>NC_138528.1:24177504-25491254 GCF_964234715.1 Podarcis melisellensis | reverse complement strand
GAGCTGCAGTAATGTTATACAGAGAGATTGTTCTGGGTTCCCAAGAGGTTCATGACTCAATTAGAAGACAGAGTAAATAACAACATAAGCTAGAAATGTTTTGGGGGCTTGGGTATTAAAATGGAAAGGTAGAAGAGACAAAGTTCCAATTTGATAAAGCATATACCCAGGAGACTCTGATTACTACACAACTTTGAAAAATCAGATTTTTAAAATAACTTTATCCAAACTTGGAAAATGGATTTTCCTCAAATCACCTGCCCTGCATTTCAGTGGAGCACATACTATTAGAATCCAATGATATATGTTCAACTGCAGACACCATTTGCAGAATGGATTCCCTCTCCAGCTGCAGCTGCAGTTCTGACCAATTGGTCAAATCCAGTTCCTCACTCCTGGCCAGCACGAATGCTTTTTTAAAAAATTATTATTATTATTATTATTATTATTATTATTATTATTATTATTATTATTATCATTATCATCATTATCATTATGTTTTATTTAAAAATATTTTTAGACCTCTTTTCCTGGAAATATCAATTCATGCTAACTTAAAACAATCAAAAAGCAAATTAGAGAAAGAAGGCCTCTAAGGCTTCAATAAACCCTGAAGTCTAGCAAACCACCATAATTCTGCTATATGTGTGTGTATGTGTATATATAGGGGTGTGTATGTGTGAATGAAATGTTAATAATAAAAGCCTGCAATTATCTCTTTGATCCTCAGCAATAATCCGTTCCAGAAGACCGTTCGAGTTCCGAAACGTTCAAAAACCAAAAACTGAATATGGGAGCCTCAATACAATACGGAAAACTCAATACAAAAGCCACGTGGCATGTTGACTTCCGAAAAGTGTTCGAAAAACAAAGCAGTTGCTTCCGGGTTGACGGTGTTTGAAAACCGAAACATTCATCAGAAACCGAGGTAGTTTCTTTTAGTTTCTTTTACTTTCCCACTTTTCCAATCTTAACTTCATTTTTCCACTTTTCCACATGTGTTTGCAATTAAATATATATATATATATTGCTCATGAAAATTCATAAGAATTTTAGTGGGATTTTCCCCCAATGTACACATTTGTATGCAATTTGGCTTAATAAACAGGTTTTGCCCTGGCAATTTTCCCTACCATAGCCCTTTTTTATTTTCACTAATATATGCATTTCCATGCGCTCTTTATGCAAGCATATAACTATTGTGCATATTGGCTGAAGAAATGCACTGCAAATTTCAGAAAAGTGTGGATTTCAAAGGATGGGTGAGTTTCAGTTCCTGTATTGTATTGAAAAGTGTGGGGTTAGGTAGGTAGGTAAAGGGGCCCCTGACTGTTAAGTCCAGTCGCAGACGACTCTGTGGTTGTGGCACTCATCTCGCTTTACTGGCCAAGGGAGCTGGCGTTTGGCTGCAGACAGCTTCCGGGTCATGTGGCCAGCATGACTAAGCCGCTTCTGGTGAACCAGAGCAGCGCACAGAAACACCGTTTACCTTCCTGCTGGAGTGGTACCTATTTATCTACTTGCACTTTGATGAGCTTTCAAACTGCTAGGTGGGCAGGAGCAAGGACCGAAACAACGGGAGCTCACCCTGTCGCGGGGATTTGAACCGCTGACCTTCTGATCAGCAAGCCCTAGGCTCCGTGGTTTAGACCACAGCGCCACCTGTATTGTATTGAAAAGTGTGGGATTAGGTAGGTAGCTTTAAATGTGAAGTGCACTAAATTTATCCTCCATCCCTAGCAAGGAACTAATGCTTTGATCATCACCTTCAGATTAAAACCACTGACTGTCTCCAGCCACTGCTTTGAAGTATCTGCATCTACCCCTCCTGAGTCCATTTGATCACTGTCTCCAAAACGGCAGAACTTTCCACTTTCCAAGCATGCAAAACTTCCCAATTTATGAGGATGTTAGAAACTTTTGCAAGGCAGCAGGTAAACCAAGTTCCTTAGCACTGGCCCAGAAATACTTAACACAATAAATGTTACCTAGTCAGTGTAACGAAATGCCCACTCTACCTTCAAAAATAATATGCTCTTGTATTGCCTGTGTTCCACAAAGGGTCAAGATTTTCCATTCCTTTCATGCTATGTCTACAAAATGCAAAGAACAGGCAAAAATTCAAATAGCAGCTACAGTAGATTAAACTTTCAAACCAAAAAAGAGGAAATAAAACCCTGACTCGTAATCTTTCCAAGTTACTTCCATCAGCAGTACACAGTTTTAAAAGGAAAACTCTATAAGAGCTCATGCTGGTACTAAAAGGTGCATTATGTGTGTAAAGTACGGTCCAGTTATTGTAAACATCATTCCCTCCCATCTCTTTTTTCTTTTAGACACAAAGTTATTTGAGCACCTGTTCTGTGGCAGGCACTCAGTTGCTTAAAAGCCTGAATAGAAATATTGGCTCAATAGAAATATTCTGAAATTGCCTCTTCAGAATCACCTTTTAGATCAGAGGGATCTGCTTATTATAATAGGGCTCTTGTTAACATAAACACTGAATATCACACTTCACACTGAAGGTGTTCCCTGTGTAACTATCCTGGGGGAGACTATCAGTGTTGTGCAAACAGCTTTGGCATCCCAAATATAGCAGGTTTGGGAGAAGACCGACAAATGAAATAAAAATCTACCTGTCATTTCATATTCACAGTCACATACAAAGAGTTTGATCAGGAGGCATCCTCAGTGCTTTTCAACAGCTGGCAAAATAATTACCAGACGGCAAAAGAGGAGGGGAGGGGATGCTTTAATGAGAACTAGATCTGAGCAGATAATTTGCTGTTTGCCTTCAGCGCTTCCTTGGAATAAATATGTATGAAAACATTTCCCACCACTGGTTTATTTCTAAAAGAGAGAAATATTAGAACTCTGGCTTGTCTAAAGGCCATATCCTATGACCAGATGAATATATATGAAGCTGCCTTTATATTGGGGTCAGGTCCTGATATAATCTGGCCCAAGACATTTTCTGCCCTCCTATCAGATGTCGAGGAGATAAAGAGCTGCACAATTTTTAGAAGACATCTGAAGGCAGCCCTATATTGGGAAGTTTTTTTTTTAATGTTTGTCATTTTATTATTTTTTATATATTGCTGAAAGCCACCCAGAGTGGCTGGAGAAACCATCCAGATGGGTGGGACAACAACAACTACAACTTGGAAAGGAATCCATTTGTTGCTGAAATCCTAACCCCACTTACAGGGCTTGCTTCTGAATAGACATGGTGAGGATTTCATTGGCAGAGACAAATATATTGCATGCAAATAATTACCAGTAGGCCATCACTGTTTCTTAATCATGAAAAAGTATTAGGGGTTGCTGGTGAATGCAACTGGAAAATAGGAGAAGTGGACGTTTGACCCTTTCTAGCTTGCCATTTCTCTAACCAAAACTGCCCCTTCTCCACTTATTTTGCAGATGGGTGTATATTAATGGACCCATTGGCTGAAGGTTAATTCATTTGTTTTCAGTGAGATCATATAACAGTGAAGTGTGAATGAAACTGCTCCTTGCATAAGGAATTATCGTGATATTTTTCTATGTAGGGAAATTAATCCATGAAGGAGAGTAAATGCATTTGCTGCATGGAAGAATGGCTGCTTTAAGCAGCACAGTGCAAGAGTGTCACTTCTATCTGCCTGGAAGCTTCAGGGAGAGTAAAACAGGTATTCCTTTGAATCAGCGAAGTACTCAGTGTGGTTAGCACCAGTTAGTAACCTTTCCCCTCCGAACCCTTTTATATAAGAAGCTTGTAAATATCCTATCAGTCCACACGCAGCTTGACAAATGGTCAGAGAAGCTGGAAGTTGCAGCCCAAAACATCTGGAAGACACCAAGTTTGGGAAAAGCTACTATACACACTTACCTGGGACCAAGCCCCATTGTGCTCTGAGTAGACATGTTTAGGATTGGGGTATTAGAGACCTTGTGTAAGAATATTGTAATAAAGGGGAAAGAGGTTGTGCGTCACTCCCTAGATGGCTCAAACTTGAACCTGCAATTGATTCAGATGATCCACTAATGTCTGATACAACTTTCAACTCAGAATCAAAGTTCCTGTTTACAGATCATACAAAGACTATTGAACAGCATTTTAGTGCTAATTCCTCCTAATATTCATTTTCTCCTAATATATACTTTCAAATGCAATTTTGACTAACGTACACATTTTTGCAAACAATTTTGCCTAATACAATGCATTTGTGTGTGTGTGGGGGGGGTATTTTTGCTACTATGTGCATTTATATGCATCTCAGTACATGGATTATTGTTCCCATTACTTGGCTGGAGACCTACATTGCAAAATTTGGAGGAGTGTAAATTTCTAATTATGACTGTGTTTTGAAGAATGTGACTTAGGTAGTTACACCTTTTAAGTGCATTTTTAGCCACTACATTGTGCTAGCTCTAACTCCATAGCATTATCACCCAAGAACTGTTATTCCATCCCTGTGTCTCACCACCCCATCCATCAAAGTGCTTCTTGAGTGCCCCCCATTGCTAAAGCTTTACACCAGTTTTTCCTATGCATCCCAATACTTCTACCTAAACACACTACTGTTTTCCAAGCCACCACCCATGCTGGGCTGCTAACAATATTATTGCATCTATGTTTACCTAGCTTCTGTGTCCCAGCTGTCCAAATCAACCTCCTGTTTGTGCCACACAGAGTGTTGCCTCTTCTTCAAAGTCTCCCCCCCCCCCAAAAAGGGAAAAAGTGGGGAGTGCCACTTTCTATCTGTATAGATTGTTTCCAAGTCAGTTTTAATTGCCCATCTAAAATATGACAAACAGGGCAGGGGGCAACTTGCAACCAATAAAAAACACTGTATTTTCAAAGTCTGCAAAGAACATAATGGAAGCCTGATGGCCAGTGCTGGATTTACGTATAAGCTAAACAAGCTATAGCTTAGAGCGCCACTCTCTTGGGGTCCCCCCAAAAAATTAAAAGGGAAAAAACTGAATGCACATTTCCAAAATATAAGATAAAAAACAAATAAAATAAAACCTACATACAGCAACAGTGTTGTGTATTGCGTAGGCTCCTATGATGTAAGTAATGGACCCCGCCTGCTAGCCTGCTCCCTAAAATATCACTGGTTTGCTCATTTCTATATATAGGGTGCCTATATTCTGCATGTGCAAATGGCTTTAGATACCTATTAGGTCCATAAATTACCATATAGCATATATTCAACAACAAAAAACCAGTGACAATTTCTTGTTGACAAAGGACAGCTGGACATATAAAGAGCCCCATTACCTTCAGTAGCTTAAGACCTCATCAAACCTAAATCTGGCCCTGCTGATGGCTCAGGTCAGTGGCCCTTCTAGTCCATCATCCTTTCTCACAGTGGCCAACCAGAAGCCTATGGGAACCTTGCAAGCACAAGAGGACTCTCACCTCCTGCGGTGTCTAGCAACTGCTGTATGAAGAACTTCATACAGACTCATGAGAATTCATTCCCTTAGTGCATTTTAAAGGGTAGGAGTTATTGCACCGTGGTAGAACATATGCTTTTTGTAGTTAAGGTTCACCATTCTCAAGTTAAAGGTTCTCATACAACATTTCCTCATAAGTGGTTTTTTCCCCTTTGTGAAAGTTTGTCGGCGCTTTATGTGCACTGTCTCTGAAATACATGTTTGCATGCAGTTTTCCAAAAATGCAATTTTGTATGGTATTTTCACCAATATTTTGTATGGAGGCTGGAGAACTGCCTTGCAAAATTTGGAAGAGGGCAATTTTTGATGGAAAGATAGCTTCATTTCAGTTTGTGTATTGTTCCAGCAAGTGTAAATTAGGGAGGACCACGTTCAGCTGAACAGAATTTGTTATGCATCCATACAAAATATAGGCTGCTTTAAATTTTCAGTGGTACTGCTGTTTTGCAAGAATTATTTATCATTTTCAAACATACAGCCCCACTGAGAGAAAGCCACAGACTTATGATAGTCAAAGCCATTATTGATTGGGATTCAGCAAGCAAGTGACTTTAAAGGCAAATTTACATAGCTGAGGTGGGAGACCCACTGTGATCATTCAACTGAATTAACTCATATCTGCCAGTGCTAGGTTAGGAACTCTCTCTCTCTCTCTCTCTCTCTCTCCTGAAACATTTTCCTCTGGCAGTGTTCAAGGAAATAAAACCCCCTCAACTGTCATTTAGCCCAGCAGCTTTGAGGGGGTGAGATTTCTGCTTGTATATCAAGAGAAAAATTGTCAGGAATCCAAAACTACCAAACTCTGTGCTTAATTCAGATGATATACCAGTTCCAGATGTGGAAGTGTTTTGTACACTCATTAAGAGGTCATTTGGCATCTAAGTATTTCCCTCCTGATGTAGCTGAATTTTAAAATTGTACAACAGTTCTTTGAAACTCAGCCACCTACACACACACACACACACACACAAAACCATATATCCACATATGCAACATGCATGTGCATCATATACTTTAGGTACTTTCCATCAGTCTTTTAATAAATATCCAAGGGAATCAGGACAACTGCATTTTTAACAGGGACTTCTTTAACTATCCAAACTTATACAGCACAAATTGCCATTTTCTTTTTATTGTCAATGTCTGCAACTTTGTTAAAGTTAATCATGTGTTCATTTTACACTGCCCATACGGAGTGTCGGCAGACTGCGGTGTGAATTACCTAAGCCTTTTGCAATAAAACCTTGCAAGTTCCTATGCAGCAAAAGTCCCAGCATTACTTGAGAGTTAATGCGCACCTGAGATTTCGAATGAGAAACAGAACAATGTTTTAGACAATTTCCACAAAATGAAAATCTTATAAACACCGGCAACCCCCCCCCCAAAAAAAGTCAAATAACATAGCTCTTTATTAATGAAAAGCCTGCCAGTCTGTAGGCAATTTAAGGTTATTTAAGGGCTTTGCGGCTAACATGAGTTAGGATTACACTGTAAACGCAACCAGTTTCATGTTCAGCATATCTATTTAGCTCAATATTATGGTGTCTGCAATCATGTTTGATCAAAACACTGTGGGTATTTCTGAGGTTTGCATTCCTCACATGATGTTTGGTAAAATCCCTTACATCAAATAATGAAATGCATGCATGAAGCAATGAAATCAGATGCAAGATGAAAGACATCTCAGAGGCAGACAACTCAATAATAAAATAAACTATTTTGTGAAATGTCATCCAAGCGTATCCTTTCTGATGATTCTCAATAGCCACACACTCACTACCTGTTATGATTAAACATTCCCAGGAACATTTTTCCCCCAGAGGTACGTGTACAAGCTCAAATCTTCAGGCTAATTCACAGAATGGGCAGTTGATTTCTGTTGATCCAAATTTATTCATTTAAATCAAGCTGAGATAAAGCCATCACTCCCTGCTCTAATCAGCTGAATGTTCTCAATATGATTTAACCCTTTTCGCACTATAAACTGGAGTAGCCTGGTCTGTTCTTAATGTAAGGAAAGTGAGATGTGCTGAACAAACATACATAAACAGATAGTTGGAGTGGCAGGGAATGTTGATATAACTGCCTACTTGTATTCTGCCTGGGCAAAACCAGGATTTGAAAAGATGGGAGGTTACAGATTGATTGAGCCTTTTCCCTGACCAACCAAATTCATAATGGCTCTGGCTTGAGAGTGTAAGTTCAGACCAAGCACCTACCAAGATCCTGTTGGCAAGATCATGATGGCTGAGTTAAGGAGTCAAAGGGACAATCCGAAGCCTGCTGTCCATTCTGAGTCACCACCCAAACAACAGGAACTGGAGGTTTTTTTCCTTTAAGTTAAATAATAGCAACACACTTCTTAGAGCAGCCAATGCAGTTTTGAAACAACAAGAACACCTGTTGAAGACTCAGGATCCTCCTATGTGATTTGAATAAAATTCTGCACTGGTGGTGACAGATTTTGAATTCCCTTCAACCATTTTGGGGTTTTATTTTCACCCAATTCCACAGCACACAGGGTTCTAAATCTATGAGAGAACTTTCACGTATAGAGAAAGCTTCCCTTTACAGACATGGCTGGCCGTGAAGTGGGGCCCCTGGGTGCAGTAGCAGTCAGCAGGGATGTACAGTGGGGTGGAGGTGGGGGGGTGGACTGTTCTCTTCCCAACACTTGGCTGAATGCCAAGAAGGAAAGGGGCAAGGCAGCTGAGATCTCAGTGTGGCAGCAGCATCAAGAGTGTTGGATTGGCCCTGCCACAGTGCTTTTGGCTGCCTTTCCCCTCCCACTCTGGCAGTGACACGTGATGATGGGAAGAGAGTAGAGCAATTTCTTCTTCTTCTTCTTCTTCTTCTTCTTCTTCTTCTTCTTCTTCTTCTTCTTCTTCTTCTTCTTCTTCCCTCGGTGATCACTCATAGCCGAGTAAGATTGTCTTCCATAAACACGGTTTTAACAATGAGTCCATAAGTGACGGTGGAGGCCAATTCTGGATCCACACATCCTTCCACAGTGGGAACACTGGTTTCCAGACAGGAGTTGATCACCGTGTGGATTTGCCAAGCGTGCCAATGGTCGTATAAACACTGACAACTGGGAAACACTGGCCTGCAAGCGCTTCAGTTGGAGAACAGCCTTCACCAAAGGTGTCATGGGTTTTGAAGACATTCGAACTCAGGACGCAAGGGAGAAACATGCTAATAGGAAGGCACACTTGGCAAATCCACACTGTTATCAACCCACTGTGGAAGAATGTGCGGATCCATGCAGCCCTGCTCACTGCTACTGAGTGAGTGTACTTCCTCTTCCCCTCTCCATGCAATTATATGCTTATCCCCCTTCTCATTTCATCTGCACAACCACCCTGTGAGGTAGGATTTGATTATATTATTGTCATTATCATAAAGTCTCAGGACAGGTTACAACAATTATTTCTTTCTTTCTTTGCTCATTTGTTTCATAAAATGTACTGTATTGCTTGATTGTAAAGAGAGAGAAAACCCACATCAAAGTGGTTTACAAAAATATAGAACAATAAAATCCACATAAAATTACAATATTTATATTAGTTGAAGCAAATCAGGAGAATGGGGTGGGTCCCAAATATCTCACGTGAAAAAGGCCAGGGTAAGATCATAGAATCATAGAGCTGGAAGGGACCCAAGTCCACCCCCCTGCAAGATGTCCGTCTTTAGCAGGTGATGAAACTATGCAATGACGATACCAGATGTACATCAGCGGAAATGGAGGCCTCTCAGTTTAAACAAAAACAAATCTGAAATCAAATATTTCTCAGCCTTTTGTGTTTCACACATTTTGTGCCTTACAATACTCCTTTCTCTTTCTCCTGCTGTTCAATAAGAGGCCCTTTTTTGTGTGTCTGAGATTATATTATTTTGATACTCCCCTCCTTGTTTGTTAGGGGTGCTAAGAAGCTGTTCCCCCCTCCTTCATCCTTTACTCAACATCTTTGGGAGATATCAAAACATAACCTCTTCACCCTTTCCAGCAGGTAGCTCAACAACAGCAGCAGAAGCTAATCATTTGCTGACATGAGGTAAACAGCCTTCCGTTTGAAGAATAAGAAAGGAAATGTGCAATGGGGACTTTCTTTTCCTTAACTGCACTGAAGAGAAGAGTGCGGTGATGGAGAGCTGTCTTCACCATCCCATTTCTTAGCAGAAAGACACAGAATCGCTTAGATGCCTCAGTGCCCATTCACCGCCCTGTCTCTTTTTTCCACTTCATTGGCTACTGGGTACATTCACCCAAGCAAACGATTTCAACATCACAAAAGAAACCACAAAAGGCGTAGAAACTGGTAGGTGGAAGAAACAACGCTGCAGTGAGGAATCTCAATACTGTATAAGTCAATGTCTCCCCTACCTGTTTAGGGGAAAGTAGTAATAATTGCCATACTTCCATAGTAGCTTAAAGCCATTGAGTTGGAAACCCCAATGACTTCCTTAGGTTTTCATTAACGTCTCCCTTTTGGGGTAGATATAAAGTAACCAAGGATTCTAGCATATATTAGGTGTCTGTCTTGAGATTTGGTTGCCCATTTCACTGTTTCAACAAGGCACCAGCAGCTGTTGAAGTGATCCTGCCTCTATAATGCTTAAAATAAATGGGGGACATTCCACCCTTATGATATTGATGTAGTTTTCAATGGGTAACATGGGGTTTGATTTTTTCATATATATTATTTTACTTATATATTTCATAAAATTTATTTACTGCATGATTGTAAAACAAATAAACAATTCCCACTCACCCCCTCCCAACAGGTGGGTGGAGTTTGCGACCCTGTGCGGGGCTTACCTGGCCAGGTGCCACCCACCTGGTAACCAGGTGTCTTTGGCCTGCCCCTGCCTGGCAGGCCAATGGGCTGCCGGCTGGGGTGTGGCCTGGGACAGGTACAGGGGCCGACCCTTCGGCCAATGCTCATTCTTCGTCCTTCTTTTCCAGGATCAAGGCGGTTTACAAAAAGAATAAAACAATGAAATTATCAGTAAAAATAGTTAAAAGCAACTATTTTAAACATTCAAAAATAATTGAAATAAGTGATAAGCCTGTCAACATTCTCTGGATCTGGATAGGCTTGCCCATGCAAAAAGGTTTTCAGCAGGTACCGAAAAGAGAATAGCACTTAAAAGTAGCACTGGTTGTGAACTGGTTCATTCAGTTTCCAAATGGTTCAGTGGTAATGCTTATGAGAGGTTGCTGATGTGCTGCTCTCCAGATGTTGTTGGATGACAATTCACATCATTACTGAATATCAGCTATGCTAGTTGGGGCCAATGGGAGTTAGGGCAGCTCATTGGCTCTCTCTGAGTTCGAAAGGCAAACTATAGCCCGGACATGTTTGGTTGAAAGCATTTCTAATTAATAAAGGTATCACCACTTATTTTCAGAAAGTTGCGGTTTCAGAAAGTAACCACACACACACACACACACACACACCACACTAAAGCTAGATAAAGAATAACTTAAAACACACAGCTGCATATCCTTATAATAGTATTATTATTATTATTACTACTACTACTACTACTACTACTTCTATTATTATTATTATTATTATTATTATTATTATTATTATTATTATTTGCTGTCTCTATTGCTGTCTGACCTCAGGACCCCCTTCCTCATTCCCAGTGGAAATCCAACTTGCTGATTCAGGCTGCAATCCTATACCCACTTACATGGAAGTAAGCCCCATTAAGTCCCACTGGATTCAGTGGGGCTTTCTTCCAGGTAAATGGGAATAGGATTGCAGCCTGAAATCAGCAAGCTGGATTTCCACTGGGAAAGAAGAAGCGGATCATAATGAGTATTGAGTTACCTAATGAGTTACCTGATGAATAGATGCCTGAGATTTGAAGGTATTGGCTGCTCTTTTTTCAGTGTGTTCTCTCTCCATAGAAAAGAAAATAGAAAAAGACTTTGAAGGCAGTGCACCAAACATTCTGTCAAAATCAAGGAAGCTTAAAAATGTCCTAATTGTCCAAAGACATCTGCTAACCAATCTCTGAATTGGACTAAAGTGGAACCCATCTGCAGTGACCTGTGATACAGAGAAACTTCTGTGAGCCATTTTGTTGTTTAATGTGGTGGGGAACCCACCTGCACTGAGTTTAAGGCACCCCACTAATTGTCCTCAGGGGTCCAATTGCTGGAAAATGCCTTGTTTTCCTGGCCAACCTGAATAGTGAAGGCTTACATTGTGAGGAAGAAAACGTGCGCACAATATTCCTCAAACACCCTTGGAAAAGATGTGCAAGGAAACAAAGAGAAGCCAGAAGGTGTGGTTTGACAAAAGCTTGAATTTAGATCAGAGCTGTATAACTGGTGACCTCCCAGATGCTGGACTCCAATTCCCATCAACCCCAGCCCGCATGATCAATGGGCAGGGAGAACTGGGAGTTGTAGCATAGTGACATTTGGAGAACCACAGGTTCAACACCCTTGATTTAGATGGAAGCTTCTAAGGACTTCAAACATGTTGCCCTTTCATTAACAAAAGAAAGAAAAGTGTTTGGCATATTGGTATATGGGCCTATTCACGCATAGGGCTTTTTGTCACTTGATCATTTCCACAACATTGAAACATAAAGGGTGAAACCTGTTCATTTGTATCAGATGGAGCAGTTTATGTCACCGTGGAGTAACCTCAGTTGCACTAAGAAGGCCACAAATTCCATCCTGAGTGTCTCCACTTAAATGGGTTCCAAAATAGCAGTATCTGAAAAGATCCCAAAGATCCAAAGTAGATAATACTGGGCTTGATGGACCAATGATGCCTCAGTATAAGATAGCTTCACATGATCAACTGTTACTGAGACTCTGAGATATTACAACATTTTGTGCATTTTGCCACTACAAATTCACATACCTCCTCCAGGGTCCATTCTTCATACAGATCCCTAGCAATATATGTTTGGAGAGGACATGTGATCCTTGCCCATGTTTGTCCTCTGTGGAATGTGACATGAACAATGGCTCGCTCTTCCAGAATTTAAGAATTTGAAAATAAGATTCTGAATAGAGTTGTCTCCTAATTCCAGAAACACAAAGAGTCCAGTGATCACTTCTGCAACTCTTGGCTGAAGATTTTGTGATGACTCCTGGAGTGGGATCGTTGGAACCCACCACAGAGCTGGAAAGGGCTGGCCCTTGCTGCAATGAGATCTAAGAATCCAAAGTCTAGTCTAGTGATGCCTCATACATTATTAGTACTTCTGTGACCCAATATGATGGATGCATTGGTAAGGCCTCACCAGATGAGGTATAGGAAAAAAGGGAAATCACCCAGTAACACGGAAAGTCACAGTGCCATGTA
Source organism: Podarcis melisellensis (assembly GCF_964234715.1). Lineage (NCBI taxonomy): Eukaryota > Metazoa > Chordata > Lepidosauria > Squamata > Lacertidae > Podarcis > Podarcis melisellensis. The sequence goes on along the minus strand of NC_138528.1, from coordinate 25,478,466 downwards.
CTTAATGTGGTTCCTAATTCAAATTTTTGTTGCAGAGCTGGATCCCAACCACATGGAAGAAGCAACCACACAGCCGAAATACAGATGAAATGGTCCATAACATCCAGTCAGACACAGGGCAAGAAGAACCAGAAAAAGGGATTTTGTTGCATTGCACATCCTGTTATAGAGCATCATCCATGTTGATCTTTTGTTTCTGCCATTTAATGAGGTATAATCTGGCAATATAAGCCCTGGTATGCTAAAGGTGTGCTACTTAAAAGTTGTTGCTTTTGTTTCTGAAGTTGTTGTTTTCCTACTGGATTCGTTTGTGGGTTATTAGATGTAAACATGTGTTGTTGTTTTTCCCATGCCTTTTTGTAAGCTAAAAACTTGTTTTTGTAGCAAGTGACTAATGAGTCAAATAAATAAAAGGCAGATAAATAAATAATGCCTTGTGGTTTTTGTGGACTGAACTAAAACCCCAAGCAAACCTTCTCAAGTCTCTCAAGAGGGGTGTTGATGCTTTATTTTTGGTACGCTTAATGTATTGCTGAGATTTTAAGTTATATATTTTTATGCTGTTATTTGCTGCCTCAGGTGCACTTGCCTGTTTCAGAAATATGTGGCATAAGTAATATCAAAAACAAACAAACGTACCCAAGTTGAGAACCATTGTGATGTAGTGGGCAAAATGTTTGACTTTTTGCCAGAGAAAAAGGGGTTGAAATCCCCTTTTAGTTATAAAGCTCACAGGCTAGCCTTAGTCAAGTCAACATCTCTTAGCCTATCCCACCTCACAAGACTGTTGTTAGACTAAATGGGGGGGGGATTGCCTCAGCCTCTTGAAAGGAAAGGAAATTTCAAGCTGCTGCTGGGTTGGCTTCCCAAAATTCTAACACAAAGAATTAAGGTAAACACAAAGAATTAAGGTAAACACAAAGAATTAAGGTAAACACAAAGAATTAAGGTAAACACAAAGAATTAAGGTAAAATGTATTCAAAGTACACAACAACGCAATGTTAGATACGTCCCTGTTCAAGTAGGAATCAGTCTGTGCCTTGAGATTTGGCTATCATGTGAAAATGTATGAAAATACCCTTGATTTCATGGTCAAAAGAAAAGGTGTGTGTGTGTGTGTGTGTGTGTGTGTGTGTGTGTGTGGAAAATACATTCTGAGAAAGACTCTCACAAAAGTGAGAGCTGTGGACAGCGCGCTCTCTCTCTCTCTCTCATACACAAACACACACCCTGATTTAGAAATCTAAACAGGTGGCTTTTTCCAATATTGCATTCCCTTTCTGCTCCGTGACAGCATTGCTGTCATATAAATCACACACCGGTTTCTGTTGTGGCGGCTGTAACCTGCACTCACATAGAATCCACATAGCGAAGAGATCCAAGGTTAATTTCCTAGGATTTGTAATTAATTCCTCTAGATTCACAGATGCTTCTTTTAATTGTTATTGGCCGACTGGGACACATTAAGTGCTATTTGGTGATTTGCAATTTATTTGAGGCCACATACCTAAAGACATTGTAATGAGTTTGTCTGTGTACAGGAGGGTGGGGTGTGTGTGTGTAATTGTGGTAGCAGATTCCACTATCAACATGCATTTATTATAATGTCGGTAGAGAGCCCTTGTTCTCTCTGCATAGAAATGAGGACCCCTTGCTTTTGAAGGGCTCCCAATCATGCGTTGTGAGCCTTCCACATCTACATAAGAAGAGCCAACTGGATCAAGCCCATCTAGTCCAACATCCTGTTTTCATGGTGGCCACTAAGATGCCTATGGGAAACCAGCAAGCAGGAACCAGGGCTGTTTCTTTCAGGGGGAACTCACAGGAACTCTGCTCTGGCCCTTCTTAGATGAGTTCCAGAACCTCTCCATTGCCTTCTAAGAGAACAAGGGAGGTATTCCTGGAGAGTTCCGGCACCTCTTTTTCTAGAAACCCAAGCACAATAACATTCACCCCTCCTATGGTTTTCAGTCTTTAGAGGAATTACTGTGTAGACTGTGAAGGGAGGCAGCATATGTGTGAGATCTCACCCTGAAGGGAGCACAGTGAATGTGTGCAGATCAGAGCCATGGCCCACTGTCATCATCTGGAATGCCCACTTACATTTTCATCTCATTTACTTTTAATTTCTATATTACTATACACAAGGATGTTTACAAGCTGAAGAAACAACAAAGATCGTACACCTTTTAACAATCTGATCCAATACAAAAATGTCATAATAAAGACATAGCTTTAAAATAAACAACTTATACCAAATAAAACAATATTCAACAATCCATTAGAATATAATAGTACGCAATAAAATTAAATATCAGTAAATAATAATTAAACAGAAATTCGCTCTGAATAATTACAATGAACTATAATCAATAAAAGTAAAAATAACAGCAACTCACAGTGCATAAGAAAACACAATACAAATTGAGAAACAAAGACACAAAACTTTTAAAATTATTTTTTTAAAAAATATCCCTGAACACTTTTCCTCTCTTCTCGGCTGCTTATGCGGTTCCTAAAGTCATGGTCTGGGAAAGACTCCTAGGGTGGGGCAAGACAGCAGAATGTCTCACTTAGAGACACATATTTGTTAGAGCACCTGAAAATGGACTTTTATGGTCTTTGGGAAATAACTGTTTAAGAATGAATCACTGCAGCGGATGTGGGGAGAGATACAACTGGCTGGAGAAAACTGAATTAACTAACTGCTTAATGAATAGCCAAGATCCAAAGTGCTGCTTAGAGTCAGGCAAGGTGCTAGGTAGCCAAGTGGAAATGTTGACTCTCCCCATCCCTTTGAACAGCTGAACTCCATGACATTTTCCAACATGACATTTAAATAATAATAAAACAAAACACTGTTCAGGTTCATTTGCCATGTGGTATGGAGGGCTGACGGTTGAGAAAATTTGGATTTTTGGTTGCCTGGAACCCAAATGATCCTAATCATTGGCCCTTCTAATATCTGAATCAGGTGATGAGTGCTGTCAGGCATGTAATCAGGATGGGACCACTGAAAAACGAGGTGAAGGGTTAGGTGCTTATGAATAGGCTTGAGCTATAGGTCATGTCCAGTGGGACTTGTGTGAATGGCATGCCCAGTGCTATTTTTCTAAAAAAAGAGGAGCCAGAACTCACCATGAACGTCTCTCTTTTTCTCTTATACAGTAGTACCTCGGGTTAAGTACTTAATTCGTTCTGGAGGTCTGTTCTTAACCTGAAACAGTTCTTAACCTGAAGCACCACTTTAGCTAATGGGGCCTCCCACTGCCACTGCGCTGCCAGAGAACGATTTCTGTTCTCATCCTGAAGCAAAGTTCTTAACCTAAGGTACTATTTCTGGGTTAGCGGAGTCTGTAACCTGAAGCATCTGTAACCCGAGGTACCACTGTAATGGCAATGATGCTCACCTGAGAGGCCATCCTCCATGCCATCTCACACACTTTTTTGAAAGCCCCCTCAGTTTCCAAAGTCATTTCCCATGTAGTTCTGTGAGAATGATGAGGCCAAATTGTTTCCCCAGTTGACACACTAGGCTGTAGCCCACAAGCCTGGAACCCTGTTTTTTGCTACTTGTGTGGGAGGGCAGGCAGCAAGGAAACAGAGTATTTCTTTGTCATGCAAAGACAATCAGTGAAGCACAGTGGTTAGAGTGTCAGAAGAGGACCTGGGAGAACAGGGTTCAAATCTTCACTTGGCCATGAAGCCCGTTGGGTGACCTTGGGTCAGTCACTGCCTCTCAGCCTAACCTACCTACCTCACTGGTGGCTAACAGATTGAGGTTTAATCCTGACAAGACAGAAGTACTGTTTTGGGGGGACAGGGGGCGGGTGGGTATGGGGGACTCCCTGGTCCTGAATGGGGCAACTGTGCCCCTGAAGGACCAGGTGCACAGCCTGGGAGTCATTTCGGACCCAAAGCTGCCCATGGAGGTGCAGGTCAATTCTGTGTCTAGGGCAGCTGTCTACCAGCTCCCTCTGAGACCCTACCTGCCCGCAGACTGTCTCGCCAGAGTGGTGCATGCTCTAGTTATCTCCCACTTGGACTACTACAACGCGCTCTATGTATTGATCTGGAAACTGCAACTAATCCAATATGCAGCAGCTAGACTGGTGACTGGAAGTGACCGCCAAGATCATATAACACTGGTCCTGAAAGACCTACATTGGCTCCCAGTACGTTTCCGAGCACAGTTCAAAGTGTTGGTGCTGACCTTTTAAGCCCTAAACAGCTTTGGCCCAGTATATCTGAAGGAGCGTCTCCACCCCCACCATTCTGCCTGGACACTGAGGTCCACCTCTGAGTGCCTTCTGGCGGTTCCCTCACTGTGAGAAGTGAGGTTACAGGGAACCAGGCAGAGGGCCTTCTCGGTAGTGGCGCCTGCCCTGTGGATGTCAGATGTCAAGGAAAGAAACAATTATCTGACTTTTAGAAGACATCTGAAGGCAGCCCTGTTTAGGGAAGTTTTTAATGTTTGATGTTTTATCATGTTTTTAATATTCTGTTGGGAGCCGCCCAGAGTGGCTGGGTTCCCAGATGGGCAGGGAATAAATAAATTATTATTATTATTATTATTATTATTATTATTATTATTATTATTATTAAACTGGGAAGGAATTTCACCCACATTCACTTTATTTTTCTTGTTATTTGACTCTAAGACATGAACTTGGATTTTCATCCTCTATTAAATATCAAGGTAGTGCTATTTTTATTTTTATTTTACAATGAAGGCTCTAAAGTGTTGCACTTCAGCTTCACAACTAAATTACTATTTTCCCTGGTGTGTGATTGCATTAGATTACCCCCCTCAAAATTGCTTCAATGCCGGTCCTGGGTTTGCAACATCCATTTGAATAATTTTCATAGATGTGTTGTCATATTGGTAAACATCATTCAAATAAGTGGGTTTTATTATGTTTATTTATGGTGTATTATGATAAGCTTTTGAATTCTACACGATGGCTGGATAATTCAGAGAACAGCAAGAATTCACTGTAAAATTCAGCAAGGAAAACAGAAGAGCCCTTCAGTATGATCCACTGCGGAGCGGGGGCATTAAATGCACATTCATTTCCTTATATATAGTGAACAGTTCACAAATATTTCTGGTACCTTGCTAAACAAAATGCCATAGTTTGTGCATTTAAAAAATGTTTGAATGTACATATAAGAACAAAGAATTCTGCAAACATCCATTGTAATTCTATACATAATAGAAACACTACCAAGTTCACATTTTTTTAAAAAAAACAACATATCACTTTTTTAAAAAATGTATTGGGTTACCCTTTTAAAACTGATGTGGTATTTTTGCTCATTCCCTCATCTTTCCTTGCAAAAAAAAAAAGTTTCATTTTTTAAAATGCAGGAATAATGTTCTTGTGTTGTATCTAGTAAAGGAATCACCATCTCTCCAGACTTTTAGCTTGATTACGTTCAGCACAACAGCCTTGGATTACTAGGAGGGTTTCCATATTTCAAAAAGTGAAAATCTGGACACAAAGGTTGCTGAGCTATTTTTAAGGAAAATAGACAAAAACGACACTGCCTACATGGGTTGCCATACGTCCAGATTTTGCCAGACATTTTTAGCATTTTCTGCCTGGGCACTGTTTCTGATGGCCAGATCCCAACTATGTCTTGGAAATTCCGCACATATGGCAACTCTAATGGCTAGTGTCTGTGGTGAAATGTGATCCTGAATAGACAAGTGATGCCTTATATGGCATGGCAGAGAATGTGAAAATAGAATTTAGGACAGAAGTACGATTAAAGTCTGTGACTTTCAAGTTTGTGAGGGCTGTTGTATACCCGCTATTAGCAGGGCTGGATTTAAGTTTGCTAAGGCCCTAAGCTGCTGAAGGTAATGGGGCCCTTTATCCATCTGCTGATGGATGGCCACACTGACTCGGTCCCGAACACACTGACCAGATGCTTGGAAGCTGTGGCTGGATGGTTTCGTGGGAGCTGATTGAAACTAAATCCTTCGAAGACAGAGGTCCTCTGGCTGGGTCGGGATGGCATGGGGATGAGGGACCAACTCCCTTCTCTTGCGGGGGTCCAATTAGTGCCATTGCCTTCCGTTAAGAGTTTTGGTGTAATCCTTGACGCCTCCCTTTCCATGGAGGCGCAAGTTACAGCAACAGCCAAGGCGACATTTTTCCACCTTCCACCTCCCTCTCTTTCTTTTTTCTTTTACTTCTCCTCCTGCGATGAGGCTACATTTTAATATTTTAATGTTTCAATATTTTAATGTTGTATTTTAATTTTGTTGTCAAGTTGTAATCATTCAACTTGTTTTTATTATTGCTTGTAAGCCGCTCTGAGCCTGGCCTTGGCTGGGGAGGGTGGGGTATAAATTATTATTATTATTATTATTATTATTAGTCCAGCTGTTCTTTGTCAACAACAAATTGTCACTGTTTTTTGTGTTGAATATATGCTATATGGTAATTTATGGACCTAATAGATATCTAAAGCCATTTGCACATAACAAAATATGTATTTTATCAAAGTAATTGTTGAACTGAAACACAATTAAGAAGTATATGAATAGTGAAACACTATTGCTGTATGTAGTAATTGTTGAACTGAAACACAATTAAGAAGTATATTAATAGTGAAACACTGTTGCTGTATGTAGACAATTATTTGTTTTTTTATCTTATATTTTGGAAATGTACATCCAGTTGTTTTTTCCTTAAAAAAAAATTGGGGCCCCCAAGAGAGTGGGGCCCTAAGCTATAGCTTGTTTAGCTTATACGTAAATCCAGCACTGACTATTAGCCAATAAAATAGTAACCTTTAATCTCTGGTATTCATTAAACAGTGGCTGCAATAAATTGCAAGTCGGATCATGGTCTGGTATCCACTGCAAGCCACAATTCAGTGTTTTCCCTCTCTTTGTACAACTGGGTATGGAAGAAAAAGTTTCAAGCTGCACCACACATGTGGGATCTGTTATGGCACCTCATGGCATTTTTTATTTTCAGAAGAACTGCACTCTCTCTCGCTCTCACTCTCTCTGAATTAATTTATTTAACTGCATTTCCATGCCATTCAGTAACCAAAGTCATTCATATTCGAGTCATGCACGGACATACAACTGGGATAGGATGGAGTCGTGTGAAAACAGAACGCAGACCAAAATCATACGGTCTCCTAGTGCAATGATCTGTCTGATCTCAGCAGCTTCCTTTTACAATATTAACGAAAGACCAGTGCAAATTACCATCACCTTTTGCCTTAGAGAATCTTAGAGAAAATATATGTACTTCACAGATAATTCCTTTCAGCTCAACACTGCAGCCACCCATCGAGAGAGTGATGGTTTATGAAGTCATTACCCTCCCATAAGAGGCAATTGGTCACCTTACTCTGCTCAAACCTTTAATCAGAAACTTGAGCTGGTGAGCACCAAGGAACATTTAGTAATGTATTCCCTTGCCAAACATTGTCATAACACTCGTTTATAAATGATCCTATGCAACCAGTTGTTAGAGCCTTCTCCGGCTGTGCTTGAGAGAGATGAGGGGATGAAGCACCAAGAGATAAAATTGATTTTCTACCCTTTTTGCTAGATAATAATACCTAACATTCATCTTATAAGATCAAGGCTAGAAGCTAAGGAACAACCTGGAAAAAATTCAAGATCAATATTTTGCATTATATTCCAGCTCCATGTGATCTGTAGTGAAGTTAATGCTACATATACAATCTGAGGGTGGTAAAACAATTTAGCAATTTTTCTCTGAGAGTTTAATATGAGACAAGTGTGCTGTACAAAGATACTTCATCTGCTGCTTCACTGTGGAGGTAGCATTTTATAACAGAAATGGAGATGCTAAAGACATCATGGGCTCAATGTCTAAGGCCATTGGCTTACAGTAGCATATTTTAGTGTCACCATTATTCATAATAAAAATAAAAAGTCAACCTTCAAGATGCAGAGGTGTTCAGGGAAAAACAGAAATGGCATTATTTTGATAATAAAAATATCATTTCACTGACCCTTTGGATTTTGAAGTAATTGATCCTCATCACTATATGACTTTAGTATACTGCACAATTGGTTTTAAATTGGTGTGTGTGCGTATACACACACACACACACACATTTTGTGGTTGTGCTTCCCCCACCCCCCCCCCAAAAAAATATGTTGTATTCTTGTTTGATCTACATAAAAAGCAAAACCACACTTGCTTTTTTATGGATTTAATTATTCTGATTCAAAACCCATTAGGTTAATTACAGGTTGTCCTATGAAATTGTGTCAAGATTTCTTTCCTTACAAGGTACATAATTGGTCTCATTCACATTGATGTTGATCAAGCACAAGGATAATGAAGGCTGTTTAAGGCTTACAGTCAGCTGGGAACAGTGTGTATGACTGAAAATGTGAGTGGCAGAAACACTTAAATGCCTTGGAGCAAAATCCTCTGTATACCTTTTCTTTATAAGCTCAGTAGCAACAACTGGGAGGGTGGTTCATTAATTTATCCGCACCAAGTTAAGTACTGAAAGTGGCAACTTTGAATTTAAGCAAACTTGAAATACAGACACACAGACATTGAAAACCCAGTTTTGAACTGGGCCCATATGCCTCTAAATTTGGGTTCAGGCCCTCATCATAAAGTTTGCGAAAAACTGAAATTGGGAGATGTTCCCATTGAATCAACAGAATTCAGGGCAAGGGGGTGTTTTGAATGAGTGGAAATGCATTTTTTTTTTTTTTTTTGCTTGCACAAGGCAATGTTCAAACCAAGCCAAGGGTTCAGAGATGTTTATTGTTAACCATTTACATGGAATGCAAGGGAGGATGAGTTCACATTTTCTTGTTTGGTCTCTTTTGTGTGGCCTTGCGAATGTGTCCACATAGTTACTGCCTCCCCTTCCAAAATATGTTGCCCCATCTGCCCACACCATGACTCAGACCACTGGTTCATCTTTATCAGCACTGCTTAGGCTGACCAGCAGTGTCTAAGATTTCTCAGACCTAGGCAGAGGAGGGCTGGGCAATAACTGGTTTTCAATATCATGACATATTACCAGCTAAACATCAGAATATATCAATATATCACAATATCTGAAGTAAGGAAGGAACTACACAAAGGTGAACAGGACCACGTCCTGGCAACTGCTATTTCTTAAGGGTCTAAATCTAATAAATAATTATATTATCCATCACCTCATGGTCACTTTCAGCAGCAGGCAAGCCAAAATGCATCCAAATGAGACTTTGAATTTTGGGCTTGGCTACTGAATGTGGGTATTCAGGACTATCCAAAGTATGGTGATGAGTCATAGTGAACACAAATAATCTGGGACTACCGGACTGCCAGCAGGCCTGCTAGGCGGCAGAAGTTATGTCTTCCTGGTTTTTATTTTTTAAAAAAACAACAACAAAAAATTCAACACGTTCTTGATTTTCTGGTATGCACTTTCTTTTAATGATAATATGCACTGTTTTATACTGCAAATTAATATGCTTTTGTTAACTTTGTAAGATGCTTGGAGTGTATTTTGTACATAAAAGCGGGGCATTACTTTTTAAAATAATCAAAATAGCTCCTGGTGGATTGTGTCCAACTCCATATAAGTGATGTTCTGTTCATGCAATGAGACTTCTTCTTCCTCTCCTCTAACCATACACCCACCATCTGCACCACAGAGGGTCTCCCAACCCTCTGCAGAAGATTTTGAGGGTGCCAGAGGGACACAGGGGATGAGAGAGGAGGACAATGTTCCATTACACAAGCAGGAGTTTGTTGGGCCAACAGAATGAAGGTGAGTAGAACTGGAGTAGAACTGGAAGTGGCTGAAACATCTCATCCAGTGTTTGAACAGATTCTCATCATCAGGGTGAAAGTAAGAGAGGAACAGCCCTTTAATCCTCCTCTGCTCTTTTCGGGGTGTTTTAGAAACAATGGGAGGAGAAGGAACTATTCCAGCTCTTGAGCTAATGTAGTCTCCCCTCCTGTTTGGGGACATACTGGGAGAGCAGGAAGGCACTGAACCCTTCAAATCCCAGCCTTCTCCTGTTCAGCAGCTGTGATGTCCCCTTTTCACCTGCGATATTAGAGCACCTGTGATATTAGGGCCACAAACATTTCTGTGATTGCAAGGAGAGGGCATCCAACATCAGATTTCCCTCTCTGAGGTACAAGCTTTTCTCCCACGTCTCAGAGATGGAGATCCAATGGTGCCTGGAATGTCCTTTGATGAGCCATAGGGTTGCAGAACCCCAAACCATTCTACTAAAAGAAACTAACAATATTTTTGTTGTTTTGATTATTATTCTTCGTTGGACTGGGCATGTTGTGCAGATGCTTGATTATTGTCTTCCAAAGCAACTACAGTGGTACCTTGGGTTACATACGCTTCAGGTTACATACGCTTCAGGTTACAGACTCCACTAACCCAGAAATAGTACCTCGGGTTAAGAACTTTGCTTCAGGATGAGAACAGAAATCGTGCTCTGGCGGCATGGCGGCAGCAGGAGGCCCCATTAGCTAAAGTGGTGCTTCAGGTTAAGAACAGTTTCAGATTAAGAACGGACCTCCAGAAAGAATTAAGTACTTAACCTGAGGTACCACTGTACTCTATTCTGAACTTAAAAATGGAAAGTGTAATGCTGGTGGTCAACAAAAGAGGTTTAAAGACTGTCTCAAGGCAAATCTTATATATATTTAAAAATGTAGTATAAACACCAACAATTGGGAAACACTTGTCTGTGAGTGTTCCATTTGGAGAACAGCCTTTACCAAGGGTGCCATGATCATAGCTGTCAACTGTTCCCTTTTTAACAGGGAAATTCCCTTATTCCGAATAGGATTCCTCGCAAGAAAAGGGAAAAGTTGACAGCTATGATCATGGGCTTTGAAGACACTCAAACTCATGACACAAAGGAGAAACGTGCTAGGAAAGCACATTTGGCAAATCCACACCATGATCAACTCCTGCCTGGAAACCAATGTCCCCACTGTGGAAGGACGTGTGGATCCAGAATTGCCTCACTTACGGACTCATTGTTAAAATCGAGTTTATGGAAGACAACCTTACTTTGCTATGAGCGATTGCCAAAGAAGAAGAAGATATCACCACTAAGACAGACAGACAGACAGACAGACAGACAGACAGACAAAATCTTGAGAAAGATTCTTAAGAAAGAGATATTAAAAGTAACAAAATATAAAATAGCAAAATACCATATATGCAATCAATCTTAAAAATTGTGTACAAAATGCTACTAAAACAAAACGTAACCCAAGCACACCCAGCAACCCAACATAAACCAAGCAATCCACAGCCAGATTGTGATATATTTCAGCTTCTGTGAGACTGAGATGTGTTTGACCAGTGAACTGATGGGAGTCACACCCGCACTGAAGAGGCAAGACCTTTCCCCTGAGAATTAAACATTTCTTGAGGCAGCTTCCTTTATTTTTTTGCAGACACATCCGCAGTTCTTTGATTTCCTGACCTTTTAACTGCAGCTTAGCAAGAAAGGAAAAGGACTTAAAAGAATGTCTCAACTTTTACTTAGGAGGAAGGGTAGGAGGGGGGGGGAGTCACAGGATGGAGGCAAATGGCCATTATTGCTGCTTGGAGTCTGCACTTTCCCTCTCTCAGCTTCCCTTTTCTCTGCATCGCCAATTGTGAATTGTACCACACTGCGCAAGCATCAGAAAGATCAGAGTCATAAGGAAACAATTACCCACTTCAACAAAAGCGCCAGCAAACAGTTTCTTCTTAGGTCATTAACAATTGCTTTTCAGGTGGAGGTGGGAGGGGAATGAGCAATGTTTACACATTGATTCATTCATGAATCTCAGCCTATTGTTTAATTCCATTTGTTGATTTCAATTCATTCGTTGATTTCAATACATTCTTCTTTCTTCCAGAATGAACTGCCTGTGCTGCCTTCTGTAGCATTGTCTGTGGCTGAAAGTTACGTTTGCGAAAAGTGTGTCCTTGAAAATTATATCCAGTGTTCCTTTCCTTAAAAAGAAATAAATTTTAAAAATGACAGAGTATGCAATGTGGAAAGACAGCTGAGAAGAGGCATATTTCCATGATAAGGTTCAACTAAATCTATGTGGCACAATCAGAAGCAGAGACCATATTCCTGTGACCACATTGGGCTATTAACTCAGTAACGATACATTATCTGATAATTAGAAACAAATTAGTACTTTCTGGAGAATACTGACCTCCTATCCTCCCTTTCTACACCCTTCAAACATTGCATATGAATTATCTAGCAGTAGTCAATATTTCTGTTTACTGCATAATGCCACATTCTTTCTGCAGTTGTAAATTATATGAATGTATACATATGAATAGGGACGCGGATGGTGCTGTGGGTTAAACCACAGAGCCTAGGACTTGCTGATCAGAAGGTTGGTGGTTCGAATCCCCACGATGGGGTGAGATCCCATTGCTCAGTCCCTGCTCCTGCCAACCTTGAAAGCATGTCAAAGTGCAAGTAGATACTGTAAATAGGTACCGCTCCAGCGGGTAGGTAGACGCCGTTTCTGTGTGCTGCTCTAGAGCACCAGAAGGAGCTTAGTCATGCTGGCCACATGTCCCGGAAGCGGTACGCCGGCTCCCTCGGCCAATAAAGCGAGATGAGCGCCACAACCCCAGAGTCAGTCATGACTGGACCTAATGGTCAGGGGTCCCTTTACCCTTTATACATATGACTGTATGTTTGTGCATTAGGGATATAAGAAGGCATCATTTACTGTTGCTTGAGGGCTAAATCATGGCATTACTGAGGAGGCATGTTTAGTTCTTGTTTGAAGAGTAGCCCTGACTCTGAGTCTGATCTTGACCAAAAAGATACAGGTATCAAGAAGGGTGTCCCACATGACCTTAAGTGGTGACGTGCACTGCCAGGTCAATGGTTCATGGGAGCACTGCCATCCATAATTTGATCATGGATGGATGAATTGACCTGGCATGTGTAAACAGAGACTTGGTTGCTGCTACTTGTCCACCATGCTTTTCTTATGCACAGCAACCCAGGTCATGTGGATTGTGTGTGTGTGTGTGTGTTGCAGTGTTTCTTAGGAAGTCCTTAGTTTTCAACAGGTATGCTATAAGGGAGACCCAGTTTTCTGAGTGCATGTTCTGGAAGTTGGGCAATTGTGGCAGTACAGGATTCCTATTGGTGTACTGCCTTCCTAGCTGCACCAAGGAGGTGCTTCAGGTTGTGGCAGATGTTAACATCCATGCCTGCATGTGCACTGTCTCACCAAAAGTCTCCCTACCCCTTTGTGGGAAGGCCAGTGTCTTCCCCCCAACCATGACCATGTAGAGCTGGGATGCCCAGGGCTTGTCTTGCCAGAAAGTGAGCTTTGGCTCATGCTCCCAGCTTGAAATCCGGCTCCATGCCAGCCTGCCGAATTGGCCAATGGCAGGTTGGCGTGGAGGGCAGGGCTCTTTGAGGGTGGGCCTGAGGGGAAAATCAGGCTTCCCTCAGGTCCGCTTCCAGGGGATTTAAACAGCCTATGTCAGCCTCTGACATCCAGCTCTTCTTATCTCAGGCTTGGATTACTGCAAGGTGCTGTACAAGGGACTGCCCTTGAAGGTGACTCAGAAACTACAACCAATCCTGAAGGGCTTCACCCTTTCTGTATATGACCACCATTTGGCAACCTTAGACCACTTTGGAGGAGGGAGAAAAACTTACACCCATCTTTGTCCAATCTTTCTTCGCAAAGGTCCCCAAGGAAGCAAACACCAGCTAGAGAGACATCCACCCATTGGTGACTTCCTGTAAAACTCTACTGCATTAACTCTGAATGAATGCTGTGGTTTATTCAAATTTCAGATCACCACAGCCACCTTAAGTGGTGACGTGCACTGCCAGGTCAATGGTTCATGGGAGCACTGCCATCCATAATTTGATCATGGATGGATGAATTGACCTGGCATGTGTAAACAGAGACTTGGTTGCTGCTACTTGTCCACCATGCTTTTCTTATGCACAGCAACCCAGGTCATGTGGATTGTGTGTGTGTGTGTGTGTTGCAGTGTTTCTTAGGAAGTCCTTAGTTTTCAACAGGTATGCTATAAGGGAGACCCAGTTTTCTGAGTGCATGTTCTGGAAGTTGGGCAATTGTGGCAGTACAGGATTCCTATTGGTGTACTGCCTTCCTAGCTGCACCAAGGAGGTGCTTCAGGTTGTGGCAGATGTTAACATCCATGCCTGCATGTGCACTGTCTCACCAAAAGTCTCCCTACCCCTTTGTGGGAAGGCCAGTGTCTTCCCCCCAACCATGACCATGTAGAGCTGGGATGCCCAGGGCTTGTCTTGCCAGAAAGTGAGCTTTGGCTCATGCTCCCAGCTTGAAATCCGGCTCCATGCCAGCCTGCCGAATTGGCCAATGGCAGGTTGGCGTGGAGGGCAGGGCTCTTTGAGGGTGGGCCTGAGGGGAAAATCAGGCTTCCCTCAGGTCCGCTTCCAGGGGATTTAAACAGCCTATGTCAGCCTCTGACATCCAGCTCTTCTTATCTCAGGCTTGGATTACTGCAAGGTGCTGTACAAGGGACTGCCCTTGAAGGTGACTCAGAAACTACAACCAATCCTGAAGGGCTTCACCCTTTCTGTATATGACCACCATTTGGCAACCTTAGACCACTTTGGAGGAGGGAGAAAAACTTACACCCATCTTTGTCCAATCTTTCTTCGCAAAGGTCCCCAAGGAAGCAAACACCAGCTAGAGAGACATCCACCCATTGGTGACTTCCTGTAAAACTCTACTGCATTAACTCTGAATGAATGCTGTGGTTTATTCAAATTTCAGATCACCACAGCCACCTTGTCACTAGTGCCTCAAAGTCTGGAAATGCACAGCCTTAATGGCAGAGCAATGAAGCCAAACAGTAGCCAAAATGTGTCTTTTCATATCAGAGTACAAATGTCAAACCTAACAATGACCGTTACACCGAGAAGCTTGTTTCCATGATAGACAGCTTATATTGCTAAAATATTACTATCCTGGCTTTCATTTATTTTTTATTGCAGATATGTGTGTGGACAATTTTACATGGCACTGACAGCCGCGTTATCCATTCAGGAAAACGTCTAAACAAAGGAAGGGACTTTACTCTAGTAAATTTCAAGGATCGGTTGAAGTCCTGTAAAACAAACATTTATCCCGCTCTTATCAAGGTGGGATAAGTAATGAGAATCCTTCGAGAAGGACACAAGTTTCCATGTGATTTATTCTCCGTTAGCTTGCAATAAAGTATATCAGCATCATATTATGTTATTGCTTGGATTTTGCTCTGAGCATCTTATTTGGCTCATTCCACTTAACACTGTGAACAAAAGTCAAGTTATTATTTTAGTTAAGTAGTTCTCAAACATTTAACTCAAAAAGCCTACTAGCAATGTTTGCTGGTTTTGAGGATATGGATTCACCTTTTGGTCCTCCATTTGACCCAGAAGTTCCCTGACCTTTAGCCCTCTATTTCAAGCAATCCCAACTCCCTGCCCCTAGAAGGGATAATGATCTTTTTTTTGCACATCATTTTATGATGGAGACCTCGGTCAATCCTTCCAGCTCACTTTGGAAAACAAAGTAGATTCTGGTGAAGCAACAGGGGAGAAAATTGTTCAGTATGCATTTTAATGCAAACACCTAATTCAAATTTCTGGACTGATTCCCCCAAATTTTGTGATGGAGTTAGTTGCCCACGGGGCAAAATAGTGTACCCTCGAAAAAAGTATATTGGGGGAAAGTACACAGAAAAATTGGTAGGGGGGATGCAAAATATGCATATTGTTAATTACAAAATATTTTGCAATTGCTTATAAAAATGTGTACATTAGGCAAAATTGATGACAACAATGTGTATATTAGGGGGGAGACACATTTTTGTGCTGAGCTGTTTTTTTTTAAAGCAAACTATTGCAAAAACAAGGCCAACTGAAATTAAAACTGGAAAACTGAGGAAGTCAAAATCGACATATTTGTCCATTCCGAGTTAGAAGCAAGAAGAGTTAAAGCGGAATATTTAATGGCGGCATAATTCATTACTGCCATGAAACTAGCTGCTTTATGGTAGTAATTATGACAGCAGTGTTTAAAAAGCCTCACAAAAGTAATTATCGCATAAATTTTTAAGACATAAAGCTGTAATATAATTATGTAAGTGGTGCAAGACTTTTCAGAGATAAATTTTAGTTTTCTGCTGAACTGGAGAAAGAAAGATAGAAAGGAAGGAAGGGGGGGAGAGTGGATGGACTGAGGAAGTGAAGCGCTTGCCTCGTTACTTTGAATTTATTTGCCTTCACCCTGATGTCATGCTTCTGCTTTACATGTGGGAGACCCGAGCTTCTAACTTCCCAACCTCTGCATCCTCAACCTCCGGTTGGAGGAGATGGATCTCCCCGTGCCTAGTGCCAGGTTTTCAAACATTTCGTGTTTTCTTTCCCACGAGTTGTGTGACTGCGGCTTTGTTTACTCATATGCCCTCCAGACAGCAAGCGAGCTCTCTTGGCAGAAACGGCAACCTCCTCTCTTCGGGGGTCGAGAGGTGGAAATCTCTCCCTCCAGCCCTCCTTCCTCCAGCTTTCAGGTCTGTCAGTGAAACAAAACTGTTAGTTTAGAGGTTTGCTTCGGCTCTGATCACAAGCATGGGGAGAGAAACGGATGGTGGCGAAATCTCCCCTTTCTCGCTTTCATAACTTTCTGCTTATTATTTCTGTCGAACTAATAAATATGTATTTGCTACAATAAATATGTATTTGCTACAATTACTTACAAAGAAGGAATTGATTTGTGACTCATTACGTGGGTCAGAACTATTGACTCTCCAAATTAGAAGTGATGTTTTCTTTCCTGCCACTCAAAATGGGTTTGATCCCCTACAATTTACATGAGCTTTTTGCCTTTACAAGGTTAGATTACTGCAACACATTGCATGTTGGGCTGCCTCTGAAGATGGTTCGGAAAATTCAGCCAGCACAGAATGGAGCAGCCAGGTTGCTCACCTGGGCAAGGCGATTTGAGCATATAGTGCTAATTCTAGCCTCAACTGCACTGGCTGTCCATTAGGCTTTGGGCCCAATTCAAAGTGATGGTTTTGAACTTTAAAGCCTTCAATGGCTCAGGGATGCAAAACCTCAAAGACCACCTCTCCTCTTATGAACCGACCTGGACTCTGTGATCATCATCTGAGGTTCATCTTTATGTGGCTCCCCCCGCCGAAATTTGGAGGGTGGCCTTTTCTGTGGTGTCTCCCTGTTTATGGAATGCTCTCCCAAGGGAGGTTTGCCTGGTATCTGCTTTACATATCTTCTGATGCCAGGCAAAAACCTTCCACTTCTCCCAGGCCTCTGGCTAATTACACAATCTGTAGCCTTTTAAAGAGGGGAGGCTATAGTTTTTGCTTCTTATTATGGTGTATATTTTTGTGTTTTTATATTGTGTACGGCCCTGTGATACTTCAGATAAAGGGTGGAATAGAAATTTAATAAATAATAATAAAACAGCACAGATTTTTGAGGGAGCAAAAGAGCAAAGGCAAGTTTAGTTTGATCTACTAATCTATTTATTTAATATATGACCACATATATCTCACCCTGCCCTTCACCAAATGATCCCAGGGAATGCTATAGCACAGTAAAGACAAGAGGAACACCAACAGTCACAAACAGTTGAGAGCAGATGAAAAACACAACACAGAATTCCTGGGGAAAGAAATTGGCTGTTAAACTGCCTGAGAACTGTATTTCTGTGAGGGAAATAGGGGTCTCCTAACAATTCTCAACAAATTATATTTCCCAGATTCCTTGCTGAAAGCCATGGCTGCTTAAGGTGGCATGAACATGCTTTAGATGCATAGTGCAGATGGAGTCTTTGTTTTTGTTTCTTACCATAAACTGGCACAGTGATGTATGTAAGAACCAAGGAATGCCCCTCAGCCAAGCGTCCATTTTCAAAATGGACATCGTTCATATGAATCATTTCAGGGATCAACAGCTAGCCCTTCTACTTTTCTAAAGAAATGAAAGAGGAAGATTCCTTTGTCTTCATATGTTCTTTGAATTAACAAATAAGTAATAATCTCAACCTTGATCACAACTATTTTTTTCCGGACATAAATGTACCTCACAGTGTAAGCAGAATTTTTGACAGTGAATTGTTCATTTATAGGTTAGCTTAAAGAAAACAAGGGAAAAAAACCATCTTACTTTACAACTTTTCTGATTGGTTACT
The DNA here is from genome assembly GCF_964234715.1 of Podarcis melisellensis. Lineage (NCBI taxonomy): Eukaryota > Metazoa > Chordata > Lepidosauria > Squamata > Lacertidae > Podarcis > Podarcis melisellensis. The sequence goes on along the minus strand of NC_138528.1, from coordinate 25,460,226 downwards.
TGATGTAAATTGTTGCATAGTTTCATATTTTACAGTTACAGATACTGAGTCAGCACACACTCTGTGTAAATTTTGTTACTAGAAAATATTTATTGGACACATCAGTTACTGTATAAGCTATTTCCATTAAGCTAAAATATATTTCTTAAGAGGGAGCTAAGTTTAAAAAAAGGATATGCTGAATGCTGGGGAAAAAATCAATATCTTTTAACATAATAGGGAAAAATCTTATTGTCAAATACAATTTATTGAAATTGCAGGTATATATATTATGTAAAAAAAAAGTTAGGATATCACATCTACTTCATTTTAATGTTTTATAAATATTGTTGTGCACATAGGAGTTGTCAGCATATATTCTTAAAATGTTTTTTCTTCATTGATAATGCTAATGATATATTGCATATACAATGGTACCTCGGGTTACAGATGCTTCAGGTTACAGACTCCGCTAACCCAGAAATAGTACCTCGGGTTAAGAACTTTGCTTCAGGATGAGAACAGAAATTGTGCTCCGGCAGCGGGAGGCCACATTAGCTAAAGTGGTACCTCAGGTTAAGAACAGTTTCAGGTTAAGAACGGACCTCCAGAATGAATTAAGTTCTTAACCTGAGGTACCACTGTATATAGATTTTTACACTTCAAAGGAATTCACATACAGTAACTCAACAATTCTTACAGCAACACTGTAAGGTACGCCAGTATTAGTAAAAAAGATAAAAGTAAAGGACCCCTGAATGGTTAAGTCCAGTCGAATTCGACATTTTGGTGTGGCACTCATCTCCGCTTTCAGGCCAAGGGAGCTGGTATGTGTCCACAGACAGCTTTCTGGGCCATTTGGCCTGCATGACTATCTCTCTTCTGACCCAGGGAACACTGTGATGAGTGCCAGAGCACACAGAAACGCCATTTACCTTCCCCCTGTAGTGGTACCTATTAACTACTCATGCTGATACCCTTTTGAACTGCTAGTATCCTCTTACTATGAGGAACTGAAGCATAGAGATACCAGATTGAATATTACTATCCAGTGGTGTCCTGACTCATGCCGCAAACCAATAACAAGTAAAGAAGCGAATTTAATTGTGACCAGGGGTGCGAACATGCATAAAATATGGGGGGCAGGTAAGCCCCGCCCCACATAATTGATCAGAAGATGAGGCACACACACCATTTGAATGGCAATGGCCATCGGCTTAGGGTGGAACAGCAACCTCAAATATATTATTGGGGGGAGAGGCAAAGGGACCTTGGCCTGCCAAGAGGGCTTTGCTGCAGACTAACTTCCGTCTTCCATTCCGAGACCTCATCCCTAAGGACCTCCTATTCCTGGTCTGAATCTGAGTGCTCACAGGGATGGTAGAATCAGAACCAGGGGCATCCCAGTTCATATTCTTAACAGAAGTGGCCTGTGGGGCACAGGAGCAGCACTGCCACTTGGTCTCCCAACACCTGTGTGATTGCCTCTCACTGAGGTAGGGTAGGGATAAAGGCAAGTGTGTGTGTGTGTGTGTGTGTGTGTGTGTGTGTGTGTGTGTGTGCGCTAGCAGGGCCAATCTAGCTCTCCCATAGATGTAGATGCACCACCCTGACCATGCTGCTATCTGACCTCTGACCCCACACTCGCCCGGTAAGCAGCCATGATGCTGTTGCTGGGCAGGTCAGATGCACTCCTTGATACCAACAGCTCCTGATCCTTAAGCATTGCACCAGATCCACAATATGTAGTGGCCTCAGCATCCTTAACAGCATGAAGTTTCCAGGCTAGACTTTTTCAAACTTGGAATGCTTAAACAAGGCTTCCTATATTAGGAGAGATATCACCCTAGATTAGGCACAGAAGATGTTTGTCAATGTGCTAATTCTGTGGTGGCTAGAATGCTTTTAAGATGCCGCAAGCGTCAGCTATTGAGATTAGATAATGGGAATGGATTCAAAAGGCTGCTCACCCTTGCCACCCGAATGTAGCTGCCCATTGTGCGCGTGCCCAAGGAAAAGGAAATGTCAACACAGAGGAAATTTTCGAAATGCCCTACTTTGTTGAAAGGAACAGTGCTGCATACTGTGCGCCAGCAAAGCGTCTTTGAAAGATGAAAGAAGGATGTCGGCCGAGATATCAAAAGAAACACGATGGTTAAATTAAAAAGTCTTTTGGAGCTAACAAGATGGTGCAAAGGTCAAAGCACATCAACCCCCCAGCCCCCTGCTGGTGGTATGCAAATGATAACATTGCAGTCCCTGTGGTCTCGGCAAGGACAAGGCATTGGTGGGGCTGGAAAAAAAAATTCCCCATTGCTCTGATGCTCAGTGGCCTCTGCCATTAAAATGGATGAATTGGAGATCGGTGAGGAAAGAGTGGGCAAGCTTCAGATCTGAGCACCACATGTAATTATTTGAAGAAGAGTTTGGCCTGCTATCATTTGCAATTAATGGAGGAGTTCCCACTGTGATCAGTGGGCCCAGCGCTCTCTGCCGTGCCAGAAATGACCAGATATAAACCACTCCTGACAGATGTTTATAAAACTGTCTCTTTTTTAAAGAAAACAACAACATCCTGGCTTTCGTAACAAATTGTTTTTGCAGCCTGATCACACCCGTCAGCTTTCTATTCCCAGAGCACCTAGGGTGAGGCTTTGCTCATTGACACATCAGCACAACAGAGGATATCATCATTATGCCAGAAAATACAGCCTTGCAGAGTTGTCAACAGGGGTGGGAGAGAAGTCTGATTAACTTTGCATTTTAAAGCCTGGTTGTTGTTGGTATCAGGAGACAAAAGAAGTCAATCCGTTGGAGAGTTATAGTGCCTGCTGTGGCTGCAGAGACCGATACAGGAGAAACATGTTTTGTTGCAGCTGGGCCAGATGATGGCATCCAGTTGTGCTGCTGCAGATGCAGATGTTTCTTCTCTCTGCATTCCTCCCAGTGGTCATTCCTCCTCTGGCCACTGCTGTGAATACATGACCTGATTGTCTGTCCAGAGGCACTCCGATTGTCTGCAAGGGATTCCCATCTGACGGAATTAATGTTGCCAGCCTTCATTTAACTTTTGCAGACATCTTTGTAATGCAGTGTTGGTCTGCCAACAGGCCTAGTGCCTGAAGCCAGCTCCCCATAGAGCACATCCTTGGGGGAAGCCTATCATCTTCGATTCTATGGACATAACCGAGCCAGCGTAAACGTCACTGAGACAGAAGTGCAAACATGCTGGGAACGTGGGCTTCGGAGAGGACATCTTGTTTGAGATTCTGTCCTGTTGTGTGATGCCCCAAATCTTCCTGACCCAGTGCATATTGTAGGCATTGAGGCATCATTCCTAATGGGTGTAGGTTGCTCACGGTTCACTTCCATAAAGCAGGGTGCTGAACATGCAAGTCTGTTAGACCCTCATCTTGGTGCTGGTTGTTAGCATCACATTCTCCCATACTGTTTTGGAGAGGCGACCTATTGGTGTAGCTGCCTTGCCAATAGGCTTGTCTAACTCAGCATTGATGGAAAGGTTGCTGGTTATGGTGGAGCCCAGGTAGACAAAACTGTCTACCACCTCAAGTGTGTGGTCACCAATGCTGATGCATGGAGTGCTGGCGATGTCCTGACCCAGGATGTTGGTCTTTGTCAAGCATGAATTCCATGCAGGCTCTGCAAAATGGTGGAGCTTCCTTGGAGTGCTGCATCATCCACAAACAATCTATCTCAGATAAGAACCCACCACACTTTTGTCTTGAAATGAATGTGTGCCAGATTAAACAGGTCCTTGCTGTGCCTTGACTGGAAGTACATACTGTCTTCAGTCAAGCTTAAGGCATAGGAGAGCAACAAGGAGAAGAAGATGCCCAAGAGAGTTGGAGCAAGAATACAGTCCTGTTCCACATGCATTTTAAGGTGAACCTACCAAATTCAAACATTCCAAAACAATTGGCAAACCAAAACACAGTCATCATTCAAAATATTCACATCTCATGATTTTGCACTGCTGTTCTCCAGCGAAGTAATGTATACAAAAGTGTGTAATCTATGAATATATTATTTAAACAAGATAAACATGCCTTGTATTAGGGAAAATTACTTGGGAGAAATGTACCTTTTAGACATTGCAAGCATAAATGTGCATGTTAGGAGAAATGTACACTAAAATGCTGAATTTCCATGAGAATTTTTAATAAATAAATAAATGGCATATTGCTGTCCAAATGCGAAGAACTGTATTTAAGTCTCTTCTCCCCAACCTGCCCACAAAAATTAGCCAAACAGAAATATATGTAGCTTATATTCACTTTTGCTTACCAGTCACGCTATATGGTTAGTGGCCAATGTCATATAAGGCAGAGTGCAAAGTCCATTTATTTTAATGTGCCTTGCAATGAAGCAACACCTGTCAGATGGCTCCCACGATGGCACTTTTCTTTCTGTGCCTTTTCCAGATGACCGGATGAACAATGCAATATTCCCAAGGTGGCTTCACTGACATTTTTCAATTTAGGAAGAAGGCAATATATCTATCTATCTCTATCTACCTCTCTATATATGCAATTCTCCATCTCTTTAGTCATGCATAGCTGAGAAGAATGATTTGTTTATATGCACAGTAAAGACTGGAGACATCAGCACAAATGTGCATTATTCACACAATTCTGTGCCTTCCTAGGCCTCATTTCAGCTGATTTCTGAGCAAAGGCTGCATAAGCAGAGAGTAAGGCTTTTCAAAATAGTAAAATAAGAAAGTAAGACTATGTGCTTCTCTGTGCATATGCCTACTACTACTACAAGGAGCACATTTGCAAGTCTGTGTTGTTAAAACAAAATGGCGTTGGGTGAGATCCAATGAGCAACTTGTAAAACTACCACAGTCCCCTTTGCCTTGTGTCCTGCACAGTTGCACAGGATCTTCCAGCACTTCTTCCTGCACTTAGGCAGAAGAACCAGATGCAACTAATTAGTCCAGCTATAGTTGCCCCTCAGTCCATGCCTGAGACAGAGCCAGCTTCTCCATTTGCATACCCTCCAACATTTCTCTGATGAAAATAGGGACATCCCATTCCATAATGATAATTTTACTATTTATATCCCACACATCTTAATGGGTTGCCCCATCCACTCTGGGTAGCTTCCAAGATAGATAAAAACAAAACAAAACATTAAACATTAAAAAAAAACAACCCTTCCCTATACAGGATTGCCTTCAGACAGCTCAGGGGGTTGGATAGCTCCATATCCTCCAAAAATTATCCATTGAAAATAGGGACATTCTGAGGAGAAGTGGGACATTCTGGGATCAAATCAGAAACCATGATGGCTTCTCTAAATCAGGGACATCCCTGAAATATAGGGTCTGCATTTGGTGCTGTTTCAAACCTCCACAAAGGATTTGACTGCTCAGTTTTGCAGGAAAAAAGAAAAGAATCTGTTTGAATACAAAATGATCAGGGTGGTTAAAAATATCTGATTATTTCTAATCACAGTCTTTAGTCTTCCTTCCCTTGGATTATGGTGCCAGTCTGATACGAGTCTTTTTGATACCTCGGAATGGTTTTCTAAATTATCCATTCCCACCTCTATAATATTTTCTCCTCAAAGTTCTGTCAGTGTCCAAAGTTAAAGAAAGGATTGAAGGAGAAAAACCCTCTGCAAGCTTGGGTGTGTGATGTGGCAGTTCTCCATAGTGCTAACATGCCAGGGAGCAGGAGGGATGCCAATTACAGATGTCTCAGCAAGTGAGGCCTGGGATCGAATCCAACATAAAACCAAGAGTATAATCACTGTGGGCTGGATAGGAAAGGGAGTAGGCCTCTTAAAAGCCATTTGATTTTGTGCTAATGTGGGATTTCAGCTGAACTCCACCCAGCTGCCTCTGTGTGAACTTGTAAGAAAAATCTTTTGTTCTTTTCTTTGTGTTGATTTTGAGTCAATAGCCAATAAACTCCCACTCCAGCACTCTACTGGAGGGCTGCAGGAAGTCTGCCTAAAAAATTCCTTAATAAACTGCAAACGAGAGTTTCCAAAGGCATCATATTTATAGGGAAACACAGAGAGGGTTTGCACCATCAAAGACCTACATGGGTTATGTGTCTTCCCTGTGGGTCTTTGATCATCTGTACAGAAGCCCACAAAATAATATTGAGTATTTATACTGGGCACAATCTAGATAAAATTAAGCAGATCTAGAGCCCATCACTTTCAAGGGAAGAAGCTCTGTTCCACTAATCTCACAGATACACTAAAATGAAAGCTGTTGGTGAATTGTGTCCAGGGTTTCCCCAGTTCTCAAAGCATTCTGCCAAAGGAAAAAGTACTCCTCAATCCTATTCAAGATAGTGAGTAAAGTATAGTGCCCTGATCAAGGGAAGTAATAGTCCCACTCTGCTTTGCCTTGGTCAAACCACACCCAGAATACCATGTCCAGATCTGGGTGCCACAATTTAAGAAGGATGCTGACAAGCTGGAACGTGTGCAGAAGAAGGTGACTAAGATGAACAAGGGTCTGGAAAACAAGCCTTATGAGGAACAGTTGAGGGAGTTGGATATGTTTATCCTGGAAAAGAGGAGACTGAGAGGAAATATGGTAGCCTTCTTGAAATATCTCAAGGGCTGTCACATGGAAGATCATGAAGAAGAAGAGTTTGGATTTGATATCCCGCTTTATCACTACCCGAAGGAGTCTCAAAACGACTAACAATCTCCTTTCCCTTCCTCCCCCACAACAAACACTCTGTGACATGAGTGAGGCTGAGAGACTTCAGAGAAGTGTGACAAGGTCACCCAGCAGTTGCATGCGAAGGAGCGGAGACCCGAACCCAGTTCACCAGATTACGAGTTCACTGATCTTAACCACTACACCACACTTGTTTTTTTCTGCTCCGGAGAGTAGGACCTGAACTAATGGCTTCAAGTTACAAGAAATGAGATTCTGACTAAACATCAGGAAAAACTTGCTGATGGTAAGAGCTGTTTGACAATGAAATGGACTCACTTGGAAGGTGGTGGACTCTTCTTCATTGGATGTTTTTAAGCAGAGTTTGGAGGGCCACCTGTAATTGATACTTTAGCTGAGATTCCTGCATTGCAGCAGTTTGGACTAGATGACCCTTCCAATTCTACGAATCTATGTTTGTTGAATCCAAGCATGAATCCCCCCATCGATGGATCAGGGCCTCCACAAAGCCAGAGAACACATTGTAACTCTTTTTCCATCATCTATCTATCTATCATCTATCTTTCTGTCTGTCTGTCTATCTATCTATCTATCATCTATCTATCTATCTATCTATCTATCTATCTATCTATCTATCTATCTATCATCTATCTATCTATCTATCTATCTATCATCTATCTATCTATCATCTATCTATCTATCTATCTATCTATCTATCTATCTATCTATCTATCTATCATCTCTATCTATCATCTATCTATCTCTATCTATCTATCTATCTATCTATCTATCTATCTATCTATCTATCTAATCTATCTATCTATCTATCTAATCTATCTATCTATCATCTATATCTATCTATCATCTATCTATCTATCTATCTATCATCTATCTATCTATCATCTATCTATCTATCTATCATCTATCTATCTATCATTTATGTATCTATCATCTATCTATCTATCTATCTATCATTTATGTATCTATCATCTATCTATCTCTACACATAATAGTTGTCTGTTTTTACATATCTGTGTTTCCTTAGGTCCATGGGTTTTGCAAGAAGTAGTGCTGTGCAAAATGTTGCCTGCAGAGTACCAAAGAGCTCTGGGTTGTTGTTGTTTTTAAACATAGCAACAGAGGATTAACAAAAAATAATACAAAAAGCTTAAAAGCTTCATCTCAGTTCTTGTTGTTGATTTCTAAGCATACTTTGCTCTGCTTTAACAAAAATAACCCAGAGCTCTTCAGAAATCCACAGGCAGTGTTCTAGACAATGTTACATTGGGAAGTCTGTATCAGAAGCCTGTGGACTATCACAGGAGACAGGCGAAGCCTGGGAGGCCTATCTAAGGGAACCAGAAACTAAAGTCAGTCTGAAGCAGCACAGTTTAAAATAAAAATAAAAATAAAACACAAGCAAGAATACTCTCCTTTCATCCTCATCTTAATTATTTTAACACTTATTCTTCCGCCTATCCCCCGCCCTGCCTCCCAGAAAAATGACTTTTTGGAAGAAAGTGAATACCTTTAATTTTTCCAACCATTTTCCATACAATTTGGCAGCCTTAATCCACTCTGGAGGGACTCTTGTGCCTGTAAATTTCATCTACTTAGGCCAAGAATAGGGGGGAAACGTATTTCTCGTTTTAGATTTCCCATTATAGAGAACAAACACAAAACTTCATTTGATACAGAGTAGCTCAAGAGTTGAATTACAGAACAAAGCAGAGCTGGAATTGGAGAGAGACACCAGTGTATCTCCAGCTGATCTGAGAATGGGGAGTTATCCTAGCATAGACCAATTGTGCCAGGGACCTCCTTGCTCAGCCAGAGATCTGCTGCATCCTAACCCTGCTCACCCTGGCAGATCTTATTGTATGATTTCTCCCTTAGGTTGTACTTTTTAGACAATTTTTAATGCATTGTTACCTAATACATTGCTTTGCCAAGGCAGTTTCCCCAAATACAGTGTATTTTTAATGTTATTTTCACTACATGTATTGTTACGTACAGTTTTCGATTACATGTTAACACGTTGTACACATTTTGTTTGTTAGATGTGTAAATTTGAGAGGGTAGCTGTTTTTTTGCGGAAGTGTGAATTAAGTATATTCACATAAAAAATGCAAACCAAACCAAGATCCTCCTCCATCTCCACTTCTGCCTCCCAATATAAAAAGAACCATAATGAAAATAACCCCTAGTCAATTTGCTTACAACATAATGACTGCAGGAGATCAATAGTGCTTTAATTGTGTTTCCATTTCTTTTGTTGCTTCAGGATACTAAGATAGCATGCCACAAAGGAAGAGAAGAACTGTTTTATCCTTGCCCGTATTTTTTTCTCCTGTGAAACAAAAGTATGACTTCAAGTACAAAATTAAGACAGAGACTAATGAAATCATTTTGCTCTGCACAGTGAATAAATAAATGAAATTCCAGGCTCTGAGCTACCAAATCACTTCTAAGCACCATTGATTTCAGTGGGAGATACACAAAAAGGGGCTTACAGCAATTTGTCTCATGCATCTGAAAGTTTTTTGTGAAATATTCAAATCTAATTTTCCAGCAGGGATGGGCAATTTCAGTTTCTCTCGGTTTCTCATTTTTCTCCAATCTTAAATCCATTTATCCACATGTCCACATCACACTGTTACTTTAAAAAAATATATATCCTCATGAATATTCATTGGAGCAAATTAGTGCAAATTAATCATAACATACACAAGTTTGCAGGCAATTTTTGCCTAAAGTTCACATTTTTGCAAAGCAATTTTCCCATATCTATTGTAACTTTCTAACATTCTTTTCCTGAATATGTGGAGTTTCTGCACACTTTACCCCACTTTACAATTGGAGAACTGCCCTGTTAATCTGGAAAAAGTGCAGATTCAAAGGATGGCTTGGTTTTGGTTATGATATTGTCCCATAAAGTAGGACTTTGGTAGGCATAAAAGTAAAGGTAAAGGGACCCCTGACCATTAGGTCTAGTCGTGGCCGACTCTGGGGTTGCGGCGCTCATCTCGCTTTATTGGCTGAGGGAGCCGGCGTACAGCTTCCAGGTCATGTGGCCAGCATGACTAAGCCGCTTCTGGTGAACCAGAGCAGCACACAGAAACGCCATTTACCTTCCCACTGGAGCGGTACCTATTTATCTACTTGCACTCTGATGTGCTTTTGAACTGCTAGGTTGGCAGTAGCTGGGACAGAGCAACAGGAGCTCACCCCGTCATGGGGATTCGAACTGCCAACCTTCTGATCGGCAAGTCCTAGGCTCTGTGGTTTAACCCACAGTGCCACCCGCGTCCCTTTTGGTAGGCATGTTCACCTTTAAAAGTGAAGTGTATCCAGTCCCACCACCAAATCTACTCTCCAATTGTTTAGTACTCAGACTTCTTAAGTTTAGTGTATACTGAAGAATAAGGACATCTTCACTCCACTCCAATTTATCAGAAGTACACTGGGTGAACTATGAAACATGAATCTGGTATTGCCCTGGGTCACTTTCTGTTCCTGGAAGTCTACACCCCAAGAGGTGATTGAATGGTGGGGCGCATCAATTAAAAACAGATTGCTTCTCCTTTGGCACTGAAACACTCCAATAATATGGGTAGAAGGTTCCATGCATTTAGTGGTGTGCAGTCTCCTATTCCTCAGTGAGCTTGGGCCATTGGCAAATTGTGGCAATTCCAGAAAACCAAGCTATTTACATACTGAATATGTATGTGTGTTACCTAGTTTATTATGGCATGTGATTGCATAAGCAAATATGAATAAGCAAATAAAGTAGACATAAATAATGGTAGCTGTTTAAGAGAAAATCTCTCTCTTACGGATTGAGCAACAGTAGAGAATAAAATAAGGTAAAATGAACCCAGTGCTATAGTGCTAAAGGCACTATGAATGCATCAATTTTTATTCATTCATTTTATTTATAAGATATTTATATTGTTCCATTCTAACTGCTCAAAGTGGCAAACAAACCTTAATAAAACAGGGGAAGGTCCATACCACTGGGCAAGAGAAAGTGACTAACAAATAATGATAATGATGATAATGATAATAATAGTGCTTTGCATGCAGAAAGCCCCAGCTTCAATCTCTGGAATCTGTTTTGGAAACGCTGTATTGCCATTTGACAGTCAGTGAAGACAATACAGAACTAGATGGATCAAATAGTCTGACCTGGCAGAAGGCAGATTCCTATGTTCCCATTAAAAAGTGTGCAAAATATAGACCAAACAATTCTCAAAGCACAGCGATCAGTCAAGATGAACAAAACGCTGTCCTGTCATTCCTCCACCCTGACAAATTCTCTACTGAAGAGCTGTTTCTTCGCAGCTCCGTGGAAGGGCAGCAGGGATGAGGCCAGGCAGGTCTCTCTCAAGAGGCCTTCCACAACTGTGGGACGGTGATCAAAACATCTAGTATATGTCTTGTATTCCTACCATCTGCAGAAGGTTGTGGAGAAAGATGCCTGATGTTGATCATAGTGATTATGGATGGATGGATAATTCTTATGATACCCCAGTTTCAGGTACATCACATCATCCTTTGGGTCAACAGAAACCCTCTACCTTCCAATGCACTGCAACAACAGTGATAAGTTGATAGTAAGTATGCCATACACACACACACACACACACAAACACACACACACACACACACACAAACACACACACACTTTGACTGGTTCAACCTACATTTAATCCTGGAGCATATTTAACAATTTGTCTGGAAGAAGAACAACTTGCTTGTTTTTCACAGCTATCCTGGTCCAGTTTATGATCCATTTTGCGGCAAGGCTGCTGTTTTAAACCTCAGTTCCTTGCCGACAGCTGCCACATTATATTAGTGACATGTAAACATGCCCATTGTCTCCCATATCACAGAGATATTTCAAAGCTCTGAACTTCTATCAAGGTCATCCTTGACATTCCTGTGGGATGTACCTTCATAAAGTAGCCCACAGTATCATTTTTTTTTATTATTCACATTATCAGTGCAACATGGAGAATTGGTTGTGCCAGCATATTTCCAAACAAAAGTAACATGTAAATCAGACCATGGTGTACCCTAAAGATAACCAAAGCAAGAAACCTCCTATAGTGCAGGATATGCTTCAGGATGATATCTCTCTGAAGTGCAGAGCAGCAACCGTAATATATCATGAGAAAATAGGTGATGTACCTATTAATAAACAGGCTCAGTTGGAGAGCACACAAGCCTCACTGCGAGAATTGAATTTAGCACTTGGAATAACAGGGAACGGAATTTATATTCATGGCATTGGCATACGGATAAGAGTTGGATATGTGGAACTCAGGAAACCAGCCAGTTTCTCGAGTCAAACCATTTGAGGCTTTTGAAAATGTGTTTGTGCAACTCTGAAATGAAATATTTATTAGGGATGCCAGGAAACCACTCCTTGAACTTGGAGAATTGTTCAACCACTCAAACTTGCCCACTGCCTAGTCACAACAGAAATTGCTGAGGGAGCCTTTTGCTTTTCCCTCCCACACTCTGCCTGCAGGTAGCAGAAACAGAAGGTGAAGGGATAAAGGAGCCCTGTGCCAACAACATTCCATCTGATTCCACAGAAGAGACAGTGATGGAGGCAGCTCATCCCATTCTTGAGCTCCTGGCCTGGTAACAGGAATAGAAGACGAGGAGCAACAGCAATGAAGTCCTCATCCAAAAGATGACAGACCAGCCACAACAACATCTTCCAAAGCAATTACTCTATTCCGAACTTAAAAATGTAAAGCGTAATGCTGGTGGTCAACAAAAGAGGTTTAAAGACTGTCTCACGGCAAATTTTTAAAAATGTAGTATAAACACCGACAACAGGGTAACACTGGTCTGCAAGCGCTTCAGTTGGAGAACAGCCTTCACCAAAGGTGTCATGGACTTTGAAGACACTCGAACTCAGAACGCAAGGGAGAAACGTGCTAAGAGCAAGGCATGTTTAGCAAATCCACACCGTGATCAACTCCAGCCCAGGAACAAATGTTCCCACTGTGGAAGGACGTATGGGTCCAGAACTGGCCTCCACAGTTACTTACGGACTCATTTTTAAGTTCGTGTTTATGGAAGACAATCATACTTGGCTATGAGCGATCGCCCAAAAAGAAAGAAGAAGCAGCCGGCAAGACCAGGTCTTGAACTGCTGGTAGACTTTCCTGCTCTCCTTTTCTGAAATTAGGACTGGGGGAGAAATCTGGTCTACATTTTAATGTGAATCTTCCTAATTTGCACTCCGGAGAGAAAACGCAAAACAAAGCCCACCTAGCCTTTGACATTCATTTAAAGTGGTGTCATACTGCTTTAAATTTATAGTGCAGATGGGGCAGTCCTAAATGTCAGGCAATGCAGCCACACATCTTCTTGCATGATCCTACTGAAGTTTGACTGAATTCAGTGGGGCTTGTTCCCAGGTAAACTGTGCAGGTTTTTGTAGCTTCTGTTCTGGTCGGCAGCAAAGTTGGATTGGAATGAGTGTGTGTTTGTGGTGGCGGGGTCCAATAAAGGGTAAGTGATTCAAAGGGTAAGTGAGATGGGACACCTCCATCATTATTGCTGGAGCCAGTCCACATGTTGGGTTCTCAATGTCTACAGCAAGGTGCCTCCTCTAATCAAGGAGGGTCCACTGCATGGTGCTGAATTCTGATCTTCCAGGGCTTTTAATCATGCATGGAGCCTATCTGAATAGAGCAGGCCTCACACGCCAGGCATCCAAACCCCAGCACACAAGTGGCTGGAGGAATAATGACTGAGAGACAGGGAAGCCGCAGTGCTAAAAGGTTCATCCTTGCTCTCACAATGGCTATCATCATCTGTGCAAGGTAAGGGGAAGCAGGCTCTGTGAACAGGGCTTCAGTGTCATTGGCATCAGACGCTATACAAGCAGAAGCTTTTACACACATATACATCATTCCATCAATCTATCTTTGACTCTTTTTAATAACCGCGGTCGATCTTTATCTTCAAGATTATGCCTTCTCTGCACGGGAAAGGCCTCTTGTCATTCTCATTGTAAATAACATCCTTTTCTCTCCCTCTCTTTTTGTCCCAGAATGTATTTCACTGCTCAAAAGAGCTTCTAAGCTCGCTGAACAAAGCTGTCAGGGCAAATGAATTGCTCAGTCCTGATGTTTGCTATTAGCAGATCTTATACTGATAGGATAATAACCTTTCTCTCTCTCCCCCCCCCCCCGCCCCGTCTCCTTCATACATGAAAGGCATTTTTGTGAGCTGAATTACAGTCCCAGATCGAAAAGACGTGCTCTGTACATAACTCCCAAGCTACTTTCCTGCACCACATTCCTCCCCGTAATTTTGTGTTTGTTATCTTGAATGGATGACAGTAACCACGGATCAGCAACTGAAATATACTCGAAATGAGTACCACATGTACGGTGTTTATGCCAGCCCATAAGGCCGGCTAGTGGCAGAGGCCTGTGGTTTGCAGAGCACTGTTTTTAATACTTTGTGCAATTTAATATCAAGTGCCATAACTGGAATATACAATAGTGAGAAGAAAGAGGTATGAAAAAATAAACTGCTCATGATATCACATATTGGTTTCCAGCGAGACTCCGGGGTGGTTATGTCAAACAAGTACCTACTTGTTTATTTTAATATACTCAAGTGATCATTTTTCTTCGAGGGTAGATAAGTGTACAGATTTTTAATGTATGTAAGCAGTTGCTACTTGTTTAAAGATTGGAAAGCAAATGGCAAAGGTTTAGTTAATAGAACAATAAACTCTGGGAGATCACAGATTCATAAAGGGACTAAGTGAAGATAGGAGAATGACAAATAGCTTCAACTTAATGCAAAGTAATTCCATTTTTTTTTTCGTGTATGGCTGCCAAAATCCACATTTAGTGATACTTCCATTCCTTCCCTGAAACTTATTCAGGAGGAACTTCTTCAAGAGGAACCCTAATAAATCTGACCAAGCAAATCATGATCTATTTGGTTAAGAAATATTGCATGTAATATGTGAAATTTCAAAGTATTTTGGGAATTCTGGCTCATGTCAAACGTCAGAGGAATTTTGAAGACCAGTGTTTCAGTACTTCTAGTTGAGTTTATTACGAACATGGTAGTTCTGTATAAACCTACCCACCCATGACAGCGATGAGATTTTCACTTTAAGCAGAATTGGAGGCAAATTTGGAACTTTACCCATAGGCCAAATTTTTGAAGAATTTCAAGAAACCTTTCAGTCTACTTATCACATTTAATCTGCTTATCAAAATGGGCTCTGAGCCTAAAGCAAAATTGATGCTGAAAGGTACCCACAGAAGTACAAAATGGAAGTATGAGATCTGCAACATATTGCTATTTATTTTTAGCCAACTGCATTATTGAAATAGCCTTGGCTATGGAATCAAGCTGGCATTTTGAAGATGGATGAATTCATTTGATAAATATATTTGTTTTCCCTCATTATAACACTAATGCTTTTAAAAGATTCATGCAGCGAACTGTTGCTAATCCATCATGTCTTTATTGCTGTTGATTTCATTGGGATGTAAATGTAGGCCCAAATATTCTCCTCAGTAGAAAAAAAATATATCCATAGACTCATGGCCTTAGCAGAAAGTAACATATAAATAGAGGTGTGGTTTCTGGTAGTCTTGCAGCAGCAGAGCATTTTTGATTTGCATAATTTTCTCTAGAGATTATTTTCATTTTGGAATATATATAACATTTTGCCCATTTTAAGGAGATGTCATTGTTATTTATTTTTTAAAAACCATATTATTTTAGGACCCACAGTTTCAAAATATCCTTGCCAGCAGAATACCACAGAAAATGTAATATTGAAAACAACAGTTTCCCTTAATTTTTAAATGTTCACTCTGCGGTCCCTAAACTTTGCTAGAGCTTTACACATAACCATTATGTAACACCCATTATTACTTGTCTGGATAAGTAAACAAGGGACTGAAAACAAGATCAAAGTGCAGAAGGAAACTGTTACCAATTCAGCCACCAGAAAACAACTGCAGCTGAAAGACCAAAGGGAAGTAGAGTTTTATAGAACTGACAATGTAAGAGAACGTGTTATGTTGGGATGGATGAGAAATTCAGCAAACAAGGGTGATGCTCATGGATGATCATGGTTGTAGTCCCTCAGATCTGGAGAGCACCAGGTTGGAGAAAAATAATTTAGATACTCAGATATCCTAGTAAAAGTGAATGCTATTCACATAGTTTTTAGCATCAGAAGTAGGGGGTCCACTTATGTATCACAAAAAGCAGCATGCTGATTTTCATAAAATTTGCATAAGGTGCTATATGGGTATATATACTGTGTAAAAATAATTGCTATAATTTAAATGGGGATACAATAAATCTTATCATATTGGAGAAGACACTCATAAGTCTGTGCTGTTAGTCTAGCTTTCTATGTGAAAGTTTGAGTTAACACATCAATACTCCATATACTTTCCATAAAATAATTTCAACGTTAAAATCTGTTAATGCAAGCAGTGATAACAACGAAAATATAAAAGGGAACAAAAGAGCAGATGACAATTTAATGACATGCAACCTAAGAACAAAAGTGCTGCAGGAACCAGATATTTTAAAATTCCACACAGAACAGCTTCAGTAGTAAATTAATAATAATAATAATAATAATAATAATAATAATAATAATAATAATAAATGTATTAGTTCTGTCAGGAGAAAGGGTTTAGGCTGCACTCCTAAACACACTTAGATGAAAGTGAGTCCCATTGAAATCACAGGGCCTTACTTTCAAGAGCTTAGCATTGTGCCATGAAAACATCTTCAGAGAAACCAGGAGCCTTCCTAGAAGAAGAGATCTTAACTCTTTGGCAGAAGACCATTCAGGATGGAGCAAGAGTCCTAAGTCAAGCTGCAATGCTATTCCCATTAAAGTAGAAGTAAGCACTGTTACACTTGCCAGGCTTACTTCAGAGTAGACCTGAATATGCTTGTACTGTCATATTCTTTGATGAAATCTCAAGCTTTCAGAGGATAGATTATTAGGCAATTCTGTTGTATGTTGATATGTTGGAGCCATTTGGCATACAGAACACAGCTGCTAGTTAAAACTACTAATATTGTCAGTGACTGAGGTTCAGCAGTTAAGACTGTGATCCAGAAACCTGATGCACTTGAGCTTACTGAGGTCAGTGAGTTGGTTTATGATTCATATAAAAATAAGGAATTAAAGTTGCAGTCCTTTGAACTCATTGAACGGCCCATGTGAGTGGGGATTCCACTATTTCAGTTCCCAGCTATTTCCTTTTTCAGGAAGTGAGATATAATATTTGACTGTGCAAAAAAAAAAAAACAACAACAACCAACAACTTCAGTGACAGATTCATTGTTGAAATGCCAGTTAACGTTAATGGGAGTACCTTCACAGAAGTGACCACTGAAGTTTTTCTTCTAATTGCACAAGAACCTAGCTTATACCAGGCCAGTCTACTTGTAAGAACTCTAGATTGTACCTAGTGCTGATCCAAAATTGCTCCTCAAAATTCTCAAAAAGTTATTCCTCTGTGAGAGAAGTTCCCATTTTCCTACCTCATTATTGGGGCACTTTATAATTTCTTTGTAATTCAATGGTTGTGAAGTTTTGAGCTTCCTATATTGTTGTGATGTGACTGGAGGTACCGTGTGTCTCTCTGTGTGTGTCTTTTTCTTTCCAAGAAACATTTATTCAGCACACTCCAACCCCCCTGGCTGCCCAGGCTTCATGGTCTGAAAGAAAGAAAGAAGACAATGGAAGAAGTTACCTCAACATGTCTTCCCTTGTTCTTTAGTTGTAGTGCAAGAATCCAGGAAGGCTGCAGAGTATAGAATAGTGGTGGTAAAATGAAAGGGGACTCACAGACAACTTTCAGCCACTTGAAAAGTATGGTAAGTATGGAAAAAACAAAATACTTCAAACCCTGCTCTCCAGGCATAAGAATTTCACCAAAATTTTCTCTACCCTTTAATTATTTGAAAATGCAAGTTCTGCTTTCACCAATTGATGGAGAATGGTAAAGTTAAAATGAGTGCAGCATCTCAGGGGGAAACTCTTATGTTAAGAAAAGAAAAGAAAAGAAAAGAAAAGAAAAAGAAAAGAAAAAGAAAAGAAAAAGAAAAGAAAAAGAAAAGATAAGATGTTTAATAAACCAAAGTATTAGTGAAAGAAAATTAGCATAATCCTTTCATGTGTGAGTTAACTAAATTCAGGAAGCTTTTCATGTGAGAGAACATTCAACAAGATCACACACAGAAATAACAATTCACAAATTGTAGCACCCCTGCCTACCTTTGCATCCTCCATAAAACCCCAAGCACTCCCCACTTTAACATGCCTTTCCCATGATTTCTAAGGATAACTCCAGTACCAGTGGTTGGGGAGCACAAGCAACACAGTACTATTGTCCTCATGTCTTGCTTGTGGGCTCCCCATCTCTTCTCTGGTTGGCTAATATGGGAACAAAATTCTGGATTCGATGGATCATCAATCTGATCCAGCAGGGCTTTCCTTATGTTTATAGGTGGCTTACATATAACTATATCAAGCATCCATGTACTGTTTTTTCAGCAACTAGTGGGCACCCCATTCCTGCCACATGGCTGAAAACCCACCTTCACCGCAAGCCATCCAGTGAATCTGAGTGGAATCCAATGTCGTGCTAAGGTGAATTTATCATCAGCTCAATGATTTCTGCTTCTGCGGTTGGACATCCTCACGCATCCTCCCTCTTCTGTACATCTTATGTACCCTAAATCTGTTTTAGGTGTGCCTTCAACCCTCTGGAGAAGATTTGAGAAGGGCACAGGGCGCACACAATGGGGCAGTCCCATTACACAAGCTGAAATAATTGTGCTGAAGGGGTGCTGCCCACCAGAGACCACAGTCAGATTAGATGTTGCTTCAGCACTAACTAGGCCCCAACTGAGCAGCTTTATTGCTAGCACTGGTGCTTCCTGGCCTGTCATTAGGGTCCTGATCCAAAGCAAGGAATATGGCTTCCTTCGCATGAGTAGCGCTTAGGGATTTCTGGCTTTACAAAGCCAGAGACACCTCAATTTAAACACACCACTGTCTGTCTTTCCAGGGTTATGGGGAAGAACTTGGTGGGTCTGAAGTGAGGGGAAGGTTGAGACCTGTCAGAGAGCAAATGGTTTTTCCTTGCATGGGGCAGGGACATCTTCCAGGTTGATGGTTTTAGGGTGCTGTTTGTTTCCCATTAAACTGTAAAACCAGCAAAAGCCAGTCCTTTTCTGCTGAAAGTTAGTTGAGGTTGACATTGCTAGGAACATGGTGAACTGCAGGAATGGGTCAACTTGCGCAATGACTACAGATGGTTGCTAGTATTCGCGTTCATTCAGTCTACTGCATTCATCATACAAGCAAAAAAGATATATTGTTAACAGGATGTGTGCTTATTCTTTCGAGGGAGAGATATTTACACAGTTCAGAACAAATTGGGATTCATATATTGATGTGCGTAACTCCCCTGCTGTAACTCCTCAGCCGTCCTCCTTTTTTAAAGCAGCCAAAGGAAAAAAACAAAAGAGTGTATCAACTCTCTTCCATACACAGCTTTCCAGGGAGCTTATATGACTCAATTCCAAACTGTATCCCTCCAGGCTTTATAAAGTGTAATATGTAAACAAGTTTGTGGTGGCTATCCATCCAAGGAAGGATAAGGCTGAGAGGATGGACTGAGGAGCAGAATAACTAGGCTGCCAAGCTCTCAGGCTACCCTAGAAGGTTTGAAGATGACAGTGATCGTTGTGTTGTCATAAACAGCCAAGGAAGCATAAACTTCAGGAAGTTTCATAAGACCTATTCGAGTTAAGGGACACAGCATTCACACTGTTTTTTCTCAAGTGTTTCTTGACAAAAGGAAAATGAAGAAAAGAGGCACCCAGATAGCTACAGTGATGTTTAACAGGCTTACTCTAAAAGGGGTTTTAGGCATCCATTTATTTTATCATTATTTTATATCAAAATTCTGGCAAAATACATATCAGACTAAAGAAGCCTATTGATGTCAGCAGTTCCAGGGATGATGTCTAATTGGGCGATTGGATGTGATTCTGTGAATGAGTCACAGATGTAATTGTTTTGGCTGCACAGGCTTCTCTGTGTTTTCATGTTGTGGTTCATTTAACAACCAAGCCTGAAACTTCCAGACTACTGTTACACAGAAACAGACATGCCTTGCTAGCAACTTGATAGACCTGGCAAAATTTTGCACTCTGAGAAACATACAATCCAGCTCAATGCCCCAATAACCAGTGCACTGGGACTTTGTGACACTGCTTTAGAGGAGTAACACAGCCCAGCTGACAGCATTAACACAGTATCATCCATGGATGTGAAAGCACTTCAAAGATGTTTACTTGCAGTATATTTAGGCAATAAATCCAGCTTTTGGTGAGGTGAGAGAATGAGTTGAAATGTGAGTTACACCCACATTTGAATGTTTGTGCTCATGTTGTTTTGCCTCCACAGCACCACTCTAACATTTTATCAATGAATTATGGTTACAAGGGTCTGATAAACATCATTAGTTGCTGTCTTGCAACCTCATTAGACTTGTCTTGTATTACAGGAATATAGGAACCATGAGTCAGACCACTGGGCCATCTGACTGGCAGTGGCTCTCCTACTTCTGCCCAGAGATGTTGGGGATAAAACCAGGGACCTTCAGATCTGCTCTGTGTCATTCTGATTAAGTCTATTATTCAAGTACAATTCTGAACTGTTAAATCTGCTCCTCTTCAACCACACTGACTATAAAGGGGATTTAGAAACAGTTTTCCTCTTTTCACACAAGTGGATGAAATTTGCAGGCAAAGAAGCCAGCACAGAGTGGATTAAGCCTAGCAATTTTCAGGCAGATGCATCAGATAGTTTTCATGCACAGGATCTAAGAAAGAAATGAAGAACTTTAAAAAGAAGTTAAAGAAAAGTTCTGACCATTTATTATTTTTTTCCCTACTATACACCAGAACTGGATGCAAATTGCAGGTATGGTCATTTCTTCTGAGGTTCCCCTCAGGAGCCTTTTACAAAGCAGATTTTACATTTCAGAAAGGCAGATGCAGCAATTCTCCTGAAAGGATAGACTTTATCATTTTGCAATGGGAAGATAGAAATTATGTTCCTTCCCCTAGGTTTGTTGTTGTTGTTGTGGGGGGGGGGTGGCAATCAGTATCAAAAAGGGGACATAAGGGAGATGCCCCTCAGTAAGCAACCTGCCAAAGGTAAGAAAAACAGGTCCAAGGGCGACCATTTAATTCAATGTAGGAAAAAACCTTGGGAAAATCACAATTTATTTCTCAGCACCCTACCTTTCCAGGAAATACCCACTATAAAGGAAAAGAGAAAGAATTTATCTTTTTAATTCTTTGTTAGTAAAAAGAACAGTTCGGAAAGAAGCTGAGCAATCTAGCTCCATTGCTTATGCCCTATTCTCACAATGAAAACCACATGAAGAGCAGCTCTGTTTATTTATTTCATCTTTTTCCTGCTCCCAAATCACTGTGATTGGAGTGGCCTTGGAAAATAATTCCCTGTGATTAAAATATCCCCCCCCCCCCTACTTCATCCCTACCCCATCCCTTCTCAGCTATGGGCATTTCCTGACTTAAGTTTAGCTTCATTTCTCAGGCAGGGTGGTGAGGAAAGCTGTGCTTTTAGCTAGATAAACCTAGGCCGCAGAGTGATTTGGAAGCCTACAGGGTCCCTGATCCTCCTCAAGATGCCTTGTTAATGGAGTGATCCAACTCAGGAACATGAGGTCATGACTCAAATCATCCTTGTTCTCCTCATTATCCAGGTCATGCACAGAGGTGACAGACCATTGCCCAAACTGAATTATTATGGAGATTGGGAACATCAATAGCAGACTTCAAATTGATGTTTGGGCAGGGGCAGCTTATTATGCTGCTGTTTCTAAAATCCCCATCATATTGAGTGTATAAAAGTGCCATCCTTCTGCAAGCCCAGGCAGTGTAAAGCTTTTTCTAGAAGTGCAGGCCTTTTCTTATAGCA
This sequence comes from Podarcis melisellensis, assembly GCF_964234715.1. Classification (NCBI taxonomy): domain Eukaryota; kingdom Metazoa; phylum Chordata; class Lepidosauria; order Squamata; family Lacertidae; genus Podarcis; species Podarcis melisellensis. The sequence continues at coordinate 25,438,516 of NC_138528.1, read as the reverse complement.
CAGCAGCAGCACTGAACTCATCACTCAGAGTTTTCTGTAGGATTCTAGTCAACATGAATTAACACTTTTGGGACTAACTAACTACTTGTTCCTTTTGTACTTGGAACAAATCTTTGCACAAATCCTCTTTCTCCAACAAAATGCCCAATTACTTCAGGATAGTGTGGCAATGCAGGCATGCTGAAATTTCCCCGCACAGATACACTGCAGCTTTCAGCTTCACCCCTTCATGTCGCAATGGAAGCTCATTAATCATACAGATTTCAAAGCACCATCCACACTTTATATTTCCTGTCAATCTGGACAGCTAGGGCCAAGAACACCTTGGTCTGCCTTCCAGCCTGCAATCAATTAAAGACACACTACCTGCTGGGAAGTGCAGTCCTGGGAATATTGGGCCAGAGACAATTCTCACTATGTTCAGCAAGAATTACACCCGGAGCAACTAATCTGGTAACCTCCAGATGTTGGAAAAGGTCCATAACTGGCAGAGCATCTGCCTTGCAAGCAGAAGGTCTCATGTTTACTTACTTGCAGGATCGCCTTTCTCCACATGTTCCCGCTCAACGACCTCAATCTGCAGAGCTGGCACTGTTACAGGTGCTACGTAACACTTGTAAGAAATGGACCTTTTAGTGTGAGAGCTCTTACACTTTGAAACTCCCTGCTTGTTGGTATCAGGCAGGAGCCTGCAGGGTACTCTTTCAGCACCTGCTTAATTTCCCCCCCCCAGCAAGTCTATCCAGGCACACAGATGTTGACCTTTCAATTTCATTGAAACATGCAGAGGGGTGGACTAGATGATTCTTGCGGTCCCTTCCAGCTCTAAGATTCTATGATTCTTTTTAGTCTACTGTTTATTCTAATTACCTTTTAAATGTTTTAAATGACACATTTTTGTTGATAATTTTAATAGTTCTTGGAAAACATTTAAAGGCTGTATTGCAACTGTGAGGGGAGAGACTCCATCAGGCAAGGCCTGTTTCCACCTGCAACCCTCCGACCCTAGGACTCTAGCCTCTGCTTCTCAATGTGTATTGTATTGTTTTATGTACTGTGGCTTGCTGTTGTTTTATTGAAATAGTTTATATATTATTTATTGTAACTGTTGAGTGGATTTCTGTTTAACTTTTATATGTTGATATTATTTTACACTATTCTAATGATTGTTGAATGTTACTTTTTTGAAGTAGGTTGCCTATTTTAAAGTTATGTTTTATTATCACATTTTTGTATTGCATTCTATTGTTATAAGATGTACATTTTTTTGTTTCTTCAGCTTGTAAACCGCCTTGAGTATTGTAAGACAGAAAGACGGTATACAAATTAAAAATGATGATGATGATGCAATCAAGCGGAAATTATAATTTTGTTAAATAAAGGAAAATAAATCCCAAGCATCTCCAGTTAGGGTTGGGAAGCACTCTTGCCTAAATCATGTGCATCGCACCCACAGCCATGGTAACTACTCACTTTCCTTTTCTGCTTGATAGGAAGGAGAGTGTTTGCTGTTTTACAAATTCTCTCTCATCCTGGAATTTGGGCCTCATTGAAAGAAAGGAGGTGGAACAACACGGCTGTTTATTTACATGCACTTCCTTATTTGGTAATATTACCCGTCATTTCTTGGCTGCAAGATCAGACAGACAGCACCACAAACTGCCACACCTAATGTCTCTGAAGCAATCCATCTGCTTCCGCAGCACTAGATGTTGTTTAATTTCCCCCACTGAGTCACTTCCTTTTTGCTGAGGGAGCTTTGTGCTGGCTTTTGCACTTGTATCTCTTGGCTGTGTAAATTCCAAAGTCGGCAGGCAAAGGTGAAATGTTCATTTGGAGCCATTCTCTAGGGTGTGCCAAGCAGATGATGGATCCATCCACATTCATCCCTATGGGTGGTGGGACTGGTGTGCCTTTGCACATCATGTGCACCTCATCAGTATCACCCTTTCATCCTGTTCTTGCAGGGATCGGTATGGGACACCTGTGGTCAGTGCAGAGGGGTGATGATGCTTACCTGTCCTGCCACTGGTGTCTCTGCACTTACCAGGAGGAAGAGGGGGCAAGGCAGTGGGGAGGTAGATACACTGCAAATGCACAGGCAGGAGAGTTTGGGGTATGCACACCACTGTCCACAATGCATCTTGCAATGCCGTATGATAACCCTCGTTAGGCAATAACCTATGGAATTTGCTTCCACAAGGTGTGATGCAGGCCACCAACTCATATGTTGCTAAGTAATTATTCTCTCTCTTGCAAGATTACTTAGCAACATATGAGTTGGTGGCCTGCATCACACCTTGTGGAAGCAAATTCCATAGGTTATGTTTATGGGGCTTTCTTTTGAGATCTGGTTATCCAGTCTTCAAATCTCACACCCCTAAGGACCTATTTGGTGTCTGCACATTGGGACAATTATGGGCTGAGCTGACTGCCCTTTTCAAGATGTGAAATTTGTGGTGCTTAAATGGCCCACATCCTACCTGCTTTGTTTTGGAGGGGACACTTTGGAACCTTAGTGTTAAAATTCACGAAGGCAAAAGAAACTCATATATTAGTATGCTGTGGTACCAATACCACAGTATAAGAAGAAATATTGTACCAGAGGAAGCTCATGTAACCCTTGTCAAAACTATGCCTGGAGACAGACACAAAGGTTTATTCCCCCATTACATTGGGGCAACTCCCATCATCCCTGATCATTGCCCATGGTGGCTGGGACTCATAGGAGTTGTGGTCTAGAAACATCTGGACCATGGTGGCTGGGACTTATAGGAGTTGTGGTCCAGAAACATCTGGAGGGCCAGTGTTTGCACATCACTGCATTTTATTTTTCAGAGCTTCGTGAGATCAGGAGAAACCTTAACATTTGTGGCCTGGAACTCTAATGTCCACTTCCTTGACCCATATGCCTATTTAGTGTTTTGTCAGCAGAAGTCATGTTCTAGACCTCCATGTGAGGCCTAGAAACCCCATATAAATAATGCCAACTACACTTTTGAACCTGAACTAGATGTTTCATCTTGAAGACACCGCCTTGGCTCCATGGTGCTTGCTTCCAAAAATAATGTCCCATGTGTCTGCCTCAGCAAGCAGAATGTGTGATGACATAGCTCAAAATATGAAATAGTCTGTGACCGCATCTCAGCTAGACATCCCCTATCCTTTATCTGATCATCTTTCATCATCTCTCCTGCCTCTGTCTCCTCCCTTCCTCTTTGTCTCTGACTCCTACTGTTCATTGTTCTTTGAGATGAGTCCAGACAAGAATCTCTTTTTGAGAAAGTTCAATTTCCAGATACCAATTAGGAATGGGGGTGGTAGTGGTAGGGATCCAGCAGAGCCTATTTCCGGCATGAGCTAAATGAAAAACTCAGGGCAAGTGCTCTGTCATGCACAAAAGGATTGGAAATCCAGGACAGTGTTCAGTAGGACAAATAGACATATTATTGTTTGAAGTCAAGCTGGTGAAAATCATTTGTCCCACACACTAACCTAAAGCTTTCGCTGAAGCAATTTAAGGTTTGCAGCATTTCATATTAAAGTCAACTGTGTGCTAGATGCTGGAGCATGTTGCTACTAGTCAGTTTGCTGCTTTCTGCACCATTTATCAAGTTCCTGTTGAACCGTGGAGTACTGGGTGTAAATTGGTTCTTCAGGTGAAGAAGATATAATGAGACTTCTGCTGAAGGAGACCAAAGGCCTTTCTAGTCCATCTCTCTCTCTCTCTCTCTCTCTCTCTCTCTCTCTCTCTCTCTCTCTCTCTCTCTCTCTCTGTGTGTGTGTGTGTGTGTGTGTGTGTGTAAACAATAGCAAGTCAAATCCAACTGGGAAATTCATAAGTTCTGCTGGATTATTCACAACAGGAGATATGCATAAAGACTTAAGAAGATCTTGCTGAATCATGCAAAAGCCCATTTAGTCCAGCATCCTGTTCTGTCAATGGCTCCACAGTGGCAGATTCTTGCCATAACGTTACAGGGCCACTGAAAGAATTGCATTGGCTGCCAATTAGCTACTAAGATATTTATTATTATTATTATTATTATTATTATTATTATTATTATTATTATTTATACCCTACCCATCTGGCTGGGTTTCCCCAGCCATTCTGGGCAGCTCCCAACATAATATTAAAAACAGTATAAAACACCAAACGTTAAAAACTTTCCTAAACAGGGCTGCCTTAGATGTCTTTAATAATAATAATAATAATAATAATAATAATAATAATAATAATAATAATTTGTTTCATTTCTATACCACTTTATATTTTTAAGAAAAATCTCAAAGTGGTTTACAGAATATTAAAGCATCAATAAAACAATCTGAAGAAAGTAAAATATAGAGTCAAAGCAACATAATTAACAGAAAACTAAAATATTTCAAAATATTTCAAAATAAAACATTACAGAATACATATTTAGCAAAACAAAGTTAACAAAAAATATTAAACATTTAAAAAAAATTCTAAGTGAAGTTAAATATAAAATGCACATTTAAAACATCACAATTAACAAGAGAATAAAATATTATCATAAGCATGACATGGCTGTTTGGTGGGCACAAAAAGATGGGGCAAAAGAATCTACGCCACTGCTTTTGATAGCAAATGTTCCTGAATATGTGAGCTGCAGCTACTCTATAATTAATTCAAACAGATCCATTGTAAGATTAAACATGCTTATGTTTAAAACACACCTCTTTAACAGTTGCAGAGGTTCAGCTATTGCGGAGTAAATGAACAGCAGGCAGAGAAATGCTCAGGCAGTTATCTATCTGGCACATATTTAAGAAGAGCAAGGGGAAATTTTCTCAGGTACAGCACCTTTACTTGATCACATATAATCTGATGACTCTCCTGTCTCCATATGTAGATGGAGATGCAACGAGGACATGCTCTATACATGAAAAACTTCACCATCATTAGCAAGACAAATGTTAGCATTTCTTCTGGGCTGAATGCCCGCTAAATATCCAAATATGCCTCCTTTCTAATGAAGGTTCTGAAGCTTGGATATATCCTTTCAAATCTCTGGTAATAAATTCGCAAGCATACTTTCTAGAATCAGTTTCTCTAATTCTATTTCAGGTCATGTGTTGTGCACAATTCATAATCAACTGCAAAGGATTAGACCCAAGGCTCACTTAATAGGGAGACCTTAATGGGGCAGATGGCAAAACAGTCTGTGGCAAAAGTGGGTCTGCTGGGCTATTTGGAAAATTGATTTTGTTCAAATGCTGCAGTTATTATGCTTGGGAACCTCTATGCAAATTTCACACACTGAACTCTCTTCTTCAGTCCAACATTTCACAGCTGAAGATACGGACTTGCTTACAATATTGCAATACTCACACTGCTCAAGGTGAACTCATTGTTATCCCTTATGTCAGGGACAGGCAAATTGTAGTCCTGAAAATGTTGCTGAACTACAACTCTAATCACCTCTCACCATTAGCCATGCTGAGCCCTAGGTTAGCCACCTCTTCATTTGTTGGGGCTGGCTAATGAACCCTACTCCAGATGCCATTGGACAAAAGCTCCCATCATCTCAGACCGTTGACCATGTTGACGGGGGCTGATGGGAAGTGTAGTCCTTAACATTTTGCTGTAGTCCCAGTTATAAAGTATATGATGCACATCCCACATAGTGTCAACATGGAAGGTCAAGGATAAGAAGTGTGCAGAACAAAATATTCTTGTGAATCAACATACTTGGTTGAGTAAAAAATGTGCTACTAGGCAAATGATTCAAATGGAGACGAATTGTTATAATGCAGGGGATGTGTAAAACCCTCCTGATAAATGCCAGTAATTTTACTGAAATGCTTCAGTGTTTTCTTCTGAATTCCACAGTTGATTTGCCTGAGGGAGAAACCTCCCAATTAGCTTGCTACTTATTATTTTAAATCACACTTTTCCTCCATGATAAAATTCAAAGTGACACACAGGGTGGAGGTGTGGGGGGGGGGGTCTCCCATCCAGGTACAAGCTAAAGCTGCTACATCATCTGCCTTCAGACCATACCTCGTAGGCTCCTTTAATATATTTTCAGACATTAAAACAAGATTTACTGATATCATGAGAGGAGAACAGGATTGCAGCTATGGGTCTGCCTATTTCAGTAGAGTGTGAGAACAGGCCCTATGTGCTTACAAGTTATGCATGCAAAGGCCTGAGGAGTACCCTGCAAAAAAACAAGGTCCCCAATCATGCAGACACAGCTATACACACATACTGCTTGTATGGAAAGAGATGTAGCTCAGTGGTAGAGCATCTGTCTTGCATGTGGAAGATCCCAGGTTCAATCATCTGCCTCTCTAGGTAGGGCTGGGAGAGACTTCTGCTTGAAACCCTGGAGAGCTGCTGTCACTCATTGTAGGCAATGTTGAACTAGATAGACCAATGATCTGACTTGGCATAGAGCAGCTTCCTATATTCCCTATGTGCACATAGGACTTCTCTGCATGCACACTCAAACACATGGGGGGAGGGAGAGTGAAACTTCACCACGAGCCCCATCGCCAATACCACACATGCTGCTGGCCATACCTCCTTGATGTATTTGCATTCTGCACAGTGTTTGCAAAGGGGCACCCAATGTACCCATGCAGCTCCTCTGCATGATCAGAGGTTTGATTATATGAAGCTCCTCCGCATATCTAGCTGTACGTGCTCCTTTGGAGACATTGTGCTGAACATCACTGAAACAGGGCCAGCTCTGTTTGTGATGTCTGGGGCAAGGGCCAGCAGTATAGATGCAATTGTCCTTCTCAGTGCATTTAGAGTGCACACGGAGAGGATGAGGATCTGCTGAGAAATTAAATTGAATGCAACCACATGTAGGGAGTGGGTGCCACAGCTCCACCCCACCCCACCCCGTTCTGCAAAGCTAACTCTGAAAAAGACACTGTGCTAAGCTAAACCTTTACGAGACTGACAAGAGTTAACTGTCGTCACCAGTCTCATCGTAAATCTTGCATAATCCAAGCCAGACTCTTCTCCATACTGGAGTACTGGATGGAACTTGGGTCAGCGTTTCTTGTGTCCCCGTTGATTTACTCCCACACTTTTGAAACACATTCAACATTTGCTACTGCTTTGCTGCTTCCGTGCATACATGCAGCCAAAAGAAAATGTTAAGTGCTCTGATAATGAGATGTTTCCTTGCAGGCATTAAAAAAAACCCAAAAAAACCCCACGCAGCACGTAGCTGTTTTTGCAAACTGACATTTTCCAAAGTTTCTGTCTGTTTCTGCATCACATCATTTGCAAGCAGTGATCGTCGCAAGTGCCTAGTGCCACGCAGCTGGGCAGCCTGTCCACTCCTTGGCAGATCCCTCTCCAGAGAGGTGGAAGAGGCATGCACAACAGCTGGGGAAAGGGGGACCCGTGCCAGAGCAGCAATGAAAGCAGGGTTGGCCAGATCACAGCCTTGAGAACTATCCTGTTTCATTAATGGCCTCACAGCCATGAAAGAGAATGAAGTGGTGACTTTTCCTGAGCACACCTTCCTCTGGTTTTGGTTTCCTCTCATCCTGTTCCATCTGCCAGAGTATAAACAACTCCTGTCTTTCTCTCACAGTGGGGGGGGGGGGACGGAAGCACAGGTAGTAGAACCAGCTTTGACAAATTTTCAGGGGTGTGGGAGAACCTTAGCTCAGTAGCAGAGGACATCCTTTTCATGCAGAAGGCCCTAGATTCACTTCTTGGCATCTCTAGTTACCTAGTGAAGCTGAATGTTGGAAGATTTGGAAATGGAGTTTCTTCTTTACACAGCACAGAGTTCATTCCCACAGGGTGTGGTGATGGCTACCAACTTGGATGGCTTTAAAGGATAATTAAGGGGGGGGGGAGAATCACAGAAGACAGGGCTCCGAATAGCAGTTGATGGGAATCAAAAGTGTGTTTGGTTGGGGGTGTCATTCAGGACTGGGCTGCGAATGGGCATCTGTATGCCCACTGAGAGAACAGAATAGTGAACTATATGGGCCTTTTAGCAGGGTAGAACTAGGCAGCAAGATGATAGGAAAGGCCTCTTCCCAGTATCGTGAAGAGCAGCTAGCAGGTCTAGGTAAGCAACACTGGACTACAGGGAGGAACCTTGTAGAAGGAAATCTCCTATGCAGCTGCTGGGCAATTAAATGCAGGGCAGTTGGAGATATTTTGATCCCCAGGAGGAGTAGAAAAGCTTTATTCTATTTCGGTACTCAAATGAGTTGGGTGGGGGGCAGGCTGACCTGAGACTGAGAAGTAGAAGAGTCTAGTAGTAGAAAGATACTGTTGAAATTTTTTATTATAATCTCATAATGCTTACTAATATTCATATATAACTATAATGTATGTACATACTTCGTATATATTAAATAAAATGTGTAATTTAGTACCTTTAGGATATAAAGAAAGAAGCAAATGGCTGAAGTGCCAAACAGGAACAGCAGAGGAGTTTCCAAACTAGCATTTCCTCAAGCCTTCTCATATTAAGCACCCTTGATCATCACTCTTGTAATGTCAAGCGCTGCAGGTCAACGCTGACAGGTGGATAGGGCTGCTGTCCTTTCAATCATCCAAAGTTACAATGATGTTAGGTGACCTGTTTTGCCTTTGCCTGCATGATTTGAAATCCTAGGTTCTAAGTGAAGAAGCTTAAAGGAGGGATTGGGGAGACCTGAAGTTCTAAAAGGACTTGGGTAGGAGTTATGGTTTTTATCAAAGTGATCCATTGCTGACGGACAAGGAAATACACGAGACATCTTAACAATATGTAAAGAAGCTCCAGTAGCCTCTTCTCCCTTGCACAATGTTCTCAAGAGAGTTTGGTTTTTATCACAAAAGGAATGCAAGAGAAAGGCAAGCTATGCAGCCCCTGTCCCTTCTCCCCAACCACCCTCCTTACCAGAATCCCACATCCATATTTACTAGGACTGTACACACACACACACACACACACACACACACACTTAAATTTGGACCATAATGAGACAGTTCAGATCAACCATGACTTACGTAAATCATGGGTTGACATGATCTGGCCTGGATCCAGGCTGGAATGGATTTGAAAGCCAGTCCTAAAGTTTAATTGGTGTGGTCCAGAAGGAGGGAGGGGAAGGGAAGGAGCCACTGCCTCCCCTTCTCCTTTGCACTGCTGAAGAAGACCCTGCCAAGGCTGCCTGCTTCCAAGGTTTGGTTGGATCCAGTGTACAGCCCTAATATTGACCCCACAGACAAGCTAACTCCATGTAGTTAAAAGCAGAGCATGTATTCTCTTCCCTATGTGGCAGAGAAACTGGGTGGACCATTTCATTGAATTTCCCCATGGGCAGAAAAAATTCTCCAACAGGTACCTTCTCTAGCAGGGTGAGAAAATTTCCTCAAAATGGAGAACTCTCCAAATGAGATTCTCAAATAAAGGGAGCATTCTAGCTGCATTCCACTGAACCTTTGCAGTTATCACATGGAGGCTGAAAGATGAGGGAGGGTGGCATGCACACAGACATTGGGGCAGGAGCAGCAAACATGCTCCCATGCACCCCTCCAGTTTGTTCCCTTGTAGGTTCTTTCGAATGCCCAATGAGGGCTTTGATGTTGCACTTATCAGGTAATAATGTGAGCATCACTCAACATTTTTTAAATGATAGGCTGCTTTGGAAAGCTGTGTCTGTAGATAAACCTTTGCCTGCAAATGTTTTAAGGAGTAAGTACTGTGTAAGAGCAAAGAGAAGATGCATCTTCTTTCCAAACCTTCAGATGCTAAAGCCATTGGCGCAATCTTGTGCTACTACTAGTTTGGAGGGATTTTTTGTTATGTTATAGAATATTGATTGGCTACCAGAGCGGCAGAGGAAGCCAGTTTGTTTCATTTAATGGAGTACCAACTCCAAACTATGACCATTTTATAGGCACCAAGAGTCAAGGAAGTATAAAACTTTCACTTCAGGCTTCGGCAAATAAAATAAATTTCCAATAAAGTGATATAAACTTCACATGTCCTGATAGAGCAGTTAAGAGGAAGGATGTAGGCCAGATTTATAAAATTCAGCATTTTTTCCTGTCACCATCACTAATTCAGACTGATTCACCAGGCAAGTGAAATTGGCTTTAGCTATAGTCCAGTCCCATTGCTTGGTGAGTTAAACAACAGCACTGGGGCAAATGGTGTGAGGTTGGCTTGTTCCTGGCTTATTCCAATCCTGATGAGAATGGTTTCCTGGTTCAGACATAATAGGAAACCATGGTTAATTTGCAAACATGGCACACTGAGAAGAGAACATATCTCAGTTTATTAAGCCAGGGGGGATATGGAAGGAGTGGCATACCATTACGTTCAAACCTATAATATATAAGAAGTGATGTTAAAGGGAACCAGACAGGGGGCCTTCTTCCACCCTACGGAACACCTTCCCATCTGGTGTCAAGGAAATAAACATCTATCTGACTTTTAGAAGACATCTGAAGGCAGCCCTGTATGGGGAAGTTTTTAATATTTGATGTCTTTCTGTGTTTTCATTTGTTGGAAGCCGCCCAGAGTGGCTGGGGAAACCCAGTCAGATGGGTGGCATATAAATAATAATATATTATACACACACACACACACACGAGGTCTGAAAAACTGGTGTGACCGTGATTGGCAGCTATTTGAATGTGCCGGGTTCTGCTGTGTCCACTTGCTTTGAACAGGCTGGTGCTTTAATGGCTGGTGGGGTGGGGTGGAGGGAGAGGTGATTAGCTGCAGCCAACTAAAGCCAAGCCACTGGATGAAGCTGCTGGACCATTACAGAGAGGAAGTTCAGCTGATTAAGGAAGCTGATCTCTAAGCTGTAATGATATCCACAGCTGCAGTGCCTAACCACTTGGGTTAGCACCCTGTTAAAGCACACATGAGAGGTTCGGGTGAGCGGCCTTTTCCAGGAGATGCTCTCGGATGCTCCTTTCTTGCTAAATGACCGACTTAGTTTTGACAGTAGCTATGCATCTGCCCATAATTAGGGCCTAATGGGCCATGAAAAGTTCACACAAAAGCACAAGGAAGAGTAAGGATCCTATCTTAAATAAGGTAGTCCATGCTTTCAGTGATGCTAGACAATGGATACCTCTCTGCCCAGTTCAGCTCCGTGATGGCAATGCAAATTGCCATCTCCCCAGGAACTAGATCAATCATTTGCTGAGCTCCCCACTATAACACCCGCTCCTCACCTTATATGCATGGGGGATGTGTGCCTTTGTGGTATATTTATTAGTAGTAGTGGTGGTAGATTTCTTACCGACCCTTCACTGTGAGGTCCCAAGTAGGTCAACCGTTTTAAAATACAGTATTCAAATGAGCTTTGCATGTGTATGGGTGTGAAATATGTCGGAAATACAATTCAGATTTTATTTGAAAGCGAATCTACCCAAATCACAATACTGTAAAATGAACTGAAACACAGCCATCCTTCAGAAGTTATTTTTTTTCTGAATTCTGCAGCCAAGTAATATGTACAGGAATGCATGTACTAAAGTAAATTATGCACAAAGATGCCTGTATTAGTGAACATAACGTATGAAAGTGCTTTATATTAGGGGGAAGTGTTCTGCAGAATTGTGTATATTAGGCAGAAATACATAGCAGAATGTGTATATTAGGATAAATTTGCCCTAAAATGTGGGTGAATTTTCATGCAGACTTTTTTAACAAAAAATATAGCACAATGTGGAGATCCAGACTTAATTTTGGGAAAATGATAAATTGAGAGAAACCAAAATTAACCTATTCACCCACCCCTGCAGCCAATTTATTTCAACACAATACAGGAATTTTAGCCCATGTTTCCTCCTGCTTTTTTAATAGCAGCATCATGGCACAGAGAAATGAGCCCTTGAAGCGTAAAAAACCCTCAACTATCTTGAACATCAGGAAAATATTATGTTGCTAAATTTATGACAGCCATGCTCAGAAGCAAAGCATGTGCAAGAAACAAGGGCAGTAAACAAAGATGGAACCCCATAGGAAGGAGGTGTCTTGCAGGTATCCTTTAGCTCAGTCAAGCACATCCCATATTAGTTTAGGGGAGATAAATTATATGGATAACATTAATAGAGAATGAACACCAGCAGACTGGCAATGGTTGAAGATAATGTGGGGGGAATTAAAATGTGTGGCTTGTCGAACAATTGAAAGCGTTGCCCTCTTATATTTGTTACAATGGTAAGAATAGCAGTCACCTCCTATTACACATAAAAGGGGGGTCCGTTCTCCATTAAGGATCCACATGGGAGCTGTTTATTTGCTTCCCCTCCAAGCCACCCAGCTGTTTCTTCCATTTGTGGTCTTTGGGCTAATTACATAATGTCCCTAATTTATACCCACTGGTAAATCAGATCAGAGCATTACCTGGAGGGCATGCTCTAATTAGAGGAATTTCAGAACAAATTGTTTAAAGAGCTTGTTTGGTGTGATTAAATGCAAGTGATGGGCCTCTCTGTCTCTCTCTTATTTAAAAGCAGGCACATTTATTCTACACTAAAACCGTGCAAATTAAAAATATCCTAATAGCTGCATTTCCAACTGAGAAGCTACAAATGAAAGACAGCATTATCCAAGAGGGATTTGGGAGGGTAATGCCGGTAGATGCTCTGTGTGTATAAGTTTGAACTTGTAATAGAGTTATTTAGTATTTTTTATACAGTGCCATCAATATACATAGTACTGTATTAACAAAGGATTTTGGGGGGAACCATCCATCACAGCTGTTTAGACTGGACTTGTGATCTTTTAGTCATTCCATTTTTGCAGAAAATGCACATGAATTTGTTGCCAACCCATCAGAGTCCTGCTTTTTCATGGATGTCTTTGTGTCTTTTCTCACACCTGATTTGCTGCGATTCCTCCCCATCACCAACTTAAAATGTTTTTGGAAAACCAGATTGTCAAGCAAAGCACAGTTGAGTATTTCTGGGGCTAGTGTGCCTTTAATTAGCAGCTTCCTCCTTCCAGCTTTTGTCTCCAATTGCTTCCTGTTTAGCATGATGCAGCATTCATTAATAACTTTCTGCTAATTGCCCCTTAATTAGTCAGTTCTTGTTTAACTACAAAAGAAGATTTTAAGTACTGACTATCTATCAGTTTTGTGTGTGTGTGTGTGTGTGTGTGAGAGAGAGAGAGAGAGAGAGAGAGAGAGAGAGAGAGAGAGAGAGAGAGAGAGAGAGAGAAATATTATTAAATAGTGCTATTTCACAAATTTTTGCAGGGTGAGGGAAGGAAGTGTAATAAAACCTCTCCCTATGGTAGAGGAAATTAATAATCCATTTATCAGTAATCTTATATCATCCTAATCAGAAATTACAGAATTATCATAAAATTGTAGAGTTGGAAGGGATCCCTACAGTCATTTAGTCCAGCCAATCCAATGCAGGATTCCTACCCACAGCCATCCCTAGGTGGGCTCAAACCACCAACCTTCTGGTTACAATCCAGACAAAGTGATTAGAGGCAGAAGCTGCAAGGTGGAAGTACCTAATTAAAGTTACCTGGTGTAGAACTTTAAGAACACAAGAGGAGCTCTGCAGGATGAAGCTGAAGGTCCATTTAGTCCAACATCCTGTTATCCTAGTGGCTAATCAGATGCCTTTGCAAAACACACAAGCAGGTCTTGAGAGCAACAGCCCTCTCCTCACTTGTGATACTGGATTGCAGCTTGGATTCATTGAAATGTGAACACATTGACAGAAACTAAAGCTCATTGTGTTCATATCCAAAAATCAGCAGCCAAAAGAGGAAACTACCGGTAATAAATATTATTAAATATAGTATTATGTGTTTATATGTTCTAGGTTGGTTCTTGTTTTCCTCCCTCAGCTTCTTCATCCTTATATCAAATGTCTGGAGAAGATGGAGAAGATAACTGTTGGGCCAGTGTGATGTAGTGGTTAGAGTGTCGGACTAGGGCCTGGGAGAAGGGGATTCAAATTCCTGTTCAGCCTTGCAGTTCACTCTCACTGTCTGCCTAACCTTCCTCACAGGAATGTTTGGGGGATTAAATGAGGAGGGGGTGAACCATACGGACCACTTTGAGCTAAGATGGGGGGAAAGGTGAGATATAAATGCAATAAATGAGGAACAAGCTAAATATGAACATGATGAAAGAAACCTCCATTCACAAATGATACAAAAGAGTGTGCTCCTGAAAACCTGTGAAAGCTTTTATATGGTTCAAATTTAGAATGGAAATCATGCTGGAGTTCAAGCAGAACATCCTTAGTATCAAGGTTCTACACAGATATCTAGTTCTATCCTTCCAGTATGGTAATGAAATTATTTCAAAGGCTAGCTGGATGGATTTATGAATTGCCTTCCTAACAAATATTCAAGATGACAGACAGTTGTGAAAAACAGATGTGTTAAGCAGTCCTATGCATGTTGACTATCTAGTAAGTGTGTTCTGGATTGCAGATCATGCATGTTTACTCAGAGGTATGTCCTATGGGGCTTACTCCTTTAGAGTCCCTAACAGCTTAGGATCAGGATACCTGAAAATTTGCCTTCTCCTGCAGACACAATTCTAAAGCTTTAGGTCATCTTCTGGATTCATTTCAATGGAAGAAGCAAATCCATGCATACTGCTGTTTCCACTGAAATTATCAGAATATTTTCAAGAACCCAACAGCTGGCCTAGACAAGCCACTCTTTTCTCTGCCTCACCATAACACAGGGAGATGGCAACAAATTTATTTGTTGTAAAGCAAGAGTGGGCACCTGTGGTCCTCCAGATGTTGTCCAGCTGCAACTCCCATCAGTCACTGCCAGCATGGCCAGTGACCAGGGATGATGGGAGTTACAGTACAAAAAAATCTGAAGGACCCATGTTCCTCAGCCCTGTTCTAAAGCATACTCCAAACCTATATCTCCCACACACTTAGGGGCTAGTAAACATACACAGTTTCCTATTACAAATTTCTACAAATCCTAGTGTCCAAAAGCACATGGCCACTTGTCTCCTGTTGCCATGCATGCAGCTGCCTTGTCACCAAGATGGAAGCCAAGCACCAGAAGACTTCACAGCTAGATTTTTGGAGATTTACAATTCCAATTTGGGGCCGGTCCCCAGCCAAGTACTCCTTTACCTGCCACTGCAGGAATGTTCAGAACACAAAATGGGGGCAGCTTTCATTTCAGGTTTATTGGATTCGTTAAGCCTGTATAAAAGCGGACCTTATGGAGGTGTGAAAAATCTGTAACATGATGTAATGGTAACAGCTTGACATTTTCTTCAGACATTTCCTTGTAAAAGGGGTAGTGCTGACTAAAGAAATGTTCAGAACAGATGTCCGCAAGCCGGGCAACATCAGCGTTACCAGCATTTAAAGTGCAGTTAAGCCTTTGAACCTTCTTAAGAGCGTGTGTTATTCAGAAGCTCAGCATTTATATACAATATTTATGTCTGTGTTACAATGAAGGCATTTATGGCACTGTATGTTTCAATATCGCTCAGTGTGGTTCACAGTTCAGTTAAAGCGTGATGACTACAGGGACTGAGACAGGCCCCAATCCCCAGAACTGCTGGGATCCTTGTGTTAGGCTTCGACTCATGTAGTTGTGGTTTTGATGCTTCTCCTTCCGTGTAGACACACAGCAACACAGATGCTTTCCCAATTCCCCAGGGGCACCTCCAAAGCAGATGTGAGAAGCTTAGGGTTCAGACTTCATTGCCAATTGCAATACAGTGGTACCTTGGGTTACATACGCTTCAGGTTACATACACTTCAGGTTACAGACTCCGCTAACCCAGAAATAGTGCTTCAGGTTAAGAACTTTGCTTTAGGATAAGAAGAGAAATCGGTGGCGCAGCGGCAGCAGCAGGCCCCATTAGCTAAAGTGGTGCTTCAGGTTAAGAACAGTTTCAGGTTAAGAACAGACCTCCGGAACGAATTAAGTACTTAACCCGAGGTACCGCTGTACTATTCCTGCCTTTATCAGCCATGCAGATTAGCAGGGACTGGTATGGGCATAACTAGCCCTACCATTAGGACAGAGCTGTGTAGGCCATATTGTTTGCCCCGTGAACCTCCAAGCTAGCCTGCTGGCCTCAGCAGAACATTGTCCCATCACCAGTGCTGAAAGAGCATACAACAGCCCAGGGCCAGATTTAGGTTTGATGAGGTCCTAAGCTACTGAAGGTAATGGAGCCCTTTAAATGTCCAGGTGTCCTTTGTCAACATCAAATTGTCGCTGTTTTTTGGTGTTGAATATATGCTATATGGTAATTTATGGACCTAATAGGTATCTAATGCCTTTTTTTAATCTTATATTTTGGAAATGTACATCCCAGGGTTTTATTCTTTAAATTTTTTTTTGGCGGGGGGCAAGACAGTGGGGCCCTAAGCTATAGCTTGTTTAGCTTATATGTAAATCCGGCACCGCAATAGCCAGACCAAACAGTTTCTGGAAATGCAATGGAAGTGTGGACAATCCCCAAGTGTGCAGTATGCTACCTTCTGCCCAGCAGTCATTTGAGTCAAGTGGAGGTTAGATGGATCATTTCATGGGGAAGTTAGTTGGTGGAGGCTGCTGTGGAGGAAATATAAAATAAAATGCTTAATTGGAAAGTTCCCATCATTCCAGCATCCCCCCCCCCCGCCTTCAGAGCAGCCTCTCCCACCTGAAATAATCCAATTGGAATCCCTAGGAATTGGTATAAGAAATGGCTTTAAATGTAGAAAAAATGAACTGATGACAGGCAAGGAACAATGTTTAAGAAATGCTTAATGACATCACCAGGGCCTGCCCACTGTGAAATCACTGGGTCCACCCCTAGGTCTCTGGTTTGGACCCTGGAATATCAGGGTCTGGGATGCTTCTGACTTAGCAACCCCAAGACTACCTGGAAACTCCAGTTATGCTGCCTTGAAGGCGAAAGGCAGGAAATTAAATTCTTTCCCCTGAGAAGCTAGCTTTCAACATACAAAGAGGCAGCAGCTTGAAGAAGTAGCATCTAAGTAGCATCTAAGAAGTTCCCAACTTGATTCTGCCTCATGCATACCTTAGTCCCAAGAATGCCTCAGGCAAAAGTCTCCTGTATGTAGGTAAAGGTAAAGGGACCTCTGACCATTAGGTCCAGTCATGGCCAGCTCTGGGGTTGCAGCGCTCATCTCGCTTTACTGGCCGAGGGAGCTGGTGTACAGCTTCTGGGTCATGTGGCCAGCATGACTAAGCCTCTTCTGGCAAACCAGAGCAGCGCACGGAAATGCCATTTACCTTCCCGGCGGAGCAGTACCTATTTATCTACTTGCACTTTGATGTGCTTTCGAACTGCTAGGTTGGTAGGAGCAGGGACTGAGCAACAGGAGCTCACCCCATCGCGGGGATTCAAACTGCTGACCTTCTGATCGGCAAGCCCTAGGCTCTGTGGTTTAACCCACAGCGCCACCTGCCTTTCCTGTATGTAGGGGGGCATAAAGATCCTCCTGGTAAATGTTGCCTGTCTTATTCATGTGACTTCCCACGAAAAGGTTTTGACGGCTGAAGAATGTTGAGGGAAGCCAAATCTCTCAGGCTGCTTCAAACGGAGAAATCTCTAAATTTGCTTTGAATGTTGCTTTGATTACACATCTGCTGTGCATTGGCTGAAAAGGACCATACAAATAGACTTTCAGTTTCTGTTCTGGCAATATTTTACTGATCATTCAATATGACGTTGGGGGTGGGTGGGATGAAAGAGAGAAGCTGAGTCCTGGGAGGTGTGTGCCATTGTACCCAGTCCCTTGCCATAATTTCAGAAGGTGCTGCTGGCTCTTATCGCTCTGGATTATAATGCTCCCTTCAAAGAGAAAAGGCTCTATTATTTTTTGTGGGTGATCAGGTGCAGCATTTCCTTTTCCCCTAGCTTGTAAGTTAACTGGAGCAGACTGCACTAACCCAGATGGCTGCAGTGTTTGCACTTTTATATCTCTCCCCCTACTTAAATAACAAATGATGCAAGTAAATAGGACAATAGCACGTTGTGCTGTTTAAACAAGAGCCTCCGCTTGTGTAAATCCAACAACAATTCCCAGAAGTAAACATTTTTATTGGAGATGCCCAGACTGGTTCTCTGCAAATGTTGCTTATCTTTTCAAAGGGATGCGAAGAATGGACTTGTGCCTAACGTAGGATGCCTTTTCAACTCCCCCTTGTACTGGCTATTGTTTCAATTCATCGGTTCTGCCAGCTTAGTTAAACCTTGTTGGTTTGTTTTCTTCTCCCTCCCTCTGGTGCACATAGAATTGCAGAATTGGAAGGGACTGCAAGGGTCATCTTGTCCAGCCCCCTGCAATACAATTAAACCTCAACTAAAGCATCTATGACAGAAGGCGATCCAACCTCTGCTTAAAAGCATTCAGTGAAGGAGAGTCCATTACCTCCCATGGGACACCATTCCACTGCTGAACAGCTTTTATGGTCAGAAAGTTATCCCTGACGTTTAGTCGGAATCTCCTTTCTTGTAACTTCAAGCCATTGGTTTGAGTCCTACCCTCCCTCCACAGCTGGAGAAAACAAGTTTGTTTTCTCTTCCGTGGGACAACCCTTGAGATATTTGAAGATGGCTATCATATCTCAGTCTACCTTTTTCCAAGCTAAACATACCCAGATCCTTGAGGCATGGCTTGAAGTTTCTGTGTTGCCACAAGGTTCTATGTCATCTATTAAGTGATGCAAAGCAGGGTAAAAAGTATAATAGGACCACACCTACCACTTACTTGATTGGTACTATGGACTTTATACTTGGATTATCTATGGTGTAAAGTGATGTTCCGCTTCTGTTATTAGAAAACAGTTAGGTGTCTCTGCATTACATATGACAATCTGGGGAGCCTTTGGAGTGAAAACGTTGCAGGGAGTGAGACTACAACACCCACCACCAATTTGTCAGTCAGGGAATGATGACTAATTCTCAGATGATCATGGGGTGTGTGCAATTAATAGGCCTTAACAACACTCATGCAAACATGCATGATATTAAAATATGAGTGAAGGCACAACAGGAAAATACAAAGGAGAGAGATAAAAGTTATATTCATGGTCTATTTCTATAGAAGACCACAGAATTCATTTTTTATATATACAAGAATTCCACTGAATGCTTAAATGTCATCACTAACATGACAGAAGAATCATTTTGCCTATTGTGTGAAACTTTGAAATGGGCTTTCTGACAGCTGGTGCCTTTTGTGGCTATTAATTATTGCCAGTACTCAAAATCCTGCTCCATATAATAATCTCTTTTCTACTGGGTCTGAGGGGCTTTCTTAGGAGATAGAAAAATGCTACAGATACAAATAGCAACAAAGGAAACTATTTTTCTCCCCATAGAAACTACTTGTTTGAAATGAATAGGGTTCCCATGCCTTTCTCTTGAGCATTATGCAGTCTCTTTCAAAAGACTGACATAGCATGGAGGAGAGCTCATGCAAGCTTTGGGTGTAAGCAATTCTCAGTATAGGGTTTCCTTTAAGCAACTTGTGATGATGCATCTAAAACTATTATAGAGGAGGCATGTGGGAATAAAGCCCAGTGAAGACATACTTGGCAGGGCAGGCCAGGAAAGAAAGCAGCTCAAGAATGAGCCATTGTCTTGACCACAGCAGCATGGGGCATTATAGATGCCCAAGGGTGTATTAGTCAGAACCGTGGACAGCTCCAAGCAACCACCACCCTATTCAGGATGTGGCTTTATTCCATGTGCAATGTTCTCAAGAGCAAATGTCTGTAGTGGAGAAGCTTCTTGTCACAATGGAGATTTTGGAACATCTGGACTCCTGGAAAATCCTGAAACCAAGATTGCAGTGGAGATCACACACCCACACCCCAGGCTAAGAGCCTGGAGGGTGGGGAACTACCATTGCTTGCAATATGACCAGGAAATGAAGAGATAAGCCTCTCTTCATGTTATGCCTTTGCAATGAGAATTGACCTTTCCTGTGATTAGTTCAGGAAAAACAAGATACTTAGCTACCTGCTACAAATTTATATTAGTGCTGTGCCACAACCTGCCCTCCAATATCTCAAAAGAGTTCTTCTCCTGAGAAAGAGGCTTCTGTTTTTCCTCTTTCGTTCTCAGAAATCTTCCAAATTTATTCTTCAGAATTTTGGTAGGTGTAAGGCTGAGCTTGCTGTATCATTGTGTGTGCTTCTTTCCAGTAAATATTTCTCCAGCCTGATGCAGTCTCTCCATCTGTCCACATGCCACAATCTGCAAAAAGCCCTATAGGTTACCCAAGCCCATCCACCCCTGAGCTTTAATTGAAGCATGGGAAGCTGAGGAGACCAGCTACCAAACTCATGAGATGAATGCTCTCACTGGATTTTGTTTGTAAGGAAAGTTAAGAATGGAAGAACATAAGAGGAGCCTGCTGGATCAGGTCCAACAAGTCCAGCAACCTGGTCTCACACTGGCCAAGCAGATGCTTGTGGAAAACCCACAAGCAGGACCTAAGTGCAACAGCATTTTCCCCACTTGTGATTCCTAACAACCAGCATTCAGAGGCTTACTGCCTCCAGCAGTGGCGGCAGAGCATAGACACTGTGGCTAGTAGCTGCAGACAGCCTTCTCCTCCATGAATTTGCCTAAGTTGATGGCCACAACTGCTTGTCCACCCTGTTGTCCACCCTGAATCTTCTAAGGTTCAGCTTCATTGGATGCCTATGAGTTCTAGTGTTACGAGAGAGGGAGAAAAACCTTTTTCTATCCACTTCATCCATGCCATGTATAATGTTATAAACTTATAATGAAGGGATGGGTTTCCCAAACCCAAAACTGACTGTGCAGGCAGTTTGAAACTGCACCAAAATCCCTATTTTTCCTTAGCTAAAATGCTTTAACTTGAGCTCTTGAGCCAAAACCCAGCTGTATAAACAAGTGCTCAAAGTTCTCTCCCTTATCAGTCCATGAAGGCCGGTAATGATGGATGGCTTTGTCCATTCCAAAGTGGAACAGGGATGACACTCTGGGCCTTCTTACATCCTGACCACAAAGACCACAAAGACGCACAGACCTAGTCCAGGAACAGCTCCGGAGTGTGTTCTTGGAGTTGGTGACCTCTTGCTCCAAGATAAGAGTATAAGTACAGGAAGGAATACCCTTTTATGGTTAAGAATACCGGAGCAGGAACATATGTGATGTCAACCTGCGTGTATAGGCTGACGTGGTTGGATTCCTGGGGAAGGAGGGGGAGGGTGCCTGGAGGATATATATACTGCATGAAATTTCTCATTTCTTTGGACTTGCTGTGGGTTGACCACGCAAGTGCCTTTCTGCTGTTCCGGAGAGCAGAAATAAAGAACTCTTTCTCTGAACCAACCCTCGGTGTCATTTGACTTCCTTCCTCCTGTCCGGGAGCAACGCAGACCCAATCGGTGAACTCCAATAAGGCTACAATAAAATTGCTGTCTCGTGGCTTACCTTTAAAAATACCTTTCTGCACTGATTACATAAAAAATACAACCCTTAAAAAAATGAACAGTTACCAGGCACAAAGCATCAGTCCTCTCCCCCTTGCTCTGCTTACATGAAAGCCCAGTCAAGGACGTCATGGGGTTTTCAGGATGTGCAGGCGCCCTGCAAGGCTACAGGGTGCACAAAACGAGAGGGTGTTGGTTTGTAGAATAAATAAAATCACACTCACAAGCACCTCTCAGCTACCTTAAAATTAAGGTAAGCACAGCAGAACCTTGCCCCTCCCCACTGAGAATTTCCCTCAAAAGTTTTCTCACCCCTTGATCATTTTCAAATGTAATTTGTCTTCTCATTAATCGATGAATGCGGGAATGCAGGAGAAACTAGCAGCACGCCACTAATTTAAACATACATCTAGTTTTGCCCTTAGTATGATGCAGTTCCTCACACGCTGTTCTTTCTTTTGGTTCCATACCAAACTATCAATCTCACATAGGAGCATAGGAAGCTGCCTTATGCATTGGTCCATCGAGTTCAGTACTGTCTACTTTGACTGGGAGCAGGTCTCTTGGGTTTCAGGTAAGGATCTCTCTTAGTCAGTGACACCTGGAGATGCCAGGAATTGAACCTGTGATCTTCTTCATGCAAGCAGATACATTACCACTGAGCTACAGCCTTTTCCCTTTCCTTCAGACAGGCAGCAGTAGGAGACCAAAAAAGAAGACCAGTGATGTTGACCCATCTTTTGGGAGGTGAAGAGTGTCTCTCCATTTAGAGGGGGGGAGCAAGGGGGGAATGTTTTTCCTGCCCCTCCATTTCCTGCATCAGGGCAACTGAGAGATTTGAAAAGCGATCATTGAACAGACATAGCAATTGAGCAAGACATCCAGCCTCACATTCCCAGTTCTGTGCCCTCCAGCCTAAGCTGTTTAGTTAAGTAGTAAACTATACATGACCTTGCAAGTAAAACTGGTCTGATGCTACAGTGCCTACTTTACATTGGGGCAATGCCAACACACACACAGCAACAGGGAAGATATTGCTCAATAACGTCAGGATTTACTGTCAAGGTGAATCTAGGCAGCGTACCCATACTTTGCACATTACAAAGTCATTTTGAAAGTATCAACAGGAGGAATTACTTTCTCTTTTGTTTCCTGGGTTTGCGGCAGTGAACAGCCAACTCTTCTCCCTTATTCTTTCTTTTCCATTTCCATTTTGGTCCTGCAGTTCACTCTCGCTAATATAATATTTATAGCCTTCTCCATTCGACGGGGGTAACCGTCGCCCACAAAATTACATTATTTTATCACTCCTGCCTGTTCTGCTTCTGGCAAAGACATAATCAAGGAGAGGGAATATGGGAAAGTGTCAAGGAGGAGAGCAGACATGTGCCAATTAAGTTCTCTGTAGTTATTTCAAAACAGGGTCTATCGGTTTCCACACTTACATGAATGCCCAAGAACCAAAGTCTACAGAGTAGTGCGGCTTGCACATAAGATCATAAAACTGGCTGGATCAGACCAATGGCAACTTCTTTTTTGCAACCATGGCAATGTTTCTGGGAAGTTCAAAAGGAGAGAACCTGGAGACTGCTTCAGTATAGAACATGTTCCCCACATCCTACCATAAGAACAAAAGGACATGGAACAGTTTTGCTGGAACAAAGGCTGCTTTTGGCCACAGGATGGTGCCCCACTGAAACTGAGGACTTATCCACACTTAGCTTTCCAGTCACAAGTCCACACTTTAAAGCTCTGTGTCTGAGAACTCCGCCCCCCCCTCCCCGGCCGAGATTTAAACAGAGGGTTTTCACAGGGAAAGCTCTGGAGCAAAAAGAGTGCTCAGACACAGAGCTTTAGAGCCTCAGTGCAGAGGAAAGGTAAGTGTAGATAAGCCCTGATAAAAGCCACCAGATATAGGCAGGGCTCGTTTTAGCATGTAAGGAAGGAGCATTTCTCTACGAATCAGGGTGCCCTGTGAAACGGGTTTCATTGCTGCCTGAGCATCAGAGGCTCCAGAGGATAAACTGCTTTAACTTTCTATTGTTAAAGGTAAAGGACCCCTGGACGGTTAAGTCCAGTCAAAGGTGACTATGGGGTTGTGGCACTCATCTCGCTTCAGGCCAAGGGAGCGAGCATTTGCTCACAGACAGCTTTCCAGGTCATGTGGCTAGCATGACTAAACAGCTTCTGGCACAACAGAACACTGTGATGTTGGCCAGAGAAAACAGAAGCCCCATTTACCTTCCCACCACAGTGATACCTATTTATCTACTTGCACTGGTGTGCTTTTGAAATGCTAGGTTGGCAGAAGCTGGGACAGAACAATGGGAGCTCACCCCGTCACAGCAATTGGAACCGCTGACCTTCTGATCGGCAGGCTCAAGAGGCTCAGTGGTTTAAACCACAGTGCCACCCATGTCCCCTACTTTGTATTGCTTATCAATTATAGCTGCACTTTATTGGAAGCCAGATTGAAGATCTGTTGGCCTACAACTGTCAACCATAAAAAGAGTTAATGATACAACTCCAAATGCTTTCTAAAAGACTACTGTTTTTCCATTTCTCCTAGGAATGCTCAGAACTTGACTGAAATATGTGCTGCTTTTTTGTCTGGAGGGATGCAGGGGTATGCATACCCCTAAACATTTTGTGAATCTTAGTCCTTTTGTCCATTTACTGTATTTTTCCCAATTTGAGCTATAAAATGGTGAGTCAAAATGAGAGTACCCCTAAACATTAAAAAAAGCACTGGGAATACGTCTTTCAAGGGAAAAGCTCTACATTGTGGAGTCACTGACCACACCACTGACAGGGAATCTCTAGAAGTGATAGATTCTAACTCCCATCAGCCCCAGCCAGCATGGTCAGGAATGATGGGGATTGTAGTTCAGCAACATCTGCAGGACCACAGGTACCTCACCCCTGTCCTAAGCTGAAGGAAGTAGCACATACAACAGGTCTTCCTTTGTCCAACTTAGATGATGATCACAGGTGAACCCTGGAGTAAGCAGGTACAGAGCTTGAAAAATCAAAATTAGCTCCTTATATGGGACCTTTTCACAAAGAGGCAGTCATGGCGGATCTTGCAGGGCAGAAGAGTCGAGCAGTGCCCCTTCTTCTTTTGTCTCTTGAATTGTTTCCCCCACTCCCCTTCCCTGGCAACTGTAACCATAAAACTCCAGAAACTTGCTTCAGAAAATTGCTTTCTCTGACAAATATTTCCTATAAACCGTCAGCGCAAATGGATGATGATGGAATCAGCTCAGCTAAAATGAAAACAGCACCCAGTTCAAGGCAGGGAAGCATCCGACTGCCTCCCCCACCCCCTGCCCATGTCGACTATACTGTGCCCCCCCAGCTCTTTTAGATGGGGAAGGCATTTGATCTTTTCCAAAACAGATCTGTTATCGCTGATGTGCTTTCAGACTTATAAAGATAGCATTTAAAGCTCTAGACAAACCTTTTCTGTGATCTGCAGAGTGCTTAGAGGAAGAAGTGCTAGACATTCACACATGTGGAAAGGGTAATGCTTCTTTCTTCTCTTTTAACCACACTATATATGGCTGCCGTTAAGCTGACAGCTTGCCATTTCCCCCCTTCTGCCTTTCTTTATTGCCACATCGTTTATAACCCGTATGGTGCATAATTTTGGACTTACCGGGATGTCATATTCTTTATGACCTTTACTCCTTGGAGCTGAATTTGTTCTTCCCAAACAGCCAGGGAAGAGATAAAAAGTGTCCCGTCTCCTTGGCTATTTCTTGACCAGATGCTGCCATACATGCCTTTTAACTGGTCTCACGCAGCGAAAACATGTGAAGCCTTTTTTTCTTTCTCTTGGGATGAGCCACCCCTTAAAAAAAAAAAGAAGCCAAATACAATAACCCAAAGTGCTTCCAAAGAGGCAACACATGAGCGCACATGTGGTAGTCTGCACTTTTTTGGCAACAACACACATGCTTTATCTGATCAATCAGACCGTGTTCCAAAGCCAAATATCATGTTTGAGTCGACTGCTGTCAAAGACAGTGTAAACTGCACCTTTGTTCAGCCTCCAAGTTTGGGAGATATTCCTAATGATAGTTCCTTTGCCTCATCTGATGAGAGGTGTAAACTATGCCCTCCTGGAATACAGATTGTCAATCTGGCTGCCTGCCCTCTCGCATCTCTCTCAAATGCCGCCTGGGCATGTTTACATGGTAATTATTGAGGGGGATGCTCAGGGATATTGCTTCAGATGGCGGTTCTGTGGTCCCTTCTATTTGCTTTCATAAGAAACAAATAGCCCCGCTGGATCAGGCCAATGGCCCATCTGACCAATCAGATGCCTGTGGAAAGCCCATTGGCTTTCTGGTGCTGATATGTATGCCCTGGGATTCTCCTCCCCCCACACACATACAGCCCAGGGTGATTGCCAGAATTCCAGTTGCTCACTGAAGTACTGAGAGCAGAGAGGCTCAAATATGACATAACAAAATCCCTCGTTGCCCAGGATCCTGCCTCCAAGGCAAGTTAGATAGGGATGCTTAAGCCAATGTAAAATATCACCAGGCACCAGCCGTTTCCATTTTAGGGGCTCCATAGCATACCTTCAGAAAGCTATTCATGTTGTGCTGTACCGCTGATTGATTTTTCCCCTGTCTTGAACTCATTTATAACTGTTCATTTATCTGGATTTGAAGAGCTATAGATAGGGGGAATTTGGTGCCCTCAAGTGCTAAGTTGGCAACTCCTGCTTACTGCAACAGTAAGAGCTGTTTGACAGCAAAACAGTCTCCTTTGGGAGGTTGTGGACTCTCCTTCCTTGGAGGTTTTTAAAAAGAGGTTGGATGGACATGGATGCTTTAACTGAGATTCCTGTATTGCAAGGGTTGGACTAGATGACCGTAGTGGTCCCTTCAAGCTCTAGTTCTATGGGTCTATGATTCTTTATACTGATACTGAATGGCAAGGACCATGATTCTATGTGTGAGATTTCTCAGCACACAGAGCAGCACTATAACCCTCAGGGATCCTTGAAATTTATAAGCCTGCCCTCCACACATCACCTATCAATCATAACAATGGGGATCGCCTTAGTTTTTAATATCCACATTTCTCCTGTTTCAGCTGGCATTGGGGGGAGATAGTCTTCCCTCGTATCTCACCCAACACCATGTCAGGGAGGGTATATGAGGCTAAGGGTGAAGGGAGGTAGCTTTTGATTATATGCATGATAATGATGAACATTATTTTACAAGCATTTATGGAGAGAAGGGGAGATTATCCTGTTTGGTTAACCATGTCTAAAATAGGCTAGTCTGTGTCTATAGAAGCATTAGAGGATTAAATATAGGATTAGCATACGATTGTTCAAATAGCGTGAAATCCTTTCCATGACTGTGGTTTGGAAAATGGTTTTATGCCCTTTTCATTGTGTCTTGTACACGGTAACATTTGCCTGCAGTGGAAGAGGAATCACATTGCAACGGCATCTTTAATGAGCCTGGATTTCACTTCCCTCTTATCTTAAGTGGCATCTGGAGTGATGAACAATGAATGTGTCATAATTAGGAGGAGGAGGAGGAGGAAAAACCGCAAGCTTTGGGGAAATGGGTGGACCGCGTAGAGGGAAGAAACCGCTGCTTGCAAACGACTCACCTTTTCAACATCCCTACTTATGTATTAAGCCTCCCAATTCCTAGAAAATGAGGGGGATTTGCAAGGACATTCAGAGAAAGGGAGGCAAACCATAATGCTGCAATTTACATGGCCCAAAGTCAAGCTGGGACGACATTTCCTTCATTATAGCTAAAGCTGGAGGGGAAAATGTCCACCTTTGATGGGAGCCACTCCAAAGCAAAAGGCAGTTGCCTAATTTTGCAAATTGAGCGAGGGTGACATGACCATAGGAATTTAGGATGCTGCCATGCCAGACTATTGGACCATCTAGCTCAATGCTGTATTCACTAACTGGCTCTCTCCCCCTCCCCCCCCCAATTCTGGCATTTTCCATAAACTTAGACACCTAAAATTCACTCTTCCAAAGGTTAGGTTGAGAGAAATGCTGGTCTCTCAGGTCGTAGCCCAAAGGTGTAGTGTTGTTCCTCAACAACAAGAGATAAAAGAGGGGCACAGAAGCTGGAAGAGGAGTAAAGCAGAACTCTGAAGGCAGAGGAGCCTGCAGCAGCAGCAGCTGAAAGATGATGAGGACACAAAGGCAGAACATCTGAATTTTCTCCAGAAGACACACAAGAGCAAGAACAATAGAGACTTGAGGAAACTTTGCAACTAGGACCAGAGCATGGTTGGCTATCAGGAGCACAATGTATGTAGGAAAATATAATGACATCTGGGTAGTAAGTCAAGGCCTGGGGCTGGCCAGTCTATTGATATCAAGCAGGTGTCTTCACTGTATTCTTTTCAGAACATAAGACAAGCTCACCCATATGCTTCAAAAAGCTGGTGAGAATTTTAATCTCTTTAAGTATATTGACTTCTTGTATGTTTTAATGTATTGTAGATTTGTCCTGATTGTATGGTTTTGTATTTTTGTAAGCCACTTTTACTTTGTTTTACAATCAAGTGGGTATATAATTTTTAATGAAATAAATAAATACCTGATAAAATTTAACTGAGTACAATATAGAAGGGGTTGGCATAATTCATTCATAACGTCCACCTTTTTTTTCATCCAGCTGATGCCAAAGATTAAACATCTCGACTAAATATCTGACTTCTTCCTTTTGAAAGTGATGGTTGTGATGATTCTCACCATAATTTTCTCCCTAGTGCTGAAAAACACGCACACAATCTGTATGTATGAATCACATACATACAGATTTTTGGTTAATTGGCAGCACTTTTCACGAGTTAAATTGGAAAATGTGTGTCGTGAAAGCCTCCATTTTAATCTAATTAATATTTAAAGTGTCTTTTTAACATTCCGATTCTCTCCTTTTAACGTCTTTCACAAATATATTATTCTGTTCCTCTGCTCATGCATTATTAAACGAGCCACGTTTAAAATATGCAGGTATTACAATGTCATGTTTCAAAGGAAGCCCTTCAGGATCAGACGTATCTGAAAGCGGTAAGAGGTGTAGTGCAGCCATTTTTCATCAAGTGATGCTAAAGTAGGGCATTTAGTTACATTTCGGAAGGAAACACAATTCAGGATTGCTTTTCGTCATTTGGACCAGCGTGGGATGGAATCTGCAACGCCTGTTCAGCACAAGTGGTCGATTTTGTGTTATCTGAAAACATTCAGTAAGAAAATGTTAGAATCCGTATTCCTGCATCAGAAAATTGTGTGCGTCCATTGACATTGGTACCGTGAAAATATGCTGCCCAGATCTTCATAGTTCTCCGGGCTACAACTGTTAAGCCACTCTGAGAATTATAGCATATGCATCTCCAACAGAAGGGAAGGGCAAGGGAGCTGCCATTGCTGCCTCTTGGCAACTGCTGCCGGAGGCACTTTCCTTACTTTGCCTAATATGTTAATTTAGGAAGTGTTATTTCCTTTGGTTTTAAAGGCTACTGCTTCTGTATCACATGAAAAAGGAAACAGCTCCCATTTCCATCCCGCGAAAGCCAGAGAGTTGGGAAGGATGGGCATATTCTTATTCTCTCCCCCCCCCCCCCGAGTGAATCATCACCTCAAATAAGAGGAATTCCTTGGCTATGAATTAGTTCTACAGAGCACTTACCAACATGGATAATCCTGCCTCAATGTGCACAAATGGTTAGGAGGACTCCTCCCCCACCTTCATCGTTAATACTGAACAGATGTCAAGGAATCCAGAAGAACTTTTTCAGGCATTGCTTCTGCATAGCCTCCTCACTGCTCCACAAAGGGTATCTTGCAATGGTGCCTCCAAAATTACCTCCAGGCAATCGCTCTCAAAGACCAGGTATGTTCAATTAAATGGAGCGAATGTGTTCCAAACTCCTCGAGCGGACTATCTGGTGCATCAAAAGGTAACAAAATCCCTTCCCATTTTGCCTTTCCTTCCCCATTCCTCCTCCTCTTCCCCCGCTTCTTCTCTGCCAGATGAGGCCCTTTTGTTCTGTTCCCTATCGCATGGAGATTAAAGTACTGATCTTCTCTTTGAAAATGATGTCACTTTTTTTTTTCTTTTGCCTTGGCACAGAGAGAAAGTTCATTACAAATCTGCACTGTGACTGATGGCTTTGAACAGATACGGGTGGATAAGGTGATGGGGAGAACCACACATCCAGGCAAAAGGTATAGAACTCAAAAGAGACAAGCTGACAGTTCAGCTGGCAATAGGAGAGATGGAAGGAATGAGGAGGAAATGGATGTTTGGGGGTGAAAACTGTATATATCTCTCCCACAATCTCAAGTGCAGCCATGGAAGAGTTTGGGTTTATTGTCTTGGCAGTTTTTGTTTTGAATCATGGATTAGGGATCACTTGAGAGTTCACCACAGCTGGGTCAGACACCTCCAATTATCTTATTCTGCACAGATCAGGACAGAGGTATGCATCAGCGAATTTCTTCTTAATAATTGCTTTATTTACAGATTTATAAGCCACACTTCTGTTACATATTAAGCAGAGCACAAAATATTTTTAAAAATCAACAAAAATATTCATAAAAAATGTAATTAAAAACATCAGTAAAATACTGCTTGGATGAATAGAATATTCATCTTGTCCAGGGCTGTCCAAAGGGGGAAAGTATTGGGGGGGGGGGAATCTGAATGAAGGGAGGGACGGTTACCACTGAATCGCTAGGACTTGCCGATCAGAAGGTCGGCGGTTCGAATCCCTGCCACAGGGTGAGCTCCCATTGCTCAGTCCCTATTCCCGCCAACCTAGCAGTTCAAAAGCACGTCAAAGTGCAAGTAGATAAATAGGCACCACTCCGGCGGGAAGATAAATGGCGTTTCCATGCGCTGCTCTGGTTCGCCAGAAGTGGCTCAGTCATGCTGGCCACATGACCCGGAAGCTGTACGCTGGCTCCCTCGGCCAATAAAGCGAGATGAGCGCTGCAACCCCAGAGTCGGTCACGACTGGACCTAATGGTCAGGGGTCCCTTTACCTTTTTTATCATACATCTTGGGGTTCAGCACATATACACAAAAATTGTGTGTGACCAAAATTACCTTTCTTTTCCTAGTTGGCTTTTGACTGGCAAAGGGAGGGAAACCCGATGGGGAGACTTTTTCCTGTGTCTCCATTGCCTTCCTTCATGTTATGGCTTTTTTGCTCATCTATAACATGACTTGTGGTTTGTTGAGCAAATCATGGTTTTTTTAAAAAAGCCATATGGTTGAGCATTATGGGCAAATGCAGTCACTGTGGCACAAAACTGACGTTGCACATCCTAATTCTGCCACACAGTTATTAAAAGCCCGGAAAATTAATTCAGGCTAGGCCAGCCTTTGCTTTCATACAGCCAACCATCTCATGGGGCAGAGTGAGGGGATGGCTTCAATGTGTGGAGGCCCTGGCCAATTCCCAGTCATTCTTCCTGAGCCTGCCATGCAGCACACTTCAAAGTAGTTGGCTTCTGAACTTGTAATTGGAGAAGGGCACCATCTTGTCCTTTGCCTCAGCAAAATGTCTTGGGCTGGCACTGCATGTAGCCCAGCACGATATGAGCTAAAGGGCTTGCCACACACCCCTTTCTCCAAAATATGATTGTTCATATATTAGTTCCCCTGAGAATGTAACTCCAGGCATTCCAAGCCATAGTTCTCTCACCAAGGCCCCATGAGTGTCAAAAGAAAAGAGTAACCTGGTAATGTGGATATAGGACCAAAGGGAAAACAACTCAATTGCTTCAATTAATTTCAAAACAAAACAAAGCACAATACATTTCTCTCTCTACCCAGACAGAATTAATCAGTCCTCACCTATACACTTATGGTGTGTGTGTGTGTGTGTGTGTGTGTGTGATCTGGTAGAAGTTGTATGAAAAAATGAAACGAGATTCCAGCTCTGAAAATGATATGACATTGTAATGAAGGTTGTTCATTTTATTTTACTATTTTTTAATTGATTCAATGCTGTTGTTTTCCTCCATGATCTTTCAGCTCACTGTGGCAGAAAACAAATTCTAAGTCCCAGGTGTACCAACAATTAACACAGCGTCGTGCCACAAAACATAATGCCACATTGTCTCCCTGAAGTGTATACCAAGGCAGGAACACAGCTACAACTGTTTCAGATCTAGATACCAATAGGCCTGAAGGTATCCTATATCCTATATACAAAGAGCAAACCCATTGTCCCTGTGTGAATCCTTGCACAGCTTGAGAAAACTTCAAGCTTTGCAGAAGCAGAATTTTAGAAAAATAAAACTAAGGGGGAAGATTAAAAAACCCAATTTGGAATAAGCATGCTCAGTAGTCTGATAACAAAAACAACAAATGGCAGGAAGGTAAGGGAACAGAGTGATCTGGGAAAGGGTATGGCTGGCTGGCTGGAACCTTGAACAAGAACACTCCATACCACATTTGTTGCAGCTCCCACTTAAACCAAGCCTGGAGGAAACATCCCCACCAGCACCCACCCCAAATGCTGAAAAGGGGCACAGTTGTTGACTGTGTATGCCGTAATTTCTTTTGTATTACATTGCACATGGGGGAAAGCAAAACAGGCATTGGAGAGTTTTGTTGCACTTCAGAACCCTGTGAAATCTCTTGTTCAGAGAAATGACAGTGGAACAAGATGTGAACTTGAGACAAAAGTGGAAGTTGATGGAGGGATAAAAGAAATGAATGTGCACAGCACGAGCAACAAACAGGAGCAGCAGCAACAGCAGCAGCAGCTCTTACACCATTTTTTTTTAAAAAATGATTGTTCCTCTCCCGTGTTGGAATGATTTATTGGTGGCTTTTGAAATCACAGTGCCCTTAAATGAGTGATGAAACTGACTTAGATCCAGACCCACCACCCCACAAACATCAGGGCCTAGTCCACCCCCTCAGGGTGGAGGGCAAAAGACAAAATTCCCTGCTTCTTTTTGCCAGCTTGATTCAACTCTCCCCTAAGTTGTTTCAAGATGACTGTGAGCGAAGTTTAACTCGCTATTATTTCTGGAATGTGATCTCAGCCACACCTGGACATTTGCACACATGCTGAGGAAAATACTGTTCGACTTAATATGGAAATGACAAACAAATTTGCAGACCCTGCTGACGTGCAAAAATCTCTGGAACACATCTTTGTTTACATAGATCCCTTGCCCAGAGTCACCAAATGGTTTGCATTGAGTTATTAAGCAGTGTGCGTGAGAGAGAGTTAAATAATCATCTCTTTTTCAGATTGGCTTCTCTGCGGTACAGCTTTCAAGGTCCTTTAACAAACCTCTCCCCATTGGTCTGGCACATTTTGCACAGTCGGTGACTGTCAAGGCCTGAATAAGCACTGGTCAAATAATATTCACTAAACACCTTTAAAATTTGTTTTCCTTTTCAGGAGGCAGTCAAATAATTGTCTTGCTTAAAAAAAAATCAACCCACAAAAAGACCATTTGCCTGCTTTGCAAAGCTAAACGATGTAGAATGTTGGCTTTTTAATGTGATTTCTGTGGCTCCTTTGTCTTCCAATCTGTAGCGTTGAGACACTTTCTATGAAATGGCCCATTTAATATAAGCTGTGCAGGTGTGACCTCTTCATGTTCCTTCTGAAAGAATTGAATTCTTTCCTTTATCCCTCCCAAGACCCAAATTTTGTCCTTTTACTGAAACTTTCACAATTAGATTCCCTCAACCCTTGGTTAAAATGGGATCCTCTGAAGAGTATATCCAGACAGGAGGAAAGGCTTGCTGTTTTCAAAATGAAATTGGCTCCTGTTCAGACCACCTATTCAATTTAAGCTCTTTTTCCATTTCTTGTGGCCATGTTCAATTCAAGGCAATACTACACTGGCTCATGGATGCTGATGAGAGTGGGAGACATGGGAACATAGGAACCTGCCTTACACCAAGACGTTCATCTAGCTCAGCATTGCTTACACTGAACTGCAGCAACTCCCCAAGGTTTTAGACAGGGGTCTCTGCCAGTCTTAAGAAATCCCAAGGCTTGAACCTGGGGCCTTCTGCATGCAAACAGATGCTCTACCATTGAGCTACGGCCTTTCCCGTAACTACAGCCTTTTCCATTGCTATAGTGCTTCTTGTTCTGCCAGATATCTCGTGGTTATCTATAGGAACTACCATGGGACTATTGATGATAAGGGCACGGTTTTTCCCCCAGCCGGAACCCACCAGACCTCAGTTCCAGCACCTCTCTGGTGGCTGCCATTGCCATTCAAAGAGAACAAGGGAGACGTTCATGGTGAGTTCCGGCACCTCTTTTTCTAGAAAAATGGCACTGGATAAGGGCCATAGTGCTGGACTGATTCCACTGAGCACACAAAGTGGCATTATACTGGGCCAGACCACCAGGCCATTGGGTGCAGTATTGTCTATACTAGGGCTGGAGAACCTTAGGTCAGGGGGCCAAATGTAGCTCTTCAGTCAGCACGGCAAACAGATCCACACATTTGACACACAATTCATTTTAGATATCTCATTGAATAAAGAAATCCCCCCAAAAATGTATTGAACTCTTGGTGTCACGGCTAAAATTTCCTGTATTTACACTTCTCACACAATAATGCAATAACACATACAGCGGCAACAACAGGGATGATGATAATGATGATGATTAAGTTTTCAGCAGCAACCTTGAGAAAATCACCCTGTGCCAACATGGCCAATGGCCATGAATGATGGAAGCTGTGGTCCAAGATATATATAGAGGGCACCAGGTTGGGAAAGGCTGCCCTGTGATAGGGACAACGGCTGAGAAGGTGAAATGCCTATTGTGCTTTTCCCCTCTTCCCCCAAGCAGCCATTGTGTTCCACTTTCAAGCAATGGTAGCTCTAAAACATCTCTGTCACCACAAGAAAGGCATTTCGGCAGTGTTGGATAAATGGCATAATATAGATGCAAAGTATTATATCGCCTAAGATTGAAGCTTTATAGTCATAAAAATGAGATATTCCAGAAGGGTAAAGAAGAGCAAGCTGGGAGTTGGAAATGTAGATAATGAAAGATAGCACCATATATAAAGGTATGTACACATTTAAATAATCACATCTGCTTCCTTTTTCTATGTAGGTATAAAGGATCGTGGTGCTATTATGATTTTATACAGCACACAGGCACTCAGAGAGCTCAAAATAAGGCATTTAGCTGGAAGGGCTGTAGTTTAGTGATAGAGCACTGGCTTTCAGGCCGACTCAGAGGTCTAGAGATGCCGGGATCACTTCCAGCTTTGGAGTGCAGTGCCCAGCTGTCAAATCTGACCCACCAGGGGTTGGAGAGAAGATAAGAATATGGACTACTGGCAAGAAAAAATAAATCTCAACCCCTAGTTTATAGCTGACCTGGGAGGGCATGCCCATCACAACCTAATTTTGTGTCATCAAACCAATATATTTTCTTTTTAATGTTTATGAAGGCGTTTAATGCTTTATTGTGACAAAATGTGGATCAGCTAACAAAAAATATGGCTTTTACCAAATCAAGTGCCCCAAAATTAAAAAGTTTCCAAATCTAAGGCCTCCTTTGAGCTTGAGGTTCCAGCTAAATGGGGCCCTCCTGAGGTCCCCTCATATCGGCCCTGTCTCTTTTGTATGTAGGATGCCCTAGGTTCAGTAGAACATGAAAAACTGACGTTCTATTTAACATATATCTATATCTCCAAAAATTGGACTTCAGATCTAGCCTATATCCTAAAACCCAGATCTAACCTATATCCTAAAAACCTAAATGAACAAAGGCATCTTTAGCTGTCATCTAAAAATCATAGAATCATAGAATTGGAAGGGAACCTGAGGATCATTTAGTCTAACGCCCTGCAATGCAGGAATGCAATGCAGCTGTACCTTAAGGGGATCAAACTTACAACTTTGGCATTATTAGCACCATACTATAACAGGTTGAGGGAAGCGGGTGGCACTGTGGGTTAAACCACAGAGCCTAGGACTTGTCGATCAGAAGGACAGTGGTTCGAATCCCCACAATGGGGTGAGCTCCCATTGCTCGGTCCCTGCTCCTGCCCACCTAGCAGTTCGAAAGCACGTCAAAGTGCAAGTAGATAAATAGGTCCCACTCCGGCGGGAAGGTAAACGGTGTTTCAGTGCGCTGCTCTGATTCACCAGAAGCGGCTTAGTCATGCTGGCCACATGACCCGGACGCTGTACGCCGGCTTCCTCGGCCAATAAAGGGAGATAAGCGCCGCAACCCCAGAGTCAGTCATGACTGGACCCAATGGTCAGGGGTCCCTTTACCTTTACCTTATAACCAGTTGAGCTATCCAGACTTCTACATCAACAGATGCCCTTCTCGGGGCGGGGGAGGGGGGGGAGGTTAAGAGGCCAGGTGCCACCACCAAGAAGGGAACTTCAGAACAGAACTAGAACTGTCGACTTACTAGCTGTCACATATAACGGATGCCCTGCCATTGCTGACAGAGGCTGGATTTCCTCTGTCAAGTATACGGTAGGTAACGGGGATTTAACAGACCACAGCCAGTCTCCTGGTCTGTTCTGCAGACTGTTACAAATGTCCTGTATTCACTAGACAGCGATGCACATTCACTGATTTCCATTTGACTCACTTTAAAGCAACTCCTGCTTTAGGATTTAAATGTCTCCTAGTTATTTGTAATACGTTCGTTTTGTGTTCATGTTTCCTTCCTTTCCTCGGGACTCTTCCACCCAACCCTCACTTCCATTGACCTATAGCATATATATAATTTTTCTGTCTCTTGCAATTGGAGCAGCTAGGAGGGATTTATCTGTGCTTTCTGACTCACTCGACACTTTAATCCGATCAGGAATGTGCTAAACTGGTGCTGGAGATATGATGGTCTTAAAACTCTTATGGCATTAGATTTTATTTGAATTTTACTGACGAGCAGGCTTGTCTGATTGCGTTCAGGCCAATTACTTCATAATGTCTGTTGGATTGCCATTACTATGCTTTTTGATTGCTCTGGCAAGGACTTCTCCTGTGAACTTCTTAATGTCATTTACTTAAAGGACAATCCCAAGAATTGCTCAGCCCCACTGGCATTTTTAGTGGGTGTAGCAGAATCAGCCCCTTCTCCATCAGCTCTTTTCTGCCACACCAGCAGGTGCCAAGTCCTAAGGTCCCAGCACTTTTGGGGGCACCCAATAACGTTCAGAATGATCAGGGGCAGAGAAAGTCAAGCATGGAGCCGAGCGTGGGGCAGCTTCAGTGACTGGCTCTTCCTCCTGCTGCTGCAGAGGAGAAGGAGGCAGCCAGTGGCAGTGGCAGAAGAATGAAGAGGTGGTCGATCATGGAGCTGAGCATGCAACACTGCAGTTTCAGTGGCCAGTGGCTCCTCCTGCTCCTGCTCCTCCTTTCCTTCTCCTGGAAAGATGGGGAAAACAGTCCCTGGCCAGTGGGGGCATCAGGAGGAGGACGAGGATGGGGCAGAGCCAGAGAGAGGTGTAGGCATCAGCCACTGAAGCTGTGCTGCCACCACATTTGATTCCGTCCCCTGGCTACTCCCGACATCTTGACATCACACACAAGTCATTGGCCCATCCAATCTTCTGTGTAATTTGGGGCCTCTGCCACTTGAGGTCCTGATTTAGCACATGAGGTTGTTTATTTCCAAACCAGCCCCTGCTACCCCACACCTGGTGTCAGATGTGATGCCAGGTATGGGTCAGGTAAAGATGTGGCAGCAAAGGAAGGAAATGAGAGCATAATTTGTGCTCCCAAATATTCCTTGGCAGTCAGAGGTTGCTGACAGCACCAATCAGCTCATCAGCACTGACAGTGAACCCCTTTCAAGTTGTCTGTTTGCGGGCTCACTTTGAGATTTTTTCCTCTGCAGATTGGCTTTGTAGACTGCTATGCAGAAGAATAATGTCTGTTTGCAGGTGCAATTTATATTCAAGCAAAGAGACAAAGCTGGGCTTGCTGTCAGGACCAAACATTGAGCCCCTTGGAAGTTGCCACCTGATGTCCTAATGATACCTAGTAACACCCAGAGGCTCACAGGTTCCCCATCTCTCTCCTATGGATTCATTGCTAATAGATTTGGGGCAGTGAAAAGACACTCACTTTACAGAGAACACTGGGAAAACATAGGTAATTGAAACTTATTGAAAAGATGGGGAGAGGGAACAATTACTTCTTCTCTTGCCATCATATGAAGTGACTTTTCTAACTTCCTTGAGCTTCTATTATGCTGTTTGTAAACCTAAAGCAAAATGTTTAATTCACGCTCTTTTCATTTAGAAAACCTGTAAAAAAATGTTACAGAGGAAAATTGCCAAGTAAATTGCTAATTAAAAAATAAATAAATCTGGAAGACAACATGTAGGAGGGAATATGATTCCCATCCCAAGAAAACATGCTGGAGGGCCTTCTTGTACTAAACTCTGCAGAGAGGTGTAGCGAAAACAGACAGGGGAACAATAGAGTGAAGTTTCTGAATCCTGTCTGTGAGGTGTAGCGTGACTAAGCAACGCCTACTGTCTCATCAGCCTTTCTGAAGGTTTGAGACAGACACCTGAGTCACTGGCACTTGCTTGTTGCTTAAGTGCTTGCTGAATTACACGCATCCTGGGGCAATCTTATTAAATATGTCAGGTTTCTGAAGAGCTTAAGAAGACGATGACAAAATGGCATTTTATTTAAATGTTCTAATCGAGAATTTCATCAACCTTTTGAGATTCGTGGACATCATTGAGTGCCATTCCCTCTGCCATTTCTCTCCCCGCTATCACCATCATCATCAGTATTTTTCCAATTTCTATACTGCCATTCATCTGCAGATCTCAGGGCAGTTTACAATATGAAAACACAAAAACACATACCATGATAACAAATAATAACAACCCCTGCCCCCATACAGTTTAAAAGGCCATAGATTGTGTAATTAGCCAAAGGCCTGGGAGAAGAGGAATGTTTTTGCTTGGCACCTAAAGATATGTAATGAAGGCGCCAGGCAAGCCTCCCTGAGGAGAGCATTACACAAATGGGGAGCCACCACAGAAAAAGGCCCATTCTCATGTTGCCACCCTCTCGTCCTCTCGCAGAGGAGGCACACATATAAGGGCCTCAGGCATTGATTGCATGGTCCAGATCAGTTCATATGGGGAGAAATGGGCCTTGAGGTTTAGTGGTCCTGGGCTGTTTAAGGCTTTATTTTCAGCACTTTGAATTGGGCCCGGAAACAAATTGGCAGCCAGTGCACTCGGGTCTATATTGACATTATATTCTTAAACCATCTTGCCTCAATGAGCAACCTGGCTATGGAATTCTGTACCAGTTAAAGTTTCTGCACCATATTCAGAGGCAGTCCTATGCATAAAGTGTTGTTGTAATCTAGATTAGAGGCTACAAGAGCATAGACAACAGAAGTTATCCCTGTCCAGGGTTGAGATTGTGCTTTTTTTAGCCTTGCCCTTCAAGATCCTTTGAATCAGAGACTTTGGAAATTGAATCTGGACCCTTTGCTCTACAAAGTGATGCACAGTGTTATATAGACGGAAATGAGTTTCTCTCCCTCTGCCATGATACTAGAACCCAGAATCATCGACTGACATGGTTTGACAGTAGATTTAGGAGAGGAAAACAACTGCTCCATGTCACATCATTTATCAGATTTGCTGCTCAAGATGTGCTGGTGGCCAAGAGGATGAGACAAATGAATGAAGGCTATCAATAGGTAGTAGTAATGATAGTCCAGAATCAGAGGCAGTATGCAACTGAATGCTAGCCGCCACCACTCCTGTCCTGCTTATGGTGTTCCCATGGGCATCTGCTTGGACAAAATGAGAAGCAAGATGCAGGACTACATAGACTGTTCCTTAACTAATGTTCTGGATAAGTATGAGAAACCCAGATTAAACCTTTATCATATGTTAAATAGGCTTCTTGGAGAAGAGTGAGAAATAAATTTAAAAGAATAAGCTGGTTTTAATACAACAACCTGGAATGCATATGTGCATTCCCACTAATATGCTAGAATTGCTGTCCTCTTTCCCTTGAAATTATGGGGCAGGAAGTGGCCAGAAAGCCTAGCTCCACAAAGGAAATCTGTGCATCCCTTAAAAATTAACAGCACTCATTTTGGCAATACTGGCAAACGAGAAAGCGCATGATTGCAGCTAATGTGCTCTGGAAGTGAATCTGATGTAAAATGAATGGCTATGGACTGTTAATAATAATAATTCAGCATTATAGAGCCTTTTGCCGACTTCCCAGCTTAGTACTAATTTTATACAAAGAGAAGTTATTAATATTACATGAAATATTAAACTGGCATCGTAACCAAACAGTAATTTCACAGTCGTCATTAAATAGAAGAAGTTATAATTCCAAACATGTGTGACAGATTTTTAGTTGACAAATGGGATATATTTGCTGAGTGCTAACTTAGCCATGGAGAGTTATCTAAACTTCAGTGCCTCTTTCTGTGCTGCAGAGGCAATTCTAAGACTCTTCATATGCAATCCTGAAGCTGCTGCGGAACTCATTTGATCAGATGGAATGTTACTTTAAGATTGTGCTCAGATCTATAAAGAATGCGCCAGTTAATTTTGTCATGACTGAAGCAAAACTATATTGATGAAACAGCCCAGATATAAATAAATAAATAAATAAATAAATAAATAAATAAATAAATAAATAAATAAATAATACCCCAATCCGGGCCATTTTGTTTCTCCCTAAAGGTAAAGGTAAAGGGACCCCTGGCCATTAGGTCCAGTTGTGACCAACTCTGGGGTTGCCGCACTCATCTCGCTTTATTGGCCGAGGGAGCTGGCGTACAGCTTCCGGGTCATGTGGCCAGCATGACTAAGCTGCTTCTGGCGAACCAGAGCAGCACACAGAAACACCGTTTACCTTCCCGCCAGAGCGGTACCTATTTATCTACTTGCACTTTGACGTGCTTTGGAACTGCTAGGTTGGCAGGAGCTGGGACCGAGCAACGGGAGCTCACCCCATCCCGGGGATTTGAACCGCCGACCTTCTGATCGGCAAGTCCTAGGCTCTGTGGTTTAACCCACAGGGCCACCCGTATCCCTATTGTTTCTCCCTACCAGCACACAACCAGGAAAAATAACAATGGTACTGCCTTATGTCCAAACTAGGAATTGTAAGCCAAAAGCAAACCTTAGCTACAGAGAATGGTTTGTTTGCAACAAAGCAAACCATGATGATGATGATGATTAATTTATACCCCGCCCACTCTGGGCAGAATATTAAAATACAATAGTCTATTAAACATTAAGGTAAAGGTAAAGGTAAAGGTGCCCCTGCCCGTACGGGCCAGTCTTGCCAGACTCTGGGGTTGTGCGCCCATCTCACTCAAGAGGCCAGGGGCCAGCGCTGTACGAAGACACTTCCGGGTCACGTGGCCAGCGTGACATCGCTGCTCTGGCGAGCCAGAGCTGCACATGGAAACGCCGTTTACCTTCCTGCTAGAAAGCGGTCCCTATTTATCTACTTGCACCCGAGGGTGCTTTCGAACTGCTAGGTTGGCAGGCGCTGGGACCGAGCAACGGGAGCGCACCCCACCGTGGGGATTCGAACCGCCGACCTTTCGATCGGCAAGCCCTAGGCACTGAGGCTTTTACCCACAGCGCCACCCGCGTCCCACATTAAACATTAAAAGCTTCCCTAAAAAAGGGAACCAGATCCCTGGTTTAGGTATAACATTAAGCATACCGGTATCTCTTGAATGGGAAGGAATAAAGTGGCCCAGCTTGGTGCATTCATGGTAGATCATTAACCATGATGCCATAGCAACCCTAATAATATTTTTTTCTTTGCTCAGTTTTGTTTATTAGGACAGAGGCAGATGACTATAAGGGGGGAAGTAAAGGGGAAAAAATGTGAGATTGTAGCTGTTTTTAGGCTGCTATTTGTGTAGGATGAGCATACATAGAGGAGCAGCTGATGCTATAGCACTAGAGTGCTCCTCTTGACTGTAATAATGTAATAATAATGGGGAAGCATCACAGAACAACTAATCAAGTGGAATGATGGATGGATGATCCATCATAAACACACCACTATTGCAGTGTTATTGCATCAATGACATGTTGCGGAAGACACATGTGGAATCACACAAAGGCCCACCTGTCTGGAGAGATCCGAAAAAGATGATCTTGTATCCCATGAAAGCTGAGAGTGCCCTCTTTTACGTGCTCTACTGAAGAAGTCCAGGGATCCCTTTGCAGACAGAGCAGCACGGTGAGAGTTTCTTGAGGGCAGGAAATCTGAGGCATACAAAAGGTTGAATTAGCACAAAATGTGTGTAACTTCATGCTGAACTGATTTGGCAGTAATGACACTAATAGGCTAGATAAGATTCTTTATAAGACAGTTCCTCAGATCTTTATATGCTCCTTGATGGGATTGATTGAAATATTTAAAATAAGACTCATGGATGTAATTCTGTAATTCTAATCCAAATCTGTTGCTTAACCCTGAAATTCAAATCCACCTTTTGAAGAAAAAAGAGGAAAGGAAAGGAAAGGAAAGAAGGCACTATAGCATCAGCGACTAGCTTATAAAGCACACATCTGTTTTGTCTCCATTCTGCTCCTGTTGCTCATATGGTGTATTTGTACAGCAAAGCACCATTTCAAAAATACTCTTTTGAAGGCGGGAATTCTAGATAGACTGGAGGCCACTCTAAATCACTCCACATGGTGGTTGTCACCATGTGGTGAGCTGTTTGGGGGACATTAGCTCCTTGTATCAATAGAGCGATTTTTCTCCACATTAATGCAAATTTCCAGGGGTGTGTGAGCAGGGAATAAACTATTTTGTGGACTACAGAAGCCTTTGTCAACCTGGTGCCCCTCAGGTGTTTTGAATTATGACCTCCATCAGCCCCACCCAGGATGGACAATGGTCAGCAATGATGACAGCTTTAGTGCAAAACATTTCAGCTGAATAATAATAATAATAATAATAATAATAATAATAATAATAATACCCTTCCCATCTGGCTGGATTTCCCAAGCAGCTTCAGGATACATTTGCTGGTGTTTGGAGGTGTATTTTTTTTTTAATGAACTTATTTAAAAACTTATAAACTGCTCCTCAATTAATGTTTCCAAAGTGGTGTACAATAAAGAGCTTAGAGAACTTAACATGAAATAGCAATTCATATCAGTTTAAAAGCAAGTCCTAAACTACACACATGCAGTATACTCAAAACTGGGACCCTCTTGAAATGACAAGTTTTCAGGAGCCACCAAAGAGCAACAATGCTAGGTGTATACAGTGGTACCTCTGGTTACAAACTTAATTCATTCTGGAGGTCCGTTCTTAACCGGAAACTGCTCTTAACATGAGGTACCACTTTAGCTAATGGGGCCTCCCACTGCCGCTGTGCCACCAGCACACAATTTCTGTTCTCATCCTGAGGTAAAGTTCTTAACCCGAGGTACTACTTCCAGGTTAGTGGAGTCTGTAACCTGAGGTGTTTGTAACCTGAGGTGTTTGTAACTAGAGGTACCACTGTATAAACATCATGGCTTACAGCCATTCAGTGATGGATTTTTAAAACCATCTACGTAAAGATGGAGGGATTGGTCCATTTCCAGCCTCTGACAGATTTGCATCAATCCTTCCCATTTTCTGCAATTTAAAAAAGCACATTCAAAATTTGCATTTATGCCATACATATTTATTCTAAAAAACACACTTCTTTCTGATGAAGGTTGCATCCTTCAGGCATCCCCCGGTGGCAGCACCACCAACAAGGCCCTACCTGCCTATTGTAGATGAACACAGCTACGAGTTTGGTCTATATGGGAGGAGTCAATTGTTCGGACATGTGAAGCTCAAGGAATGTCAGGATTTATTTGTCAAAGACAAGACCTTGAATTGGGCCTGGAGGTGAATAGGCAACCAGTGCTGTTCTGTCAGTAGAAGAGTTACACAAGCTTTCCTTTTTTTTAATAATATTTATTGGCATTTTTAAATACAATACACAAAAATAAACAGTATCACATACATCTTAACATAGTTTCATAGCTTCTTTGGACTCCCTCACGTCTCCCGCTCCCACTTTCATCCCAATAATATTTCCCAGCAATTTATCACCTTATTTCCAATCTTCGTGTCTAACTTTCTCTTGTTGCTTCTCTAATTTCAGATACCCTATGTTCAGATCCCTAAAG
Source organism: Podarcis melisellensis (assembly GCF_964234715.1). NCBI lineage: Eukaryota > Metazoa > Chordata > Lepidosauria > Squamata > Lacertidae > Podarcis > Podarcis melisellensis. The sequence continues at coordinate 25,394,907 of NC_138528.1, read as the reverse complement.
TTTTAAATATGATTCAATAATTATCCAAAAGAAAAGAAAAAAAAATTTCCCCTAAATCTTACTTATATTTATAACTCCATCTAATTTAGTGGTGCCAAATTATTTATGATCTAGCATCCTTCTTAACATTCAACCAAATTACAATGTTTCTGTAGGTAAATCTTGAATTTCTTCCAATCTTCTTCAACCCTCTCCTCTCCCAGGTCTCGGATTCTGCCAGTCATCTCAGCCAGTTCCATATATTCTATCAGTTGCATCTGCCATTCTTCCAGTGTGGGTAAATCTTGGGTTTTCCAGTGCTTAGCTACGAGTATCCTTGCTGCCGTTGTTGCATATAGAAAGAAAGTTCGGTCCTTTTTTAACACCCTCTGGCCGACAATACCCAAGAGGAAGGCCTCTGGTTTCTTAAGGAAGGTATACTTAAATACCTTTTTCAGCTCATTATATATCATCTCCCAGAAAGCCTTCACTTTAGGGCAGGTCCACCAGAGGTGAAAAAATGTTCCTTCATTTTCTTTACATTTCCAACATTTATTATCAGACAAGTGGTATATTTTTGCAAGTTTGACTGGGGTCATGTACCATCTATATATCATTTTCATTACATTTTCTTTCAAAGCATTGCATGCAGTGAAATTCAACCCAGTAGTCCACAACCTTTCACAGTCCTCAAACATAATATTATGCCCGATGTCCTGTGCCCACTTTATCATAGCCGATTTTACCGTTTCATCTTGTGTGTTCCATTTTAACAGCAAGTTATACATTCTTGAAAGTACCTTAGTCTTAGGCTCTAACAATTCCATTTCCAACTTCGATTTCTCCACCTGGAACCCTAACTTTTTGTCAAGTTTAAAAACTTCCTTAATCTGAGCGTAATGTAACCAGTCTCGCACTTTATCTCTCATTTTCTCCATACTCTGCAATTTCCAATTATCTCCATCTTTTTCTAGTATTTCCCAATACTTTGGCCAATTGGCCTCCATGTTGAGTCTTTTTCGGGCCTTAGCTTCCAATGGTGAAAGCCACCTTGGAGTTTTATTTTCCAGTAAGTCTTTATATTTTGTCCAGACATTAAACACTGCTTTTCTGACAATATGGTTCTTGAAAACCTTGTTGATCTTAACCTTGTCATACCATAAATATGCATGCCAACCGAAAGCATTGTTAAAACCTTCCAAATCCAATACATCAGTGTCTTCAAGAAGTAGCCAGTCTTTTAACCAGCAGAAAGCTGCTGATTCATAGTACAGCCTTAAGTCTGGCAGGGCAAAGCCCCCTCTTTCTTTCGCGTCTGTTAATATCTTAAACTTAACACAAGCTTTCCCAGTTACACAAGCTTTCCCAGTTGTGCTTGCAGGCACTGTGGCAGGCTCATTCTGCACTACATGCCATTTCCAAACCATATTCAATGAAAGTCCCGTGTGCAGTTACCAGAGCATGGATCCCAGTTGCCAAGCCTTCTTTTTCTAGGAAGGACTATAGCTGGCAAACCAGTTGGAGATGAAATTAAGTGCTCTAAGCAACTGAGGCCTCCTGGACCTCAAGGAGCACTTGCAAGCTACAGACTTGCCATTTCCAAAGTAATATGATGCCATGAAATAGAGGCTGTCTCTCCAACTCCTGCACTAAATATCTCATTCCTATCCTTCACATGTACTAAGAAATTGGTCTTCACGGGATATTTTGCCATCATTATTGACTTTGTTTTAAAAATTGTGAAAAAAGAAAAACAAGTTCCTGGCCAACATCGTATGTCCCAATGGGAGATGAGATTAAATATCAGGAATCATTGGCTTCATTTCATGTCCTTTGATCAGGAGCCAAAATTGGCTTTGTGTTACTATGAAAATCCAGACAAACTCATCAGAAGTTCTTGGATCATCATTATTTTAACCTCTTTGCTGTTTTTCTAAAAAGCCTTTTATGAATGTTTAGTGTCCTAATACAGGAGCTCTCTTTGTTTTGTGTGAATAAAACAGCATTTGCTGGATTTGCTGGCTGAGCTTGTTTGTTTCCTTTTCCCTTCTGATTGGTTCATTGACTTATCAGTTCCTTCACTCCAGTCAACCATTGTCATTCTAGGAAAACAAGGGAGGTGTTCGTAGTGAGTTCCAGCACCTCCTTTTCTAGAAATATAGCACTGACCCAGAGTATACAAGATTTATTATCCACCAGCTAAAGCAGGGCAAGAGTGGTCTTCCCTCCAAGGAACCATAAGCACCATGTGCTGGGTCCTTCCATGCACTTTATTTATTTGATTTATAACCCACTTTTCCTTCAAGAAGCTCAAAGTGGCATACAGTCATACCTCGGGATAAATGTGCTTCAAGTTAAGTATTTTTGGGTTGCGCTCCATGGCGACCTGGAAGTAATGGAGTGCATTACTTCCGGGTTTTGCTGCACGCGCATGCGCAGACAGTCAAAATGACGTCACGTGCAATCGCAGAAGCAGCGAAATGCAACCCTCACAGACGCATGGACACGGGTTGCGGTCGCTTCAGGATGTGAACGGGGCTCCGGAATGGATCCCATTCACATCCCAAGGTACCACTGTATATGATGTTCTCCCACCCATTTTATCCTCACAACAACTCTGCAAGGTAGGTTAGGCTCAATGTCAACCTATGAGTTTCATTATTGGCTGAGTGAGAATTTGAACCCTCGTCTCCCACGTGCTAGTCCAACACTCTAACCACAGCACCACACCAACTCTTAACCAGCTCTTATAGGCACCATTTATCTTGTTGCACCAATAGGAAATTTGAGACCTGCATGGGAATTGGATAGACAAGGATTGTGCAACAGGTTTGGATGAGTCCTGACTCAAGGACCACATGAGGCTGTTTCAGGCAGTTCCTTTTTATAAAAAAAACCCCAACAGCAACCCTAAAGGTATCCAGCAATCCCCCTCCAAAAAGGGGGGGGGGGACTAAAAAAATTAAGCCAGGACCTGTTTGTCTATAATTTGGCAGGTTTCTCAACTCAGGGTGGGGATACTGTGCCTGCAAATTTCATCTGCTTCTGCCGAAGGGAGGAAAGTATGTTCATTTTATTTCCCTGTAATAGAGAGCAGGGGAGGCACAGAGCTTTGTTTTTCTGAAGCTGGGTTGACCCAAACTGAATAGAGCAGTCTCCCAAGCATTTTGGGTTGAATCAGACTGTTTGGGTTGAATCAGACTGTTTTCAAAGTGCTTAATTGGGGTACAACCCAAATCTTGTGATCAGTGAACACATCTAGTAAATGCACATGAGTGGTGCTTGCATGCATCCTGGAAACAAGTAGTTATGCTCCAGTCTCTGGCACTACTAGAAGAGGACTAGGACAGTTTATAGCATGAGTTAGCAAACAGTAAGACACATTGGGCACATATCTGAAATTGTGCTTGAGTAACCAAAATGCTGAGGGACGCAGGTGGCGCTGTGGGTTAAACCACAGAGCCTAGGACTTGCTGATCAGAAGGTCGGCGGTTCGAATCCCCACGGCGGGGTGAGTTCCCGTTGCTCAGTCCCTGCTCCTGCCAACCTAGAAATTCGAAAGCACGTCAAAAGCACGTCAAAGTGCAAGTAGATAAATAGTTACTGCTCCTGCTGGAAGGTAAATGGCGTTTCCGTGTGCTGCTCTGGTTCGCCAGAAGCAGCTTAGTCATACTGGCCACATGACCCGTAAGCTGTACGCCGGCTCCCTCGGCCAATAAAGCGAGATGAGCGCCGCAAGCCTAGAGTCGGCCACGACTGGACCTAATGGTCAGGGGTTCTTTAACCAAAATGCTAAGGCTTTTTCTGACTAGTAAGACTTTAGAGATTGGTGAGGGAGTTACACACCAATGCAAATGACAAGGCAGCCCAATATGTTGTCAGTAGGATGCCAAGTTGTGTTTGCAGCATTCATCACAGACTCTCCATGTGTTCCTATTTTCTAGGGACAATCCCAAACTTACAGATGCCTTCCCAGTTTCTGGTTTGAAACTGGAATGTCCTGCTTTTCCTCTGGATGTCCTTATTTTCATATGGAAAATGTTGGAGGGTATGGAATTATCCAACCCCTGAGCCATCTGAAGGCAGCCCTGTATAGGGAAGTTTTTTAAATGTTTAATGTTTTTATATATGTTGGAAGCCACCCAGAGTGGCTGGGGCAACCCAGTCATATGGATGGGGTCTAAGTAATATTATGATAATGATGGAATAGGTTGTCCCTATTTTCATCAGAGAAAAGTTGGAGGGTATGTCATCTGCTGTTGACGTAGTTGTTGTTGAGTGACGTATAACCCTGTGGTCCTTGAATCATAGTGTCCCCGGATCCTTTCGATTTTGCCTTTCAATTGAATCTTTGAAATTTTTCACCTCTCATCTCTGCAGGCCTCTCTTCACCATCTATAATAAAGTAATTAAAGACTCCCTTATCTCATAAGGATGTCTTGAAGATCCAAACCATAAATATTGCAAGGCAGTGGGACATTTCAGCTTGGGGACAACATAAATAACATAACTAGATGGCTATAAATCAAATCAAGTATTCAGGTTGCTAAATAGTCCCGGCAGGTTAAGATGAGCTGATGTGCTGAGTGATACAAGCAGGAAATTGCAGAATAAACAGGAAAGCATTGATACATGTTGCATTACATCTCTGAGAGCCAAGCCAATCTTTTTTTCTATGAATAAGCAATTAATAAAGAATGTCTCAAACTCGAGTCAGACAAACAATAAAACAGTACAGTCTTTTGGAAAAAGGAATCTTGCCAGCAATTCCCCAGTGCCACCAAATGATCTCTTTAGGTTTATTTAATAATCAGCTTCCCAGTGAATCATTTATACTAGCATAACCAGAACCAGCCATAACTTTATTTGCAAGTCCTTAGAAAGGGGAGTGTGATGTGCGGTCTTTGTTACTGCTTGCCTAAACGTCTTGTCTTTAATGCACATTGATTGGGCTTCATACACTGTATACTCTGTCCCTTCCCACCAAAGAGAAAATGAAACAGCCATTTAAAATGTCCAAAAAGAAACTCAAGCAATTAAACCTTTCAGCAGCAGTTGCACAGAATGCATTGCATTTATTTATAGCTTCTCAGATAGCTTTGGAAAAGGTACTTATAGAAACAAAGGATGGTTCATTTATTGGCTATCTTAGGGGACAGTAATGGGCAGTATCTTTTCCTCATAGGGAATATACTGAAAAAGGATGAATGTCATGCCAGATTTGTCTCTGAGCCTGATCCCACCTCCTTTTTGACATTATCTTCTATTCATGTTCCATGTTACAGCAAGGTTTTTGGGGAACCACAAAGCTGTTTTTAAAAGTTACTGAATGTCTGTCTATCAACTATCTATCATCTATCTATCTATCATCTATCTCTATCTATCTATCTCTATCTCTATCTAGCTATCATCTATATATCTATCTATCTATCTATCTATTGTGTGTCAAGGTCCCCAGGGCCACATCACACATCACATAACTCACACATCACACAGAATTTTTTGTTTAAGATTTTTGGCATAATTTTGGCCACAACTTTATTGAAATACAAATTTGTGAGTGGTTGCTTAGACATTGGTTGCGACTATCTGCCCCCACCATGGGGGACAGACTGACATTCCGCACGATGTGAAAGTCAGAATGGGGGAATACACTTGGGGGTTACATGGAGCAGGGAACCTGCCCTCACCCCAAATGCAACCAGGAGCTCATTGCTATGGCCCGAGCCCCCTTGACAGAGTGGACAAGCAATAGTTAGCCCCTAATTCCTTTAATGGAATCCCTTGCAGCAGCAGCATTAGAGGGGCAGGCACTTAACCTACCAAGGGCAGGCACTCAACCACTTCTCCTCAACCAACCAAACCATAAACCAATGCCTAACCGCAACCTTACAAGTTGTGACGATTTGCTACGCAGTAGGCAAAACCCAAATGGCCCCAGCCAATCAGCCAGATGGACAAAATTCCTACCAGGCCCCCGCCCCAAGAGCAGATGACCCCATGACAAACATAGCAAGGTCAAAGTGAACAACCCTAATTCTAGGGATGGGGGGACGGGCAATCTGATGCATGGTCGAAAAGAGGAAGCCCTAACCTCGTGCAAGGAGTTTTAGCATTTCTGGATGTCAATCAACAAATGGCAACATTAACTTCTTCCCAACTACAAGGGAAGCCCCAATCGCATCAGTGGCCAACGAACAATTAGCCCGCCCCCAACTTTGGAGTGTCCTGGCGGCCCCCACCACAACATGTGCTCTCCATGAAGGAGAACACGCTTTCCCTAACAAGGCTTAGCTCCATGTGAGAGATTGGCTGTTAAAATGTAGCTCTGTGTGGAGAATAAGGATCTCCTAGCACCATTAACACTACACTTTGCAGCATTCTTTGACAGAAGCCATGACTGTTTAAGGTGATGTTGCAGTTCTTTAAATGTATGGTGTGAATGTGGCCCGAGTATTTAACCATAGTTTAGGGTTAGGGAGTGGGCTTTTATGCTCATTCCCCATAGCTACACTTTCAGGATACTATGTGTGAATTCTCCCTCATCATTCTCAAACCTGGATCTGTATTATGTATAACCACTGCTAACTCTGGTTAAAATGAATATAGGGTTCTCTCAAATTCTAATCCAGGATCTTCAGAGTTAGAAATTCAAAATTCCCCAAGCTGCAATTCAAATACTAAGGCAAAGGTAAAGGGACCCCTGACCATTAGGTCCAGTCATGACCGACTCTGGGGTTGCGGCGCTCATCTCGTTCTATGGGCCGAGGGAGCCGGCGTTTGTCCGCAGACAGCTTCCGGGTCATGTGGCCAGCATGACTAAGCCTCTTCTGGTGAACCAGAGCAGCACACGGAAATGCCGTTTACCTTCCTGCCAGAGCGGTTTCTAATTATCTACTTGCACTTTGACATGCTTTTGAACTGCTAGGTTGGCAGGAGCAGGGACCGAGCAACAGGAGCTAACCTTGTCGTGGGGATTCAAACTGCCGACCTTCTGATCAGCAAGTCCTAGGCTCTGTGGTTTAACCCACAGCGCCACCCGCGTCCCAATTCAAATACTAAAGCCTGATTAAACATTACATAGAATCATAGTATCATAGAATTTTAGGGGAGGAAAGGACCCAAGGGTCATCTAGTGCAACCCCCTGCAATGCAGGAATCTCAGCTAAAGCATCCATGGCAGATGGTCATCCAACCTCTACTTAAAAACCTCCAAGGAAGGAGAATGAACAATGTGGGTGGCGCTGTGGTCTAAATCACTGAGCCTCTTGTGCTTGCCGATTGGAAGGTCAGCAGTTCTAATCCCCACGATGGGGTGAGCTCCCGTTGCTCTGTCCCAGCTCCTGCGAACCAAGCACACCAGCGCAACTAGATAAATAGGTACCACTGTGTCAGGAAGGTAAACGGTGTTTCTGTGCACTCTGGTTTCCGTTACGGTGTTCCGTTGCACCAGAAACGTTTTAGTCATGTTGGCCACATGACCTAGAAAGCTGTCTGTGGACAAATGCCGGCTCCCTCGACCTGAAAGAGAGATGAACACCACAACCCCATGGTCGCCTTTGACTGGACTTAACTGTCCGGGGTCCTTTACCTTTTTACCTTACTGTATTTCCATTTCTGATAACATAGTATACATCTTTTCACAAAAGCGATTGAGAAAATACACTCTGCAATAATACATTTCAGAGAGCTATGACTTCCGGGGTGATGCCCAGATCTATTAAAAATCATGAGAGTTTAGTTTGCCCAGTGAAGTCAATGGGATAAAACTTATGTTCACTATAGAATGCCCAGTTGTGTATCCTGCTCTCTGTGTGGTTAAATCACTATTCACTACAGATAATAATAATAATAATAATAATAATAATAATAATAATAATAATAATTTTTTATTTATACCCCACTCTCCCCAGCCAAGGCCGGGCTCAGAGCGGCTTACAAGCAATAATATCAAGTGATTTCAGTCCAGAAATTAGTGTTGATCCACTAACTCTTTAAATATTTGATATATAAATTTCTTCCCCCTCCCCCTTTTTAAGGATTTCATCTGAATGAGCTCCAGGACTCAATTGCTTTTGCACAAAGGCCAACACAAACTTAAACTTTGCATTTACAATTATTCTTCCATTTACCGCACTGATAACAAGTCACAAGCTTGCCATGAAGCAATGCCTATCAGTGAATCAGATATTTGATATGGCAGCAATACACATGTCCAAGAATTTCATGCAGTTTTATGGCAAACCATATATAAACAACTGTTTGAATGAGCCACTAGTGCTACTAATAAGGCATAATAGTTCCCTTACTCTTTTACAGAAAACCTTGTAATCGCAAACTCTTGGGAAAACAGATATGGCTGCTGCATATGTGTTCTGTCTCTGATAAAATGTGTCGCACAAGTTGAGCAGAAGACCGTGCAAAAATGTATAGCAACGTATAAAATAACTTAAAAACGAAACAGCTCATTTTCATGACAGTTAAAATGTGGCAAGGAGGGTGGGCCCGTAAGGATATAGAATCCATTCACCTCCCAATGTCAATTTCTCACAGTTATAGAAGGCCTGGAAGTCTTTCAGATCTAATGGATGGTTGGCAAAGTAACTCAGATCTTGAACAGGGGGCAGGGGGAGTTGTATTTTAAAATGTGTGATGTAAATGTGTTTTTGCTGATCTATGCTCAACTCCAAATAGTTTTGGTTTGGGGTTTTTTGCACCACTTGAGAACCTCTTCAGACTTGTACTGGCTCTGAATAATTGTGTTCAATATGGAAATGTGGCACTTTGCACAATTATCCAACTGCCTGTTTTGATGCTATTGCACATGAGTAAGACAATCAGGAAGTGGTTTTCAACTGCAAGTACCATCGTCAAAAATTTCCATCAGAAATGGATATGGAAGTAGAAACCAACAAATTTGCATGTTTGTCTGAGGTCAGGAGTGGAAATAACGCAAGCAAATATACAAGGTACTCACTATCACAGTGGGGTTCTGTTTTTAGTCTGTGGACATTGCATAGCATAAAAAAAATTGCATTATTTTCTGCATTGTTTTTTATGTTTCCTTTCCTCTAAAATTCAAAAAAATTAATTACCTAATTAATTGGGTTAGTTTTGGCCATAGCAGATAGTGAGGCGGATAACATAGATTTTAGCAAAAGTTGAACTGCAGCGATACCAAAACAGCGCTGAGTGCAATGAAGTCAGGACAAGAAGGAAAACACTGCCTCCTTACATCCATAACTGCGAAGAGGTCATGTTCACTGTGATTTGTGTGCCATAGACTATCTAAGCAAATCAGAATATTCTGGAGCCTTTCCTGGCACACTCATTCAGCTCAGAAAGACACGCTGCTGTTCTATGTGAATTGTCATCTAACTTTGCAGGGAGAGAATAGCCCACCATTACTCATCTTTTAACTGAGGATTCATGGGTGTATTTCCAGGGAACCCAAGAGGAGAGTTGTTTGTGGATAGATTTTTAAAAAAATAAATAAATAAATAAGATTAATAGAAACAACTGCCTCAAAAGGGATAGGAATTATTGAAGCAAGCAAGCACCCAAATAGATGATGGGGATTGTTAAAATAGCAGCACTTCTTGGAAAAGCAAAGCATCAGGACCAGGGGTGCTGCACTCATGGTACAAGCTGACCTGGAATGTTACACCAGGACAGCAGTGTGGTACAACAGCACACCTATATAGGGGAAAACCATCATCATGTGAGAGGCCCAGACTATGGGTTCTATCTAAAGTAGCACTGTATGATTCCTTCCACTGAGAGGCTTCCTGCTTGTAAGGCTTTGTATAGTTTTACAGGTACGATTATTGATATTGATTGTGAAGTCTTTGTCAATGAGCTTGTATGGCTTTTTCATCCTTCAGTTGTCTTGGACCATCTCCTATGTAGTCTACAGTGTTAGGTTAGGGTTGCCTTATTTTGAAAAGCAAAAAAGGAGGCTGCTATGACAGCCATTCAAAGCAAATAAATTCAATTTGTCTCAAATTTTACCCCTAAAAAAGAGTGTGTGTCTTGGAAAAAGAGGACATAGGGCAAGCCTAGATGACAACACCACATTTTGTCAGCAGGCTTCAGAGGCGGAGGAAGGTGGGTGCGGTGGGTACCATCCGCCCTGGGTGCCATCCCTGCGGGGGGGGTGCCATTGCTGCCCCCAACACTCACCGTGGGCGGCACCCCCAGGAGGCTCGTGGAAGCTGGTACACCCCCCAGGATGCTCGTCCCGTCCTCTGGGATGCACGCCCCCCCCTGGACACCTCCCGCCCCCCGAGTGCACGCGGCTTCACGTGCTGCGGCAGCTAGCTCCACCTCTGGAAGGCTTAATGACAGCATCCCTTCTCATCTGAATGTTTCTTGGAGCTGTTTCTCTCTCTTTCTTTCTTTCTGAAAGGTTGTCATAAATAGGAGTTGGTTTGTGTTTGTTAATCACCCTGTCTAACTGATAAGAAAAGGTTTTCTAGGGCTGGATTTCTGTTAATATTTGGTGTCCAAGATTTCAGTGGCAAAGGATCTCTATTGTAGATATCCATGTTGTCATTAGAATAATCACAAACAAAACCGGTCAATCTGCATCTCCTTTCAAATGTTGTTGTGTCATTCCTCTCCCCATCCTATTTGTGATATATTGTGCTTTCTTGATGCTGGGCAGAAGTTGAGTCCTTTGAGCAGTAGCTTAAATTTGCCCTGTGACATTTTGTCCACAACAAGATCAATTACTGTTGCTGAGTCATTTTTTTAGGTCATGTCCGGTGATCTTGTTATTATACATGCAGCTGTTTCTGGAGTGAATGTTTGGCATCTCTCATTTTTCCTCTTTTTTGTTGTTATCTTTGCCACTTATTGTAGAGGGAAATGTTTCTTTACAGATAGACCCCGTATGTATGCATGTTTTTATTGTATTATTTCAAAATAATGTGCTTTAGTGGTGTGTGCTCTGTTTTATTGCTTTTGTTTCCCCATCTGTCTTCTTTTTAATGATCGAACTCATAACCAATGAGCTTATCTAGGGAGTTTTGCATGAATTGTTATATGAATTATTCACAAATAACATCTGACATTATTCAAGAAGCTTAAAGTCACTGACATTTGGAATGGTGACAGGGATTGTAAGAGACCAGGTTCTCAGATTGTCACAAACCATTAATGCCAGGTGGGTAGGTAGGTAGATAAACAGATGATAGATGATAGATGATAGATAGATAGATAGATAGATAGATAGATAGATAGATAGATGATAGATAGATAGATGATAGATAGATGATAGATAGATAGATAGATGATAGATAGATAGATAGATAGATAGATAGATAGATAGATAGATAGATGATAGATAGATAGATAGATGATAGATAGATAGATGATAGATAGATAGATAGATAGATGATAGATGATAGATGATAGATAGATAGATAGATAGATAGATAGATAGATAGATAGATAGATAGATGATAGATAGATATAGATAGATAGATAGATAGATGATAGATGATATAGATGAATATTTTCAGCTTGTTCAAGGATCTGAAAGTCTTAAGTGTGGCTGCTGCTCCGGTGTCATGTTTGGTTTGTGCCACTAACTATTCCACGGAGCTTCCTTTCATTCAACAAAATAGCCTGAAACACATGAAAGTCAAGCAATGAACAAAGAGAGTATGATAAGGACCTGGTGCTCTACCTGATGTCCTGCCTGCTTCATTCTCACTGTGAAGGAATATTAACCACATGATGTATTCCCTTAGCTCAAACTGGGTGTGACATTTGGAGACTCTTGAATGTCGGCCTGGATGGAACATGTTGGTTGGAACATGGTGCTGATAATGTCAAGGTTGCAAGTTTGATCCCCGTATGGGACAACTGCATATTTCTGCATTGCAGGGAGTTGGACTAGATGGTTTTCATGGTTTTCCAACTCTACCATTCTATGATTCTATGATCTCCTGTGTGTTTCTCTAAGTGGGTTAAAGAAAAGCACCCATGGTACAGGAGAAAGGAGAATTAGATTGGGGCTGACACACAGACATTTCTTCAACTAAATTTCCCACTCTAAACTGCTTTTTTTTTCACATGGGAGCAGGCATACAGATGGGACACACATGTCTTTCCCACAGGGGACTAAGCAGTTTAAAGGTGAACCAATGGCTCCCTGGATTTTTCGGGATGCCAGATCCCATCAGACAGCATAGCCAAAGGGCAGGGATGATACTATAGTCCAGCAACTTCTGGGAAAGTTACAGATTCTCCACTCCTGCCTTATGGAGGAAAAGTTAGCCCCACTCTTGCAATATAATGTCCTGATCCAATTCAGGCCCTTCCTGCCTTTTTAGTGTACAGTAAGTACGGTAGCTTCCTCAGCTACTGATGGCTGCTTAAGTAGGGGTGTCTGGTGGGTGACACCCTAATCTGCAAAGAGACAGCTCTAAGAATCCAGGTCCCAGCAGAACAAATGTGGTTTTACTAATTTACCTTGAAATCTGTGTTAAAACCTCCATTGAAAATGAGTTCCAAAATATAGGCGCCTCCAGGTCACATTTGCACGCAGGCCTCACACAGCCCCAGGCATACACTTTATCCACTAGGTTTTTGTACTTCTACCCACAGTAAAATTATTCCATGTTCAGTAAGGGTGTGACATGAAAGGCTTGGACAAGCTCACTCATGAATGTAAAGTCATCAATGGCTTTGATGCACCATAAGATTTTTCAGCCACATGATGGCTTTTTTTTTTTTTTTTTTTTTTTTTTTTTTGCTTATATGAACACTCATACAATGGATCACCTCATTTGAGCCTTGAACAATTTTATTTGGAAGAATTGCTGAGCTTACTTTTCTTTTTAAAGTTTTTATTTATACTTTTCAAATTTATACATTTCATTAATTTTACAATCATTTTAACATTTCAAAGTTTGACTTCCTTCCCCCTCTTTCTGCGGTTCCTCAAATTTATTTTTAATCTCTTCTGCATATCCAGATTTATTTAATTTGCTCATTTAATCATCTACTTTAAATATAAACTCTTATGAAATTGCAGGTTATTACAATAATCCTGCCAATGTTTTTATCTGTTTGTAATTTATCTGTAAATATTCAATAAAGCATTTCCATTCTTTTATTAAAAAAAAGTTTGTTATCTTTATTTATTTTTCTTCCAGGGAGTTTCGCCATAAGTTTTTGTATCCATTCTTCCTTTGCTGGGACTTCTGCTTATTTCCATTTTGGGGCGAGTAGCATTCTTGCTGCTGTAGTAGCATACTAAAATAAATTTCTATACAATGTAGGTAGTCCTGTCCCTATAATTCCCAAAAGAAAAGCTTCTCATTTGTTTGTTTTTTACAAAGGTTATTTTGAACATCCTTTTAAATTCATTATATATCATGAAAGAATTACTGAACTTACTGAAATTACTGTCTCCTCCTTGGGCCTTTTCAACTTTCCCCCTGTTGTTGTTTTTTGATGATTTTTGTGCTTTTACATTTTTGTAAAAGGACCTACTTTATTGTGCCAATGCTGTTATAATATGCTCTACAGCACAGGGCAAACTATATGTTAATTGCATGTTCTGATGTATTTTAATTATTGTTTATAACAAGTTGATTTTCTTTATTACTTTGCATTTTATAATGTTCTTTTAAAATGTAATCCATCTTGAATTCCAACTTGGGAGAACTGTAGGATATAAATACTAATACTACTAATAATAATAACAATAACAACAATAATAATAATTTTTAAAGAGATTGGGAAAATGAGAAACAGGGAAACTGAAATTGACAGAGTCACCCAACATGCATAGGAACAGACTTGAGCATCCCATAACCTACGAAAAGAAGCCACCGAATAGAGCCCAGTTTTGTGTTCCAACCATAAGCCTGTCAACAGACACAGTCTTGGATCAATTGCTCCCACTTAACAGGACAAACAGCACACAAACTTTATAGCTTGCTCCTACAACTCTTAAAAGAAACCCACAAACCCAAGAGCAATGTTATTGCAACCGCTATTACTTTCCTTTCTTGTTAAGAAAGCACGTTTCCCAGCCGTGCTGTGTACACAAACCATGCTCATGTTACCAGCCCTTTGTGGAAGGCTTAAAGAGAGACCTCACAGATTTTCCTGAACTCATCTGGCATCGGTACACAAAAACCCTGAGGATCTGAGACAGCGCAGGCTCTGGAATGTTTTTGTTTTTCAGAAATCAGTCCTGAAATTGCAATGTTTTGTCACACATCTGGGGAAAGTGTGCAGAGGTTACGAGGAAGGATTGGCGCCCTTGGGAAAAAAGAAAGCATGAAAAGAAAAGGCCGGGTGGTAAATTGGCCAGGAGGAGAGCAGTGGGCGGGAGGAAGAATAAAAGCTGATAGCACTTCAATCGCTTTGGCTCCCTTCCTTTCGCCAGGGCTTGCATTTGTGGCAACAGAGGGCCAAGATTTGCTGAAAACAGGATTGGGCTGGCACCTTTGATTTGTTGGGGAAGGGATGTATCTCAGTGGTAGAGTCTCTGCTTTGCATGCAGAAGGTCACAGGTTCAGTTTTCAGCATCTTCAGCTAGGCCTGGAAGAGACTCTTTGTCTGAAATCTTGAAGAGTCATTGCCGGTCAGTGCAGATGCTACTGAACTTGTTGTTGTTTAGTGGTGTCTGAATCTTCATGACCCCATGGACCAGAGCATGCCAGGCACTCCTGTCTTCCACTGCCTCCTGCAGTTTGGTCAGACTCATGTTTGTAGCTTTGAGAACACTATCCAACCATCTCGTCCTCTGTTGTCCCCTTCTCCTTGTGCCCTCAATCTTTCCCAACATCAGGCTGTTTTCCAGGCTCTTCTCATGAGGTGGCCAAAGTATTGGAGCCTCAGCTTCACGATCTGTCCTTCCAGTGAGCATTCAGGGCTGATTTCCTTCAGAATGGATAGGTTTGATCTTCTTGCAGTCCATGGGACTCTAAAGACTATCCTCCAGCACCATAATTCAAAAGCATCAATTCTTCAGCGATCAGCCTTCTTTATGGTCCAGCTCTCACTTCCATACATCACTACTGGGAAAACCACTACTGAACTAGATGGATTCAGTGATCTGACTGAGGCAGCTGCCTGTGTTCCTACATTTCTGGAAGAAAAAGTGACTTCAGGGCCCCAAACCAGAAAGCACTCCTAAATAAGTAAAGGTAAAGGGACCCCTGACCATTAGGTCCAGTCATGACCAACTCTGGGGTTGCGGCACTCATCTCACTTTATTGGCCGAGGGAGCCGGCGTACAGCTTCCGGGTCATGTGGCCAGCATGACTAATCTGCTTCTGGCGAACCAGAGCAGCACACAGAAATGCCGTTTATCTTCCCGCCAGAGCAGTACCTATTTATTTACTTGCACTTTGTCGTGCTTTCAAACTGCTAGGTTGGCAGGAGCAGGGACCGAGCAATGGGAGCTCACCCCGTCGCGGGGATTCGAACCGCCGACCTTCTGATCAGCAAGTCCTAGGCTCTGTGGTTTAACCCACAGCGCCACCCGTGTCCTTATTCCTAAATACACTCCAACATTTATCTGATGAAAATAGGTATTTCCTATTCAACAACAACAACAATGCTGTGGATATATATCCAAACTGCAGTTCTGTGGGAGGGCTTGAGGACAGATCATCTTCCTTTTGAAGCAAGATTGAAGCAATTCAGCCTGTTTTGGCTTTTGGAAAAGAAAAGATGTCCCAGATGTTTTATAATATCATGAGCAGTGTAGCAAAGCTAAATGGAGAGAAATGATTCACTCTTCCAAAATACTGCTAAATCATTTTATTTCTAACAATAAAAGTAGCTGGTTCCACATTCAAGGCAAACAAAAGTCTGTATTTCTTCAAGTAGTGCTTAATTAACCTCTGGAACCCATTGCTACAGGGTTCTTTGATGAACACTAACATTCAGTGTTTTTTTTAGAAAAACAAATAGAAGGATTCATTGAGGGTACAGGCTTGGCAGTGAATGCATTTGCTAACTGGTGGAAATGTGTCTTCCATTTGCAGGATCTGGGTAATAAAACTGTAAATGTCTGTCATTCATTAGCTAGTGAATTCCCCTGAGACATTTCTCTAGCTACTCAGTAGGCATGTTCAGACATTTGCCTGAACATATGAATGCTCAAAGTGTGGATGGGGCCAAAGGCCTGCACTGGAGTCCTGCCTTTGAAACCCCCTACCCCATTCTGCCCCTTCCCAAAACCGCAAATCTTCCTGTGTTTTATAGGGAAGGTCTGCCAGGGCTTGTACTCACATCCATTTGAACATGGACTCTCCTTCTTTGGATGTTGGATGGACACCTGCCAAGGATTCTTTCCTTGTGATTCCCTCATTGGGTTGGACTAAATGGCCCTTGGGATCCATTCCAGCTCTACAATTCTTTGATTCTATAACTAGAAACCTCCATGCAATTGACTCAGGCAGCAGATTCGGGGCACCATTCATTCACTTATTGCTATATTTTAATGTTTGAGGTGGACATTTGCAGTTTCTGCTTCAGTTACAAACATTTTGTGAGCTGTCCCTAAATGAACATTACCCATTAATCCCCCTTGTACATCAAGTTTCTAATCTAGGAAAACATTGTAGCCAATAAGGGCTTTTGTGAGAAGGCAAGAGCTGAGAAAAAAACTTAATACTGTTGTAAATATGTCACTTAATTTATTGATAAATCAAAGCCATTGGCATTTGGCAGTAAGTTGGCAATAATTCTCCCTCTCCCCCCCCCCACAAAAAACCCACAGATCATTCATTCCTTTGGACACAATCAGCCCCAGGATTTATGGGCCTTTGGTCAACAAAGTATCAGCTTACGCCTCAAAATGAGTAACTCTATGGGAAAATCTAAAGATGCCTCAAAATGTTTGTGTAACTGGACTTTCTTCTTCTTCTTCTTCTTCTTCTTCTTCTTCTTCTTCTTCTTCTTCTTCTTCCTCTTCCTCTTCATCTTCATCTTCCTCTTCCTTTTCTATTTTTGCAACAATCAGTCTAAGGAGACAATCCAGAGTGCAGAACCACAAAGTGAGGAAGCTAGGATTCAGTGGATCCCTACCTCAGCTGACCAAATCCTGCCTCAGCTGAGCTACATATGGGGGGGGGGGGCTTACACTGGATTCCAATTCTGTTCAGCTCAGTGGCATAACCTACAACCTAGTGCAGCTGATTCAGGTGAAAAGAGTGGTACAAGTCAAACTCTATTTTAAAGGCTTGTTTTTCAGTTCAGGCTTAATTTTTTAGAGATTGCAAATGTCGGCAACAGAAGGGTATGACTTCACATCCTCCAGGGTCTTTCCTTTTTCAGCCTGAGGGAAAATTCCTCTCCAAGGCCTCACTCATACCTTGTTAAGTTTGCTTTCTGGTGCCTCCTCATGTGTATATTTTATTTATTCATTCGTTCATTTAAAAAATAGTTATATGCTGCCCTCCTGCCTAACAGCAGCCCCCCAAGGTGCCTGATAATGAGAGAAAAGTAAAGTACAACAAGCATAATAAGTGAGTGGTTGAATGATGAAAGCACCAGGGAAAGGACAGGCAGAGATGATCTACTTTATTGGAACACTGATACCCACCAGCTAAAGCCAGGAGCAAAATAGTTATTCATTTTACCTATTGAAAATAATGCCTTGACTGCTTTCCAGTTCAAGAACAGAATCCCAAAGCCATGTACAGCAATAAAACAACATAACAACGAAGTTTCAATTAAACACATCACAACATTGTTGTTCACATATCACACTGATATGTCCCTGAGCCTGTACAAGCATTTGTGTAAAAGTGTATACACCTGCCCAATTGTAAAGTTTAGCTATGCTCCTTGAACATCAGATGTGAACTGCAGTTCAACTATTTGTGTACAGAGGCACACAAAGAGTACACTCGTGGAATTAAATGTGTGAACAACACCCCTGACAACATTGAAGCATTAGCAATGTAATTCTGAAACAATGAAAACTAGGCTCCTTTGGGAGAAGGATGAGATATACAGTCAGTGATAAATACATAAATCAATAAATACTGGCATCAATGGTCAGGAAACTCCTGGATGTAGGTGTGGTCTCTCTCTCTCTCTCTGTGTGTGTGTGTGTGTCTATGTCGTTGGGCCACATCTCCCATCTGCCCAACCACTGGCCGTGCTAGCTAGGGCTGATGGGAGAGGCAGTTCAGCTAAATCAGGAACATGTGCAGTTCCCCCTCCTCAGATGAACCATGATCCTAGCTTTCATTTTATTAAAAAGAGACTTGACATGTCAAGGCAGGCATGTTCAAAGTCCGACTCTGGGACCTAATCCAGCCCACCAGTTGATTTATCCGGCCCCTGTGGGCAGTTTATCTCCTGGGGTAAAATCCTTTTTTAAAGAGCTCAATAACTTCAATCTTAAAAAAAGCTCAACAAATTCAATCCTTACTTTGGCCGGCCCTCATGCATGTTCGCGTCATCAAATCTGGCCCTCTTTGAAAAAAGTTTGGGCACTCCTGTGCAGTGGCGTAGCGTGGGTTGTCAAGGCAAGTAATTTGCATCCCCTAACCCGTGGATTTGCGCCCCCTAACCCTAACCCCCAGTCGTTGCGCCTGGTGCGGCTGGCCCCCCCTGCACCCCCCACGCTACGCCACTGCCCCTGTGTTAAGGTGATATGAGCCCCAGGTGGTATCCAACATAGCACTTCCACTAGCACAAGGATTTTGACTTGTACAACAGAACTCCCCCTTCTTCTCCTCTTGCAGAACCCCTAGAACAGATTTAGTGGGGGGCACACAGGGAGAGGAGAGGGAGAACAAGTCCCATTGTGCAGCCAAAAGTCTTTGCCAAGCAGAAATACTTTGCTGAATATTTCCCAACATCCTCATCTTTTTCAGAGAAATAAGCCTGCTTTCCCCCTTTGAGTGTTTTTCTTTGCACCTTCCCCACCTCTGTAAAAATTCCTAAAGATGCCGATAATCAGGAGGGCAGCACATTGACTATCCCTGCTCTACTCACTACAATCCAATGAGTACCTAACGAACCTCAAAGTGCAACAAACTAGGCGCCAGAGGAGTTTGGTTTTTTGTTATGTTTTCGCTCTGAATTAGCAGATATTTTGCAACTGGCTTTGCCTTCGGATATGTGTTCTGCTCTGAAAGAAAAGAAAAGCACGAGATGGAAGATGACTTGCATTCCTTATTCCTCATGGTGATTTCTAAGAGAAGACATGCCTGTGATCTTTTAATTTATGCCTAAAGGATTAATAATTGTTTGTCTAAGGAGCCTGACGCAGACTTTATAGGATGTTTTACTTCAAACAAGGCTATTGAGTAAATATTTTGGTTAATCTCTGCTTCTCTCTGTCTCTGTCTCTGTCATCTTCATTCTGTTATAGGCGAGCACAAAAGATGATTAATTCCATTTTGTTGCCAGACATGTACTGGCATGTGGATTATGTCAGATCTCTTTCCATATAGGTAGAGAAACTGCTGGCAAGATCACTGCAGTGTGTCTCTTATGCATATGGGGAGGAGGGGAGTCTTTTAGATCAGAGATGCAGAATTTGTGACCATCTGGAAGTTGTTGTACTATAGCTCCCATCCACCCTGACCGACTGAACATTCTTTTGTCAGAAGATTCAGGATAGGTAAAATAAAGTTCTTCAAACATCACATACTTACACAATGGACCTTATTCCCACAGGAGGCAATGATGGCCACCAACATGGATGGCTTTAAAAGAGAATTGGACAAATTCATGGTAGAGAAGGCTATAGATGACTACTAGGCTGGATGTTCTGTCTCCACAGTCAAGAGGCAGTAATGCTTCTGAATTCAAGTTGCTAGAAACCACAGGAGAGGTGAATTCTCTTGTGCTTGGGTCCTGTTTGCTGCTTTCCCGTGGGCATCTGATTGGTCACTGTGAGAATGGGATGCTGAACAAGATGGGCCATTGGCCTGATTCAACAGGCCCTTCTTATGTTATTATGGCTAAGGATGAAGGTAGTTGCAGTCCAACAACACCTGAAGGGTCACAGAGTTCCCCATCCCTGTTTTAGGTTCTTTCCTCTGAAAGGGCCGAAGGAGACACAGAATGTTATTCCTACATCCTTGGGTGAAGCCCTTCTTGGGCCCATCTTTGTATCAAAATAATTTACAGCTCTAGTTGGTTCAGAGGACATAGGAGAACACTACCTGAAATTCGTAGTTCAGCCAAGTAGCTCATCAGTACTGAACAATGAATCTGCCAATTCAGTTGCTCTCCTTTTTCCACACTCAGTGGAAAAGAAGTTCAGTTCTCCACATTTCCACATCTGTTTGCAATTTTGATTTTATTGTTTTTAAAAGTTCATCAGCATTTTAGTGCAAATTTCTCCTAGTATACATATTTTGCTATGCAAGTTTACCTAATAATCATTTTGGCAAAGCGATTTTCTCTCACACAATACTTTGTTATGTTATTTTCAGTAATATATACATCTTTATGCACACTTTACCCAAGTATATGCTTTTCCTGCACACTTGCCTGGGTGACTGTCCTGCAGTATGTGAAAGAATATAAATTTGCAGTGAGATGTGGACAACTTACAGCCATTAGCAGAAACTCCTCAGCACCTTCTACTGTACTTGAGCTACATCAAGAGGATGATGGATATCACATGGCAGAACAGAATCTCAAACAAATGTGTGCTCTACCAAGCCCAGATTCCCAGCATGTTCACACTGCTGTCTCCGTGACCACCATGCTGGGTTGGTCATGTTTACAGAATGGAAGGTGGCATGGACATGCTCTATGGTGAGCATTTCCGAGAACATTTTTTTTTCCAATTCAGACAAGGGTGATCTTCTATTGCTGCTATTCTTGGTTGAATAACAGTTGGTGGTTCTTCTTCTTTTCACCTTGTTAAGTCTTTCTGTCTCAAGATAGTGCTAAATAGCTGCCTTGGAAAGGATTTCATCCTGACTTTCAATATGCTGAAAAACAGGTTTTATCATGTAAAGGGATGGGTATTTAATCTGTGGTAACTGATGAAAGGAATGAAGGCTTTGCACAACCTTGTTACTCACACCCCATCCACACAAAGTTTGTTTGTACAAAACAGTTGCTTATCTGTTGTTGTGCAGGACACTGCTTGAATCAAAGGGGGCAGAGAGTGTCTGGCTCCTATGACTCTACTTGGAGGTAGGATGTGGAAGAAACTGGGGTTGGTCCAGGGACAAAACTCTTGGATTACATTCAGGGCCATGTCCCATTTCCCTCATAATTCAAGCACAGACAAAGGCTATCTGTGAAGTTATACATGTTGTCCAGGTATGGAGATACTACCACCGGGGCAGGGCAGGGGGGAGACAGAGATCAGCTCCTCTTAACAAAGCAAAACAAACCCCTCAAAAACACTGAAGAAAATACCTTCCTAGCATACCAACTCTTCAAGTTCATGGAACATAACATGGAAGATTAGCCTACTATTAACTCAGTTTTGGGTTGCACTGGTGAAAAGCAATTATGCTCAAAATGAGTTGTACACAATAGCAACAATTTGAGTGCTTTCTGTGAGCAAAGCCTACAGTTTTTTCCAGTACATCTTGAAGCTTGCCTTCTTCTTTACAATACTACCACCCTCCTGGGTTTTGAAAATGCCTTCATAACCCCTTCACACCAAAACTATACTCTCATTCAGTGCTTGCCAGGCCTGGTGCCCTGCACATACTAGTTGGCAATGCTGAGTGGAGCTCAGGGGACTGCACTGTGCACCTGTATTTACTGTCCCACCATCCTGATTATGCCAAACACATCCACAACATGGGTTTGTTAAGAGCAGAGTGGAGCACTGCTGTTGGACCACTGCCCAGTTCCCACCAGATGCCCAACCCAACAGTGGTGGTGGTGACCTGGCCATCTTAATTGCTCTGCCATTGCCTCTGATGCAGTTGTGTAGTTGTGGTTGTTATTAAACCAGATTACTTAGCGCTAATCTGATTAGATCTCAATGTTTTGAATTATAGCAGAGAAGCATGCTGAGGCGAAACTGGATTACAAGGTACCACAGTGATTTTAGCATGACTGGAAACACAAAACAACTAGAACTGATGATGCAAGTTAAAACAAGATACTGGGTACTTGCTTTACATTATTATGAATCTGAATGTAGTTTCTCCAATGAATGCTTTTTATTAAAAATCACCCTAACCAAAAGATGGCGTAATTGTTTGCTGAAGACCAGGAAGGCTACTAACTCTTGTCCATGAGCTGTTATTCCATTGCAGAGCACTGTCTTTCTCAATATGTTCATCATCATCATCACCATTTCAGTGCTAGAAAAAAGCAAGGTCATAGTTAGTGGTGGTGGAGGTATCCATTTTAATTGGATTTTTACATGTTGCTTGGACTCAAACAAGCTTTACCCATGTTGAACTGCCTCTTTCATTTAGTGCCTATTTATGTTTGGGCCACTCGTGCAAAATTATATGCAAAACAAATGCAAAAAAATCTATAGAACAATATGTCTGTTCTACAATACATGTAGAAGCTCCACAAAGTAGTATATTTCTTTAGCTTAATATTTTAAGAATTAATACATAAATATTTTTATGCATACCTGTATGTTACATACATTGTTTGTATCTGGTTGATTTAGGGAACCTGGACTGTACTTACATATAATATGCACACAATATTATATAATAATGCATATAATAGTGTGAAAATTATTCATATTTTTGGCAGTATTAGCAAAACCCTCAGTTCTCACTGAGATCAAAGAGAGTAGTTAGAAAGAAACCAAAGGTGCTAGTTTTAACCAACAAAGCTTTAAGCAGCTCAAGAGCCCAATACCCCTAGGACCACCTCTCTTCATATGAACCATACTGGACCCCATGTTCATCACCTGAGGCCCTTCCTTCTCCATGTACCATCTCTGAGGGAGTTACGGAGGACAGCAACAGGAGAATGGGCTTTTTCAGCGGTGGAGCCTCATTTATGGGATACTCTCTGCAGAGAGGCTCAGTTGGTGCCATCACTGGCTACTTTTAGTCACTAAGCAAACACATATCTTTAGAATGCCTTTTTTGTATATGAATGCTTTTCACTTTTGTTCTGTTTTAGTTTCATATTGGTTTAATTTTTGCATTACACTGTAAATTTCTTCGAGCAATTTTTTTTTAAAGCAACTACTGGATGTGAAGAAGATGATGATGACAAACATGGAGATGTTCAGAAAATGCTGTCCCTTATCATAGCTACAATATCACGTGGCTTTATCTTCAGCTGCCCTCTTGTGGTCCATGGCATCAGCATGTTGCTCCCTTCAGCCCCCACCAGCATGGCCAATGGTCAGGGGCTATGGGTGATGCAATCGAGCCGCTGAAGGTTCCCCATACCTGACTGAACCTCAAGAAGGCTACACTAGCAGATGCTTCTTAACTATTCGCTGGACCCAAGAAAACATTTCTTTCTTTAAGCCAATGGAAAAAAAGACAAGTTTTATAAGAATCTTAATTTCTTAATTTCCAGTCTCTCCAAATATGCAGGTAACGTCAGACGATAACCACCCCAATATATAGGATGATCAGGGCACAAGAAAAAAACCACACAACAACAACATTAATCTATGAACAAGATTCATATATAACTAATATGCTATTAATATTTATGAAATAGGAAAAATCACCATTCTTTCCAGAAGTCAAATTATTCTGTCCAAATGCATATACAGTAGTACCTTGGTTTGCATACATCTTGGTTTGCATATGTTTTGGATTACAAACATGTCAAACCCGGAAGTGTGTGTCCCAGTTTGTGAACTTTTTTTGGATTACAATCCTCTTTCTTTCTTTCTTTCTTTCTTTCTTTCTTTCTTTTTTTGGAATTATGAACAAAAAAAAAAATTTTGAGGCCCCATTGGCAAAAGCGTGCCTTGGGTTATAACCTGTTTTGGTTTACAAACGCACCTCCAGAACGGATTATGGTTGTAAACCAAGGTACCACTGTACTTAATTTCTCTGTTGGTCTGCCTGCCTATCTGTCTGTATGTCTCTCTCTCTCTCTCTCTCTCTCTCTCTCTCTCTCTCTCTCTCTCTCACACACACACACACACACACACACATACACGTCTTCCTAGGAGTTTTAACTGAGCCACAGCTTCCTGACATAGAGCCACTCTCACTGTAAATATGATGCTGATTTTATATGATGTTGGAGACAATGGCTATTCAAAAGAGAAGACCTTGAGACATCTTAGTCCATTTGACCTTTCCCTCTGTTTGCATTTGATTGCCATGGCCACCATGCCTCTCTTTTGCACAAAAAGCCCAGCTCATGCCCTTTCATGCCATTCGGGGGGGGGGGAGGAATATGTTGATTTCCAGCTCAAGGAACAGAAAGCTTAAACGCAAATGTTCCCACAGGTCATCCCTCTAAAGCCCAATTTATTTAAACAGCTGTACATCAAAGCTGGGGGGGGGGGAAGCATTACCAGGATCTTGTCTTGTTAGCAATGAGGCATCTGAAAGAACACACTCTAAAATGTCATAACATTTCACATTTAATCTGCACGAGGACTTGTAAGCTGGCAAAAGTGCCATGTCTTGCAAGGTCTACACTCTACACAAAGAGAAGAAGGTCATGACATGAATTGGTGGGTTTTTTTCCTCTAAAAAAAAGGAATGCTAATGCAACAGTGAGCTGGTTCGCAACTAATGCTAAGCCATTAAGCGTGTTCTCACTAACAGAGAGCACGTGTTGCGGTTGGGGAGCAGGCCACCATCATGATTAGGCAAAATTTGGAGAACCCAAGATGATACGGGGTTAAAGTGGGTTGCTGGGGAATTTTAGGTGTTGCTATTTTGGAGGAGGAGTCAGAGTCTATAAATTGAGGAGTCGGACGAGGGGACGTCCTCTTGGCCGTTTTGCATCGGATCACCCGCCCCCCTCCCTTTTATAGGGTGGTTCTTGGATTCATTGACCTTGCTATGCCTGTCATGGGGTCGTTCGCCTTTGAGCGGGGGCCTGGTAGGAATTTTGCCATTTGGCTGATTGGCTGTTGCCATTTGGTTTTTGCCTACTGCGTAGCAAATCGTCACAACTTGTAAGGTTGGCGGTTAGGCATTGGTTAAATTGGTTCTTGGAGGGGTAAGGTGCCTATCCCTCCAAATGATGCGAATGGGAATTCCGTTAAAGGAATCCAGGGGCTTGCCATTCTTTCGTCCTTGTCCGTGGAGCCGGGCTTGGGCCGTGCAAGCCCCACCGGAACATGAGGGTGAGAGGTGTTGGACTGATTTCCCAGCCTCATTTCTCCCCAACATTTGTTTCCCACGCTGGCTTCCGGTGGAGCCCGGAAGTTTCAGCTCTGTCCTCGGGGGCAAGGACAGATAGTCATAACCAATGCCTAAGCAACCACTCACATTTTCTGTATTTCAATAAAGTTGTGGCCAAAATTATGCCAAAAACCTAAAACAAAAATGAACGTGTGCTGTGTGAATTTTTGGGGGGTGACACTGCGGAACTCAACACGCAACTGGTTTCATACCAGTTTAACTGTTACTGCTGGTGCTGAGGTGCAAGGCGAGACCCCAGGCAGGTGGGTGGGCAGGCAGGCAGGCCGCTCTCCCTCCCTGCCTCCCACCCTCTCTCCTCTTCTTTTTTCTTCCTTCTCCCTCCTTCGTTGCCACCACCACTACAGCCGCCGCCACTGCTTCCCCTCCTCCTCCCTCACCGAAAATGACCAGTGTCATGGTGAGTACCAGCACCATTTTCCCTAGGGAAAAAAGCACTGCTCCTTGGGATTGTAATTTGCTGAAATGGGAGATGTTGTGATTTATCTCTGGAAAGATCCCTGGCTTTTCCTAATGGTACTACAGATTTCCTGGAAAAGGAATGACTCTTCACCCAGTTTATGTTAAATCTGTAGCTTTTCGAATAGGTAGGCCTGAACTCTGTTAAAGTTTAGCCTTAGACTGAAACAAAAGTTTACCATTTCAATTGTACCCCCTTACTACATATTGGATTATTGGTATCCAAACATGAAGTACTATCTGAAGTCTGTATCAAGATCACTCTCCCCCCAGTCACCTCTCTTTACACACACATACTTAATTTTATGTGGTGATATCAAATATTAGTCATAATCAGTGAACTTAAGTAACTTAAAATCTTTTTTTATTTATTTCCACATGTCTAAACTGAGTATAACTTTCTTGGATATCACTCATGGTTTCCCAAATCTTCATTAGCCAATATTTTCCTGAAGGATCTAATTTATCTTTCTGGCATTTCTGAAACGGCGCCATGATACTGTTTTGATACATCTTATTTTACATAACTTAGAAGAAATATTGTTGGATCCACTGGCAAGCAAAAGCGTAACATTTCAAAATGGCATTTACAACGGCACAGCAGAAAGGTTTAAGATCAAAATCTGTAGCATGATTATTATCGAAGATATTCTACGTGACCTCAGGGCTAAGCAAATAAATGGTTTCTTAAGCAAAAACTGCTTTGTCCTTTGCTTTTACCCCATATGAATCATGCAGATTAATGGAGGATAATGCTATCAATGGCTGCTAGCCACAATGGCTGTGCTCTACCTCCACTATACAGAGTCAGTGTATACTAGTTGCTGGAAATCACAGGCGGAGGAGTGTAGTTGAATTCAGGTGCCACTTGCAGGTTATCCATGGGCATCTGTTTGGCCAATGCAAGAACAGAAAGATGGATTATGATGGGCCATTGGCCTGATCCAGCACGACTCTTCTTATTTTCTTACCACAATGCATTGATGGCAGAAGACACCTAGGGGTTGTGCATGTGTTGCTGCTGCTTTCAATAACCTTATTTTTACTTCAGAGATTTTACACCCAGTAAATTGCACTGGATATACTATTCACTTTTAAGACCAGTCACTCTCCTACGTTGATTCAAAGGCTGAACTCCTGACTGTGTTTTTACCTGGTCAGTTTTCACCTTTTCTAATGCTGCAAGAGAAATAATGTTCTCAGGTAAGGTCAACTTCCCAAGCCTTTACAAGCAAATGCAGGGTTTCTACAAAGTCATTTAAGGTGAGCTTCACAAAACCTGACCTGCTACTACTACTACTACTACTACTACTACTAATTTATTATTTGTGCTCTGCCCATCTGACTAGGTTGCCCAGCCACTCTGAGCGGCTTCCAACATATATAAAAACATAATAAAAGATTAAACGTTAAAAATTTCCCTATACAGGGCTGCCTTCAGATGACTTCAGATTATATCGTAACTCATCTCCTTGACATCTGATGGGAGGGCATTCCACAGGGGAGGTGCCACTCCCGAGAAGACCCTCTGCCTGGTTTCCTGTGGCTTCACTTCCACTGTCTATAAAGTTTTAACTCCCCTTGCACACAAATTAAGGAGGCAATGTCTAGATGAGGCTTCCTCAACAGAGCAGAATAGAAAGGAACTGTATCTTAACTAACAATGTTAAGTCATGGCAAAGCCCCTGTGTGGCTTTGCTTTCAGGAAACTGCTAGAAAGACATGTCCCTGGCCCTGTGAGGGGCAACCATATGAATAATCAAATCCATGAATCTATTGCTGGCAAATCAGCTGATGAGGTTTCTATCCATATGGTAAAGGATGCATGGAGGGAAGCCAAGTTACTAGCCAACATGAAAAGACGACAAATTGCATTGAAATGGTGGTACTAAATGTAGGTTAGGGCAAAGGGAGAAGGCTCATTGTGGAGGAGCAAAAAAATGCACAGCAGGAGGAGAACGGGCTTTTATAATGAATGCAACTAAACACAAAACCCGGATCCTGCAGTGAATGGGAAAACGAACAATGATCTCCACGACTTTCCCCATCTTATTCTACACACAGCACACATGCCAATCTCGAGAGGTGGTAAACTTGTTTTATTGCCCTTCTGAGGTGCTACTGTGTCCAATTAGTTTGGTGCTACACTATTCTCTAATTAGCTGTGAAAAACACATCATAGTTAATTATGCTGTATAGCTCGGAAAAGGCTGGAAATAATTAAGAGCATTTTCTTTATTCCGCTGGTGTAGGGAAAAAAGAACATGGATTTCAAGCAGTGTTCCTGAGAGTTTTACAGACCACAAATCAGCTGGATATGAACCATTCTGAAATCCCAGAGCTCTGACATTCCAGGCCTCAGTGTGTTGTGCATTATGTACAGTAATGTTAATCACTTTTGGCTTTCAGATTTATATGTACTTTACAGAGATTCTGTAGAGTCTCCTTCTCATATATATATACTGTATATATATGTGTGTGTGTGTGTTTTCCAGTCCTTCTTCCAAAAGAGCACATGGCAACATACAGGGAGCTTTTCCATTTTATCCTTGCAGCAACTCCAAGGGAAAGGATCTCTTGCCCAAGTCTCAGTTGAGGGGGCCATTCAACATCCTGGTCCAAGTCCAACACTCTCTGTACTACTAGGGCTGAACTGAAAGGGCTGTATTAGAACATGGGCGTAGCCAGAGCTTTGGGGGGGGGCAGGCCTTTTGTTAGGCAAGGCAGAACCAATGTGATTGGTCAGTTAGTTAAGTATTTCTATTGTTTTACTTGATGGGGGGGCAGCATCCCCTCCCCCCCTTGGCTACCCCCATGTATCAGAAGGAGGGCATTCCCACCCTTACCCTCCCACCCCAGAGGACAGCAATCAGTCGTTTGATTGGCTGAGGTCAATTTCACCAATCCAGAAAGCATTATCCTAATACACATTTGGTTTGGT
Organism: Podarcis melisellensis; assembly: GCF_964234715.1. Taxonomy (NCBI): domain Eukaryota; kingdom Metazoa; phylum Chordata; class Lepidosauria; order Squamata; family Lacertidae; genus Podarcis; species Podarcis melisellensis. Next base: position 25,366,224 of record NC_138528.1, on the reverse strand, counting down.
TTGCCCTTAAATGAAATTGTAATGCAGCAAAAACCAATAGGTTATATAGCATCATTGTATTACCATGTTGCTATGTGATCCCTGATTGGCCAGGATCACTCTAGGAAAGTTTTAACTGGGGGGGAAATAGCACAGGAGAGGAAGGGGGCTAAACATAGCTTCAGGGGAAATATTTTCATTTCAAAAGCAATTCTTTCAAAATGAAAAATTGAAATGGGCAAAAATTCATGGTAGCTGTAACCAGGCATTTTAAAGAACTAAGCTGCCATAAATCAGTGATGTCATAAATCAGGGAACCAGGCAGAGGGCCTTCTTGGTGGTGGCGCCCACCCTGTGGAACACCCTCCCATCAGATGTTAAGGAAATAAACAACTATCTGACTTTTGGAAGACATCTGAAGGCAGCCCTGTTTAGGGAAGTTTTTAATGTTTGATGTTTTATTCTGTTTTAATATTCTGTTGGGAGCCACCCAGAGTGGCTGGGGAAATTGTTGTTGTTGTTGTTGTTATCCCTCCAGATGATGTTGGACTGCCAATCTCAAAATGCCTGACCATAGACCCTTTTGGCTGGGGTTTATGGGTGATGTGGTCCAACAGCATCTGGAAGTTCATATTTTCCTCATCCCTTCTGTAAACAGGCCATAATCCACAATGGGTTTCATTAAGAACTCAGGTTTGTCCATGAGTCCATTTGGAATGGAAGGAATATACCTCAGTGGCAGAGCATCTGCTTTGCACACAGAAAATCCCAGGTCCATTCCCTTATATCTCCAAGAAGGACTGGGAGAGACCTGAAAAAGAGCTGCTGCTGACCCTTGGAAAGCTGCTGCTGTTTCCAGTCAGCATAGACAATGCTGAGATAGATGGACCAATCTTCTGAGTCAGTATAAGGCAGCTTCCTCCTCTGCACATCCATGTGGATTTCTTAACAGGGGAAATCCTTTGAAAACTGCACACACTGAAAATGCTTAAATTGAGTTAGGAGATGGTCCAAAGGGTTCCTTGGACTGCTTTCTTTTTTTCTTGCTTTAAAATAATTTCTAGCTGCTTGAAGCAGCTGGGAAGGAGTATCACTTGTCATGTTTGTTTAAAACATCACATGAAAAAGCCCCTGGAAGCAGTGGCACCTCTTGCTGTGCAACTGTAAACATGCCCAGGGAACTGAAGAAATGGGTACCTACCAGATTTCTCCAGATTGCTCATATTTTCTGAATTTGTCTTATCATATTGAAGATCTTCTACCATATCTAAGTATAGAATCATAGCATTATAGAGTTGGAAGGGACCCGAAGGTTCATTTAGTTCAATCCCTTGCAAAGGAATATATCCTTTCTACCATTCAATTCCCTCTTGAGTCTTTTTTATGGATGTGAGGGGAAAGCCAGGTTCGCAAAAGCTGCCCACATCAGGACTGGTGAGCAGTCATTCTCCCACATTTCTGGGTTGCTTCAACCTGAATGAAGTTTTGTGAGATGTCTTTGAATGGTGATGACTGGACATCACCCTTGACATCACAAACACACCTCTGCATACACAGCAGTCTGGGATTTTTTAAAGTGTTTTTTAAAAATAACTAAGGTGAAGGATGAACACATAAACAAATCAAAGTACATGTCAAGGAGAAAGAAGGCCTCTTCAACTCACTTGCAAAAGAACTACATGGTATTGGGTTGCTGGTGACTTAGAGCATTTCAAATTATCTGTCTTCCTTTGGAGAAATGACAGGCAAGATTTATCAACTAACTTTTTTTCCTATTTAAAACATTCATTTGTTATTTAATCTCATTTTTTTTATTTCATGCTTTGTCAACAGTATTAAACAAAAAACGAAAACTAAACCTGAAACAAATTGTACATCTGTTTGTGATTCAGACTCCCCCCCCCCCATGTCATCTAGGGAATCTGTAGCGCTCCCCTCACTTGAATGAATTCACTTGAATTCCATTATATTCATTCTGTCAACTTCTCTCTCTGCCCCCCTTCAGTGGCTGAAAAACCAATGGAAAGGGTGGGTGCAAGGTTGCTGAGTTATAAGCACACACAAGATGTGAAACTGCAGAATGTTTATAGTGGGGTAAGAGAGCTGAAAATGATACCAATATAGTTCACATCCAACAACCAATGCGCCCCTTTGGTTTTAGATAGTACATGAGTCAACAAGTCTAAAAAGCCCAGGACACATTTTCACAGCCCTCTAGCGGCTGTGGTGGCTCATTTACCAGAAGTAGTGTATTTAGTGTTAACTCTGGAAGAGTATACAGTGGTACCTCAGGTTACATACGCTTCAGGTTACAGACTCTGCTAACCCAGAAATAGTGCTTCAGGTTAAGAACTTTGCTTCAGGATGAGAACAGAAATCGTGCTCCGGCGGTGCGGCGGCAGCAGGAGGCCCCATTAGCTAAAGTGGTGCTTTAGGTTAAGAACAGTTTCAGGTTAAGTACGGACCTCCAGAACGAATTAAGTACTTAACCTGAGGTACCACTGTACTCAATTCTGACCAAAATAAGCCTCCTGTGTATATTTTGCTCTAGGAAGCTTATTTTGATCAGAATCGAGTACCCATGAACCTGGAGATGCTTTTCATGCAAAGCAAATTCTCTACCATTTAGCTATAGCCTATCCCTCAGACTCACCTCAAATCTGGAAGGAAAGTGCAACACATCTGACCAAAAATCCATGCAAAGTCAAAAGAGAAAATGGCCGCAATGATAAAGGTCAATATTTGGTTAGACATTTCTAAAGCAGACACGTTACGATCTCTTTGCTTCAACCAATCCAGAAATGTACTATTTTTCAGCTGTTGCATCAGGAACAGATGCTCAAAGAAAATGCTACATTCAATATTTCTCTGGGCATTTCCTGAGTTGTCTCCACATTTCAGGACATGTTGGTAGCACGCTAATTTCTCCTCCTTGCAAATTAATATTAAAATGCATTCTGACCTGTATGGGAACAGAAAAATAAAAAGCCTTAAAACATGAATCCGTTCATTCTAGCAAGATTGTTTTCTACAGTTTTTGCAGCCTTGTTTTTTTGCTGCAAAACCAGGTGTCTGGTTTCTCAAGGGTTTGTTAAAGAGAGATTCATGGTTTTTCCTTATCTAAAACCTAAAGTAAACTCAGACGGACCCAGACATCATCTGTATTGCAAAAGGCCCCACTTGACTAATCACCGCTGTAGACCATTCCCATAAAATTCTGTGTTTTTCTTGCATGCTGCATAGCAAAAGATAGCATGCGTCTAACCTCTGATCCCCCAGCTGTCCGGAGCAAGCTGGACCTACGCTGACCTGCCAATATCATCACTTCCTTTCCAGAGCTGTTACGGAAGGGTATCTCTTCCTAAGCAAATAGTGGAAGATCTGACCCCTTCCTGAGTCACCCTGCGGTCTCAGGATGCTTCCATCTCTATTTTTACAGCTTGCCAAGGTCCCTTGAATTAAAGGTGATGAAGGTGACATGTGACCCATTAATGCTAGCAGGCATGTCATCTGCTAAATTCAACCCTGCTTATATCATTATCTCAGGCAAGAGGCATCCACATTTCGTGAGATGGTTTTGAAAATGTTTACATGCAGGCCAGTGTGAAGGATCTCCCTTGATCCCAGTGGGGGGGAAAGGACTGGGGCCATTAGCATAATGGAACAGGTGCATTCCCAGCTAGCACAAATGGGTACCGCTCTGTTGCAAACAACAAAACCTGGCTGATTTATCTCACCTGTGGATCTGGCAAGAATTTAATCACAATGGGCTGCGGTAGGTAGTCACTGAGATGCTAATGTTCCATCTGGTCATTATTTTTCCCCAAGCAGTGCAAGATGCAGAGAGCAGAGATTTCATGCATTCGTAAGCTGCAGTAAGCTTCTCTCAGCACCCTGCAAGCCCATTGTGTGGTTCTTTCAAGGAAATTTGCCAGAGGCCCAGTATCCAATCCCTTATGCAATGCAAGCATAGGGAGACCCATGTTATGCAGCCAAGGCATTGGTCCTGATCTCTTCTTTAAATATTGGCAAACAATGTGGCATGATCACACAGAGGAAATTGAATGTAATATACCAGTAGGGCATGTAGCCAAATGATCTGCTGTCTAGTTAAATCAATGTATGCAAGTTTTACACAGATCTCTTAATAACTTCATTTCGACACCTAAGATCTATGTCCCCTGATTCATTAAACTTTGAATGATAGCTGTCTGTCTGCTTATGCGATTGCCTTCGAGACAAGTCCATTTTGCACTCAAAACTGATGTCTCCGTGATAAAGCCTTACATTCTGGTGCAGAATGCCAGAGCATGGCTGGCACATGGTGCTCCCTATCAGATACATAGCATCCCAGTGCTGAGGAGTCTGCACTGGGTGCCTATTAGCCACCAAGCCAGTTTTAATGTTCTTATGTACCAATCTCAAATATCCCTGGATCGGGTCACCTGAAAAACAACAACCTGTTTTCTCCTCCACTGTCCAGTAGGCACTATGATCAGCAAATGGAGTACTGTTAATTTTGACAAAACCTGATGATTATTGGCTCATAGGAATTCCCATAAACGGGCTTTTCTACTGGTGGCACCAGTTTTAATGGAATGAATTCCCTGCTGAAATATGAGAGGCCCCATCAGTACTGGCATTCTGCCAGCTTCTGAAGACACACCTGCTTAGGCAAGCTTTCCCCTGAATTTGAACTTTTGATTTTATTGTTTAATTGCCATGCATTTTAACTGGCTTACTTTATTGTATATTTTAATTGAGGATGATTTCAAGCTCTGATTGAATTATTGTTGTGTTGAAATACACAGCAATAATTTTGTATGGATTTTATCATGGATTTTGTGGCTGTAAATTGCTTAAAATCTATTTTTGCATAAAAGTGGCATAAATTAAAATATTACTAATAATAGGTTTGGAGGTGGCACCTTGCAGCTAGGGGTCAAATGCAGCTACCTAGGTCTCTCTATCTGGTCATTATTAGACCATGACCTTCAGCTACCCTGTTTGGTACTCTCCGCAGGTACTTTGCCTGGATGGAAGATATCCTTGAACTCTGACCAATACCTCCTGCTTGCCTGAATGGAAGATGCAGATATATGGGTGGGAATAGAAACCTCTGACTTTTGCATAGCTCAAATGTAGCCTACTGCACAAAGATCACCAGTGTCAAAGCAATGATTCTTCAAGATCAACTTCGTTGGACTGGTCATGTTGTGCTGATATCTGATGATCGACTTCCAAATCAACTACTCTATTCCAAACTAAAAAATGGAAAGCTTAATGCTGGTGGTCAACAAAAGAGGTTCAAAGATTCTCTCAAGGGAAATCTAAAAAAAATGTAGTATAAACACTGACAACTGGGAAACACTGGCCTGTGAGTGCTCCAGTTGAAGAAGAGCCTTTAAACAAAGGTGTCATGGGTTTTGAAGATGCTTGGCAAACCCTCACCACGATCAACTCCCACCCAGAAACCTATGTCCCCACAATGGATGGACGTGTGGATCCAGAACTGGCCTCCACAGTCACAGACTCACTGTTAAAACTGTGTTTATAGAATCTTACTTGGCTATCGCCAAAGAGAGACAGACAGACAGACAGACAGACAGGCTGTGCAAATATCCATTCATCTGCCCACTTTCCTCTGGCACCGCCAACTAAAAAGTCATCCAAGGGCAATGAAGCCCTTAGTTTGAAAATGGTTCCCCAGTCCCACCCTACTCTTTGGAGGTGCACATTTTAATGGAGTGTCTGTCATAGGAATTCCTACAATTGTTTCAGTTCACTATATTCTTAAGTTTCCACATGTCTTCCTTCCCCATGGAAGACCCAGGTGACACAGTCTCTTCTCCACATAAGAAAAGTCGCTCTGGGTCAGGCCAGGGGCCTATCTAGTCCAGCATCCTGTTCTCCTGGTGGCTAACAGGATGCCAGCTCCTGGGGACCGAGATTCCCCCTATGTTGAGAAGTGGAGGAGGCTAAGCAAGGATCTGAGCATAGTGCAGCTCCAGTGGCCTGCTCCTCTTCCTGCTGCTGCTGCAGAGGAGGAGAAGGGTAGAAGCAGCTTCCCACTGGTGGAGGCACCAGGAGAAGAAAGTGGAGGATCCACTGACCATTGAAGCCAGGCAGCCACCATGTTTGGCTCTTCCCCCAACTCCTCCCAATATCCTGACATCACATATGCAGTGTTGCTCCCCACATCACTATCACAAGCTGCAGCCTCTGGTGGCCAACCAAATGTCTACAGGAAACCCACAAGCAGGATTCGAGCACAGGAGCATTCTCCGCTGCTGCAGTTTTCAGCAACTGGCATTCAAAAGAATTTCTGCCACTGGTTACGGAGGCAGAGCATAGTCATTGTGGCTAGCAGACTTTATGGCTACACACACACACACACACACACACACACACACATTTCAATTAAATTAAATTAAATTAAATTAAATTAAATTAAGTGAGGAAGAAAAAGTAGCCTTGATAGCCATATTTGTATCATCAACACAAAATGGTATCTAGTGCTAGCATGATTCTGCACCAAAAGCTACCTACCCTCTCTTTAGCTGGAAAATGGCAGATGCATCAGCAATCCTGTTCATCTGAATTGTGTGTGAAGGTAATTATAAATGGCCTTTCTGATTTCATTTGAGTTATATAGTGGGAGGTGGAAAAGAAATCATTCTTTGCTTTAAAAAGAAATTGAAATCTGGAACAGGTGCCACTTTAATGTCTCATCAGGCCCCATGATGATCTGCCGAAACTTCAATATTTGTTTTGGGGAAAGAAAAAAAAGCAAATTCCAAAGCATGTTCATCATTATTATTCTTTATTGCTGCAAAAGAGGTCTGGAGCAAGAGACCGACTGCAGAAGCCCTGGGCTATTGGCATGTCTGTTTAATGAGTGCAGAAAAGCAGCCCCACCCTCCAGACATATCATAGGCCCCATTTGAAGGAATGCTTTGTGAACCCCATACTGAATATTGAAGAGCTTTTTGTAAGTCAGTGACACAAACCTGGCTTTATTTTTTGTGGACCCTTAAAGAAAGGTCTTTTGGTACACCTCCCCGACAGTGAAAACCTCTTACCTCATCAGATACATACAGTAAAACTCTATGGAAAGGACTGCAGCTCAGTGATAGAAGATCTGCTTTGCAGGCAGAAGGTATCAGTTCGTTCCCTGGCATCTCCAGGTAGGTCTGTGGAAAAAACCCAGTCTGAAAACCTGCAGAACCACTGCCAAGCTGTGTAGTCAATAACAAGCTAGATGGATCAAGAGTGTGGCTCATTATAAGGCAGCTTCATATATTCCTACCTGCTATGGAAGCGGACTAGCCTGCCCAAGATTAAACCTTCTGTAAAGGGACCCCTGACCATTAGGTGCAGTCGTGGCCAACTCTGGGGTTGCGGCGCTCATCTCGCTTTATTGGCCAAGGAAGCCAACGTACAGCTTCCGGGTCATGTGGCCAGCATGACTAAGCCACTTCTGGTGAACCAGAGCAGTGCACAGAAATGCTGTCTACCTTCCTGCCAGAGTAGTACCTATTTATCTACTTGCACTTTGATTGGTTTTCGAACTGCTTGGTTGGCAGGAGCAGGGACCGAGCAACAGGAGCTCACCCCATTGCGGGGATTCAAACTGCCGACCTTCTGATCGGCAAGTCCTAGGCTCTGTGGTTTAACCCACAGTACCACCCGTATCTGTATTTAAAAGGAGATGGGACAGTGGTTTCTGCCAATGTCTGGCCAGAAGAAAGGATTGTGTCCCTTCCTGGTGAGACAATGTGCAAAAAAAGGAAAGAACTGGAATGAAGGCTCTTGGACCTCGCTCCCTCATTCTTACATTGTGTGTATTTGTGTGTGTGTGTTGCCAAGGATGTGTGGGTCTGAACTACCCAACTGATAGAAACTACAGGAATTCAGGATGGCTTCATACAATCATTATTGAGCACGAAATCACTATTAGAAGTTCACACAAACCCACACACATCAACAAAGGAACTTGTGACATCTTAAAGGTTAACCAACTTATTATGGTACAAGTCTCCATAGATTAATTTCTGCTTCCTCAAATGTATCTATTTGTCCACCCACACAATATTGGCATTGTATAACTATTTATCATATCCTACAGATTTAAGATAAATAAATAGAGGAAGTTCATGTGATCATTTCTCACATGGTTGTGCGATTATGGGGAGCGGGTGGCACTGTGGTCTAAACCACTGAGCCTCTTGAGCTTACTGATCGGAAAGTCAGAGGTTCAAATCCGCACAACGGGGTGATCTCCCATTGCTCTGTCCCAGCTCCTGCCAACCTAGCAGTTCGAAAGCACGCCAGTACAAGTAGATAAATAGGTACCGCTGTGGCGGGAAGATAAACGGCATTTCCATGCACAGAAACAGTTTAGTCATGCTGGCCACATGACCCGGAAAGCTGTCTGTGGACAAAAGCTGACTCCCTCGACCTGAAAAGCAATAAGTGCTGCACCCCATAGTTGCCTTTGACTGAACTTAACTGTCCAGGGGGCCTTTACCTTTCTTACCTATGGCTGTGTAGTTGTTGCAAAGATGTTTGCTGAGGAAAACCCTTGTCCCATACTGCCTTTCTCAACCAAACTCTGTGAAGTGTCCTCATCAGGGGTGCCAACTTGAATAAACTATTGTGGGGGAACCCTGCCCTGCATAATCGATCACATGATGCAGTGCATACACACACACTATTTGAATAGGAATGTCCATCAACTTTGTGGGGGTCCTGCCCCCTCAAATAATTTATTGTGGGGGCCGAAGCCCCCACAGCCCCTAGGAGTGGGCTCCTATGGTCCTTGGAGCCTAAGTGGAGAAAAGCAATTTATTAATGAACTTTTGGGTCGCAACTGAAGGTTGCATCAGTCCATTTTCTGCTCAGTTGTGCCTGGAAAAATTGGCTAGACTCACTTTGCACTTCAGTCCTGTGGGTTGACAAGACTATCGACACTGTTATCCATGTTAATCCCCTTCCTAACATCATAAAGCCTGCCAGGAAGGGAGGGTTGTTCCCATGAGAGGGTCACTACTTGTAGCTTATCAAGCATGTTGCCATTCTACAGGTATCTGAAGTGTATATGCTCTAAGGAAGAGCAGATGTCCATAACTGGGGGGAGGGAATAGAGAGCAAGATTAAGGGTCACACTGGATACTTGCTGGATACATAGGCTGTATCTATTTTTCTAGTTCTGGTCTAAATATTGAAAGTGGGTTTTTTGGGGGGGTGGGGTGGGGAGGTTGTTGTTAGGCATTAAGGTCACAGTCTTACTCTGGGATGTGATTGCATTGAAATTTCTTAACGTACCTATTGGTAAGTATCATGCTCACTTTTTGGTGTGTTTTAAATGATCTGTTAATTGCGTGTTGAGGTCCCCCAAAACATCCCTTCCCAAATAACTCACACATCACACATAATTTTTGTTTAAGGTTTTTGGCATAATTTTGGCCACAACTTTATTATCATACAAGATTGTGAATGGTTGCCTAGGCATTGGTTATGACTAGCTATCCCCCCCCGCCTTGGGGATAGCACTGACTCCCGGATTCCAGCGTAAGTCAGTGTGGAGGAACAGGCAGGGCAACTGGGGCTGCGACTCAGACCCTTCAGTTCCTCCCTGCGTGCGCCTTGGGGTCTTACCCGGCCCGCACCCGATTCCAGGGGTTTGGACAAGGGGGATGGTAAGCCCCAGAATTCCTTTAACGGAATTCCCATTCCGCATCAGCATTGGAGGGGTAGGCACAGCCAATCCATACCCCTCCACCAACCAATTTAACCAATGCCTAACCGCCACCAGAGCCCTTATGCTCGCCGCCACCATTCACAAAGCAAGCCACACTCTCAACTTGGACACCACTGCATCCAACCATAAATCATTCCCAAACATGGAAAGATGAACCCCATCCGCCCTGTATAAAACCTCTTCCTTAAAGGAAATACGAGGGTGAGGAATCACCAATCCGCCCAAGCTCACCACCAACTTGCCCACCGCGGAATTAATCCGCTTCCTAACCTTCTCGGTGGATGCTGGGCAAGGACTGCCCCGCCAAATGCGGCGCTGAAGCAACTGTGACCAAATCAATGTAGCATTAGGCACCATAGCCGCTAGCTCCCTTAGGTCCTGCAAAATAACAGTACGCAGCGTATAACACGGAAAAGAAACCATATCATTTTCCCCCAACTGCACCACAATCGCCGAGGGTGGACCAAGCAGGAGGACACGCTTTTTCATAAGTGGCAAGAATTCCCTCCAACGCATCCCCCTTCTGGAGATCCAGGACACCTGCACTTGCTGTGGAAGGCCCAGGCCATCTCCCAATCCAGCGTGACGAGCTCTGTCAGCAGCCCAGTGCACAATACTGTGGCCCACTATCCATATGTGGACAGTGCCCGAACCTGCCGAAGAAGACGAAGTGTCCCACCGCCTCCTCTTGGCACGTCTCCTGGAGCTCCGTTTGTGATGGCGATGCCCACCAGATGAAGCCTTTGGCGGTGGAGGAAGGCTGTCCTCAACTGAAGACTCTGAAACATCGCCCTGCTGGACAGTACCTGGAACTGACTGTGACATAGGTGAGGCTGGGGACTGGGCCAGCCGCATGTCAGGTAAGGAAAAACCGGCTGATAATGGTTCTCTCTCTTCTTCACTAGACGATGACGCTGAAGAAGGAGCAACCACCAAAGAAGCTGGTCGCGCTGCTGAAGTTGATGGAGTTGAGCACCGTTGCATCACGCCCTCCATCTCAGCCGTAACCCGTGCCAGTGCCACAGGGTCACCCTCCAAACCCGACACCAAGGATTGGAGGCGTTGTAGCGACTGGGAGGGCTCAGGCGAACGTAAGGCCTGTGAAGGGCCTTTAATACGACGCTTCGTGGAAGGGGCAGGTCCAGGCCTCCCAGCCGCCTTCTTTGGAGCCATCCCTACTATTGCAAGAAAATTAGAAAATTAATTAAAACAATAAATGAAAATATATATAATTAAAGTAAAACTAGATTAAAATAAAATAAATAAGATAAGGATAAAATAGATTAAATTAAAATATAAAGTTGAACAATTCAGAACTCGAACCACCAATTCACAACGGTTCTGCAATGATAAGGCAGGCAGCTACCAACTGCAATTGGCCCAACGGCCACTAGATGCCACTATTTCAGCCTCAACAATTTGCCTGCAATTACACAGCACGGCCACTAGAGGCACCCACTGAGGCAAGCAACCCTGCAGTTACTCAGCCGGCCACCAGAGGCCGCCACTGCAGGAGAAGAAGACCAGCAAAATGGCGCTCCCGCCAAACGCCGGCCGATGGAGGAGCCTCCAGCCGCCCCCCCCCCCCACTTTGCGCATTGGAGGGGACAGGTGCTCCAACCCCCCTCCAGACCACCTTGAACCAATGCCTTAAATTATTTTGCGTCCAGGGAGAGCTGCCATCAACTCAATCCAAGCCCTCTTGCATGCAGGAATGCAACTTATGCTGGAGGAAGACAGCAAACATTCTCGCCCAGCTGTACCACCAGCACTGCGGGAGGACCTGCACAGGTCACACTCGACCACACCCAAGGAAGGATCTCCTCCCAAAGCATTCCCCATCTGGACATCCAGTAAATGTTCACATGGGCAGGAAGACTGAGATGGCGCCCCAGTCCAAACTCATCAACATGCTTGCCAGCCTAGTGTACGATGCTGTGACCCAAATGTGCACAGCTGCTCCTATGAAAAAAGGAAATAACAGACAAGCATCAGCACAGACATCATTTGACACTTCTTGATATAACCCTTGTCAGCGTAAGACTTCCAATGACCCGTATTCACAATCCTGTCTACTGACAGGCCCCCAGTCTGCAGCCTTTTCATCAGTCCTATTCGAAAGGAATGAGGCATGTTCAGCGGTAAGCAAGCCGCAGGCCGTAATAACTGGTGCACGACGTAAGCACATTGATGCCTGGCTAACGGGAACCCATTTTCATGCACTAGGAGCGGGCCAGCCCCCAGGGAATGAAAAGCCAAATATTCTGTTATCCATAACTGGGCAAGGGCCCTCCTCACTTGTGGCGGGAACCCTGATTGTGGCACTCCTGCCCACTAAGTCTGTTTTTTGAGTTCCCGATTCTAAAGACAAGCTCCAAGGATAAAGAAAAGTCCTGAAGCAATAAGCCTCCAGACTCTCAGCCCCATGCTGGCACCAACAACCATTTTCCCAACCCTCAGTGCGAAAATGCAATGGACTACTGAAAGGAATCTCGCCTTGATCTTTAACCAGCAGACAAGTTTTAACTTGTTGCAGATACTACATAGGTAAAATTGACAAACTTCCTGCCCGCTGTCCTATGAGGTTGGAGCCTATTCCAACCTTCCAAGGCCCTGCGCACTATAAACTTTATACAAGGGTCTCTGAAAATTAAGCTTCAGTGTAACAGACATTGCAGCGGACTGAATTCTGATAGTTATAACAGCACGCCCAATCTGCAGCAGATGGACCAAATACTGCAGGATTTGCTCAGAGGATGGAGGCTAATTCATCTGAATGGCAGAGGACTGCCAGCTTAAGGCTAAGAAATCCATCCAGGCCATCCCATAAGAGCTAAAGCAGAATGGGAAATGGAAGCTGCTGCTCTCTGTAAATACTAATTGTTGTCAAAATGCCACAGGTGGTCTGGAAAAGTCTGGCTACAGCTGAGTCTGGAGCCCAGGATCAGAAGCGCTTCAACTGAAAATGGGATAGAGTGGTAGCAACATCATTAGAGGATCTAGTAATTTGGAGAGTAGAAGGCACAATATTAAACCTTAAGCAGCGCAGCTCGAGAGCGTGAGCGGAGGGGCGGAGAATCTGCTGGAGCGTGAGGACTGTTTTGCCAAGACGCTCACCACTACCTGGTTATCAGACCAAAAGCAGATCCGATGGTCACTGAACTCCTCGGGCCACATGTGAACTGCTACTACAATGGGGGGGAAAAAAAAAAAAATATGGCACATGATTGCCTCACCACACCGGGCTTGAGGCCATAGCTTTGCACACCAGCGGCCCTTGAAATAAAACCAAAGGGCAAAGATCCAGCAGCACCAGCATGAACCTGAAAATCCTTGTGCGGGTTCAAAGTATCCTGCCATGCCGAACTACTATTGCATCCATTCAGGAATTGCTACCATCGCCTGATATCTGCCTTCACCACACTTGGTAGGCATACACAAAGGTAAGGGGACCTCAGGCCGCAGGCAGCCTGGCCTAGTGGGAAGATTAATTAAGTGACCCAGCAAGATCGGATCTTCTACAGAGGAAGTATTACAAAATAACTTCCTTCAAGGCAGACAGCTTCTCCATAGGCAAGTGGTTTGTTTTTGCAACGATATCCACTGGATCCCTAAATAAAATGGGAATAAGGGCAAAAGCTATTGCTTGCCATCTTGTGCTGCCATCATGATATGTAAATATACAAGGTCGACGCTGGCCAGAACCCCTAAAGAAGTCCTGACAAAACTGCCACCGAGCCAGCTTCCTTTTCCGACACACACTCTGTACAATGCAACTGCACACTCTGTGCAATGCAAAAAACACGCTCTGTGCAATGCAACTACACACTCCGTGCACTGCACACACAAACCCTCCGTGCAATGCAACTACATACTCCGTTCAATCCAACTACACACTCCGTGCAATGCAAAAAACAAAAACAAAAAACAAAAACCACGCTCTGTGCAATGCAACTACACACTCCCTGCAATGCAAAAACACGCTCTGTGCAATGCAAATACACACTCCGTGCAATGCAAAAAAAAAAAAACAGACTCTGTGCAATGCAACTACACCCTCCATGCGATGCACACATTCCGTGCAATGCGTGCAATGCAACTACACACTCCGTGCAATGCACACACACACTCTGTGCAATGCAACCGCACCTTCCGTACGATGCAACAACACACTCCGTGCAATGCAACAACACACTCCATGCAATGCAACAATACACTCCGTGAAATGCGAACACACTCTCCGTGCAATGCACACACCCCCGTGCAATGCAACTGCAAATCTCTCACGCAATGCAATGCAATTGCAGCCCGTGCAGCGCCGTGCCCTGCAGCGCACAGAGCAAACTGCAATGCGGGCACGCAAAGGTGCTTTCTCCCACTTGCATATTGCAAATGTGGCGCCCATTACATCCCTCGCAGTGAGATAACCACCAAAAGGACCTAAGTGTCCAGGTAGAGCAATGGGCGAGCATGCAGCTGTCCCATACAGGGACCAATCCTGCAACCTGGGCATTACCGGCACTATGCGCTGACCCAGTGAAACCAATGCTTATAGACCACATGGGGACACTATTCAGGCCGGAAACGCTTCCAGGCCATCAAATTCTAGGGCAAAGCCCTAGGATCACCTGCTAGGCCAGGCATAAATGTTTCCAGTGAAATAGGAGAGTTGAGGTAGCCCACAGCTTGTCCAGGTACCCCTGCTTGCCCTTTTAGAGGGAAGCACCCCTTCAAGAAAACCCAAAGTTCTTTTATCACAAATGGGCAGAACTACCCAGCAACAGAATAGCCTAAAAGGAGCAGTTAGTTTTGTTTTGTTATAACAATGGCTAAGAGGGGGATATGAACCCTGCCTCCCAGGTCCTAGTCTTGCACTTTAGCCACTAAGCCACAATGGCTCGTCTCTAACATGGCATTCGCCACTATCAGGGCAAAACAAACTTAAAGAAAATAAACTTGTTCAGAAATGGCATAGTTCAAGAGCATATACAGAGTGCGCTAATCCTTGGAGACACAGAGAGCCTCTGGGGCTCTCTGTCTGCCTCAGATATACGTTAGGAGCAACTGGGCCTGCAAGCAGATACATTCCTATAGTGAGAATGAGTCACGTGTCAGAGACTTAACAATTAACTGCTACCTGTAGCAGACCTAGGCTTGGAAGTTAATGTGCAGGCCGAATAGGCCTCCCTGTTTCTGCTCTTGAGAATCTTAGTCTCAAAGCAATATTAAAGGAAGCCAAATTAGTGCTCCCACCCAAGGCTAGCTTAAAATTTGGCCAACAGCGCTGCACACACTCAAATTAAAGCCAACCTTCGGGGATACTGTAAACGAAAGTGATTCCAGCTGAGCTGGGAACAGCCCTGACTAGCCCCACAATTTCAACGAGAGAAATGGGGGAAACCTTTTGCGAAAGAAAGCCCCTAACGGGGGTTCTCTCCCTATTGGGAAAGGCAAGCCACGGATATAGGGAGAATCTTCCCACAGGGCAGGGTAAGGGGTGGGGGCAATGAGGAGAAAGAGGAACAGAACAGGAAGGGAAAGAATAGGAAAAGATTAAGGACAAGGAAAATGTTATAAAAACCAATCTCTCGCTGAATTCACTCCGGCACTGATTGATCCGGTGTCCACAGCGAAAGAGAAAGGAACATTCTGTGGACCTGGTATAAATAACCTCTGATCCCACCCCTTAACTGGCAACATCAATTTTAGCCTAGTAACAACAACCACCAATCAATTACCTTGCCACAGCCTGGCTGGCAACTAGTGATGCTTTTGCTGGCCCCAACCGCAACACGTGCTCTCTTTTAATGAGAACACGCTTTGCTGAGTTGTTAGTGTTTTGTTACTGCAATGTTATTATTGTGCAGTCATATAAGAACTTTTATTATGCATCAAGGGCACACATGAGTATAACAAGCTGTTAATTTTGTTTGCGCATAAAAGTATTTGGGGGAAATGTGGGGTAGGAATAAACTGACTATGACTATATTAAAATGGTGTGATATTACTTCTAACCTGCTTCCTAGAAGAAGAAGAAGAAATCCCCTGATCTATATAATTTGATTTTCTTCACAGGAAAGGAGCTTGATTTGTAGTTCTGGAAAAAACCTGAAAATCTGAAAGATGGGAACAGGAAGTGAGGCTAACTGGAACAACACGGTGGAATGTGCCATACTTTCTGTTTAACTAAACTTATTTTACATTACTTAACAGACAATATATGGCACCCAGTTGGTCGCATGGCTGTACATTTGTTTGAAAGGATATACAGGAAACAAAACACATAAAGGGATAGCTTAGTTTTAGGCTGCTGCTAGGGTCTGGGGAATGGGGACTCTTTTAATATTTGAACTATATTCAGCTATGTATTCTCGTTAATAATCAATGGGCCTTCTTGTTTCAATTTCAGAGGTGGCCAACGCATCAAGCACAGTCCATTTAACTTGTTTTTACCTACCTAGTTTCCCTTATAATTTGTTCATTTTATGCAGTTAGATTTATCACTTTGCCCAGCCCCTAAGGGCTCACTATGTGCTACAGCTTCGATAAAAACAAATTTCACTGCAATAAAATATGGTAGATTAAAAGATAAAAATGTATGAAAATGTGCATTTAAATGCTGCTAAAAGTGACTGTTGCACTGGTCCCCATTTAACACAGTTGCTGCGTCTTGACGTTACCTTAAGGGGAGATCCTGGGGGGACTTTATACATACTTCAGGCTACTCTAATGACTGTGTTCGTTGGAACAATAAATACTGTTCATTAGAAATGCCAGTGAAGCTGCTGAGCTCAGGCTTGGCTAGGAACATAAGAGCCTCATACAGCTTAGTTGAAAGAAGTGAGGTTTATAAAACCCAAAATTATTCTCACATTCAGATCAAAACATAGAGCACTGGAGTCCAGAGCACTGTCTAGCCCTGTTGTGTTGGATGAGTTTCCATTAATAAAGCTCAAGGAAATGGCCTAGGTTTGGGCAATCATTTGTGCTCTTGTCTCTTCTCCATTATGGTTGAACAAGGAAGGGACAGCCAGAGAGGTTATTAATGGTTTCAAGTAAGAGGGAGTGGTCCCCACCTGCTTAGATTCTGGGAATCCCTCCAGGATTCAGAAAACCAACATGATTTGTTGAGTTGCTAATGTTCCCTTCTTGAGTGCACAGCTGTGGGCCAGATCCATGCTCTCTTGGGTGAAACCAATTTTCTAGATTCATTTCAATTGGGATTTAGACTGGTTTTGGAATGGAAGCTGCCTTGCTCATCTGTACAATGACCTCTGCTGGAAGAGAGACAGTCAGAGTGTCCTTCCTTGATCTCTCAGTTGCTTTTGATACCTTCAACCATGATATTCTTCAGATTCTGTCTGAATTGGGAGTGGGTGGCACTGATTCATGGTGGTTCCCATTCTACTTGGATGACAATATTTAGAGGCTGGTGCTTGAGGAGTTCTGTTCAGCCCATGCAGCCTTAAGTGTGGAGTTCTACTTTTACACACCCACACCCAATTGCTTAACATTTACATGAAACCTCGGTACTGGTCATCCAAAGTTCTGGAGTGTGTTGTCAGCAATATATTGGTGAACCACAGCTCTGTTTCTCCTTTACATCTGCAGATGCAGCAGTGGATGAGAACCAATAAACTGAAGCTTAATCCAATTAAGACTGTGGCACTGTTAGTAAGTAGTTCCCTAGAGCAAATGGGCAAGAGAGGACCTGAAGGAAGTCATATCAGTCACCTGAACTGAAGGTTATTCTTCTTCAATCGTGAAGAAAAAAATGTTTGTTTATAATCTCCCAATTCATCACTTGGTCTTTCTACCACGGAGTTTCAAGTCATGTCTGATAAATGTGTACCACTAACACAGATGGCAATTTGAAGGGTGTCACCCATCCAGTGTTTTTATTTCTTTATTCTACTGTTTGTGTGAGAAAACTAAAAATCAGTAATAAAAATAATTCTCTGCACAGAACTGGAATAACAGAAACTGTGCCGAAAGCTGACATTGTATTTTATTGTGGACAAAGCAGTAATTTCTCCTGATCATTCCAGCTGTGAGCTTTATGGTTGCATGTTCAGTGCAGCTGTTTTTGTTTTACCATAACACATACAGTAGTAGACTTGATTGACACCTCTCATTCATGCATCTCATTGCAAGTTGCTTTGGAGGTTTGTTTGTTTTCCAGTGCATCAGATATTTTAATGACTACATTGGAAGAACATCTATGGCAGGCTTCCTCAACTTCGGCCCTCCAAATGTTTTTGAGACTACAATTCCCATCATCCCTGACCACTGGTCCTGGTAGCTAGGGATCATGGGAGTTGTAGGCCAAAAACATCTGGAGGGCCGAGGTTGAGGAAGCTTGATCTATGGAATGCTTTGGAAAAGTGAAAGTGATTGACAACTATGCAAAACTGAAATATAGTGTCCAAATCAAGGGGAGTAATAGTACCACTCTATTCTGCCTTAGTCAGACCACACCTGGAATACTGCGTCCAGTTCTAGGTGCCACTCATATGATTCTATGAGTCACACAAGCCAAATTATTTAGGCAATTCTACAAAGCAGCTGTTGATTCAAATCTTATACAATCTAAATGAAGACTCTTTCTCTGCAGATATCAGAGAGAGAGAGAGAGAGAGAGAAGATCTGACTCATCTGATGTCAATAATTTTTGACAGTGCACACTCATTTTAATGGCATCATAAATACCAAGCAATAACTGTGTTTAATGCAAAGATTAAGAGGAGATAAACTATTCATGATTCAGAGTAGCTGACTGATGTATCCATGCACCATTTATATCTGATTTTACTCTACATTAAATACCTCTGCATTCTATTTTTAATTCCCGTTGGCTGTCAGAGCTGCTCTCCCAAATGTCAGACTTTCCATATTTGCATGTTGAGATTTATATAACAGAAAATGCAGGCATGCGGATGTCTTAGACAAATATGTGGTGTTAAGATGAAAAGCGACACGGGCAAGTGAAAGTTTACATTCTTCTCATAACATTATAAACCCAAAACAAGATTATTTGGTTCATGCAGTGGTGTGTTATGTACCATCCTTGTCAAGGATGTAACCTTGTGCCTTATGAAGTACCATTTGCCCTACATTCAGATCTTCAGAGCATAAGCAGAGCCTGCTGGAGCAGACCAATGACCCCCCTGGTCCAGCTTCCTGCTCTCACTGTGGCCAACCAGATGCCTATGGAAGTCCGCAGGAAGGAGCTAAGTGCAGCAGCACTCTCCTGATTTGTGATCAACTGGCATTCAAATGCATGCTGCCTCTGACAGTGGAGGTAGAACACATTCATTGTGTCTAGCAGTCATTGACAGCTTCTGTGAATTTCTCTAGTCCTCTTTTAAAGGCATCCAGGTTGGTGGCCATCACTATTTCTTGAGCATCAAATGTGCTTTTGCTGTTATTTTAATCAGCTTTGAACAGTGGATTTATTCCTGATCCCTGTACACAAAGCCATGTGACAAATGAGTGTGAATAGAAGAGGGCATGGAGAAGGGAGCAGCTTGGTCCCACTTTCTTCTTCTTCTTCTTCTTCTTCTTCTTCTTCTTCTTCTTCTTCTTCTTCTTCTTCTTCTTCTTCTTGTCATAATAAACTATTCCAATTACCATAAGATCCTATGGTAGGTTACAGCAAATGAAAAATAAAATATTAAAATGTGTTTAAAACAAATTATATTCAAGAAAATAGGTGAGAGAGGGGTGGGGAGGGAGAGACTAGGTAACTGTTGCTAAGCAGACTGTGAAGGGAGGAGAGGTGGCCCATTACACCACCTTTTGAGTAAACAAGCACACACACCTCAAGAGGCACACACCATCAATGACAGTGCCAAAGAGGATACACAGTCACATAAAATGTACTTACAGTAGATTAAACATATTGATGCAAATTTAGAAAGTATCACTCTAATTTATCTAGAAAGACAATTCATCTTGCCATAAGGAGGAATGCTGTGACCAGATTATCACCAGATTATGCTAAATTCAGCTGCTAATGGTTGACCTTCCTACTTTCCCATTTTAGGGTTGTTTATCTTTAAACTGGATTAGGACAAGACCTTCAAATACTGGACTGTCCTTGGTATTGTAGGGCACATGGCCAGCCTAGCTCCCTCTTACTCTCAGTCTACTAACTGCTGGAGGGAGTCCCAGTTCTTGGCCCCTTCTTTTTCTCTCAAGTCTGGTTCAAGCAGACTCATCCCATAGTAGTCCCATGACAGGTCCTCAAGAGGAGAAGGCTGTATGTGTTGGGTGGGAATGAGTGCCTGGATGGCCTAATGGGTGCAGCAGAAGTCTTGAGTAGGTTTGTCATGGCCCAATGTATTGCTGCATCCAAGGACTGAAAGAGTCTCCATTCCTTGTGCTTTGTATAGCAAGAGCAGGATAATGTCCTGTTATTTTAACTTCCCTTTGGGGTTGACATTGGGCTGGCATTCCTCTCCAGCAGAGAATCATGATTAGGACGGCCTTTAGCCTTTTGATTCAGAGTTTCAAAGGGTTAGTTATGCCTCCAAGGAGAAGATGGATGCTCTAGCACTAGATTCCTCACCTGGCTGGAACCTTTGCAGATGTTAAGGAATGAACTGCCAAATCCTCTGAAGGTCAAGAGTATCTACGACCCCTGTCCCTGCAGCTTTAAACTCTTCTGCCTAGAGGGAGTCAACAGTTGTGTCAAAGAAGACTGGGCCTTTAACTGGTATGTTGCAGGACTCAGAAGGTGGACGTCTCTTGGTCCTCCAGGCTAGACTGTTATGTCCTGCAAGTTACAGCAAGACACCATTATGGCAGCTTGTGCTTTCTGCTTTCAACTGGAGAACTGTTGTCTGTGGGGCTGTCCAGGGTCCTGACCTCACACCAGAACAAAGATGGCTTAAGGAGACCTGAGTCTTCCTCCCACCATCTTTGTTTGAGCCATCACCTCCTCTGGAGTATGGAAATTGCTATGAGCCAGGACACACTCGCATAACAAATGAGAAGGGGGACACTTTCATAAAATTCAGGCTCCATGCTGAGATCATTTACCTTGGTGAGCCCCAGGATATTGGTTGCAAACTGAAGAAATCATTCCATTTGCAGAACGGTGTTTGATCTAGTAAAAGGCTCTGCAGATGGAAGATAAGGTAATTTCCTTATCTCTCCCCCCACCCATTTTCCATGTTGTTCTGGAGTGTCCCCAAAACTTCTGGAACAGATTTTTAAGAGCCATAAGAGGGCAGCAGAAGAGTTGGAAATTGATCAACATCTCCCTCCTGCAACAGATCAAAAGCCCTTCAGTTCATGGAATGGCCTTGGGCTTTCAAAGACATGCATTTATGCACTAAATACGCTCTTACAGGGAATATACTTTATGTTAGCAAAATTCTGTATGATGAATTTAGGAAAACAGTCACCCTGTGCTCTTCATACTTGAGAGCATACAATTTCCCAAGTGCTGTGAGTCCCTGAGCACAGCTGGCACATGAGCTCCTAGGGGAAGAGGGCCTGGATCATCTGCTGTACTTTGTCCAGATTCTTTAATGCCACATTGCTTTGTATAGCACTGTATCCTAGGTGCACTTGGCTAGTCATTCAGAAAAAAAGGAGAATGTTAATCCATGTGGCTTGGACATCAGCACTTTTTCCTGTTGTGATCAGATTATTTTGGAAAATTTAGTTGGCGATTTGTGGTGGGAGGCAAGCAGTTAGTAGTATCATGCCAGACCTCTTGGTAAAATTATCTCTTAAATTTTTGGGTCACCTCTATGATGCCTCCGGGTAAATACTCATTCACCAGTCCTGTCCACAACCAGTTTAAAATAGCTAGTGGTCTCATTGATTGGGATTCTTCTGGAGCTCTTGAAAGAAGCAACAAAGGTCTTTTGTAATCACCAGTCAACTCTTTGAGGCTTAGTAAGCTGCTAGATCCAGTGGAGTTCTACCTTTCTTCCTACTCCATAGGGGGGAGAAGGAGCAAAGGGAACACAGTGAGAAATAAATGTCATTTTTCAGTCTTGTCTGGGATATACAATCAGAAAGCCCATTTCCTAAATAGTTCACCAAGTACAGGCATTGTTGGATTACAACTTCCATTATTCCTGGCCACTGGCCATGCTGGCTGGGTCTGATGGGAGATGGATTCCTACAACCTTCTCCTACTGGTCCACTTCTAGGGCATACATTCTGCCAGTACTGTCCCTAAAGGGTGTTGTTTCATGGCCCCGGTCAAACTCAGAGGCAGGGAGGTCTGCCACACACCCAGGTAAACTGATAGGCCCACAGTACTAATATATGCCTCCTACTGCTCTAGGTGTCAACCTGATATCTTGGCTGGGATGGTTGATCAGACAGAAGTCAGGCTACCTAAGAGCTAGATCCTTGCTATACGCTCTGCCATATGCTGTGGGCTGTAACCCATAAATTGTGATGCTGTGACCCTAGCCTACATGTACCCAACCCCACTTCATGCTGCTGACACAATGTTATGAAGTGGGATAGGCAACATAGTGCCCTCCAGATGTTGCTGGGCTCCATAATCCGCAGACAGCATGGTCAATGGTCGAGGAAGATGGGAGCTGTTCTGCAGTCTAACATCTGGAAGGCACCATGTTGGCTACCTCTGCTATGCATTCCTGAGCAATTAGAAAAATGGGACAGACTGCAAAAAAGTAAAAAGGTGCACATTTTCACAAATCTCTCTATTAGTTATCTGTTTGTCACACCAAAGTGTTTCCATTTTAATATATTTTATTACTTTCCAATAGCAGGAATAGAGGCATGAACATAAACATTATCAACATTATCCAAACAACTGGTTTCCCCCCTCCCATCTCTTCCCCCAGAACAGAAGATTAATGTGCATCAGGGTGTTCATTTGAGTATTTTATAAAAGAGTGTCATGTTTCAACAAAATCACCCAGATCATTGTTAATAGAAATATGCATGGGTTGCATTGAACATCCTGGTTCATACCAAACTGTTTCTAAACAGCAACCATCGTTTTCTGATTTGGGAGCTATGTAGAAAGCTCCCTGTCTAAATGACGGTCATCAATTACACAATGGGCTTTGTATGCTGTTAAGCAAGTTGTTGATGGGGTTAATAGTATAAGGCTTCCAGATTATGAATAGATCTTTGAAGCAAGTAAACAGCGGCTCCCAAACAATGGAATCCACTTTACTGCCAGGTGACTTACTCCTAAGGTCAATTATTCTCATTAAATAGCTGTGTAAATTTGATGAACTCCATAAAAAAGAAAAGTTCCTTTCACACACTGAAATGATGAAAAAACAAATGTGTTTCAATGCCCATTTAGCTGAAATAATCACAGAGGCTTTGGACTACAATTTCCACCAACCCCAACCATCATGCTGTGTTGATGGAAACCATAATCCAAAATATCAAGAGGGCATCAGGTTGGTGAGGCAGCTATAATGTTTCCTTTTGCAACCCCTAGATGATGTGTCAGATAAAATACTGAGGAATCAAATCCACCACATTGAATGCAGCACAGATTACAGCCCTTAATTCTAATTGGTCAAACAGCACTGAAATGTTCAAAGCTGCTGTGCAAGGTTACCTTGGATAACTTTGTTAAGACGTGGAGTAAACTACCAGCATCTTAGTTTCTAATTCCTACCTGTAGCCTATTACTATGGTATAGGAGTGTCTTGTGGCCTTGAGTTTGTTTATTTACTTAGCTCTCTTGCGAGATAGAAAGGTGCTATTACCAACATTAAACAGATGGGAAAACGAGGCACACAAAGACTCAAGTACTTGCCCAAGGTCACACAACAGCAAAGCAGTCCATGTGGATTTTATTTATTTCTGCAGCTTAGTCTTCTGATAACTAGAGAATGCTCAGTGCTCATGGTGTTATCTGACAATAAAGACTGGATGCCACAGTGACAGAGATGAGCCGTATTTCAATCAAATGATAAAAGGAAAAGCCACCTGACTCCACCCCAAATTGTACTATTTGTTTTTATTAATTATTATTTATAAAATAATTTTATTTATTAAAATTAGGATGCAGGTGGCACTTTGGTCTAAACCACTGAGCCTCTTGGGCTTGCTGATCAGAAGATCAGTGGTTCGAATCCTTGTGACGGAGTGAGCTCTCATTGTTCTGTTCCAGCTCCTGCCAACCTAGCAGTTTGAAAGCATGCCAGTACAAGTAGATAAATAGGTACTGTTGTGGCGGGAAAGGAAACGGTATTTCTGTGCGATCTGGTTTCCGTCACAGTGTTCCATTGCGCCAGAAGTGGTTTAATCATGCTGGCCACATGACCCGGAAAGCTGTCTGTGGACAAGCGCCAGCTCCCTTGGCCTGAAAGCAAGATGAGCCCCACAACCCCATAGTCGCCTTTGACTGGACTTAACCATCCAGGGGTCCTTTACCTTTACCTGTAATTAATTTGATTCATTTATATCCCACCTTTCCTCCAGAGAGTTCGAGGTGGATTATATAGTTCTTCCCCCACTCCTTCCTTTTCTCCTTATAGCAACCCTGTGAGGTAAATTAGGCTGAGGGATTGTGACAGGTCCAAGGTCACTTAATGAGCTTCATGGTCAAGTTGGGGCTCTGGTCCCTTATGTCCTAGCCTGGCACTGCACAAAAGCACATTGTAATAGACCTAACTAGAGATATGTGACATTGTCATTATGCTAACTGTGGTCCCATTCTGAGCCCAGTTTAAAGTGTTTATTTTAACTTTTCAAGGTTTGGGCCCAAGTTACCTGAAGGACTACCTGAATCCATCCTACTTGCTCATTAAGACCCTGCTCATCTGCCTGCCACCTAGGTAAGTGCAACGGGCAGGCCTTTTCTGCGACGGTCGTACAAAGGGAGAGGGGCTTTTCTGTGGTGGTCCCACAGCTCTGGAACCCATTGCTAGATAATCTCTGGGAGTTCAACACAGTCCAGTCCTTAAGAAAGGCTTTAAAGGTTTATTTGCTTCAGGTGGCCTACATTTATTTATTTATTTATTAAATGAGGTGCTGCTCTCTGTAATGTATAAACTGGGATATTGTGTTTTTTTATTGGGAGTTGTGTGGATGCTTTATGATTATATCTCATTTAGCATTGGATTTTCATAGAAACTTGTTTTGTATTTACAAGCATCCTGTCCCCCCCCCCACACACTTAGGCAGGGGTTAAGTTCCGGGGCCTCACACGCATAAGAGAAACTTCTAAAAGCCTCTCAATGCCCATTTTTTCCTGCTCTCCAGGATTATTTGGGGGAAGTCATGACCTTCAAAAGCTCCTTGGTGCATGCACAGCTGATAATGAGAATGAGGATACCTCTCAAGAAAGCCTATCAGTCAGTGTATCTGCTTCCCTTTTTCTGGTGTCTTTCCCAGTGAAGAACTTAATCAACAGTGGAAGGAAGCACGTCTCTCTCGGTCTCCCTGGATTCAGACCAGGTTATGAGGCTGCTGGGGAATGCAGAATAGGTGGAGCTGAGTTCCCTCAGAGTGGAGCATCCTCTCACAGCCTATCATGAGGCAAGCCAACCTGGATTGTGACATGGGATGAGTACTTAGCCTGCTCCCACCCATCACCACAAACACAATTTCCCCAGAAGATATAAGCTGCTCTTAGCAAAGCCAAGCTGTGACAGCTTGACCCTGCTGCCCCGGGACGCTCATCTCAGGATTTCCTATAGTCCATATGAGTTGTCTGTGTCCCCTTCTCCTTGGACTTCTTGGAACACACCATCTGATGGTGAGTGAACACTATATTAATTTATCTTTAATTAAATAAACTAATGAACAGAAGGCAAATGGGCTCATCATTGTTTATGCCTTCCTAACCCTTCTGTGTCTTCCTCATGTTATTTGAAGATGACCCTGTTTTAAGAGATCAGACCACAATCACTCTGAAGTCCTGAAGAATTGAGTGACTGGGTCGAGTGAACATGCACAGGAAATGTATTTCAGCAATCTTTGTCATAAATATCTACTTGCTCTTGAGCTGTAGAGAGAAGTTGTTTAATTTTAGAAAAACCATCTCAGATGAGGAAGACAAGCTTCCTTGTTGCTATTTCTGTTTTGACTCTGTCAGGTTCTCTTTTGTCTCTCTTGTTAGCCTCTTAAAACAATTTCTCATTTGATTTATTTAAATCCCATTTGTTTTCTAATATGGGCAAGATGTGTCCACTAGCAAAAAAAACCATGTGTGATGCTGACATAGCAATGTGTGTCAAGAGTGGCAGGACTAATGCAATTGAACAGATGAGGAGACAAAATTTGTACTTCAGTGATTTTTACGACACGAAACACCAACATTTGTGCTTTGTTTTATTTTTCTGGTCTGTCTGCTTGGCATAATAACTGGGATAAGAAAAACAACGTCATTGCAAATATATTGCCCTGTTCTTGGACAACAAGGATATATTCTCTTTACTTTATGTGTTACTTTTACTGGACTGGTTACATTCCTGAAACTCAAGTTGTCCACTGTAAGTTATTTCACATATTAGGCAAAGGTAAACACAAGTCTGCCAGCGAGTACACTCTCAACAGGGAGCTATAGATAAGCGTGACTCCATGGTGAATGTAACTGTGCAATATATGTGTTTTAAAATACTTGCCAAAGTTAAGCATGCAAAATCCCATTGATTTCAGTGGAGGTGCTAAGCACATGCTTAGATCTCTGTCACTGAAATCAATAGGATTGAAAAATATTTAACCTCATCTCAGTTGTGCCTTTGGTTGACACATTCTCACTTTGCAATTCTAACTGTCAGCCCAAAAGTACGGTATAACGTATGAAATGGCTCCAGAGGTGGTTGATATAAGAACAAGCATTGTGGCTCAGAAGATGGGTAAAATCTTTTTGGCTATGTTGGGAAATGATCTGAAGGAGTTTATTGTATGTAGGCTGCACTGCATCCGTTACACTAGGGGTGAGACACAGAAGAGATTTTCAGAACAGTGATGAGTCATAATGAAATTTAAAAGGAAAGTGGGAGGTTGGGTGAGGGAGGGTTTGGTGGGTGGGAGAGTTTGGTAAGAAGGTGGATAGATGAGCCAGGAATTATTCTGTGCTTTAGATTTAAATACTCATCTCTGCTTTAAGAAATGCATTATGAAGCCCCAACCCTCATACCTGGGCTTGAGTCCAGCAGACTTTCCTGGCATCTCTGAAAATGATCAACTCTTTGAGATTTGACAAGCTTTATCATACATTCTGTAGCTTCCAGAGTGATTGAACATCGCTAATCATTACAATGCTGCCTGTCTGAGCAATTTGTAGTGTGGGGACCAAATAGAAGGAGAAAAGACAAGCCAGTTATCACACAGTGATGTCATTTTATGATCTGGTGTCTCAGAAGAGCCTAGGAGAGTGGGGATTTTTTGAGGTTTCAACAGGCTGAGATATTTATTACAGGATCTTTAGATAGCGTATCTTGATGGGGTGTTCCAACAGAGGAAGCTCAAGAGATCATGAGTTTTTATTGGTGGAGTTACCAAATAATCGTTCCATGGTAGGGTTTGTCAGTTTGCTTTTTTTATTGAGTGGGTGATAACTTCTGATTATGGAACTCCTAGATTTCCTACATTTGACAAAGGGCAGAAACAAGTGCCCTTGGGCCTTGGCAATTAGAGGTGGAGTGTACAAGGGTCCGAAGAACATGTCTCAGTCTTTGCTGAGTTTTGTGGGGGTGGAATGACAAAGGTACAATTCATTCCACCATGAGGGCAGCTCTTAAGTAGAAGGAAGCTGCCTCCCTTTGGATGCACATGGATTGGTTTCATAGACCACAATTTTCTTTATGGGTCTGTGTTCATGGTTTGAAAGGTGTCTTTGACTTCAACTAGTCTACCACCACCACCATCTGGCTCAATGGCGTTGTTCAAAATAAAAAACTAGCACATGCCTCCCATACTTTGAATTATTTTGTATAAGTTTGTGTTGAACTTCATTGTTTACCCCCTTTCTTTCCTGATTTGTTTCTGCATATCGTTACATTGATGGAAATGTTATTTAAATGTTATCTTCTAATGTTTTCTTATTGTCGTGTCATGAGCCACTGTAAGCTCATCTGCATTGTTGGAGAAGTTACATACAAATATTAAATCACATCAGCGCCAACTATAGCCATTAACATATCCTCAGAGCCTGTCCTGCTAAGATACTTGTACTCCACACAAGGGATGTGGATGGTGCTGTGGTCTAAACCACTGAGCCTCTTGGGCTTGCCGATCAAGTGGTCGGCAGTTCGAATCCCCGTGACAGGATGAGTTCCCATTGTTCTGTCCCAGCTTCTGCCAACCCAGCAGTTCAATAGCACCCTAGTGCAAGTAGATAAAAGGGTACCACTGCCATGGGAAGGTAAACGTCATTTCCGTGCACTCTGGTTTCCGTCACGGTGTCCTGTTGCGCCAGAAGCGGTTTAGTCATGCTGGCCACATGACCCAGAAAGCTGTCAGTTCCTAAAAAGCAAGATGAGCGCCACAACCTCATAGTCACCTTTGACTGGACTTAACCGTCCTTTGGACAATGTATAGGAGAGGAATGGACAGGACTGCTCTAATTCTCACACCCCAAAGAGGGAGATGGAGTTAAGGAAGCCAAATTGAGTAATGTGCCTCTTCCATCCTAGAGGCAGAGCTACATTCTGGGGTATCTCACAGCTTGTACACTAGCAGAACAATCCAAATGTTCAGTGCTACCTGTTGGTCCTCTCCTGCATCCCATCCCATGTCCCCCAAGTGTGCCTGTAAGGGTGGCAGGACCAAGAGAAAGGCCTCTCCTGAAGATCTCAAAACCCAAACCCAACTACTGTTTTTCAGATAGCTTGGCCTAAGCTGTGTAGGGTTTTATAAGTCATAACCAGTACCTAACAATGCCACCAGAGTTCATCCTTTTAAGCAGGTATTCCTAATTCCTGGATGTGTAATTGTGCCTATTCCTGGATCTTGATTATAGCCCTGGTGAATGGCTACACTGCACAGCTGTATAGCCAGAGCCATTTCCAGCTTGGCTTTAAAA
The DNA here is from genome assembly GCF_964234715.1 of Podarcis melisellensis. NCBI lineage: Eukaryota > Metazoa > Chordata > Lepidosauria > Squamata > Lacertidae > Podarcis > Podarcis melisellensis. The sequence continues at coordinate 25,337,485 of NC_138528.1, read as the reverse complement.
ATCACAGAACCGCAAAGCATTTAAATATAAGAACTTTATGGCATCACAGTCATATGTTGGGTGGGTTGCCCATTTCAATACGTGCTTTCATTTGGCTGGTTTGCAAGGGAAATGAGATGACAACAGCATTTAAATCCCTCCGTTTGTTCCTCTTTGGGTAGGTGGCTGGGTACTAGGCAGCAGCTGAGGTGTGTGGGTGTTTGAAATAGTAGTTGACAATTTATTGGTAGCCAACAGGGTTTTTCAAAAGTTGCAGTGGGGGGAGCAATCACATACCATAGCACAGAATTAAATATATGTTAGTATTATCTAAAACTCAGCCAGTGTTAAATAGCCTTGCGTGCTTTTCTTATCGAAAAGCTGAGTGGCCTTGATCATGGGCTTCAGGCACCTACAGAAGAGAAAGGTGTTTGCATTCAGAAGCACCTTAGAATATAGCAGGTAAAGGCTTAATGCAATTTGGTGGTTAGAATATTAAGCTAAGCATAATTTGGGCTCCAACATAATGTAGGTCTTCTGACAGTTGCCATTATTTACCTTTGACATCTCCTCGAGTGTTATTGGTTGCACTTCCTCTGCCCGTTAGTCCTATAGTGCTGGATCCGGGCAGAATGTCACATCTTGTCTGAATGTTTCAGTATTTGTGGCTGGAGAGTTTAATGCTTATCAGGGAACCTTAATTGGGATACTTTGGCAATTCTGTGATATATGAAGAGGAAGCTTTGAAGTTAGGGCTTTATAGGGCCTGGTAAGCTAAGTGGCTTTGGGATCAGCTGGCTGGCTGGATAGGCACCAGGGGTGCCAATTTGAATAAAATATTGGGGTTGCCCAGGTAAGTCCCACCCTGCATAATCAATTGCATGGTGTGGTGTGCACATACCACCTGAATGGCAATGACCATCAGTTTGGGGGGCCCTGGCTTCCTCGGATATTTTATTGAGAGAGTCGAAGGGACTTTGGCCCCCGATAATTGGCTCCTATGATAGGCAGGTAGGTATTGCAGCCTAAGTGACACCCTTGCCACCCAGAGATCAGTCTACCAATAGAAATAGAACACTGGTGGAGATGGAGATAAAGTATCAAACTTCTACTGAGGACCTTAGCTTGAGACAGGCATGCCCTTGGCACTTTATGCATATAAGGTTCTTGTTGTTTATGTTAGGTGGCAGGGTCCCATGAGAGGCCAGTGACTATCCACAAAGTTTGGATTTGAAGAAAGAAGCTAAATTTCAAAGTCATAAGGGCTCTGACTTCCCCATCAAGCTTGAGCTGCAGTCCGTCTTACATTTCAAAACTAAGCACCGACTCAATAGAACACCATTACTGTTGCATAAAACCCCTTAGTTCCCCAATCCCATTCTTGTGGCTTAACCAAACTTCCTCCTGTGTTTTGGCAGGCTGCGCAAGCAGATTGGTTGTGCAGATAAACATTCTCGTTCCTTGTGTAAACAAGGGCATTTTCATAAATTTGCAGAATGAAAATGTTAATAAGCGCCATCAACATTTCTTGCCTGGAACGGCTTGAAGGTTACGAGCAATGTTGATACAAGGCCAGAAAAACCAGCGGCAGAGAGGCACGAAAGCAGTTAGCAATCAGTAATGGATGATCGAGGAGGGGTAAATAATTAAAGTGAATTCCGACAAATGCAGAAAGATGTACAGAGAGCATTCAAAATGCTAACAGATGACAGACAGCTGAATGCCGACAAATGAATTGTAATTACGACTTTGACAAGCTTTTATGGCATAAGACTACTCTTTGTTCCTGATAAAATATGATAAGTAAAGAAATTGCCCCCCCCCCCCGTAAAGTCAGGAGGCAAGCCATTCTGTACCATTAATGAATGATGTGAATAGCAGGGGGAAGAAATTGTTTTTAACAAGAAGACTAATGAGTGCATTTAACTTTTTCTCTCTATTTTAAAGGCAAATCAGTACATTTAACAATAGGTCAGTTGTACTGGGTTGTATGCTTCACAAAATATGGGTGTTGAGACTTCGGTGTGAAAGAAAAGAGAATTCTTAAGCTGGATATTTATTTTGCTTTTTAAACTCATGTTTGCCTAGCTGTTAGCCACAACCAGAAATTGCAGAGTTCAATTTTGTATGTTATTGCTTGGTTTCTATAGTAAAAGCGTCCTTACACAAAACAGAGCTTCTGCTTTTCATTCTTTGCATTTTTGTATGTTTGAGAAATGATGGTATGTACTTTCCGTTCAAACCAGACCAATTTTATTCAGATTTTACCATACCTTGTAACTCTGAATAACTATGTTTCAGAAAGGAAACACCCCCCCCCCGAGTTTTGTGTTCTTTTTCCATTTTAAAAACCTCATCAACAGGAAGACCATCAAAAGAGAACCTTCTACCACTTTGTTTTTTTAAAAGCTTAGTGCCAAGATTCACATTAGGAAGGGCATATATAAGAAATGGAAGAAAGGGAAAATCACAAAGAAGAGTATACACAAGTAACCAACAGTTGCAGGGAGAAGGTCAGGCAGGCCAAAGCTTGGAATGAGCTCAGGCTTGCAAGGGAGGTTAAAAATAATAATAAAGGTTTCTTTGCTATGCTTGAAACAAGAAGAACAAGAAAATAGTAGGTCCTCTATTTGGAGAAGTGTGATTGGGTGAGAAGGAGAGTTAGCTACTTTACGTGAATTCAAATATCCAGAGCATGAAGAGCTCTAAGGGTTCTCAAGGATTCTAAAGAACCTAAGGGTTCTAATGGAGCTTCTGGATTTAATCTCAGAGCCTATGCCTAGAATCTTTAAGAATTACTGGAGAAGAAGTGTGGTCCATGCAGACTGAAGATGGGCAAATGCTGTCCCCCATCTTCAAAAGGGGGGGAGAGAAGACCCCGGTAATGATTGGCTAGTCAGCTTGATGTTGGTACCAGGAAAAGTCATAGAACAGACAGCCTGTGAGTAATTAGAAAAGGTTGTCGTGATAACAAAGACCCAGCATGGGTTTCTCAAAAACAAGTCGTGTCTGTTGAATCCCCCCCTTTTTTATAGAGTTACAAGCTTGGTGGATCAGGGGAATGCTGTGAATGTAGTGTATCTCAATTTCTGTAAGGCTTTTGACAAAGTCCCCCATGATGGGAGGGTTAGCTAATGTAGCAGAAGACAGAATCAGGATTGAAGATAATGTTAACAGATTGGCGAACTGGGCCCAAGCTAACAAAATGAATTTCAGTTGGGTTCTACACTTAGGACAAAAGAACCTGTTGCACAAATATAAGATGGAGGACACCTGGCTTACAGGTGAAAAGGATCTAGGGTTTAACAGTGTGTCAGTGAGTCAACAGTGTGATGCAGCAGCAAATATATATATATATATAGTGCTATTCTAGGCTGAATCAACTGAAGTATTGTATCCCGATCAAGGGAAGTAACAGTCCTGCTCTATTCTACCTTGGTCAGACCATATCTGGAGTATTCTGTCCACTTCTGGGCACCACAATTTAAGAAGGATATTGACAAGCTGAAATGTGTGCACAGGAGGGTGACCAAGACTTATGAATAATGGTTGAAAGAGATGGGTATGTTTAGCCTGGAAAAGAAGAGACTGAGAGGAGATATGATAGACATTTTCAAATATCTAAAGAGCTGTCACATGGAAGATGGGGCAAGCTTGTTTTCTCCTGCTCTGGAGGGTAGGACTCAAACCAATAGATTCAAGTTACAAGAAAGATTTGACAAAGTCATATCAATGACAATATCTTCAATCCAGTTTGGATTCTTAATGCCAAATTGAGCAAAGTCATGCCAAAGTCATGCTTTGGTCCACCATTTTGATTCAGAATGGCAACCAGCATCCATACAAAGAAAAAGATTGATGCCTGCCCTTTGGGAATGCTCATGTCATGTTGGGCAATGGAATCTTCAGAGGCATCTAAATTGGCACAGGTTGGAACTATAACATGAAAAATCAGGCAAAGTCACACTGAAGTCATGTTTCAGTCCACCATCTTGATTCAAAATGGCAGCTGGCATCCCACCATTGATGGAAACTGCTTCCCCCACCTCAGAAACTCTCGTGTCAAGTTTGTAATCCACACAATTTGTACCCGTCATGCCAAATATTGGGCAAAGTCACACCGAAGTCACGTTTGGGACTGCCAAATGACACCCAGCTTCCCAACAGCAATGAAAACAGACACCTGCACCTCAGGAATCCTCATGCCAAGCTTGATGATGATAATTCAAGTGGTGACTGAACCTGTTGAGAACAAATGAACAACTCATTTCCCAAAATATATAGTAGATTTGGAGTGAGTTGCAGATGGATGTGAGATATCAAAACACAGGATATATCACATCAGGGTTTGGTAGAATAATGATATCCAATAATAACAGTTTGTGGATTTGCAAATTGCCTTGCTCTTGAAAGCCATCATGCATCTAACACATTGCAGATGTACCCATTAGAGTTATCAGGGATACAGCACTAATCCTGCTGGTTACTAATAAATTGACAGTGTTTGGAAAAAGCAAAGGTCCTGACTTCCTTTGTCTCCTCAGCCTGGTCCTCGAACCCTTGTCGGCATAAAAGAGTCCATGAGAAGAGTGTCCTTGCAGAGTATTTTCTGCTTTTATTCTTAAAAAGTCTTTATCTGCAAAACGACCAACCAACTGTACATACATCAACACTACCAGCTTTCACCAGCCAACCCACACACACACACAACACTAACATTGACCACTCTATATATACAGGTACAATAAGGTGAAAGGTTGCATGAGTAATTGTAGGCCGCTGACTCATGCTGACTTAGTTCTTTTAGCATTAAAGAAACAGCGGCCAATTTTTAGCAGTGACATAAATCCTGTGCGGCTACAGACAAAAGTGCAAAGTCCAAACCTAGAGTACAGTAACATCAAACAACAAGCACAACATCACCCAAGAGGACTGAGGGACGGAAGCCGTTCATGAGTCAGTTGAGTTGGACAGCAGTGCACATCCCTCTGTGCCTGAAGGCAGCGTGAAATGAACTCCATGCGGGTTTTGTAGCTAAAAAGCCTATTTTGCAACAGGCCTAGCTAGCAGCCCATCCCTGAGTTGAATAAGTGTTGCCACCATCCACATGATTCAAACTGTTAAATGTGTGAGTCAATTCTAAAGGAAAAAATGGGGGGGGGGACGTTTCCTTTCTCTCTCATGATTGTAGCCTGACTCAAAGACACATATTAAATGCTCTGAATCCTTGTATCTCTTCAGGGAGGACTTGACAGATTCTTTCAAACCCCCAAAGAAAAAGTGCAGTTAAAACCTCTTCACTGTCTTTCTGCCTGAGGCATAAGAAGGAAAGAGGCATTCGTGGTTTATACAAAAAGGTGCAACTGTCCTAGGGATATGTGACAGATCTTGATGGCCAATCAGCTTGGGACTACAGTGTGTGTGTGTATCCTTCTAAATAAATCCACAGCTAAGAGCTTCAAGGGTTCCCAGCTGGAAGACAGGTACTACAAATTGAAAACAAATAGGAGCTTAAGTGATCAGCAAACCCTGGAGATATTGATCTGAAATAGATCCTGGCAAAGGCACCAGCTTTGGAAAAAGATTAAGGGGGCCCAACAAGGCATCCTGATGTCACATGTGTGATGTAGCAAGGAACCAGGGGGTGGAGCTGAACACAGTGGCAGCATGGTCCCATTGGCCAGTGGCCCCCATCCCCCCCCCCGTCATACAAGGGAAAGACGGGGAAAGCCAGTCACTGCAGCAGCAGGAGGAGGAGAAGGAGGATCTACCAACCATTGAGTCATGCCATGTCCCACTCAGCTCCAGTATTGCCTGCTTCTCCTATTCCTCCCCCATGTAGCAGGATGAGAAGGAGCTGCTGGCAACCAAAGCCATACTGCGCCCACCCTCTCCACCCTCTGAACATTGGGCGGGCGGCCCCTAGGAGTTGGTGCCTATTGATCCTGCCTTTCATTGGTTCAGGTGATTCAGGAAGGGGTGTGGCCTTGGAAAACTTAGATTGACAGCACTGTTCTGAACAAGCCATTTAACGCAGCTATCCAGAACAGCAGAAAAGTATAGAATGAATCTTTCTGTTGCCATGAGCTGCATACCTGACACACGTTCTTGAGCCGAGAACAGCAAAGTCTGGATGAAAGGGGGGAAAACTGAAATCTCATTTGCTCTCATCTATCCTAACCTTGCTGAAGCTCACTCTTAAGATTGCACATCCTTTGGGAAGATTTTGCAAGTGTGCTTATATACACATCTGATGGGTATTCTCACTATGCTGAAAGACTAATAAAATCCAGAGACTTTCACAATGCTTGTAAAGAATGAGTACAATGATATGAAAAAGGTGACTCCTATCAATGTCAATGTAATCTCTATACAACATCAACATGAAAACTAGCCTCATACCTTTCAAATGTTTTTTTAGAGCTCACACTTCATTAAACTAACTCTTCCCCATCTTTCTGCCATCAGAGATAAGTTTCTTGAATGGATGATGAATGTTTCAGTGACTCAGCATATCTGGACATAGTTTTCCAACACCAAAAGCTCTCCCTGGAGAGAAAGAAATCACAGGCTCTGCTTTATACGAATTAAACCTACAGGAAAATTAAAACAATGGACTAGTGGAGCCCGTTTTTCTCCAACTAATTAGAAAAGTTTTATCTGTGTTAATCTCTTCATTCTACCTTTCATTGCACACAATTCTTACGAAACTAGGTTTACCAACTAACCAGGAAAACTGACCTCTCTCCTAACTTTCAGCAATTAGCAAATGAACCTTTTTGTGGCATTGGGATAAGAAGATTAACACCTGAGCATATCAGGGCAACAGGATCATGTTTAGGGAATCTTTTAATGTTTGATGGATTACTGTATTTTAATATTTTTTGGAAGCTGCCCAGGGTGGTTGGGGAAGCCCAGCCAGATGGGTGGGGTATAAATAAATAACTATTATTATTATTATTATTATTATTATTATTATTATTATTATTATCACAGTAGCAGAGGATAGTAAAAAAAGTTGGCGACCTTATATACAATCTCCACTTAGGTAAAGGTAAAGGGACCCATGACCATTAGGTCCAGTCGTGACCGACTCTGGGGTTGCGGCACTCATCTCACTTTATTGTCCGAGGGAGCCGGTGTTTCTCCGCAGACAGCTTCTGGGTCATGTGGTCAACATGACTAAGCTGCTTCTGGCAAACCAGAGCAGTGCATGGAAACGCCGTTTACCTTCCCGCTGGAGTGGTACCTATTTATCTACTTGCACTTTGAAGTGCTTTCGAACACTAAATAATGTGGTACGGGTCTGGATCTGAAATCTCAGTTCTGACATTTGCAAAGTTATGATAAAATTAAGCTTATAACATGAACTTTATTTATGATAATTATATCCCACCTTCCCCTCAAAGAACTCAATGTGGTGTGCATAGTTCTCTCCCACTCAATTTTATCCTCACAACAATCCTGTGAGGTAGGTTAGACTGTGAGACAGGGACAGGCCCCAGGTCACCTGGTGAGCTTCATAGCCAAGTGGGAACTGGAATCCTGGTCTTCCAGTTCTCAGTCCAACACACTAACTGCTACACCACATTGGCTTTGTAGTTTTCATCTAAAATGAAGACTTGCTCTCTTAATTTTTTCTGCTTTCAAAAATTAATTGCTAAGCCCACAGACTATGTTTTCTTACATGTAAACTGGATTTGGTAGAATAGAAGCCAGGTTTTTCTGTGAATTCGTAGGCAAAACTGAAATAGTTCCAAACGTTTCATAAGCACAAAATTCTCCTGATGTCCCAAAATTGTTGCAGCAATTTATCCATATGCAACATAGGTACCATCTGTTGAGACAACGTTGCTTGTTTTTATTTATTTTTTTACATTTCATTGACCTTTCAAGAAAAGATTTGCGTTGCGCATAATGATACAGCAAAAGTTTAGCAGCACAATCCTGTGACTGTTTTACGAAAGAAGCAAGTTCCACTGTGTCCAGTGGATACACAGTGTTCCCTGACAAGTGTGTTTAGGGTTTTAGCCTAAAAAAATCATAGAACTGCAGAGTTGGAAGGGAACCTGAGGATCATCTAGTCCAGGCACAGGCAAACTTGGCCCTCCAGATGTTTTGGGACCGCAACTCCCATCATCCCTGACCACTGGTCCTGTTAGCTAGGGATGATGGGAGTTGTAGTCCCAAAACATCTGGAGGGCCAAATTTGCCTATGCCTGATCTAGTCCAACCCCCTGCAATGCAGGAATATGTAGCTATCCCATATAAGGATCAAACCTGCGACCTTGGTGTTATCAGCACCATGCTCTTGCCAACTGAGCTATGCAAATATACACTGGATCTCTCTCCCTTCCATTTGTGGAAGAGACACTCTAGATCCAACTCTTAACTGTCAAAATCTTAGTCTGGATTAATAGGTATCAATGTGTGAGATCCACAGAAATCAATAGACAAGTTAAAACTATTGATTTCAGTGTGTTTGCTCTTTGACTCCTCTTGAATATCACCCTAAGACCATAATTTGATACGTCCACTCAGAAGTAAACTCAGAAATAATTCAATGGGACTTATTCCCAGGTAGATGAATATAGGATTGCAGCCTTCTTTTCCTTTACATCTCCTTTAAGAAACAGCAGCTTGGCTTGATTTTCTTGTTTGCCCATCTGCCTTAGAAGAACCGTTATTTCTATTTTAAAGCCTTTCAAAAATAAAGGCATTTTCGCACATGACATGCAAAATGCCTTTGAGCCTCTCTTGTGCTATTTGTGTGCATGTGTGAATATTGTTAATACAGGATAGAAAGTGGGAGAGATTCGGGTGTTGTTGTTTTTTTAAATTAAATGTACTGGAACCATTATAAGTTTTGCGTTAATGTTGCAGCTGGTGAAAAGAACTTTTGGTGTGATGTGAAAAAATATCCTTAAAAACAAAATAAAAATTAACATTGCCATGCTGAACTCTGTGGATTAAAACCTCTCCACCTTAAAACTGCTTAGCTGGATCAAGCATATTCTACACAGAGTGATACAAATACATCAAATAATCAGTTACTCCAAAGAAGTACTGAGAATTTGATGGTCTTTTGCATTGGCCTTCCTTTGGTCACCCTGCTCCTCACCAGGGCGATGTGGAGGGGGGGAGGAATTAAATTCTGTTTGCATTTAAAGGTGGAGTTACCTAAATGACGCTTTTCAAAACAATAGATGATCTGAAACACAGTCATTGTTCAAAATTTGCACTTCTCTAAATTTTGCAATGCAGTTCTCCAGCTATGTAGTATCACATGTACAAATATGCATTTGCTAAGGTAAAGCGTGCCTAAAAATGCATATATTCATGAAAAATCATACTGTCCCAAAAAGCTTTATAGTAGGAAAATTGCTTTGCAAAAATGTTCATATTAGAAGTTCACACAAAAATGCTGGTGGATGTTCATGCAGACCTTTTTTTAAAAAAGCAATAAATTGCAAACTTATGTGGAAGCATAGAAAACTAAAGTTAAGATTGGCAAAAAGAGAAATGGAGAGAAACAGAAATGGGCAGATTTGCTGATCCCTCTGCACAAGCCAGCACTGAAACCTCCCTTTGTTGCTGCTCACACCAACTGCTATTGACATGCCTCCAGTAACTTGGTTTCGATACACTCTGACACAGTGTCCCCCAGGTGGTGCATAGGAGCAAACACACCTACACATCTGCAGGACATGTTGACCTCAAAGTTGCTCTCTCCATTTCATGTCATCGTTTTATTGGAAGGGCCCAGCTTGCAAAAAACAACAAGGGACAAGTGAAAGCTGGAAGCTGAAAAATCATTGGCACGCATTTGAGGTTTTAAAGATGAAAGGAAATTGGTCAGACTCCCACGATGTCTGCATCCCTTGGGAACAGACACTGAGAAATTGCCAAACATATGACTGGCCATAATTCTATCAAAAGCTATTTATAAAAAATAAAAATAAAAATGAAGGAAAGAAGGAAGAGCCTGTCAAGTGAAATAAATTGCAGCACCTGAAGGCATGGAGTGGACTGTTATTGGGTGATATCTTGGTAACTCTCCAGTTAAAAACATACCAGGCAATAAAAAACAGAAAAGCAAAAAGAAAGGTCTTTCAAGGAAAATCGATATGAGATATCCCATATATTGCAAGGACTGTCTGGTGGCTCCTAGGTGTGCCGTGCACTATACCACTTTATTTTATTTTTTTTAATCCCATAGGAGAAAAATCACTTTCTGGAAAAAGAGGTATACTTTAGAGGATGTAAGATAAATAAGGAGGATGTTTGAAATGCAACTAGAAATATAAAGAAAAAATATTGTATGTAGTGGCTCTTTTTCTTCTTTTGCTGTGACACACACTCTATGCTCTCTCGACAGTTTTTTCTCCTTTAATTCCAGCACCAGTAATTTATAAATATGTACTTTTTCTGCAATGCACACACATTTTATTTCATTTACCAAAATGGCATGAGGAATCTGCCTAATGAAGAATCCATTTAACAAAACGGAATGGGGAAACGTTGCTTCTCTGAAGTTTAACCAGAGCAAAGCACTTAATTTATGACCTAGTCCTATGCATATTTCTTTAATAGCAAGTACATCTCACAGGTCCACAATCCAAAAGCCTAAAGGCCAGTCCCATTTTGCCCAGTGGACCTTACTCCCAGGTAAAACTGCATAGGACTGACTGCAGTGTATGAGTAATAATGACGATGATGACAATAGTAGCAAAAGTGTGGTGAGGAATATGAGACCTAAATGTTACAGTGTTCTTGTGCAGCATGCTTAAAAACTCTGCATGAATTATTACTATTGTTATAATTAATTTGACATCCATTCAAGTAAGTGCAAAGACTCATTGACTTCATGATATCATTATTTGCAGCCTCAAGAGAAATCCCATTATTTATTCTTACACTTTGCTGCTTGTTAAGGCAGAAATATTACTACTGCATTTGGTCCAGTTTGGGTGGCAGGCCTCTCTGTTCTTCACTCATGTTATCTCTCCATTTTAGTGCAATAGAAATGCAGCCCTTATCCATTTGTGATTCACGGGCCACTGTTTTCCCTCCTGATCCTTCCATTTATTTACCAAGTTTATATCCTGCCCTTGCTCCACAAAGAGCCCAGGACAGCAAGTAAGAGTGTGTGTGTGTGTGTGTGTGTGTACAATTTGAAAACAACAATAAAGCAAAAATGTTCTAAATATTAAAGCATTCTAAAAACAATAACAATTAAAAACATTTTAAAGTCAGTTTAAAAAATATTCTAAATGCAATTGCAATTAAAAATCTACTTCCATCCAATGATCCCAGGAACAGTGTTCTTCAGCCACCAAATGCCTGGGTGAGCAGACATGTTTTCAAAATGCTCCTGAAATAATGAGGGAGAAAGACACACCACACTAGGGAGAGCATTCCACAACCAAGGAACCACCAACAGGGCAGCCCCCGGTGTTGGACGACCAACAAGGTCTCATCATAGAGTCTGAGACGGTTGGCACTGGCAAAGTTGCTTAGTTAGGCCCTATAAGCTATGCATCTATTTATTTCTTATTTTGCCTACTGTGTTTCCTTGGATAGAATTAGGGAGCCACTTACTGCAGTGCTACGATAGGGAGGGAAAATAAATATTTTTCATCCCTATTACAGTGCTGATCTTGGAAGAAACACTCCAACATCAGCACTGTAATAGGAACGAAACAGAGAAGTACTCTTCCTGCTTTTCCGATCCTCGCTCGAACCTTCTAGCAATGTTGTCTATGTCAGAGGGAGAAGCGGCACTTTTGAAATGTACTATGAAACATGTGATTTTGGAAGAGTGTGGCAGGCCATTAAAAATGGCTTCATGGGTCAGCATTGGCTGTGAGTTCACCACCTCTGGCATAGATATAGACTGCCCCCCCCATACACAATTGCTTTCTGAATGGTTCTCAATCATATACTAGAAGATCCACCTCAGAGCTACAGCTCCCAGAATAAACTACAGTTCTCAGGATTCCTTGGGGGGGAGTGATATAAGGGGGCTTTAAATGCATGGTGGTTGATGTGACCTTTGATCCAGTCCAATGAGACTTTTGAAACTTTTTGGTGGGTCGTAACATCCTAAGGCAGCCTTGGCATTTGTTCAAAATAAAAATGGCAGTCTAACTCAGCCATGCCTGCTACTGCAACCTACCTCATCCTCTGCTTTGCTTATTTTTCCAGGGTTTTTTTTTTAAGGGGGGGGTTGCTTGTTTATTTGGCTGGCAAATAACACCCTAAGAAAAGGCATCATCATTCCTGCACCACTACACCACAGACGGCCTGCGTTTCTGTGTTCCCCATTCATGCTTGCAATAGAAAAATAAGAATAAAAATATTATGAAAACATTCTACGCTGCTCTCTCTCTCTCTCTCTCTCTCTCTCTCTCTCTTTTAAAGGCAGCGTTTAAGGGTTAAGCAATCAAACGATACCCAAGATTAATATTTCAGAGGAGGGGGAAATAAATCAACCTAAACGAAAGGAGGAGAGGGGCGGGGCGGGAGTTTTGGGTAGGTGGTTAAACGCTGGCGAGACCGGGCTTGCCGGCTTTACTGCTCGGCGCTGCAAGATGCGCCGAGCTCCGCCTGTGCTATACTGCCACCTTGTCTAAACGCGGGGATTTGCACGGCAACTGTACAAAGCACGTTACGGGCGCTGCTCGCCTCCTGCACTTCTTCTAGCATAGTGATAGGTAGTTAAATAGAAAATTTTCACAGCCCTTACAACTATGATCCGAATATTCTCAGGCGATGTACCCGAGATCTGTGCTTTGAAGTCAAGGAAGCAGAGATGAGAGCATGTCAGGGGCAGGCAACACCTCTCCGCTCCGTCCCAACAGGGTTTGATTATGGAGCTCTTTAGCAGGTCGCTTTGTGCAATCTGAATTGAAATGGGCCGAGGTGCACCAGGTCTCAGCAGCACGCCATCCAACAAACCGTTTTACTTCGGCGCAGCTTCACTGTAGCTCCTGGTGCTTCCACGGAAGAAAGTGAGTTATTTGCACGCCTCAGTGCCACCCTCACCAATATATCTCTGCCATACTTTTTGAGATACGCGGGGGGGGGGGGGGAGAGAAAATCGACCCCTCCCTCTCCTGCCTCCCCTTCGAGTTAACGCTCTGCGCGCGTCACTTCGGAAAGGCTGGAGGAAGAAATCGGGAGCTGTAGCCTGCGCAGAGGAGCTTACCGCTTGGATCTTTCGTTCTTCCTTCCTCTCTCACACAGTGCCTTTTAACTCTTTTTTTTATTCGGCGTTTGAAAGCAGGGAAGCTTTTAGGCACGAGTTCACGTATCTCTTTAGTGATGTGGCTATCAGCGTGCTGATGTTCCTTATGAACTCTCCGTTGCTCCACCGTAGCAGAGCCAGTACAAACACATTAAAAGCGCATTTCCCTCGCCTCCAGCAATCCCGGGAACTGTAGTTTGATAAAGGGTGCTGGGAATTGTGTAGCCCCGAGAGGTAAACTACGGTTTTCATGGTTCTTGGGGGTGTGTTCTTTAGATATATGGTGCGTATGCAGCTCTGATAAATTAATTCTGCATTTCAGGGGGTTGGACTAGATGACCCTTGGGGTGCCAGTTCTATGATTCTATGGCCTATTGTGCCAGGAAGACAGAGAGACCCAAGGCCTAATCCGCATTCCGAGTACATCCGGAGCAGAACTGGTTCTCTCTTCGACTTCTTCACTAAAGCCCCAACGCCAGATGAAAGAGGAAGGAGGCTCGTGGGGAGGAAGGAGGTTATCTTTGTATGCCTTTCCACAGTTGTAGAAGCGTACACACGTGCACGCTGTTAACGCACATTCTGCTTCTGCTTGCGGAGCCCCGAAGGCGAGGAGGTTGGAAAGGCTGGTGCCGGTTTGAGGTGTGCCGGGGGTTGGGGAAGAACTAAATAACTACAGGTTAAAGTCATGCCACACGCACGAAATCCAAGGATCAGAGGCGAAATCCCTCCGAAGTGGCTCCTAAATCCACGTATTGTTCACGGGAAACACTTTTTTTAAAAGGTCTGTAAGTGCAGAAAATAAAGATCCAGAGTAGAAACACTCCCCACCCGCCCCTTTCCTCTCGAGTCCAGTGGCAGATTATGCCTGTTCTTTCTTTTCCAAACCCACCCCTTGAGACAAGACGAGGCGGCACGTTTGCAAAAGAGACACGCAGCTGATCTCCCGAAGGATATCTCTCTCTCTCGTGTGTGTGTGTGTGTGTGTGTGTGTGTGTGTGTGTGTGTGTGTAAGTTTCCCCAGGCATGCAAGCCTCTCACTTTCTCTCTCCAGACACTCTGTGCTGGGCCAGCCACAACAGAGCGACCTCTCTCGCTCGCTCGCTCGCTCGCTCTCACAGGCTCGGCTCTTCTTTCAGCGTCCCGCCCTCAAAGGGTTAAGCGGCCGCTGCCTGCCGCTCTTTGCTAGACGGCTGAGTTTCGAGGAAGGCGCTGTTTGAGGCAGGCGTCGCTGCGCGCTGCTGTTGCCGCTGCTCTTGCAGCCACCCGCTTGTGAAACCCGCCAGGCAGGCTCGCTTTGGGAAGACGGAGGGGCACCCATCTGGTGCATCGAGGATCTGCTTTGGGGAAAGAGGGGAAAAAGAAAGAGAGAGGGAGAGAGATTTGCGGGCCGGAGGCGGAGAAGAACGAGGCATTTGGTCATGCTCGGCTGTCTTTTGCATCTTGGCGCTCTGGGTTGAATGACCGGCTGGACAGCGGCTCCAGAAGATCCCTCCGCTGGGCGCTCTTCGGCGAGAGAAGCCTCCTCGGCGGCGGCGGTGGAAGCCGGAGATTATGAGGACGGCGAGCGTGGCTCTTGCCAAATATGGAACAAAGCCAGACCTTGGCGGTGATCCTTAAATCAGTACAATGCAGGAATCGAGCGGCTGCCCTCGCCACCTTCCTGACCCAGTGGGGTTTGGGTGAGCTCCAGCGAGAGGAGAAACGCGGCGCACTCTCGTCAGGTAAAGCGAATTCTTTTTCCTCGCTGCCTTCGTGCTGCAGGCGCCACCATCTGAGATGGATGGATGGATGGGGAGAAAGAACTCGGGCCATTTCATACGCCCAGGGTTCAAAGTTTCATGGGGGGGGGGGGACCAGAGAGGCGTGCAAGGTTAGATTCGGTGTGACTCTGGAGCGAGCGAGGAAGAGAGAGGTGGAGGCTGTGGATTCTCTCTCCATAGGCAGGAAGAGTTGTGTATGCATGGGGGGGGGCATAATAATGATAATGATAATATATCTGCGATCCTGAAAGTACCTACTCCAAAGTAGTCCCCTTCAAACCAATGACAGTTCGGTTTCTGCATGGCAGATTAAGTTTGTGGTGTTAGTTCAAGTACGCACACGAACACATTTTCTGGGTGAATTAATGACGGTGTCTCCTTTCCAGTGCTCACCATTCTCGCGCTAAAGGTCCACGTGGGTGGATTCTGATGGCTTCTGTAAATCAGGCCGTTCCGTGCCTTCAAGTTCAAGTTCTCAAGCCTTGAGGTAGTGACAATCGTGTGTGTGTGTGTGTGTGTGTGTGTGTGTGACGTTTCAAAACAGTGCCTCTGCTTCGCCGGTTCGTTTTTTGCGTCCGGAACCTGTGCGCCTTTACGCGCAAGGAAGCTCCGGCGAGTTCAACGGGACTTTACGTCCCTGACAAATCTGGACCAGATCGGGCTGCAAGAGTGAGGCGCAAGGGTTTGAGAAAAGCAGCGTCCTCCCTTCTCTCTCCCCCTCCCCGTGCAAAATAAGGATCCAGAATCAATCGATTGGAGAGCTCTGAGTGGCTTATTCCCCCCAGCCCCCGCTGCCTGCACTCCTTCCTTTTTAGTGCCCCTCCCCATTTTAATCCAGATCTACTGCTGACGGAAACAAACCTCCTTTCTTCCCCCATCAGTCAATCACTGTCTGGCAAATGTCTTTCCTCCACCACCCCCTTTTCGCCTCCGCAGAAGAGGGGTGCGGGAGCGTTAGGGCTGGGTTAACTCCTTCGAGTCCGGACCCTCATTCATTCCGAGTTACCGGGATACCCTCCCGCACCGTCTTGATTTCGCCGAGACTCCCCCCGCTTTCCTCTCCAGCGGCGATTCTGCTTTTGTGATAACAGTGCCAGCAGCACTGCGTGCCAGGCTCTCGTCAGCGCTTCCGTTTCAGAGTCTGGCTGGATGCTCCTTCTGGCTTTCTTCTCCGGGGTCTGCGCACCAGCATTTCTATTTTTCAAAGGCATGGGGAGGGGGCTGGACCCCTTCAGCGGGTTTAGGAGTTCCTCTGTCTTGGAAAAGTACATAGATTGCAGGCTGTGAACCCCGCGAGAGCCATGCCAGGAATGAAAGTGCCATGATCCCCAAGCTCACAGATGGGCTGTGTGAGAGAGGGACATAGTTTTGGTCTGTGCCCAGGCTTTGATAACAGCGTGTCACATCAGTAAATATGGGAATCTGACTTAGTTCAGTAGCGTCTACAATGACTTGCATCAACTCTTTAGGGTTTTAGGGTTTCCGCCTCCTACAGCCTGGGGATGCCGGGGATAGAACTCGCGATCTTCTGCGCGCAAAGCAGGCGCTCTGCCACTGAGCTACAGCCCTTCCCTCCTTGAGCTGATTCCATTTCTCCGTGTAATCTGGGCATAATCATAGACCTCTGCTTTAGAACAGTCATGCGTGCTACGCCTTCCCTTGCCATATATGTACCCCTTTTCCTGCGTTTGGGGATGTGCCTTCGGAGGTAGCTTAGGCCGTGTCCAAAACGCCCAACGCGTCTGTATGCCCCGCCAACACTTTGCTGGGGATGGGTGGCTGAGGCAAGGAGAGCGAGCGTGTGGCTTGTACGTGTGATCGAAGGGAGAAGGGGGAAACGGAAATACCTCTAACCGGCTCTTAGCGTCAATAGGACGTTTCGCTCAAGGGAATTCTCAGTAGTTTGAGTCCAGGCCTTCTTCACTCCAGCGTCTGCACTTGGGTTTATTTAGTTTACACTTGATTGCTGTACACTTGATGGCTGTCTGCGGAGGGTGTGAACTGGATCCGTGGAAAAGCCTCGCGCTTGAGGCCATGTGGGCTTTCTCTTCCTGGCGTTGGGTCTGTGGTGGCCCACTCATACTTTCAAGGCACCCTTTTGCGTGGCAGTCATCAGATGTTGAGAAGGCAGGTGTGAAACCCTCCCTTTCCCTGCAGATGAACCAGGAATGAGTTCGCGACACTAGTGTCAATCCACTAGGCTCTTTAGCTCTAGAACCTCGAGCCCAGATGCTCGGAGGAGGGAAAACAAGTCAGCATGGGGAAAAACAAAATCAGGAATGGTTTCAAACGCTTTTATTTAAAAAAAAAAAAACCTACCCACCTCCAAAAGAAGAATCTGTAGGATCCCTGAAATTGACAAACTTCACCGAGTTCCCTCCCTCTCTGGTGCTAAAAATTAATGTCAGAGACATGCAAGCCGATAATGTATATTCATTTTTACCAGCAAAGTCTTGCAGGTACAGCCGCCTTTTTTTCTCCCTCCTCTCCATTTGTATCCTAGCAAAGCTCTCAAAGAGTATAAAAACGATCAATTTCATTTTAGTCTGGTGAAAATGCGCCCCCCGTGCAGTAGCCGAAAATTTAAATAAAAAGGGTTTACTGGCTGCCCCCTCGCGAATGTAGCATTTGGGGGGGTTGGAGGTTATTTATTCAGTTATGAGGCAGAGACGTCTAGATTTCTTCTGCCTTTAGAAAAGTCAAGATAACACAAAACAGATCTCTTCCTTCTCCGGGGATCGGCTGGTGATTTGATTTTGCCAGGTAAAAGTTCAAAGGGGGTGGTGGTAATGGGGATCTCACCGTAGGCTGCAGGCATGTGAAATAACACCGCTATAGTGAACATTCTGCCTCTTTCCTCCCTTTCCCTTTCTAATGACTACAATTAATTCATTTTATCCCAGGGAAGGGAGTTCCTTTCCCTGCAAGCGGGGCGCCTGCTCAGCGCAGGATAAGACCAAGTGGCTTTTTATTGTTAATGGTCGGGATCCGGGGGGGGGGGGGGAGCCAGAAAAACTCAAATCCTGCCTGCCATGGAAGCCCTGCTGATGTTTTTTGTCGGGGAGCCTCTATTGGGGCAATTAAAGCAGCTAATGACACGCGCGCGCGCCCGCACGTCCAGAGCCGAGCCGAGAAGTAGATCAGGCTGAGCGCCTAAGACACCGCTTGGTGCTGTTTCCCGTATTCTATCTGATAGCTGCGCGCAAAGGGGGAGGAGGGGGAGAGACTCCTAATAAGAATCGAGGCAGAAGCGCCTCTTTGGCTAAAGAACTTGACGGTGAAGGGTGGGTTAAATAATTAAGGGGGGGGGAGAACCCGAGCCCGACTTTTCCTCTTGGAAAGCTTTCAGGCTGCAGCCCTGCCTTCCAAGCATTCTTTAAACTCGCCATGTGGGAGGAACTCCAGGAGAGAGAGAGAGAGATGGCTATCAACCCGAATTCATTACTGTAAACATCTCCCTGGGGTGTCAGGCGAGCAAAAGGGAGAGAGAGGAGAGGGAGAGAGGGGTGGGAGAGACAGAAAGGCTCGGCTGCCATTAGAGTCCGATCGGAGATCTCCTGACGCCCAGGATCAACCTGCCAGCGCGGCTGGACTATCCGAGCCCAGAGGGGAAAGAGGCGCTCAAGCGCACACGCGCTCACGCGTGCACGTCTGCATGCGCCCGGCGCCCCTGGAGGCTTCTGGGGTGCTGCTCGCCTGCGCTTCCTCCTCGTGGGATCCTCACTCTCCTGGGCTCTGAGGACCGAGGGGAGAAAGAAAGAAAGAAAAAACCCAACCCCAGGCCAGGGGAAAACACCACCACCAACTATTCTCTGCAGGCTGATTAGAGCTCGCTCCTCTCCCGGACGTCTCTGTTGATTTCGAGTTGTTGGCGTCCCTCTCTGCCTGGTGCGTCCTCTCTCTCTCTCTCTCCTTGAGAGGTGGGGACCGAGGAGACAGAGGAAGAGGTGTGCGCCTTTGCGCTTGCCTTCTCGGGGATGCTGGAGCCCCGGGCTGCGCGTTGGAGGCGAAAGGAGGAGGATGTTGCCGCTGCCTCGTAAGCGGGGAAGGCGGAAGAAAGTGCCGCGCTCGCTCCGCAGAGCAGAAGCAGCAGCAGGCGGCGGCCCCGGAGGCGAGCGCCGCCCGCAGCCTGCGGGCGAGGGCAGCAGCAGGAGGCGGACGACGACGACGACCCCACCGCGGCGAGGGGGCGATCCCACCGTTGCTGCTCTCCCAGCGCCTCGGAGACCAACGTTACTGCTGCTGCTGCTGTGGCGGCGGCCGCCAAAGTTTGGGGGTCTTCGCTGGAGGGGGGGGGCAGAGACTCCCCGGGGATTATGCGCACCCGAGGACGACGCTTCAGGATCGGATCCTGCAGGTACAATCGGGCTCGCGTCCCTCTCTCAGGATTCCCCCCTACCCCGATTCAACGATTCTAATATTCCCCCCTTCCCAGAAGGAGGGAAGCCCCCCTGCCATTACAACCATCGCCCCCATATGCCAGATGCAAAAAGTTCGTGGCCTGGGATCCAGGTGTGGACGGGATGAGGGGCAAATGGCCAGTCGCCTGCTTAGAATAGAGGGGTAGTGCGCGAATGACAGGGACACACGCGCAGGCATCCCCACTGGGAAATTTATCAATGGCTGTATGTGACAAGTGGAAAGGGAAAGATGCGATCGCTGTGCAGCAGCTTGTGTATTTCAGCCTGTGTGTGAGAGAGAGAAGATGAGAATCCAGATGAACGTCGAGGGCAGCTTTTTACTTTCTCTCCTTCATCCCCCACCTGACTCTTGTCTGTTCCAAATGTGCCCTCTGGCCATTTCCTAGCCTTGAAAGGGACGACCCGCCTCTGTCCCCTCCTCCCATCAGTATCCTCACACCATCGAGCAAAGAGCTACTACTTGGCATTCTGGAAGCAAGTGAGGTTTATATTTTGGAAGAAAGAAGGGAAGAGATTTCCTTTTGTGTGTGTGTTATGGAATGGAGAAGTTGAGCAGATGAAAGCCAAGCTGGCAAAGCGAAGATCAGGTTAAGTCAGTGCTGACAAGCATTATGAAATTCAAATGGAGGGGTGCGGGGAGGCAGCGGTAAATTGCACCAGTATTCATCAGATTCCCATCAATAGCTACATAAAGGCGGATCTGATGGCTTGGGGGAGGGAGGAGGAGGCAGAGATGGCATTTCAAGTCCATCAAGTGGACAGCAGCCTTATTTCATGAAGCTGGTCTGAGGGTTACTGACAAGCCAGAGAGAAAAGAGAGGAGGGGGTTGAAGCAGGCAGTTGGGGGGGGGAGCAGCCTGAAAACTGAGGGAGAAGCCATCAACCTTCCTCTCTGGAATGGAGAATCAGTCAACAGGAGCTTTTAATTAATTTTAATGGAGGAAATCTGTTTTAAGGCTTACAATAAGCTAATAAAGTCCAAGGCAGAAATCCATGCAGAAGCCTGGACTCGTGTATAGAAAGTGCTGATTAGATTTTTGCCTTTGTAGGATTTTTCAATTTTTATCTTTGGTTTAGGAGAGAAAAAGAGAGAGATAGAACGAGAGAGCATTTGCTTAGTATAGGCAAAGCCTATCCTTTTACACCCAAGCTTATTTACCTTCTCTTAGTGCTTACAAACCAATCATGCCAATTGGGATCTGGAACGTAATCTTCTCCAGGCAGCTTAATCCTGCAGTCCTCATTGAGACAAAACTCCCATGGAGTTCATTCATGGATTTATTTACTTAGCATGTACTAGAGAATTCCTGCTCCAGTGGGACTGGCAAATCCAGTCTGGATTCAAGAGGGACAAAAGTCAGGCCATACCATCAAGGTCTGTGTCACAGAAACGCACTGAAAGTGGCATTTTTTGACCAAAGACTGCAGCATCTTGATATTAACAGAAAGAGTACTATGCTGGCGTGCTTTTTGTTTCTTTGTTTTGCTATCCTAGGAGGCAGGGACTCCTGCAAGCACAGGAGGGACAAATCTGGGCAGTAGGCCTTCTGAGATAACGGTGATTCATTTTCCTTCAGAATTGCAGTAACCTATCTGATCTATTGAAAAGAACACAGAATAAAGGCAGGAAAATGTTTTGCAAACCTTGTGCAACTAGCCTTTTCTGTGTAGATATGATGGGACTGTTTCTTCTGATTCTTTTTGCCTAAATTACTTTAAGATGGGCATAATCCACACACCCCACTATGCTTATATTTCAGCAAACAAAAACCACCGCCACCCACACCTACTCACTACCTTTCAAAAATAATTTCCACCCATCACACTTAGAGAATCTCCATTCCCTTCTCCTCCTGCCAGTTTCCCCTGCATTAAGTTGACCCATCAAAATATTGCACTTGGAACACTAGGCAGCCTCAGTACTTTTCACACTGCTCTGAGCTCACAAATGCCTTACCCAAAACTTCCCATGAGTCTCAATAAGTGGTAAAGTACCTCCCTTTTTGAGAGGATGTTCTGCTCCTATACAACTGGGATTTCACCTTGGTTTTAAAACAGGCTCGGTTAGTTGCAGGTGGCATTGCAATGGTTAAAAAGAAAACAAAAGAGGACGGCTGGACTAGATGATGGGGATGTTGGTTCTTCCAACTTTACAATTCTATTATTCTATGAGATGCCAGCCAAGCACCACTGAAAATTGGACCTCCTTGGCATGGTGATAATGTTCTGTTTGCAAACTGGCCTCTGATCAGAATGTTGGACACGGTGTGCAGAAGTCTAGGACTTGGACAAAAGATAAATTGATGGAATGCAAACAAGCTAAGCTAAGGATTGACTTGTTCATATGTATATGTGATTTTTATCTGCATATGATTTTCAGTCTCTGGATTTAATTTGAGCCATTGCTATAAGTCATGATTATATCCTGGTCTGCTGGAGAGCCTGATACAGAGTTAGGCTTATCTGCTGAAAACAACCCCATCTCCACCCATTTCAAAAAATGCCTTACATGGGCTGTGGTTTCAGGCGAGAATCGGCAATGCAAACATTTCTGTAAGTGGTTAGAAAGGCAACTCTCAAGTATGTAGAGCCCTGATGATTTGATTTTCCTCTTCATTCCCTGGCATCAGAAAACGTAGGCTTCCTTGTTTGAAAACAAGTAGGAGATCAAGCACATTAAGGGCTGTGGCTTTTATTCTGCTGTGCTTTATAGGTGAGGGAATAGCCCCTCTTAAGAGAAAACTGTTTGTTTCCAAGAAGGACAGCTTCTTAGTCACCCCTACACCCTCTGCTCTTAATCTAAAAGTGAGTTCATTTTTCACTAGATTACTTTCATATAACTTTGTGGTTTCTGCCACAGTGATTCAAATTCAGTCCATTAGTGACCTCTATCTGTGAGAAGTATGCAATCAATGCATGCATGGTCTCTCTCCACTCTCACTCTCTATCTTGCTCCTTTTCTTCTGCAAAGTATATTGTGGCAGCGGGGAAGGGGGAGAATGCAACATTTGACTTGCTTGGGTTTTGGATACCTTAAATTACTCAATTTGCTCATTGGATTAAAAGACGGTGTTCACTCCCCTTCTCATGTCTGTTGTTCTATAGTAGAACAACATTCAAATGAATATAAGGTAACTCATACCCATTTGCCACAAATGTGAAGAACACCAGGCATTTGGACAGTGTTCTCTTAGTTTGCTGGTGATCATAGGTCAGCCGACTTAACAAAATCAAGAGTCAAAATGCAATTTGGAATGTCCAATAGTTCATGTTTGCTCCAGAAGTTCTGTTGATTGCGTGACTTTTATCACCCCATAGTTGTAACTAAAAAAATGTATACTTAACAAAGATGTACAGTGACCAGCATTTTAGTATAGTAGCAAGATTATCTTTGTAATAAAAAGGAAATAAAATTCCATCTGTGTCTGTATTTTGAATACCCATCAGAGATCAAGGGAAAAGATTGTTATTAACAGATGGTCCCTTTTTGGGGATTATTAAACCCAGCTTTCAAATATCAATTTGTCTCTTGCTTGTATCCAGATCCATATTTCATGTTTTAGTTAATTATTGTGAATTGTGAATCGAGGGCTCCAACAACAGCATTGCTTTGATGAGGGGGATAGTTTGGTTTGACATTTTCCAGATGATATTTGATGCATTTAGTGTCGGGGTAATATGGTGGCTTTAGATGCTTAATGATTCCTTATTTCCTTTTGGCAAGTCTTTGCCCAGAAGTAATAGTTTGGAGATGTTATTACTGTTGTTCAGTGACATAATCCAAGAACTGATAGGTGCTCGGGACTAAAACTTTTCTTCTTCTTTTTCTTTTGGAAGCAAATTGTGCTATTTCAAGAAAAAAGAAGGAAACCTCACAAAGTGACTATTCTTATTTTATTTAAAAAACTTACAACCTGCCCAATTTTCCAAGGAAATCAAGATGGCTAACCACCAAAACCCACAAATTACACCCAATTACAAAATCCAGATATCAACATAAAAGCAAGAGCCAATTTAATGATTCCAAAAAAAGCCACCAACACAAACCATGTGAAGGAAGAGTGTCAGCTTCAAGCTGATGGCATCAAGCTGAATTCCCTAAAGCAGTGTATGACCTATAGATGCATCTGTCGGCTTGCTTTTAAAGAACAAATAAAGAAATACGTGACCCAAATAATTATTACATCTTTGGAGTTCTTTTAGAAACAACAGTTAAAAAGAAACCCATAAAAAAAACTGACGGCTTACCAAAGGCAAATACTTTTGTGGGAGCCAGAGTCCAGTCTTTTCTGAATCTCTTCCAGTTTAGTCCTCTATGAAAATGCTTAGCTAGTACAATGAACTTAGTTATATTCAGCCAGTGGCCCAGACTGTTGCGATCTTCCTGTTCTTTGGTGCTTTACTGGTGATTTACTCAACCAGCAGCCTTTATTTCTCTTTGATTCCTTCTCCTGACATGGCCCTTTGAATTGAATAGGAACTCAGTCTAGTGAGGTCTTAAAACAAATCTGTCATGTTACATTCAGGATTCCAGAAAACTTAATGATCCGTAAAGAAATCTGTAAAACATCTTTAATCTTTTTTTTAAAAAAAACATTCTGTGCTTTCTGATCTGCTTCTTAAAGGTCCCTTGTCTACTTTGTAACAGGCCTGATATATGTGGCTTGTTTATTTTAAAAAATGGCTCCTTCTGATCCGGTTTAATGGGAATATTTCTTCTTCTGTATATAAATGGGTGAAGGTAGAGTTATAGAAAAATGGATCATGCACTTAGGTAAACCAGCCACTGAGATTTAGGTGTCTGCCCCCAAATTGTTAACTCATAGGTAGCCTTAATGAGATTATTCCACAATGTGTGGACTGCAGCATTTGAACGACAGAATTTCGGAAACTTTTGCTGTGCTCATGTCTTCAGGGGTTGCATAACCCATCTCCTTTCCTATCAAATCCAATGGGATTTCATGATGGGGATGATCCTATGGATCCCAGTCTTGCAAGTTGCCAGAAAAATGCCATTGGCCAAGGCCTGTACTTGCATCATTCCTGAGTCCCTATCAGCACATTTTGATCATGCTTTGAAAGGGGTGGGAGATACTCAGCACCTCATAGGATCAGTCCTCCCCTTAGATCAACCCCCCAAAGGTCACAACAAAAATTCCGACATGGCTTTTTGAGTCCTTCATAATTATTAATCACTGGGCAGCTAGTCAACTGATAAATTAACAGAGTAATTCCCTGTGACAGTTTATGGGCTAAGGACCTCAGTCATAGAAATTAACATAAAGGAAAATGATTTGCAAACTTATTGGGGGTGATAACCTTTAAATAGTCATGATAATCAACGCGTCAGATCCCAATAAGCTCTCACTCACGTGGAACCAGAGTCTGTGAAAAATGGTTTTCAGTGTTGGGATGTTTTTTGATCCCTTCAAAGTTCTGCCCATGCAAATTTAAATAGACTGCATCTGATTTCCCCTCTTATATTTTATCAGTTTGGAAGGAGTGAAATTTAATGCTTACTATTTGTAATTGTTTATCATTCTTTCCTGAATCTGAAAGCTGAAACAATCCTTTAAATTTAATGATAAAAGACCCAGTTTATTTGGAGGTTCTTGCGTGTGAGTCTTGCTGAACCACGAAAGCACATTTTTCAGTGGGGCACAGATTTTTTTTCCCTGTTGCATTGGGCCATATACTCCTCCTGACTTCCGAAGGCTCAGAATTCTAGCCTTGCAGGAATTGCACCAAAGGCCTCTTTAAATCCTTTTGTGCTTGCCTGAAAGACTTATTTCAGACCCCTCAATTTCTGTTGCCCTCTGTCCCCATGGTCAGAGCCAGCCCTTGTCATTAGTTAAAGTAAGGCAACCATGTCAAAAAGCCCATGGTTGTGGACCAAATAGCAAGAGCCCCTTGACTCTTTGTCCTAAACTCCCTAACCATTTGCCTCCATTGTGTGCCACACAGCAAGCCCTGGCCCTCCTAAGCTAGCCAGCTGCCTCAAGCGCCCTGGATCCCAGAATCAGCTGCCGTTCTGTACGTGGAATGCATGGAATGGGGAGAGCATGTTTATTTCTCCCTTTCGCCATGGGCAGCAAAACGCTGTGGGTTGACCCTGCCTTTGGTAAGGAGCCTCCCCTCTTTGGTAGACCTTTCATAAGGAATTATCACTAGCCTCATTTCAGACTGCGGACTTGAGGCTGATACCCACAGTTCAGACAAGACTCCTGGAGCAAAGCATAATGCAAACATAGGAGCTTGCTGGATCAGGCCAGTGGTCTACCTAGTCCAGCACCCTGTTCCCATAATGGCGAACCAGATGCCTGTGGGAAGACTGCCTCTTTCCATATGAACCTACCTTGACCCTGAGAACATCTTCTGAGACACTTCTTCATGTGCCTCCTTCATGAGAGGTCCAGACGGTGGCAATACAAGAACGGGCCTTTTCTGCAGTGGCTCCCTCTTTGTGGATTGTTCTCTTCCGAGAGGTTTGTTCGCCTGGCACCTTCATTATACACCCTTTTGTGCCAGGCAAAAATGTTCCTCTTTAACCAGTCCTTTGGCCGAGTGACACCCAAAGTCCTTTTAAAATGTGTTGGGAAGGAGGGGGCTATTGGGCTGTTTTTGTATTGTGATTTTATGTTGTAACTGCCCCGAGACCTGTGCTATAGGGCGGTATACAGTGGTACCTTGGGTTACAGATGCTTCAGGTTACAGACTCCGCTAACCCAGAAATAGTACCTCGGGTTAAGAACTTTGCTTCAGGATGAGAACAAAAATCACGCAGCGGCAGCTGGAGGCCCCATTAGCTAAAGTGGTACCTCAGGTTAAGAACAGTTTCAGGTTAAGAATGGACCTCCAGAACTAATTAAGTTCTTAACTCCAGGTACCACGGTTACAAATTTAATAGATAGATAGATGATAGATAGATAGATAGATATAGATAGATAGATAGATAGATAGATAGATAGATAGATAGATGATAGATAAAATAAAGTCCACCAGCAGGACCTGGGTACAACTATGCTGTCCTCCCTTGTGCTATCCAGCAACATATTCCCAGCAAACTGTCTCCAACAGTGGAGGTAGAGCATAGCCAGGAGGAGGGTTGTTGTTGTTTTTTTTACAATTTAGCCAGTTTTATTTTACAAAAAGAAGCTCAAAGTGACTGTTAATGGTTAGTAGCCATTCACAGCTACAGATTTGTCTAATCGCCTTTTAAAGCCATCCAAGATGGTGGCCGTCACAGCCTCTTGTAGAAGGAATGTGGCTGGAAGAGATGAGGTCCACAGACGATGTTCTTTCTTCTTGACAGGGAAGTTTAGAACTAGCACCAGGAGTGGCTGCTAATAGACATATCACGCCTGTGTCCCTGGAGATTTTTGCCATTCAAATATTTCTGTACAGTGGGATCCTAGGCATGCCTCTGAAAGTAGCTGCAAACTGTCCACTGGCTATTACATGATACACTGATGAAAAAGGTCAGAGCCCAGAATGGAAACTAAATCCAGGACCTTATTGGGAGAGAAATGGGTTCATGCTGCCAGGAGTTACACTCCCAACAGCAGCTGGTGGTGCATGTCATTCTCATAAGCAGAAACAAATGGGCAATGGTAGTTTGCAGGGAAGGAAATGTTCCATTCCTTAACTGTAGCATTGAAAGGGTTTGTACGCACTGTGTATTTTTGACATAAATGGGATGGGAAAGCATTTCCATTAACAGGACAGTGACCAATAATACACATGTTGACGATATCTCTCTCATTATAGCACAGATGCTGCAGAACTCTTGATTCCATCTTCTTAACAGTGTGCTACAGTTACAGTTCTCTAATTAAAAGCTAAAGTGCTTGCGTTTTTTGTTTTGCATTAGAAAGTAACCCAGCACAGTGGCCTGGTTCACCCACATATAAACATTGATGCAGACCCTCTAAGTGTCCCTATTTTCCAGGGACAGTCCTGGATTTATAGAAGTCATCCCGGTTTCTGATTTGATCCTGGAATGTCCTGCTTTTCCTTATGATGTTCCTGTTTTCATCAGAGAAATGCTGGAGGGTACGGAGTTATGTGACCCCCGACCCAAGGAGATAAGTAACTATACAACCTTTAGAAGACATCTGAAGGCATCTCTGTATAGGGATTTTTTTAATAAAGAAATATTTAATGTTTTACTAGGTTTTTGTATATATTGGAAGCCACCCAGAGTGACTGGGGCAACCCAGTCAGATGGGCGAGGTATATAATAACAACAACAACAATAATAAAAAAGAATAGGACATAACTATTTTCACTGGAGAAATGTTGGAGGATATGTTGATGAGGAATCCTCTGTGTAATGGGGCACGTTCATTTGTGCTGCTCCTCTGCTACACACACTATAGGGAAAAAGTTTCTGTGAATTGGGTGCAGTACTCTCAGAACAAAGTGCATGAAACATGCACTGGGGAGGGCACTTGTGTCTGTTGTGTCATGGTGCCTACAGGATTCCTGCTCACTGGGTATTGGTGCATTTTTGCCAACTAAGTCCTACCCAAAAAGAAGCAGACCCATTTAAATTAATGAGCCTAAGTTAGTCATATCCATTAGTTTCCATAAGTCTACTCTTAAGTTTGGATACAACCCAGTATATACAATTATGTGTAATTGTAGATCATGCAATATGAATCTATTTCAAGACATTGAATTAAAAAAACAGAGGCTGGCAACCTAAAGCTCATTTTGTTTTGCATAATGGCATCTGGGAAGTGTAGGCTGCTAGCTCTTTTCTTCTAGCCAAGACAGTAAAATACATTTAATTGGAATGCAGTTTAATAATGGAATGATACTCACCAAGGTTGGATTCTTCTTTTCCAATGGCAGGGCCTTCTTCTTACCAGGCTTTCAGGGATCTGTCTCTGAAATTCAGATGAGAGTTAACCCAAACAGAAACGAGATATTTGCAGAGTAAATATATCCAAAAGACTGAAGGAATCAAGTCAGTCCACATGCTTCAGTAAAGGTGAAGTTCCAAGTCCCAAGTTATCTGAAATGCAAGCTATTTTGACTTGGTGTATATAATGCATGTGAAGAAAACCCATGATGATCTGAGTCAAATTCCCTTGATGCTCCTGAGAACATTTAACAACTGGGAGATGTGGTAGATGGTCCACAATTTTATCAAACAATAATATTTAAAAATTATGTGGAAAGAGATGACATACTTTGATGTCTCATTTCCTTTTAAAGTTAGAAGCAGAGAAAGTTGGTGGCTCTTCTTTTTAAAAAGCTGTTTCAATTGTTTTTTCACTACTTCCCATATATTTTCCAGAATAATCAGAGGTCTGTGGAGTGGCCTTTCCTGCCTAGAACAAAAGGAATACAGTCATGTAAAAACAAAAAGCAACAACAAAAATGCTTCCAATTTTCTGTAATAACATCTCTCTGTTTGGCAGGCTCTTGGGAAGTGAAGCGGCAAACTCCAGAACTGGAAGTGCAAGGTTTTTTTGTAGTCTTAGCCTGAGCAGCTGAAATCTGAGCATTTCTGGGCATTATAAGGAAAGAGTAAGAACACTGCAAGGGAGAGAGAGAGAGAGATGTGCACCCTCTTTTCACACTTCTGGTGTAAATATCTATGACGGTGACTGGCACATCTTTTTGGCAGTGAGATGCACTGAGCTGCTATAGATGCACAGGCAAGATGTGCGAGTCACTTCCACATTCTCTTTGCGAGTTTCTTTGTAACACATGAACTTAGCTACTCTCTTTTAGGGATATAATGCAAAGACTTTGGCCTGAGGGTGGTAGTGGAACTGTGAGGGGGTTCCTGGTACAGCTCTGCTTTCCAGAACATGTTTCCACTCTGTTGGAGGCATGACAATCTCTCTCTCTCTCTCTCTCTCTCTCTCTCTCTCTCTCTCTCTCTCTCTCACACACACACACACACACACATCCCACTGAATTGCAAATTGTGTGTCCCTGCACAAAGGCAGAGATGTTAACATCACAAGAAAGCTATCAAATCACAAGACTCCACTGTTTGCAATAAGGGTGTGATGAATACATGGATCCTTGACAAATTGACTACATGGAACTGGCCTTTGTAGCACTTTCCCCCCCCCCCCCACTCCCTTGAAAAGTAATGCCTGATGATCAGTATCCACCCTATGATAAACATTGGACATATCCCCTTATCTTGGTCTTTTAATGCCTCCCAGTTTATAAGCTCTTATCAGCCTGAATGCCTTTCCTGGGATGTAATCCACGTTGGAGTTAATGTCTGATTTCTATTAAATGATTAGGGTGATGATGAATGAAAAAAAGCATATAAAGCAATGCTGTTTGGCCATCTGAAATGATTTTTCTTGATCACACACTTGCAAGGAGCCAAGCAAATATATTAATGCTCCAATTTAGTAGTGCAATTTAGTAGTGCTCCAATTTAGTAGTGCCTCCCAATGAAAGCTGAAAAGGGTATCTTGAAACAGATTGTTTTCTAGTGCAGATAACAGGATAGATATGCACAGTGAATTGCTAAATTGTTTGCATCAGATCAGCCTGTGCCCACTGGTACCTCTTGCAGTATCTGTTGCCAGAGTGCTCAGTGCAAGTCTGCCCTCTTCTTTTCAATTCACTCCTTTCACTTTCTTAAGGCTGATCTGCAGGTCACCAGTAAACTGTTAAGACATCTCTTTGCTCGTAATAGTCTGTTTTTATTTGAGAAATTACTTTCGCCATTTGATGAAATTAATTTCAGTAACTTCCCCTTGCAGAAGTCGCGTATAACACAATCACAGTCTTTGCTCAGGGTGAAAAGTGTCTGCTATTACTGCTTGGAAAATAGCTAAGCAATAAAAGGACAGAGAGGACATCTCTCTTCTTAAAAATAACACCCTAGATGCCTTGGAGCAGGCTTGCAAGGATAGATCCCCCACACCATTTGCAGATACTTTTCTCAGTTAGCATTTGCAGTGAAGCCTCAGACAACACTGTTGATTTTAATTGCCACATCCCTGCAACCCTCTAACCAAAATAATTCTGTGTATACAATAGCATCTCTAGAGAAGGAATATATAAATGTCAAAAGCTAAGCTCTACACTCTGCACAGAGGACCTTTATAAATCCGGAATAAATGAGGTGTTTAGAATTGCTGCCAGCAGCCCTGGCAAGGGGGATGGGAAGAGGAAAAAAGAGAGAGAAAAAAGTCTGTTGATCTGCCCAGATTCTGTTTTTCTTGCAGAAATTTCTTATCAGCAGATGCACACGCATCGTACATGATGCAATTGTGGATCTACTGATAAGGGAATAGTTTGACTAAATGTAGATGGATTGGACCAGTTATTTGGCCGAGTGTTACGATGTGAAACAGCTGAGTCCAGAGCGTCTGTGCATTTTCGGCAGCCAGCCGAAGGATAAGTAAGGAGTTGTCTTGCTGGAATTGTTTGGCATGGATTCTTTGCCCTTCATTTGTCCAGCGTTGTAAGTGTATAAATCAGTTTGTATGGGCCATGATGACTCCAAGATTCACAGCCACTCATCTCTCTGTGACATTGATGGAATCTTTATTGGATCAAATGCATTGGAATTCTAATTATGACTCTCTGCTCTTTAGTGTTCCCCTCCAGCCATCAATATCTCGTAAACAATCATATTTTACAAGCTTCAGGAAGATAGTTTAGGCAGATGTGTGCTGACTAGGACAAGGCGCTAACCAAATCACAGCAGAGGGATCATATTCCTCACTTTCAGTGATTGAAGTGAAATCAGAAGGAATTGAAAATGGTACAGTCATCGTCCTCTTTAACAGGGAGGGGGAGATGGAAAGAAAATAAGTAGCCCTTTGGAAACACTGCTGAATTGTCACAAAGTTACATGAACATTGAAATATATCATCATTCAATACACAGCAATTTTAAAAAATGTTAACGTGATGTACTTTGCCATTTCATAGGGTATATGCTTAGTGTCAGAGATGGCTAACCTGTGGCCTTCCATATGTTGTTGGACTAAAACTCCTATCAAGCTCAGCCAATGGTCAAGGGTTATTGCTGAATCTAGTCTTTGTTCAGGATGGAAGATAGCAGATCCTAATTTATGGTTCTTCTCTAAGGACCTTGCTACCAACTACCATTCAGGAAACTACCAATGTGTAGCTGTAGGAGAATTCACCTTTCCAGCACAGGTAGCTTGACCAAGCAAAGAAAACTTTATATCTAGAGTAAAGAAGCATGAAGCATGTTTTTTCCTGCTCTGGAGGGTAGGACTCAAGCTGTCACATGGAAGATGGAACAAGCTTGTTTTTTCCTGCTGTAGGGCTCAAAGCAATGGTTTCAAAGTTATAAGAAAAGAGATTCCAACTAAACATAGGGAAGAACTTTCTGACACTAAGAGCTGCTCAACAATGGAACCATCTCCCTCGGAAAGTTGTGGACTCTCCTTCCTCAGAGGTTTTGAAGCAGAGGTTGGATGACCAATTGACATGGATGCTTTAGCTGAGATTCCTGCATTGCAGGGGGCTGGACTAGATTACCCTTGATTCTATGAAGCTCTTGGGCCCACTTGCTCAGATGAGGTGATAGGGGAGGCTCAGTTGTCAGAAACAGAAGCAAGTTAGGTTTATAAATCACTGGATTTATAACACTTGGTAACTACCCAGGTATAACAGTCTAGGAAAATAGGCACTCCGTTATTTTGACTGACCTGCAGGCTAGAGAAGTCTATAATTTCTATTATTCCTTCCAAGGAAAGAACTCAGCATAAATTTATGCATCATTATGGAAGTTGTTCAACAATTTCTGGAGGTCTGCAAGTTAGCAATCCCTGATGTAGAGCCATCACAAGGTTACTTACTGCTAAAAAAAACCCTTCATTCAGAATCCCATGTACATCTATCATCATGGTGGCCTGGTGTATTTCAGCATAGTTGGCTATTATGAAGTAAAGCACAGGAGCATTAGAAGCTGCCTTATACTGAGAGCATCAGACCATCTAGCTCACTATGGTCTACACTGACTAGAACTGGCTTTCTAGGGTTTTGGAACTCCCTTGCCCTACCTGGAGATACCAAGGATTGAACTAGGAACTTTGCATGCAAAGTATCTGCTCTACCACTGAGGTATACCTGTGGCCAAAGGCCAAATAAATCTAGAGCATCCTGAGAGGTGAAAGTAGGAAGACTCAACTGGTAGTCGCCACTGGTCCATCCAGAGAGGGAACTAGTTCCTGAGGCTCTGGCCAAGAATATGTAACAACAACAACAACAACAACAACAACAACAACAACAACAACAACAACAACAATTTATTATTTATACCCGCCCATCTGTCTGGGTTTCCCCAGTCACTCTGTGTGGCTCCCAAAAGAATATTAAAAACATGATAAAATATCAAACTTTAAAAGTTTCCCTAAACAGGGTTGCCTTCAGATGTCTTCTAAAAGTCAGATAGTTGTTTATTTCCTTGACATCCAATGGAAGGGTGTTCCACAGGTCAGGTGCCACTACCAAGAAGGCCCTCTACCTGGTTCCCTGTAGCTTGACTTCTCGCAGTGAGGGAACCGCCAGAAGGCCCTCGGAGCTGGATCTCAGTGTCTGGGCTGAACGCTGGGGGTGGAGATGCTCCTTCAGGTATACATCTAACTTCTTTTGTCCTAGCATACCGATGCACAATTCTGAAGGCATTGGGATTTATTTATTTTTTAGCCAGGTTGTTAATAAAAGGTTAATAAAAACTAACCGTAAGAATGTAAGAAAAGCCTGCTGGATCAGGCCACTTATCTAGTCCAGCTGTGGAGACAGAGCACAGCCATTGTGGCTAGTAGTCATTCATAGCTTCTCTTCCACGAATTTGTCCACTGCTCTTTTAAAGAAGGTGAAAAGTGTGAGACCTCTTAGTCTGAATCTAAACTGAAAATAAATATGGAGAGATCTTTTTCATACACACACACACACACACACACACACACGCATATAGTAATAATCCCACACCAATGTTGGATAGTGGAAAATAGTTTCACTCATAAACAAGTGCACCAAGGGTTCATGACAATGATTAAGACAAATGAGCCAGATACTTTGTGTGGGCCACTGGAATCTGCTCCAAAGAATTTTTGAAACATTCACTTCCAAAGCATTTTTCCTGTCAGCCCATAAAAAGAATTATGTTCATGTGTAGATGTCATAAATTTACACATTCTTGTTGTCCCGCAACATCTTACTCTGGCAACCCAAAACATTCTAGGTCCTGATATTTAATACAGACAACAGAAATGTTAAGATCTGAAGTCAACCAGAGTATGGCAGGCTACTTTGATATCAAATCTGATACCAGTTAAGCAAGCAAGACTAAATATGGGGTGCACGTTCTGTACCTATTAACCACAGGTACATACAGTGAGAAAATATATCTTGTAGCTATTAAAGAGATGCAGTTCCTACATCTTCACGCAGACCATTACCGAGTCGAAGTAGCCAATCTGGTACCCTCCAGATGTTCATAGAATTGTGGAATTGTAGGGTTAGAAGGGACCCTGTGGGTCATCTGGTCCAGCCCCCTACAATACAGGAACCAGCAACTATGTTGTTGGACTCCAACTCCAATCTGTCCAAGCCAGCATAGCCAATGGCCAGGGATGAATGGGGACTGTAGTCCAGCAACATGTGGGATGGACTATCGCTTGGTCTGGGTGTTTTTGCTCTAAGAATCTGAGAATACGTTTTGTACAAGTTTCTGTGTATCCAGGATGGGCATCTGCAGCCCTTGCGGTCTTTTCATAGTGTTGCATCTTTTACATGACATAATGGAGATTTCCACCAAGACAGGAAGAGATTTCACAAGGGGGACTCATAATGGAAATAACTTGTAATACGTAATGATTGCTTTCACTTTGTAAGTGATTTTTTAAAAATGAAGTTAATCATCCTGGTGATGGTGCTGTTAAACATTTCTCTAGAATTCTCTAGTATTCATGAGCATATCTGTGCTGTCATGGTAGAGCTAACCTTTTGGCTGGTCTTATGGCATTCTCATTCTGTATGATCCACTTGATTCCTTGGTATGGGGGGATATTCAGTATATTGTATTCTTACATGGCATGCAAGGAAATGATGGTCTTGAGGTTGACAGGGAATGAATATGAAATGTCTGCAACAATCAATTTTATCCATTGCATTACACAACTTTTTCAGTCCTTTTCTTTTTGTAGAACATAGATTTCATGGGGAATAATAGAAAATGTTCTTCTGCAATTGCTGTGAATCACTCAAGGTGGTGTTGTGGTTCTCCCCTCATTCCATCGATCCCTACAAGAATCTTGTAGATTAGACTAGGCTTTCTCAACCTTGTAGTTCAAGAACATCTGGGGATCCAACTCCCATCATCCCTGACCACTGGCCATGCTGGCCAAGTATGATGGGAGTTGTTGTCTAACAACATCTAGGAACCCAAGGTTGAGAAAGGTTGGCTTAGACAAAAATAGCAATGGTCAAAAGCCATCCAGTAAGCTTTGTTGCTGAGTGGAGATTTAAATCGGTGCTTATCCAGTCATAGTCCAGCATGCCAAGCATTAAACACCACTACACTATTTTTGTGGCAGTGGGAGGAGAAGCATTATTTTGCTGTACTGCTTGTGTTCTACATGATTTTACAAATATTTTTTGGTGATTGAAACCCACTGTGAGAGAAATGAATTCATTTGAAATATTTGCATATCCTTTTATGGAATTAATCTACAGTCTGTCTGTATCTTGGAAACAGGGGTGTGTTGTGTAGTTTCACAGGAAACAGCTGTATCTGTGATGCTGTAATTCAATGAGAAAGGGTGAGAAAGTAACAGTTCTCCAAAATCTTTACTTGAAAGTTGTTGTAAGTGACTACCTCAGTGTCAGTTTCCAGTCTGATATGTGGAGACTATTATATAGGCTTGGGGAAGCAATTAGATTCAGTTCAAATTCAAAGGCAAATCTTAATAATTTGCAATTTCTGAATCACTGTGCAAACTGAATCACACTCACCCTTTGAAATGTACACCTCTCTGAATTTTGCAGTGCATGTCTCCAAACAAGCAGCACATATAAAATGCATTACAAAATGCATATACTAGTGAAAATAATTCACCTAAAAGATTGCATTAGGAACATATACATATTAGGGAAAACATGCTTTGTAAAAACTGCCTACTACGTGTGTATGTTAGAAGACTAAAGCGCTGGTGAATCTTCACGAGGACTTTTTGAAATATAAAAAATCACAAACTGGTGTGGAAATGTAGAGCAGAATTTAAAATTGGGTTAAAAAATGAGAAAGTGGGAGAAACCAAAATTGACAGATTTCCCCATAGAAATTGATGGATTTGCCCATCCCAACTTCTCCCCTGGCTTAGAAGAATGTTTTGCAGACTAGTTGTAACTGCCTTTTGCCCCTCTTAACCTGCAACATGGGGAAATGTAACATTGCAGGATGATTTTCTTAAGCCACTCAGAGATGTAGCTCTCCTTCCTGCATCACGGACATAATATACATATTTGATATTGTCATATAAAGAGCTTTTTTCTCTGCACACAAAAATAGGAACTGCTCTCATCACCTTCCATCCCCAAACACAATAAGACCTGTGTTTGAACTTGTGCCAACTCCTGTTTCTGCCTCTACTTTTTTCCCCTTGGTGGCAGGGAGGTGGGGAAGGGGCATGATGACACCCTGCTCCAGAAGCACAGCTATGCTCATGTCTTGCCTTTCCCCACCGCCTCTTACGAGCAGCTGTCACTTTCACTTCTCTGATTGGAATGCAACATGATGTCAAAGGGAACTAGGAAGTCCCGTCTCAGACAAAAGAATTGTAAGACTAGAACTTGTTTATGTCTGTGGTTGTGCCATGATGAGTAATGCATTTTCCCCAGCCTCAACACTCCAAACATATTTGGAATTTTTTTAAAAAAATCAGTGCATGCAGATATGGATATATTTATCCATTTATTTCCACACGCAACACCAAAAGGAGAGGGGCGAAAATGCTCAAGGTCACCTCTGTTGCTTGGCAATGCTCTGTCATGCAACAACTTCCTTTGTATTTGTTTTTAATCTTCTTTCTTCATCCTCAGGAGCTAATGCCACTCTAGCAGAAAGAGAGAGATTTCTTAGAGTGCTTCTTGGTGAAATAATTGTACATAAATCAAGGTGCCATTTTTCCTTCATCTGGGAAAAGGGTGGCTGGGAGAAGCGCACAAAAACCCATCCATTTCAGGCAACCTTTTCCATTTTAGAGATCAAAAGCAGGTATCACAACAATGGCGGACATTCAAATTCTCAAATTTCAGTGGAGCCCTTATGCTGAATTTAAGCACCCCCTTGCTTCTGGCACTGCACATTTTTGTGCTCCCCCACTCACCGCAGTGTGGTGCCCAGTGTGGCACCCAGTGTGGCCAAACAGGTCACACTACCCTAAATCCGCTTCTACTCACAAATGTGAAGGAACTCCTGAAGAAATGAAACAACAGTTTTCTGGAGTAGCTCTCCAAATTCCATATATGGTGTTGCTTATTTTGCACATGATTTGGCTCAGTTTCCAGGTAAGGATTGACAAGTTCCCCATGTTAGAGAGCCATGTCAGCTTTTGAAGTCGATGACAGGGAGAAGGCAGAGATGATTCGTAATCCACATACCACATTTGATGCACTAAAAGCGGGGCTTTTTCTGGACACTTGCAGTTACTGGCTCTTCCCTCAGGAGACAGTATGGCCTTCTACTGGTGAGGCCAGGGCTTAAATCGTTGCTGATCCATGGATGGGCTTGAGGCCTTGTTATGAGCATTAGGGGAACATACCTGCCACCTTGATCTTCCTCGTGGAAGGACAGGATTTCTTTATTCTGTTTTCTTTAAAGGGTGCTTGTGGTGAGCAAAACAGAGGAGGAGGAGGAGGAGGAGGAGGAGGAGAAGAGGAGGAGGAGGAAGAAGAAGACAGGGGTGTTGCTTGTTCTCATCAAAGATCCAGCAAAGGAGTCTCTGTCAAATCTCACAAGTTGAGATGGGAATTCTTGGCAGCCAGAGGCCCATGTTCTAACAAGACTCGCTTGCATGGGTACATTTTGCTACTGAAACGCTTAGCTGAGAGCATCTGCTTTGCTGGAGCCACATGACGACATGTTCAAATATTTGCTTGTGGTTGCCAGCCCATGCTTTTCTAAGCAATCCCACAAAAGATGAAAAGATTTTGTTTTGTTTTCATTTTGTCATTAGGGAATCAGATCTAGACTCTGCGGCAGCATCACACACCCAAGATAATGCAGTGCCTCTGTGGCAGACCCAGGTAATGATGGATTCAAATCTCCTCGATTCCACTTGCGTGCTCTAACCTGAAGACTGTCTGTCATTACAAATTACATTTAATTGTGCAGGTGTGGGAGCATTAAATATCCTGCTGTTTTTACAATGGACTTGTTCGCTGATACTAGTTACTAATCCAGATTTGTTTGAGTTAGTCCATCCGAGTTTATAGGCCAGACAAAGAGCAGTGTGGAGTGATGAACGAGTTTGCTTCTATCCTGTGGAAATGATGATACATAAAGCTCTCCAATGTGTCTTGACCTTTGTCCAGACCTTTGTATGGGGGGGGGGAGCTGTAGTGGGAGATTGAAGGCATGCAGTGATTTTCTTAAAGTGTTTTCTTAAATCCTTATACTGAGTCATACAAATGCACCATCTAGCTCAGTATTGTCTAAATTGACTAGCAGCTGCTCTCTAGAGTTTACAGGCAGTATTTTCCCCCCAAGCCCTAACTGGAGATCCTGGGCATTGAACTTGAGACCTTCTGCATGCAAAGCAGATGCTCTACCACTTCCCTTTCCTTCCCTTCCAACCTAATCTCCAGCGTAGAATTGTCATTCTGTTTGCCAGTTGTTTTCAAAATAGATTGATTATGCTTGCAATGGTGCCCACCTGTTGGTCACTGTTGCCTGTAGCAAGGGGAAGAAGTGTATGAAGACAAGACAAACATGTTTGTAAGGAGAAAAGGCTTAAAATGTCCCCACTCTTGAGATTTAACACTTTCCCCTAGAGACCACCCTGAGAAAGAGGCTGAAGCCCTGAGATTCCAGGTCCTGGCAGCCTGGCATGACCCTGGCAGCAGTAAACTCTTCCTGTTCACAAAGCTGTCACTCAGAGCATCACTCATATTGCCACTCTGTCCACACATTGTTCAAGACACTTTGGTTACTGAGGCATATATGATGCCCCTCAGATGCTACAGTTCATGATTATCTGTTGCCCTTTTATGGTCACCCCAAACCTGCTGATGGAGCAGATCTTCCCCAATGGTAAGCCTGGCTCTGTAGTTGCATTGTTCTTTACTTAGTTGTCCTTTTTAACTTTATTTTATTCAGTTTTGTTCATTTGCTGTTGAAATCATTTTTACTCTTCTGCATTTGTACCTAAAATGGCTTTGAGGCGGTTTACAACATATTTTAAACTATGTGTTAAAAAACCCTGTAAAATGGCAATACAGCTCAAGCAACCATATGCTGCAGGCAGAGGTATAAATAAATCAATCACCCAATGCCTAGGGGAAGAAAATGGTCTTTTGAAGCCTAAAAGGTAATAAACCAAGTTCCAGTGGAATGTCTGGGCAGGAAATCCAATACCTGAGGACTATTGCAGAGAGAGTTTTAGCCTGGCCCTAGTCAACACCTGCCTAACTTCCAAATATTTGGTCACCTGGAGCATACTCTCCAACATTTCTCCAGTGTAAATAGGGATGTCCCATTCCATAATGATAATTTTACTATTTATACCCCACACATCTTACTGGGTTGCCCCATCCACTCTGGGCAGCTTCCAACATATATAAAAACATAATAAAACATTAAACATTAAAAAAACTTCCCTATACAGGATATGCCTTCAGATGGATCAGATAACTCTATACCCTCCAACATTTCTCCAATGAAAATAGGGACATCCTAAGGAAAGGTGGGACATTCTGGGATTAAATCAGAAACTGGGACGGCTTCTCTAAATCAGGGACATCACTGGAAAATAGGGACACTTGGAGGGTCTGCTAGAGCAGGGCATTTGAAGATGAGCTTAGCAACCAGGCTCAAATGGATTCTTCAGTTATATTGGTCTCAAGTCATTCAGGCTTTATGGGTCAAAACCAGAAATTTGAACTGTGCCTGGAACAAATTATGCCTGTGAAGAACTTTGATGATGGGTAAGTCCCAGTTAACAGCCTGGATACAATATACTGAATTCATCAAAGTTTCCAGACAGTCTTCCAGGGCAGCCTCATATCCAACACATTGCAGTAGTCCAACCAGCATTTTGCCAGAGCACAGATACACATGGCACGGCAATGTCACTTGCTATGTGCTTTTCATAGCATTCTTTTGTGTTGTGTGTTCACTATCCGAAGGCACATGATGCAGCTGGTTTGCTGGAGCTAAGTAAAACCTGAGCGTTGCCAGGGCGTGGATTGTAGAGTTCCTGCATATGCTCCCTTGAATTCCATAGATATAAGCGAAATAAATAAATGTGCTATCAGTAGCTGAATTATTCAACAAAGAGGGGTGTCTATTTAACTCAAGTTTCTCTTGTGATCCTCCCCTTCCTAATCAACCTCAAGAAACTTGGCAACCAAGGTACATTCTGTGACCTTTTCCAGCTGCTCCTCAAATGCATTTGATCATCATGGACATGTAATAAGGCTCTGAAAAAATTACCAGGCTAACCTTCATCTGCGTGTGTCAGAAGATTGCAGGTGTAATGGCTTTTATGGATGCTGCTGTAGACATTTGGCACTCTGCATTAAATTTCTAGTGATGGGTTTTACCGATTTAAATGCTTTCTCCTGCAAGAGGCACATGCCACAGTGCTCAGAAGGTGAAACGGTAGCTGGATCTTCTCTGCGATTCCATTGCAGTCGCTTGGACGTTTTTGTCTAATGCAGCAGTAGGGCTAAGCAATTTGCTTTTGTTGCGGTAGAGAGAATCCAGTAATGCAGAGCAGGTATGCTGTAGTAGTTCTATTATCAGAGTATATTAAACCTTCACACACAAACAAAGTCTTTATGGAGCTATCATATCAGAAGCTGTAATTCCCAGGATGGTTTAACAATCAATTCCTCTTCTCAAGGAGCTCTGGGAATTGTAGCTCTGTGAGAGAAACAGGAGTCTACCAGCAACTCACAGCAACTTTATCAAACTGGAGCTCCCAGAATTCTTTGGGGGAAGCCATAATTCTTAAAAGTGATATCACAGAGCTTTAAATGTTTGGTGCGAATGTGGCCATAGTGTAGTGGGACTCAAAATCTCACATCTAAGAACTCAAGATGGATTGTTGCGAACTCCCTCTAGTAAAGTTATCTAAGGAGTCATCTTATACTAAGTCTTAACCTGATCCAATAAGCTTTTTACTCTCTATGTTGATAGTAACTAGGCAGAAGGCCTTCTCAGTAGTGGCACCCGCCCTGTGGAATTCCCTCCTATCAGATGTTTAGGTGATAAAGTATTTATATACCTCCCTCTCACAAAACACCAGGGAGGTTTACAGCAACTTATAAAAAATAACATTTAAAAGCATTATAGAACAATCATTGAGACAAGTGGCTGCTCAGTGCCAATGTAGTCTTTGGGATGCATTTTGCTGATCTGTATTAGCAGGTATCATAATTCTATAGAGTGATCATAGTTTGCTCTCCTCATAGTAAGTCCACAGAACTGGGCAACCCTTATTTCTTTTGCTGAATGCTACAAACAAATATGGGACGTGGGTGGTGCTGTAGTCTAAACCACTGAGCCTTGGGCTTGCCGATTGAAAGGTCGGAGGTTTGAATACCTCTGACGGGGTGAGTTCCCGTTGCTTGGTCCCAGCTCCTGCCAACCTAGCAATTCGAAAGCATACCAAAAAGTGCAAGTAGATTAATAGGTACTGCACTGGCTGGAAGGTAAATTGCGTTTCCGTGCACTGCTCTGGTGTCAGTGTTCCATTGCGCCAGAAGCAGCTTAGTCATGCTGGTCACATGACCCGGAAAAACTGTCTGCGGAGTAGACAAACGCCAACTCCCTCGGCCTGAAAAGCGAGATGAGTGCCACAACCCCAGAGTCATTCGCGACTGGGCTTAACTGTCAGGGGTCCCTTTACCTTTACAAAGAAATTACCCAACCTGTTGATTTCTGTGTCTCTCTCTGTCCCAGGATTTGGCCAACACAGAGAATTGCACAGAATGCAAATTGCTTTTATATGTGTACTTTCCTTTACAGCTAAATTCTTTGTACTTTCAGAGACCAGGAGTGCATTTCACTGTGCATGCATGTGGGTTTTTGCATGCGTATATGTGAATGATTATGCGTCACACAGTGGTTTGCTGCCACAGTAAAGTGCTGTTCTTTTTGTCTATGCACTTGAAATACACTCTACGCAGTGATGTGGATTAAGCACCTTGCTCATTATCTAATAATGCCTGCCTGACACAGATGGGAATCATTCTTGCGGTATAATTGAAATCCAGAGAGACTTCAGGTCCCAGTGCAGGCAGAGGGGTCACCGAGGACAGCTGCTAAGGTGTAGGAATGAAAATAGATTCGTGTGGCTCCCTTGGGACTAACACCCAGAACAACCTTCACTCAGCATCAGCTTTTCAAACTGCTGGGAGTATCTTGGAGCATATAAATGGAGCACTAGAACTTTAAAGCTTCATGTTATAAAATCTGCTTAGATGCAAAAGGGGAAGTGGCAATCTGTGGTTGCCAAGGGGTGAAAAGCTAGCATTCTCACATAAATCTTCCTTAATAGACTGAATCAGGCCTTGGTTCATTAGCCACACCCACACCAAGCATTTAAAGCACATGAATCCTGAGGTGTGTGGTTAAGCTCTCACAGAGCTACGATTCTCAGCACGCTTCACAAACTACAGTTCCCAGGATCCTTTGGGGGCCTTTTGACAAAGAATGGAATGGGTGAAAGTCACTGTATGAAATTTTAAAGGCAAAACACTCATCTCCCACCACCTCTTCCCACAGGAATGTGGCCTCGAGAGACAAGCAAAATATTTGTCATGAGAATGGTCAACCACGCCTTTTATTTGGAGTAGCGTTGCTGTCACCGCCCACAGATTCACAGTGCCTTATAATAAAAAAGTCACAGGAATGGACAAGAGGCTTGCAGGTGTACAATAAGAAGCCAGGAACAGGCTGATCTCTCTGGATAAATGTCAATATGCATTATTAAATGAAACAGTGGTTAAAATATGGACTGCTAGATGCGTTTTCCTTCTGAGGACATGGAAGGAATTGAAATGCCTTTTCAAAGCAGATGTCGATGTCTTTGCTTTTTTCGATCAATTCTTCATTGTGTGTGCATATAGTTGTAGATATCTAGTTTGAAGCATTAATTACAACACTGCTCTCTCCCCCCCACCCTCTGCCACAACCAGCAGAGTGGAGGCAGATCACAGGATTAGAGGAGGACTTAAGACAATTTCCTGAAGTGTTCATCGGAAGGTTTTGGGCCACCTGATATCCTTTTAAATCAGGGATATGTTTCATCTTCTTTAGTGATCCTTGCAGCATCTGACGTGCTGGGTCGCCTTAAGAAATACTTTCAAAGGAGATGGGATTGCAAGATCAGTAGTCACCTTCAAAGTCAGTATTTTTTCCCCCCTCTGGCATGGAAATATTAAAATCTTTTGAGACCTTCATGGACTCACAACAGGGGATCCCTGTTATTTCTGTTGTGGATGTACCTATCATTCCTTTTGAAAAGAGAGGTGGAATGTGGACATGAGAATGAAAAACAGTCTAAGTTGCAGGTCAGCTTATTCTGAAATGTAATTTCAAACAAATGCATAGTGGCGTGAACTGCTTCATAGCTAATGCTATCCCCTGGTTTGAAATTCGGTACACGTACAGATCCAGTCCTTAGGCTCATATATATCTCCTCCCCTTCTGCATTGAGTTTAATCTTGGTTTGTATGAGAAGGATTGATTGAACAAATCACAGTTTTCCTGGTTCTAACAAAATTGCAAACCATGGTTTGCTATGAACTCCGAAGTAAGTTAAGAAATTGCTGGGGTTTGGAGGAGGATTGAGGTATGCATAACCATAGTTTGGTGTACTGCTCGCATGGGCAGTGGTCTGAGACTATGAGAGGTGCACTTTGGAACATCTGGAGGGCATCAGGTTGGGGAAGACTGATGTAATATGTATCTAAACTGGCACTATAAGTGGTGTGTGTGTGTGTGTGTGTGTGTAAGAGAAAGAGAGATTAAATCAAGATAACACAGAAAGCTAGGAAAGTCATTTTTTGGTTTTGAAATAAACTTCGGGGTCATCTATAGTGCTGTTTAATGTGGACAGTAAGTTTCCTGCACTTCTATTAATTATCCATTATCCACATGATATTCTTCTCCAAATCACCACCTTACTACATTTCCCCTTTCTTTTGGAGAATCCCTGGTGTGAGAAAATCTGGATTGAGGGAGGGGTGAGTATGGAATGCAGTGATATGGAGGAGAACATCCTATGGGCAGTGAAACGACAGTATGGCTGAGCCCTCAGGCCTGAGGGTAGTCATGTTTACAAGACATCAGAGTTGTGTGGCAGATAATGAGAAGACTCTCCACCTTCTGTTGAGGTTTGCTGGGGCAGATGGGAGTCAAACAACATCTGGGAAGCCATCATTCCCTGCCCGATCCCGGGGCCTTAATGCATCTTATCTTGCAGTGCCCAAGTGATCTCTGTTCTTGTCCTTTCTTTAAAACAGAAAGAGAACAGAACAGCTTAGAGTATCACTCACTATCTCATTCCTAGTGTTCTGGCTCAGGTGGCCTCTCGTTCCTCAAATGCCACCACAGGGCTGCTCAAGAAGCCTGTGCCCTGCGGAGGAGCAGAGACCTGGTTTTCAAAATGTCTTCCCTCTCCATAAATGTCTTCCCTCTCCATAAACAGCCTTTGCTGGTTCATTACACAGTTTTAATTTATGCTTATTGTTTTCAACAGTATTATGTAACCTGCTCCGTGAGGCTCACTTGAAAAGCAGTGCATAAATACCTTTAAAATAAACAAATAAATGAATAATTGTGGAATAGACAGCAGCTAAATGGGAAACTCTGAAGGTCTATACAGTATTTGGTCTAGCTGAGGTGGTAGCATCTTACTGTTTTAACATCACTTTACATGATC
Source organism: Podarcis melisellensis (assembly GCF_964234715.1). Lineage (NCBI taxonomy): Eukaryota > Metazoa > Chordata > Lepidosauria > Squamata > Lacertidae > Podarcis > Podarcis melisellensis. The sequence continues at coordinate 25,292,935 of NC_138528.1, read as the reverse complement.
TTGTGCATATACTGGTATTTGCAATAATAAGTACATAAGTCTGAAGGAGATAGACATGTCCGTAAACATCCACCCTGCCTTCTGAGGGCCTGTATGTAACCTTCAATGAAGTAAGAATCTCACACTGAACATCACTTGAGGTTATATTTTCTCATCCCAGGCAGTTTAGCTACAGAGCAGAGTGATAGTAAGGACATCTTTTCTCTCTGCTGTGTCATTGCTGCCAGCCCTGCGCATGTCTCCTTAGGAACAGAGTTTCTAAGGCAGGGATAATAGCTCCCAGTTAGGTATGTGGTCTGCAGCTCTGAGTTTTGTTTTGTGTGGGCTTTTGGTAGGATATGGTTATAGGTCTGGTCACTTTGAAGAGGTGAAATGTTCATCCATGCAGATGCCTAATGCATTCCTACTCTGCAGTTTCTGCTAAGCTAGAGAAAACAACATAACCTGTTATTCTTGTGTGTGTGTGTTTAAAATACTGATTATCTTTTATTCTGATCTCCTGGGAATGGTATGCTTGGCAATGGCTTCTATGGAGAACTATAAACTGAGAAGCATATCCCCCCCCTCCAACTCCTCTCAGCTGTGAATATTGTACAACTCCAATTACTCTATTACTTTAATTATTCATCCGATTTTAACCATAATCTTGTCACTCTTTGCATAACTCAAGTAATGCACTAAAAAGCCAACTATCCAAAGATAGCAACATTTAATAATATTGGCAATCCATTATCAAGGTGAAGCCACTTATTAATGTATCTTTTAGGTTTATCGCTGTCTGCCAAACATTGCTCCTCTTACAGAAATATAAACCGTAGGGATCACAGAGAGTTTGAGTGCAGGTCTTAATGGATCTGGTCCCTGGGGAAAAGGTAGCATTCAAACTTCATGCACCTTTGATTATGTAAAATTGCTACCATGGAGGGTGTCTTGTGAGGAACATAGAGATGGACCGAGACATTCTGAGTCCTGAGATGGAAAAGACAAATAGTACCTACCTATCTGTGATGGGACGATGAGCTGCTTGTGCGTAAAATGCAAGTCCCTCAGAGTTTGATCAGGTTTTCAAACCTCTGCCTGTGACGGAGCCCCTCCAGCATGGCTGCGTCAATCACTAGTAGAATCCGAAAGTGGCTGCCTTCGGAATCGTTTCCAACATAAAAGCTCTTTAACGGAAACACGTCGTCTGGCCTCTCGGCGTGACAGTTTCCGGCGAGGTGTGGGTGTCCCTATAGGAGGTCCTGAGACCTCCCCACTGTTTTCGCTGGAAGCGTCTCTGAGCCATCCCTCCGACTCACTTTCCCTTGGAGTTCTTGCTCGCCCTCTACTGGTTCCCTCTTCCGCTGCTACTCCTCTCTCAACCTCAGTGAGCCTTTGCGCCCCCGGCGCTTTAGATGGCAGTTCCCTGACATCCACCTCCCCTCCAGGGCCCCCTTCACCCCCTCCCGTCTCCTCCCCTACTGGCGGTGAGGAGGTAAAACCCCTGAAAGAACCTCCTTCGTCTTCCGACGTCGCGAACACTTCCCTCCACTTGTTGCTGTTCCTACTCTCTCGGTAATCTTCGTCATCGGAGTCCACTCCCTCTTCCAACTCCGACTCCGCGAACCCTTCCATTTCCTCTTCCTCATCGGTGGTGCCGAAATACTCCCTCCTAAACCTTGCTATCGGCTGAGGTTTCCTCGGGAACCTTTGGTGGAACGTTTCTGTTAAAACCTCGTCATTGACTTCCTCTGCACTTACCCAGGTGTTTTCTGACTCCGGTTCCCCTTCCCACGCCACCAAATACTCCACCTGATTTCCCTTCCACCTGGAATCGAGGATTTCCGCTACATGGTTGCGGCGTTCCCTCTCTTCCAAGGCTGGTCCCCTGACGTACTCCCCTTCACGTCCCCCCCTGTATGGTGACAGTAACGACCTGTGGAACACTGGGTGCAATTTCATGTGGTTGGGTAATCGGAGTTTGAAAGCTACCGGGTTGACCTGCTGAATGACCTCAAAGGGTCCCAATCTTCTGGGCCTCAATTTCTTACAACCCCCTTTGAACGGCAACCCTTGGGTTGACAACCACACTTGATCCCCCACCCTTATGGTTTCACCTTCCCTTCTGTTCTTGTCTGCCTGCTTCTTATATTGTGCCTTAGCCCTTTCTAAGTTGAGCTGGAGCTGATGATGGATCGCTTCCATCTCTTCTACAAAATGTTCAGCCGCTGGGACGCTCCATCTCTCCCCTCCTTCCCCTGGAAATGCCCTGGGGTGACACCCGTAATTAGCCAAAAAGGGACTCATCCCTGTGGACACATTCTCCGCATTATTGTAGGCAAATTCTGCCAACGCCAACTTTTCGACCCAATCGTTCTCTCTGTCATTGACATAACACCTCAGATATTGTTGAAGAATGCCATTTGCTCTTTCCGCCTGCCCGTTGGTTTCAGGGTGCCGGGCAGTTGAAAAATTGACTTCCACGTGCAGCAAGCTCATGAGCTTCCTCCAGAACCTGGAAGTAAATTGTTTGCCGCGATCTGAGATCACCCTCAAGGGAGCCCCGTGCAACCTAAAGATGTGTTCTACAAACAACTTCGCTGTTTCTTCCGCTGTGACTGCATGTGAGCATGCTACAAAGTGGCACATCTTAGTTAACAGGTCTACTACTACCATGATGGCTGTTTTCCCCTTGGACTTTGGCAGATCCGTCATAAAATCTATTGATATCGCTTCCCAAGGCCGTTCTGGTGTGGGTAATGGTTCTAATAACCCTGCCGGCGCCCTTCTTTCCCCTTTGGCTCGCTGACATTGGTCACACCCTCTTACATACTCCCTTACATCTTCCCTCACCTTAGGCCACCAAAATTCCCTGGTAACCAACCACATGGTCTTGTGTTGTCCAAAATGTCCCGCCGTGGGGCTATCATGCAACTGCTTGAGTACTCTCCCCCTCAATTCACCTTCGGGTATATACAGTGCCCCTTTGTAATACAATGCCCCATTTCTTTCCTCAAAACCTCCGGGGCTCTCGCCCTCCCCCCTGAGACCTCTGAGCTTATCCTGGGCATATTCATCATTTTCCGTTTCCTCTACCAGTTCTCGTTGCCCCACCAGCGCCGCCCCACACACCCAGCGGTCCTCAGGGATGACATGTCTCTCTTCGATCACCCCCTCCCCTTCCCAATACTCTGGTTTGCGTGAGAGCGCGTCCGCCCTGACGTTTTCTGGGCCTGGCACATAACAAATTTCAAAGTTGAATTTGGAGAATTCCTGTGCCCATCTCACTTGTCGTTGGTTGAGCACTCGAGCTGTTCTCCAATACTCTAAATTCTTGTGGTCGGTGCACACTTGCACCTTGTGTTGTGCCCCAATTAATAAATGTCTCCACCTCCGGAATGCTTCGTGAATGGCAAGTAGTTCCCTGTCATACACCGTGTAATTCCTCTCGGATTTATTCAGCTTCCGCGAGAAGAAGGCACACGGTCTCCACTCCGACGCACTCCTCCCCGGTTGAAGAAGGACCGCCCCTACCGCCCGGTCGGATGCATCGGTTTCCACTCTCATGGGTTTTCGTAAATCCACATGCAGAAGTTGTTCTTCCGAGGCGAAAGCCCTTTTCAGTTCTTCAAAGGCTCGATCCGCCTCTACCGTCCAAACAAATTTCTTCTTGCTGCTGAGGCAGTCGGTGATGGGCGCCGTCAAGTGGGCAAAGTTCTTGATGAACTTCCGATAAAAGTTCCCAAACCCCAAGAATCTTTGCACGTCCTTCTTGGTCTTCGGTGTCTTCCATTCCAGTACCGCTTGGACCTTGCCTGGATCCATGGCCAATCCCTTGTCTGACAAGCGGTACCCCAGGAATTCCACCTCCTTGGTATGAAACTGGCACTTCTCCAGTTTCACCCACAGCTGGTTGGCTTGCAGCCTGCCCAACACTTCTCGAACGTCCCTCACATGCTGTTCCTCATCTTCCGAATACACCAACACGTCGTCTAAAAAGGCCACACAATTCTTGTAGAGCAAAGGTCCCAGAACGTGGTTTATAAAAGCTTGAAAACACGCGGAGCCCCCTTGTAGACCGAAGGGCATAACGAGGTATTCAAAGGCTCCCAAAGGGGTAAACATGGTGGTCTTCCATTCATCTCCCTTCCTTATGCGTATCAGATTGTACGCCCCCCGCAGGTCCAGCTTTGTAAAAATCTTTCCCTTCCTTACTCTGGTCAAAATGTCATCAATTCGGGGCATAGGGAAAGCCAGGGGCTCCGACACTGCATTGAGGGCCCTAAAGTCACACACCAGTCTCGGTTTGTCTGTGTTCTTTTTGTTCCACAAAAAACACTGGGCTGCCCCCCACCGCTCGGGACTCTCTGATGAAACCTCGCTTCAGGTTTTTGTCAATGAACTCCCTCAGCTCCTGCATCTCCCTGTCTGACATGGCGTACAGCTTGCCTACTGGGAGTTGGGCCCCAGGGAGTAGGTTGATTTGACAGTCAAAGGGTCTATGCGGTGGCAGTTTGTCTGCTTCCCTTTCGCTGAATACGTTGCTCAGATCTGCGTATTGCGGGGGCACCTTCCCTTTGTCCATTACTTCCATCCCGGCTAGGGTGACTCTGTCTCCTCCCGAAACCTTCCCCTCCTTGCAGTGTTCTAGGCAATGCGCTGACCCAAAGGAGACCACCCTCTGATGCCAGCCCACTAGCGGATCGTGTAGCGCCAGCCAGCTCATCCCCAAAATGATGGGCGCTCCTCCCAGGATGGCCACATTAAACGCTATCTGTTCGGTGTGCCTTGCCACCCTCATTATCATCGGGACAGTCTGTTGGCTAACTTCTCCCCCCAACAGCTCTCTGCCGTCAATCGTAGTCACCTGCAAGGGGTTACTTAAAGGGATGGTCTGTATCTGGTGCTCAGCTGCAAACTCCTTACTCATGAAATTACAGGAGCTGCCTGAATCCAAAAGCGCCTTGATCTTTAGTGGGTGTCCGTTTGGCAGTTCTAGTAACACCTCTATCACTAAAGCGGGTCTGGGAGGTTCCGGCATGGGCACTTTCACTGCTCTTTGGCCTGGCTGCTGTGCCCCGACGGTGGCAGCCAGGCGTTGGCTTTTACTTGCTCCTTGCCTTCCTCTTCCTTTCCCCCAACAGCTCCTGCCATCCCTTGCCATTCCTTTCTTTGTGGGCAGACTCTGGCAAAGTGCCCTGGCTGTTGGCAGAGATAACATCTCTTGGCGCTCTTTCCCTCCTTCTTCCGCCCTTCACTGGGATTTGAAACTGCGCGCGCCCGCGCTGTTCCAACTTCCATCGGCTCTGCCGGCGGGAAAGGTGGCTCTGGAATGTCTGGAATGCGGAACTCCCTCCAACGGTCTCCTTTCCCTTCCCGCTTTTCCAAAGCCCTCGCCTCCTGGCACAGCGCAGATTTGGTTAACTGATCCATAGACTCCGCCCTGGGCCCCCGGGAAAGCTCATCTTTGACGGTTGAAGAAAGCCCCTCTTCGAAAAGCATTTGGATGGGCTCCGCCGATAGGTCCCACCCCAATTTATGAATCAGCATAGTAAACTCAGTCCAGTACTCACGGACAGATCTGCTTCCTTGCTGGCAAGCCATTAACTGCCTTCGCACCACCCCCTGCTCAATATCGCTGGAAAACATCAGGTCCATGGCACGAAAAAACTTCCTCGTGTCCTTTAGGATCTCATTATTCGCTGCCATCAGGGGTCTAACCCAATCCTTCGCCCCGGATTCGAGATGGCCAATCACAAAAGCCACTCGCGATTCCTCGTCGGGGAAGTCATCAAACTGCAAGTTTAGAGCGTATTGCATCTCTGTTCTAAAGGCATGATAGTTCCTGGGATCCCCCCCGAATTTCTGCACCAATCCTGGCACCTTTCTGGCGAGCGGGGTGGTTTTCTCCTTTCCCTTTTCTGCATCCTGAGCCCTCCTCTCCTCAAGCCTCGCCGTTTGCAGCGCCAACTGGATCTCCAACGCCCTGTACCTTTCTTCCAGGCTTGGACCCCCTCCAGCTGCTCCTGCTCCTCCGGTTCCGGCTGGGTTGCTCATGATGCTTCTCCCTGCACAAGCTGGCTTTCGGTGACTTTCGGATTGCTGTGATGGGACGATGAGCTGCTTGTGCGTAAAATGCAAGTCCCTCAGAGTTTGATCAGGTTTTCAAACCTCTGCCTGTGACGGAGCCCCTCCAGCATGGCTGCGTCAATCACTAGTAGAATCCGAAAGTGGCTGCCTTCGGAATCGTTTCCAACATAAAAGCTCTTTAACGGAAACACGTCGTCTGGCCTCTCGGCGTGACAGTTTCCGGCGAGGTGTGGGTGTCCCTATAGGAGGTCCTGAGACCTCCCCACTGTTTTCGCTGGAAGCGTCTCTGAGCCATCCCTCCGACTCACTTTCCCTTGGAGTTCTTGCTCGCCCTCTACTGGTTCCCTCTTCCGCTGCTACTCCTTTCTCAACCTCAGTGAGCCTTTGCGCCCCCGGCGCTTTAGATGGCAGTTCCCTGACACTATCCATAGTAAAAAAACCCACACCCATCAACTATAGAATATGCTGCTTTTTTAAAAAAAGAAGGGAGATCCTTCAACCCATAATATGTATGCATTTTGCCATGGTTCATAACACTAGCTTTTTATTCAGGACAGACAAAAAGAATAAGAGATTAATAGAATTGTAGAGTTGGAAGGGACCATAAGGTTTATTTAGTCCAGCCCCTTGCAATGCAGAAATCTTTTGTCCAAGGTGGGGCTGAACCCAGAACCCTGTGATTAAGTCTCATGCTCTACTGACTCCATCACCCCATACGACTTAAGTACTTCTTCACGCAGCACATAGTTAAATTATGTAATTAGCTTCCACAAGAGGCCATGACAGCCAGTGACTTGGATGACTTTAAAACTGGGATTAGATAGATTCATGGAGGATAAGACTATCAATAGTTACTAACCCTGATCGCTGTGTTCTGCCTCCATGATCAGAGATGGTATGCTTCTGAATGCCAGTTGCTGGAAATTGCAGGAGCAAACTTACTAGGGATTGGGTCCCATTGAACTCATTGGGACTTCTGAGTAAACATGCTGTTTAAAAAAAGAGTTTAAAGAACCTTTCCTCAAAGAAGATTTATATTTCCTGATGATCTCAGTTTATGGGGATTGAACAGAACTCTGCCGACTTCATAGTGTCTCTTGTTTGTTTTACAATTTGCTGGAATGTAGGGCAGAATATGTTAGCATCGTATATTAGTGTGAATCCCTTACAAAGCAAACAAAAAGTTGTCGAAGCTGCTTCTGGGTCACGTATGCCAATGCGGTACATTATCTCTGTGCTATTTGGTGCAAAAAAAGAGGAAAGTGTTTTGGCTTGGCATGCACATTTTTTTATTTATAGCTGTCTTTGATCCTCTTTTGTTTTTTGGCTGTTATGTGTTGCATTCCCTTCATTAAGCTAAAATGAAGCTGAAAACCATCCGAAGGATTATGATCCTCTGGCAAAATGTTAAATTGTGCTGCTGACCTAAGTTAATGTTGCAGTAATGGGGGATGAGCGTCTCTGAGAAATCGCAACAGAATACATAAAAATCTACAGCGGTATCATGAAGAATTTTTAAGTGCCAGATTCCAAAGGCTCTAATTAAAGGGATTGTGCTCCCACAGGCAGAGGAGGAGGAGGAGGAGGAAAACAGAGGGTTAGCATGAAATGCTAAACTGAAGTTTAGCATCAGGAGGTCAAGCCACGGCAAGTTTAGGCCACTGTACCTCCTTTCCTTTTTCAGTGGTGTTGGGAAGTGGTCATCTTTGGATTAAGCAAAGCACATAGTCTGTTCTTAAACAAGAAAGCAGATTCACTTAAAGGAAATTGATTCAGGCCTTAACTGTGGTACCTCTAGTTGCGTTCCGCTCTTGTTATGGACTTTCAGCTTACAAACGCGGCAAACACGGGCATGCGCAAAAGCGATCTGCGCACTTCACACATGTGCAGGAGAGGCGCTCTAGTTGCAGACTTTTTGGGGTGCAAACTGCACCCTGAAACGGATTAAGTCCACAACTAGAGGTACCACTATACATGCAATCTTGCTTTATAAATTTGAAACTTTTAAGTGAACCACAGGGTTTCTGTAGACCATGCCCACTCCTAAACTGAAGCCCTTTCCAAATTGGACCTTTCCCTGCTACTTAAGCCCCCAAATAATAGATGAGTGATAAACTGGTCTCTTGACTATACCATTTCACACTGCAGGTGAGAGCCCTTGTTGGTTCAGTGGAGACACAGGTTTGCCACATCGCCTTTTAATTGTGAGAACTAATCCTAAGCTTAATAAGCATGACATTTGTTCATGCACATTCAAGTTAGAAATGAAGTGAATGTCCAAAATAAAAATGCACCTTTTCACAGAATTAAAAAGAATTGGTTTATGGATATAAGAAAGAGTGCATTTCACTGGTGAGATTCAAAGTTTTTGTTTTGCATTTTCAGAGATGGAGTTTCGTGCTTCAAAGTAGACATTTGCAGTTATTTCTGAGTAGCTTGAATCTAGATGACAACAAAAGTGGTGACACAAACACACTTCCTACCAAATAGGCCTGTGCATTTTAAGATTAATCTGAGTTGCGTGTCGAGGTCCCCAGGTCCACCCCAATAACTCACACATCACACAGAATTTTTGTTTAAGGTTTTTGGCATAATTTTGGCCACAACTTTATTAAAATACAAATTTGTGAGTGGTTGCTTAGGCATTGGTTGCGACTATCTGCCCCCACCATGGGGGACAGACTGACATTCCGCACGATGCGAAAGTCAGAATGGGGGAATACACTTGGGGGTTACGCGGAGCAGGGAACCTGCCCTCACCCCAAATGCAACCAGGAGCTCATTGCTATGGCCCGAGCCCCCTTGACAGAGTGGACAAGCAATAGTTAGCCCCCAATTCCTTTAACGGAATCCCTTGCAGCAGCAGCATTAGAGGGGCAGGCACAGCCAATCCATGCCCCTCAACCAACCAAACCATAAACCAATGCCTAACCGCAACCTTACAAGTTGTGACGATTTGCTACGCAGTAGGCAAAAACCAAATGGCCCCAGCCAATCAGCCAGATGGACAAAATTCCTACCAGGCCCCCGCTCCAAAGCAGACGACCCCATGACAGGCATAGCAAGGTCAAAGCGAACAACCCTATTCTAGGGAGGGAGGGACGGGCAATCCGCTGCACGGGCGAAAATAGGAAGCCCTAGCCTCGTGCAAGGAGTTTTAGCATTTCTGGCTGTCAATCAATAAATGGCAACATAAATTTCTTCCCAACAACAAGGGAAGCCCCAATCGCATCAGTGGCCAACGATCAGTTAGCCCGCCCCCAACTTTGGAGTGTCCTGGTGGCCCCCACCGCAACACGTGCTCTCCATGAAGGAGAACACGCTTTGCACTGAGCTCTTCAGTCCGATTTCCCACAATGAATTTACTTGGGCTAAATTATTTACTATTATCATTATCATCTATTTATGACCTGTCCTTGACCCTAAGGCCCCAGGGCAATCAATGTTACCTGAACTGTGGACAATGATCTACTTATTTGTTTTTTGAGATGTTTGCTCAAATAGCACTTGGCCAGTCCCACTTGTGTGAAATTCACTTCAGCTGTTTGAGGCTGATCCAACATTCTTGACATCGTTGTACCAATGAAACCGTGCAAGGAAGCCTGTTGGGTGCCACTCAAACCTGTAGAAAATACATAATATTTGAGTCACTGAGCAAATAACGTCACCAAAGTCTGTGTTGGCAGCCATCTTACATTTATCAAGCAGCACTTGGGTATCTTATCCATTGGTTATGGAAGCCTTATAATAGTCAAGTGTGATGTTAACAGTTCACACCCTTGTGTGCTAGAGGTTCAGCCCAACCACACCAGTAAGCAGAATGGACTTTGGTTCGACTTATCTTTTTTAGTATTTTTAATTATTACACATATAGCCTATTCTTCTTCAAGGGAGCTCAAACCTTCAATTTGCAAAAGGGTTTCTAGTTGGTTTCCCTTCCTGGCAGTTTATGGGATCAGATCTGTTTAGTTTCAGCAGTAGAACTGCATCAAGGGCCTTCAGACTATTTGGAGTGGGGGTAGATGTGCACATGGATCATTATGATTTCTGTTTTAGGAACTGAGCTGTCACAGGGCATCCAGGGTGTAATTCAAACCTCCCAAGCTCCCAGAGAAAAAAGCCACCCACCAGATCGTATGTAAATAGTACGTTCCATTTAAGTTCTTTCCATAATCCAGAAGCAAGCAATGCCTTCAAAATTACCAACATAGAACATAGTTTTAAGTGGGCAAATACCAGCCCATGGAAATTTAATATGAGGGCAAACACAAGAGGTTCCCCAATTCCTCCTCTGCCCCTCAGATTAATAGAATTGAGTTCAAGAAGGTGATCTGCATCAGGATTGCATCTGGGGGAAATAAGGTTAAACCTCCTTTCTGGAAGTTCTGTGATCATGATGAAAATTAGGACTCTCCACCCCTCATATTAAGGTTGTTGTTGTTTTAAATGCAATCATTGTTGCTTGCTAGCTAATAACACACACACACACACACACACACACACACACACACACATAGAGTGGAACCTCGGTTTTCAAATGCCTCTGTAGTCGAACGTTTCGGCTTTTGAATGTCGAAAACCTGGAAGTAACTGCTCCAGTTTCCGAATATTCCGAATATTTTTCAGAAGCCTAATGTGCTACGCAGCTTCCATTTTGCGTTTCCCTATTGTATTGAGGCTTCTGCTTTCGTTTTTCAGTTTTCAAACATTTCAAACGGATTACGTTCGAAAACCGAGGTTCCACTGTAGCACCATTTTGCCTGATTGGACTCAAGGCGGATTACAGATAAAAACAAGAATCACTAAAAACATAGGGGGGGGGGGAACCCCAATCATTAAAAAACAATGAAACATTAATAGAATTAAAGCTATAAACACATATAAAATCTGCTTAAAACATACAAATAATTACAATAAAAACAGCACGGCTGTGCAACTAATGAAAAATGTAGTTTGACCCTAAGAAAATACAGCTGCCAGACTATATTTGCACTGAAGCTGTTTTTAGATGTTTTAATTGTCTTATTGTGCTATGCCACCCTGGGCTTCTTGGGTGTAAGAGTGGGATAGAAATTTAACAAATGAATAAACACAAAGTCATAAGAAATGTAGGAAACTGACTTATACTGTGTCATACCATTGGCCCATTTAACCCAGTTCCGTCTACTTTGATTGGCAGTAGCTGGGATGGGGGGAGAAATTTGTTTCAGTTCACATTTTAATGCAATCTTACCTACTTCACAGTTCCTGAAATAATACACCAACCAAAGCACAACACCCCTTTGAAATTCGCATGTTTACGAATTTTGCAATGCAGTTTTCCCACCAAGGGATGTGTACAACAGTGCTTATACCCAGCTAAGTGGACATGTAAATGCATCTATCATTGAAAATCACATGCAAAATCACTTCTAATTGGGCAACATTGCACACAAAAATGTAAATATTAGGTAAAATTGGCACTAGAATGCTGGCGAATTTTTAAGACATTGTCAGAAAACCGCAAGCTGCTATGGAAAGGTTTGGAAGTAAATTTAAGATCTGAAAAAATGAGAGAAACTGAAATGAACATATTCATTCCATTTTTAGGTGGAATGAATCTTTCCAAGCTTTTCATACAGAGGGATTTTCCAGACTTACCTAGAAACTCAAATGATTGAATTTGGGACCTTTGGCATGCAATGCGTGTGCCATGTCCCTTTCTCAAGTTTTTAGATGGTTGCCCAGGGCATACACTTAAGAAGAGATTTCCCCAGTGAGCATTTCTTATATAATACCAGCTCAGTTGCAGCTTGGTGGCCAAATTCATAAAAGCATCTCTCGTGAGCCTCCACTACTCTCAGAACATCGGCACGCCTGGGACAGAATTGTTCCTCTGCACTTATAACAACATTGGAATCTTGGTAAACATTGCACAGTTGAAACTTGTAGGGTGCAGCTGCAGGCTTTTAAACTTTTTATATTAACTTCCTCTGTTATTTTTAGCGCTAATCCTCTCCTTTTGGTCTAGTATCATGGAGCTCACCCCCCCCCCAGCATCTACTTAACCAGGTTTAGTGCTGATTAAAGCTCCTTTATTTGAGCTGCTTCTTTGTATTACGCACAGTTGCCTCGGGCAAATATGTTTGTGGAATGCGATGCAAATTAGGCTTCTTCTGTTCCACGCTGGACTGCACCTAGGCCATAATTTCCTAGCGTACACATTTCCTCCTGCTGCCACTGTCAGTCATGAAAGCCGGACAGCAAAACCAGATCTTGCTTTGACTCCCTGTTTGTCAGTGGAAAGTCAAAGCTGCTGCAGTTACAGTACAATCATTTCTTACTTGTGCAATTTCAACCTTGAAGTCTGGCCAGTTAAATTAAATGCATGGCAAGTTTTCCCTGGTGTGAAGAGAGTTTTTAAGCTTCTTGCCTTGCTTCCTGGGCAAAGCCCTCTTGGTATGCTGGTTCCAGAAGACTGGGGAGGATTGCTTGAGATCTTGTGGGAACTTGGATGGCTCTGTGAGATCTTGCGAGTGGATCCCAGAGCTGGTGTGTTGAGCAGGCCTTTCTCCAAAAACAAGGCAGAGAGGCTAACCTTACCAGGCAAGGTCCAGTCAGCACTCCACTTCTGGAAGGCTAGGGTTCCCAGGATACATACATCGGTGGTTCCCAGGATTTGAATATACATATTTCTGTGTATATGCAGAACCCTTGGAACTGAACTCCCACATAAAGTGCATTGCAGTTCCTTTGGAGTGGGACCTGCCTTAGGACTTGTGCTTCATGGCCTCTGAGTTCCAGCACTTCCTGTATCTGTTGCAGTGAAGGTGGGCAGGGGAATTATGGTCCATTAGCAGTTGCATTAGCAGCCACCATGTAACAGTGGGAAAAACATCCCTTTCCTAAACTGGGCATCTCGCCTTTGTACATTAGCAAGGCTCAAGAACAGAAGGTGACAGGCTTTCACAGAGAATCACGCTGTTATAATAACACTCTCCCCTGTGCCATCGCTTCTGGCATTGGAAGCTGCCGTGGTTTTGAAAATTGCTGTCATAAACAGGCTGTGATGTTAATATTATTTCCTTAACCCCTCTGAAACGTTGCCTATGTGTCAAATTCTCAGGCAAAGATGGGGTGTAATGTTCCCCCCCCACTTTCTTTTCAGGAATTTGTGGACAGGCCTTGGATATAATGGTGGTGTAAAGCAATGGGGGGGGGGTGTTTTACCACAGAAGCCACGGCTGAATGTTATACTCAGAAGGGGTCCCCCCTTGCATCCCAGGGACATAAGCTCCCTCCTGTGGAAGCCAAACAGTTATGAATGCAATTTGGCTTCCAAAGAAAAATTGGTACATTTCTGAGTCAATCACCACAGCCTCTAAAAAGCTTTCCACACCTCCATGGGGGATGCTGCACAGCACTCAAAAGCCTGAGGTGACTGTTCTTGTGTGTTGTGTCTGTGTGTTTGTTCATAGAGCAGGTATCAGCAAACTTTTTTAGCAGGGGGCCAGTCCACTGTCCCTCAGACCTTGTGGTGGGCCAGCCTATATTTTTTTTTGGGGGGGGGGAATGAACAAATTCCTATGCCCCACAAATAACCCAGAGATGCATTTTAAATAAAAGCACACATTCTACTCATGTAAGAACACACTGATTCCCAGACTGTCCACAGGCCAGATTTAGAGGGCAGTTGGGCCAGATCCAGCCCCCAGGCCTTAGTTTGCCTACCCGTGTCATAGAGGATGAACAAACATTCTTGTCTTTCCAACCCTCCTCTCAGAATGGCTACATGGATAACACTGGAAACTTCCACTTTCATTTTAGAGCAACCACAGCTTAGCACTGTATTCCTAAAGTGTTCTTAATTTTTGGACGTCTCTCCCCAAGGAAGCTAGACTGGCCCCCTCCTTGTTGTCCTTCCACCAGCAGATGAAGACTGTTTAATTCTGACATGCTTTTAGGAATGGCTGTTTTTGTTTTTTCAGAAAAGGACGTTATTATTATTTAAATTTTCTATACCACCCTTCATCTGAAGGTCACAGGGCAGTTTACATTATTAAAATACAAAAATGCATTCCATAACAAAAAAACACACAATATTATTATTTATTAAATTTAATAGTGCTGTGCCATATTCTAATAATTTGTTTTTATATTGTTTAACTAATTACAAGAACCTGAGTTTGCTTATTTCCTCCTCCCTCTCAGTTTATGTTCCTTTTCTGCTGTATCTTTTTAGAGCGTAAGCAAGGAGGGAGCTTTTCTTTTGGTTGAAGAGCAAGAATTAAAAAATAGTCTAAAAAAAAAGTAAAATAGGTTTTGGCAGATGCCTTCAAGGTGACATATACAAAAATACAATGCTGGTTTTGAATCCAAAATAAAGGCACAGGAACTGCAAAAGTTACTTCTGTTGTCACATGTGAACCTGCTTTAAAACGTAGATCCCCACCAGGCAGATGCTCCAATTGATAAATTTCTTCTCTCAGCAATCTGAGCTGAGCAACGCCTAACAACCTATACAGGCCAATGTAGTGTTAGCTCTCCTTTCCCCCATAGAAAATCCCTCTAACCCTGACTACTGCAACTGCCTTTGCTGCCATAATGCTCTTAGAGGGTCACTAAGCAGCTTGACCTCATTGCCCTCTTCGCCAGACAGCTCTCCTGGATCTCCATTCACAAAGTTGCTGCAACTTCATTCATAAACTAGAAAGGTCCACCTGTCTTCAATAAGCTCCAATGCTTAGTTACTGGATTGGGAGACTTGTAATGACCATAAATAAATACTGACAGCATGTGATCACTAATCCTTACAGCAACTATTAAAGGATCGGGAGACTTCAATCCTTAGTAACAGACTTCTAGACAGGACGTAAGATAGTTTTGAGATGGGGGAAAAAACATTAATACATACTAAAGGGTGGGGAAAATTCCTTTGTGATGGTGCCTTTAATATTCATGCTGAAGTGTTGACAATTGCACTACATTTTTGAATACTTCAGCTCTGAGAAAGAGGAGGTAGGATTTAGCATTAAACATTTTAGTGCTATGAAATTAGAATCCCATCCCTGAAATAAATGGAAACTATGTAGTAATTAGGGGTCTAAACCACAGAGCCTAGGGTTTACCTTTACCTTTCTTTATGTAGTAATTAGGGACGTCAACAGTTTAGATAACTTTAGATTGTGTTTTAGCTCATTAAGAAATTAAAATGTACATCGTAATAGGTAAGATGGGGGGAGCTGCAGTTAAAGGGATGGGTTAGGAGAGAGATAAAAAATACAATTATGCAAAAATAAAAGCTACAGTACTATTCATTCTACCTAGCCAAGTTGGCAAATATCTGGTTTCATGCTATACTATGAGGTTCAGGAACTGGGGGAAATGACCCATGGGGAAGGGCAGGGACACACTCAATGCCTGTGCGTTGGAAGGTGCTGTCCCAAGTAAGGAAGCTGCCTATATCCATGGAGGATTTCACATGGTATAGATGCCTGGAAAACCAGAGTTCTAGATCAAATGGGGAGCCTATGGAAGTGGAAGAAGACCAGCCCCCCCCCCCTTCAAACAGTCACTGTCCAACTTATGGAGAGCCATGGAAATGAGACTGGGAATACAGGGTGGAACAAGCTTATCCACACAGTTCTACCCTAATGTATTGCTTTTCCTAGTTCTTGAATGCCGGAAGAGGGTTTTCGATGCAGCCTTGCTGTGCTATACATCCTCCAGTCAATTGCTATTCTTTTATTTGTTTCAATCCTTCCTTCCTTCTTTCCGTGTGTGCAACCAGGCTATAGAAACGACCCCAGGGAAAATAGGTATGCTTGCTGAATAAGTCTTGCTGAACTGGGCATCAGATCAAAGCAGTGCTTTTTGTTTAACAAGCCAGGATTTCTGTGTCAAAGCTGGGCACTCAAAGGACAGACCCACACCATATCTTTAAGACACATTTAAACCACATTATCGCTCCCAAACAATCCCGGGAACTCTAGTTTGCTAAGGGTGCTGGAAATTGTAGCTCTGAGAAGGGTAGCTCTTCTCAGGTTTATTTGAGCCAAGAAATGTGCAGTGAATGTGCTGGAATTGTATGGTGTGAATCTGCCCCATAAATTCCATGTTTACCTCAATCTGTGATTTTTTTAAAGAAAAAATATATTCTCACATACATATTTTAACATGGACTTTCTCTCAGGATACATATTTAAATACATATTTTGATACATGCTGAGAAATGTGCTACAACATTGAGAGCAGTGTAAACTCCCAATGGATAGCTGAGTTCTGATCCACACATTAGAGTGAGAGGTTCAGATCAGGTCACATTGCATATGAATTTGCAAAGATTGCTCTCCTTAAGCATCCCTAACTGGGGTTCTGAAAAAGCGGCCTTCCAGATGGTGTGTAGAGTGTCCTCCATGTCTGCAATTGTGCATCTGGGGGCTCTTTCAAATCTCATAATAAATGTTTGGAGAATGGAGGCCCATGATCTTTCCATGCACATGTTCAAGTGACTTTCACGGCTGAAAAGGATGTCAAACTGTCTATCCCACCAAACTTACAGCACCAAAACCCATATTGTAGCTGGCAAAGATCTCCACTCTTGAAGCTGCCGGGCAAATCCCAGCAGTTTGCTGTATCGCTCCTTGAAAATAATCTCCTGCTGCCTTGTCAAACTTGTCTGGCTACAGCCAGTCAGGCCGTTTTGACACGGAGAACATGAAGCTGTTGAATTAAGGTGGCAGGGTTCAGAAGGAAATCTTAAATGGCTCAGCCTGCCAAAGAGCTGCTTTGCTGCTGAATTGGTTCCATTTTCTTTTTAACAGCCTATTTACCGAAGGGAAAGGAATTCAGCAGGTAAAATAAAGGAGATGTTAAAAAAACCCAAAAAAACCCCTGAGCCATGATGGCTCAGTCAAATCCCACTTAATGTACAGCAAGCTGCAATCCAGCCTTGTCTTTTCCATACCGGTTGTGCTGCTTCTTATCTTGTTTGTCAGAAATGAAAACAGGTGTACAAGGTTCTCCCTCCCCTGATATTCAAGATAGTCATAAAAATGCATACATTTATATAGTTAATGCGTCCTTTTTCTTTTGCTTGGAAAGAGGCAGTTAAGGATAAAGTCAGTGCTGCGATTCACGAAGCCTTTTGTTATTCAGTCATGCGGGGACGTGGTGTAGCAATGCTTTGTCACCGGACTATGCTATCACACCATCTTCGTTTCAGGGTGATATTTACACGGTGCTCGATCTGAACCTATTCTACAAATCAGCATCAAGGATTTCGCTGTGCAAATGGAGTTTTGCTTTATTTCATTGATGCTATCCCCTTTTAACTCATTCTGGCAGCCAAATGCGCTGCTCTGTATTAAGTTCCACCTTAGCACAGATGCCTATAGAGTCACATATTGGTGGGCCAGCACTGATCTGCATCAGAAATGGCAATTATCTCCCCCTCTGCTGTATCAATGTATAGTCAAGCAGATGAAGTGACATCACTGCAGTCAGAAATGAGGAAGCTCCAAGCCTGATGATGTGACATCATACACTGACTATCCCTTGATTTTATGTGTTCATTCATTTATTTCTACATTTATATTCCACCTTTCCTCAAAGAAATTTGGTACCAAAAAGGATATTGTAGAGGTTGGAAAAGGTTCAGGAAATGATCAAGAGAATGGAGCAACTCCTCAGTGTGGAAAGCTTGCAGCATTTGGGGACTTTTTAGTTAGAAATGTATGAAATTAGGATTGACATGAAGAAAGGGAATAGAGAAAAGCTTTTCTCCCTCTCGCAGAACACAAGAAGTCAGGGACATCAAGTGAAGCTGAATGCTAGAAGATTCAGGACAGAATAAAGATAAAAGTACTTCTTCATGCAGTGCATAAACTATGGAACTCACTTCTTCAGGGGATTGTGATGGCTACCAATGTAGATGGCTTTGAAAGAGGATTAGACAAGTTCATGGATAAGGTTATCAGTGGCTACTAGCCCTGATGACTGTGCTCTGTCTCCATAGTAATGGTTTTGAATGACAGTTGCTAGAAGCGACAGGAGGGGAGAGTGCTTATGCGCTCAGATCCTGCCTGCGGGTTTCCCACAGGCAACTGATTTTCTGAAAACAGGTTGCTGCACTTGATGATCCAGAAGACTCTTCTTATCTACTTATATTGTATACACTTCTCATGCTCCCCCTTTTTAATCCTGGCCATAACCATGTGGTGCAGGTTAGCCTGAGAGACTGCAGCTGGACCCAGGTCACATAGAGGGCTTTATGTCAGTAGAGATCCGAACCCTAGTCTTCTCCCAGGTCCTAGTGCAACACTTTAGCCTCTATAGTGGTACCTCGGGTTACATACGCTTCAGGTTACAGACTCCGCTAACCCAGAAATAGTACCTCAGGTTAAGAACTTTGCTTCAGGATGAGAACAGAAATTGTGCTCCTGCGGCGCAGCAGGAGGAGGAGGCCCCATTAGCTAAAGTGGTGCTTCAGGTTAAGAACAGTTTCAGGTTGAGTACAGACCTCCGGAACGAATTAAGTACTTAACCCGAGGTACCACTGTACACTGCACTGGCTGATACCATCCCACTGTTGTTACGAGGGAGGGAACAGAAGCAGAGATGAGGCTTGTGGCCAGAGCTTGTTGGCTATTTGCAGTATGGTAGCGCTGCAGAGAGCTTGCTGGGGAGACCATGCATTAAAAAGGGACTCAAATATAACTTAAACAAGGTTTTAATAACAAAAGCAAAAACTCCTTATACACTAAATACATCAACAACAAGCCAGACCCAACCACCAACCCATCCCCCAGGGTAATGGGAGAGCTAGGTGCTGCTCCTTATATACTACACCCAGTCGCTGACACACCTTAATCAATACAACTCAGCAGCACCTGCTATGTTTCACAGCTGTAAAGCTGGGTCTCGTTATCTTGCTCTGGCCCCTTAAAGACATACACATCGAGTGGAACAATGATGAACCTTTACATTTAAAGAAACCATTCAACAGAGCTGATGTCATGGGTTGGCATAAGTAGGCAACTGCTAAAGCAGAGCCCTCTGGAAAGACAAAGAATTCCTGCCCTTCTCCCTCACCCTTGACATCTGCTCACACAACACATGCTTTACTTTTTTTGGGGGGGGGGAGAGACAGACAGACAGACGGATGTGCCATCACCTGCTCACCCGCTCAGCCAAAATCTCTTCTTGGCAAGTGATTAGGCAATGGTGGCACAGAGGAACAACTACAGCAGCTGCAAAGAGGGAAGGATGCTCTAGCAAAGGTGAACTCATCCAAGGGCATCTTGTCCAAAACCTGGAGCCAGCATTCTTTCTGTGTTGATGGCTGCAGTCCTTAGGGGGGACATCCAACTTTCCTCCGTCTCTTTGTACTTTGGGAGAGTGTTTCATTGAAGCTAATCACCCAGGATTTTCTTCTCATGTTGCAATATTGTAGTCATTGTTTAACAAAACTCAGGTATTGTGGGAAGAGGAATGGAAGAGGGATGTAGTTTCAGCGGCAGTTGTTAGTGTTCACAAACTTTATCATCACCTTAGAATTATCCCCACTTTGCTAACATCTTTGATTACATCTTTCATTTACAATAGGTGATTGTCTTCTTCTGTTACTCAACCAATGGTGTAAGAATTGCAATGAGATTTCACACCTACTCATCTCGCAGAAGGCACTGAGTTGTTGTCAAAACATCACAATGTCTAGATGGTGATTATAAACCTAAACTAGATTACAGGCAGTACTCTGAATATGAAGGTTCCTTAAGCCTTTTTACCAATCACTTAATGTTTGCTTATTCTAACATCCTGGTAGTATACATGATATTGCTGCCCTGGACTTCTTTGGGAGGAAGGGTGGGATAGAAATTAATTGTAAAAATTAAAAATAAAAATGGGTGGGATCTACCTAACAAGCCCCATCAGTTGAAGTCCTGTGCAAGAACTTCCACTTCTGCAATGAGGCTTTCCCCTCCCCTCTATGTGCCCATGTGACCCCAATAATTGCTGGAAAGCTAAAATTCTTGCATAGACAGAATGATTGGATGAACTCAGTGTTGAATTCCACCCATTGTTCGCGGGTCAGAAATTCTGTTTTAGACAGTGATGTGGAAGCCAGTGTGAGGCTTGGTAGAAGATGCTGGTATTAGATTATCTTGATGTATAATCAGTTGAGAAGTTGAATGCTTTTCATTCATTGTCCCTCACTTTTCACTCAGTATGATAACAACTGGAAATGGTGGATGCAGATAAGGTCACTCCCGCAGCACTGAAGCCAGTTCATATTTGAAGTTTTCAGAAGTTAAAGGACATGCCCAAGTGAGAGTAGAAGCAGTGGAGAAGCAAGAGCCACCATATCTTATGAGATGTTGGCTGGCTGGCTGCAGAATGTTTGTTTCAGGCCCAAGAAATGCAAAAGAGTAAAATGCTGTTCATGTCCATGTGGTAGAATTTTTTTCTGTGGCAGGTATGCTTATTCAGCACATCTGAGGCTTATAAACTACACGGAGGACAGCAGAAATGGAAGGAAAAAGGGGGCTCCAGCGGCTATAAAATGTATCAAAGAACAGCACCCGCTCCCCAACGCAATAGCTGATCAGAAAGAAGCTGTTTTATTTTTGTATAAGAACTAGTATGAAAGAGGCCTCCCAGCATTCTCACAGGCCCATATAAGAACAACGTAAACAGTTGGGCCTGATGAGCATTGACTGTTCCCAACCCTAATCCTGCGGAAAGCCATCTAATTAGATTTTAATTTGACCCTGACTTGTTTTTTAGGAGGTAATTTAATTATTGCTTGATTTTATACCAATGTTATATATTTCATGTTAGCCACCCTGAGCCTAGTTTCAGCCGGGGAGGGCGGGATACAAATTAAAGTTCATTATTATTATTATTATTCCCAGTGTATTAAAATGAACCCAAGAACAGACTCCTAACTGGCAGCTGCTTTTTTAAAAGGTTGCATTAAAAATCCCCAATGAATACAAAGGTCAACAGGTTTTGAACAAATGCAAACTTTACAATCAAATCTAGGCAATTGCATTAGTTCATTCATCACTTGAAAGTGGATTTTTCATCTGAGGGCTTTTTCACACATGTTGGGAGACTCAGGGCACACACACAAACACACACAAAAGGAAGTATTTCACACAGCACAGAGTTAAGCTACAGAATTTGCTCCCATGAGGCTAGTGATGGTCACCAACCTGGAGAACTTTAAAAAGGGGGGGGGGGTGAAACAATTTCATGCAGGATAAGCCTATCAGTGATGAGTAGTTGTGATGGGAAAGGGACATGGCTTAGTGGCAAAGCATTGCTTTGCATGCAGAAGGTCTCAGGTCCAATCCCAGGCATCTCCAGGTACAGATGGAAAAAAACCCCCTTTCTGATTAACCACGTCAACACAAGCCCTGCTGAAGGGCTTCCATATCTGGTCTTTTCTTCCTCTGCACCCCCGCCCCCCCCCCCGCTGCACATCTGCTCCCCTGCAATTGGTGCAGGGTGCATGTGCCAGGAGAACCCCCAGAATAGTGTACAGAGGGAGGGGCAGAGGATTGTGTTTTTGGACAGCCTGATATGCCTGAGCAGATGGAACGTCTAATAATGGGACATTAAATTCCACCCAGTGTCTGGAATCCTGGAGATGCACTGACAATCATTACTGACAGTCCTGTGCTAGATGGCCCTATGACAGCACACACCATGATTGCCTCATTACGTAAATCATGTTTAGAACACCACAACACACACGTATCTGGCTGTAAAGTAACATAACATTACATGCAATGAAACTGTAATTTAATCGTCATATCCAAAAATTGCAAAGCGCAGTTCCTGATGGCAATAACATATCATATTACTATTAACCTTCTATATGTGTTATTGCCATAAAGTCCAGGGATTGTCAAGTCCAAAGATTACAATGTGGAGTTTGGATTTGATATCCCGCTTTATCACTACCCTAGGGAGTCTCAAAGCGGCTAACATTCTCCTTTCTCTTCCTCCCCCACAACAAACACTCTGTGAGGTGAGTGGGGCTGAGAGACTTCGAAGAAGTGTGACTAGCCCAAGGTCACCCAGACACAAACCCAGTCCCCCAGATTACGAGTCTATTGCTCTTAACCACTACACCACAATGTACAGTTCCTGTTGGCAATGCCATTTCATACTGATATTTTCCTTGAGAGTGTAACTAATGGACCTACTTAGTAACAACAAGGCAGCTGATGATAGAAAAGTTCTCAGGATACACCCTATGATGGCTCTATGAAACAGTTTCCTATGTTCCTATAACTGTGTACTTGAGGCAGTATTCCATTGAATGCCAGTTGCTGGAGAGCACGAGTGAGATGTGTGCTGATGTGCTCAGGTTCTGCTGAAGGGCTTTCCACGGGCATCCGGTTTGCCACTGTGGGAACAGGATGCTGGACTAAATTGAACTTTTGGTCTGAACCAGCAGGACTTTTCTTACATTGTTATATTTATTAGGTTTTGAGGTGCATACCTAAACACTTCAGGAATGAGTGTGACCAACAAGTTGGCTGGAAAGCTTTGACTAGATGTCCTCATCAAAGAGATGGACTTGGCAGAACCTCCCCATTGGGTGTACTCCCAGTGGGAAACATGGACTCCTTTCTGTGTAGCATATGAACTGGCTCTTGATAAAGAGTAAAACTCAAAAATGTGGTGTCAATTATTGCTAGTCAGAATGGTAGGCTCTGGGTGGTTGGGCAGCAGAATTTACTCGGTTACACAGTCCAAGGCTGCATTCAAATAGCAGTTTATTCTGTTTTCCTGACGTTTCCCTAACTGCTAATTTCCACATTGTATATGCCATTTTGAACAGCATAGCCACCTTCAAGAAATATGGAGGAATATATCATAAGCTTAGTGTCTGTTTCTGTATCATTTGCTTCTAGAAAATACTTTGCTTACAAATAACAGGGGAATGCACACTAAACTTGTGCTATATTCCATTATATGTCTGGATGAGGCTTATATGTCATGCAAAAGCTCAAATATAATGCAAAAATTGACAGGAAAATGGCAAAAAAACCAGAATAAGCTGACATGTAAATGCAGCCTAAATGATAGAGAAATGTTGGGCTCAGTGTCCTGCAAATTCTTTGCTGTTTTTGTTCATGAAGGGTTTCACCACACTTTCATTTTAAGGCTTAATTTTGTAAGTAGCTAGATCAGCCTTTTCCAATCCGAAGCCCTCCAGATGTGTTGGACTACAACTCCCATCAGTCCCAGCCAGCATGGCCAATGGTCTGGGCTGATGAGAGTTGTAGTCAAAAATAGCTGGAAGGTTCCATGTTAGAGAATGTGAGCTTTCCATAGTGGTACTAGAAATCACACTGCTGATCTTCTTCATTTTTAGGTGATGTGTAGAACTTATTTTTTGGCTTAAGAGAGATAAAAAAATATATACTAAAGAATAAGCAATGTTTTACAACTCTTACTGCATGACTGGACTATTTCATAGCTAGACTACTGAGAAAGAGGCATATGTAGAGCTGTAAATACTTTGCATTTATAGAAGTAAGACTTGACTTTCCTGTTTCAGTTTGCTAATTTTCAGAAGGCAGTACAGATACTTTGGCAGTCACTCAAATACTCTGTAACATTTCATTCCCTTAGTCACAGATATAGTTATTTGACCTTTTATAAAGCTCTTATTACAAATTTTCAATGGCAAAAGTGGGGGGGGGGACTTGTCCTTTGAAACCATATTTCAACATTATTTTGATTCAGACCTTTCCCAGGGATAAAGAAACTCTGAACCTCCAGATGATGTTCTGCATCAACTCTCATCACCCCCAAACATCATGGTCAGTGGTAGCCACTGTAGTCTATCAGCATCTGAAGAGCCACAGATTTCCCCATTTTACCACAATAATGCCCTTTGTCTATTTCCACTATTTCTTTACATAACCTAACATAAGATTCTGCACCATTCATTATCAAAGTCATTTGATAATGTTGTAGAGTGGTCTTGTGTTGATGTGATAGTTCTGAAGAAAGAAAGACCATGCCTTCCCCCTTTGCTTCATTTTGTGACTCCAAGGCTCATTCAGCTGTCAAGTTTGCCATCAGGAAAAGAGTCATTATCAATTTGTTGCTAGTCTCCAAATATATTTAGTGGATGGGGTACAGCAGAGAACCAGTACATGTGTAGGGAAGGTATTATTTTATACCTGTCCCTCCATTAACCTCAGTATAATTTTGAGGACACCAGGAATATGAAACCTTTGGACAGAGGTGCCCACTTGGGCCCCAGACTGTGAATGCCCAGTGACGTCATGTCATGCACTCAACACTCGGCTGCCACCCTCTGCCGCCGTGGCAGAACAAAGTCTCCACCTCCACACTGTCTCTGTTGGGGCCTGACATAGTTGCAGATTCACAGCCACAGCCACAGCGGGCCCCAATAGAGGACTTGTGGTGTATGCAGAGGCCCCGGCCCAGCTGCTGCGGCAGTGTCAGAGAGTCAGAGGTAAGGCAGCAGGCAGTGGAGGCCAGGCACCCACAGTGAAAATTTTGTGGGTGCCCAGGCATTCAGGGACCCCTGGAGTTGGCAACTGTGCCTGGTGGGCCTTTCACAATAACATGAAGGGCCAACTCTCATCAGGTCCTGGTAAGATGGCCAAAGGTCAGGAATGATCAGAGTTGTAACCAGTGCCATTTTTCTAGAAAAAGAGGTGCTAGAACTTACCTCTTCATTCTCCTAGAATGGCAATGGTGCCCACCTGACAGATGCCAGTGCCAGTGGCATCACAAGGGGGGCGGGGGTGGTGTGTCCCAGGTACCATGTCTGGGGGGTGATAAGAAGGCACCCCATGGGGCTCGCAGCGGTGCAAGCAGCCATCGCGCCGGTGCAGCCGCATGTGGAGGATCGTCCATTCATGGCTGCAGCCGTGAGCAGAGGATCCCAGCATGACAGTAGACCATGATTTACAGCGCATGTGCAGCATTGCATGTATGCACTGTATGTAACAATGCTGCATATGCACTGTACATAGTGGTTTGCCGCTCAAGCGCCATACGGATGGTGGTGGGATCCCTCTGTCGCTGCTACAGCCGTGAACAGAGGATCTTGGCACCGTCCGTACAGCGCTGGAGCGGTGCCACTGGCAAACCGCTATGTACAGTGCATGTGCGGCGTCACTATGTACATTGCATGTGCTGTACATAGTGGTTTGCTGCCCCGAGTGTCACGACGCCTTCATTCGCCCCTGGCCAGTACAGTGGTACCTTGGTTTAAGAAAAGCTTAGTTTATGAACAACTTGGATTAAGAACACTGCAAAGCTGGAAGTAGGTGTTTTGGTTTGTGAACTTTGCCTTGGAAGCAGAACATGTTCCGCTTCCTGTTGAGTGTGTTCCATTTGTAAATTGAGTCCCCTGCTCCTATGGGAAAGCACACCTTGGTTTAAGAATGCTTTGGTTTAAGAAAGGACTTCCGGAATGGATTAAGTTCGTAAATCAAGGTACCACTGTACTGCGTTCCGGTGAGTTCTGGCAGGAAAAAAAGGTCCGGGTTGTAACTGCAACTGGAAGGCCAGAGGTTCCCCATCCCTGCATTAAGCCAAACTCATTATGGGGATTTCTCTATGTGCTATAGTCTTGACAGCCAAATATAACATATAATTCCCACTGGACTCCACACGCTAATCTCTACTGCTGTCTCAAGCTACTGGTGTCAGGCGACACAAATCCTAAATATTTCAGTGGAGGAGCATCCAAGATGAATGTCAGCCTACAGCTGTTTTTATGTATTTTCTTAGTTTTGCTCTTGTTTTAATTATCCGTTGCTTGTTTTCCTACTGGGCTATCAACTCCATGGCTAATGTTTGCAAAGATGCCCAATGTACCGTGGGTGATAAATGCTACTATTATCTTAAGCAGGGAGAGGCTGGCTGCCCTTTTAATTCAGAGGATCTTCTGGAGGGATGGGGTGGAAAAGGATGGGTGGGCGACTGTTTTCTCAGTGCTGTTCCTTTGATACCATCTTGGCAAAATAGCCATATATTAAAGACAACACAAAACGTTGGCTCAGTTCCGAAATCTAAGGGGACCCGACTAAAGTTGCTTGCTTTAATGTTCAAGGGAAAGAAAAATACTTGGAAGTGCTGTTCTGAACCATTATGAATCAAAGGGATACTCTATTTCCAGATGACACATCATGAATGTGTTTCTCTCAGAGACGCAGGGTGCAACTTTGATTTGTGCTAGTCACAGGCGAGGAAAGCACAGTGGCTTTGGGCACAATTCATCTCAAGCCAAAGTCTTTTTCTAGTTTTGCACTGTAAATTGGGGGAAAGGACCACAAGCCAGAGGTTCCAACTTAACACAGGGCCATTGCTTAATAGTTTTGAGCAGTGTTGCTTCCTCGTACTCTAGTGCATCATATGAACTAGTAAATGTCCAGATAGTTGGAGTATCCAAGCCCCATATCTAGAGCCAAGAGGAAAGAACAGCAGTTGAGCAATTGATGGGAACCCATTCAAAAGACTGTTTATCTTAAGGGTTTACCATCCTGCTTTCATTACTGCCTGGATCCTCCTGGCTTTCTGGGTCATCAGCGGGAACAAGACTTTCAACACCTCCTAATCTCATAACATACTTTGCAATTCTCATGGATGTTTTAAATCGACATTGCTCATGTCTTGCAGGTAATGAATTTAGAAACTTAGCAATTCTATAGTTTGTCCAAGTTAAAACAGGGTCTTTTAAAACCTCAAACTGAGGACCTTGTCTCCAAGGACATCTTAGAACCATTTTTTTCCTCCCCTGAGGAGAAAAAGCAATAAAACTTCTCTGAGGCATGGTGCAGATGATTATTTAAATAGATAAATAAATAAATAAATAAATAAATAAATAAATAAACCACTGACTTTCTAAAACAATGAAAGGACAGAAGAAATGTGAGGCAGAGATTTCTGCCAACCAGCCTTGTGAGAAGCTTCTTCCCAACACACAGTCATATTTTATCCTTTCATCAAATTGAAATCAAAAGAGGGCTGTTAGATTTTATAGTGTATTTGATGGTGCATTGCATCACTAGCTGAATCTTCAGCCTAAATGTTCATTTTGAACAGCGAATTAACTACTTAAGCATCCTTTAGAAGAGGCTGAACCCATTACCTTTGTTTTGTTTTTCAGGTCTTTAAAGAATACCTTGGTGCAGTCATAATTGCCTTCCAGAATTATCTGGGTTTTGGAAGCAAGTTTTAGATGTTTTCATCAAAATATGTTTTCAAGCCTATTACACACAGTGTTCAAAATGGTCCCAAGAAAGGAAGAGGTGATTGTTTCATTCCTTTGCTCTCCAATGTTTAATATGGGTTCTGTTGCAGTTTCATATTTCTTTTATTGTACTGACGGAGAAAATTTATGAACCAAGCCATTTTTAACCATCAAGATCATCATAATCACTGTTGAGTTATATGAGATGAATTGTAGAATGGACTCAGGAGATAACGTGATGTGATTGGCTACACTGGCATTGATGCAATTTAACACTAATGAGGGCTGTTGGGTTTTGATGTGAACAGAGGCAAGAGAAATAAAATGAAGCAAAGTGAGAATCTAGACGCATAGTCTAGAAGACCGTGGCAACTAGCCTGCACAAAAATGTATCAGATTACAGATTTCGGGGTGGCAAATTTTTATGGTAAGAGATCAGTTGGTATCTTGAAAAGAATTACCTGATCGTGACTCAGCAAGTCTTTGAAATGAATGGCTGTGTTGGTGTTGAGTGTTGTGTTTGCAGTTCCTGCCTTTGTCATATTTAACCTCTCTCTGTGTGATAGGGGAACAGAGGAAGGTAACAAAAGTGATGAGGAGCTGTGTACATGTTCAGGACAGGAAAAAGTTGCTAGAAGGGGCTAACCCTGCAGCTTACTTACAAAAGGAAGGAAAATATATATAAGCAATGTACAAGATGAGTAACAATGTAGACCACAGGCATAGGGAACTTTTCTTTGCCAGGAAGAGAGTTGTGCATTGAAAGGAGTAAAAGAAATATTTTCTGATGTGTTCCTCCCCTGCTGTGGAAATCTGTGTATGCCATACCCATGTGTGGCTGATGAGTAAATCAATGGCTATTTGGTGCAGGGGATAGAGGAAATATGATGCTTTTGTTTTTTCATAACTTTGGAGTTAGCACTGCACTAATCATCCTACTGTGTTGGTCTATAGTATTTCAGACCCCTCTCTGTAAAATTACTTGAATGCACACCCTGTGTTAGATTCTCCTTGCACAAGCAAAGCAAACTGAAGATATGAGCTAGAAGCTCTTGTTTAGTTGGGTGACTCATTCAATAAGTTCCCGGCTGTTGCAGCTTCTCTGTATGCTAGCCATCACACAGGGGAGATTATAAGGGTAAATTACCAGAAGCTTATTAGCAGATTCAAGGTTCCCATTTTAGGATGGTAATGATGAGATGATAATGATGATAAAACCGAGGAATTATGTTGCACCTTCAGTTATTCAAAGCGCTTCACGTACATTATCTCAATAATCCTTACAACAATCATGTAAAGGTAGATCAGGATTACTATCACCACGTTTCAGATCAGGTGTTGGCATGGGACACATCCCACTTATGACTACCAAGCAACTTTGAGGGAAAGGTGAGATCTGAATGGGGAACTTAACTGGCTTATAGCTCAGGATCTCAGGCACAATGCTTTGCCAGCTCTCAAAGTCCGGTTGCATTAGCAAGGAACTCCAAAGTATTGTGGCCCTGCTCCTTTGATGGTTATTTTAGATCCATGGAATTCTATACTGTGTAAGCCTTGGGAATCAAGAAACCATTTATTATGCTTATGATCGCTATTCCCAGGATCCAAAAAAGGTGAGCTGTGATTCACTGAACTTGTCAGGCTTTACTGACTGCCTTTCATCTCATTTCAAACTCTGATTCATCCCTTGAATGAGAAAACAAATCAGAAGTTCTAGTGGAGAGGAAGCCAATGTGATGCTCTCTAGGGGTTGTTGGACTACAACTCCCATCATCCCTGACCACTGGCCATGCTGGCTAGGGCTGATGGGAGTTGGAGTCCAAAAAACATCTGGGAGAAATCTCATTGGATACAGTGGTTCTTGTTCATTCAGTGATTTCTATCTTGTGATAGTGAGAAAAACAGGTCCTATAGAAACAATTTAGCTTTTATTTGTAATTATACAGCAAATACCTCCTGGAGCCCAAGGCATACACTTTAAAAGTTACTTAAAAGTTCCTTTGATTCAGGAGGCACTTTGCAACAGATTTTGATCTGAATTATTCCATTGTTACTGTACAGCTCTGCAACTGAGATCTGAATCTGTTCTTTACATTTCATCCTCATTCCTTAGAAATGGAAAGGTTATAACTTATAAGTGCTTTGGAAATGATAAACAATCCTCTCTTGCATAAAATCTGAAACCAATTATCCTTTTGTGGGGAGGGGGGACTTTGAAAAGCATGTGGTTACCCCCACCCACAAACACCCTTGTTTCCCAAGCCAGGATATATAAAACACACACACACACACACACACACACACACACACACACACACACACACACGTCATCTAAGCTCTGCTTCTTAAATTCTGGAGCACAGCCATAAATTTTAATTGGTAATGCCAACCTTTGTAATTCAGACTCTCTGAGTCAATTGCACAGAGCATTCCTTCAAGGAATTTGGCCCTCAGAGTAGAAATTGCAAGGTGCCGTAAAAGAACTGTGGCAAATATTCATTGAATTCCGTACATAAACCCTACATAAAATCCCTTCAGATGTATCCAAACTCCTTTTATCTTCACTGCCCAGACACATTTGCATGACTGGCTTCTGGAGAAGCTTGCAAGATGCACATTTCAGGCTCTCTCAGATAGTTAAATGGCATTTTCTTGAACTTTTGGAATATATACTCAAGACTAGAAATGTTTCTAATCTGTTGGTGGTGGTAGTCTAATCAGTAGCAGCAGCAGCACTACTACATAGCCATTACTGAATATGGTGCTTTAAAGTGTTTTCAAAAGCAAAAAAGGAGGGGTTCATATCCCATGAAGCTTACAATCAACAATCAACAATAGGTCAAACAGCAGACAGACGGGAGGAAGAGGCAAGGACAGCAAAAACTTTCCCCCAAGACTGGCTGTTAAAGGAAAGTTTTCCTTTCTCTTTCTCTTTCTGAGACCTTAGCTCTGACTTGAAGAGCTACAGCAGTTGTTCTTTGCAGAGCTGACAAGTAAATCAGCTGAATGTGGATGCATTTGGCCCCCAGGTTTAATAATATTGCCATCCCATGATCTAATACATTGTAGAAAATATGAAAAGAAGACAGGAAAGGAAGAAAAGGGGGAATGGGCGAGTTTATTTGTTACTCAGCCTTTATGGCCAGAGAACTTGGCACATTTATGGGAATTAATAATAGTTAAATATAATTATAATTCTTCATAATTTAATGCTTTGTCTGTAATTTCCGGAAATGGTTGAAGACATTCTTGTTACGACAGGCTTTCCCAGTTGGATAAATGGGTCTTTACCACAAGTGCCCACTTGCAGTGGTTTTAGTCTTGCTTTATGTGTCGTTTTTGTGTTTTTAATTATCTTGTGCAGATCACCTTGAGATGGTGGTTTGGAAGGTAATTCATAAATCAATTGTAATAGTAGTTGTAGTAATTAGGGAGGTGCCAGAAATGGCCCTATAAGGAAATGGCTCCTCTTGTTGCAAGACCTCCCGCCAAGTACAGAGCAAGCTTACCTAAATACTGGAGCAGGCTAAGGTGAATATCGGGTAATTATATGAACAGAACCCAAATTCTTGCCTGCAGGCACTAGCTTAGCAATACCTGTAAATTCACCATCTACCTGAGGCATGTTCTTACTGGAATAAAAATGCATGTCTCAGTGTGTATCTTGCAGTTGTTTATGGCAACTCCAGCTACTCCCAACATTTCGTTTAGCTTTACAGTGTTGCAAGCTTAGGCACCACATGGGATTCATTATACGCTGAGAACAGGACTGTGTGTGGACGGTTTCTCGAAATTCTTCACTCTATTTTTGAGCAGGGAAAGAACACGTGCACTAGTTCACTGATTTTCTCCATCTTCTCCCTGTTAGCAGTGACAATCCCACAGTTTCTTTCTCCCCTCCCCTTCCTTTTCGTTTTTATGCTGCCACTGCAGCGGGTTACAGAAGCAACTATGTCTACAACCCAGACACCATTTTGTTTCATCTGCTTTGCCTCATCATCTGTAGCATCTTTATTTTATTTTATTTATACATCACCTGATTTTAGAAACAACCCACAAAGTGGTTTACAAAAATGGACAAAGCAATAAAGTTATCAATACGGAAAATCCAGAACAACAGCTTAAGACTTTCAAAAAGTTAAAACAACAATGAACTAAAAACAGATTAAAACTTGCATCAACTTTACAAACATTTGGGTAGGCTTGCCTAAACAAAAATGTTTTTTGGCAGGTGCTGAAAAGAGTACAGCAAAAGCACCTGCCTGAGATCAATAGGCAGGGAGTTCCACAGTGCAAGTTCTTACAGATGCAGAATGGGTATTATGTGGCACCTGTAACAGAGCCAGTTTCACCAATTGAATCAGTGAAGTGGGACCTTCTGCTTGCTGCCCGGAGTGACTGGGACAATCCAGTCAGAAAGGTGGGGTATAATAAGTATATATTTATTATTACTATCATCGTCATCATCATCACAAAACCTTCGTGTCAGGCTAATGGACTGGTGCCATGCAGTCTGTGCATTGCTTTACAGTGGTACCTCGAGTTACATATGCTTCAGGTTACATACGCTTCAGGTTACAGACTCTGCTAACCCAGAAATAGTACCTCGGGTTAAGAACTTTGCTTCAGGATGAGAACAGAAATTGTGCTCTGGTGGCACGGTGGCAGCAGGAGGCCCCATTAGCTAAAGTGGTGCTTCAGATTAAGAACAGTTTCAGGTTAAGAGCAGACCTCCAGAACGAATTAAGTTCTTAACCCGAGGTACCACTGTACCTGCCTTTCAAATCAGCGAAATGAATCAAATAAACAACAATTAATAATTGGCAGCAGCAAAGATTGTGGGGCTCTCCTTGAATTGCATGAATTGATTCCCTTTTTCTGTTCCCCAGTATTGCTGTTCCCCAGTGACAACCATACATTAATTTAATCGTGACCTTCTAAATCACACTCCCCATTTGCACTCTTCCAGTAAACAGAGGAAGTTCGGCCAGGGCTTTCATAAAGACTCTCCTCCTGGAAGAGAGAGGAGTGGTTGTGGGCGGGAACCCGAGCTCTACCTCTAGCAGGGGGCATTAGCCCCCTGCCTTCCACTCACCTGGCTGGCGCCCACGCCCATCGGCAGGCACCCAACCAGGTGTCTCTGAGGGGGCATGTACAGCAGCCTATATGCTGCGGCGCCAGCCCCTCCTCGGCCTCACTCTTCATCGTCCCGTCGCGAGTCACCCACCCTCCACTCCCTTTTAGCTCAGGGTCTTAGTTTTCCTTGGCCTTGCTATGGACCTTAGGTTGGTCGCCCTGGTTGTCCGGGGGGCCTGGTAGGAATTTTTCCATTTGGCATTAGGCTTTTTGTTTTTTTCGCCTACCTCGTAGCAATTGTCACAACTTTCGTGGTATTGGTGGGTAGGTTAGGCATTGGAATAATGTGTTGTGGTGTCGAAGAGCTAGGTGTGGCCTATGCCTTCAATTTTTGGGTATTCCGTTAAAGGAATCTGGCGGTCGTGTATTCAGTCCGATGCCTGCTTGGCGGGAGGCCATGGCACGACCCTCGGTGACATCAAGGGAGAGCCTATAGTTGGATTAGCATCAACAGGCTCCACCTACTGGTGAATAAACCCCCCTTGTTTCTGACTCACCCCTCTCTGAGGGGATGGAATCAGTCAGCTGACGTAATCCAATGCCTAAGCCAATACCTTTTCACTTGCTGTAATCAATAAAGTTGTGGCCTTTTCTTGCCCATTAACCTTATATCACATGTCCTTGTGTATTCATTCCACTTTGGGGGAATTGGGTCCTCGAACCACAACAGTGCATTCCCCACTGGGACTCCAGTTCCCTGCCTTCCACTTGCATTGAATTGCTGTGAGGTTGGTACAAGAGGCTGAAGAAAGGAGAGCAGGAATACAGCTGAGCTACAAGCATTAAGGGCCAAGTTTTTCTAAGTGTAGATTTCTGATCCTGAAAAGAAGTGTTGCTTAGTGGTTAAAGCCCGGGGGGCACAGAGACATGAACTCATGACTTTAGAATCTGTGTTACAGATGCATATTTCTCCCTGAGCCTGTCTCTCTTTCCCCTGGCAGACACTTTCCTTTTTTATTTTTATTTTGGTCGAGACTCCAAGAGAAGCAAGGAGAAAAGTTACCACTTCCGTTACAGAAATAGTAGTAGCCTTCCTGCCTACGCCCCGTTTGCGTGCACTAAATAATTTGAAGGCAAGTGAATTTTAAGAGGCTCTTTGGAAGCTGAAGACAAGTGTTCAGGCAGATGGCGAGAGAAGCCTCCTCAAGGAGGATTAGAGCTCATCTCATTGCCTATAACAGGCCTAACCAGCGTCTGTTTGGGGCAGAGATCCGTATCATAACTCCAATTAGCTGTGTTCAGTTAATTGTGTGTGAACAATTGCATGCATGTAAAAAAATAAAAAGTAACAGGGTGGGGTGGTAGCAGGATTGAAATCATGGTACATGGAGAAAAGGGTGAGGTTAATATTTCTCCTTTGTCATCACCCTGACAAAATTCCTCATAGCACAAAACTCCTCTTATCTCAGGGTGGTGGTGGTTCAGTTTCCATAAAGCTATGCTCTATCTCCTGCTGAATTTGGCTGTGTGAGGCATCTGAAGGAACAGCAAGAATTGTTTTATTTCTCAGAAGCATAAAAAGCTGGGTGAAAGGGCCCTTTCTGGGCCTAGTAAGGATGACAAGCTGTTGACTGGGACCAGTTCTAGGGAGCAACCAGACTGGCTGCCAGCTTATTTCAGAACACACGTAGGGAGAGACAAATAATAATAATAATAATAATAATAATAATAATAATAATAATAATAATAATTTATTTATACCCTGCCCATCTGGCTGAGTTTCCCCAGCCACTCTGGGTGGCTCCCAATCAAGTGTTAAAAAAGTACAGCATTACATATTAAAAACTTCCCTGAACTAAGGGCTGCCTTAGGATGTCTTTTGAATGTCAGGTAGTTGTTTATCTCTTTGACATCTGATGGGAGGGCATTTCACAGGGTGGGCGCCACTACCGAGAAGGCCCTCTGTCTGGTTCCCTGTAGCCTCACTTCTCTCAATGAGGGAACTGCCAGAAGGCCCTCGGCACTGAACCAGCTAGCTTCAATTTA
This sequence comes from Podarcis melisellensis, assembly GCF_964234715.1. Classification (NCBI taxonomy): domain Eukaryota; kingdom Metazoa; phylum Chordata; class Lepidosauria; order Squamata; family Lacertidae; genus Podarcis; species Podarcis melisellensis. The sequence continues at coordinate 25,258,503 of NC_138528.1, read as the reverse complement.
TGTTGGTTTCAATCCCTCCTCACACTTAAATTCGGTTTTCCACATTTCCACATCAGTTGTGATTTATTTCTTTATTTTAAAAGCATTTTGTAGGCCATTTTGCTGAATATACAGATTCTTGCAAGCAATCTCACCTAATATAATGCATATAGGTATGCAATTTTGAGAAATATGCTGTAATACACACATTTTTATACACTGAGTTTTTGTAGTTGGAGGACTGTAGCACACAATTCTGGCACGATTGCAAATCACGGAACACACATTGGACAAAATTATATGTATTATCTGTGGCCATAAAGCATATGGGAGAGCTACCTTGTCTCTGCCACTATTCTACAGTGGTAATTAAACATTACCTGTCTGAGAACGATGTCCTGAGGATTAGTTAGAAGCCCTACCTGGCATCAGAGCAGGGTTCCGTTTGTCCTCAATAGGAGACATAAGGTGGCCGTTTCATTTTATTGTTGGTAGAAATCCCCTTACCCATCTAGCTAGTGATGGGATCGCAAATGAACCAGAAAATTAGCCAGTTTCTCCGGTGACAGTTGTCTCGTTAGGCAGCGCGCTGCAGGCAAAATTTGCCATGCACAAATCCCAAACCTGCCCATGCAAATGGATACTGTATTTACTTAGGCAAATCTGATATTGATACACTAAAACGTGGCCACTTGAAAAATGAGATGTGGCAGGGTTTGTGTGCAAATATGAGGGCTTTCTACTTAGGTTCTGCTTTAAACAAATAATTAGAATTATATATTTTTTATAAAAAAAAATCAGTCCAGATGGAGCGAGAATCAGTAGATATGCTACTGAAGCCCTCTTTAGATTATGGTGACAAAATCCTGTATTGCAAGAGTGTTGCTAAGCACATTCCCTTTCAGTCTTGGGCTATGCCTCATTGAACACAAGCCAGCAAAGGATACTCTATCATGTTTGCTTTCATTACTCTTGCAGTAAGATATCTGGGACAGGCTGGCTGTGTAGTTTAATGGAGGATGCTGTTTAGCTTCATTTTACCTTCTGTTGTCCAGGGAGTGGGTGGGATCGTGTTACTGTAAATATTTCACTGGAGGGCCAAGTGGGGCAGTTGGATTGATGATCAGTCATATTTACTTAATGCTTACCTTCAGCAACAGAAGCTCTCAGCTGCTGGTTGTCCCCCCCCCACCCCGTTTTTCACTGGTGTATTCTTAGGATATCTTCTGCCCCTTGGCTTTTCTCGTGACATTATTTTTTCAAAGCTTATGCTCTTATTGAGCTTCAGCCTAGATAAAATAGGCAAAAAACAAACAACCTAGTGCACTATGTGCACATATGGTAGCGATTATATAAATCAATAGGCTGTATATATATGGTAGCAACTAGGTGGAGTAGCAAAGGAAAGATGAGGCTATAATGGGAATGGGAGAGAAGGAATGGTAACAGGGAGACATGTTGCCATGTTGTTCAAATGGTACCAGTTAGAATATAATGTTGAGGCTGGGTAAGATTAGCAGGTAAATTAAAAGTAAAGGTAAAGGGACCCCTGACCATTAGGTCCAGTCGTGGCCGACTCTGGGGTTGCGGCGCTCATCTCGCTTTATTGGCCAAGGGAGCCGGCGTACAGCTTCATGTGGCCAGCAGGACTAAGTCGCTTTTGACGAACCAGAGCAGCGCACGGAAACGCAGTTTACCTTCCCGCTGGAGCGGTACCTATTTATCTACTTGCACTTTGACGTACTTTTGAACTGCTAGGTTGGCAGGAGAGCAGGTAAATTATCAAGTCCTAAATGTACTGATCATTCAGCATTAATCTATCCCATAAAAATAGATGGTTGAACCCTGGATGGACACTCAACAGGCCTCTGGGATGGCAGAGAATTATGCACAGCTTATCCATGCAAGATGCTTTGTTCGGTAATGCACATTGTGATCAGTCTGTTGCCAAACAAAGGCTGCACAAGTATCTTTGATATGGAATATTTTGTTTGCAAGTGTAATATTTGCTTTTCACGGTATGTGAATGTGCAACTTGGAAATTCACTTTCTCAAAAGATTAATGTCATCAGGAAAATGGGACAGCTCAAGCTGACAGAGGAATTGACGTGAGACATAACAAAAATAGAAAGTGAATGCCAAGCAGTGCATTGTCAGGATTAATTTCTGGGCTGGTGGTGGGGAGGGGGTTGTTGTTGTTATTATTATTATTATTATTATTATTATTATTATTATTATTATTATTATTATTATTTTGCAGCAATCACTTGTAATAACTATTATCATTATTAGGGAAATTATTTACCAGCATTCATCTGTTTCAACAGAAACTACTTGGTTATGTATAATAACCTCTCCAGTAGTGGATTCAAACAATATCCATAGGTAATTGCATTGACTGGGAATTTCTTTCTCCCTCTTTTGTATACAAGAGTGGTGTGTGTGTGTGTGTGTGTGTGTGTGTGTGTGTGTGTGTTTTGCAGCACTTCTCTGGGTGTCCAAAAGGTCACCATGGGATGGGGCATGTCCTGGCATTTGCTTGCATTTGGAACAGACCATGTGATAGTCTCTCTGAGGAAGCACAAAACAAGGTAATAAGATTTGTTTTGCTTCCAGCTTGCAAAAGAAAGTGTATGTGTGCATGCAGACACCTGCCTCCTCCCCTTCATGCACTAGACAGGACTGACTGAGGATGGCTTGAGGCAGGAAGTTTGAACACTTTCTTTTTAAAATTCCTTTGTTGTATTTTAGCCACTTGTGTTTAAACAATGTGTAAGAGTTAAACTGTGGAAGTAGCAGGGTGATTCCACACAATCTCCTGGTGCTGGATTGACCAAAACAGGCTTCACAAGTTGAGGTGGACGGGTTTATTGCAGACTTGGCTCCATAGTTCTTTAGGCCCTCATCAATGAGCATTCTACACTAGTGCAACTGGGCTGAAGTGGCAATGTCCTATGGCTGGTAAAAGAAAAAGCCTCCATGGTTTGACCCTACTGGACTTGAAAGATCCAAAGTTGTAACAGTTTGTTTCCTAGGCTTCAGTTTAACCTGGCAGAGTTGTACCATAGCTGATAACTCTGAAGGGAAGAGGGCCCCGCCCAGATAAACACATCAGCACTATCAGAGCACTGATAATCTGCCTTTTTCCTACTTAAGTTCACTGTTTAAACAAAAGCGTGGAAAAAGAGCATGTTAATTCTTTGGGGTGGGGTAGGAAATACCACATTCGGTCAGTACCGTTCCCTCTCTGCTTAACAAGTGCTCTACTTCCACCTGTGTTAGGTGAGCCTGTGAAGATGCTGAACTAGTGACTAGAGGCAGTAATGGGCCAAATGAAGCTCAACAAAGCAAACTTAAATTGTGGCAGCACAGAGGCATTGTGGGTAAATGGTGTGCAGTAAGTTTTGAAGCTGGATGAATGAAGGAAGCTCGATTCTATCATGTCCTTCAGTTTGCTAAAGGTCTAAAATTTCTGTCTTTTGAGCCACATGCATAGATTAGGTAGGGCATTTATTTTTTTGCTGTTTTCTCTATTCTTGAAGGAGGAGGGTTGAATCAACCATGGGATATAATGGTAGCAGTAGAAAGGTTTTATGCCTTTATAGTATGTGGACACCTAAGGCATATTGAGGAGAAACCACTGTGCTTGTTCATAGTGGGTGGCCTATTGGGGTTAAGGAAACACAGCACTTATGTCAAAACTCCTGTTACCCCATTCTTCATGGCGATATTATATATGGATAACTCTGGCCTTCCCAATAGAACTCAGGTCTTGGTGGTAGGCCAGGCAGCAAATCACATTAATACAACGTCAGAGACCTGGAAAGAGATAGGGAATTTTTTTTGGGGGGGGGAGGGCTGTCAAGTTCTTTTTTCTGTTTCTTTGTGAGCCTGACAGTTTGGTTCAGTACAAAGACCTTGCATTTGAGTGCAAGAGAGTTGCAGAACTTGAACTACACAAACAGAATGGCAATTTAATAGCCTATATCTGTAGAAGTTGGCTTTGCTGGTGAGCATGCATGAATAAGGGACTTAATTTTGCCAGTGTATATAAACCAGAATCCTTACGGGAGAGGTTAGGCATTTGCTGTCTTATCACCGATTCAGTTCTTGGCTGGGCTCTGTCTATGTCCTGCCAAATATGCTATAAAGTGAACATGACACTTTGGCTTCACTGAAGTCTAAAAACAAACCTGCATTGATTCAGTAATGCCAGGTAGAGGAAAAATTGTACACTGGGCAGTCCATACACACCCAGTTTGGTGATGACTTCTTTTTGATTTGATTTATTATTTAAACGCAATCTCTGTTCTAGGTACTTCGCTTAGGTAACAATACACAAAATCAATGAAGGGAGCATTTAAAGCAATATAGAGCCATACTTTGTGTAGGACTCTGACTTTGTATCTGGTCTAGAAGCTGCAATTAGTCCAGAATGCAATGACCAGCCTGCTCACATGCTACTCCATTGCTGAGAGAGCTGCACTGATTGCCAATTTGCTATTGAGTTAAGTTCATGGCTCTTGTGTTAACAAAGCCCTGAACAACTTGGGCCCTTAAAGGCCACCTGATTCCTTATGTGCCACCTTGATCACTGAGATCTTCTGGTTGGGCAAAGTTGGCCAGCCCCCATGCCCAAAGGTTAGCCAGCCTTTACCATTGGCAAAACATTAGTGTTTCAAGCCCTGCCCCATGGAACTCCTTGCCAATAGAAGTCTGGCTTGAGTCATCTCCACTTACTTTAGATGTCTTCTGAAAACTCTGTGGTTCAGAAAGAATTTGACTTTTTTTATAAAAAAAATGCATCATTTTTTATTGACATGTTACTGATGTCATTATTGTTGAACACTGCCATGTTATATTTCTTATGAGAAGGTGGTTTATAAATATAAACAAAACAGAAAGCCGAAAGTTCCGGTTTGTCAAAAAAAATTACGGCATATGTATTGCTTAGCCATAATGCACAATTTTGATAGCGGTGGTGGGCTCTCCAGACTGGTTGGCCCCTTTTCTTTTTTTGCGGATGTATTCCAGAACATTTCACTAACATGGGCTACATTCACACCCTACATTTAAACAAGGCTTCGCCCAAAGAATTCAGGGAACTGTAGTTTGTTGATGACGTTGGGAGTTGTTATGGGACAGGAAGTTGTTATGAGACAGGAAGTGAAGCAATTTGTCTGCCCCAAAACTTTTTCAGGTACAAACAGGAGTGAAAGTGGGATTGTATATAATCATCCTGATACCATCATGAGCACAAATCGTCGTGAACGCAACAGTAAAAACAGACATCTGGAGGGACCATAGAGATAGAAAGAGGGAGAGAATGAACAAGGTGATAAAATACACAGTGTTGATTTGGGTAATAATAATAATAATATCAATAATAATGCTGGGCTTCATAAAATTCAAAATTTTAACAGCCAGCCTTTCAAGACTGTGAAAAACTACTAGTACTTTAACTGTTTAATGCCACAAGGGCATTCAGGCCATAATGTACCACACATATGTGTTAAGAAGAGAATGAGGTAGTAAATCTCAGCATGGTCACCAGGGCTCAATGATTAAGAGCAATAAAACTTGTGCTGAACTATATAAGACTTAAAACCCCGAACACCAGAAAGTACATTTTATTTTATTTTTTAGTTTAAAATAGCATTTGAAAAACCATTGTAACTGAGAAATGGCAGCAACAGGAATAAGAGTGTGTATTATTTTATCATAATGAATTATATTATATTTGTTTCCCCTTACCTAGCAATATTTTTTTGTGTGTGTGGTGACTAATAACATTCTCTCCTGCTGCAATTTCTCTAACTCTTTGTGATGTTAGGGAAAGCCAAGAGATAATTAATAACCGCCCTGTGATAATAAGAGGATGGCTCATAAGGAAATGAAAATGAATCACTAATGCGGTTCAGATATTGTAAAATAGGGGGTAAGATGCGAAAAAGGGGTTGCAGTCATAGCATAGCATATGGGTAAAAGTGTTTGGCATGCCCTGAGGAGTTACACTCGGTAGGTATATATTTTAGTTCCATATCTCTATCTCAGTTGTTCTTCAAAACAAATTTACAAATAAGCTGCTGGAATATGCACATCTTTATTTTAAGTGGTGTGGTTTTTGAGGTGGGTAGTGACCTATCAGGCAGGTAAACCTATTGCACCTCAGCTGGGGTTGCATGTCCACTTTCACCACTTGAGGCAATACTGGAACTGCCGCTTTGCCCTGCTGCTGCTGCCACCCCAACCTGCCACCATGGCCTGTTCTGCCACAGCTGCACACCTTGCTGCATCTGCATGGTGGTGGAGAAGCAGCGCTGCCCAGGGCGCAAATTTCATGCAAGTTCACGCCAATTTGGGGGCAAGATCTCATCCAAAATTGTGTGAGACTTTGCATGCTCCACAGGATCTCACATGATTTCAGGTAAAATCTCACCCAAAATGGGTGCCATCTTGCCCCAAATCAGTGCTGATGGCAGCAGTGCATGTGCACCACTGGCAGAGGCAGGGGCCAAGTGGGGCACCCATAGGTTTGTCTCCTCAGAGGCTTCTGCCACCTGAGGCAGCGGCCTCATCCTGCCTAATGACAGGATCTCTGTGCCTTAGCATACATTCACTATAAGCTTTGTGGAGGGTACCGTTCTATCCCCTCAATTTTCTTATTTAAACTTTTATATCTGTTACAGTGAAATGCTTTTTTTTTTTAAAAAAAAAAAGGGAGGTGAATGCTTTCTTACCACCACCATTTTAACAAGTTTCTTCCCCCACCAATTAAATACTTTCATTCCACAATAAATGGTTGAAACTGTGGGTTTGTGGGCATTTCCTGGTTAGCAACAGGTGATCTCACTTAAAGGAATAAGCAGTTAGAACTAAACAAATCATTTATTTAAAGGTCACTTTGATTTTTCTCTAAGTGACCACTCAGATGAATTGGACCTTTCCCCCTTCCCACAGCAACTATATGTCATGCCTACTAAAGTGGAGCGAACTTACTAGGAGGAATATGCAAAAATATCCTCGATTGTGTGGGAAGTCGGATGCAATTCTGTTTGTAGTGTACAGCAGAAGAAGAGTAGTAATTAGCGCTAGGAACATCAGCCTTGAAGCTGGATATGTGTGGGTGTTAAGGACATGCAGCAGTCATTGGAAAGTGGCAGCCTTTCTGCTTGAGGGTGGCGCATTTGGGCCCGCAGGCATTTCATTTTCCTCGTTTCGTGATTCTGCCTCCCACAAATAGTTGAGCCAACAGGAGATCCAGCAGGTGTGTCCACAAGAAGAAAATGTGGCCTGTAGGGGAAAGCTGCAGATATTCAGCAGTAAATCATGCCACAAATTAGGCTTGCTCTGGGCAACGCTTCCAGTCAGAATTATTGCAGCCCTGCTGGAAAGGTGACTGACCCCTCCTCTCAATCCCACCAAGAGCTACTATGAGTGTAGGTGATATTTCAGTTATTAAGGAGGTTAAAATACCATACATATGTATTTCAACAGTCTCGTTTTTGTTCCAGAACATCCCTACTGATTATCAAATCAAGATATTATTCTTATTAAAATCAGTGTCTTTTCCCTTTTTTATCTGTAGTGACAAACATGTATTGTTGTTACTTCAGTCCCTGGGTCAGTTGAGTCATATCACTAAAGCTAATATATAGAGCATAGATGGGCAATCTGTGACCCAAAGGCTGCCTTTTCTGCGGCCCTCAGTGCTCCTGAAACTGTGCTGTTCTTCCATTCTATCACATATCCTTCCTTCCTTCTTGTTCATCCCTTCCCTTTTTTTCTGTGGTGTTGTCAAAGAACTGGAAAAGGGCAGTACTTTACTCAGTGAAAAAGTTTACCAAAATGGTTGTATCACTTTGGGAAAAGACATTTCCAACTGCCTGTGCACAAATTGCCACCTCTCTCTCTCTCTCTCTCTCTCACACACACACACACACACACACACACCCTCCTACCCTCAGAAGGGAATAACTTCCAGAAGAGTTGCTATACAGCCATACCTCGGGTTACAGCTGCTTCAGGTTGCGTTTTTCGGGGTTTCAGACCGCTGAAACCCGGAAGTACTGGAACGGGTTACTTCCGGGCTTCAGCGGTCGCGCATGCACAGAAGCACTAAATTGTGCTTTGTGCATGCGCAGGAGTGCCGAATAGCAACCCACGCGTGTGCAGACGCGGGTTGCAAATGCTGCAGGTTGCAAATGTGTATCCTGCACGGATCACGTTCGCAACCCGAGCGTCCACTGTATTGGTCTCTTATATTTTTAAAAAACATAAATCCTTGGTGCACTAATTTTTGAGTAACTGCATCAAACCTAGTGGGACTTACTTCTGAATAGACTTGCATAAGGTTGGGGATTTATATTTGAGGCAGCCATGTTGAACACTGAATTAGTTAACAATTTTGTATATAGCACCTCCACAATTGCCCACCAGAAAAAGAAATTGTATGTGATTCCTGACAGATTATCCCTTGACAGAAAAGAAAAGTTAAGTTTCCCTGCTGCTAATTAAGAGTTTCTCTGAGGAAAACCTAAGGAACCAGTAGTGGTCTCTTTTCAGTAGCCTCAAGTAGTGTCAGTGGGAATGCAAATATAATCTCACAAGAGTACTCTATCAAGAATAATTTTAAGAATAAACACTGCACAGGAGGAGCATTTAATCAAGTGATGCTCAAAACCCACAAATTGGCTCCTTGTGAAGGAACACTGGAAAAGTCATGGTCTTTATACGGCTGAGGAGGAAAAGCTTTCGGCGTGCAGTATGTATGTAGCACTTGTCATTTTTAGTAAGCCAAGCATCTCAGACAGGAGCTTGAGAAGTGCCAAAGGAAGCCTTCCAAAGCTCAAAAGAGAAAAAGCTCAATCCTCTCCTTCCTTCCAAAGTTATGATTAAAGAAAACCTCCCCACAAGCAGAGCTCACTCGTGTCCCAAGCTAGAGTCTTGGGGAGTGAAAGGAAGACTTCTGTGAAATCTTCTGAAAACACAAGCTGGTGGCTCCATTAGACTCCTTCAGCTGAGCAGCCTGTGTCTTGCCACTGCACCCCCATTAGGAATGCAGCGCCACGCGACATGATACACAAGTGTCAAGATTATGTCTCTGCAGATGCAAAGTTGAGTCGCTTAGGCCAGTGAAAGCAGCCTTTTCGAATTATCTCCAGACATTTTTGCTAGGCTGCCTGCCTCTCTCTAGATAAAAGCAAACAGGGTAGAATAATTTATAGGTAGAGGCCAATTTGCTTGCAAAGACACAAAAGGCTGCTCCCTCTCTCCCCCTCCCCTTTTTTCAAAACAAGATGCATTGTGCCACATGTGAAATGGATAATTTAGGTTCAAAAACAGGCATCCCTTGCAATTTACTTTGGCCCTATTACCACATAGGGAGGACCACATCTATTTTTTTTTTAATCACATAGTAAAAACTGATAAAGGAATAAACAGAAATGGAATCTCTCCTTTTTATTGTCAGATCTTGTAGAATTATTTCCTTCTGCAACATTGACTTCTGTGGACACAGTGCAGAGGTATGTAGCCATGAGTACTGATACCAGCCTGAAGGTACTCATGAACTGTCAGTGGAGGCGCAGGTGGCCTCCCTGGCTAGCAGCGCCTGTTTCCAGTTCCAGCTGTGTCACAATCTGCAGCCCCTTTTGGACAGAAATGACTTGGCAGCTTTAATCCATGCTCTGGCAACTCCCAGAATGGTTTATTGCAAAGAGGTGTACATGGGGTTGCCCTTGAAACGGACTCTTACACTTTCACTGGTCCAAAACCTAGCAGCTGGCTTGCTGGCCAGGATTCCATTCAGGAGAGTTCATATAACCCCAGATTTCAAAGAACTGGACTCATTTCCAGTTCATTACTGGGCTCAATTCAAGGTGCTCACATTGGTGTTGAATGCCCTTAATAACTTAGGCAGAAAATAACCAGAATACCACCTCCTTCCCAGTTTGCGTGAAGACTGGCAGACGAGACCTCTTGGGAGATCTGCCACCCTCAGAAGTGTGGGGAATGATGGCTTGGGAGAGGGCTGCCTCTGTTGCAGCCCCTAAATTGTGAAAATCCCATCCCACAGATGTATGTGTAGTATCATTGTTCTATATCTTCCACATGTGCAGAAGAAGACATACCACATATATATGTGTGTGTGTGTGTGTAATATATATATATATATATATATCCCATGAGCTTATTTTGAAGGGTGACTAAGAAATCCAATAAAATAATTCTAAATGATGTTTCTAATAATAATCATAAAGGAGTAAATACCATACTGGTTTTATCCCTTCCCAAATTTTCACCAGTGTTTTACCTGTGTTCAGGTTGGATAGAGAGTGTGACTCTTTCAAAGCATGCTTTTCCTGTGTGCTCTGGATTCCATCACGGTGTTCTGTTGCGCCAGAAGTGGTTTAGTCATGTTGGTCACATGATCCGGAAAGCTGCCTCTGGACAAATGCCAGCTCCCTCGGCCTGAAGCAAGATGAGCACTGCACCCCATAGTCACCTTTGACTTAACCATCCAAGAGTCTTTTACCTTTTTTACCTTACTCCCAGGCACATGGGTATAGGATGTAGCCCAAGTCTTGTCCAGGGGTCCTTTACTTCTTTTTTTCTGTGCAAAGTGGGCATTTAACTGATCTCTGTATAGAGCTACGGCTGATGCTTCTGCAAAAAATGTGCTCTTGTATGTTTATTTCTTACGAATTTATTTTACATAAATACATACATATTTTTCACCCCAGAGCAGTTTACACAGATCATTGCAAACAAGATAGCTCCTGGCTCAGACATACAGTCGAAAAGACAGGGCACAAAAGGAAAAGGGGTTGGGGAGGGAGAAGGGGAAAACAAAAGCAAATTCAGGTACTAGTTCCAAATGTTTATTATTTATTTGTTTCTTTAGTTCTACGCCTCCCCATTTTACCCTGGGATAGAAACCATTTAGGTAGCTACTGCTAGGTGACAGTTAAGGAAGATGCACAGACAGTAGTTCTCTCAGCAGAGACAATGGAATCACTTGGCTTCCTTTCTCTCCTTCTGTTCTGTAGCCTGATTTCTGGGCTCCTCGTAAATAGAAAATCTCCTGTATTCCTTTTTGACTATTAGCACTGGTTGGTGGCAAGGCATACCTGACGGATCCGTCTCTCTTGAGCTGGGAAATAATACCAGCTCTGTGTGTAACAGGTACGTGAAGCGCACTTTCTTGAGAAATGAGTTGTCACGCTTGTCTCCTTAGCCCACACCATTAAAAAAAAAGTTTCAATTTTACAAGGTTTAAACTGAAACCACCTTGAGAAATGTGGCCTTGAGGGAAGGTGAATCAAGACACCAACTGCTCTGTTCCGTAGCAGTCTCCTCTTCGAGAGGGAACACAGTTTAATATCAGTCCTGGAGCTGATCATCTGTTCCTTTCAGCCCAGTGGAGTGAAAATGGCATAGTGGTGACCATCTGGAGGGAGATTATCTGGAATAGCAGCGCTCACAGTTTTCTATATTAGAGGAAGCCGAGATCCACTCATTCACAGGTGAACACTTCATCATTACGGACTCAGGGTTGACACCAGAGAACTCTCTAAAGCGTCAAGCTCAAGCAGGACGCTGGAACACATTTGCTTAGCGGCACTGAGCAAATTACACCTGTGTTTCGCATGCTGCCCTGCTCTGCCATCTGCTTCCGAATGTAGTCAAAAGTATTTGCTTTATTTTGAAAAAGAGGAGCCCTTTGTAATCTGTGCTCAATGCCATATCACTTGCAGTTTTGAAAATGAGATTGTGTGAGCTCATTCAGTCCACAGACATTTACATTCAAGGTCACTGCATAGGCCAAGTTGAGAAGTGGCCTGAGCCTTAACAACTTGTTGGTTTCCATGGTGTGGTGTGTGCAAGTGTTGTGAAATAAGGTGACCCACTGGCAAAAATAACTATACCTTTAGGAACATCTTGTTTGACCCAGTCTTGAAGCTTGACTTCTTTAGTTTGCATATTACAAGTTTATGACACAATGTGTTGAATTAGGTATCATTTGCGATGAAGGATGGGATATCAATTTAATAAAAGAAATAAATTTGTATGTGGGGGGGTTATAATGAAATACCAAATAAAGGTGATCGAGGTGTATAAAATTATTCAAGGTGTGGAGAAATTGGACAGAGAAAACTTTTTATCTCTCTCTTTCATAAAGCTGGAGTCTAGGGCTATCCACTGAATGCTGGAAGATTCAGGTCAAAAGAACGTACTTCTTAGTTAAACTATGGAATTGGTCTCACAAGAGGCAGCGATGGCCACCAAGATGGGTGGCTTTAATGGAGTATTAGCTTTATCCTCCATGAATTTTGTCTATTACTGGCTTTTAGCCATGAGGAGTATATTGTAACTCCTCTGTGGGAGATAGAAACACAAGTGGGGGGGAGTGTTGTACTCGGGAGCTGCTTGTGGACTTCTATAAGAATAGAATGTGCCACTAGATGGGCCACTGGCCCAATCCAGGGGATTATTCTTATGTTCTTATGGAACATCTATCAATACTTTTCTTTTGTCTTTCTATTTATAAAAGGAACTGTACTTATTAGCAATGTGCAATATTTTTCACTGACTTTGTACCATATTAAATGGTGCAAAGAAATGCAGTAAAAAGAAAAGGCAGAGCCTGAAGTGGACTCTGGTCCACAAAAAATTAAATAGAATTTTTAGCCTTTAAGGGGAGAGACACTGTTAGGAGGTGGAGCCCAGGAACATGTCCCAGCTCTGTGCTCCTATGTCTTTTGGGCTAAGCTATATCTTGCCCCCTATTGCCCTCTTTTATTTTATTTTTTAGATTGCTTACAGGGCAGCTGGGTCCACTGCAAAGTGAACCCAATGTCTTAATCTGCCAGAGGCACTCTGTACATTTCTGTGAATTGGTGTCAAGGGCCTATACCTCGAATCCTTTACATGGTAGAAGTGTGCCCTTAGCAACCAGTCAAAATAGTATGAGGAATTACTCGCTGAGGTAATTTGTGCCCTAATTTGCTGTTCTGTTCTGAAGGAGTTTTCCCCTATATGTTTAGTGGTTAACGATTTCTGCTATAGATGAGGCCTAAGCTAAGAAAGGCAAAATCTCTCTGTTTATTCCTCTTCATATTATATCATGTTTTTGTAGAGTTTATCCAGCAAAATATTAACCACTCCTTTTCTCCCTGGACTCCATCCATGTTATTCAAATGACTCAGCTGACAATTGTCACTTATTCAGTGGCATGTGATAAATAGCAGAGGCACACATTTTGTTTTTGTTTTTTATAATATTTTATTGGTTTTCATTATAACAAACATCTTATAACATTAGTACAGTACCAAAATATGGAATTTCTCTAATCCCCCGACTTCCCTCTACCCCCTCCATGGTTCCATTATTTCATTGTTAAATCGTTCATGTCCAAATCATATTTCCATCCACTCATATCTATTTTTATCTATTATAGTATTGCAAGTGGTTTTTTTTTTTTTTTAGAATCCTGCTGATGTATTTACTTCTATACAATGCTTTGTCATATATGCAATAAAAGTTTCCCATTCTTTTTTAAATTTGTTATCATCCTGATTTCTAAGTCTACCAGTTAGTTTGGCCATCTCAGCATATTCCATTAACTTAATTTGCCAATCTTTTTTGAGGGCATTTTTTCCTCTTTCCAGCATTTGGCTATTCATATTTGTGCAGCTGGTCTGATGGTCTCCCTCACTCAGAAGCAAACATTTTGGAGGTAGCACTGGTGAGGGAGACCATCAGTCATGATGTAACTAAAATGCACATCAGAGTTTCATTGTTGTTTTAAAAATGTTCTTTCTTTGATCCCAACACCACCACTTAAAGAGAGCCAATCTTGCAGACCTGGGGAAATGGTAGCAATACTGTAGATGACTTTGTTGTTTATCTCATCAAATACTGTAGCAATGCTGGAAACATGTTTGGGTTTTGAAGAAGTAACAAAAGGGGGGGTGAGACATTTGCAGCTGTATGACAGCTCCCCCTACTGTTGGTCAGAAATAAACTCTTGTGGGCTCCTCTTGGATGGTGAATTCAAGGCATCAAGGTGACTTTTGTTTCAAAATATGAAGGTGCTGTAAATAGGTATTAGTTAGCGGGTGTTGTGTTATGCACAAGTTTTCGGTAGTTTGCATCATTTCATCAAATGTTTCTCAGTTTGGAATGGTTGAAGCTGAACCAAAAATGAGAAAAGCAAAGGGAATGCAGATCAAGCAAAGGGACAGCATCTGTGGTCTGTGCTCTAACAGAAGAAATAATGGTTGACTTCAATGCTTTTCTGGCAGTGCTCCTTTCTAGCATGTCTCAGACAGCATACTACAATTCCCACAATTCCCTGGAAAGGGTGGTCAATGGTTAAACCACTCTGGGAACGGGCGCTGCTTCAAATGTACAGTGTAGATGGAGCCCATGACTAACTCAGACCCATTCGTTTCAGTGTGCCTTCTCCAAGTAGAAGTTAGTTGAATACAACTCACTGTGGTTGAAAAACCAATGTGAGTATAATGAATGAATAATCAGTCTAATATGATTTTAATGAATGATTTGATTAACAATGCATCTGAGATCTTTAATAATGAAAATGCATGGGATTGAGAAATGAAAAAAACACCACCACCAGATTTATGCACTGCTATCAAATATGATGTACGGGATAGGCATATAAATCTAGATGCTCCCTACTACAATGGTGGCTTGTGAAAAGACATTTGGATGTCATGGCTGACCAGGATCTGAATCTTGGCTTCCCAATAATCTATTCACTCTGGTACTTGAGAGCTGAAATCAGGGTCTCTGAGCTAGTCAGGTTTGAGACAAATAACCCATGCCAGCAATGTAGTGTAATGCTCTAAAGCAGATACTCAAATATGCCATATTTTGTTCCAGAATTATCACTCATCATCGGACAGACAGACAGCTGAGCTTGGGAGGATACTGGGGCCCTTGTGTGCAAGTGGTTGTCATGATTAAGATGGAAGAATTCAAGTGAAATTAATTATAGGAACCTCTTTTTTGTCCTTTTGTTATGCAGTTCCGTGCATAGTTTTCTCATGCAGCATGTGGCCTATTTTCACTCTCCAAAGCTTTAATTAGGAAGCCTGGTTAAAAGCAAATTAATCTTACTGTGATGTCATACTCTCCTGCATCTTCACATGCAGGATACAGAATATAAGGAGAGATGTCATGTGCACTCAAGCATCCAGCACACGTAGATCATCTTTGGAAAATCAGATAAACATGCAATGAGTTTTAAGTGGGGTTAAGCAGATGTGATCCCCACATATTTACGGCAGATCTGAAAAGTGATATGAAAAATCCTTGCTTTAAAATTACCTCCATCTATTTGCCCGTCCACCAAATAAGAGGTAGAAATGTGCAAAAAGATTGAGATTGTTTTAAGCTTTAAAGTTTTTGTGTTGGTTCATAAGTTTGTTCCAATTGTATGATCCCATGGCTACCATACGGGGAAAATACAATTAAAAAGTTTCTCAGTTACCAACAGGAGATAATATTAAAGGAAGCTTAAGAAAGTGAAAGCTCCCCTCCCTTAACTTTTTCCTTAATTACTTCCATTTTTTTAACCACTTCCCATAAAATATCTTGATGTGGTTTCATATCAACAATAAAAACAGTGCAAAAGAATTCCATATTAAAATGTCCATATTTGCAAACAATTAAAACATCTCTCTGTGTGTAAATATCTCCACTTTAAAGGATTATTGAAAAAGGAAGTTCTTCAGTAAGTGCCAAAAAGACAACAAAGGACCTCTCTGATATGTAATAAGGAGTTCCAAAGGGGAGAGCCAACCATGCTAAAGGCCCGATTCACATTTTACTGTATCTGCAGGAGACCCTGTCCTGCAAAGTACAGTGATCAGTTAGCTAGCTATATATGGCATGAAACAAACCTTTTAAATACATTTTAAAAAGAAGAAGAAAGGAAAGTTTGTTCATTCTTGTAGCTTACTTTTAGCAAAATAAGATTATACGATAGCAAAACAGTTTGAAATTGTGCAATAAAAGGAGCAGGAGTAGATTTAACTCGGACTCAAAGAATCTGACACAATAACAACTGCCTTTAGAAAAGGAACCCCAGTGCAGGAGAAACAGCTTTCGGCCGCCAAAGGAAATGAATATGATGGCACCTTTTCATGACTATAATTACCTAGCCCTAAACTTCTGTGTATGAGAGATTTAAGCAATTTGCAGCAAAAGAGCAGCATGGCAAAAACATTGTTGCCATAGTGGGCAGAAAGGGAAGCAAAGATACGGTATAATTCCTCTCTGTTTGCTCACAGGCACCCTGGATATTTATTATTAAACTTAATGATGGGAGGGAGAGACTTCTCAGCCTTATTAATGTAATTACCGTAATCTATTATCAGCTTGTGAGAATAAGGAGGTATTTAGTCTGCAATCTGAGGTTGCTTCCAGATGACCTGTTTTATTGAGCATTCATCCATTTGTTGGAGATGCTATACCAGCCACATTCACAGCATATATTTAAAGCACTATGATGCCACTACAAATGGTCATAGCTTCCCACAAAGAATTATGGAAACGGTAGTTTATTATGGATGTTTAGAGTTATCAGGAGGCCCCTATCCCCACCTCCCAGGGCTACAGTTCCCGAGTGGTTTAACAATCAGGCCCTCTTCACAGAGAACACTAGAAATGGCAATTCAGGGAGCGAACAGGCAGCTCCTAAACAACTCTCAGCACATTTAGCAAACCACAGCTCCCATAATTCGTTTGGGGGGGGGGACTCTTATTTTCAACTGCTTTCATAGTGTTTTTATTGTGTGCTGTGAATGCACACGCAGTACCAGCTATTTATTGAACATTCATCTGACTTGTTTGTGGGGAGGTTCTATGACATTATGTCATGCAATTGTTATCCCACAATTTCCTGTGCACTTTATTGTCACTTTATTTGCCAGAAAGTCTGATTTCTTTTCCCCCCTCTTCTTCTTTTGGGTGTGGGAGGGCAGATTTGTTCCACAAGAGCACCAAATCCATCTTAATAGTGAAACCTGAATTTGCCAATATGAGAGTGAGGCTGTGTGCATACACGGCTATATTCAAAGCACATTTCCCACCCAAAGAATCCTGGAACAATAGTTCACCCCCCCACACACACCAAGCAAGAGTTCCTGGGACCCTTAACAGAATTCACAGAATTCTCTTTGGGAGGGGGGTTGCTTTAAATGTATGCTGTGTATGCAGCCTGAATCCCACCTGCAAAATGGGAAGTTCCCAGAGAAAATAATATTCAAAACAAACTTTGGCCCATGAGAGTAAAAGCAACAGTGCACAAGTCCTCATTTCCCCAGCCCTGCTCCTTTTACTTTTAAATGTGTTTGCATTGTATTCTGTACCTTGAAAACCCAGGTTAGTTCTTTCTTCTGACACATAACGAGACTTCCCCTTGTATGTATTTACTGTCGGTCATTAAAAATGGAGCTAAGCAGTTTGCGGCTCAGTTTTACAGGGTAGATCTAACTTTCTTCTCACATCTGCGAAGACGTGCTAGCAGCCAATAACACTTTTATACAATACTTCCCCCCCCCACCTCCCTGCTCTTGATTACATAAAGATTGTGCTAATCACTTCGAAAAGCCAAAACACATTTTAAACAGTCTCAGGGGGATGACTATTTTCAAAGCTAATCCTTCTCTACAATTAAACAGTTATATGCTAAGCCTGTGAGAAATTAAAGGAAGCTTCGTTTTCCTTCCATCTTCTGCACCTTGAGTCAATAGGAGAGTGGTAGGTCAGTAGACAGAGAATCTGTGGCACTCTGGATGTTGCTCAACTCCAACTCTCATTGGCTGCACCCAGGGCAGTGGGATTCACAGTCCAACTGAATGGCCCCTGGACCCCCAACCCTGTTATAAGACACCAGGACAGCACTGAATGAATCAAAGCAATGCAAACAGAGCTTAGTTCCTAGGCATCAGGCAAGGCATATTTCAACATTAAAAAAAGCTAGACAGAAAACCCTTGCTGCTCTGCAGCCAGAGCCCTCATGCTGATGCTTAAGTATGAAGAAGGGAAATGATTCAGCAGAGCACATGGTTTGCCTGCAAAAGGTCCCAGGTTCTCTCCCCAACATCTCCAGGTAGGGCTAGGAGGGAAACTCTGAAGAGCTACAGCCTGTCAGTGTAGACAGGACTGAATTAGAAGGACTGATGGTCTGACTTTGTATACAGCACCTTTTATGTTTCTACTACTATGCTGGTATCAGGGGTTTTACACCACCAGGGCTCCCAATCCCAAGATGTGTTCTAAGTGCATTCAGTGAACATGCTCAGAATCCCCCTTGAAGATCAGAAATGAAGCTGGCAGGGTCTGGCATGTTAGGGGGAGCACTTTAACATCTAAATACTGGCTCCAGCCCTTTGGCCCTTCAGCTTTCCTGCAAAACCATTACTCGCACATATCAGGGGAAGCTGCCCCCCTCACCCAGATTTTTGATTAATGGTTTTAATGTAAGCTTCAGGAAGAGAACCCTGGTGAAGATTATGTGTGATGTAAATAAGTCAGTTTTAAGTTTTGATTTAAATGACTGAATGGATCAATTAAATCAGTACATGGAAGCAGCATCCTTAAGCTGTGCCTTGTACATAGTTTACAATACATTGTGACACAGAAAAGCAATCAAGGCTTTGAAAGGCTGGAAAAAGGATACAGTTGAATGATGATCCTGTCTCCACTATTAAATGGAACAAATTTATTTAAAATATACATTTGTACAAGAGTATTGGCACACTGGAATAGATTTGCGTCTTAAGGTTTCACGCAATCGTGTTTTCGAGTCAGAAGTACAGATCCTTCAGGATTTGATTGATCCTGTAGGATTTGATTGGTTGTTTTGCTACATCATTTGAGCTGCAGTCCTAAACAAGAAGGCATACTTTGCTGCCTCCATTGCATCCTCATTATACTATTCGGCAGCGCTTTTCCTGGTAGTATGAGGCCTTTTACAGCCTGGAGATAGCAGAAACAATAGCTCACTGTGACTTGTTTGCAAAGCATTTTGAGGAGAACATTGCTTGCATCCACTACACCCTTTATTCTGCTCTTACATGAATCTTAAGGGGTGTCCAGAACACTATCCTGTTGTGTTGGTTGAGTTTCAGTTAGTAAGGCTGGGGTAAAAGGACCCCTGGACGGTTAAGTCCAGTCAAAGGTGACTATGGGGTTGTGGTGTTCATCTTGCTTTCAGGCCAAGGGAACACTGTGACGGAAACCAGAGCGCATGGATTCACGTTTACCTTCCCACCGGAGTGGTGTCTATTTATCTACTTGCACTGGCATGCTTTCGAACTGCTATGAGAGCAATGGGAGCTCAACCCATCACAGGGATTCAAACCACAACCTTCTGGTCGGCAAGTCCAAGATGCTCAGTGGTTTAGACCACAGCGCCACCCACGTAGTCAAGGTGTTTGGATCAGTCAGGGTGACTGCTTTCCCTCTGGATCCTTGCCCCTCTTGGTTGATAAAAACTAGCAGGCAGGGGACAGCTGGCTGGGCCAGGGAGGTGATTAATGACTCCTCGTGAAAGGGGGTTGTCCCTGCCTGCTTTAAAGAGGAAGTGGTAAGACCACTGCTTAATAAACCCTGCTTGAGTTGTACAGCTTCCAATTGCCCCTTCTTGGGCAAGTTTCTTGAATGGATGGTTGCGGACTAGATCCAGGTGCTCTTGGAGGAAGCAGATGTTCTAGATCCATTTCAATTGAGATTTGGGCACAGAAACTGCTCTAGTCACCCTCTATGATGACCTCTGTCTGGAGAGAGACAAGGAAATGTGTCTCTGTTAACTCTACTTGACCTTTCAGTGGCTTTTGACCATGGTATATTTCTGGAGCAGCTGTCCAAGTTGGGGGTGGGTGGCACGGCTTCCAGTCCTACTTGGATGGTCGTTTCCAGAGGGTGATGTTCGGGAAGTGCTAGTCAGCTTTGTGGAGCCTTCATTCAGGGTTCGTCTTTATCTCCCACGCTGTTCAACATCTACATGAAACCACTGGGTGGGGTCATCCAGAGTTTTGGAGTATGCTGTCTGCAATAAGCTGATGACACGCCGCTCTACTTCTCCTTTACATCTGCAGGTGTAGCAGTGGATGTGTTGGACTGTTGCATAGACTGGATTAGAGCCAATTAACTGAAGCTCAATCCAGATAAGTATGACACACTGTTAGTGGGTGGTTCCCTAGACCAGATGGATGGGAGGTAGCTGAAGAAGAAGAAGAGCTTGGATTTGATATCCCGCTTTATCACTACCCAAAGGAGTCCCAAAACGGCTAACATTCTCCTTTCACTTCCTCCCCCACAACAAACACTCTGTGAGGTGAGTGGGGCTGAGAGACTTCAAAGAAGTGTGACTAGCCCAAGGTCACCCAGCAGCTGCATGTGGAGGAGCAGAGTCACGAACCCGGTTCACCAGATTACGAGTCTACTGCTCTTAACCACTACACCACAGCTGACCCTACACTTCTTCGGAACGTAGCTTGGGGATACTCCTTTTGTCTATGCTCTAGGGTAGATTACTTCAATGTGTTATATGTGGGGCTGCCTCTGATGATGGTTCAGAAACTTCAGTGGGTGCAGAATTTGGCAGCCAGGTTGCTCACTAGGGCAAGACAATTCGAGCATATAACACCGATCCTGGCCTGACTTTACTGCCAGTTATTTTCCTGGCTTGTAGCACTGGGAGTAAACACCTTTGGATCCGGCATTTCTGAGCTGATTTGCATAGGATTGCTACTGTGGGTTAAGTCATGGTGAAAAAAGCCCCCCGCTATCATTAGTTTCAAGCTACCTTTCTCCCAGCACTTTCCCCCCAGCATCGAATCACTTCATCTCTTTGCTGCTAGCAGCTTGCTTTATAAACATAGTGGGCGATACAGCTTCTGCCCTGAGGAATGTACAGTTGACAAAGGTAATTGCAGAGGGAAACAAAGCTGCATCGATCAGGCTGACAGTGGACACATGCACATTGAAGCCATATGCGCTGGTTATTGGTTCCATTTCCACTCCACACACTTCGTCCTGCATTCACCCCTCCTCTTCCCTTCCTCATTCATCACGTTTGTCTTCTCTGCCTCATGCCTGTGGCTTTGGCCTGTTCCCTTTCTAATTCTAAATTCCATTAGTAATGAGGCAGAAAGGCAGGTGTAATTAAACTTGTGTCAAGAGGGATATGAACAAGGAGAATGCAATATTCTGGTGAACAAGCTTTATAGGGTAGTTTCCTATTAATGTACTAAAATGTGGGTGAAGCTAACCCAGACTTTAGCTAGAGACATAATATTTCTTGAAAAGCTTTGTTGTTGGGGAGAGACATTTAGCGGAGGAATGAAATATATCAAATACTGGATTTCTAATCAGACTTACTTTACTACTTTAAGAATATGGAATGTACTGTGTATGACATAGGACATAAAACTGCATTTTTCGAGGGGTATATTTGGATCCATTTAAAAGTATAAATGCCTTTGAACCATAGAAATCCAAAATAGATATATCTTAGTCTCTGCTTATTAGGAAAAATAGGAGTGTCAAATTTGTGGGAGAAAGGATAGCCATAGAATGAAGCAATGACAAATATCAGAGACTGAAAGGAGAAAACTGACATTCATAGGACAGGCAACAAACCATAAGGAAGAATGGGGAAGGGGAATCATGTCATCGGAAAAGAAAGATATAATGCTCCATTGTTAAAAACGAGGAAGTTGGAACATTTTTCTATGTAAAGAAAATGGAAAATCAAGAGAAATAAAATCCTGATAGACAGAAAAACTTGGATAAGGTGTGTATGTTAGAAGAACAGTAAACAATAAGTGCTTCGAAGTACATTGTGTGAGCTTCAGTAACAATAAATTAATTATTGTAATGATATATACATAAAAGTATAGAAACCCTGTGATGGGGGTGGGATAGTAGTACACAGGAGAAACAATAAATTAGAAAGTAAATAGAAAATGCTAAAAAAAAGAATGGAATAAGTATAGAAAATGGGAGAAATGGAGGCATTATAACAGTTTGAAAAGGGGAATATATGAAAATGAATGACAGCCATCCATATGCTCCATGAAATGAGCACCAAGCAAAGTTACAAAGTTAATAGAATGAACTCAGTGAGCGGAAGAATTGTATAAGTAAGTAACTGAAAGAAAACCAGAGGCATTTAAAAAGCATTAAAGAGTTTTGACATTTCACCCTGAAAAAGCAGTAACAATAGAGGAAAGACATCAATAAGAAAAAGAACAGTATTCGTTTCAAGCTAGGTCACCAAGTATTTGAAAACAGTTCAGAGCAGAGTAGCATATATAGTGTAGAAAAGAAAAGAAATGAAGGGGGAGGAATCACAAGTGTTGAAAAATACGCTGAAAAATATTATAAAATATTTAAAACACTAGGGATGGTGGAAGCATTTCAAGTGAGAGGGTCAAAGTTGTGCAAGAGAAACTAGTTGAATGGGGTGGGGAATTTTGAAAGTCCACTTTCAAGCTGGGCTAAATTCATAATAGAACTTTCCTCGTATTTCATCTTCTCCTTTCCCCCTCCCTCTTAATTACTTAATTCATTTAATTCATTCAATTACTCTTAATTCATTCAATTACTCTTAATTCATGCCCATTCTTTAACAGATTACAAGGACAAAAATAAAAATAGCAAAATATAAAACCCCACCCCATATCCCCTTGTTTTTAATAATTATTTAATGTAATTATTTAATGCAATTTGATTTGATTTTTATCTCACTACATCTGAGTAAAGGGCAAATCCTTACAAATAGTACTGATATTGCATAGAGAACATAATATCAGAAAGATCCATAACTTCTTATTCTTTGACCACGAAGTTCATGGGCTTCAGAAAACAGATTTGCATGAATTGAAAGGGTAATAATAATAATAATAATTTATTTATACTCCACCCATCTGGGTGGCTCCCAATAGAATTTTAAAAACACGATAAAACATGTTTAGACAGTCAGGTTTTACCCTAATTTACTCGGTGCCTATTTGTATCATTAGCTGGACTTGACTCCTACCTTTCTTAAAGAGGCATGTGCCTCTCTGAAGGGTATTCTCATTTTATTTGGAATGATTGAACGGAAGGCAAATGGATAGACCAGTGTGATGTGGGTAGATTATCAGTCTGGGAAACCTGAGCTCATGGCCCCATTCTTGTGCCCATCGCTATCTCTTGACATAACCAACCTCACTTGGCTTTTGAGGGAGTAAAATGAGGCGGTGAGATAACTATGTGTGCCACTCTGTGATCCTTGGAGGGAGGGTGGGGTGAAAATGAACATAGTTTAATTGGGTTTGCTTTTTTAAGGGAGAAGGCAATTGGAGACGTGTTGTTGCACACACAAATGTAAGGTTGTGGTCATCCAGCAGGAGCATTGTTGCAAAAGTGGGTTTAAAGGTAAAGGGACCCCTGACCATTATGTCCAGTCGTGACCGACTCTGGGGTTGCGGCACTCATCTCGCTTTATTGGACGAGGAAGCTGGCGTACAGCTTCCGGGTCATGTGGCCAGCATGACTAAGCCGCTTCTGGCGAACCAGAAACGCCATTTACTTTCCCGCCGGAGTGGTACCTATTTATCTATTTGCACTTCGACGTGCTTTCAAACTGCTAGGTTGGCAGGAGCAGGGACCAAGCAACGGGAGCTCACCCCGTCGCGGGGATTCGAACCGCTGACCTTCTGATCGGCAAGCCCTAGGCTCTGTGGTTTAACCCACAGTGCCACCCACGTCCCTAAAAGTGGGTTTACGTGGCTGTAATCTGAAGACTCTGAAAACCTTCCTTTAGTTTATTTGTGTGTGTTTTTAAAGGGGGGGGGGGGCTTATGATGGCCAATCTGGTTGGTATGATTTAGAAGGGAGCCCAGGCACGTTAAAGAATGATAAACTGTCACAGAAGATGTGTGTTAGAATGTAATCCTGTTAAAAATGTCTCTGCAGTATCACAGCATCTTACATAATTGAAAAGGAACTGGTCCTCTATGACAGAGGCGGCTTGTAAGAGATCAAAGCCTCAAACAGTGCATTAGGTAATCTGTCCATTTCCACAGGAGCACAGGGCACACCAGTGAGGCAAAAATTGAATGTTCTGCCTTAACCAGGTGTGAGGCTTTGATTTGGATTGTGCTGTGAAAAACAAAATAGATCAGTTTATTTAGCTAGCTAATGTCGGCATCTCCCCCCTCCACGCGCACACGAACACACACACACACACAAACATTTGATACAGTTTGGGTAAAATCCTGGCAGCTGTTAATTACCTGCAATTTAATAAACAGCGGGAGCTTAATGTGTGCCATACTTCTCTCTGTACTTTACTCTATTATATAAGTTACTGTAAGATCAACTAATGCCATCAGTTCAAACAAATGTATTGAAATGTAAGTAATGGAAGCATTGCCCCCTTATTAGAAAATACAAATTAATCATCAAGCGTGAGATTTTTCATAACCAGCATTATCCCAGCATGCTTTAAGGAACTAAATATTTCAGCTTTAAATTTAAATAATGAATAATGCCAGAGGGAGAAAGCAAAATTAGGACTGCTTTGAACATTACTGGCTGAACTGCATGGTAAAACCTTTCCAAATGGAACAGAACACTCTCTCATTTATCATCCCCAGCATCAGGTCATCAAAGATACTAGAGGTAGTATTGTCATTGTAACTACTAGCCGTTGATAGCTTCGTCCTCCATGAATCGGTCTGAGCCACTTGTAAAGCCAGTCAAGTTGGCGGCCATCCCTACATAATGTGGGACGAAGTTCCACAGTTACATTGTACTACAAGAACAATATTCTCAGGGCTGGTGCTACCATTAGGCAGAGTAAGGAAGCTGCCTCAGGTAGCAGTTTCCGGGGGGCAGCAGGGGCAGCCCCAGCCATTTCTCTTTGCATGATATCAGAGCTGTGTGTTGTACAGAGCCTGTCACTGTAGGTAGGTAGGTAGGTGTACATACTGCATAACATTTATAAACAGCTTGATTGTACAAAACTTCAAAGCAGTTTACATTAAAATAAAGAAAAATTCACAACCATACTTTAAAACATGTGTGCACCCTCTAAACTAGCCTGCTGCTCTCAAGGTCAGTGGAGGATGCTATCCTATTGCCAGTATTAAAGTAAGATCCAATCAGCTTCTTGTATGCAAAATGGGGAGGTGCCATCTTGTCCTCTGCTTCAGGTGGCAAATAGTCTTGGGCCACCCTTGCATGTGTGGTGTGAAGAATTACTTAGCTCACTGGAAAAGCTTTGTACGCAGAAGGTCCCAGGTTCCACCCTCAGCATTTTCAGGCAAGGCTGAGAGAAGACTCTCAGTCAGAAATCCTGTCAGAAACCCTGGAGAGCCAGTGCCAGATGGACCACTGAGCTAGATGAACCATTGGTCTGACTCGCTATAGAACTGTTTGCTATGTATTGGATGGGGCGGTTGGGGGATGTTTGTCCTGAATCTCCCAAACACCCAACCACATTAGATGACTCCACTTTCTGGCGTTTTGAGAGGAGAAGAAAAACTCCACTCCCATTCTCTCCACACAATGCATGGCTTTATTATGCACCTTGGTTGTATAGGGGTAGCAAGCGGTACCTAACTTTGAGGTGCACCACAGTCACTGCTGCCCCCAAAATCCTACCAGGAACTCTGTGCAGCCTAAAACTCTAACCTGAGCTTGCTGCCCACTGCTATGTCATTAGCCTGGGAACCAATTATCCTTCTTGCTTCCCCAGCTGATTTTTCCACTTGGCTTTAGAAGCTGGGGGAGAGGGAGAGGGAGAGAAGCCGCCTAGATTATTTATGTTACCATTTCACAAAGTTAATGAATTTCTGTGCACAGGATGTTTGTCAGTTAACAATGCCACGTTATTTATTTTCCCTTCTCTCCCTTTCTTAACAGATTTCTCAAATCCAGCCTCAAGCTAAAATGAATGCCTTGCCAACTGAAGGAAGCTGAGGACCCTGTCACCGCAGCGAACAGAAGTACTAATCCAGCCATCCTGTCCGCCTCTGGTTGACGTTTGGCACCTTGCTCTGGGTTACCTGTATGGGACACAGTTACCTTAGCATTCAGCATACATGGCGAGAGGCAACAACATGTGTAAGCCTGGCTAGCAGGACAGCGACTTTCCAAGTGAAAGGCCATCCAATTATAAACGGATTATTTTGCATTTCGCCTCTGGGACGTTACCTCTTACCTGCATAGAAACACAGCATCTCTTTCCATTTTTTAAAAAACTTCTTTTTGCTAGCATTTCCCCCCTTTTTTCAGTATTTTGTTTCTTCATTTAGAAATGGGCCCGTGGACTAGAATGTGGCCCGTGGACAGGGTTGTTTTCTTTAAATCATGGCTTGTCTTTTCTCTGGGCCTCTCCATGCAGTTCTCCAAAGCTCTGGCCTGTCCAAGTGTGTGCCGCTGTGACCGGAACTTTGTCTATTGTAACGAGCGAAGTTTGACCTCAGTGCCTCTTGGGATACCGGAGGGTGTAACTGTACTCTACCTCCACAATAACCAAATTAATAATGCTGGATTTCCTGCAGAGTTGCACAATGTCCAGTCTGTGCACACAGTCTACCTGTATGGCAACCAGCTGGATGAATTCCCCATGAATTTGCCCAAGAATGTCAGGGTTCTCCACCTGCAGGAAAACAACATCCAGACCATTTCTCGGGCTGCTCTAGCACAGCTCTTGAAACTGGAAGAGCTGCACCTGGATGACAATTCCATCTCTACCGTGGGGGTTGAGGATGGGGCATTCCGGGAAGCTGTTAGCCTCAAGCTTCTATTCTTGTCCAAGAACCACTTAAGCAGTGTGCCTGTTGGCCTTCCAGTGGACTTACAAGAACTACGAGTCGACGAAAACCGCATTGCCATCATATCAGACATGGCCTTCCAGAATCTCACAAGCTTGGAACGTCTCATAGTAGATGGCAACCTCCTTAACAATAAAGGCATTGCAGATGGCACCTTCAGCCACCTCTCCAAACTCAAGGAATTCTCTATAGTACGGAATTCACTAACATACCCTCCCCCTGAACTCCCAGGTACAAACCTGCTTAGGCTTTCTCTACAGGACAACCAGATTTCACACATACCACTTTCAGCCTTTTCAAACCTCCACCAGCTGGAGAGACTCGATATTTCCAACAATCAGCTCCGGATGCTGTCCAGAGGTGTCTTTGACAACCTTCGCAACTTGAAACAACTCACAGCAAGGAATAATCCCTGGCTATGTGATTGTAGTATTAAGTGGGTCACCGAATGGCTCAAGTTAATCCCTTCCTCTATCAATGTGCGAGGGTTCATGTGTCAGGGACCAGAGCACGTCCGAGGCATGGCTGTCAGGGAACTCAACATGAATATGTTGTCATGCCCCACAACCACCCCTGATCTGACACTGGTTACCCAAGCTCCCTCTACATCCCTGCCAACCACAGTAACCCCAACGTCACCGGTCTTTACACCAAGTAACAAACACACTCCTCTTCCCCACACTGTAGCCACACTCCCCACTGTGCCTGAGAGGGAAGACGAAGAAAAAGTGACCCCTCCCATTACTGAACAGTTCCAACTCTTCATCCACATTGTGAATGACACTTGCATCCAAGTCAGTTGGCATTCCCTTTTCAACGTGATGGCCTACAAACTGACCTGGGTTAAAATGGGCCACAGTCTGGAAGGCGGCATCATTCAGGAACGGATAGTTAGTGACAAGAGGCAGAACATTAGCTTGGCGAGCCTAGAGCCCAAATCCACGTATCGGATTTGCTTGGTCCCCTTGGATGATTTTAATAATTACCGAGTTGGCGAGGACACCGTCTGCTCTGAAGGCACCACCAAGGCTTCCCTGCTGAGCAATGGAAGCAACACGGCTTCCAGCCATGAACAGACCACTTCTCATAACATTGGGTCCCCGTTTCTCTTGGCAGGCTTGATCGGGGGTGCCGTGGTGTTTGTACTGGTGGTCCTGCTCAGCATCTTCTGCTGGCACATGCACAAAAAGGGACGCTACACCTCTCAGAAATGGAAATACAACCGGGGTCGGCGGAAAGATGACTACTGCGAAGCAGGGACCAAGAAGGACAACTCCATCCTGGAGATGACGGAAACCAGCTTTCAGATTGTCTCCTTAAATAATGATCAGCTCCTTAAAGGAGATTTCAGACTGCAGCCCATTTATACCCCAAATGGGGGCATTAACTACACAGACTGCCACATCCCCAACAACATGCGCTATTGCAACAGCAGTGTCTCAGACCTGGAGCACTGCCACACGTGATAGTTGAGGGGGTTGTGTGGCGAGACACCTGACGCTGAGAGCAAAAACTCAGAG
Source organism: Podarcis melisellensis (assembly GCF_964234715.1). Classification (NCBI taxonomy): domain Eukaryota; kingdom Metazoa; phylum Chordata; class Lepidosauria; order Squamata; family Lacertidae; genus Podarcis; species Podarcis melisellensis. The sequence goes on along the minus strand of NC_138528.1, from coordinate 25,230,134 downwards.
GGAGGAAAACAAAACAAACCTACTCACACAAAACAAACAAAACAAAACAAAAATTACATTTGATAAATGTTATACAGATGCATTTGTGCATTTGAATAATCTGTAATTTATATGGTGTACTATATAATGGGATTTAAAAAAAAGTGCTATCTTTTCTATTTCAAGTTAATTGCAAACAGTTTTGTAACTCTTTGCTTTTTAAATCTTAAAAGAAAAATATATTGCTGAAGTACTGTACAGGGTTGTACAATAAGAACCCAATGCCATGGCAAAGGAAGGAACATCTCATTCTTCAAACATTAACCACTTTGCTTTCTTGGAGCTGTTTGGGGGATAGCAGCTCGTACATTTTCCAGTAGTTTTAGGAGATAAGTTTGTATTAAATGAGGACTCATGTGGAATGTCTAAGGTAGAGCAAATGACAGGAGAAATACAAATTAGCCTCCTCTTTTGGTTCATAAAATTGGAGTAACTCATGTTAAACTTAGTTCATCACTTCTACCTGCCTCTGTACCTTTTAATTTTCCCCCTCCCAGCCAGAGAAGAAATTAGGGCCTTTTTGGTATCAAACACTATGAATCTCCACCATTGTTTATGTTGATAGCTTTTCTTCCACCCACAGGATGCTCATAATGCATCTGTCCCTGATGTGAAAATATTCAAGGCAAAATCTTAGTTTGTTTTTAAGTTCTCATAAAAATCAGGACATTATTTTTAAAAAGAAAATCCTGACCAGTCTTGTCAGAACTTTTAGTCTACATTCAGATTTTTATATTCTTATTCCCCCCACCCCACCCCACCCCAAAAGCACATTTCTTTAGTTCTGGCCAAGACCAGAACTAAAGTTGGCCTTGAACTTATTGAAGAGTATTCATTCCAGCAATCCAAACAGATGTGGTTAATTGGTCAGGGCAGCAAGCAATACCGATTCTTATCACTAGAAGTATAATCCAAAATGCTCTTAACTCAACAGAGGAATTCATGTTGCTATTTCTCAGCTTCACATCTATCCCTGGCTAACTCAGACTGAAATCTGATATACATGTACCTGGGAGTAAGGCCCATTGACCTCAATGGGGCTTAATTCTGGGCAGATATGGTTCAGATTGTGCTCTAATAATAATAATAATATTTTTTTTTACTTCACTCACTGAAGTTCGCCAGCTCCATGAGGAGGAAAGTGAATATTGCAAGGCTTTTAAAGCATAAAAACAATTCAGTGAGGTGTGTTCCACAGTTCTCCAGAGAGATAAAATCATCAGGCCTAAATTCAGTTTTAGCCGGGCAGAAGATAATGTGTCAAGAAAAAGATCCAGTTAAATATGTTTTAAAGGATTTGTGAGGCGCATGTCACCTTAAATGCATTCCACATCCTTTGACAATCCCACTTTGGTAGAATGTGTTTGGTCCTTGAGGCTACAGCAGTGCTCCCAATTTTGTCTGATTTCCACCAATATTATTTTGAGAATGTTGTACCTCTGCAAATGTCACCCTGGGAATGTATGCTGTACAGTCCCTATTAAAATGAAACGGAAATTGACTCAACCACTCCTCCCTTTAAAGCTTGAACACACCCACATAATCCCAAAATATGTGATATCAGAGCACACAAAAAATCATAAGAACAAATTCTATTACTTGCTTTCCTTGACTTACATTGATTGGGGAGGTAGAGCTTTTATCAAAACCCTTTCCTTACATCAGAAAGACCAGGCACAAGTTGTCATCTCAATAAAATACGTTTTAATTGAAAAGTTAACCACAATTACTTTTGAGAAACTGGAATTACTTAAGGGGTTGAGCTGAGAGGGCAGTTAGTACTTGCTCTACTCTGTCTCTTGTTCATCACCAAACTGAATTCTGCACACAGCTTCTTCAGTCCCTTGACAATCTTCACCCGCCACTCCAAGGAGATTGATCAGCACTTTGGCATACAAAGGCAGAGTACAATCACTTCCCGAGGAATTTTGTCCTTTCCCACCCAACACCTTTTATAACCACATTTTGGATTTCCATTCTATATTCTGTATATTTGCTATTTTCTCCAGCTATAACAGGTATTTTAGGCAACCTGTGTGGCTACTGTAATAGTGAAGTCACTGAACCTTTGCTAAATAAAAGGCTGCCGTATGGTTTGAAATGGTGTAATTTTAGCTAGAAACCTTTATGCAAAGTGTTTTCTTTTTCTTCCGGCTATATAAGCTGTTTGGCTGTTGACAAAAGGAAAGTCTTTTAAAACATAAATAGTGGTATGACTCTCCACAGTAAAAAAGTACTTGTGTGTGTGTGTGTGTGTGTGTGTGTGTGCGCATAAGGAATCAGAGAACTGTAGAGTTGGAAGGGACCCCAAGGGTCATCTAGTCCAACCCCCTGCAATGCAGGAATCTCAGCTAAAGCATCCATGATACATGGCCATCCAACCTGTTTGAAACCTCCAAGGAAGAAGAGTCCAGTACCTCTCATGGGAGACCGTTCCACAGCTTTTACTGTCAGGAAATCCTTCCTGATGCTTAGTCGACTGGTGCTTGTTGCAAACATGCTCAACAGGGGTTACATTTAATCTACCCCGATTTAATATATAGATTTCATTTCAGCAGAGAGATGAATGAGAACTGGTTGGTACTAAAGGTGTCACAGCGCTACTGGCTGAATAGTCTAGGAACCAGTTTTCTTTTTCTTTTAAAGGCTAAATGTGGCTGATGTTCAAATGTATGACTGAAAGACTAAAAGTTAAGTGTAGAAAATATCAGCTGCATGTTAGTCCTCATTGCTCAATAATGCAGGCACACACAAAATTCAACCACAGATGTGCTGTTCCTTCTCACAGATCAATAATGTGGTCATGGTGATGGATAAGCTCAGCCTTCGGAATTAAAGTGAAGTGTCTAGACAGGAAGGCTGTTTCAAGGCCCACATAATCTCAGAGGCCATGCAGAAAGGGATCCATAATCTAAACTAGTGCTGCGCTGAAATCCAATTACTCAAAAGTTTTATGCTCCTGGGAAAGAGGCTTCCATTTTCCATCCACATTATCAGGGCACTATAGACTTTCTTTAGAATGTCTCTGGAAGTTCAGTAGGTATAGAGTTCTCAGTTTAACTTATTTCTGTGAGGTGGTGGTGTGCGTGTCTTCCTTCCTAGTAAACATTTTGCAAGCACTTTGCAGCCTCCCTGGCTGTCTCAGCTTCCTAATATCAAAGAAGCCCAAACGGGAAGGTTATGAGACAACATTTTCCCCTTAATAAAAGTGCAGACATTCAGGGAAGTTGCAGAGGTCTATTACTAGAACTCATTTCATTTATTACCCATCCTTCACCCTAACATCACAAGGTAGGTCATGACAATTTAAAATACAACATTAAAAGCACATTACAATCACAAAAGTAGGGTGGATCCATATATCTCGGGTATCAATGGCCCTGGTGTCAATGGCCCAGTTCACCCAAAACTGGATAGTAGAGGTGCCAGGTACACCTTTGTGAGGAGGGAATTCCACGACTTTGGGACTTCCACAGAGAATGCCTCTCATGTGCCATCACCACCCTGAGCTTCTGAAGACAGTGAAACAAGATTGAAAAGATCTTACAAACATCCCCAGCCACCACAATAGCAAGCTCACCATGGAAAACCGCTGCACCCCACCCATGATAAATTCACTGATTTATTTTCTCTTTCCCATTTGATAATTTTTAATGCAATTTCTTTTCTCAATAATTGATTGTTGTGGGAGGAGGGGAGAGAACATGGGTGAAATCTTCTGAACTGAAGACATAATGCTGTCACGAGTCAGGAGTCACATGACCCTGATGCTCCAGAGCTGTTTTAATTCCAGATCAGCCTCCCATCCACCATGGCTGGCATGCCTCATAATATAAGCTCTCTTCAGAAGAAGCCTAAAGCATTTAGTAAATGTGGAACAGGGGAAACACCTACAGACCCTGCCCACAACATCAACGTATCCCACTGACTCTGTCCACTGACTTTCATGTGCTCAGCGTAATGTCTGAAGTGGGCACTGCATATGTATACACTGTGCATGCCAATACTCTGTGTGCCTGGGCCCATAGACAGTCCCTTCAGACCATTGCCAAATGCATGAAGGCCAAGGCAAGGTGTGTGTGGAGCTGGTGGATGCAGAACCTGAGGGTAATAGCACTCTTACCATCTTGGATTTTAATTTAAGCCATAAAATAATTTGGACTCTGAATACATACCTTGTGCATGACAATCCCTTGAGACTCATATACATGTTCTGGTTGCATCTCTGAGCTCAAGTAGTGTACACTATTTCAATTAGAGAACAAGTTCAAGGCTTCCTACATCAGAATATGGAGGGCCTAGGCCAGCCTTGAGTCCCCAGATGTTGTAGGACTACAACATCATTCCTGAACACTGGTCCTGCTTGCTAGGGATGATGAGAGTTGTAGCCCTACAACATCTGAGGTCCTGAATTTGATAAAAGGCTGGTCTAGACTATTACTTCAATTGCAGCTTTCAATTTTTTTTTTTTGTTCTCTGCCTGTGGGACCAAGAATTGTCCAAGGTACACAATAAGAGCAAAAATGCTGCAATCCCCATAGGCTCTGAAGTCTCAGACATAACCCTAAGGGAAACATGAGCTTCCAGAGCTCTCTTGGGAGCAAGGGGAAAGCATATAGCCATCTACCTGAAAGCCATCAAATGTTATCCTCAAAAAACTCTGAGGACTGACTTCCCTAGCCAAATGATTTCCGATATGCAATTCTGTAGGTACATTGTGGGACAGCTGAAATCTCTTCAAGGGCCCCATCAAGGATAAATCAAGATTGATGCAGGTTTAAATTGATGCAGGATCTAAATTTGCAGGATTGGGAGCTCTGTTATCACCACTTTCAATCAGACTACATGAAAACACAGAGAAGAAACAAAATAAGTCCCTTGGGATAAATATATCCTTCTTAAGTTCTATATGTGCGACAGAAGACGTGTCATCTCCTGTTTCCACCCCATTTGTCTTGCCAAGCTAACAATAGAGAATGTTTGTTTGTTTAAGTATTTTTTATACCACTTTTCCTTTGCACATCGAGGTCCCCAAGACACCCCCCCCAAAGAAAAACACAATAGACACTTTTTTAAAAAAGGTTTTTGGCATAATTTTGGCCACAACTTTATTCAAATTACAGCAATGTGAGTGGTTGCTTAGGCATTGGTAGCACTAACTGACCCCGCACGGGGACAGCTCTGACATTCGCACCCCCCGCGAAGTAGCAAGGGTAAGTCACCTGGGGAGAGAGACTGGACTGGGAACCATGCCTCACCTCTCCCCAGAATGCTCCCAGGGGCTTGCGTGGTCCTAGCCCCTTGCCAGGGGGTTTCGGACAAAAGCATGGGGAGCCCCTGGGTTCCTTTAATGGAAAACCCTTGAAGCAGCAGCAGCAGCATTTTGGAGGGGCAGGCACAGCCGAATCCATACCCCTCCACCAACCAATTCCAAGACCAATGCCTAACTGCAAACCTTACACGCTGTGATGATTTGCTACGCAGTGGGCAAAAACCAAGTGGCACACACTAATCAGCCAAATGGACAAAATTCCTACCAGGCCCCTGCCCCAAAGCAGACGACCCCATGACAGGCATAGCAAGGTCAAGCAAACAGCCTAAAATTAGGGAAGGGAGGGTGGTTGATCTGAAGTAAGCAGCAAAGAGAGGAAGTTCCTCGCTGCAAGCATTGTATTTAACAAATAGGGCTGTCAATCAACAAATGGCAACATCTAGATTTCCCCAGTAACAGCCCATCCCTGCTTAAACGATGGCCAAACCATTTGCATAGTGAGGTATCTTGTCAGCCCCATCTGCAACCTGTGCTCTCCATGAGGGAGAACACACTTTACAGAAAACACCAAAGTGGTTCACATTATAAAACACACAAAGTTCAATAAAAACAATAAATGTGAGTCTCAGCATCACAGAAACCAAAGTGAACAGGAAATGGCATCAGCAGTAAAGCTTTGGTGAACAGACGAGTTTTAATTCATAGAGGAGATAACCCACCAATGTTATCCACAGAATCTCAAAGGGAGAGCATTCCACAATATTGTGGGCACCACAACAGAAAAGGCCCTTCACCCAATGGACACCTGCAAGCTGAGGAAGGACACACCTGCAGGCTTTAGTGACCTGGGCAGTCTATAGAGGAGAAGGTGGTTCCTCTATAGGACTGCTTGGACTGCAAGACAAACCCATGTACCTCCATTCAGAGATTCATGATACACTACACAGTGTGTTTGCCATGGTTTGGTAGTTTGGGGTGGAAAACGTTGCTGGCATGCTGGCTGTATAGCCTTTGATAAGTTGATCTATTGATCTGGTTGTGAGGTAAATATTGATTTGGGATTGTTAATACTTTAAAATGGTGGATTTCAGTCTTTCAGCCATCAGGGAACCCTTTCTACTGACTCCTCTGCTGAAGAATCCTACCCTCTGTCATGGAGCCATGTGCCTTGCCTATTATTCTGAGATGTGCTCTAGAGCTCACACTTAGTTTATGAGCCTCATTGGCCAAATTTCTAAGATTTCAGTATCACCCTGGGTGAACTAAAGTACAAACAACACTGCCTGTGCATGGTCAAGCTGTCTCTCAGAGATGCTCAGAGCTGGACCAAGACATTTTGCTGCCTGAGGCAAATATGACATCCCCACCCCCCAATTCCATGTACAAAAGCTCATTGCACTGGAAGTTGGATGTTACTTCAACGCTGGCAATGGAACAGTGCCCTCCACCACATCTGAGGAAAACAGGCTGGATAGGCTGGGATGGTAGGGCACCCCAGCTCTGCTCTCCAACACTTCACTACCACTCCAGTACCTTTTGCCTATGGTTCCCTCTGTCTAATGGCAGGGCTGGTGCTGGGGATGCTGACTGTGATTGCAGTTCTGGGTACCTTCTGACATAGTCAGCTATAGGGAAGTGACTACAGCCCTGGAAATCCTCTCAATCCTGGCACAACCCATGGTTGGTGTAAAGGGGGAAGACCATACTCACTCCTTAATAGCAACAACATGTGACCAAAAGTGCAGACAGTCAACTCTGAAGTCACCTTTAAAAACATTGGGTCAAATGTCAGCTATGCCATTATGAAAGGTAAGTGCAGAAAGGTCCCAGCATTTTGAATATACTCCCATTTAACTAAACACGGCATCTTTCATTATGTGTAAATGTATTTGGCCTTCAGGAAAACAAAACAGCACCCCACAGAATTGACTCCCTGCTCTCAGTCAGCAGCAGAGCAGGGAAAGGAGAGCAACATCATAGCTGTATGTTTTATTAGATATTATTTATTTTAAACTCCTAATTAAACATAACCCCCTATAAGCTAGTCTAGGACTGCATCCAAGGCAGGACAGGCAGGTTGGACCAGATTCCAGGTCCCTAGGCCATGTTGCAGCCAGGGGGCTGTGCAAAGCTCAAATTAGGAGAGGCACAATACCTTATATTTAAGTCCTATGAAACATATGTTGCTTAACTTTAGCCTAATCGTACCTTGTGTGTTCTTTAAAAGTGGAGCCATACCTAAAGAGAATGTTAGAATGCCAGATGCAAATGTAACCTTCATTTTCAAAAACCCAGCAGCTGCGCTTCCACTGAATGAGCAAGTGCCACTTATATAGGTGGCTATAATTGTCATGGGATAAGCTGCACAAATAAATGTGCTTACTTGGTAGTTTTTGTTTTAATCCATCACATGCCTTTTGCCCTGCAATCTAATTCTCCAAAATTCACTTTAGCATTCCCAATGAGGGAATTGCATGTGGCTGAGCATAAAGCAACAAAGTTGCTTCTGCCGTAATCCATTGCAGCCGAGTCGCGTTGAATGCTGAAATCAATACTAGTTTTACTTATTTGTTTCTAAAACATATAGATTGCCTTTTCACAATCCAGTGCACAATTGTGATAAACAAAGCGAAACAAAACAGAAACTACATATGTAAAGGGGTTGCCTTGTAAGGCAAATATAAAATAGTAATAATAATAAAACCAGTCAGATCTTCTGTCATAAACCCAGAGAAAATAGATCAATCAAGTAAATAGTAGCATGGTTAATTCAAATTTGATTCTCTGGAAGTCTTGTGGAAAATAAAGGTTTCCACTAGGGCTGCGCTGAGAAGTGTCTCAGTTTGATATTTACTTCAAAAAGAGCGTGTTAAATCCTATATCTTGGAGAACTTCTCTGGGGAAGTGAATTCTATAATGTAGAGCCCCCACCATGTTACCATGCAGGTACTGGCTGTGTTCTGATGATCATTTGTCAGGTTAATAAGGTGAGATGCAACTGAGCCTCTGGGTGCAGTCGAGGATCTGTAACAGCTGCCTACCTGGGGAAAGTGGTAAGCATCCATTTCAGAGCAGGAGTAACAGCGGCATCATATATCAGACTTTCCTTAGGAGTGTGTCTAAGGACTCTCCTAAGAGACATCCCAATGAGGTTTATTGCAATGACCTCGTCCACTTCAACATTTACCACTATCTCAGGTATAGGGAATGGATTCTTGGAGACAGGCCAGATCCTGACTTCTGCCATGCCCTTCTGGCCCCTTTTTACAGGTGGGAAGGGCTGCCCAACTGCCAGTCACCTGATGCCACTGTCAGTGCCAACCAGCAGATTGGTGCTGATAGCGAACCCCACCTGCAAAGCTCTCTCCAGAGGAGTCTTCAGGCATGATTTGAATTTGAGCCATGCCTGAATGTGGACAGCTTCAAAGGGGTTTGCTTTTAGCACCACTGTTAGTGTAAGAAGGCCTTATCCTGACTTATTTATCCAAACTATGATCATCTGGGGACGCGGGTGGTGCTGTGGTCTAAACCACCGAGCCTCTTGGGCTTGCCGATCAGAAGGTTGGTGGTTCGAATCCCCACAATGGGGTGAGCTCCCGTTGCTCGGTCCCAGCTCCTGCCAACCTAGCAGTTCGAAAGCACACCAAAAGTGCAAGTAGATAAATAGGTACCACTCCGTGGGAAGGTAAACGGCATTTCCATGTGCTGCTCTGGTTTCGGTGTTCCATTGTGCCAGAAGCGGTTTAGTCATGCTGGCGACATGACCCGGAAAAACTGTCTGCGGACAAATGCCGGCTCCCTCAGCCTGTAAAGCAAGATGAGCTCCGCAACCCCAGAGTCATATGCGACTGAACTTAACTGTCAGGGGTCCTTTACCTTTACGATCATCTGATTGCAGTCACAGAGTGAACTTCCATGCCAGTGAAATGCTTATTGGGGGAAAAAAATCTTTCATTTGCCTCATACACTTGGAATATGCAAAACTGCTCAGGTAGTTTCTTCTGTGCACTTAATTTTTAGTTTAGCCAGTGTGTTAGAGCATTGAAAGTGAAAGATTTGCAATCCCCCCAGTGATATAACATGGCCCTATTCCCAGCACAGGCAGGCTTGGAGATGTCAGACTTTACAGCTATGACATTTTTTTATGTCAATAAAAAGGTCATTCTTGAAAGCCTCCTGCACGGAATAGTACTTCCATTCTCTATAAGCTCCGTACAAGTCAAATCACGGAGAAAGGAAGCATGCATAACTTATGCATGTGTAAATGTCACCTTTCCCCACCAAAGTTACTTTTAACCCCCCTAAGATATTAGTACAATAGGGATTTATTAATTTATTATGGCCAAATGCAACCAAGCAAAATGAAAGGTATGTTTCAAATGGGCATTTATTACCTTTCTTTTCTTGCCCAAAATAGATATTACACCCCACCAAATCACTTCACCTACTACCTCTCACATTATGTCAGGCAAATGTAGCATAAACAGTGGAAATCTGAATACAGCTTTAGGGAACATTAGAAAAAGAAAAGTGGCCTCTGAATCAACAAAAGTATGCTTAGTTTCTCACTGAAGGTATTCTGCATGTCACCAAAATAAAGAGGAGCAAGCTAAACAGGAAAATCAGACCAGAAATCCAGATTAGAGATGCCAGTTAGATGTTTCCCAGGTTTGAGGGCTTAAATACTTCAATGAATTATGGTACAGTGGTACCTTGGGTTACATACGCTTCAGGTTACATAGGCTTCATGTTACAGACTCTGCTAACCCAGAAATAGTACCTCGGGTTAAGAACTTTGCTTCAGGGTGAGAACAGAAATCGTGCGGTGGCAGCGCAGTGGCAGCAGGAGGCCCCATTAGCTAAAGTGGTGCTTCAGGTTAAGAACAGTTTCAGGTTAAGAACGGACCTCCGGAACAAATTAAGTACTTAATCCCAGGTACCACTGTAATTCTGTGCTTGTAGTTAGGCTTTCAGTGCTTGTTGGATGGGGGAGTTTAATAAACAGGGACCAGCAAAACAGATTAACATGTATACCTCTTTTTACACTTTCTGCAGTGCTTGATGCGTTTCGCAAATGTCCTTCCTTCCAGAGGTCTATTATCTGTGGTTACAATACAGGGACGGGCAGGTTACCGTTAATGCATCTATAGGGTTTAGTATGAAAACCATGAACCCTGAGTTGTAGCCATTTCCTTAGTCCATGATATGTGGCAGGAGGTGGCTCTTTTTGTATGTGTGTGTGAGAGAGGGGGGGAGAGAGGGAGAGAGAAATGCACCCTGCACATGCTCAGAGACTCTGTGGTCTTTATTATGAATCGGCATAGTCCAGACAGGGGTGAATGGTGCTTGAAACTGATTCTGGGGCTAAGCCACTACACCTTGGCTACCTTCCACTTCCACTGTTGTAGTATGCCTCTGAATGCTACCCCCAACAGCCTCAGAAGAGGTGAGAGAGCTGGTGTTCTCAAATCTGGCTTCCCACACACATCTGGTTGGCTACTGGGAGAACACCATGGTGCACTAGATGAAGTCATTAAATGGTCATGGATGTAGTCCAGCAACATACAAGGTAGAGAAACACTGGACTTGATGCACCCTTGGACCAATCCAGCAGGACTCTCATGCTTTTATGTTTACCGGTATATGGTCAGATTATTTAAATCTTCTGGTTTTTTTGCACATATAATGAAGTATTAACTCTGGAGAAAATCTTCTTCTCAAAATATTTACACAGCACCATCATTCCACTTTCATGATATTACTGCGTCTTTATTCAAATGTGCAGATCACTCTATAAGCATAACACTAGACTTATTTTTCTAGGTGTTGACATTGTATACCCAGTTAAGCTATTCCTATGGATGCAATCCTACGTAACCTGCATTCAGTGCACACATCTGAATTGCAGTCAAGTGCTTTGTTCTCCTTGTGAGCTATTTACATATTCTTCAGACATTCTCAACATATTCTGTGTCTGGTAAGTTTGAAAATAGGAAAAGATTGTCACTTTGCAAACTATCACCATTATCATGACCACACACTGAGGAATGAGTTAAAGCAAGAGACAAAATGTAGACAAATTTGTTTCACAAACTTACTCTTCCCTGCAGTTCTCATGGTTCCTTGACCCCAAAAGCGAGCCACTTGCTCGGTGAGTCCCTGTGCACTGTGCTAAACCGGCACAGCATGGTGCCTCGCTTTCACGGTGCCGGAAATTGCGTCTGCGCAGATGCCGACGCCGGAAATCACAGGTGCACGTGCTCATGCGCACACACGATCCAGCCCATGGAGGGATCTCCACTGGAGTAAACTGACCCAGGTGAGGTAAACCTTGCTGACCCCTGCTCGGCACACTTTCACATAACCAAAGTGGAACTGACTTCTTATGAAAATGCATAAGATTGGGTTGTTCATACAGTATCCTAAACCAACAACCCTCTCGCCACCTGCGATCCACAGCAACTATCATTCAGAGGCACAATGTCTCTGACAATAGAGGTACATAGCCTCCAAATATTCTCTGATGAAAATAGGACATCCTATTCCATAATAATAATAAAAACTTTATTATTGCCCCAGTCACTTTGGGTGGCTTCCAACATATCTAAAAACATAATGAAACATTAAACTTTAAAAAATCTTTCCTATACATGGCTACTTTCAGATGTCTTCTACAGGTTGTTCTAAAAGTTACTTATCTCATTGGCTCGGGCGTCGCATAACTCCATACCCTCAAAGATTCCTCCAGTGAAAATAGGGATGTTCTACCATACCCTCCAATATTTCTCCAACGTTTTCTCCATAAGGAAAAGAGGGACATTCCAGGATCAAATCAGAAACCGGGATGGCTTCTGTAAATCTGGGGATGTCCCTGGAAAATAGGGACACTTGGGGGGCCTGGAGGTAGAGCATAGCCATTGTGGCTAGTAGCCACTGATAGCTTTATTCTCCATGAGTTTGTCTAATCCTTTTTAAAAGCTATCCAAGTTGTGAGCCATCACTGCCTCTTTTGTGCAATTCTTTTGTTGCAGATACATTTTAGTATTCAATCTTGCCCACCATACAAATGCTTGCAAGTGAATTTCCATAAAACAATGCATTTCATAATACAATGTGCACATTTTTCTACATGTTGTTTGGTTGGAGAGGTGGATCGCTAAATTTGGAGAAATGTTCATTTGGAAGGAGAGCTGTATTCCAGTTCACATATTTTAGATATGTTCCCATTAAAATCCAAACCGAACCACATTTATTCCCCATTCCTCCATGTGAACCCTTCCCCAACACCATATAATTGGGATGGCTAGATAGATACATACAAGTTTCTGCTGCTTAAGTAGGGAAAACTTGATGCTCGGCTACTGTTTTTGGCAGAGACCCCATGTTTATCATCACATGCTGTTCTGCCATCAGACACTGTAAAAAAACACACACTCCCAATTAGTGCTTTCTAATAGAAATGTTTCTTCCTTCCATTGCATTTTATATGACCAGTCCTATTGAACAGAAGCCCGGAAGCCAACTGCTTTGCCAAACATAATAAGAGAGACATCTGTAATGGGATCATGTGTTATTGTTAAAGGCTGTGCTCCACTACATCCTCAGCTGTACATTAAAGGGGTAGCAGACAATAGTAGGATGCCTCCCTTGGATAATTAATTAAACAGAATCTTTAATGTCTTTGAACCGTATGCATTATTGTGTAGTCTGTTTCCAGTCTCTTTAATCTGACAGCTCCAAAAGACTGTGAGATCCCTTTGAAAGGGAGTCTGCCTAGAACTTTCTCCAGCTTTGTCACACCTTTTGTTTTGTTTTGTTTTTTTGTGTAATGGGAACAACCTAACAAAGCACATGTAGAAACTGACACCTTGAGGACAGTAAAGGCTGTTCCTGTAGACCCCAATTTCCATATTGATTGCCCATACTATTTATTTGTTGCATTTATATCTCACCTTTCCTCCAAGGAGGTCACGGTGGTGCATATGCTTCTCCCCCTTTCCATTTTATCCACACAACCACCCTGTGAGGCAGGCAAGTTTGAGAATGAGAGACTGGCTCAAAGTCACCCACTTGGCTTCATAGTTGAACAGGGATTTGAACCCTGGCCTCTCAGGTCCTAGTCTAGCATTCTGAACACTACACCACATGGGCTCTCCTATCATAACTTCTACTATCATTAGACATGCTGTTCAATTCCATCCCAGTTAACCCATCTGGGCCATGCTGAGTTTTGTAGAAGCATTTTCTGAAATGAACCAGGCCTGAAGGGCCACCAAAGTGCTCAGAAAAACCAAAACTTTTTGAAGTTAGAAGAGAAGATACCTGCTAGATGGCAATGGTATTACTTGAACCTGTGGTAAGGTAAATGGCCTGCATTTGGAAGATCTTATGAAGAAGGTCCTGGACTTCAGTGCCAAAGTATTTCCCTGATGGCACTGCAGCAGGGTGAAGAACCTCAGGCCCAGGGACCAACCACAGGGCTCTCTATCCAGCCTTTGGGACTCATCTCAAGGCCACACTTCCCTTGCCCTGCTCCAACCCCTCTTTGAGTGTCATCTCCTGGCTAGAACCATTATAAAAAGGTAAACGATGCCTGACAGTTAAGTCCAGTCACGAACGACTCTGGGGTTGCCGAGGGAGCCGACATTTGTCCGCTGACAGTTTTTCCGGGTCATGTGGCCAGCATGACTAAGTCGCTTCTGGCAAAACCAGAGCAGTGCACAGAAATGCTGTTTACTGCTAGGTTGGCAGGAGCTGGAAGGGATCCCAAGGAGCATCTAATCCAACCATATTGATAGCCACTTTCAAATATGTCAAGGGCTATCACATGGAAGGGAGAACAAGTTTGTTTTCTGCTGCTCTGGAGGGTAAGACTCAAACCAATGACTTCAAGTTGCACAAAGCGAGATTCCCACTAAACACCAGGAAGAACTTTCTGATGTTAAGAGCTGTTCGACAGTGGACTGGTCCTCCTCAGGAGGTGGTGGACTCTCCTTCTTCGGGAGTTTTTAAGCAGAGGTTGGATGGCCACCTGTCATGGATGCTTTGGCTAAGATTCCTGCATTGAAAGGTTGCCCGTGAAGCAATGTGTCACTCCGGCTAAAAATGTCACCCCAAGCCCTACACTATTGCATCCTTATTTTATCTGTGAGATGCTGGGAATTGCATCACTTTCTTGCTGCACCTACATCTATGCCAGTGGAGTCGTTTAACGTAACTCTTTCTAAAAGCAATCAAACACCAATTTGTTCCTCTCACCCAAAAAGTGTCATTGGAAACATATACTTTCTTCTTTACAGCAACAGCATTCTTCTCTTGGGCTCTTTTTGCCTCCCTTTCAAAAGGCATACCCCCTCCCCCATGATAGTTCGTTAATACCACCAATTCTGTTTAAGGCAGCTGCAAACATTCCACATTGTAAAATTATCGCAGTAATTGGCCAGACCTATATTAGATTTGTCCTCATTAAGACTTTATTATGGAAACCTTTTAAGCAGCTGTCTGGGTTAAAACATTGTTTATAACGAGGGCCAAAAATGAAAAAAAGGAAGAAGAAAAAAAAAGGACAGAAAGACTTCTAAAGAGGCGGCTTTGAGATTCGCTTCTGGAATCATCCCCAAGCAAACAGAACAGAAACTTTAAGAAAACTGGAGCAGAGCAGAAAGAAGCCATTCAATTCAGGATCCCACACATTGTCTACCCATCAGGCCTATTATCACTCCATACCTTATGGCTCAAATATCACTTGCAAAGTGTCTTTAGTGCTGAACATATGTTTAAAAAATTATGTAACCAAAATACATGATGGTTTTATTACAGATACTGTAATGTCTTAACTGAGTGAGAAACAGATCTCTCAGGCAAAAGCTGAACACGGTAACATCCCTCGAGGTAGAGGGGAAACTTATCAGTAAACCAAATGAGATCAGTAATTGTTTTCAAAGTTTTTTTAAGAAATTATATGCACAAGGGCCAAAGAATGAACAAGAGATAGAAGATTTTATTAAAAAATATGGACTTTCAAAGATTAGTGAAAATAATAAAAGGATTTTGAATGAGAAAATTACAGACCAAGAAATAGAGGGTGCCATTCAGGGTATGCAATTGGGGAAATCACCAGGACCAGATGGATTGACCGCGAGGTACTACAAAGCACTTAAGGAATGGCTAATACAACCGTTGAAAGAAGTGTGTAATCAAATCATGGAGGGGAAAAAGGCTCCTGAATCGTGGAAGCAAGCATTTATCTCACTCATACCGAAAACAGAAACTGAGAAGCACCAAGTTAAGAACTACCGCCCTATCTCACTATTAAATGTGGATTATAAAATCTTTGCAGACATTTTAGCAAAAAGATTGAAAAAAGTGTTATTGGATGAGATTCATAAAGACCAAACAGGCTTTCTCCCAGGGAGATATATGTCAGACAATGTGAGGAACATTATAGACATTTTGGAGCTTTTAGAGACGAACATAAACAGAAAAGCAGTTTTGATCTTTGTGGACGCGGAGAAAGCCTTTGACAACGTTAGTTGGAGTTTTATGAAGAAGAATCTGCAAGGGATGGGGGTAGGCCAAAAATTTGAAAATGGTATAGGTGCAATATACTCTGAGCAAAAGGCTAAATTAATTGTGAATGGTATGGTGATGGATGAGATCCCGATAGAAAAAGGGACACGACAGGGATGCCCAATATCCCCCTTATTGTTTATATCGGTCCTGGAGGTACTGTTAAACATGATTAGAAGAGACCAGCTGGTGGAAGGGATACAGCTCGGAGCTAAACATTATAAGTTAAGAGCATTTGCAGATGACTTAGTTTTGACTTTGCAAAAACCAGAAGCCAGTACAAAAAGGGTATTGGAACTTATTGAAAAATTTGGTCAAGTGGCAGGTTTTAAATTAAACAAACAGAAGACAAAGGTGTTGGGAAAAAATTTAACAATGGAGGAAAAAGATAGCTTCCAAAGGGAAACGGGTTTGGAAATAACAAAAAAAGTGAAATATCTGGGGGTGAATTTAACATCTAAGAATATGAATCTGTTTAAGGACAATTATGAGAAATGTTGGTTGGAAGTGAAGAAAGATCTTGACATTTGGTCTAGACTAAGACTCTCCTTGTTAGGCCGAATTGCTGTTATTAAGATGAACGTATTGCCGAGAGTGTTGTTTCTGTTCCAGACACTACAAATTTTGGACAAGATGGACTGTTTCAAGAAGTGGCAGAAAGATATATCTAAATTTGTCTGGCAGGGCAAAAAACCCAGAATAAAATTTAAGATTTTAACTGACTCAAAGGATAGAGGGGGCTTTGCTCTGCCGGACTTAAGACTTTACTATGAGGCAGCAGCATTTTGCTGGCTGAAACAATGGCTACTTCTTGAGAATACAGATGTCTTGGATTTGGAGGGATATGATAATAACTTCGGCTGGCATGCATACTTGTGGTATGACAAGGTAAAGGTTCATAGAGGCTTTAAAAACCACATTGTCAGAAAAGCATTATATAATGTATGGATTCGTTATAAGGATTTGTTGGAAAATAAAACCCCCAGGTGGTTGTCACCCATGGAAGCCAAGGCGGTAAAAAAACTTAATATGGAATCAGATTGGCCAAAATATTATGAAATTATAGAATACGATGGTGAAAAGCCTAAATTACAGAGCTTTGAGAAATTAAAATCTAAAGTTCGAGACTGGTTACATTATCATCAAATTAATGAGACATTTAAGCAAGACAGGAGACTAGGATTTCAGAAGGAGAGGTCAAAGTTAGAAACAGAGCTATTGGAATCCAATACTAAGAATTTGTCTAAAATGTATAATTTGTTGCTGAAATGGAACACTCAAGATGAAACAGTAAAGTCAGCAATGATTAAGTGGGCACAGGATATCGGACATGATATTATGTTTGCAGACTGGGAACAGTTATGGACCACAGGCATCAAATTTACGGCATGTAGTGCCTTAAAAGAGAACATAATGAAAATGATCTATAGGTGGTACATGACCCCAGTCAAGCTTGCAAAGATATATCATCTGCCCAATAACAAGTGCTGGAAGTGTAATGAATGTGAAGGAACCTTTTATCATCTTTGGTGGACCTGTCCAAGAATTAAGGCCTACTGGGAAATGATCTATAATGAAATTAAGAAGGTCCTAAAGTGGACATTTGCAAAGAAGCCGGAGGCCTTTCTCCTGGGCATGGTCGATCAAATGATTCCAAAGAAAGATAGAACTTTTTTCATGTACGCAACCACGGCAGCAAGAATTCTTCTAGCAAAGTATTGGAAGACTCAAGAGCTACCTACTCTGGAAGAATGGCAGATCAAGGTGATTGAATATATGGGACTAGCAGAGATGACCGGCAGAATCCGCGACCAGAGGAGAGAGACGGTGGAAGAGGACTGGAAAAAATTTAAAGTGTATCTTAAGAATTTTTGTAAAATTTTGGAATGAGAAGATGTCAAGGGCTATGAAATTAGAGAATTTATAGCTGTTAAAATCTAAACTTAAGAAAATTTAAAGAAAGTTGTTCTTTTAAAATTGAAAGAAGGATTGCTTAAAGCTAATTTAAAAAATAAGGGTGCAGTGATGGGAAGGTTTGGGGAAGTCATGTATGTTTGTTTGTATGTTTTTCTTTTTCTTTTTCTATTTTATTGTCTATTTTGTTTTCTATACTGTTTAAAATGAATAAAAAATTTTATAAAAAAAAAAAAAGAGAAACAGATCTCTCTTTTGCCTTTATTTTTTTTAATAAAAGTGCTATACATTTCTACAGCATTAATTTAATCACCGCTCATACGGAACTTGCCAGAAACCTAAGCTATTGGCTCGGAGACACAGTGTTTGCTTTCTGTTAAGCCAAAACCTAGTCCTGTCAGCTTTCCCTCCCTGGATGCTAGAATGTTACAGTTAGTGATGGTCACCAAATGGAATGACCTTAAAATGGGTTTAGACAAATTCATGGTGGATGTTAATGGTGGCTATCCATGATGGAGTTGGTCAGAGGTGGTATGCCTCTGAATATTAGTTCCTGGGAATCCAGAGTGGGGAGGGTGCTTTGTGCTCAACTTGTGTTGAGGCATCCGATTGGCCAATGTGGGAACAGGATGCTGGAATAGATTGGCCTTTGGCTAGTACTAGCTAGATACCTTATGTTCTTATTTGCCTCTTGCAAGGCAGATGTTGGGTGATAGCCCATGTCTCCCACATAATCCTAATGCAAGGGCAGAGGGCATTAGCAGGAAGGTTGTTTAACCCTTCCCCCACTAAACTAACTTTCCCAAAAAAAAACCTCTCCTCCCACCCTGGCTGTTTTCCAGGGGTCTTCTGTCTTTCTGCAGCTGGCTCTGGGCTCCTCCAAAAACTACTATAGAATTAAACAGGCCTTTAAATGTCATTGCATGAGGTGGTGGTATAGAGGTCTAGCACCTGCTGTTTTCTAATTGCTCTCTGAAAACATTGCCTTCTCTGCATTGCCTTTTTTTCCTGACAAACACATATTTGGGAACTACACATTTGCTAAGGGAACACACAGTCCTGCCCTCATGACTTCAAGCCTTTTTCTAATTGAATGCCCCAGAGAAGATCTCACTATAGTTTTTAGCACAGAATGCACTTACAGTCAAATGGCCGGTTTATTGCATTTCAACTGCCAGAAGAAAGCAAGTAGGAAAGCTAAATCATCATGAATAAATCATGCAAATAGCTCAAATGCATTTGAAGTCAGGCTACGCTGTGTTTTTGTGGCATTAATTTTTGTACTGAACTTCACAGTTTTGATGAGGAAGAATTTTCGTGAGATCAGTAGTCAATTTACATCTCAACAACTCTTTTGAAAAAGTCTACAACACCTTGTCAGACTACAGAAGCCACTACTGTTTCTCTATGTTCACTCTGTTGCCAACCTATCTGACAACACATAATGAACTAGACAGGATACATTATATCAGGGGTCAGCAAACTTTTTCAGCAGGGGGCCGGTCCACTGTCCCTCAGACCTTGTGGGGGGGCAAGACTATATTTTGAAAAAGAAAAAAAAGAATGAATTCCTATGCCCCACAAATAACCCAGAGATGCATTTTAAATAAAAGGACACATTCTACTCATGTACAGTGGTACCTCTGGTTACGTACTTAATTCGTTCCGGAGGTCCGTTCTTAACCTGAATCTGTTCTTAACCCGAAGCACCACTTTAGCTAATGGGGCTTCCCGCTGCCGCTGCACTGCCGCCACATGATTTCTGTTCTCATCCTGAAGCAAAGTTCTTAACCCGAGGTAATATTTCTGGGTTAGTGGAGTCTGTAACCTGAAGCGTATGTAACCCGAGGTACCACTGTAAAAACATGCTGATTCCCGGACTGTCCGTGGGCCAGATTTAGAAGGCGATTGGGCCAGATCCGGCCCCCAGGCCTTAGTTTGCCTACTCATGGGTTAAGAACTTTACCTCAGGATGATCTTTTTTTGGAGGAAGTTACAAGAATCTTTATTACTATTGGTAGATTTTGTTAAGTCGTTTTCAGTGCTGACATGGAGACAAATTCATGGAGGCCAAGGCTAACAATGGTTACTTCCCACAATGCCTTTGTTCTACCATCACATTCATTATACCTTTGAATGCCGACTGCTGGAAAGCACAGGTGAACAGAGTGCTATTGATCTCATGTCTAACTTGTAGGCTTCCTACAGAAATCTGGTTGGCCTCTTTGAGAACAGGATGCTGGACTAGAAGGGCCATTGGTCTGATCCTGCAGGCTCATCTTATGTTCTTATGACATCAGCAGTAGACCAGCCTTCCCCTACTCAGTACCCTCCCCCCAAAAATTAAACTACAACTCCCACCAACCTTGCTCATTGGCCAAGCATGCTATGGCTGATGAGAGCTGTAGTCCAAAATATCTGGATAACAACAAGACGGGGAATTCTGGAATAGTCTATGCTGGCAACAATTAGAGAAGAAACCAAAAACTGAGATTTGCCAGAATGAGCAGAGCAGCAAGGACTCAGCTGGCTGAAATCCTTCCTTCCAGCTCAGCTGCATATATGCTGGCGTAAATCACCCATCCCAACTTAGCCATAACCAACTTAGCTCAACCAACTCAGTCAGGGCTCAGCTGAGCCTAGGCCAGGCTAAGTCCCTTAAAGTGGGCAATACAGCGGAATGGTTAGGGGTGGGGGGTTTCTCCCTATTCCATACTCTTTTCATCTCAGTCATGTGACCTAGCAACCCAGTGGAAGTTATACTCACAAAAATAGGGGTGTTAGTCAAATTCTATTTAAACTCTTGTTTTCCCTCAGATGGCAGTAGCCTCACTCCTGAAATGAACTGAGTTTGGAATAGGAGTAAGTTACAATGGCATAATTTACCCCATCGTAAATTGTACTGTGTTCCTATTGCTTGGATTGCTCTGCTAGCACCATTGACAGCCAATGGTGCCCACCTGCCATCTTAGTAGAATCTCTAGCCAGGGAACGCAAAGGATGATTCAGTGTTCTGTCTGTATCTCTACAGCCAAAATGTGGTTGCACAGATGCATGCTTTGTCAATTTCACCCCTTAGTATTATATTTTTGTTCTGCCTGGAGACATTAATGCTTGTGTAGCAAACTCTATTCTTTAATTATTCCCCATTTGATTTTTATTGTCTCTGGTTGCTATTTTATTATGGATATTAATCATGTTATGTAATTTTATTAACAGATAATGTGATTGGTGGTGGGAGGGAAGGGTTGGACTTTATTGCTTGCAAGCCGCTTTGAGGGCTACTGAGTGGTGGAGAAAAATGCATATAAATGTAATTGTACTAGCAGTAAGTTGCGAAAAGGAGAGTTCTGCACACTGATGGTGCAATTATGGCAGTGAGTGTGAGCATTATGCTCAACAATTACAAGTAATACAAATACTTGGAATAAACTGAGCAAATGAGCTAGACTTATCTAAATTCTCTGGAAATTCTCCTCAGCTTTTCCCTGACTGTTTATGAGCTAAATGGATTATATTAATTTTGCAAAATAATTATGCAAATATTATGTGCCTTACATTGCACCCTACTGTTAATTTGTGATTCACTCAATGTAATAGGGAGGTTGATTAGCACCTGAATGCAGATATTCTGCATCAACGGGATGTCTTGACCCAATAAGGTTGGGCTGCAGGCACTTTAAACAAATAAGCAATCCCTTAGGCATGGCAAATAAGATCATTATTAAGGGAATATCTGAAAGCTATGTGAGACATAACAACATATGGTTGCATCCAGACCTGCATTCATAGTTAGAAGGGGAGGAATAATTTCTCCTCAACCCCTAACCACCCCCACCCCAGTAGGTGCAGAGGTGGCCTGAGGGTGCATTGCAAAAGGAAGGGGCATCCCCAAGAATAATCTTCCCTCCCTTCCACCTTTGGGGATATCTAGTTAGTGGAGGAGGAGCATCCTCCATTGATGGACGGAGATGTCTGGATGTGTTCTGTAGAAATATGGAGAACCAGAACATCACAAGCCATCAGTTCAAACTCTCAGACAAGAGAAACAATCCTATGCAAAGTAATCATTGTCAAAGAAGTGTGATTCTTTTTCAGACAATGGACAAACATAGATTTAACACTGGAAATTATCTTATGTTTAGGAGTAGCCAATGCGGTGTACTTCAGATGTTGTTGGACTCCAGGTCACATTACACCTGGTCATTGACGATGCTGGTGATGCTGGTGGGAGTTGGAGTCCAACAAAATCTGGAGGACCTCAAGTTCATTTTCCCTGGCTAAAGAGCTCCTTCATCAGTTGTTTTGGGTCATGGACTGAATCCCTCTAAACAGAGAACAAATAACTAGGCCATAGTCTCCATGCCCTCATAACATCCAGACTATACAATGAATTGTACATGTAACTGCCCTTGAAAGAGCTTCTAGGAACTACAACTGAGGCTGACTGGGGCTGATAGGAGCTGTCCAACATATTGGACAGGTACCATGTTGACTACCCCTGCTTTAAAAGAAGGGATGTCCCATCCAATTAGGGACATCTGGCAACCCTAAGCCAACTGAGACCACCAGCCTATATCTTAAAGTCCATCTCAAGAAATGGCTTTGAATTACTATCACTGGCGGCTGGTCTTGAACTTGTGACCTGGAGGTAAGACATGCTGTTTTCTATTACCAGCCCCTCCAGCAATACAGCTTCATTGCTGTGCGGCAGTCAGAGATTTCTTTTCCTGATACCAGGGCTGTGGCAAAGGGTTCTCAGTTTGGGCCAAATGTTCAGCTCCGGTTTTTGTCATCTGGAGATGGTATCTCTTTTAAGGAGATAATTGCACTTTGCCCCTAGGCCCTGGAAATGTCAAAAATGGTTTTAAAAAATTAAAGCAATATATCTATATACACTATCTCGGGAGCCAGGAAAGAGCTTTCCCTAAAATCTTTCAGTGGATTCAATGAATGAGTGTTGGCAGGAGGTTGGGGTGGTGGAGAGATAGTGAAGGAATAATTGTATCCTCTCCCCACAACCAAAACAATCCAGCAATCAACTATGCAATTACCAAGTTCTATTTCACTGGATTTTATAAATGGGAGTAAAATAAAATAAAGGGAGGGAGAAGTATCTGATTGTGAAAAAATCCCCATTCATTGCTGTCTCACTACATCCCATCCCCTTTAGTATAAAGTATCTGATCTGCAACAGGGGGAGTTATTTTTTCCGGCCCCTTTCCATGCAATTTTCACATTGTCTTTATGGCCTGTAAATTTATACATAAGAAAGAGAAGAAAACAATTTCTGAGTTCTGATGTGCTTGAACTCTAAGAAATCAACACTTTATTGTTCCACAGGTGCCTTCTGTTTCAGCTTTCAAACACCTGCTGAAAACTTCTATTTCATCAGGCTTATGCAGGCAATTATTAAAGTACATATTTCCATAACAGCTAGCTAATTTGCGGTTACAACGTTCTTATATGGTTTTCATTGTATGGCATTCTGTATAATGGTTGCAAACCACATGATTTTTTTTAAAGGAATGGCAGTATATAAATATGTTTATAAATAAATAAAATAACCATCTGTGGAGTTTGTTTAAGAATAATGTTCTGTGCCAACTGCAGAAGAAGAAGCATCAAATAAAGGTGCAGGAAAAAAAGAAGACTTAAGGACAGTGAATGGCTCAAGATCCCTCCATGAGTTTTATGACTGAATGGGAGATTTGTCCCTGAGTCTCCCCAGTTCTCCTCTTACATTCTAACCACTATACCATACTTCCACTCCTTCAGAATTTCAAAATATAAATTTAGGAGACCTGGTTATTGAGTAGGACAGACAATATGTATCAGGCAAATGAAACTGCCAGGCAAACTGTAAAACTAGAGCAAAATCCATAGACTATTCGCCTGCAACGCAAAGGAACAGAGTTTACCTCTAAATAATATAGTTGCATGATTTTATGTGTGTCTGGAAAGTATGAGCTACTAGATTTTCCAATTTCACATGGACTGCAATCCTACAGACACCTTTCCTGCTGAAAGTAAGCCCCATTAAATTCAGTTTAATTTACTTTTAAATTCAGCGAAGAAGATGCATGTAGGATTGCGTGGTAGAAGCCTTTATTATAAAATGTAAGACTTCAGAGTGAGGCATTATTTTGGGAGAGGGGGAGCCTGGCCTGCATTTCTGAAGAGTCAAATGGAGCTGAAACATTACTGATACACCCCCTGCCCTCTGAACATACAGAAGCAGAATACTTGTGGTCTAAAAACACGGTCGTGCCTATCAAAGCAACATTCCTGGTCCACTCCTGCCAAGGCTTCATTTTATGCCAATTGCACTTGAGACAATTCTATGGATCATAAAGTGGGCTGTTTGTGTGGGAAGTACTGAAGTTTGTGGTGGGAAGGGAGGATTCCTGGAAAGGGAAGCAAGGAATGCCTGTTCCCACTGCTCTGTACCAGCTCAGAGACAGAGGGGCTTCTGGGACAGGAATGAATGCCCTCTTTTCACTGGGCAGCAAATAAGAGCGCTGTGTTCAGCCTCATATATCAACTCAAGAAACCAGCCGGCTTTTCATACATTTTATTTTATTTTATTTAAATGGGAGAACGAGTATGAGTTGTAGATTTTAATTTCCCCCCTTTACCAAAATAAGCAGTCCCTGTGTGAACATTACTGAATGCAACCCTATCTTTGATATAAATCACTTTACATGGTAGTTTGATGAGGCTGCAGGAGCCTGCCGCTTCCTGTATATTCGAGAATATACTATGTGTGCCTTGATCCAAATTTGCCAATTCCTAAACTATCTTCCCCTCCCCCTCCCTCTGTATTTCTCCCTACAAAACCTTCCTTTATTCCAGTTTTGGTTTGTTTTTTCCCCCTGTCAAGGATCAGTTTTCAGAAGGGAGGGAAAAGGAGTGTTGGACTGAAGAGGCAGGAAATCATTCTGTAAAATAAGGCTGCTTCAACTAATTGCTCTGCTGGGCCCAGGTGGCTGATTTAAAAATATGATTGAGAATGTTTTGGTGGAAAGGAGAGACTAGCACAGCCTTAAGCAACTTGGTGCCTTTCGGAAGTTTGGGACTACAACTCCCATCAGTACTGGCTGGGACTGATGGGACTTGTAGTCCAAAACATCCATATGGTTGGTGAAAGTTGGGCTAGAGACTGCAAGGTGGCAAGACAGCTTAAAATGGAAGGTTTCTGGGTCTTGGAAACTCATCCCCATGAGCAATTGGGAGTAAACACTCTACAATGGGAATGAATCCCCACCACCACCCCAAATCCCTCCTTAAATTAGTTTACTGTTCCCCTGGTTATAGACTTTGAGGAAATGTTGTTGTTGTTGTTTAGTCATTTAGTCGTGTCCGACTATTCGTGACCCCATGGACCAGAGCACGCCAGGCACTTCTGTCTTCCACTGCCTCCCGCAGTTTGGTCAAACTCATGCTGGTAGCTTCGAGAACACTATCCAACCATCTCATCCTCTGTCGTCCCCTTCTCCTTGTGCCCTCCATCTTTCCCAACATCAGGGTCTTTTCCAGGGAGTCTTTTCTTCTCATGAGGTGGCCACAGTATTGGAGCCTCAGCTTCAGGATCTGTCCTTCCAGTGAGCACTCTGGGCTGATTTCCTTCAGAATGGGTAGGTCTGATCTTCTTGCCGTCCATGTGATTCCCAAGAGTCTCCTCCAGCACGATAATTCAAAAGCACCAATTCTTCGGCAATCAGCCTTTTTTATGGTCCAGCTTTCACCCTGCACAATTTGTAACATCTAGTGTGCCTCTGTGATTCAGGTGAAGCATCCTGCATTTAATGGAGCTTGCTCCCAGCTAACAAGGATTGCAGTCTAACTCTTACAGCAGATATGGGAAAACCTTTAGGCTACCAGATCTTGGACTACATCTCCCATCATCACTTGCCGTTGGCCATGCTGGTTGGGGCCAATGGGATCTGGAGTCCTGAAACACTTGGAGGGCTACAGGTCCCCCATCCCTGTCCCTAACTGGATTTCTTAAAACTATGCATATACATCAGTGGGGACTTGGAGGCATATGGGGTAACATGGCTCATCTGTCTCTCAGCATTCATACTGACAACAGGAATTGATTAAAGCAATTACTTCTTTAACTGCAGATTAAAAGTATAGATTTTTTAATTAAAGAGTAAAACAGAACTCCCCCCAAAGTTCATAGCATCAAAGATCCGGAAAGGCATCACACACACACCCCCAAGCCAGTGTCCATATTTGGTTCTGTGATGATGCCACAATATGCATCTCACTCTATTCCCCCCGCCCAGTCCCCAAATGGCCCCTGCAGATTGCAGCTATGCTTGCATAAAGTATGCATCATATATGAACAAGTGAACAACTTCCCTGCAGGCCTGTGAACTCTACTGCTCTGGAATCTTGTTTACAGTTCACTAGTTGGAGTGGGAAAAGATCCCATGCATTATTCAGGCGAGATGTTGTCGCGGCTATAGAGGTACGATTGTGACTTGGAGGAGTATCAACTTGTATCTTTAAACTGCAAACATGACAAGCATCTCTAAGGCCATTTGCAGACTGACCGTGAGCAGTGTCCATACAGCATGCAAAGCAGCCACAGACATTTACCTTTCTCGGTGGTACTCTTCATTCACAGATACTTACCTTTCTTTGCACAAACTGCTCCAGCAAATTTGACTCCACTGACTCTTATGGCAACAGGGGAAAGGTACGTAATTATGAAAACCCAATGATGTGGGAGGGGACTTTTGCCTTCCATAGCACATCTTGTTTCTGGGAAGAGAGGGTAAGGGGCTTCAACGGTTCTCTTGTTCCACTCATATTTATTAATATTTTCAAAGTCATGTGCAACTGCAGATATGTCTGCTGCACTTAGATGTCAGATGATTTGCAGATGATTTCTATGTTTATATCTCTAGCTTCAAGCTATTGTTTATCACTGATAGTTGTAAGGACCCATGCAACTAGTGGAAACTGAACAACAACAAAAGCCTTTCTGAAGGGGCTGTATGCCAGCTATTTATTGAGCATACATTGAGTTAGATCAAGCTTCCTCAACCTTGGCCCTCCAGATGTTCTGAGACTATAATTCCCATCATCCCTGACCACTGGTTCTGCTAGCTAGGGATTATGGGAGTTGTAGGCCAAAAACATCTGGAGGGCTGAAGTTGAGGAAGCCTGAGTTAGATAAACATTGCATCAAATGAATTACCCAACTTTTCCTGTCCCCCCATCTATTATTGCAAAATGTCCAATTGTGCAACCTGAATGTGTATACCTGTCATCCCAAAATAGTGACAGTGCCCCCAAAGCCTTTAAGGTGGGCAGGACTAAGGCAGATAGAGAGGAGCGTCTCCACCCCCATTGTTCAGCTCTGAGGGCCTTCTGGCGGTTCCCTCACTGTGATAAGTGAGGTTTACAGGGAACCAGGCAGAGGGCCTTCTCAGTAGTGGCACCTGCCCTGTGGAGCGACCTCCCATCAGATGTCAAGGAAAGAAACAACTATCTGACTTTTAGAAGACATCTGAAGGAAGCCCTGTTTAGGGAAGTTTTAAATGTTTGATGTTTTATTGTGCTTTTAATATTCTATTGGGAGACGCCCAGAGCAGCTGGGGAAATCCAGCTGGATAAACGGGTATAAATACATTATTATTATTATTATTATTATTATTATTATTATTATTATTATTCTAATAGCTTGCAGCATAGAGAAGGTGAGGCTATAAGCTAGCGAAAGCTTCAAGGAGGGATTTGGAAAAGAGCTATGTGCCAGGGGAGAGGTTAGTCCAGAAGCATCTCCTTTTACTGACTCGGTGAGCAAGGGCCTCTTCTCTTTACTTTGAAACTTTCAACTCTGTGCTTCTCTCTGTGTGCTTGTCAGAATAAATCTGAAGAGCTCAGTCTTTCTCCACTTCTCAGTAAAAAAAGATCTAACATACTCTCACTTGCGTGGAACAGTGTGGAAGTTGCACCAAGGACCCCCGGAGCCCCTCGGCTGCTTGCTGTCTTAAGCAACTGCACATGCAAAGCTCCCCTAGGGCTCCCCTGACCTTTATCTGAAGACCATCTCTGCTCAGCAACACATCTTGTTGGTCCCTCGTGGGTTACTTAAAACAGTTTCACTGTGTTCTGAATGGCTGTAAACAATACCAGTCAACAGCTCAACAAAGATAACCTCAAAGCCCCCAAAAGATCACTAGTTCCATATAGTCACCTGTGTGTCTTCCAGTTAGAATTGGGGGAAAGATTATCAGAAGAATTCTGTGCTCTTTTTAATCTTGCCCTGTGGTTGTGAACAGATTTTTCCATTTGTTTAACTGGTGCTTAGGGCCCATCAAAGAAAATCAAGCATCTTGATTATATAGCTCGGTTTAAAATGATACAAGTTGCCCTGAGTGTGAATGAAATTTAACACAACTTGCTGGTATATTGGTAAAAAAAAAGCCACAGTTTTATAACACAACAGGTACTGGAGTGTGAAAGAAATACCAGAAAATGGTTCAGAAGCACTCACATTATGATCAGGAAGACTAATGCAATATTCCCCACTTCTGAATGCAGCCTCCCTCCCTCTCCCTTTTGGTTGATGTGAGCTGCTTTGAGAAACAATTGCCTGGAAATTGGGATAAAAATACAGTAAACAGAAGTAGATAATACAACACAAGCATGCTGCCTCCAAATAAGCTCTTAATGTCTTCTGCACTACCTAGTACTTTAGCTTGCAATGTGGTTTGACAAGGGTTTTTACAGCCCCGAATCTTCCTACTTGAGGAATAATGCAATTACAATTTAATGTTTCAAGGCGACGCATTAGAACTGTAGAGGATGAATTTTAGGCCCAGCAGTCTTAATAACGTCCCTCAAACAATAACCTTTCAATGTTCATACACAAAGAGCATTAATTATAGATCCTTCTTATAAGTTTGGAAAATAAAGAGCAGTGACATTTTAAATATTTAAAGGGCTATGCTGTTTTCTGAAGAAGGGGAGAAGCAAAGCCTTCAAGCCCAGGAGCAAATAAGGCAAAGCCTTTCATGGAGCAAAGGAGGGTGGGCCTCAGCTTGACCCCACAACTCTAATGGGGGTGGAGGGGAGACTCGATTGATCCTGGAAGGGTTTTGCCATGGATAATAGGGAGGATAATATCAGAAGGTTAAGCAATTGGCAACTCGCAGCCAAAGCAAACAAACAGGAGGACATTTTAAGGCTCCTGGTTGTGCAATAGCACCTGCATCTCCACTGGCCCCATGCCTGGTGTCACAGAAGATGGTCAAGTTAGTTTATTGCTAAATGTCATTGGTCCAACACACTCTTGATTGGGTTTTCTCTACTGGACAGGAATATGCAACCCCCCAAAACCCCCCCACACACATTTTGCATAGCATTTTCAGAAACATGTGCATTTTAATGTACTCTTTATCCCAGTGTATGCATTTTTGTACCTATTTCTTGCCTGGATGACTGCATTGCAAAATTCGGATAAGTACAGCTTCTGAAAGATGGCTGTGTCTTGGCTGTATTTCCCCCAGAAAGTGCAAATTAAGTAGGTTCACCTTTAAATTTGAGCTCAATCAGATTTCTCCTTCTTCCTTAGTGTAAGGTTAGAGCTGCGGAACAACCCTTCCAGTCCTGGCATTACAACAGCTTACCTGGGCAAGACTGGGGCTGCAAACAGATTTTTTTTTTCTGGAATCAACTAACTCAGAAATGAGTGCTAAGCCTGCCCTGCATTCCATTAATTTTCTAGCAGTGGCTTTTACTTAGTGTGCACATGCAAATATAATGTGGAAATTAACAGTTAGGGAAACACTGGGGAAGTGGAATAAACTGCTGTGTGAATGCAGCCTTTGAGAAAAGAGGCAAGCCACAAGTTGTTACTGCCAAGCAGAAAGGTTATTTTTTGAAGAAGGGAAAAAAAAGACTCATAGGAAGCTTAACACATTTCAATAAGATCTTCATCAGTGCCAGTGGAATTTGCTCATCTTTTTTCTTGCCAGAGTGACATTTAGAACCCGCCTCCAGAAAAGGTCTGTCTCAGAATAGGTGATCAGCTGAACTCATTCTGCCCCCCTCTCTCAAAAGGTTCCCAAGAGCATCCTGGGTCAGGGACAGAGCAAACAACAAGTCTGGGAATGGATCCAATAGGCAGATCCTCTTTTTTGGTGGTTTGGAAAGCAGAGGCCTGAAGTATTTCTGGCAGGGATGTGGCAGAACTAACTGTTCATCTACAAAGAGCAGCTCTAAAGCAAAAAGCAAAGTCAAGAAATGGGAGGCTGAAAATAACCAGCCTGAAAGCAAGACAACAATTCACCTGTCTAATTTTGTAAATTGTACTCACTGGAAACCTTTCGCCGCTTCATGAAAAAAAAATGCCACAATTTTTGCGCAGATTTCACCTACTATGCACATTTTTATACGCAGTTTTGTCCACTATGCACTTTACTTTCATTCCCCCTAATATGATGTATTTTTGTATGCTGTTTTTTCTGATATGTGCATTTATATGCACACTGTAATATATGCATTTTTGTGCACCTTACATGGCTGGAGAACTGCATTGCAAAATTCAGAGAAGTTTGCATTTGAAAGGATGACTAATGTTTCGGTTTGCATACCGTTTCCAGAAATGTGCATTTGGTAAGATGGCTTTCAAACACAAACTGAATTAAATTTCTCCCCCATTTCTGAGTCTAACCTGCTCTATCCCAACCGGTTTAGGACTGGTGACACTCACTCCCCAAGTGCTTCATGCAAGCGGGGGCTCCCCCACTCTGTTTGGTGCCAAGAGATACTCCATGGGTGCAACTGAAACCTGTGCCTCAAACACATCACAATATTGAAGCACCAGCTCCTTTTGAGCTTCATGTGAACATTTGCCATTGCTTATTGCCTTATGGCAGTAACTACATTAAAAGGGACACATAAGTCATTCAATAAATATCCAGTTAAATGTAATCATAATTTGGTTTGCTTGCATATGCCGTAGAAGGATTTTGTTCTATTAGTGAGTGGTGCTGGAGAAACGCCTCCTTTTTTTCTGCTTCATCACTGGATTTGCAGCCAAGCAGCAAAGAAATGCAGGCACACAGTTAACCCCTTTTAAATCTGGGAGATTACCGAGAACATCCATTTAATTTTTGATGAAGAACAAGCATTAACAAATCAGACCATGAAGAAGTGGAAAATTAAAACTTCAGCAGAGCAGCTGCAAGCAGTTGCTGAAACATGGGGCGGCGGGGGGGGGGGGGCACCAGGAAAAAGGTTTAAAGGAATCATTTCTGAGCAGAATTGTGTTTAATTAAAAGTGAGGGGAGATGTACAGACCACGCTGGCAATCTGCAGGGACAATGGTAACTGGCCTTCTAAATACTCCGCAGGACAAATTAATTGGCAATCTGCAGCCCCATCATGAGCGAGGGTCTTGTTAGTTCTCATAAATTAAGCAAGACAGGTCTAGTCTTTATCTGGATGAAACATCTCCAAGGCACCCTCAAGACGAGGAAGGAGAATGTAATGTTAGCAATGGTGGCTATTTTGCCAGCGAGCCCTATGTCTCTTAAAGGGGTGACCGAAAGCTTTACATATGATAGAAGCTTTACATATTTCTGGAAGACAATCCAATTTTAACAGGTGGGGAAGCTTTCCCAGCCCTTTAAGGGTCACATCCTCTCATCAGGCAACACACTAGAGTTGGGTATGGCCCGAGGCAAGTAACACGCCAGATGGGAACATAAGAAGCTGCCTTCTATTGAGCCAAACTGAGATTCATTCTTCTTGAGCAATTTTGAACTTTCTTACTTGCACAAATATTGCCACCAATGTGGCCTCTCGAGAAAGAAGGGCTCTGAGTTCTGAAATGCATTCAAAGCTTTACATATGTGTCAGGGTTTCAGGGAGAGAAGAGCAGATGGGGGAGGAGACAGAGAGCGAGGGGGAAGAATCCCAGAGAGATGAGGAGGAGGATGACGATGCCCAAAGGTCGTCCATGAGTCTGACCAGTGAGTCAGAGGACTCCCAAAAGGGGGCCCCCCTGGTCAGACCAAAGGGGGGACAAGGGGGAAGCAGTGAGGAGCAGGGGAGCGAAGGGAGAAGCCCCAGTGGGAGTTGGAGACAGGAGCCGGCTTCTCAGCCGGAACGGAGTGAAGGGGGTGGAGTTACCAGTGTGTCAGAGGGAGCAGAGCAAGAAAGAGACAGGGGAAGGAGATCAGAGCAGGGCGCTCAGCCGGAAGGGGTGGAGAGCAGCACCGGGAGCAGTGTAGCGGTCGAGAGAAAGGTCAGAAGCAATGTACGCGCGCCAAGTTCAAATGTAGAGGCGCGCGGAAGTGAGGAGAGCCCTGGGGAGGAGCCCGGCCCCAAAGCGAGAAGGAGGGGGGCAGAGGCGTCAGAGGATTCAGCCTCGGGCGAGTCCCGGCGAGGGGGAACCCAGGGGGGCAGAAAGACCCTGCGGAAAAGGAAGGAGAGGAAGAGGTGGTCCAGGACTGGCCTCTTAAATTGGTGCCTCGGCGGGACAGATTCAGAGGGGACTTCAGCGGTCTAACGTTACAGACGTAGAGTCACAAAGATGGAATGTAAACGCAACCATGATCTTCAATAAAGACTTTCTGTAAATAAACCGGATTGGAGTTGGGTCTCTTGTGAGCTGGGACCAAACGGGTGGCTCTGACAGTAAGTCCCCTCTCCTGAACGCAAAGATTTTTTTTTGCAAAGCTCACCAACGGGAGCAGCCATGAGCGCGGAGGAACAGCTGCTTACGCTGAGGAATCAAGTTACCGAACTCACAGCTGCAGTCATTGCATCGCAGAAGAAGAATGATGAACTGGACAAGGCTTGCCAGGACCTGCGAACAAGGTGGGAGCAGGCGGGCAGGGCAGGGGTCCCGGGTTCTAGATCGGAGGGCGTTGCACTTGGACGGCGGGGGGGCGCCCTAGTTACGCACTTTAATGGCAACCTGCAAGACTACCCTAACTTCAGGGCAGACGTCGTGTATGCACTGCATTTACTCCGTCATGATTTTAAAGATGAGGAGGAGAGAGTGGGGTTCATAATTTCGCATCTGCATGGGGAGGCCAGAGCTTGGCTGCGCAATTTGTGGCGCGAAGATGGCCCTGCCCGCCGCAATTCTGATGAATTTATTAAAGCGATGGATGCTTGTTTCCAGTCCTCTGTGGATGTGGATATTGCGCGTAGACAGATGCACGGACTGCGGCAAGGCAAAGCCACTGTACGTCAATATCATTCCAAGTTCTTTGCATTACTAACTGCGTTGGGCTGGGAGAAGGATAGTAAACCAGTCAGAGATCTTTTCTGGGAAGGTCTTAGCCCCCCCGTCAAGGATGAGATCGCCAGGGGGGATAGACCCCAGACCCTAGAAGACGTAGTGCAACGGGCTTTGGCTATAGGAATCCGACATGAGGGACGCCCGTGGCACGAGGGGGAGGGACCCCAGGCGCGTGCACCAGCGAGAACCCCCCCTTTTGTCCCCAGGGACTTCAGCCAGACGCACCTCTCGCCCTTGGGGAGGCAAGGAGAAGAGCCGATGGAAATCGCTGGTGCTAGGGCTCAGACACCATCCAGAGCCCCTGTTTCCGGTGCAGTGAAGGCGAAGCCTCCTAGAGGGACCAGGAAATGTTACATCTGTGACAGTGCACACCATATGGCGAAAGAGTGCCCCCAGAGGCTCCAAAAACACACTGCAGCTCTAGCAACAGTGGCAGCGGAAGTGGTGCAAAGAGAGCAGCCTCAGGGAAACGACAGTGCCTGGCTGGAAGCGGAGCTACTGGGGCTCAGCCAGGCGGATCTGTAGAACAGTCCCCAGCACTCTTACAACGCACAGACCCTTTACCACCCAAACCAGCAGTGCAACTCACTGCGACCCTTCAGCTGCCAAATGGACAATCCCTGGAAGTTCCCATCACGATTGATTCAGGAAGCAATGCGGATTTTGTGGGAATACAATTTGTCAAGCAGCATAGCATAGCACTCCTGCCTGCAACGACGCCTCTGAACGTGGTCACAGTGGACGGCAGGAAATTGCTGGGAGGGCAAGTTGTGCAGCAGACGCCTCCCATGGTGATGCAGATTGGAAATCATCGAGAACTCATTAGCTTCAATGTCACCCACCTGTCAGACACGCCCATTGTGTTAGGCATGAGTTGGCTGGAGAGGCATAGTCCCGCTGTAGCGTGGTACCAGCGGCAGATCACCTTCTGCTCATCGTATTGTGCTCAGCATTGCCTCCAAACCGATCAGGAGGAAGGAGCTGAGCAGCAACTGCACCTGGGCATGGTGCAGGCAGTGCCTCACAAGTACGAGGGATTCTTGGAGGTTTTCTGCGAGAAAGAAGCTGACAAGTTGCCGCCTCACAGGCCTTACGACTGTGCGATCGACCTGGTGCCAGGGGCGCAGCTGCCAACTGCAAAGCTGTATTCCATGTCTGAGGACGAGATGCAAGAGCTCAGAGAGTTCATAGAGCATAATCTGAAGCGCGGGTTCATCCGGGAATCCAAAGCAGTGGGAGGGAGTCCTGTTTTCTTTGTGAAGAAGAAGGACACGCCCCAAAAAAGACTCATTGTGGACTATAGATTCATAAACAGACTGACTAAGCCCAAGGCCTTTCCCATGCCCAAGATTGACGACCTCCTAGCGACCGTTAGGAAGGGGAAGATCTTCACCAAGTTGGATTTGCGTGGAGCGTACAACCTCATCCGCATCCGGAAGGGCGATGAGTGGAAGACTGCCATGTTCACGCCTCTAGGCACGTATGAATACAGAGTTATGCCGTTTGGTCTCCAAAATGGCAGCCACGTTTTCCAAGCATTTATGCATCACGTGCTGGCGGGACTCCTCTACAAGAAGTGTGTATGTTTTCTCGACGACATCCTGATTTTCTCGGAATCGCTGGAAGCTCACGAGAAGGATGTAAAGGAGGTCCTACAGAGGTTGCAGGAGCACAGGCTGTACGCCAAGTTGGAGAAGTGCCAGTTTGATGTGACGGAGGTGGATTTCCTTGGCTACAAGCTGTCCGACGAGGGGCTGGCCATGGACAGGGTCAAGGTTCAAGCGGTGTTGGACTGGAAGAGCCCTCGCAATCGGAAGGAGGTCCAGAGATTCATCGGATTTGCCAATTTTTATCGCAAATTCATCAAAGGTTTTGCAAATGAGACGGCAGCAATCACGGACACCCTCAGTTCCAAGAAGAAGAAGTTCGTTTGGACGGAACAGGCAGAGCGCTCTTTTCGGAAGCTTAAAAGCCTCTTCGCCTCCGAGGAGCAGCTGCTGCACGTGAATCCCGGCAGGCCCATGCGGGTGGAAACCGACGCGTCAGACAGAGCGGTTGGAGCCGTCCTTCTGCAGGAGGATCCGCAAGGCAATTGGAGGCCGGGCGCCTTCTACTCCCGAAAGCTCAGCAAGACGGAGCGGAACTACACCATATGGGACAGGGAGCTGTTGGCCATTCATGCAGCTTTCAAAGCGTGGCGACACTTCCTCATAGGAGCCAAGCACACAGTGCAGGTCCGCACGGATCACAAGAACTTAGAGTATTGGCGAACGGCAAGGCTGCAGACCCAAAGACACATGCGCTGGGCAGAATTCTTTGCGGATTTCGACTTCAAAATAGAATACATCCCGGGAGACTCCAATGTTATAGCAGACGCGCTCTCCAGGAAACCGCAATACCTGGAGGAGACGACACCAATTGCAGCGAAGCACATTTTCGCACCACAGGCGTGGGCGTGCGCTGCCATCGCAGTCGACCTGGACGCGGTGCGACGCGCGTTGCAAGCGGATCAATTTGCACAGTCCAAGATGGAGGAGCTCCGCAGCGGGTCGCAAAGAGACGATGAGTTCCAGTTGCGGGATGGACTCTTAACTCGCAAGGGTGCCCTCTACGTGCCTAACGACGAACTTCGCGCAAAGGTTCTGCAGCAATTGCACGACGCCCCCAGTGCGGGCCACTTCGGCAAGGAGAAGACAATAGAATTAGTGGCCAGGGACTTTTGGTGGCCCCAGATGCGGGGAGAGGTGGCGGATTACGTCGCCAGGTGTGACACCTGTCAGAGGTCCAAACCAGTACACCAGAAGCCGGCGGGATTGTTGGAACCGCTGGAAACGCCGCAGCAACCGTGGGAGAGGGTAGCACTGGACTTTGTTACTGACCTGCCCAGCTCCAGGGGCAAGACGGCGGTGCTGGTGGTTGTGGACTTGTTCACCAAGATGGCGCACTTCATTCCTTGTGCCAAGGTGGCGACGGCAGAACAAACCGCCAAACTCTTCATCGACCACGTGTTCAGAGTGCATGGACTACCGCAGTCCGTCCTGTCCGACAGGGGGCGCCAATTTGTTTCCAACTTCTGGCAGAAGCTTCTGGGTATCCTGCACGTCAAGATCGACCTAGCGTCGGCGAGACATCCACAGACCAACGGCCAAGCAGAGAGGGTCAACGCGATCATGCAGCAGTACCTGAGGTGTTACGCCAATCAGCGACCAGCAGCGTGGGTGGACTACCTGCCGATGGCTGAGTTTGCCTACAACAACACGAAGCACGCATCGACCGGGGTGACGCCTTTCTTCGCGAACAATGGCCGTCATCCCAGAACCTTTCCGAGACTTATAGCGCCAGGAGAGGGGGTGCCTCAAGAGGCCGACCAGTTCGCAGCAGAGTTGCAAGAGGTGCACGAGGAGCTGCGGAGACATTTGGAGCTGGCCAAGCAGGCCTATAAGGTGCAGGCGGACAAGCACAGAAGGGCGGGAGAGGACATCCAGGTGGGGGACTGGGTATGGTTAGCGGCCCAAGCGATGCCAACCAGAATCAAGCCCGCCCAGGGGATCGTGCTCGGGGGTGGACACGGAAACCCCTTATTGGTGGGAGGAGCAACCAGAGGAGGAATGGCGTAAGAGGTGGATGATGGGTCCTTGGCGGGCAGCACCAGAGGAAGTAGCAATGGAAGAAGAGACTGAGAAGCCTTTGGGTGAAGAACCCGAGTTCGAACACACATACACAGAACTGCCAGCAGAGAACATTGACGTAGACGACCTGTATCCTGAGCCTACCCCCGAAGAGCCGCAGTTTCCACAACTGGCCCCCGGCGAGCGGGAGGGGGGAAGGGGGGGCTTCGAGGGGGGGATGGATGTCAGGGTTTCAGGGAGAGAAGAGCAGATGGGGGAGGAGACAGAGAGCGAGGGGGAAGAATCCCAGAGAGATGAGGAGGAGGATGACGATGCCCAAAGGTCGTCCATGAGTCTGACCAGTGAGTCAGAGGACTCCCAAAAGGGGGCCCCCCTGGTCAGACCAAAGGGGGGACAAGGGGGAAGCAGTGAGGAGCAGGGGAGCGAAGGGAGAAGCCCCAGTGGGAGTTGGAGACAGGAGCCGGCTTCTCAGCCGGAACGGAGTGAAGGGGGTGGAGTTACCAGTGTGTCAGAGGGAGCAGAGCAAGAAAGAGACAGGGGAAGGAGATCGGAGCAGGGCGCTCAGCCGGAAGGGGTGGAGAGCAGCACCGGGAGCAGTGTAGCGGTCGAGAGAAAGGTCAGAAGCAACGTACGCGCGCCAAGTTCAAATGTAGAGGCGCGCGGAAGTGAGGAGAGCCCTGGGGAGGAGCCCGGCCCCAAAGCGAGAAGGAGGGGGGCAGAGGCGTCAGAGGATTCAGCCTCGGGCGAGTCCCGGCGAGGGGGAACCCAGGGGGGCAGAAAGACCCTGCGGAAAAGGAAGGAGAGGAAGAGGTGGTCCAGGACTGGCCTCTTAAATTGGTGCCTCAGCGGGACAGATTCAGAGGGGACTTCAGCGGTCTAACGTTACAGACGTAGAGTCACAAAGATGGAATGTAAACGCAACCATGATCTTCAATAAAGACTTTCTGTAAATAAACCGGATCGGAGTTGGGTCTCTTGTGAGCTGGGACTAAACGGGTGGCTCTGACAATATGCATTGAAATGTAATAAATTGTATTAGCTGGCACTTTTGAGAACAAGTCCCCCTTTTTTTGAACACCTTCTGGCTTCCGTACCTTCCTTCTGTTTTTTGTCGTGCAGCAAGCGTTGTATGACTGGCTCTAGGCTGCTTATTGTTGTAAGAGTTATGATCCCACACGTGTATGCAGACTTGATGCTTGGATCAGCACTGACTCCACAGGTGGGACATGCAAACTAGGTCTCTTCTTGATATTGCATCTGATCGTTTTGAAATGGGAGCCCTCGACTAATCTGGGGGCCCTGGCAGATGCCCTAAATTACTACCATCCAAAGCCAGCCCTGGCCCATATATGCTGTAACACATACAAATCCTGCCCTTTGTGAAGCTATACTTAGTCTCTAAGCAATAAGCATAATAGTGTGGAGAGAAATGCTTTCACAGTGCCTGACTGCCAAACCAAATTTAAAGGTCTGTTTTGACAGGTGCTTTAAAGGGGAATGAAAATGAATGCTATCAAGAATGGAAGCAAGGCAGGAGCTGATGAGTGTACGCAGATTTATAAGCTTAGGTGAAAGTGGGATGGGGAGAGTAGTGTTGCATAGTGCTTAGAGCATTTACGAAAAGCTTGGCCTGTCACTCAACATCCAAAAAACCAAAGTGCTGCACCAATAAGGACAAAATAACCCCTCTGCAGCACCACAAATCCAACTCAATGGTGTAACATTGGAAAATGTTGATCACTTCTTCTACCTAGGCAGTTATCTTTCCACAAGGGCCAACATTGATGCCGAAATCCAGCATCGCCTTAGCTATGCAAGTGCGGCTTTCTCTCGATTGAAGTGCAGAGTGTTGAGGACCATGACATTTGCAGGGAAACCAAAATGCTTGTTTACAAAGCTATTGTACTCCCAACCTTACTATATGCTTGTGAAACATGGACTACTTACAAATGCCATCTCCAACTCCTCGAAAGATTCCAATAACGGTGTGTCCGAATAATTGTACACATCACTTGGGAAGACAGGCGAACTAATATCAGTGTACTGGAAGAAGCAAAGATCACCAGTGTTAAAGCAATGATTCTTCAACATCAACTTCATTGGACTGGTCATGTTGTACCAATGCCTGATGATCGTCTTCCAAAGCAACTACTCTATTTCAACTTGAAAATGGAAAGTGTAATGCTGGTGGTCAACAAAAGAGGTTTAAGGACTGTCTCAAGGCAAATCTTAAAAAAAAAGTAGTATAAACACTGACAACTGGGAAACACTGTCCTGTGAGCACTCCAGTTGGAGAACAGCCTTTACCAAAGGTATCATGGGTTTGAAGACACTCAAACTCAGGATGCAAGGGAGAAACGTGCTAGGAGGAAGGCACGCTTGGCAAATCCACACCGTGATCAACTCCCACCAGGAAACCAATGCCCCTACTGTGGAAGGACGTATGAATCCAGAATTGGCCTCCACAGTCACTTACAGACTCATTGTTAAAACCATGTTTATGGAAGACAATCTTACTTGGCTACAAGTGATCGCGAAAGAAGAAGATACCTGGGAAATCAGGGTTCAAATTCCCACTCAGCCATGAAGCCCTTTGGGGTGATCTTTGGCAGTCACTGTTTCTCTACTCAACCTGCTTCACAGGGTTGTTTTGAGGAGGAGCTGGGGAGGGAATAAACTACGCAGACCACCTCAGTGGAAAAGTGATATATAAATTGTTGTTGCGTTTTGTAAAATTACTTACAGCAGACTAATCTCTTAATTTTTTATTTTAAAAAGCTTATATTTAATAAAATGAAGCATACAGCAATACCATATTGAAATCTGCCAGAAGATCCTTCTAGAAGATTCACATTACTGCAAATTAATGCTAATTTGTACAATTATATCATTCATATCAGGACCTTTCCAGGAAGTCTGCATGTTTAAATCATGACTAATTTTTACAGGTAAATAAACATTTCCATAATTGATTCAATAATGAAATATTACTGCTACAACCACTTACATCTAACAGTGAACATTGCTATATTTAATATGCCTTTTCTAATAGTTATACATTGGGTTAGAGTCCTTGGTATATTTGAACTTTTGAACTACAATTACCCGTGAAGAGTTCCCTGTGAAAAAGGATGGGCTGTTAAATCATTCTGGGAATTGTAGTTGTTGGGAGAGGAATTGGGGTCAGTTCAACTGAATAATTTCTTTTTAAAAAAAATATTTATAATTTTCATATATATATATATATATATATATATATATATATATATATATATATATATATATATTCAATCATAATTTTAACATTTCCAACACCAACTCCTTTCCCCCTCCTTCTGTGGTTCTTTACATCCCCCCAATCTTCCTGCGTACTCCAATTTTTCTCAACATATTATTTTATATATCTATTCCATATATATATATATATATATATATATATATATATATATATATATATATATAAAACTGCAGGTTTTTACATTAATCCTGCCAATGTCTTAATGTGTTTACAGTTTGTTTGTAAATACTCAATAAACCATTTCTAAAAAAAAATAAAAATGGTTATCTTGGTTTCTTATTATCCCAGTAAGTTTCACCATTTCTGAGTAGTCCATTAACTTCTGCATCCATGATTCTTCTCATGGCAGGAACTCTTCTTCCTTCCATTTTTGGGCATATAACATTATTGCCGCTGTGGTTGCAAACATAAATAAATTTCTATACTGTTTAGGTAGTTCTGATCCTATAATTCCCAAAAGAAAAACTTTTGTTTTTTTTAATGAATGTTATCTTAAACATCTTTTTCAGTTCATTATACATCATTTCCCAGTATGCTTTAACCTTATTACAAGACCACCACATATGAAAAAAGGTAACTTTCTTCTCTTTACATTTCCAGCATATATTCTATTTGGATTTATACATTTTAGCCAATCTACTAGCCGTTGTTGTTGTTGCGTAGTCGCTTAGTCGTGTCCGACTCTTTGTGACCCCATGGACCAGAGCATGCCAGGCACTCCTGTCTTCCACTGCCTCCCACAGTTTGGTCAAACTCATGTTGGTAGCTTCGAGAACACTGTCCAACCATCTCATCCTCTGTCATCCCCTTCTCCTTGTGCCCTCAATCTTTCCCAACATCAAGGTCTTTTCCAGGGAGTCTTCTCTTCTCAGGAGATGGCCAAAGTATTGGAGCCTAAGCTTCAGGATCTCCAATACGTAAACTATAACATGCTTTAAATTTTAGATCCACGTTCCATAAACGTTCCCATGATCAATATCTATTGTCCAATGTTTTATTGAAGATTTCATTTGTTCATCCTTTGTCTCCCATTCCAATAACATCTTATACATTTTAGATACCACTTTAGCATTACAGTTTAACAAACCTCTTTCTAGTTGTTATTTTTGATATTTGTTTATTTTTCTTCCCCAAACCCCCGCTTCATATCCTTTTAAAATACTTCATTCAAATGATGATATTGTAACCATGTTGTTAACATCTCTGATAAATCCTTAAATTCTTTTGGTTTAAATTCTCTACCTTCTGTTCTATAATTTGCCCAATTTTCCATCATATTTTTCTTTTTCACTGTTATGTCTTCCAAAGGTAAAAGCAATAGTGGTGTTTTGGTCTCCAACAAGTTTTTATACTTATCCCATACTCTATCAACTGAAGAATTTCAACACTTGGTGCCACTGCATTGCTTTTGAGAACCCACATTAACTCTAATCTTCCCATGCATACAATCAGAGAACTGGAAATGGCTCAAAGAGTCATCTAATCCAAGCCCCTGCAACACAGGATTCTCAGCTAAAGCATCCATGACAGATGGCCACCCAACCTCTGCTTAAAAACCTCCAAGGAAGGAAAGTCCACCACCTCTCACAGGAGTCTGTTCCACCTTCAAACAGCTCTTACTACCAGAAAGTTATTCCTGCTATAAATCTCCTTTCTTTTAACTTGAAGAAATTGGTTTGGATCCTACCCTCTGGTCCGGAGCAGGAGAAAACAAACCTGCTTCATCTTCCTTTAGCATTTTTTATTTGTTTGTTTTGAAGATTTGCACCCTCCCTTCAAGTCAAGTTCTTCTGAAGGTGATTTAGAAGCAGCATGTTGTAGTCGTGGTCATCATCACCATCGCCATTGTTACCACCACCACCACCACCACCACAATCATGCCCCACACAAAACTCACACAGCAAGTACCCCTTGGCCAATGGATGGGACCAGAATGTGCTTCCTTTTGGTTCTTCAGTCAGAGGACAATTGACTGTTGGAGCTGAATGGTTTTTCTGGCAGGTAGGATGTCCCGAACTGCCTTCTTGGCTGATGGGTGGGGCCAGGCTGGACTTCTCCTGGCCGTTATATTCTTTCTGGGAATCAGGGGATGCATTGTCCCAGTGGGCTCTGGCCTCCTGACTGGCAGCAGAGGCCACAGCATACTTATTGTCAGCTCTGCAATCCCAGGGTAGCATAAGAGATAATAGAAACATCTCACTCCTTAAGGCTTAATTTTGAATAGGTGAAGAATGGAATTATTGATGCTGGGAGATGATGAGAAATGAGCCTGGCTGTCTGGGGATCATGTATAGCCTCAAGCAATCTGGTTGCTGCTCTCTCGGTCCCCTTGTTATCCATCTACATTTCTATCTGTTTTTCTTCCTGCTGTGTGAGTCACCACTGTAAGGGGGGGGGGGCGAATCTATGCATCCTGATGCCTCTTTTCAACCCGTGCTTATTTCCCTGCTGCTCAGGCACTAAAATGCTGAAGTCTATGCTGCATGGTTCACTGACTGCTTTTTTCAAGCATTGATGGTGGTCCCACTAGATGCAGCCTGGATGTGTTCTGAGTTCTGGGAGGAACTGAAAACTACTTAGAAGCAACATGTACTTCCTATGGCTTGTAGTCACAAGCTGAGTACCTTCCTTCCTTTTTTCTTTTATCAATCACACCCCAAATCTGTTTGATGCTGT
The DNA here is from genome assembly GCF_964234715.1 of Podarcis melisellensis. Lineage (NCBI taxonomy): Eukaryota > Metazoa > Chordata > Lepidosauria > Squamata > Lacertidae > Podarcis > Podarcis melisellensis. The sequence goes on along the minus strand of NC_138528.1, from coordinate 25,187,457 downwards.
AACCTATCTCAGAGAGATTCAGTGCTTCCCCAAGGAGCATTTTTGTGTACAGTATTGAGCAACGGTGCTGCACTAGGAATTGTGAGACCCTTCTTCAAATCCCTACAGCTCAGCCACAAGTCTCTTATTTGGAGGGCTCAAGGCTCCTCTGTTCACTGAGATTTGCAGCTTTGAATAACTCCAGATAGGAATGGCAAAACTGGTCAATTTCAGTTTCTCTCAATTTCTATACAGTGGTACCTTTGGTTTCGAACTGAATTCATTCTGGAGGTCCATTCTTAACCTGAAACCGGTCTTAACCTGAGGTACCACTTCTGCTAATGGGGCCTCCTGCTGCTGCCGTGACACCAGGACATGATTTCTATTCTCATCCTGAGGTAACGTTCTTAACCGACGGGTAGGCAAACTAAGGCCCAGGGGCTGGATCTGGCCCAATCACCTTCTAAATCCAGCCCACGGACAGTTCGGGAATCTGTGTGTTTTTACATGAGTAGAATGTGTCCTTTTATTAAAAATGCATCTTTGGGTTATTTATGGGGCATAGGAATATGTTCTTTTCTTTTCAAAATATAGTGTAGCCCCCCACAATACCTGAGGGACAGTGGACCGGCCCCCTGCTGAAAAAGTTTGCTGACCCCTCTTAACCTGAGGTACTACTTCCAGGTTAGCGGAGCCTGTAACCCAAAGTGTTTGTAACCCGAGGTACCACTGTATTTTGCACCTCAGGTCTTCCCTATTCTCCATATGTCTGTGGATTTTCTATTTATAATGACCACATAAAAATGTGTATGAATTTTCATGCAAATTTCTCCCAATACATAACATATTCTATGCAATCTTGCTTAGTATATCTTTGGGGGGGGGGGGACAGGCAATTACCCTTTAATAGAATACATATTTGTATGTTAGTTTTGCTAATACAGTCTTACCTTAGGTTAAATATGCTTCAAGGTGAGCGTTTTCAGGTTATGCTCCGTGGTGACCTGGAAGTAACGGAACGCTTTACTTCCAGGTTTCGCCACCCGCGCATGCACAGACGCTCAAAATGATGTCATGTGCATGTGCGGAAGCTGTGAATTGCAACCCGCGCACACACAGACATGCAGACACAGGTTGCGTTCACTTCAGGATGCGAACAGGGCTCTGGAACGGATCCCGTTCGCATCCAGAGGTACCACTGTATAACTCTTTTTGCATACACTCTTCACTATATACAGACGGTACACACTCTTTTGTTGGAGAACCATGTTGCAGAATTTAGAGAAGTGTGAAGAGTTGTGTTTCAGTTCACATATTGGTTTGACTTCGCCTTCAAAGGTACATGCTTCCATTGTCTCTTGAGACAGATGGATGCCAACCTGGGATTAGTTTGGGAAATGCAATTTTGGTAGATTTGTATTAAAAGGCAAACTGGCCAAATTTGCCCCCTCTTCCTAGCTCTGAGATATTTCAGTACACCTGAATATCTTGATTTCATGGTTGGTCTCTCCATGAATTTGCAAGAATGTATAGGAACTCAGAAAAAAATAAATGGCATCAGTGCTCAGTTACACAGATCTCATGTAATCTGTAGGACACCCTAGATGAATCGGTGAAGAAAGGGCAAGCCAATGCTTTATAAAGTATGCAGCAAAGCGCCAGTAAATTTCTGCCATTAAGGAGGAGGTAAAATGATGGGCCACCTTTATTATATCCTGTACAAGATGCAGATGCTAACCACAGTGACTGAAGACAATAATCAGATGTGACATGTAAACATAATCATAATGGAAATGGAGAACTGGATACACAAACACACACACACACACACACACACACACACACACACACACTATGGACCAGGTTTAACTAAGCAATCCCACTAGTGGAAGCCCTCTCAATGATTTCTGCTAGCACTACTGGGCTTCCCTCCCCTTTCCCCCTATGCACCCCCACTCTGCCCCCCTGCAAATTTACTTGAGTGGGATAGGAGAGTCCCCCAAACAGCAGCTCTATTGGAAAGATGACACCTCTATTGTGGGTAACCAATATGGAGTAAAGCGTGTTTGAAGAGTTCTATAAGACCCTAGCTACTAATGAATATATGGCGTTATAAACCAGCAAAAGTCTAGCTAGGAATTCTTTTGTGGGTTGTGAGGGATACAGAGCATTTGCTTCCAATTCATTTATTACCACAAATATTAAATCCATTTATCACTAAAAAGAATAATAATTACAAATTGTCTTCAGACAAACAGCCCTGAAGATTGGGAAAGAATGGATGATGCATGCATGCTCTTTTGCAGGCTGTTCTATCTTGGATCATCAAGGAGAGAGATTCAAATTTGGTATTCTGGTTGGGCCAGCAAGAACTGTGATTAAAAAAATGTCCATGTAAACTTACTTTTGCACCGCCATAAGTATTGCAGCAGAAGAAATAGTACACAATTTTGAAAAACCAAGAAACCAAGAATAGCAGCATTGTAGAGAATGACGAACTGCACACCTCTGCTTTCAAACAGAGAGGACTGGCACTATCATTCTCTGGCCACAATCACCTTTTTCTGCAAGCCCCCAAACAAGTGATCAGCTAGGGCTGACCCACCCATGAGGCATGAGGTGACTGTCATGGAATTCAACTCAGTATTGATCCAGAGTAGATTCCAATGTATAGTTAGCAGAGTAACAACTTAAACACATTGCAGGATTCCCAAAAATAGACCAGAGGAAATTGTATCTCATCCAGCACAGCTTTACTGCTACTGAAGGCAAATGAGCATGATGGTCACAAATCCAATACATTCAGGATTGGCACTGTTCATAAGAAATCCAGTTGCAGCAGACCTAACTTAAAACTCACAATAACTTATTATAAGTCTAAACCTTAATACTAAGCTTACTATGAACAGAACAGCACACTAGAAGGAAAAGAGATAGAAAGAGAAAGTGAAAACCAGGCTCCTTCTGGACCTACTTTTATAGTCAGCATGACCTTGACAGAAGAGATAAGAGAACCAGTTTAAGCCAGCTGTACTCAGCCTCTCTGAAGGAATAACCCAAACATCACAAACCTTCTGCTTGTTTCTTTCACACAGAGAAGCTTCCAGAAGCTTCCCTCTTGAATTAAGGAGAATAGGAAAGATCTCTACACATCAGAGCAATACTTTCTGCACCAAGAAATGCAAACTGAAAGCAACCACACCTCAAGTGGATCCATAGGGGCAGCAGATCTGGCTTCCGAGGAATGCATCATCTGCCCCCAGAGCATCCTTATGCTGCCTGGTGTGTGTATGGGTGCTTGTACCTGTGCACTCCTATGCCTGGACGAGGAGTGTGCCCAGCCGCCCCCACCACCATTGGAACGACACGGCTGTTGCACCCCCCTTGTGTCTCCCAAGATCTGAGCCTTGCAAGGTTGCTTGGAGAGGGTGGTTTGGGGATGGAGCAGCCATGCACCCTTTGATCCCATCCTCACACAAGGCTGGGATCGAAGGACCCACACTTGCCACGTCCCCACACTGCCCTCCCTGAGGGGCCTTGCAAGGATCGGATTCTGGGAGAGCAGCACGAGAAGGGCACAACAGCCACGCGCTCCTCGATCCCAGCCTCGCCAGCAAAGGCATGCCACTGCCCCCAGTAGCACCCTGCAAGGGTGGGGTCCTTGTTTACCCAGCTTAAGCTGGAGCCACAAGGACTGGGAGGGAGGGCATCAAATGTTGGCCTTGCACAAGGCGGCATTATACCAAGGTCCACCCCTGATGGTTTGGAGGTCAACAACCATTGTGGGAACCGATTGAACATTCCTGCCATTGCACCCACACTGTGACCACCTCCCCACAGCCACATCTCCTGCTTGATAACTGGCAGCAACCATGGCATTGGAAGGTAAGCTCAGCAGCACTCCCCCTTCCCGACACCATACCCTGCTGACCGTGAGTGGCCTTTGCTGCTTTGAATGTCTTGAAGTGTCTCTGCCATTCCCTGAACCATTTCAGTACTGATGTCAAGCAGTGAAATGTTTCAGTTGATTAGTGTAAGGAAGAAGAAATGGTAAGAACTGGGGGAGGACCCTAAACCCCATAATTCTATCTGAGAAGCAAAAACAGCATCACAGTATTCCTAGAAATACTGGTAATGAATTGTCCTAATGAAGGTTTGAAGGATACATTATGAACACCGACAAAGCCCAGAATTTATGGAGCAACTTTTCTCAGAGACCTCATAATTCAAAAAATGATGTCGCTGCCATATGTTATTAAGGTCTCTCTGCTATGACAGGGGACAAGGAATCAGCTGTAGCTTCCAGACATAACAAATTAGACTTCCATTTTAGTGGATTTGGCTCTAACAACACCCCAAAGTATCGCTAATGATTTCCTCTATGGCCTTAATAATCTGCACGTTCGTTTTTATTAATGGTGACCTTTAAAGTGGGCAATTAATTACATTTTTATAAAGTTTTCTTTTTTCCAGACACATCTCAGTGTGGTAAAATGACTGAGAATGTTTCCCATACAGCAGCAACACCCAGTGGTCCAATCAGAGCCTTCATGTAGCAATTGCTAAAGGAGTTGTGGTTTTAAAGCCTAGTGTACATACACAGGAACTTTTGACACAGAGCCATTTTGTCAAGGGGGGGTGATGGAAACTGATAGGGAGAAACAATAAGCTGTTGCTTCTGAGTTTACAGATAAAAAAGGAACCTCTAGTGCCACAGTGGTTGAGGTTCTGCTTGCACATATCAAAAAATAACTTGACAAGTTTTTCCTCACTAAGGTCTAGGGATGTCTTAATTTTGGTACTCTCAGTGTCTCAACTTTCCAGTATCTTGGTGCCCATTTGTGGATTTTCTTTTTTAAAAATCCTCAGGAGAATTCTTCTGCATTTTTGTGTGAATTTCTCCTAGTAAGCACATTCTTGTATGGCTGTTTGACTAGTATATGCATTTCTGAAAGCAAATCTTACTAATCAGGGCCAGCCCAAGACATTTTGGCACTTGAGGCAAACCACAAAATGGTGTCCTCCAAGCCAGGGAAGAAGGGATGACTGAATGTCTATAAAGGAGGAATAAAGCTCTTCTTCTTCTTTGGCAATCACTCATAGCCAAGTAAGATTGTCTTCCATAAACACGGTTTTAAAAGTGAGTCCATAAGTGACCATGGATGCCAATTCTAGATCCACACTTCCTTCCACAGTGGGGACATAGGTTTCTGGGTGGGAGTTGATCATGCCAAACGTGCCTTGCTCTTAGCATGTTTCTCGCTTTCATCCTGAGTTCAAGTATCTTCAAAACCCATGCCACCATTGGTAAAGGCTGTTCTCCAATTGGAGTGCTCGCACGCCAGTGTTTCCCAGTTGTCTACATTGGGAACATTGGGGAAAGGGTAGGACAAGACCCACTGTGGCAGTACCAGGTTGATGCATTACTTGGAGACTGACCCTGCTGACCCTGTGGCTCCTGCCACCTGAGGTGGTCTCCTCATCTTGCTTCATGGGTGGGATGGCCCTGTTCCTAATATAATGCATTTTGTATGTTATTTTCACTATGATGTTCATTTTTCTGCCCATTCCCTCCAATATATGTATTTTTGTATACATTCTTTGGTTGAGAACTCCAAAGCAAATTCTAAAGGATGGCTGTGTTTTGATTCTGATATTATTTCAGAAAGTGCAGATTGGATCAATTCGACTTTGAATGTGTACTAAACTGGGTTTCTCCATTTCTCCTCTATCCCTACTAAGCTCACATTTGTGCATCTCTCTGGATGAGTGGTCATGGCCAAATCAATTGACATGTAGCTGTCCAGTAGACCTCTCAAAGTGGGGCAGATTATCCCATGGTCCAGTGAATTTAACAAAGAGTGGGGACTGGTTCCCATTGGGACCCAGAGGGTGGAAGATGAGGAGACCAGCAGTAGGTGGATCCAGAACAAATCACTAACAAGACAACTAAGTCATGTTTTTCTCCATCTTTCTTCTCCAACCTGCTGAGATCATGGACCACACTGAGACATACTGAAGAGGAATCATCATAGCAGTGACACCCCCTAGAGTGGTGGGGCCAGCTGTGGCCAGATTGAGCATTGGTGTCCTATATATACCCTAAAGGACCAGACCCCCCTCTTAGCCTTGCTGATGCGGTCCAAAGGAAATAAGAGCAATATATTTGGCACCAGTTTGGCTGTAGGAGTTCCAGAAGGAGGTGTACAAGGCACCATCCAACCATCTTAGGTACTCCACTCCGGATGTGTGTTGGATTTACTCCTTAGCCTTTTCTTCTCCCGAAGATGTCCCACAAGGCATGGATTTTTCCTCAGGGTTTACTCCTGAATACTTTTCCTTATGAATGAGTATAGTTGCAAGGCAGCAGAGGTTTAGGACCAGTGTTTCCTTCTCCTATCCATGGGTTATCAACAAATAACTTGTCTTAGTGAATCAGTGGCTGCACAGTGAGCAGAACTCTGTATCTTAATTTCTGTCCCCCTTTTTGCTTACCATGGCTCTTTCTCTGTAATAATTTATATGTCATTTACACCGTTTTGCTATCTAGGGAAATACAAGAGGTGGGACAACTTAGAGGAAAGCCATCCGGCAGGTGACCTCCCACCTGTTTCAAAAGGCTAATAGTTTGTCACATCTGCCCATAATGGGGACCCAGAGATATGAGAATCTCTCAGAGTTCTGCTTGAGGAGATAAGAAGAGGGAAGCAATTAACTTGTCAGAGATCAGTGAAATCCAAGGTTATTTCCTTTTTGTGTGCGATAGGGAGAGAAAGGTAGAAAAGAGAGAAAGAGAGAATCCTCCCGCTCAGCCCTTTCAATACTTATACAGACTCATCCTTTTGGAGAAGTGAAAGAGCCTTCCAACCCGACATTGGAAGTGTAGCTCAAGAGTGAGGAACCACTCGGCCTCCAGATGTTGCTGGGCTCCAACTCCCATCATCCCCCGGTAGCATGGCCAGTGATTGGGGATGACAGGGCATGTAGTTCCTCTTCCCAGGGAGGCATGCTTGTTACCATCACTATAAGTGTTTAGGTGCCAGACCTCCCCACAAAAAAATCCCACCTGGACTTTGGGATCTTAATTTTCTCCTCAATTTTTGTTGTTGTATGCATGTGGAATGGTCTGAGTTTGATCTGCTCTTTTATCAGTGAGCATTTTAAGTTGTTCTTGCTCCTTTTTAATGCTTGATTCTGGAAGTTGCTTTGAGTTCATCTTTGTCATATGTGTGTGTGTGTGTGTCAGCATCTAGCAGTATCTGAAGGACCACAGGTTCACCACTCTAATATAGTCACTGGAAAAGCCTTTCTGAACCTGGTGACATCCAGATGTTTTGGGCCATACTGGTTACGACTGATGGGAGTTGCATTCCAAAGTATGTGGATGTCACCTGGTTTACGGAAGCTGCAATAGATGCTCTCTTGGGTAGAAGTCACTGAACACAGTGCTCCAGAAGACTCTCCCCAGCACGGCTACAACCCTGTTGCCAGATGTTGCATGGAAAATGAATAGCAGCAATGATGGAAGGAGCAGGTAATGGAGAACCATTGCCTCCATCCACTGCATATATTCCTCTACAGATTCTTGGCTGGCCTACCTAAATGAAATTGCTCCAGTTAGAAAGGAAAACAAATGATTTCATGACAAGAGTGCATTATAATATATTGATATGTATCGATTCATGTCCCCTGAGCAATTTAACGTCCAAAAGAGGGATTGCTGTGGCACTGACTCCTTTTGCCCATTAACCCTGGGCAAGGTTGCACTCCACTGGAGTGCTATGATCAAATGCATCACTTTTTCTTATTATTTATAATAACTAGCGAAGTCCCTGCTGTATAGCAGGTCTCTTTCTTTCTCCCATAGAAGCCAGTGTGGAAGCAGATGGGGAATATAAACACCTGCACCAGGAAGAGACGAAGCTGTGTTGTACCAAGTCAATCTATAGCTCCACTTAGCTCAGTGCTGCCCACATCCATGGGGAGCGGCTTTCCAGGGTTTCAGATGGCCAGTGATTGGGCTCCAGTCCTTCTTGGAGATGTAAGTAATTGACCCAGGAACTTTCCCATGCAATACATGTACTCTACAGTTGAGCTACTGCTCTTCCTCTGAAGGATAGCTAATCTTCTACTCATGGGCAAAGGCCTGCAATGGGTATCACTCTGGGGAAATCAGTCAGGTGAAGGCACAATCAGATTCATTCTGCATAAACTGGAAATTTAAAAAAAATTAAAAATTAATAATATTAGAAGTTTTCTGGTGAATGGCTTCCACTTTTGAAAAAAAGATCAGGTAATTCAGGATTCCAAAATTAAGAGTGAAATTTGGATGAGGAGCATTTCAGAAGCATCTCTGTTTATGGGCCAAGCATGGTGTAAGGGCATGGTGTAAAGTGACAGACTATGAACTGAGAGACCAGGGTACAAATCCCCACATGGTCATGAAGCTTAGGCTAATCCTTGCCTCTCAGCTTACCTTATTGCACAAAGTTATTGTGGGGATTAAATGAGGAGGGGGCAAACCATGTGCGTCACCTTGAGGTCCTTGAAGGAATAGGTGGGATATAAATCAAATAAATAAATAAATGACAGTTAAATTGAATCGACAGTGAGGAGCATACAGCCTAAGTAAGTTGCCAGTCCCTGTGTAATATAAGGAAACTCTCTCTGCTTCTTTACATTTGGGATCTTCAACTATCCACTGCTAGGCATTTCATCCTTGGGGTACTACAAATCAGTTCATATTTCCCAGTGATCTCAGCTTCTCTATCACAGCTTCCTTCCTTCCACATCAGAAACCCAATGGCTTATGTTCTTTTTCTTAACCCTGCTTAAACCTCTATCGCTCTTTATATGCGTACATTACAGCAACCCAAGACATGCATTACAAATAAGATGAGCTATGACTGCATCCAATCTTATCAGATTCCTTTATTTGATAGAATATAATGTCATTAGGAGGCAGGTGCAGACTTGGATGGATTCTGTCTCTTTTATAGCTCTCAACGCTTCAGACAGGGACTGTTGGAGTCAGTTAGGCATGCCAGGCATTGAACAGAGACTGCAGTCTGAGGAAGGGAAAGGAACAGTTGGCATTAAAGAAGAGGTTTGCATTAAGTCTTTTTTAAAGGAAAAATAAGAACAGCGGTCTAATTGACTGGAAGAAATATTGCTCTAGATGTGGACAGGAATCTGGCTGAATTACCAAGGACTCTAGAGAAACGTATTTATTTATTAGAATTACATTCCACCCTTCCTCCAGGTCCCCGAGAGCAGCATAAATAGATCTTTTCCCTTCTGCTTTTAACCTTACAACAACCTGGCACCATGTTGGTTACTTTGGCCTAGGCCAACAGTCTAACCAACCCCACACCTGGTCTCTCCAAATGAGCAATCCATATGACTGGTATTGCCTCACAGCAGCCATCAAACATCTTGGGGTGCTCTCACACTTCCTGTTTGGATTCATGGATTCAAAGTAGGGATAGATGAATCTCTCGATGAATTCCCCTGGTCCTAGGAGCCTTCCCCAGGCTGCTCTCCTTCACATCCTCCCCACCAGTCCATTACAACTCCCATCATTATCCATTACCCATGCAGGCAGGGCCTGTGAAAACTGGTGTGCAAAATAATGTGGGGGAGGCAACAGGTTCAAGAAGGCTGTTCTAACCACTGCACCACATTGGAGGGGCATTGGGTTGATGAAGAAGATGTAAAATGGCCAGGTCATGCTTGTAGGATGTATCTGCAGCTATCCAATGGATTGTGACTCTGAGCTACTCAACCAAGTCTCCAAGCAGGGCTCATAAATGATTTGGTCCAGTGTGCTCATAGGATTATGAGCTCAGGTCATAAATTCTACCATGTGCTGGGTGAACAGGGACTCATAATCATTGTATCTTGGAGGCCAGGGCCAATGTTCATAGACAGCCTTGGGCAGGCATAGGCAAACTCAGTCCTCCAAATGTTTTTGGCCTACAACTCCCATGATCCCTAGCTAACAGGACCAGTGGTCAGGGATGATGGGAATTGTAGTCCCAAAACATCTGGAGGGCCAAGTTTGCCTATGCCTGGCCTAGGTCATGCACACAGAAAGTTGTGGATTTGATTCCTGGCATCTTCATATAAAATTAAAGCTAAAAGGCCACCTGCCTGAGATCATGGACAGCTGTTGTCAAGTGACTGTGGAGTACAACTGTGCTTTCCTTTTTGCATTATTACACACTCATATTTATTTCAGATTTGCAGGTCTACTTCCATAGTTTAGTCTCCAAGCTTGTTTCAAATGTCAGAAGAAAACAAACTAACAAAAGCACTGAAGGAACAGGAAGCAAGGCCTTAGCTCAGTGGCAGAGCATTTGGTTCCATCTCCAGCATCTCCATGTTGGGAGAGACCCCTGCCAGAACCCCTGAAGAACTGCTACCAGTCAGTGCAGACAATATTGAACCAGTTAGACCACTTGGTATAAGGCAGGTTGCTGTGTTTCTGTGGGGTGGGCAGCTTGGGTCTAATTTCAGAATCCCTCTGCAAGTGGGATACCCAGATCTCTGTTCCTTTCCTGACAGCTGACTGGGTGAGGATGGAGGCAGGGGAGAGAGAAGGAGTGGCAAAAGAGAGGTGGGGTGTGGGGAGAGAAAGAAAACATGGAAAGTGGGTTTAGCTTTGGCTTCACCCACTGCTTGTTACACTGGCCTCAGTTTCATCACAGCCATAATTTCACCCATCGGCTATGACAAGCCAGCCTCTCTCCTTGGTTCAGTTCCCTCGTCAGCAATGAATAGAGAGCTATAGGATCACTAGAAAACAGCCTTCAGATTGATAACAACAGCAACAACAACAACAACATACCCCCCAGAGGTCTCAGGGTGGTTCACAGAATAAAACCAAAGTATAAAACTATATAAGACTATAGCTCCCATCAGCATTCTGTTAGCTGGGGCTAATGGGAGCTGTAGTTCCAAAAAACTTTTGGAGGGCATCAGGTAAGCAAAGGAGGCTATAGAGAAAGAACGATGGGGAAAGTGCACGTGGGCACTGTGAACACTAAGTGAGTAGCGACACTTAGCACACTAATGGCACTGTGTAATTAAGTGGTTGTAGCAGTGGGAAATGTGTGTGCTGTTCCCATTCTAATATTGCTTTGTGTAGCCAGTGGGCTTATCTCTGAAACAGATGCAGTAGAGTGATCCTTTGTGTCAGCTGTGGAAACAACTTCCATTAATCTCATTCAGTCCAAATTGGACTCTTAATAATGGATTCCTACATATTATTAACCCCCCATAAAACAGAGCTCCAGGATCTCCCCTATGAACTGAGTCATAGGAACACACAAAGCTGCCTTATACTGAGTTAGGCCATTGGCCTACTGAGACCTGTATTGTCTACTCTGGCTGGCAGCATCTACCCAGGATCCCTTTAACTGGAGATTGAAGCTTGGACTTTATAAATGAGCAGGAGCTATGACTTCTTTCCCAGCACCCTTTGGTTATGGCTTTTCACTCAACAGTTTTCATTCGTCTCATTCAGTCCAAATTGGACTCCTAATAATTGATTCCCACACATTATTAGCTCTCAGTAGAACAGAGCTCCCAGGTCTCCCCACTGAAAGAAGTGATACTAGCCAGGTATCATCTGCTGTGACTGACAACATCTATCCAGGCTTCCTTTAACTGGAGATTGAACCTTGGACCTCATACATGAGCATATGCTCAACAGGGGCTTTGTGAAACAGTGGCTGTAGGATGCAGGTGGGAAACATGTGAGAGCAGATGTTGTCATCTTGGATGCTTATTTCCTTTATCGCCATTTCAGGCACATTTTTTGCAATGACATCTGTGTGACACAATTTGTTACCACAAAGCTGCCTGTGGCAGCAAGGTAATTGTGCATCTGAGACAACATTGTATCTGGTTGCACATTTCTGGCAGGCATGACAATGTGACTGCTGTAATGTGCGGTTATGTATAGTGCAGGGGTAGGTAACCTGTTGCCCTTCTGATGTTCTGGGCTCTGACTTCAAGCAGCCCAGACCATTCACATTCACCAGGTTGACTGACGTTGATGGGAATCCAGAGTACACCTGGAGGACGTCAGGTTTCCTACCCCTTGGTATGGTGCTTTGAAGATACTATCTTCACTGCCACCTGAGGATCAGCTTTGTGCACCTACAATCTACATGCACAATCTCATCTACAATGGCTGAATATTCAGCCACCAAAGGTCACATTTCAGAAACTACATTTTTGTTCCAATATGGTGTCCAAAGCTGCATTTCACCTTGAGCAATACAGTCCAAACAATTGGCCTATCAGTTTGGGTCCTTCAAAGGTTAAGCACAATCATAATGAAAATGAAGGGCATGTGCGCCATCGAAGGAGATAAACTGTTTATGGTGGCTCCAGGGGTATTACCTAGCATCATGAGAAGAAAATGAATAAAGGAAAATGAAGTCTGCATATCAGGAAACAATTTCTGTAAGTGAGCTTTAAAAGGCTGCCAAATAGCTTCCCAAGAGACACAACAGAGATAATTTAAAACTCATTTAAGTTATTTGGAATAGGGCTGGGCATGATGACCCAATAGGTATACATTACCAATGCCCATGGTTCCATAAAGTATCATTACGTAGCCTTTCAAAATGGTAATGAGACTCTATTTACTTGGAACCTTATTTCCCAGTGTGCTTAACAAATTAGCAAACAGGAATTACTTTCAGCACTGGGAAACAGCAACTGGAACACAAAACAGGTCATGTTCACGATGCTAGTTGAAACTGGAAGCACATTTGGAAGCAAAACCTAGCATACTGAACACTACAGAAGATCCTTGAGAAGCGTCAAAAGAACCAGATGTTACCCATGAGATGCACATGTTTCAGAAAACGGCATGTGTTGAGTTCTTCTGCATGGCAGGGATGGGGAATTTGCATACCTTCAAATGTTGCTGGACCACAACGCCCACCATCCCTGACTATTGACCATGCTGGTTGGGGCTGATGGGAATTGGGGTCCAACAGCATACAAAGGGCCACAGGCTTCCTAACTCTGTTGTACCATAACACTTCACTTATCCTGCTTTATTATGCCATTATTGCGGGTGGTTCCTTGCATCCCCGAGCAGCAGCCAAAGGGTATTGAACTGCAGAAGAGAAACAAGCAAATGTGAAGACAGCACAACATAGTGGAAATGTTATATATGGAAGGGAAGAATCACAACTCTGGAGTTTCATTTTTGGTGTCTGTAAGAACCAGCCTTTCCCAATCAGTGGCATTCCAGACAACAACCATGATCCTTGAGTATTGACAACGCTGAGTGGAGCTGATGGGAATTGTAATCCAAAGTATTTGAAGGGGCAAAAGGATGGGTAAAAATGATCCATCCTGTGATCCAATGGTTGGAGTGTTAGGTTTGGATGTAGGAAACTTGGGTCTGGATTCCTATTCAACAACAAAAAAAACCTTACTCTAAGACTTTGGGCACAGTCTAATGTACAACAGAGAGCTTGTATAAGGCTAAATCTACATTCTACATCATTTGAAGGAAGACTGGAATTAGTACAAGTAGATTCTACCCTCTGGAAGAAGCCCAGTCTTCAGCATGGCTCCTCATAGTGATGTTTGGTGGATCTGCCCACTTCTACTCTGGAGCAGCCTAACATATTTCCCGATGTCTTCTGAAAAAAATGATTAAATATGTATCACGACCGTCATATACATTTATATGGAGTTTCTATGGTACAGAAAGGGGAAGTGACAAGATTCATTCAGATATTTCCAGCTTGTATTCAAAAATCATGTGGAGGATGGACACAGTACGAATCCCATTCCCATGGTCACTCTGAACGCCACTCCCCAATGTTCACATGTTGAACAGAAAATCAGAAAGAGGAGCTTATGTTTGTACAGATGAATGCCTATAGGCTCCCCACTTCAGACATCTCTTCCAATGCACATAGGCCTAGAGAGCTCGCTGTCTTGGGGCAAGGCCAGAAGGCATGTTCCCGTTCTTTCCTCCATGCTTTCATGGAAGAAGTGCTATTGAGGAGTGACAATACATGGGGTCTTCACTTGGATCCCATAACATTGTAAGAAAAACAATAGTTCAGTTATTGCAGGGCTGTCCAACTTCCAAGAGACTGCGATCTGCAACCACTATAGACAAACTGGCAGTGATCTACCCATTGGATTGACCAGAGTTGTTGAGCTTTTTGGGGGAAGCCAAAGTTGTTGAGCTATTTTTTATTTTGGGGGGGGGGGGAGGATCTTGTGTTCGACCAGGATCAACAATGGGCATCCGGTGATCGGCCGGTAGATCGCACTCAACCTGTTGGACAGACCTGAGTTACTGCAATCAGTAGTTGACCTGGTGGTGTGTGGTTCACATTGCTAAGGTCACTGCTGGCCTCCCCTGCCCCCCCCCCCCCGCAATGATGTAGGGTTCCCTCACAATCTCAAAACACACCGCTGATTGAGAACAGGGCTAGCATGTGCATTGGTAATAGAAGGACTACCTTTCAATGCATGGGGTGGGTGGGTTGTGCGGGGCCCCTCATCCTGTTTTCATGATTTTTACTATTTGTTAATTGATTTCCTTCCATTCTTTCTATGGCACCCAGCAAACATGTCCTGAACGCAGGTGAAAGAAAGCAGTTAGTTGTCTGCTTGTACCCTTACACCCATGTAAACTTGTATTGGAAGATTTAAAGGCAGCTGAAATACCTCTTCTGACAGGGCACAAATGGGGGAGTGTTAAAAAGTAATAGGATTTTTATCTATGTGCTTGTGAGTGGCTGGAAGTTGTTGCCGTCTGTTGGGTGATATGAAATGAGTAGTGCTGTTTGGGAAATGGCTTCATTTTTAAAGAAAGCAGCATTTTCAACAACCCAATTTAGACATCCCAGTAAGAAATGTTGGTACTACAAGCCCTTTCAGCGGGAGTGGGGGCGGGGAGCACAACTGTTAGATTCTTGCCACTATGTCAGCAATTTCGCTAGGCTGGCTGGCCGGAAACTGAACAAACAGTGGTACTATGCTCTCATTTCCCCTTTGACTGCAACAGAACACAAAAGCCAAGATGGGGCATATTAAGAAGGCAATGGGGCTACAGGAGGATGTGAGTCAATACGTAGTGTGGCTCCCTGTATTTTCATTACATAAACACACACTTGAAATAAGTCGCTTCAGGTTGAAAAGTGAACTATTCAGTTCCCATTAAAAAGTGAACCTACCTGATTTTCACTTTCTGAAACAAGAGGTGAAGCAAAACACAGCTGTTCTTAAAAATCTGTACAATTCCTTTCCCCCGCAATGTAGTTCTCCAGCCATGTAATGTGTACTAAAGTGTGCATACGAGGACATATAAGAGTGAAAATAACTTACAACATGCATTAAATTAGTGAATAATAATAATAATAATAATAATAATAATAATAATAATAATAATAATAATAATTTATTATTTATACCCCACCCATCTGGCTGGGTTTCCAACAAAATATTTAAAATATTTTAAAAATAAACTACATCCATGGCAGAATTAATTTATGGAGGGATTTTTTTGTTTGTTAGTTTGTGTTGAGTATTTGCAAAATGAAAATAAGGTACTTCTCAGCAATTATTCTCGTGAGGTATGTGTCATTTGTTTTTTGTCCACCATTTTTCTTGTGAAAGCGGGACTTTGGAAGCCCATATGAAAATTTTCACACACCCACACCCCCCACTCTTCTTCCCTACCACCAGCTTTTCCACCTCTTTAATTGAGAACAGTGATATGATATCACACAGCCATCTTGTCGTCAAATAGCCAATTCAGACTGAAGTCCAGGTCACTCAGGTCATAAAGTCGATTCAGACTGAGGTCCAGGTCACTCAGCCACCCAGCTTCATTGTTGAAGGAGATCTAGTGGCTAGTGCTGCAAACCGACCACTTCACCACGCTGGCTCAAGGACTTAAATATTATTTATGTTGTGAACTGCCCTGTGATCTTTCGATGAAGGCCAGTATAGAAATTTAATAAATAATAATATTTAAATACTTATTTCCTCTTAATTGTTGAATATCTTGTTTTGCTTTCTCCACCCTAGAAGGATTCAGAAACATATTAACCTTTTCACAGCTATCTGTGTTAAGTCAGATGTGATGGATCCCAAGTATTTTGGGACTTCTTTAGGGAAATAAAATTTGAGCTCTCTATTGTATCACAGAATTCACATCCTTTCCCCCACTCAAATGTTGTTCTTTTTTATCCAGTTCTTCCTTAGTTGCCCTTTAGTCTCCCAATCTGTAAGTAATTTTGGCAGACTGCTTTTATATTTGCGATTGCATTTGGCACATATCTGCTATATCATCAGTGGCCAGATTTCATTCTCCCTTTGCTGTTGGATCTGTCTGCTTTTGGAGATTGAAAATTTCACCCCTATTTTTGTTCAAGCTCAATTAGCTTATTGACATTCACTCAGAGCTGAGAGTCTCAGTGCTGTGAGAGATGCGCTGAATGAATGATTATATATGGATGGTTTTTTCTGAAGCGACAATGTGATTGGTAATATGTCTTGTGTGCCTCAAAAAGAAAATAAAAGAATGCCAGAGCAGTTTATCCACTGCCTATTTGTTTTTTAATTTTTAATTTGCCATTGTCTGCTGCTCCTGTGATAAATGAATTATTGTCTCTCAACGCATCCAGGAAAATTTCTTATGCAATCTTCTCAGATTCAAAAAGCAGCATATCAGTAAAAAATATAGAAGCTGCTTGGAGGGTGTTGATGTTTCAGGGGTGAAAAGACAAGGGTTGGGGATGGAATGGAGTTCTGCATAAAAGTGACTCCAGGCTAGATTTGTACACAGCTAGCACACATGTGGAACAGAACCAGTTCTGTGAGATGTGTTCTTGCACACTTTTGATTCTGTGGGTTCTTTGGGAACTTTGAATCAGCTTTGTTCATGGTCCAAATGAAAATTTACCATTATCCCTCAAAAAATTGGCAGGTGCCCAGAAGCATCATATTAACATTATTGACATTCCACATGCATAATAGTCAGCATGGGATTTTATAACGATATGGTGTTTTCTTCATTTTGTCAGAAATGATGCCACTTACTTGAAAGAAAAGAGGACGGCCTCTAGGTATGATTGCAAATAGGAAAATAAGATTAAATACAGGAAGAACTGGATAAATGTAGGAAATGAAATGTCAGAAAAAAAATTATGTATCTTTTGTGGTGTATGATAGGCTTTTTCGGGGGGTGTAGGGATAATATTTTACATTGTGGAGCACCTAACGTCGCTGTTGGGGGTTGATGCATTTTAAACAATAATTCGCTGGTTTGTTTAACGAGCTTCTCTTTTCTTAGTTGATTGAAAAAGAGGCAAAACCAAACCAACACCACAAAAGGATCAAATCAATAGCAAAAAGCACCTGGGGACTTCAGACTGTTTTCCTGAATCAAAGCTATGTTCCTAAAGGGGCTAATTAGAAAGGCAATAAATCATTATGGGTTTCTCATTTGTGAAATTCCTGTTCACTCATTCTGATCGCCTTGCTTGTTTCAGTCATAGTTGCTTGCCTGAATGATGGAGCTGAAGGTCTCAAGGTAGAATGATGCTACAAACTCACACGCTTCGTTGCCCAGCATGTCACAGAGTTAGCTGCAAATCCCAAATGCATCAACACTGAAGGCAATGCACCCTCCCCTTAAGGGAATTCCTTTTGACAGCAGCTTAGATTGAAACCTGCTGGGAGAAACTCATACTGAACTGGATGAGAACCATACAGAAACCTGGAGTGGAATGGCTGTGAAAACTGGAGCTGCTTTACACTGTCATTCAGCAATGAAAGGAGGAAGAAGGACATAAGATTGCCTCATATTCACCCTGGAAAGAAAGGAGAGATTTAGTAACTGAGCAACCAGTAATCAAACGCACAAATGCAAGACCCATAACTTCTTGCAACATCTATAAATATTTGGATCCATTTCATAAATAGTCTCAAATGAGATGCAGTAGTTAAAATGTTGGGTAGAGATAAGAGAAACATGGGTTAAAATTCCTATTCATCTATGAAATGTGTGTCAGTCTCTTAGCCTATTTTATAGGATTGTTGTGAGGATAAATTGAGAGGAGAAAAGAAAAGAATATATGCTGATTTGAGTTCCTTGAAACACAAGTGTAATAAATAAAAATACACAACTAATAAACCCATAGTGTGGTTTAATATTAGGGTGTTGTTGTTGTTGTTGTCATCATCGTCATCATCATCATCATATTATATATTTGTTTATACTCTGCCTTTCCCCCTGATGGGTCTCAAGGTGGAATATACAGTGGTACCTCTGGTTAAGAACTTAATTCGTTCTGGAGGTGCCTTCTTAACCTGAAACTGTTCTTAACCTGAAGCACCACTTTAGCTAATGGGGCCTCCCACTGCCGCCGCACGATTTCTGTTCTCATCCTGAAGCAAAGTTCTCAACTCGAGGTACTATTTCTGGGTTACTGGAGTCTGTAACCTGAAGCGTCTGTAACCCGAGGTACTACTGTAAGTGGATTTCCATTCAGAACCAGGCTATGTCCAGTTGCTGAAGACATGAAATGTGAATTAGAAAGCAGTCACTATGGGTTGGCTTTAGATTAAGTTAGCTGCACTTCTGTCCTATTGAAACAATACAAAAAGTTGGTTATAGAGTCTGGTTGACTCTACGGGGAACTAAGAACACCACAGGCATTCTAACTGTATCTACTCACAGTTAATTTAATGGGGCTTACTCTCAGGTGAGTGTGGTTAGGATTTCAGCATTCATTACTTTGGTCCCAGTCCCATATGCAGGTTGTTAACACAATGATTTCATGTATTCTATGTGCCTAATAAAGGCTAAAGGAGTTTGATATATATATTCTGGTGTGCTGGCTTTTTGGACACAAGGAAATAATTTACTTGTTTGTTTATTTAAATATTTGATGACTTGCTGAAGCACTGCGTCCGTGGGAAACATTTTTATTTAATGAACACTAGAGGGTATTTAAATATTTTACAGCTAAAAGTGCTCAAGCCATCGTTTTAGATCTATATGGGAGAGTGGAACTATTAGCACATGACTAAAATGTGTGTATTTAAAGAGATGTCAAGTTTAGATAGATATTTAGATAGCCTTAAGCTGTGGAATTCTCATAATACATTGTTTTTAAATGAACACCAAGTCAGTTATAGATAAACGGAAGGTTTGGACAGAAAATATCTCAGAATAGTTTGGGAGACACCTGGAATAAACCTCACTGGGAGCCAGTGCGATGTAGTGGTTAAGAGCAGTAGTCTCGTAATCTGGGGAACCGGGTTCGCGTCTCTGCTCCTCCACATGCAGCTGCTGGGTGACCTTGGGCTAGTCACACTTCTTTGAAGTCTCTCAGCCCCACTCACCTCACAGAGTGTTTGTTGTGGGGGAGGAAGGGAAAGGAGAATGTTAGCCGCTTTGAGACTCCTTAGGGTAGTGATAAAGCGGGATATCAAATCCAAACTCCTCTTCTTCATCTCCTTCTCTTTGGTCATTCAGATTCCATAAGGGCAGCCATGTTAATTTGTTGTACAATGGCAGAGGCGGAATTAGGGAGGTGCAGCTGGTTCATCCACACTGGGCACCAAGCAGAGAGGGTACCGCAGCAGGCACTGCAACAATGACAAACAAAAGAAGGCAAGAGGGGGGGACCAAATTTAGGCATTGCACCATGCACCACTGAAATTTTAAAGCTCAAAATTGATCACTGACCATTGTCCACAAAGAGTCTGATGTTCCTTTAAAGAGTGGCACATTTGTATTGGAACAAGCTTTCATTGACCATTAATCAATGAAATCAAGCTGTCATGGCTAAAGTAATAACAGGATAACTAGATGGGCCTTTGAATACTGTGGAAATTTGCAGCTGTTTCCTTATTCACAAGCACCCTTCCCTGAAGCAAAACATACACTCATGCACATTAGAATAACGAATCTTTTTAAACAGTTCTTATATCATTGTGAATATTTCAGCTGAGGATAACAAGTTTCAGTCACAACATTTTCCTCAAGGAAGGATGATTTTCATTGGGGAAATAGTTTAATCAACAAGTGCTGGAGCCACTGCTATCATTAGCAGCAGAAAATAATAATAATTAAAAACAAACAGCATTTCACACCATGAATAATTTTTCCAGACTTAATGAGCTGTTGGCTTTAATGAACGTTCTTGCAGTGATAAGAAACGTAGGTAATGAGAGCCGATGGCAGATAGTTAAGACCTTCTTTGTTGTGACTGTGTCAAGAAGCAAATTTTGTGTGAATTGTATCAGGGCTGCATGGACAGCTTGGTTTCTTTCTTTCTTTCTTTTGTATGCCTGGGATGGGCAGGGGGATCTTTCAAAATATATCATCAGGCCAAAATATGTTTGGGTTGGAAGTTGCACCTAATGAATATTAGGAGGATATGTGTGCTCTGCCTATGTGTGAAGGCAAAATAACACAGGGGATTGGTGTAATCGTGGGACCTGCTCACCTGAGCCAATGCCCCACTGTTATGTGGATCAGGCCCCCTGCAAAGCCTCAGAGCACTCTGCTGTTTCTACACCTTATAACACTAGGTTCTCTCATATCTCTGGGTTTCTCTAGGTCCATGAGCTTTGCAAGAATTGAGGTTGTCCAAAATTTTGCATATAAAGCACCAAGACCTCTGGATTTTTATAATAACAACAACAAAAACAATTAAAAAACCAGCTACAATAGTTTTATTATAGCACAGCAGCGGATAATGTAAAAGAGAGAGAAAAGAATCAAAAGCTTATTCATTTCTACTCGGTTCCAAGCAATACAATCAATACCAATCATAATGATGCTGGATGACAATGTCCCCACATCACATAGGCACAGAAAGCACCAGACAACTTGCTGCAAGGGCAGAAATGCCATTAAGACATCACAGAACATCCCCACCCCACAGCAACAGAGCATCTACCTTGCATTCAGAAGATTGCAGCTTTGGTCACCATCTTCTTCTACTGCAGAGGAAAGCTGCCAGAAACAGCTTGCAGCACCTTCCTGTAATTTATTTTTTTATATCCCACCATTTACCCAGATGGGGACTCAAGGATGTAAGGAAACAAATGATTCCTGCTTTCAAAAGCTGACAGGAGTTTGAATCACACAGTACCCCAATTATAGTCATCAGCAGTTTGGAAACAAGTTTTTTTCCAGGGTTCGCAGATCTAATCCTTCAATAGTCAGACAAGAGAGAGAGAGAGAGAAACAGAATTTTTCTCTGATTCACCCTGCCCCCCTTTCCCAGGGAACTATAGTATAAACAGAGAAAGTGAGTAGTGAAGATAGGAGCACATTCTCTTCCCATAAGCCTCTCGGCTAATCATTGGCTATGTGTGTGCTATACCTTTAAAGCACATTCCTCCCTCAAAGAATTCAGGGCACTGTAGTTTGTTAAGTGTTGCTGGGAATTGTTGATGTTGTGAGGGACAAACCATAATGCCCAGAATTCTTTGAGAGAAAGAATGGGTTTCGAATGTGCTTTAAAGGCATAAAGTGTACATAACACCGCCCAAGTTTGTTGTTGTTTATTAGTCACTTTACACAACTGTCTAAGCATTTTTCATTCCAGAAAGTGTCAAATGTAGTCATTCTTAACCACTTCTGGGCTTTTCTTAATGAGCTTATCTGTATCAGGTTTGAACTGGGGAGAGTCACCCTGCTTCTGCTAATTAGGAGACAATGTTAGATTACTATTTATGTTATGCAAACCACCTATCATACATCAGACTTTAATTAGATTTGCTTAGCCACCACACTGGTTCTGTCTCTACATCCTGGATGTGAGTGACTTCCCTTTTCCATTACTATTCCCTGGAGCCATCCTGTCACTGATGAACCAACCACTCACGAACACTAACAAATTAATGTCCACTATGAACCTTTAAAGGTCAAAAGGGCTTCAATGAGCAAAGATCTGATTGTAAAGAATGCATCACCATAGATCGTCAGGGGGAAATCTAATATGACAACAAGCTGTTACTGAGTATCTCGAAGTCAGGGA
Organism: Podarcis melisellensis; assembly: GCF_964234715.1. Classification (NCBI taxonomy): domain Eukaryota; kingdom Metazoa; phylum Chordata; class Lepidosauria; order Squamata; family Lacertidae; genus Podarcis; species Podarcis melisellensis. The sequence continues at coordinate 25,165,420 of NC_138528.1, read as the reverse complement.
CATAGGACAGAAGAAATGTACAGAAATAAGATGGAGATGGAGAAGAAATTATGGCAATGATATTCAGGATATATAACATAAAGTACTTTTTCTCATAGCATATCATTAACCAGCCTTTCTCAACCTAGGGTCTCCAGGTATTGTTGCACTGCAACTCCCATCATCCCTGACCACTGGTCTTGCTAGCTAGGAATGGTGGGAGTTGTAGTCCAACAACATCTGGGGACTCACAGTTAGGAAAGGCTGAGCTAAACTATGGAAATGTGCTTGAGAATGCCTAAGAAGATGAATTCAGGGGCAGTGATAGCCACCAACTTGGATTGCTATAAAAGGGGATTAGACAAATTTATGGAGAAGAAAGCTTCCAATGGCTACTAGTCATGGTGGTCATGCTCTCCTTCCATGATTTCATCCATAGAAACATACAAAGTGTTATGACGTGGGGTTTGTGATTTCAGCTCTCTTGACATAATATGCTGGAGACAGTTCTCTAGTAACACTTCTTTATTAAAGCAAACAAGACTGAGACCTGAGGAGGGGAGAGCTACATTTATAGGGACAGGGAACTAGCTAGAAAGGATACATTTTGGAGGGAACAATATCAGGCAATCACAGTCCTGCCTTTTGGAGGAAACCAATAAGACAGAGGATCCAAATACAGCAGCTTAAATGAACCAATAGTAGCTGTACCCTCTGGAACCAAAAGGCAGTTACTTTACCCCAATGCAAATACAGACAATAATAATACAGATATAAAATCCTTTGACTCAATACACAACACAAAGAACAGAATTTTAAGCATAGAACAGTTCTGTACATAAATAAAACAGTATTAAGGACCAATAGGCACAGCAAAAATCACATGAGGAATACTCAATACAAAGTACAGTATAAAGTTAACAAATGTCACTATTATACTCGATGTTACTGCACCAAAAACAAGCAACTATGAGCTTCACAAGGTAGCCTACCAAGATGGCAGCATTACATCATTCTTGTTCAGACTTCTTGTTAATTCTTTTAAAGATGATTGTGCTGTGAGATTCATGCAACCTTTACAAAACAATGCATTTCTTTCCTATAGGAAGGTTACACACAAATTTATGCAGATTTAATTGCATTAACTAATCAACTAATCAACATATGATTAATCAACTAGGCCATACTCCATCCAAGTGTTTCAGTGTTTAAGTTAGCTCTTCTGCATGACAGAAACGCCTCTACACAGAGGGTGTAGAGGATGACAGCCAAACTTCATACATCTGTTTCTACAGGACATCAATGACATAGGCTGGCCTTTCCCCACCTAGATGTAAGCAAAGGCACCTTTGTTTAGGAAATAACCCCAAACAGAAGCGCCAGTTTCTCCAGAGGAATGGGGGGGGGGCAACATGACATCTCATGACATCCTGACATTGCGTGTGCGACATTGCAAGGTGCCAGGGGCAGAACTGAACACACTCTGAAGGGTCCTGCCCCCCTCAAAATATATATTGGGAGGGGAGTGAAACTGCCTCAGTCTTTAGGAGTCGGCACCTATTACAGTGGCACCTCGGGTTACAGACGCTTCAGGTTACAGACACTTCAGGTTACAGACTCCGCTAACCCAGAATTAGTACCTCAGGTTAAGAACTTTGCTTCAGGATGAGAACAGAAATTGCATGGCGGCAGCGCGGCAGCAGCGGGAACCCCCATTAGGTAAAGTGGTACCTCAGGTTAAGAACAGTTTCAGGTTAAGAACGGACCCCCAGAACGAATTAAGGTACCACTGTACCCCAAATGTATATTTGCTGTAAAAACTGGAAGTCTGCAAATTGCCTTGGCATCCCCACTCTGTACATTTCGATGTTCTCCTAAGCTGAATCTGAGATGTCAAAATAATATTGTTTAGCCATGAGATGAATTCTTAGAAGGCAGTTTATATGAAATCAATAAGAGATTTAGTATACATCCCTCTTCAAAACCCATTAAAAGCTATATGTGACCTTTGCTGATTAACTGTAAAAGAAAATCCAAACCCAACAAAAACAACCTCCTCGTATTGCTCAGACTCAGAAAATAAGAAAGTATTCCAGGTTTTCTCTATTTTCAGGTAGGATTTTCACTCACATGCCAGCAAATTCAGGTTGCACGATTCAGGTTGATTAGTCATCCTGAGCAGCTAACCCTCTCTCCCTCAGCACCAAAAAGAATCCTGACATTTTCTGTCAAAGAAAATGATTGACAAATGCACTGTAAAGTGTGGGAAAGCACTAGCTTTGATGCAATATCACCACACCTATCTGCTAACATATCAGACGGAATACTCAATAAATAGCCAAGTTCAGCTAACCTCATGGCAAACTTTGTGCATGTTGTGGGGGAGGGGATGTTAAAAACTAATGCAAAGTTTTGTATGTTCTTTCTTTTTAAAACAAGCAAATGGCTGGTTGATGTACATACTGAATAAAACAGACTTATGAATGGATGCATAGAAAGCTGACATGAACTAAAAATAGGCTGCTCTGACCATCACTGTATTTACAAGAGCAACAAAGAGCAACACATATCACTAGCATTCATTTACTAGCTACCAGGGATAATTTCCTTTAATGACAGTTACTGATAGGTAGCCGTGTTGGTCTGCCATAGTCAAAACAAAAAAAAATCCTTCCAGTAGCACCTTAAAGACCAACTAAGTTAGTTCTTGGTATGAGCTTTCGTGTACATGCACACTTCTTCAGATACTTCAGATACTGAAGAAGTGTGCATGCACACGAAAGCTCATACCAAGAACTAACTTAGTTGGTCTTTAAGGTGCTACTGGAAGGATTTTTTTTTGTTTTTCCTTTAATGAGTCATGCATGGTTTCTACTTAATGTTGGTTTTGGAGTGAAGGGCAAGGGAATATGTAGATTTTAAGAACACTACTTCCCAGATTTGCACTCCCATAAAATGACTTCTGTTGCTAGATTTTATTTGGCTATTCTAGGGTTGTGAAGTACACAAATCCAATATTTATTCTATACATCATAGTTATATCTAATCAAAGAGTGTTCATTTGACATCAGAAAAGAAGAACTGATGATTTGAATAGCAATAGGGACCTTTAAAGCCCTAAACGGCCTCGGTCCAGTATACCTGAAGGAGCATCTCCACCCCCATCGTTCTGACAAGGCACTGAGGTCCAGCTGTGAGGGCCTTCTGCGGTTCCTTCACTGCGAGAAGCAAAGCTACAGGGAACCAGGCAGAAGGCCTTCTCAGTAGTGGCGCCCGCCCTGTGGTACGCCCTCCCATCAGATGTCAAAGAGATAAACAACTACCTGACATTCAGAAGACATCTGAAGGCAGCCCTGTTTAGGGAAGTTTTTAATGTGTGACATTTTAGTGTATTTTTGGTCTTTGTTGGAAGCCACCCAGAGTGGCTGGGGAAACCCAGCCAGATGGGCGGGGTACAAATAAGAAATAATAATAATTATTATTATTTACTGCCTGCATAAATGGGTGCTAAACAGGATAAAATGACTTGTATGCAGCACCAAGAGATAAATACACGATGATCTACTCTGTATGGTGTCCTTCTAGAGTTGGGTGCAAAATAGATATGAGTGCAACAGCATTCTGCTGACCTGTGGTTCCCAGCAGCTGTTATCCAGAGTTACCATGCCTCTGACAGTGGAGCTAGATCACAGCTATTATGTCTAGCAGCTGTTGGTGGCTTTCACGAATTTACATAATCCTCTATTGAAGCCATCTAAGTTGGTGACCACCACTGACTCCTGAGGGAGTGCGTTCCATAGTTTAACTATGCACTACTGCATGAAGATATCCTTTCTTTTTTGTGTCCTGAATCTTCTATGTTCTTCTGAGGAGCCTATACCTGCTTTCCCATCTCCCAAACATATACCCATGCTCAGCATGCTCCATTCCATTCAGGGTTTTTGGAGAGTTTCCCCCTTAAATTTTAGAGATTTTTTTTCTTCCCCTCTTTTTTCTTGGTGGCCCCCATTTTGACTTCATAACAATTGGCAATTTACTCTTGAGATTGCTATTAGATGCAATGATAATCAAAGCTGATGTTTTTCTCTATGAAGATGGGTATCAAAAGCAGGGATGGATATGTTTTTGTTTTCATAAAGTTCATGGTCAGTCTATACAGCTAAAATATGTAGATATCACTCACATTAATTTTTTTTTTTAAAAAAAAATAGTTGGTCTATATATGCATATAAGAAGATACACATCTGTTGAGAAAATACTTTTATTAAAGTCCATAGGGGTACCAGTATCACAAAATCTCCTTTCAACTGTTATTTTTTATTACTCTTTGAAATTTCAGTAGGGCTCTTTAGAGTCAGTTTTCAGATTTAATTAAAAAAAGGCTGCAAAGTAATATAGAAGATATTCCAATCACTACATCCAATTACAAAGAAGAGGAAATCAATAGAGAAAATTTAAAGCATGTCTCAAGTATAATAAAAGAGAATAATTGGCAATCCCAAAGAAAAAAAGGCCATCTGACAGTAAGGTAAAGTTAGAGAGCTGGACAAGTGCTAAATGAATGTATTCGCAAACAATGCTTTGAGCAAAAGCTGACCTTTATTCAATATGATTTGTGATCTCTTTCAATCACTTTTTGCACCTCTTTGTGCAGGCAAATTATGTTTGGCAGGAAGGTTCTCAGAAAAGGAAAGTGTTGTGAATAGACATTGAGAAGTGGGTGCATGTTCAGAGCCATCTCAGACTTGGGGTGCCCTGTGAAATGTTAGAAGGGGATTTGACACAAATCAAAATGGCTAGCTGAATGCAGAAGTATAAGTGTGCAAAAAGCTGCTGTGTGCATTATACATTTGGTAGCTAAATTTTCACTGTGATCCTAGACATATTATAAATAATTTTATAAAATTTAATCCAGCTCTTTGTTACTCTTGGAGTATACATGGCTATAATAGTTTTCCTATGACTTTCCATAATACGTTTCTGCTTTAACTCATGCTTTGGAAAGTTTATATTTTATATTGTTTAAAGGCCTTTGGTGTCACATGTGGTATTTTGATGAAGATTCTAATGCACATTGGATATCCATTTGTAAATTTCAACAGAGAATATCAGTGGTTTTCATGCAGGGAGCTATTCCACTTTTTTTACTAAAAGATTTCACACATGCTACTGAATATTAATCAATCAGTGGGAATCCTTGCTTCCCTGATATGCTGAAGAAAGCTGGCCCAAATCCTTCAGCCCAGCATTCCGATTCATAACCGAATATTCACGTGACTTGTGGTCTATTCCTTCCCTATTGCTCTGATTTTATTGATTGATTGATTGATTGATAATACTACTATACCACTTTATAACCTGCAAACCTTGTCACATTGGATTCAGAACTGCTGCACAATGCTGACCTTCAGTCCTGTCAGGGAAAAAGGCAGCGTATAAATAAGTATATAACAACGACAATACAAATGAGGTATGCTGGTCTGGACTTTTAACTGTGTTTTTATTTTCTGGCAGTTCCCTCACTGCAAGAAATGAAGTTACAGGGAACCAGGTAGAGGGCCTTCTTGGCAGTGGCGCCCTCCCTGTGGAACGCCCTCTCATCAGAAGTCAAGGAGATAAAGAACTACACAACTTTTAGAAGACATCTGAAGGCGACCCTGTATCAGGAAGTTTTTAATGTGTGATGTTTATTACGCTTTTATATGTGCTGGTAGCCGCAGATGGGGAGGGTATAAATAATAAAATTATTATTATTATTATTATTTGTTGTTGTTGTTTTTAATATTATTACAAGAGGAGCAAATCCTCTGCTACCTCAAATAAATTTAAAATGTGTTCACATTTAATTATTTAAAAAAGAAAGAACTGACTGCATAAAATAAAATAAAATAAATATTTGCATTTATGCCCCATGCATCTGGGGTATAAAAGTAGGAGCGCCATTATTAAATAACAAAATTTACAATTGCATTGTTGTTGTTGTTGTTGTTTAGTCGTTTAGTCGTGTCCGACTCTTCGTGACCCCATGGACCAGAGAACGCCAGGCACCTCTGTCCTCCACTGCCTCCCGCAGTTTGGTCAAACTCATGCTGGTAACCTCGAAAACACTATCCAACCATCTCGTCCTCTGCTGTCCCCTTCTCCTTGTGCCCTCCATCTTTCCCAACATCAGGGTCTTCTCCAGGGAGTCTTCTCTTCTCATGAGGTGGCCAAAGTACTGGAGCCTCAGCTTCACAATCTGTCCTTCCAGTGAGCACTCAGGGTTGATTTCCTTCAGTATGGAGAGGTTTGATCTTCTTGCAGTCCATGGGACTCTCAAGAGTCTCCTCCAGCACCATAATTCAAAAGCATCAATTCTTCGGCGATCAGCCTTCTTTATGGTCCAGCTCTCACTTCCATACATCACTACTGGGAAAACCATAGCTTTAACTATACGAACCTTTGTTGGCAAGGTGATGTCTCTACTTCTCAAGATGCTGTCTAGGCCTGTCATTGCCCTTCTCCCAAGAAGCAGGCGTCTTTTAATTTCATGGCTGCTGTCACCATCTGCAGTGATCATTGAGCCCAAGAAAGTAAAACCTCTCACTACCTCCATTTCTTCCCCTTCTATTTGCCAGGAGGTGATGGGACCAGTGGCCATGATCTTCGTTTTTTTGATGTTGAGCTTCAGACCATATTTTGCGCTCTCCTCTTTCACCCTCATTAAAAGGTTCTTTAATTCCTCCTCACTTTCTGCCATCAAGGTTGTGTCATCTGCATATCTGAGGTTGTTGATATTTCTTCCGGCAATCTTAATTCCGGCTAGGGATTCATCCAGCCCAGCCTTTCGCATGATGAATTCTGCATATAAGTTAAATAAGCAGGGAGACAAAATACAGCCTTGTCGTACTCCTTTCCCAATTTTGAACCAATCAGTTGTTCCATATCCAGTTCTAACTGTAGCTTCTTGTCCCACATAAAGATTTCTCAGGAGACAGATTAGGTGATTTGGCACTCCCATTTCTTTAAGAACTTGCCATAGTTTGCCGTGGTCGACACAGTCAAAGGCTTTTGCATAGTCAATGAAGCAGAAGTAGATGTCTTTCTGGAACTCTCTAGCTTTCTCCATAATCCAGCGCATGTTTGCAATTTGGTCTCTGGTTCCTCTGCCTCTTCTAAATCCAGCTTGCACTTCTGGGAGTTCTCGGTCCACATACTGCTTGAGCCTTCCTTGTAGAATTTTAAGCATAACCTTGCTAGCGTGTGAAATGAGTGCAATTGTGCGGTAGTTGGAGCATTCTTTGGCACTGCCCTTCTTTGGGATTGGGATGTAGACTGATCTTCTCCAATCTTCTGGCCACTGCTGAGTTTTCCAAACTTGCTGGCATATTGAGTGTAGCACCTTAACAGCATCATCTTTTAAAATTTTAAATAGTTCAGCTGGAATACCATCACTCCCACTGGCCTTGTTGTTTGCAGTGCTTTCTAAGGCCCATTTGACTTCACTTTCCAGGATGTCTGGCTCAAGGTCAGCAACCACACTACCTGGGGTATACGAGACATCCATTTCTTTCTGGTATAATTCCTCTGTGTATTCTTGCCACCTCTTCTTGATGTCTTCTGCTTCTGTTAGGTCCTTTCCACTTTTGTCCTTTATTATGGAAATCTTTGTACGAAATGTTCCTTTCATATCTCCAATTTTCTTGAACAGATCTCTGGTTCTTCCCATTCTATTGCTTTCCTCTATTTCTTTGCATTGCTCGTTTAAGAAGGTCTTCTTGTCTCTCCTTGCTATTCTTTGGAAATCTGCATTCAATTTCCTGTATCTTTCACCATCTCCCTCGCATTTTGCTTGCCTTCTCTCCCCCGCTATTTGTAAGGCCTCATTGGACAGCCACTTTGCTTTCTTGCATTTCCTTTTCATTGGGATGGTTTTCGTTGCTGCCTCCTGTATAATGTTACGAGCCTCCATCCATAGTTCTTCAGGCATTCTGTCCACCAAATCTAAATCCTTAAACCTGTTCCTCACTTCCACTGTGTATTCATAAGGGATTTGACTTAGATTGTATCTTACCGGCCCTGTGGTTTTTCCTACTTTCTTCAGTTTAAGCTTGAATTTTGCTATAAGAAGCTGATGATCTGAGCCACAGTCAGCTCCAGGTCTTGTTTTTGCTGACTGTATAGAGCTTCTCCATCTTTGGCTGCAGAGAATATAATCAATCTGATTTCGATGCTGCCCATCTGGTGATGTCCATGTGTAGAGTCGTCTCTTGTGTTGTTGGAAAAGCGTGTTTGTGATGACCAGCTTGTTCTCTTGACAGAACTCTATTAGCCTTTGCCCTGCTTCGTTTTGATCTCCAAGGCCAAACTTGCCAGTTGTTCCTTTTATCTCTTGACTCCCTACTTTAGCATTCCAATCCCCTATAATGAGAAGAACATCCTTCTTTGGTGTCACTTCTATAAGGTCTTGTAAGTCTTCATAGAATTGGTCAATTTCAGTTTCTTCAGCACAAGTAGTTGGTGCATAAACTTGGATTACTGTGATGTTAAAAGGTCTGCCTTGGATTCGTATCGAGATCATTCTATCATTTTTGAGATTGCATCCCAGTACAGCTTTCGCCACTCTTTTGTTGACTATGAGGGCCACTCCATTTCTTTTACGGGTTTCTTGCCCACAGTAGTAGATATGATGGTCATCCGAACTGAATTCACCCATTCCCGTCCATTTTAGTTCACTGATGCCCAGGATGTCAATATTTATTCTTGCCATCTCATTTTTGACCACCTCCAACTTACCCAGGTTCATGGTTCTTACATTCCAGGTTCCTATGCAATATTTTTCTTTACAGCATTGGACTTTCCTTTCGCTTCCAGGCATATCCGCAACTGAGCGTCCTTTCGGCTTTGGCCCAGCTGCTTCATCAGCTCTGGATCTACTTGTACTTGCCCTCCGCTCTTCCCCAGTAGCATGTTGGACTCCTTCCAACCTGAGGGGCTCATCTTCCAGCATCATATCTTTTATATGCCTGTTGTCTTTGTCCATGGAGTTTTCTTGGCAGGGATACTGGAGTGGCTTGCCGGTTCCTCCTCCAGGTGGATCACGTTTGGTCAAAACTCTCCACTATGACCTGTTCATCTTGGGTGCCCTGCTCGGCATAGTTCATAGCTTCTCTGAGTTCTTCAAGCCCCTTCGCCACGACAAGGCAGTGATCCATGAAGGGGTACAATTGCATAGTACATGCTAATTTTGCTATTTAAATAAGAGATACAGTGGTACCTTGGGTTACATATGCTTCAGGTTACAGAAGCTTCAGGTTACAGACTCCGCTAACCCAGAAATAGTACCTCAGGTTAAGAACTTTGCTTCAGGATGAGAACAGAAATTGCGCAGCGGCAGCGCGGTGGCAGCAGGAGGCCCCATTACGTAAAGTGGTCTTCAGGTTAAGAACAGTTTCAGGTTAAGAATGGACCTCCGGAATGAATTAAGTTCTTAACCTGAGGTACCACTGTATCGGTATGGTCAGAAGTCAGCAGACGCCCTAAGACTACCACTTTTTTGAAACTTAACAGGTCTGGAATTGGCCAGTGCTTGTATGGAAGACCTCATATGAACCACATGTACCCTGCCATGGATTCCATAGTGGAAGAGCAGTGGGGTATAAAAATGTAAGTAAAGAAATAAATGTTTCAGAATTACATGCCATTTTTTCCTTATGTTGGAGATCAACGCTTCCCCATCCCCTTTTCATAGAAATGTAGAGTTGGAGGGGACCACAAGCATCATCTAGCCCATCGCTCTGCAATGCAGGAATCCTTTGCCCAATGTGGAGCTCAAACCCATGTCTCTGAGATTAAGTGTCCCATGTTTTACCATCTGAGCTATTCCAGCCAACAATTTGCTGGTTCCACCTGATTTAAGGGCCATTAAAATAGTAACAAAAAGCACACAATCATGCAATCCTTACCCTCAGAAACCAGTAATTGATACTGGATATATTTTCCCAATGCCATTTAAATTATTTCAGATCTCTTGGATGTTAATTAAAAGTAACAATTCAGGTAATATTTCTTTGCACTTTCTCCTTGATTAAGACTATCCCTCTGACCTTACTTTAGGAAGGAAAAAGAAACCCAGCGAAAATGCCTTTGAATAAATCCGTCAGGTGTAAATATATGATCACTCACAATGGTGTGTCAAGATAGTCTCTCCGATGTGTTGTTTGATATATTATGCAATCTTTTTTCTGCAGATACCCATGAGCAATCCTGAATTTCATACATATTTCTGGTACATTTTCACAATTAAAAAGCAACCCTTACCACAAACTCCAAATTGCAGATAACATTCTTTACTGTGATTTATTTGTGAGGAGTTGGAAATATAATTACAAGCTCATAATTATGCCTTGATCCACAGCGCACACTGTATAATACAAAGTAGTGTGTATGTGTTTCATCTGTAATAGGGAAAGTGTTTCTGGGCAGGTTGCAATGCTTAGAACAGGTCAGAGCAATTTTGCTACCAGGTGTTTAACTTGGTCCAGGAGTAGCTGAGAATATTGCCCTCTTTGACCATTCACACTAAAGATAACAGAACAGGTTCATGCTAACCCACTAAGTTTCCTCTTATAATTAGGGTGACAAATAAGTAGAGGCGTGAGCTATCTTTTCCAGTACATCCTTGGAGCACATATAACCTTTGTGGGTAGCCCTTAGGAGTTGGGGTTGGTTTTTTTTTGCATGTTGAGTCCCACAGTGCCACCCCCCAAAAATTCACACTTCACACTTCAATTTTTGTTTAGGTTTTTGGCATAATTTTGGCCACAACTTTATTTCAATACAAAAAATGTGAGTGGTTGCTTAGGCATTGGTTTGACTATCTGTCCTTGCCCCCCAAGGACAGAGCTGGTCCCTTCCGGACACCACCGGAAGCCAGCATGGGAAACAAGTATTGGGAGAGAAATGAGGCTGGGAATCAGTCCAACACTTCTCACCCTCATGTTCCGGTGGGGCTTGCACGGCCCAAGTCCGGCACCACGGACAAGGACGAAAGAATGGCAAGCCCCTGGATTCCTTTAACGGAATTCCCTTTCCGCATCATTTGGAGGGATAGGCACTTACCCCTCCAAGCACCAATTAACCAATGCCTAACCGCCAACCTTACAAGTTGTGACGATTTGCTACGCAGTAGGCAAAAACCAAATGGCACCAGCCAATCCGCCATATGGCAAAATTCCTACCAGGCCCCCGCTCCAAGGTGGACGACCCCATGACAGGCATAGCAAGGTCAAGAGAACCAATGAACCACCCTATAAAAGGGAGGGGGGCGGGTGATCCGTTGCAAAACGGCCAAGAGGACTTCCAATTGTCTGACTCCTATATTTATAGATTCTGACCCCTCCTCCGAATTGGCAACACTCAAAAATCCCCAGCAACCCAATTAACCCTTTACAGATTTGGGTTCCCAAATTTGCCTAGTCATGACACAGTGGCCTGTTCCCCCAACCACAACACGTGCTCTCTGTTAGGGAGAACACGCTTTACCAAAAATTGCTATCAGGTTTTGTTTAAAAAAAAAAAAAACACACGAAGCTCAATCAATGAGAAAATAAAGCCTGCCTTCAGGGATCACACTGTGCTCTGCCTGATCATGAGTAAACTTTTTATTATTATTATTATTATTACTTATGAATAAGACTGTGGTGTCTTTATACTTTTAGGAGGGATTTAAGAGCGATCTTACCAGGAACATACAATTCAATCTGAGGCAGACTGAATTGCATAATAGTAAGAGGTTCTAATGAGCCTGCAGCCAGCTTTCTGCTGTGCGTGAGAAGGGGAATGTAAACTCTGCTAAGTAGAGGAACTTGCTAGCGCAAGTTAGGATGGATATTAATAAACAATATATCCTCTCCTGTTCTGCAACCCTGAACATTCCCACAGTAAGCAGACTCAGGTCCTGAGCTGCATACAGCAGCCTGCAAAGCACCTTGGACCAGGACAGGTTCTATTCTGAAGCATCTAATTTTGATTTATTTATTTGTAATATAATAAGTTATAGAAATAAACATGTGAAACTGATATGGAAATAGACCACTCCATTCATTCCCAAGTCTAGCACATCTTGAAGGAGGACAATGGAAGCATTTCCCAGCGTTAGTGAAACAGTTGCATGGGAGCATATAACATAGCCATGGAGAGGATTCTGATGAGTTTCCATGGATAAAATTTCCCTGCTCGCAAAATTGCACTTTGACTGCAATGCAACATTTTCCAAGATAACAAGCCATGTGGAAGTGGGGGGGAAGATCTGATAAAACTTTAAAAAGGTGACTGATGTAAATCAAACAGAAATACTTTCTCTCACCCCACCATCCCATTCAACTGATTGCACAACTCAGAGCTGCAGGAAATTACTGGTTCAAATGCATTTGAATTATGACTAAATGCATACCAATGATAACAACATCTGCAGTTCCGCGAACTGCTCAGAAGAATGATATGGGTTATTAACCGCCTGGCAGAAGGTGATTGCCAGCTGGGTAAAGAAGGAGATTCTTCGGAACAAAGTGTTTTAACACAAACAGCTGCATTATGAGATGTTTTATAACCTGGATTGATTCTTCTTGGAAACAAGTTAATAAACTATGTGGGCTGTGGTACCATTCCAGCAGTCACATACAGCCAGTATGACAGAGGCCCTCCATGATGTTTTCCTCCAATCCTCATTTCTAAGCTTATATGCAGTTGGTTGTTCTTTGGAAAACTTATATAGACATAGCCCCTTGAGAGCAGAACCCTCCCTTCCGGCATTCAGTGTGGACACTGAAGAACAACTCAAGTAACACCTTCTCCCAAACAGAACTGCTCATCTCACAGCAACTTAATGGGGGGCCTTCTTCATGGTGCCCCCCCCAGCCTGTAGAATGAGTTCCCCGCCTCAACAAGGCAGGCACCTCCTGTGGTAAGCTTCTGTTGGCTGATAAAATGTATCTGTTTAGTTTTCCCTGGCCTCTCATTCCAGCTGAATGATTCCTGACAACAGTAATCGGGATATATTGGTTTTTATTAAATTGATGTCATTGCATCTTGAGTTGTAGTTTCATATTGAATTGTTTTATTGTGCAATGCTGCTGTATCATTTGTTTGTTTGTTGATACATTTATTTAATATAATATGGAAAAGCACAGAAAACACACAGCTGTATATTAATAAATATGGGAATTATTTTAAGGAGAGGCTGTATATAAATATTTTAAATAAATACATTGTCGTCATCAGAATGTAAGAATAGTCCTGCTGGGTTAAACCGATGGCCCATCTCGTCCAGCATCCTGTTCTCACAGTGGCCAACCAGATGCCTGTTTGGAAGCCAGCAAGCAAGACCTGAACACAAGAGAATTCTCCCCACCTTTGCCCTTGTTGTTCAGTTGTGTTAGTTCAATAAAGGTTCTTGCTGCTATCACTGTGCTTTGCTTTACATGAACCCATCTACAATTCAGGGTGCATTCAGTTTTCTCTCCAAGATAGAGCCTCTTCCTTCTCAACACTCCTTTTCTCCATGCCACATCCCTCCCTGGCCCTATTTTGCACCCTTCCATGAGAATTTTTGCCCAGCTGCAAGTTGTTCTTCATCTGTGTGAATGCTTTTTGCTTGCCTGTATGGAGGACACGGGTGGCGCTGTGGGTTAAACCACAGAGCCTAGGACTTGCCGATCAGAAGGTCGGCGGTTCAAATCCCCATGACGGGGTGAGCTCCCGTTGCCCAGTCCCTGCTCCTGCCAACCTAGCAGTTCGAAAGAACCTCAAAGTGCAAGTAGATAAATAGGCGGGAAGGTAAACAGCATTTCCGTGCACTGCTCTGGTTCGCTGGCCACATGACCTGGAAGCTGTACGCTGGCTCCCTTGGCCAATAAAGTGAGATGAGCACCACAACCGCAGAGTCAGTCATGACTGGACCTAATGGTCAGGGGTCCCTTTACCTATGGAGGACAGAGCACCATCCAAGCACTTGCAAAACTTCTACCATATGTGGTGGACTTGTAAACAGGTATACAAATTTTGGGAAGAGGAATTTTCTTAAATAAAAGGTGTCCCAGGGGGCGGGGCAGCGATGTCACCCCCCTTCAGGGATGACACCCAGGGCAAACTGCACCCACTGCACCCCCCTTCCTCCATCAGTGGGTCTAATCCAGCACTGCTATTTTTACATAAGGTTCTTAAGAACTGCAAATCAATTTGTACAGTCAAAATTGCTATAGAAATAACAGTTTATAAATTGCTGCTTCTGACTCATAGAGGAAGTTGCTGTTGATGGTGGATCTAATATCTTGGCAAGCTGAGGTGAAATATTTGACATTTTACAATTTGTCTACAGGAAATAACTGGCAAAACTGAACCCAGTACAATGGCAAGGAAAGGAGACAAATGGAAATATTAAAATCCAGCAGAGTAAATAATAAGAAATATTAGCTAAATGGAGCACAAAAGGGAAGTCAGTGTATTGGGAGTATTTGCAGTTGGAAATGGAAAAAAAGAATTTAATTGAAAACTCCAGTTTTCCTAAACGGAAGTTTTATGATATACCATACTTTCCAGGCATTGTCTCACAATTCACATTAATAAATAAAGTATTTTTTTATACTTTCACAAACGAAAATAAACCTACTTCCGCCTCCCCTTTTCCTTCTTTGAAATGGCCTAGTCATTAATTGGAGCAGACACCAGGAAATAAGACCATATAGAGGTGCTAAATCCATTAGCCTCACAACACAGGACATCTGAAAAAAAAGGGGGTGAAGGGGAGGAGGGATGTACAAGTGGTATGTATAACCAGGATGTCCAACTCCTTTGTGAGCCATGATTGTACTAAGTGTTTGTTTAAGGTTTCACCATCTGTAGGGGCCTGGTTACAATTCATGTGCTAAATTTATTAAGCAGGCATAGACTTAACAGGTCATTGCATAATTGGACCTTTTGCCATTTCATAGACGAGCAAGTTCTTCACTTTTTCTTTTTAATTGATATATTTATGTGCCTGGGGTCTGGAGGTTTCTCAACGCTTAGACGCAGCTTAAAAGATTTCAGATTTATCTTATAAAAGCTTTCCCCATCAGATTTTAGATATGTATTTGAAAGGGCTTCAGGCTTCACAAGAATCGGTGTGTTACAGGATGCAGTAGAAATGTGTTAGCTCCACATAAAGCTCCTTGATACAACAAGCACAAATTTCAGCATAGACCATCTATGCAATGCCTTTTGGAATTCCTTTCATTTCAGGTGGAGGTGCTTGAGGAAAATTGGCTTTTCCTATAAAAAATAACCTGACCCACAAATTTGCCAAGTTTACGCAAGTTTTCTCCTCGGGACACTTCCTAGGCCGCACAACTTTTCCAGCCACACTTCTTGTCCCAGATCACACCTACTATTGTCTCTGGTCCCATCCAATACTGGCATGCACAACCAGAAGGTTGTGTAGTGGTTTTCTTCAGCAAACACACCACTGCGGTGTTTGAGATAGCTTTACTTTGTCAGATCAACAGCAGCTGCTGAAGAACCCACGAAAGCGGAGACCGCTGACCTATAAATTACCGAGGCTTATATAAAGGCATTCCCTTCCTTTAGCTTTACACATGCATAAAAATTAAGTCACGTTCTCAGAGGAAAAGTATGCCTGCATTATCAGAGTTGCATGCTTGATTCAGCAAGAAGAACAGGGTGCCTACTTTCCATCAGACTAGCTCAAGGCTGAGTTTTTCTTGCACAAACGTTCACAGCACATTCTTCATAAAGCCTGAGTAAGCAGATTCCCCTACCAACATCCTTTCACACTGTCTTTTATGGCTTTTACATCGCTTCACATGCAGGCGATCTATCAAAGCATATAATACCATTTCTACTATAGTTGCCCAGTGGGTAATGTTACCTTTTGCCTGGAAAGATTCTCCACCCCTGATGTACACCACCTGGTAGGAAACACAATTGTTACCACCAAATAAATATTTTGGGACCTCTGCCTACACTCAAAAGAGAGCATTTCACAGAATGAGACAATCAGGAGACATGGCAATAGGTTAGCTGGCACCAGTTGGTGCAGATTTAAAGTACAATGCAGGCTTTCATAACAGAACAGACTCTAATTAGGAAAAGTGATGAGGATGGTCAACCAGCAGAAATAACTTTCTTACTATAGCAAGTATTCCCTGCAAAATGCATGGTGCAGCAGTATGGCAATCACCCACCACAGGCAAATAAATGTTTGGCAAGTTGAGGGTAACATATCAAGGATTGTCTTCTGAGTCTGTACTGGAAGATACTGTGCATGGTTCTTATTCCATATAAATTTCCAATAATGTACATTTCCCTTTTCAGATACTTAGCCTAATGGGCTCTGGCATGGAAGCATGTGCACATGCAGGCTTAACTCACAGAAGTCTGCAGATGGCTACAATTCTCATATTACCCCAAACTGAATTTAAATCTACAGCCTGCCCAACAGTTTCATGACAGTTCTCCAGTATCTGGAGATAATTTACCCCACAACTTCAAAAGTGCATTTGGTTCTACAATGTTGATCATTATTAAGCAGGAAAATGTGCAATGGATTGAATCGAATGTTTTCCATTCTCATCAAGAGCAGCTAGCTTCGATAGAACATACTGTTCCTTTGCATTTTTCTTCTTTGTTCCTATAACTTGTGTGAATGTTCTCTATAAAGATATGTTTTGATCATTAGGATGGACCACTTCAAATTCAACTGGCCTGTATATATGTATAATTTTTTTTTCTAGTAGCAGCCAGCATGTAGCAGAGAAATCCTAGAAGCAAGATAATAAGGGAGTCTTTTTCCTCTCACAGTTCCCATCTCAGTTTCATTCTTAAGTCACAGAGAAAGTGATGTGGTGCCCCTAGATAGTGATTCCTTGATTAGCAGAATGCTCATTTATAGGCCTGAAGAACTGGTTGATGGGAGCTAATTGTTGAGAGATGGCCTTTCAAAAACTCTTGGGTTTTAAAGGTGATAGCGATCAAAGCTTGGAGATGGTGAACCCTCTTCCCCCCCAGCTAAAGGGAGAATGCACATATAAGAGCACACCCTCCAAAATTTGAGAGAGCCAAATGGGACACTTGTATTCTGGTCAGCCACTCTAGCATGAGCTAGCTGACTCTTGCCAGAGTGCCCAACCAAGAAACATGTCTTTTGGTTAGCCACTCTGGCACAAGTCAAAAGGTGGGACATTCTGAAAGAACATTAGGAAGAACTTTTTGATGTTAAGAGCTGTTCAACAGTGGAACCAACTCCCACGAGAGGTGATGGACTTTCCTTCATTGGAGGTTAAAAGCAGAGGTTGGATGGCCATCTGTCACGTATGCTTCACTTGAGATTCCTGCATTGCAGGGGTTTGGACTTGATGATTCTTGGGGTCCCTTCCCAACTCTACAATTCTATGATTCATGAATGTTAGAACTTTGCATGTTGGAAGAGACCAGTGGGAAGAGGACAACAGAAGCAGGAAAAGTTGTGAATTAGCTTAAGGCTAGAAGCATATTTGAAATGCAGGTCTCCCTTTCCTTTGGGATTCCAACATTTATATATTTATACTTTATTTATCCTGCATTTTATCCAGCAGGATGCCTTTCATCTAAAAGTACATTCTCTACAAATAATGGATATTGCTTAGTTAGGAACTGGGGCAGAGGTGGGAAACATTTACCAATCATATATTATATTAGTACAGAAGCTGCAAATTGTTCTCACACCACTCCAATCATCATCATCATCATCATCATCTATTATTTATACCCCACCCATATGACTGGGTTTCCCCAGCCACTCTGGGTGGCTCCTAACAGAATACTAAAGACACGATAAAAGATCAAACATTAAAACTTCCCTAAACAGGGCTGCTTTCAGATGTCTTCTAAAATCATATAGTTGTTTCCTTAACATATCATGGGAGGATATTCCACAGGGTGGGCGCCACTGCTGAGAAGGCCCTGTGCCTGGTTCCCTGTAACCTCACTTCTTGCAGTGAGGTACTCGGAGAAGGCCCTCGGAGCTGGACTGAAAGATGGAGGGGGAGATGCTCCTTCAGTTATACTGGACCAAGGCCATTTAGGGCTTTAAAGGTCAGCGCCAACACTTTGAATTGTACCTGAAAATGTACTGGGAGCCAATGCAGGTCTTTCAGGACTGGTGTTATATGGCCTTGGCAGCCACTCCAAGTCACAAGTCTAGCTGTTGCATTCTGGATTAGTTGTAGTTTCCAGGTCACCTTCAAAGGTAGCCCCACGTAGAGCACATTGCAGTAGTCCAAGCGGGAAATAACCAGAGCATGCACCACTCTGCTGAGACAGTCTATGGGCAGGTAGGGTCTCAGCCTGCGTACCACATGGAGCTGGTAGACAGCTGCCCTGGACACAGAATTGACCTGCACCTCCATGGACAACTGTGAGTCCAAAATGACTCCCAGGCTGCGCACCTGGTCCTTCAGGGGCACAGTTACCCCATTTAGGACGAGGGCATCCCCCCAAAAACAGTACTTCTGTCTAGTCAGGATTCAACCTCAATCTATATATTCCAAGACTTTAGTAACCTAAACCAGGGACCCTTAGACCTCAGCAAAGGGAATTTATACTCATATAAGTGCCCCATATAAGTTAATACCCTTTGGGTAGAATATGCCTAAAGCAAATGGCACTCTTTGAAGGACCAGAGCTCACGAATTATTTTTCCTCCAGGTTCACAGAGTGGCATACATTTTGATAGCCCTGTAAAATATTAGTGGCTAATATGGGGATCTAATTAGACCCCTGTCAGGTTTAACATGCACTTTAAGTATGTGAAATGACCAAAGTAGGTGGTAGGGAGCTATTGTGCCAATCATGATTTTGGGCAGCATTTATGGTTATTTATTATCCTACTGACAGGCCAGCCAAAACTTACATGATTTGGGGCTTAACCTCTGCTTTCTGGTGACTGATTTCTAGCTTTCTCTGAGACCATAGAACAGAGGAATATAGACATCTTTGCAAATAAAGCTCTCCCATTGGCTTGTGACTCCAGCTTGGAAGCTGTGCTTCTTCTTTTCCAGAAGCAAGGATGTTAGTGCTTTATAGACATTACTCCAGTCAATAATACAATTACATAGTAAATTGATACCATGCTAGATCTACAAATAAATAACAATAAAACCAAGATTGTCATTATATACAAAAAAAAGTTTCCCAAGAGTTCCATTCATTTCAGCTGGGCTTATATACAAATTTTCACCCTGGGTGAAAGTAATGAGGGTATTCTACAGTAAACATGGATATAAATTTTGTGTTGCGTGTTAGCTTAGGGCAAATATTTGATTATCACTTTTTTGTGAAGAACTACAATTCTAAATTAGTCTACTAATGTTAGATTGGATCTAGTGTCTGTGCCAGAGATGAGGAACCAGCTGTGGCCATCTAGATGTTGTTAAACATTAAATCCCATCAGTCCTAGCCACCATGTCCAATAGTCACAAATAATGAGAGCTGTAATACCTCAACATCAGGAGGGCCACAGGTTTCCTGTTCCTAGTCTAGGCTGATGTGCTTGATGTACTACTAACTTATTAGATGTACTCAGAAGTGAGTTCCATCAAAATTGGTAGGACTTTATTTCACATAAACATAGTTATGTTTACGCTGTCCATATAGCTTCCATATCCTATCTTGGACAAAAATACAACTCTGTATTTGATCATCTGATAATGAAAATTCGTATTTGTGGAGACTCCCAATGTATTTTTCCAGGGTTCTTTAACTTTGGTGTGCAGGTGTGTGTGACAGGGATGGCTATGATTTCCTTGCAACATGGATTATGCAAACATGGAAAGAAATAGAAATGGGACCAAACAAGCATAAATCTAAGAGCTTCTGTTTAAACATTTCACTGATTGCATTCTTACTTTTAGACATCAAACCCAAACACAGTCATGGCCATAGTAGGTTGAGCCAACATGTTCCATTTCAGGTCTGAGGAAAGTGGTTGGTTGCAGTGGCGTAGTGTGGGGGGTGCAGGGGGGGCGGCCGCACCGGACGCAACATCTGGGGGTTAGGGTTAGGGTGCGCAAATCCACGGGTAAAGGGGCGAAAATCCAGGTGCTGACAACCCATGCTACGCCACTGGTTGGTTGACCAAGAATCTGCCTGTGTGGAAGAAGGACTCTTACTTGAAGGAAGTGGCAGAGAAAAAGGAATGACAAGGGGTTTGGAGGAGCAGGTCTTTCCCCCACTTTATTATGAACTATTGTGATTTCCCTGACATCTAACTGTGGGTGTGCAGATTGGGAGGTGGCACTCTTCACACACCACACTCCCATTAAGAAACGTGCAATGTAGCACACAATCTGATTTAGAGTAAACAACAGTAAACTGTAGCATCAATAATTCCTAGTGGTGCATGCACGTTAATGGCTCTGGTGCATAATCAAGTGAGTCAATTAAATTTTAAAAGAGCTATGTTGGCTCACGCTCTTCAAGGAACAACACAGATGGAAATAGGGCTATTTGCTAAATGAGATCGGACAAAGTTGGCAAGCCAAGAAAGTGTGTAAAGGGCCCATTACCAACAATGCTGGGTATAAACACATCACAATTATACGCAAAGCATTTTGACAGTGATGCCTTTAAAGCACTTGAAAGACTGCTCAATTAACAACAACAAAAAGTATTTCTTAATACAACACAATTGGCAAAAAAGGGAGTAGCCACTGAGCATTGCAGAGCTCTGTTCTTACAACCACTCAGCATAGGGAAGGGATTACATGTACTCCTACATCTCCCATTGCGGCAGAAAAAGCACTACATAATCAGCTGTAAGCAGCCCAGGAATTGCATTTCCTTGTCATGTATAATCACTACACTGTTGTCTACAATTGTAGGAAAAATAAACACATTGCAACTGATTAGTTACTGGGAGAAATTTCCCAGGAAGCTTTAGTTTTAAAATAAGCTCTTTGGGAGCACCCCAGGTTCTTGTGAGTGGGCAAAAATGATCACCTGTATTGTAACTTTGATCCGGTGCTGGCTTGAAGTCATTGAGAAGGCTAATACTACCAATGAGAGCCTTCTTATAGGAGTGCTTTTTTCCTATCATCCAGGCACTGCAAGTTTTACAACCTCTCCATAAGCAGTTAGGTGCACAGGAAACTGCATTATACTGAGTCAGACCCTTGGTCAATCTAGCTCAGTACTGGCCTATACTGACTGGCAGCTCTCCAGGGTTTCAGATCAGTGAGTGGCGATGACACCTGTTCATAGTGTTTGCCTAGCTTCTTGTTACTGCTGCCATGTGGGATGTTATAGGAAAACATCATCATCATCATATTTAGACCCAGCCCATCTGGCTGGGTTTTCCCAATCACTCTGGGTGGCTTCCAACAGAACACCAATAACAAAGCATGTTCTCCCTAAAATGAGAGCACATGTTGCGGTGGGGTCTGCCAGGCCAACCTTCTGTTGCCAGGCAGGTTAATGCTGATTGCCTGAAGCAACGATTGGATGACCGGGTTGCTGGGGCAAATTGCATGTTGCAAATTGGGTGGGTGGGACCAAAGGCTTTAAATATTGGGGCACTCTGCTTTTGCTTTCTCTTTCGCTGAGTGCATCGGATCACCCACCGACCCACCCGCCCTGTGTTCCAGTTGACCTTGCTATGCCTGTCATGGGATCGGCTGCCATTGGGGCAGGGGCCTAGTAGGAATTTTGTCCATTTGGCTGATTGGCTGGTGCCATTTGGTTTTTGCCTACTACTTAGCAATTCGTCACAACGTGTAAGGTTGTGGTTAGGCATTGGTTATAAAAATTGGAGGAGGAGGGGTCAGGATAGGCTGTGCCTGCCCCTCCAATGGTGGTGTGGAAGGGAATTCTGTTAAAAGAATCCTGGGGCTTGCCACGATTTCGTCCAATCCCTGAAATGGGACCAGGGTTGGCAAGCCTTGGGGAGCTGGTGGGGGACTGTCGCTCAGCTCAACTGATCCCCAACATTGTTTTCCCTTCACTGGCTTCCGAGGGAGTTCGGAAAGTCAGTTCTGTCCCAGGCAGGGGGACAGATAGTCATAACCAATGCCTAAGCAACCACTCACAGATTATGTATTTTAATAAAGTTGTGGCCAAAATTATGCCAAAAACCTTAAACAAAAATTACATGTGATTTGTGAATTATTTTGAGGGGTGGCTTGGGGATCTCCACTCCATAATAAAAAAGCAAATACATCAAACATTAAAAACTTCCCTAAACAAGGCTGCTTTCAGATGTCTTCTAAAAGTCATATAGTTTATTTCCTTTACACCTGAAGGCAGGGTGTTCCACAGAGCGGGTGCTACTACCGGGAAGGCCCTCCGCCTGGTTCTCTGTAACCTCACTACTCGCAATGAGGAAATCACCAGAAGGCCCTCAGAGCTGGACCTTGGTGTCCAGGCCGAACGATGAGAGTGGAGACACTCCTTCAGATATACTGGGCTGAGGCCATTTAGGGTCAGCACCAACACTTTGAATTGTGCTCGGAAACATACTGGAAGACAATGTAGTTCTTTCAGGACCGGTGTTATGTGGTCTCGGTGGCCACTCTAAGTCACCAGTGTAGCTGCTACATTCTGAATTAGTTGTAGTTTCTGGGTCACCTTCAAAGAGTGCATTGCAGTAGTCCAAGCGGGAGATAACCAGAGCATGCACCACTCTGAGAAGTTCCCCGGGCAGATAAGGTCTCAGCCTGTGTACCAGAGGGTAG
Source organism: Podarcis melisellensis (assembly GCF_964234715.1). Lineage (NCBI taxonomy): Eukaryota > Metazoa > Chordata > Lepidosauria > Squamata > Lacertidae > Podarcis > Podarcis melisellensis. The sequence continues at coordinate 25,142,699 of NC_138528.1, read as the reverse complement.
ACAGCTTCCCAGAATACATGTTGGATGGCCCTTTCCTAGATTCAGAGGATTCCCTCAATTCAACAGAGTCTGGCTGTTTCACCCAACTGGCAGACAGACACCAAGATTTCATCTTATCTCCTATTTCACTTTCTCTCTGTCTCTTTCATATCATGAAAATCTTCTAATTTATTTCAGGTAGTCATGTTTAAAGCTAAAACACTCACTGCAGCTGTTTGGCAGGTCTTGTTGGGAATCTCAGGTGAGTTACCCATGCAGTGCAAGTTGCTCCCAGTACCAGTTTCCATATGGAAGCAGTGAAAGGTTCAGATAGTTTGCTGTCACTGAAGATAAGGCTCAGTAAAACAGCTCTGGATGTAGAAATATACAGCTCGTAAGCTTTTGCAGATACAAATATATACAGATACATACAAGCACAAAGTATCTCTGCAATTCTAGAAGTAACAGCAGAACAGCAGATAGACACTACTGAAGTGACTTGCATTAACCACAGATATAGTTAGGGCACTGGGCTGTTACTATAGCAGCTGATTCGGCTGAGCTTGCACCTGCAATTAGCTCACGCATTGAGTGATTTACGCTCAGGAAGGAAATTAATCCTTTCTCATGTACAATTACTCCAACAAATCTGACCACCAGGCTTCTGTGACGTTAAGGAAGTATAGCCAGTAGCTAGCAAATACTTAACATGCTATAGAAAGAATGGCTATAATATGACTTAGGTCCTGTTCACATCTTCAATGTAGGTATCCTGAAAATGTATTTTTGTGTTCAGAGGATCATCATGGTGATTAACCCCAGACCTACATATAGAAAACTGACCCTGTGCACATGTAGTCTGGGGCTGTGCACAATGTAGCACTAAGATTAATGTCCATTTAGCACAAGGACTCCTTCTTGTGCAAGTGGAATGTTTTATCTCTTCCCTCCCCTCATGGATTCCTTAAATCTATTCTTGGAGTTTCCAATTTGGAGCAAATATGGGGGTGGTGCTGTGTGTGCAGGGAGAGGAGGAAAGGAGGGAATCCTGTTCTGTTAGCATTAATTCTTGCCTGAACACAACTATTTAGTTGCATACCGCTCCTTGTCCTGGCAACATCTTTTCAGGGTTCTTTGCCTCCCTGTTGGCTGCTCCAAGCCCTCCTGAGCCCAAATTGAGGCTCTCCGCTCTGCCAGCAAGCCAAGAGCTGCGTAGCCAGGATCCCTGCTCCCTCTTGCCAAGTGGCAGAAGCTGAAGTGGAAAGGGGAGATCTCCCCACTTCTCCAACTCTGGCTCCCACCATTCAGCCCCCACCTTTCTTCTCCAATATTGGAGCCTGAAACTGACAGTTCTGGATGCTCATGACAGTATCCTGCACAGATAACAGCTGCTGCATTTTGATTGGCTTGAGGATGTCACAAGTCCACTCCTTAGCAGTCTGATTACATACACTGCTCTCCAAATAATGTGTACAACCTTGTCTAGACTGTAGAGGAAAGTATTTGGGGTGGTCTTGTAATACAGAAGTGGAGTGTTTTTGTTTTTTAAAAACTTTCATTATAACAAATACACTAAGGACTATTTTGCTAAGACTTTAATTTATTTGATGCTATGGTTTCAATGAAAAGATTTCATATTTCATCACCATCTGGCCTAGACAGTGCTTCAGATTTCTTGTCCAAAAAACACTAGCAGTCATATCTAAATCTCTAAACATAAAATGTGGCTCTCCCTCTTGGATTTGGCATATTGATGTGGTCATTCTTTGAAAATAAAGCCCCCTCATCACCTGACAGACACATGATAGCAGAATATCTGCAGTAAAGATCTCCAGCTAGTTGTACACTCCTTTTCAGGCTTACTGCTACATCTGGGATTCTGTCATCCCCCCTCTTAGAAACAGGAGAATACATTTCCTCCTTTTACATATTTCTCTAGCAATTCCTTTAGCCAGCGGAAGAGAATAGCTGCATATAAGGTTTACCTCCTACAGTTCTTTCAGCACCTGCAAAAGCCTGCATTAAACCAAAGTTCCAACTCATAGATTTGGTAAAGGTCCCAAAGGCCGTTCATCTGGCTAACTTTGTATATTAGATGCCAAACCCAATATACAGAACATAGAATGGAAGTTGCTGCATGACTCTGAATCAGGTTGATGGTAGCTTGTACTATAACCTCAGCACAGACCAAGATCTTCAGCAGAGATCTTACCGAGCTCTCCTGACTGAGTCTGTGTATGTGTTACTGGCTTAAAATGTCTCAAGATAGTTTTTTATTATTGCTGTGTTTCAAGCCAGTTTTGCCCATTGCTATACACATTAGCATGGGTTGATGTGTATTGAAGTCACCCACTGTATGTCCCTACTAATGGGTGGAGACTGAGTGGTGGAATCCAGAATTCCTGAAAAAAATTCAGTGCAAGTTGGATAAGCATACAGTGCTCAAGCTGGATTGAAGCTGGCTGGGGTGAGGGAAGGTACCAAAATGCAGTTTTTCACTAGACTCTACAGGCTAACTCTGGCTCCTGGGTAGCCTTGTGTGTACACAGATTCAAAAAGGAGCAGTGGGAGTGCACTGGAGCCAGAGGAAATATTATTGCGTACACAGCCCAAGATTATTTAGCTGGTGTCACATATTGAACTTTAGACCTTGTACATACAAACTGTAAGCAATAGCAGTGAGTTATTTACCACTTCAATTCCTTTCCTTCCATTAGCAACTAGAAGGGTAGACTTTAGTGACTACCCCTTTTAAAAAGCAATTGAACATGGCATTTATTCTGCAGATGACATCGGAAAAACAGAGCTCTTGGGAGACTACATTGTCAAGGCAGTGTGGGTCTGTGCAATCCCTAAATCAGTTGTGGGAAATATGTGGGTCTGCAGGTGTTGTTGAACTACAATTAACACAGCCCAACAGGACAATGACAATAATCCACCAACAGCATACAAATCAATATGGCTAACCTGATCCAAAACACACACACACCTCACTCACACACGAAAACAAAGATCACCACAGCCAATCACAAGCAAACAATCGCACCCTAGGCCAACCCCAACCTCTCTCACCACCAAAGGAACACAAGTGAACAACACAAGCAACGCTGACACCAAACTCTACATACATTAAACATAATAGAAACACCGCCACCTGACCCCACCCCCATCCATCTTCCCTCTCTCCACCCCCCTTCTTCTTTCTTTCTTTTTTCTTCTCCCCCTAATGCCTCAACAAATGAAACGGATTTGTAAAAACGTTACATGGAAGAAGAAGAAAAAAATACGAGGCACTACACTTCTGTAAAACAAGAAAATCCTTAATATAAAAACAACAACAATTAACAGCATCACTGACCATTGACCACGCTGGCTGGAGCTGATGGGAGTTGTGGCCCCAAGTTCCCTGGCTCTGCTAACAATATTCAAAGCATTTCACATAGTTATCCTTGCATCCACCAGAAGATAGATCAGCATTATTATCCTCGTATTGCAGCTGCCGTTCAGAAACATCTGGACAACCACAGGTTCCCCAAACTTGCTCTGTAGCATTATGTAAATACTAAACATTTTGACAAAATTTCAGAGAAATGTCTGACTAGGCCTGCAGGTTGTTCTTGTGGATTGTGACCATTGCGTTGCAGGAATTCCTGTGGATTTTAGTGGGACTGGCCTTTGTTGGACACAGAATGTAGGATGAAGAACAGCTAGACAAAAGGTAGGCAAGCCGCTGCCTTCCTGAAGTTTTTCTAATTATTTCATTTATTAATTAAATTTGCATACCACATTTCTTCTGTGGATCTCAGGGCAATTCACAACATAAAATTACAATACAAAAGTTCTGGTCTACAGCTCCCATCTTCCCTGACCATTAATACTCATACGGTCTTATGCTATTTGTAGTGAAGAACATCTCGAGGTCACCAGGTTGCCTAACCATAAGAGAGACCTTGGGCCTAATTTCACATGACTATTCTTACATTCTTATTATAAAGCATTTCCACTAGAAGAATTCCCCATGATATCATGATATGCATATCTTTTTCTTCATTTCTTCATTAAATAAAAAAAAACAAAAAAATCATTGTGGAATGAGGACAGGGGTTTTCAATTTAGGAAAGAGTTTGATTACACAAATACTTTACAGTCAGAAATAAGAGAAACAACACTTCTTTTCTTCCAAGAACAAAAAAGAAAGAAAGTTAGTTTATATCTGGCTGGCTTGCTGCATTTTAATATATTCCAGCAAACAACCCCATTGATTTTTATTTGCATGTGTGAAATCGCACACAAGAAAAGACCCGGTTTTCAATGTCAATCTCATATGGAAGGCTCAAGGGAGCTGCTAATGTAACTATCTCAAGTGGTAATAGGGATTTGTTTACTCCTCCACCACCAGTTGAAATTCAGCTGAAGTCATGTTTTGTGGCTAAAATTTCATTACCATCTGATCAGATCTGCTCAGTGGTCTCTGTGTTATGTGTTGTTGATTGTAATCCAATTCCTGTTGGATTGGATTGGAAGGGTATTCAAGTCAAAACACACATCATTATAATTGAGGCTAAGTGTCACCTTCATTAGCAAACTGAAAGAAAGGTCAGGGTTTGAACAGAGCAGAGGGAGACATGGTTCTCTTCCAGCCCCAACACAGGCCCCTAGAGAAGATGCCTCAAAGAGGCAGCATGAGAAAGTTGGTCTTGCTGGCGTCTGACCAGAGTTGTTGTGAAGAATGTACTGTAGTGCTTAAATTACAAAATGGGGAGGAATATCCCACCCACTTTGAATGAACTATTTGTAGACCACAAAAGGGGAGCAGATATTTGGTGAGTGGGAGGAAACAGCAAAATTCTAAGAAAATGGTTCTTTGTTGGGGGGGGGGAGCAGGGTGTCCTCTGATAAATATACGGTGACTTTGAGGCTTACTTTCTTTCCTTTATGAAAAAAAGGACTGAAAATCCTCTTCTCAGTCTGAGCAACTCATCTCACTGAGTGCCTTGCCCCACTCTCCATAGCTGCCATAATCTTAGATCACATAGTCTGCTTTCTGGCTCTTTTGGGCTGTGATGGGCCCATCACAGGGGCTCTCTGATCCTTTAGTGGCACATTGCCCTTTAAGTAGGCCCTGAGTAGGGAGCCAGTGTGGTGTAGTGGTTAAGAGCGGTAGTCTCCTAATCTGGGGAACCGGGTTCGCGTCTCCGCTCCTCCACATGCAGCTGCTGGGTGACCTTGGGCCAGTCACACTTCTGTGAAGTCTCTCAGCCCCACTCACCTCACAGAGTGTTTGTTGTGGGGGAGGAAGGGAAAGGAGAATGTTAGCCGCTTTGAGACTCCTGAAGGGGAGTGAAAGGCGGGATATCAAATCCAAACTCTTCTTCTTCTTCTTCTTGATCCACACCACCAAACATTAAGCAGGCAATGGATCCCAAGGAGACCATGATTGGTCATTGCCTGAAGGCTCTACTTGGGAGAGAAGCAATGGGACATGGCATTCTCAGTCACCTGCCTGATGAAAGGGAAGGAGCCCAGCTGCAGGAGGAAGGGTGGGTAAACCTGGAGGATATAAAATGCCTCTGAGATGGGGTAGAGCCCAGTGAATACACTGGGAACAGGCTGAAATAACAGTATCTGTGAGGAACATCTAAAGGAGGCTTGTCTCTCACACCCCAGGCCTAAGCTATCTTCAGCTCCATTGGGTGAGGCCAAAAAGGGAATCCCTGAATTTTTAACTTACTCAGCCCTCTTCCTCAACAGGGTGACATAGGTGTCCTAGATTTAAGCTTGCCACGGCCAACTGCATGGAAGTCATACACAGCAAGTTAAGAGGCCTACTCATTGGTGAGAGTAACATGAAACATGGGTGGAAGTGTGCATGTGAAGCAACAGATCTGAAACAAAGCTGTACTTGCAGCAACCTAGACCTGAGTCAGTGCCTTCTTTGACCTCTTGGTCAGGTATGGACCCACAGAAGATATGGAATATCACTCTTTTGAAGTGCCTCTTCCCCTGGGTTACAGTGCAGGAACCTTGCCTGCTTACTTCAGGTCCATTTTTGACCATGTCATCTTTCAACCTCAGTCTGCCTTGGACTTCCAGCTGCAGAGGCCTAACAGGAACTTCCATCACCAGGGAAACCTTTAGAGGTGAGAGCTCTGTATATGATTTGGCATCCAAGACCTTGCAGGAAGTTACATGTTTAGGGTAATTGCCCTTCAGTGGTGACTAAGATGGAAGGCATCCCTTGGATGGTAGGTCAGGGTGCGAGACTAGCTGACCCCATATGCACATTGCCTTATCATTTGACTACAGCTGTGTGTCTTGTGCCCAGAAATAAAAGCCTTGTGTTGGAAGAAAGGCTGGAAACCAATGACCATTGATGATTCTCTACATTTCCTGGCTCCTTAAATCCATAATAATGAGAAGCTGGTGTCGAGGTGTGTGTGTGTGTGTGTGTGTGTGTGTACTTAGCTACCAAGTTATCTGTAGTTGGGACATATATTCTCAAGGGGATCATGTATACACACAATCACTATTTACTGGACTGCCTGTGGATGTCTAGATCTTCCTGAGACAATATTCATGTTTTCAAAAGTACTAGCACAAAGGGGTCCTATTTGTTACCTCAGAAATACTAGCTGGGTCTGCCTTTCAACCAAGGTCCCAGTAGACCTTTTCACTCAACCAATGAGCATATTGATTTACTGCCTCCCACATATGTAACTTGAAAACACCTGCAATGATGCAGAATAGTCTGAAATTGCTGTGGCTGCTGGCTTAAAAAACAGAACAAAACACTGCACGACATGTTGCTGAGAGAGGCTTTAAAGGATGCCTGAGTGATGTCTAATTTCCAGTGGAAATTACATACGGAGGGTTGATCACAAAACCGTTTTGAATCCTACAGTGGCATTATGCCAATCAAAGAAAAGATAAAATTGAAGTTTTGCTTCCAAGTCTTCCTGGGCTCAAGCTTCACTTTGCTGGTCATCCCCAGAAAACTCAGTTCACCTTACATCTTAAATGCTCACCTCACCCATCATGTCTCTCCATGAAGATGTACTATTGAAGTGTCACGACTTCTGCCTCCAAGACTGATCAAGTTTCAAGTTACTTCCAGTAAGTCTCCTAAATAGAACATTTGGCACCAGTATGAAGTCATGGTGGTTTAGAGAATACCCTTGAAATAGACATGATGGATAAAGTGTGCTTTAGAAAAGAGGGAGCCACCTATAGAGCTTTTAATTCCACATCATTGTAAGTTAAGGGTGTATGTACATATGCAAAACAAAGCAAATTGCACAATCAGCAAACCCAGTGTACTAGTGTTTAGTGTTTATATGGTCAAAGTTGGCATTTCCATATCTCTACTGACTACTGCAGCCATGTTTAAATCTCTGAGCATTCTCACCGGCCATAAATCTTATTTATTTTACATAGGGAGCTGTAAATCATTCATTTAAATACATGAACACAGATTTCACACCTGCTTAGCTTTTACTGATACTTTATAATGCAGATTTAGCTTCTGCTCACCTGTCTCATCTTATAGGCACAAATTCATTCTGACTGCAATACCAATGAATTCAAGAGAGATCAGCACAGCAGAAATTTGGTCCATAATGTTCACCTAACATAAAGGATTTCCCACCTGACACTTCCTTGTTATTTCTCGTTATTTCATCCGTCCATCCCCCCCTTCAAGACAAAGGAAATGGGGAAAGGTCATAGTTGAGTGACTGAGCATCTGCTTTGCATCTGGAAGGTCTTGGGTTCAACCCCCAGCATCAAGTAGGACTGGAAATGTCCTTTGTCTCAGATACTGGAGAGCTGATGCCAGTAGTACTCAGACCGGGGCATTCACAGGGAAACCAAAATGCTTGTTTACAAAGCTATTGTACAACCAACCTTACTGTATGCTTGTGAAACATGGACCACTTATAAACTCCACTCTCCAACTCCTTGAAAGATTCCATCAACAGTGTCTCTGAAAAACTCTAAATATCACTTGGGAAGACAGGTGAACTAATGCCAGTGTACTGGAAGATGCAACGATCACCAGTGCCAAAGCAATTATTCTTCAGCATCAACTTCATTGGACTAGTCGTGTTGTTCGGTGCCTGATTATCATCTTCCAAAGTAGTTACTCTATTTCGAATTTAAAAATGGAAAGCATAGTGCTGGTGGTCAACAAAAGAGGTTTAAAGACTCTCTCAAGGCAAATCTTTAAAAAATGTAGGATAAACACGAATAACTGGGAAACACTAGCCTGTGAGCACTCCAATTGGAGAACAGTCTTTACCAAAGGTGTCGTGGACTTTGAAGATGCTCAGGCTCAGGACGAAGGGGAGAAACATGCTAAGAGGAAGGCATGTTTGGCAAACCCTCACCAAGATCAACTCCCACCTGGAAACCTATGTCCCCACTGTGGAAGGACGTATGGATCCAGAATTGGCATCCACAGTCACTTATGGACTCACTGTTAAGACTGTGTTCATGGAAGACAATCTTACTCGGCTACGACTGATCACCAAATAAGAAGTACTCAATTAGATGGACCAATGATCTGATTCAGTATAAAAAAGACTTACCAAAAAAGCAAATGTCACAAGAACAGCCCCCTAAGACCATCCTGGCCTAACCCAAGAGAAGTGAGTAAATGCAAAGTTGGCTGTTGCTTAGCTATTGGTATCAGCTCTATTGTTATTTCTCTCTCTCTCTCTAGATAATGTTTAGGGCTGTTGTCTGCACCACAGTTGCTTTTTTAGATCTTAGACTAGGAGCTGAGAGACCAGAGTTCAAATCCCCATTTGAACATGAAGCTCTCTAGGTGACTTTGGTCCAGTTACCAGCTCTCAGCTTAACTTACCTCACAAGGTTGTTGTGAGGATAACATGATGGGGAGGCATATGTGCCACCTTGATGATAGTTGGGATATAAATGTAATAATAAGCAGCACTATTTTTTTCTAGAAAACAGGTGCTGGAACTCACCATGAACACCTCCCTCATTCTCCCAGAATGGCAATGGTGCCCACCTGAGAGGTGTCAGAACTGAGTTCCTGTGAGTTCAACTGGGGGGAAAAAGTCCTGATAATAAGTAAACACATGTTTTAAATACACTGAAAACAAGGCAAAATTAAGAGGTCCTGGTTATCTCTTTCATTCACTCCCTTTTCAGCCTTGATTTACCCCTTAACCATGTCTAGTGGGTTGCAGGGCTGAGCCTCAAGATAAGTGCACCATCCTTTTATTTTAAGTAGAAAACCACAGCTGTAATGTACATTCCCCACCTTTTAAAACCGTCTGCTTTTTCAATGCAAGAGAATTTTACTTAATCTTTACTGTGTAATCAATACATCCTTCCCTTCAGGTGGTTGGAAGGCCCCTTCCCTTTTAACAGCACCTCCAAGACTGACCTTGCATCCAGTATTCATTATTCTGTGCTCCCTTCTCCACCATGCAATGGCTTACATACTTCCTTTCATGTCTTGTAGCATCACCATGCTGCAAAACAAACTTTGATACTTGGGAAGGCCCTTGAATAACATGCCTTTGAAGCTGTATAGGGTGTTGTTGTTTTTTAATGCCAGCAAACGAGAGGAATTTCAAATGCTGCTGCGGTTCCTTGCTTAGGGGACGTGCATGAATTCTACCCTGTCTTGCTGAAGAGTCATGTTGAGCCTTAATGTGAGGAAATCTCCTCTCCATTTCCCACACTTAGGCAGAATTTGAAATGGAAGTCAGGTTTCTTCCTGGCCTGCCCTGCTCAGACTGTTCTTAATAAATTCTCTTGTTATTTCTAGGCCAATTGTTGTAATTATGTTTTTGTTGGCCTTCTGCATTATACTTCATCTCCAGATGGTCCACAGTTTGGCTTGCTGGCTTTTCCCCAAATGCAAAAATAGAAGGAATATTACACTATTTCCCCTCTGCCTTACTATTCCCCACCCCCATGTATATATTTGTCAATGGGTAGACTTTAAGATTCTACCTCGCAGGGCACTTGATATCTCAATTATTTCATTGTGGGAGAGAATCCCTAGGGAGATCTTATTTTCCACTCCAGACTTAACATTGTGTTGGCAGTATAAGGATATATTCATTGGGACTGTGACATCATTTTCTGAAATGCCTGGCTATTCAGATGTTGCTTTGCTTTCCAATATGGATTAAAAGGACATGGATGTCCTATGGCACACTACATTCTGAGGCCCCAGGGCTCTCCAACACATTTGAGACTCTCTGGTCTTACAACATCTGCCTTACTCCAACACTGCACTGGAATTCTCAGACGGCATGAACAGCAGTATAACCTTAGAGAAAAGAGTGAAAGGGTCATTTCGGATATTTCTTACACTACAACATATGAAGTAGTTCAGTAACATTCATCCACTGTTTCTTAAATGTGTGGGAGATGGGTTGTGAAACACTTAGAAAGTAAGCAATGTGCTAATGTCATTTCACATCTGTAATGAAAGCTGCACAGCAGCATTTTGCATATCCAAAAGCTTCCAAGTTGCCTTCAAGGTCAGCTCCACATATAGTGCACTACAGTAGTCAAGTAGGGAGGTCACAAGAGCATCAGTTAGCATTATAAGAGTCTTTTTAGCCAGAGAATAGAGGTTGCATAGCTAATGGAGCAGATAATGCATTTCTTTTATAAAACAGCCTTGCTCAGGAGTTATATGAACCTATGAAGGAAAAGCAGGATCATGCATGTCGAAGACTCATACATCTATTACAGGGTCTGAAGGAGCCGCTTTAGTTCAAATCTGCTCAACGGGGTAAACTCCCATTGGTTTGTCCCAGCTCCTGCCAACCTAGCAGTTCAAAAGCATACCAGCACAAGTAGATAAAAAGGTACCACTGTGACGGGAAGGTAGAAGGTGTTTCCATGTGCTCTGGCGCTCTTCACAGTTTTCCATGCACCAGAGTAGTTTAGTCATGCTAGCCACATGACCCAGAAAGCTGTCTGCAGACAACCACAGGCTTCCTTGGCCTGAAAGCAAGATGAGCGCCATACCCCATCATTGAATTTGACTGTACTTAACCATCCAGGGGTCCTTTACCTTTACCATACCTTTTTATTTTTAACTGTGTACACAAGTGGCTCTTCCCACATGATCAGTAATCCTTCAAAATGACTCTGTGGTGGATCTTTCAGACTTAATAATGAATGTGTCATTGGGTGCACTCAAACCCACTCATTCATGCAACATTTTAAAGGGGTAGTGATACGTTAACATGGATTCAAAGAACTGTGGAAAAAGTTCCACCTAGACTTATTTTCCCTGCCCAGCAGTTCCACACAGATAAAGCTGCTTTTTAAAAAATAAATAAATAAATAACAATATATTTTTTTTAGGATTTTCGAAACAGAAATGAAGAGGTAAACAAGTTTTGGTTATTCCCCTCACTCTGCAGTTTCCTGATGCCCAAACCGACTCTAGAGGGATGGGGATGCCTTTGGACCAGATTTGGAGGTTATGAGGGGTAGTCGTAACAAGATTTTGGGGTTATGAGCAAAATTTGCCTCCTTCCACTGACATATGTCTTCCCTCACCAGAAAGAGACCAGTTGGACACCACTTGTCAGTTGGGATATTTTATGGCAGATTTTACTGAACCTTTTTCTTTTAATTAGTTGAAGTAGCTGTCCGATTAAGGAGAAGGGGGCGACAAAGGACGAGATGGTTGGATAGTGTTTTCGAGGTTACCAGCATGAGTTTGACCAAACTGCAGGAGGCAGTGGAGGACAGAGGTGCCTGGCGTTCTCTGGTCCATGGGGTCACGAAGAGTCGGACACGACTAAACGACTAAACAACAACAACAAAGCTGTCCGATTACTGGAACAAACACATGGGCCATTTCAAGGCTTGGGGGCCATTTCTCTCATTGGTGAGACTCAATCATAAGAATTTGTTTTTGAACGTTTCAGGAAAATCAGCATGAGGATAGGAGAAGCTGAAGGGAAAGTTTGGGACGTGAGTCCTGAAATCAATTATACATGCATAGTTTCCGTCAATTTCAGCAAGGCTTGTACATGCATAACCAAGAGCAGGACGGCAGCCTAAAATTGCCAGTTTATGTAATTAGTTAAACCTGAGTAATCCCGAACAATTTTCTATTTAAGCCTGGTTTATTCCTTATTCTGCTTAACAAAATTTCCCATCTGCTTCCTGTTGTATATTTGCTTAAGCTCTGGCACCTCCCCGCCTTGTTTTCATCATTTCTCCCAAGCAATTTTAAGTGCATATGCAAAGAAGAAAAACCTTCAAAATAGACTTGGGCACAGAGAGACAGACAACAGCAAAGATATTGCTGCTGCCTGGAGAGAGAAAGGGCTGCAAACCAAATTTAGATCTCAAGATGGGAAAGAAACGTGATCTGCTGCCAGGATATTGTTCAAGCTTTTGAATGTAAAGGCCTAGGAACTGAGGGGTCTTTGGCCCCCACCCCAATAAAATATTTGGGGGGCATCCTCCAAAGTTGATAGGCATTGCCATTCAAATAGTGTGCATGTACTGCATCATGTGATTGATTATGTGGCTTGGGGCTTACCTACCCCCTCCCAAATATTTTATTCAAGTTGACACCCCTGGTAAAGCCTTCTGTCTTTCACTGCAGTGATTTATTTATTTATGATTGATTAACTTGGAAACTACTCACCCATTCAATTGCTTTATTTATTTATTAAACTTATTGGCCACTTGTCACTGAGTCGCGAAGTCGCACACACACACACACACACACACACACACACACAGAGAGAGAGAGTATATATGGATACATGCATGTCTGAACCACCTAAATTACATGCCCATCCAACAAAACTACAGATCCCAGTGTTTTCCCTCTGACCCTCACTGTCTCATACTCATTGCAAAAAGATTGAATCAGCATATTTTTCCCCACATGTCTGTTTTTTGCAGTCAATATGGAGAGAATAATTTGCCCTTGAGATGGAGTAATTTCTTCTTCTTCTTCTTCTTCTTCTTCTTCTTCTTCTTCTTCTTCTTCTTCTTCTTCTTCTTCTTCTTCTTCTTCTTCTTCCTCCTCCTTGCTTTAAGCAGGAGGAATAAAAATGTGCAGCCATGTGCTGAGAAGTCATTAGAATAGGCTTTAAATAAGAGTATTTTTATGAATTAAACGTCACCATGTTTGCACAGTAGGATTGTCCAACTAATGTGCTACACAAACAAAATCTATATCGTAAGTAAATACCTTTGAATGTTTGACGGCCATCAGGGCTGTGGTCATTCATGTGGTGCAGGGAGGGACTGGAAATGAATGAAGGCAATGAGAGCGTGCCGGGGCCGACTACATAAATCACATCATTAGTTTGGGGCTGTTTTCTGACAGAAGCAAGTAGCACAAAGTACAACTAATGACTTCTCTTCCCTTAGAGGGCTGCAAACCTTTTTACCAGAGATACTGTTGGTTAAATCCACAAAGCCAAAAAGTGCTCGGCCCTGACAAATGAAGTGCAAAGGGAACCAAGCTCAACATAAATATTGATTCAAGCTTCTCGCAGCAAGGAAGATATGGAAAACCTGACCATAACTGTAATTGCAAAAACTGTAGGGCTGTATCACATGAACGGACATTAGCAGACTGGCCAGAATAAGTTGTGGTGCTGGGTAAATTGTGGAAAATATAATCTGAGAGTCATGCCACTGCTGAATCAAATACCTGACCCAACCCAACCGTAATTGTGAAAATATGGTATTTATATGTGCACGGACATGCATATACTAAATTATGGATGTTCTTGCCAAAGAGAGCTTTTGGGGGGGGGGCAGCAACAAGCCTGGAATGTTCATACTGAACAGAGTTGCTTGAAAAGTGGAAATTGTGGCCCATTATGCAAACCACAAACTGGAATAAGAAGAGAATGCTAGCAACATTCACATAGAAATAAAAACAAAAATTCTGTGGCTTTGATAGAGTTCGTTCTTTAAAAAGAAAAAGCCATGAACAACTCCAATCTCTGAAACTGATCTTCAAAATTAGTGTTTTGAAGTCCTGTTATTTTGTTGTGCTGACAGAGTGTGAAGAGAAATTCATAAAATAGACACTCTACTGCCAGAAAAGGGGAGGAAGTGATTCAATTATTTATTGGTTGGGAAAGGGTTGTAGTCAAAATTATTTCAACCAGTTTCTAGACAACTGTAATATTCAACCTGCTTATAGAACTATGATAACAGATAATACTATTAGCACAGTTTTCAAGAATGAGGCCTTTGAAAGGATGAGGCAGTTCTTATGGCAGTGCAGGCAGTTTCCAGGGAAACCATTCTCAGCGAGGCTTTCATGATTTGCTAGATTGGGCCTGGTGATATAGTGCTCTTCCTTTATTCGATGGATGTTAGGCTTATAGGCAACTTTACATGATATGGCCCACTGTGGTACCACCAAGCTCAACTCCAGCTCTCAGGAGATAATAATCAGGGTTTAAATATTTAATTCAATTGTCAAGGCACAGTGAGAGGAAGTGGAAATGTGTGTGTGTGTGTGTGTGTGCAGAATAGAAGCAATACTTAGGTTATAGAGACCCTGTGGTCCTTCAGAAGTTCATGGACTGCAGCTCCCATTAGCCATAGCTAGGATAATCTATGGTAAGGGATGATGGGAGTTGTGGTTCATCAACATCTGGAGAGTCCCTCAGACTTGTTCTAGAAGTTCATTGGAGGTTTAGACTCCACTATCCAACATACTCAGGCAGCTTCCAGGATCTAGTAAGGCTGAGACTTATCCTGCCTGGGCTCTCACTGCCACTTGAGCCCCCTGGCAGCACTGCAGCCACCAGTCACTCACACCCACATTCCACAACACATTTAGCCAATGTGGATAGTGGTGGGGAGGTGGGAGCTAAGCAGCTGCTCTGCTCTGATTGGTGCTGGGAATCCATCATGTTATCTTTCTCAATGGAGAGGGTGTCCAAGGTGGGGGGCATCATCAGCACAGTGCTGATGGCCTGCCAATTGGTCTTAACACTTACCCACATAACTACCCCAATAATGCTTTTGTGCCCCTATCATCCTAGTGACTGATTTTATTAGCTATTCAATTTACCTCTTCTACCCCCCCTGCTTCATTCTCTGGGATACCTACACAGGGTTGGCACCACTAGACTTGAGTAGGCCATCAGCACTGTGCTCATTGCCAGTCAATCCAGGACTAGCTTGAGGCTGTAGAGAAAAGAGAGGATCAGTGAAGGCTGGTCCATTGGTTGAGTGGGGCACAGACTTACCAACCTCAGTCTGCCTTAAGGGAGTTTCCACCTGCTTGCCTTCTAACTTACAACCAGTCAGGGGATGGCTCTGATTGTTTCTGGCCTGGGCTCCACCTGCTGTTGATCTCTCTGCATTCTGCCCCACCAGCCCCACTGGGCAACAGGCACTACTGAAGAGTACCCTTGAAATAGTTCTAAAGACCACAGCCAATGAACTGCACAAAGAGGGAAAGCAAGTGCAATGGGGCTGGAGATCTCAATCTCAGCCCCTCCTTTTCTATCCACATGTTCACACAGATGCATTTACTTCTTCCTGCGTGGGTCTCACCAAATTCTACCCACTCAGGATTCTAGAATTTAGAGACACTTCCACATGAAGTAGCAAACATGTGAAGACTTCCTCAGTTCTGATGTCCAGCATAATGTGTGGATGATGGGGTAATGTGTGGATGCTGTCCTCAACATGAGGACAGAGCCAGATGCTTAACTCCACAGCCTTTCTCTGCTCTCTTTCCCTCTTCGCACAAATATGTGAAATCACAGATGTGAATATCTGTATTTAAATACATAGAATAGTTTAAAATAGAATTCATGCCTGGAAATGCTATTCTCAGTTTCATCTCAGTGCTCTCTGCAGCCTATTCTTCTCATGGACATACATTACTGCAGCTACTCAGGCTTCCTAGAAATTCACCCCAGTTCTCAAGTGACATAATCCTAGTAATGAAGCTTTACTCTGACCTAGTTTTTTCTGTGATACTAATGAATCTATCTCTAGTCAAAATAATAATAATCCCAAGGTAGAATCACTGCACTAGAGAGATTACTAAAAAAACACACAAAACTTGTGCAGCTCTTATCATCAGGTAATTCATTTAATGATTTGGTAAACATCACTTCTATTGGTTAAACATTGATTACTTTCTAATCCATAGAAAGGGAACTGTAATAAAGGTCTGACCCTTCATTTGTGGCCACTTGAGTGACAACTGTGATGTTCTTTAGCAAACATAATAAGAATAATACTTTTTGTTAGAACTAAAGGGTATTCTGTTGAATTTGGATTTCAGGCATAGCTATATGTGTTCCATGATTCAGCAGTTATTCAGAAAAAGTGCATAATGTGGGAAAGGATGCAGAATACCATTACTTTCTAATTTCTGCAAACATATTTACACTCACAAACACACACATATTCCAGATCTTATGACTGTGAAAATCTGTGGGGTACATCTGCTGAAATCCCAGAAGTCAATAGGCAGCTGAGCAAGACTTGTGTAAATTGAGTGCCAAGGGCAGTATGCCTCTGAGCAGCAGCAGCAGGGACATGAAGAGAGTTCTGCTGTATAAGAAAAGTCCTGACTGGATCAGACCAAAGACCTATCTACTATGTGAAACCTACAGTGCTCCCCCTATTAGTGGTCCCCTGCAACTGCCATTCAGAGGTCTACTCCTCCATCCTACTTGCTGGTTTCCCACAGGAGGTGGGGGACTTTGGCAATATGTTGCCCTGAGCGAGGAGAAAATTAGGTGCCCCCCCCCAATTCTTATTTTTATTCCTTCCTCCCCTTCACTTTCTGTCCTGCACACTCTTGGCTCAGCTCCCAGTGCAAGGAAACTGCATGCACTGCCTTAAAACTGTCATTGTCTACAGATACCTGGTTGGCCTCTACGAGACCAAGATGTTGGACTAAATAGTCTGCTCCAGCATGTCTCTTATTGTGTCCATATGAGCTGGGGTGGGATTTCATTGTTCTCCGTGGCTCGTTTTCCTGTCCTCATGCAGAATGACACTGTGATGGCCTGGGAATTGGATTCAGATGCTGAACCTGAGGAATCCCAGTCTGCACAGGATTCTCCACCTCCAGAACCAGTTGAGCCAGGGCTGGGGCATGAGCCTGAAGGGTCCTCGCCTGTGCTGGATCCTCAGGTGCGGGCACCAGCTGAGTCTGCTCTGGCTCCTGATTGAGGATTGAGGACCCATTGCCTGCAGGTGCTCCACCCTCAGCCCCGTCAGAGGAAGCTGAGGTTGCCTCTTGGTCCAGTAACCCTCCAGCCTCTCCTGAGCTGCAGAGGCTCAGGGCAGAGAGGCGGAGGGAACTAAGTTCCCGCAAGAGGAGTGCTCGCCTCAAGGCCAGGAGAGGCGAGTCAGCTGAGGATCGGGGCCTCACTATGCCTCGGGGGAGATAAAAGCCAGCCAGCCCCAGTCCCAAGTTGCAGGAGCAACATCGTTGGTTGTCAGTTCCAGCCTGATCCCTGACCTGCTTCCCTGCCGGAGCTCCTGACCTCACCCGACGCCCTGCCCTGCACCCAGCTTTGAATTCTATGGACTGCCTTCATTTTGCACCATCGACCTCGGACTGGACTCAGACCTCGCCTCTCGGTTAGCCCTTGAACCAGCACAGACACACTATAAACAGGAGGTGCTCAGCATATTCTTTCAGGTGTGGTGCTACTGCCAGCCACGTTGACAAGTGAGCTGTCAGATGAGCAAACTGCACTAGTTCTTCAGAGCTCCACTCTGGATCCCTTTGTTTCTTGTTTCCTATGCCTCTGACTGGGGAAAGTTGACATGCTGCCCTGAAGCTAGGTGCTTAAGATGAAAGCTGCCTGCTCCCACCTGAAGAACCTGGCAAAAGTGCTTTTTGAAATTTTCCACAGCCAGAGGTAGAGGCAGGAGTGAGGAAATGAGTGAACAAGCAGGCAAAGAGAGATTAGAACTAGGGTTGGGTTGAAGTGCCCCTCCTACTTGAAGAGGCATCTTGGCAATTTGTTGGGAGTAGGAGCCAAATTCAGACCTTGAGTGAATAAAACTCTTGGCTTCCATTAGGAAAGGTGCTCTGGGAGCATCCTGGCTGATACCATTTTACCCTGAACAACTTTCCCCCAAAGGTTGCCTGATAGAAAGCTGCCTTTGAGAAAGTCAGACCACTGGTCCATCTGGTTCAGCATCGTATTCACTGATTGGCAGTGGCTCTTCTAAGATTTCTGGCAGCGATCTCTCCTAGCCTTACATGGAGATGTCAAGGATTGAATCTAAGACATTCTGCATACAAAGCAGATATAGCAGCTATATATACAAAGCATCTTTCCTTCCTCAAAAGTGAGTCAAAACTTGATCTCAACACTAGACAAGACTTAAGGTCAGCTGTGATATGTTGGTGCCCAGTAGCTTGGAGGAGTCAGAGCCCAGAGTGTCAGAAAAGCAACTGAATGGCGATGAAAGCTAACAAAGTATCTGGACACACAAATGTTTATATATATACGCATTATGAACAACCATTTTTGCTTTCTTATACATGAATATATTATTTCCTATTATTATTATTATTATTATTATTATTATTATTATTATTATTATTACATAAATCACATTCAATTTAGATGTTTCAGCATTTCCCAGACTCAACATTAGCTCAATAGCTAAGAATAAAAGGCCTTGGATAGAACAGACCCCAAAATCTGAATGCCTTGTAAATAGATATTTTGGAAAGGCAATTTTTCAATGCCTCACATTCATTCATTCTCAGAATATTTCTGAAGAGACAAAAGGAATGAGAAATGAGAGATAGAAGATTCATTAATCAAGATTTCCTTATCATCAAATAAAATCCAATAGTGAAAAGTTTAGCTGTGTCCTTGGGTCTTTCTGTCTTATTGAACAGTATTTTTTTTTTTACTCCAAGAAGGACATTTTTTCATTATTATTTACCACAGTTTTGTTAGATTATTATTACAGATAAATAAATTATCATGGATTTGAATTCCATAATCAGAAGAAAATAACCTGAGCAATGTAAAATATTATTATTATTAGTAGTAGTAATAATAATAATAATAATAATAATAATAATAATAATAATAATAATATATAGGGCTTGCATTCAAAATGAGAAAGGAGATCAGTACCTTTCTGACCTATACAGTGAAGACATGGTTGATTTTAATTTCTTAGGCACAATTTATCATTTTCAGAATTTACATCCCATAACAGGAAAGAGTACTTTGACGAGGTGGTGTGAGGAGAAGGAAGATGGAGGCAATATCATTCCTGCTTGCATGGAATTGGACTACATGAGCCTCAGGGCCCTTTCCAGTTCTACTGTACAATTCTATGATTTTATGACCATTCCCCAATGCCTCCCATAAGAACATAAGAGCCTGCTGGATCAGGTAAATGACCTATCTCATGCAACATCCCATTCTCACAGTGGCAAACCAGATGCCCATGGGAAACCCCCAGGCAGGACCTGAGAACAAGTGTGTTCTCCTCTCCTACAGCTTTCAACAACTGGTATTCAGAACCATTACTGCCTTCCATCACAAGAAGAAGGGGATGACAGAGGATGAGATGGTTGGACAGTGTTCTCGAAGCTACCAGCATGAGTTTGAGGCAGTGGAAGGCAGGAGGGCCTGGCATGCTCTGGTCCATGGGGTCACGAAGAGTCGGACATGACTAAATGACTAAACAACAACAACAACAACTGCTTTCCATTGGTCAACCATAGCCAGTCATACTGTTGTCATTTTTCTGTGGAAGGGGAAATGAAGCCCTTGGCAAATGCTTAGCAATGACTGTGCATCATGCTCCATTCTCTAACCAATGACAAAAGGAGGGCAGTGCCTTACCAACAGTCACATGAGAAGTTAGTTATATATGGGTGAAATGAAGAAATAAAGACTACTTCTATTTTCACAAAACAAATATAGAGTTAATCAGAAAGCTTAATCATATCACTTCAGGTCAGACTCCAAAGCAAAGGGTTACATTCTTGTTGAAACACAACCTTCCAGGGGCCAGAAGCAAAAGTCGGTGGAGCAAAAATGCTAATTTACTCACACACCCCTCTCCATCCTCCGTCCAGGTGAGCAAGAAGCATTTTCAGAATTCAAGGACATAGTCTAGTCAGGTATAGACACTCAAGAATGGTGTGAAAGAAGGCCAGTGAATGTGATATATGGGGAGAAGGATAGTGTCTGAAGTCGGTGTATGGCTTGGGAAGTATCCTGAGAGCCAGATAGAGAGGTCCAGAGGGGCATATTTGGCTCCCATGCTCGACGTTCACCATTCTTGCTTCGCATCTTTGTCCGAATGTCACTAGAATTTAGGTTTCTTTGAAAACTGGGTCTAGGTCTAGATTCCCTTCAAATGTCAATGCTTTCCTCCCCAGACTTTGGCACTTTATCCTGCATTTCTGTGATCTGTTGCATGTAAGGATGACAGAATCTCCTTCCGCATGTCTCGGTGAACAGTTGACAGTCTGTGAACAATGTAATTCAATTCTCATATTTGTCAGTCAGCACCAGAAGAGAACGGCATCTATATGCCTGGCACCAACAGAACTGTCAGAAATACCCAAAGCCTCACCTTTCAGAATGAAAACACTCAAGAGTCATGGCTGAGAAAAGCCTGGGATGAAATATTTACACCCCAGTGAGGAACCAAAAGGGAAAAAGGTTTTATGAGTTATTGTCACACTCAATGGGTGAAGATGCCCTCTGCAATGACAAGTTGCATCAGTAAGATGACAGGCTCTTGCTAGATTCAAGCATGTCAGCACCGGTATATTACGGACTTCTGTGAAAAGTGTATTTGCATCTGTGCAGGACAGAGATTTCTTCCCCCTGCAGTGCTCTCAAAGAGCAATCTCAACCTGCCACTTCTGTGACTTAGCAGAGCAGTGGAACAATTGCTGCATCCAGTTCAGACCCTGAAGGCAGCAGTAGGTGTGGCAAGAAGATTGGGTCCTATGGCAGCCAACTCCAACTGGGAACAACTTGGAATCCTGTGCTGGCTTGGCTCCACCCCACTCTCAGATTGGTCTCCAATGGGGGGAGTACCACTGGCAGGTTTTCTGTCAGCACTCCCATTTGGCTGGTAAAGTGGGGTCTACATCAGTGGAGTGACACAGCCATCATTCACTTAGTAGAATCATAGAATTGTCGAGTTGGAAGGGACCATAAGGATCATCTAGTCCAACCCCCTGCAATGCAGGAATCTTTTTGCCCAACATAGGTCTCAAACCCATGACCCTGAGATCAAGAGTCTCCTGCTTTACCAACTGAGCTATCCAACCAGCTAGTGGTGGCTGGTGGGAATCTGGCTGCGGCAGCAGAAATAGGCAGAGGGGTGCCTCTACTGAATTCACACAGCACCCTGCAGACTAGTGTACAGGTGAATTTGGATTGCAGCCTTAGCCACTATCACCCTGTATTGGCCTTTGCAGAATAACAGCAGAAAACAATTCTGTTGTGATAAGTAAAAACCTCAAGAAGCAAAATTAAAAAGTCCTAGTAGCCCCAGCCAGCTTTTCCATCTTATTGCTTAGGCAATAGTCAGGGGTGATGGGATTTGTTGTCCAACAACTTCTTGGAGTCCAAGATTGAAGTACACTTGTAATGACTGAAAGGGTCTTTCTCAGGCCTACCTAAAGAAGCCAGGGGTTGGGCCTGAAATGTTCTGCATGCCAAGCAGATGATCTACTACTCAGCTATGACCCTAAACAATGTAAATGGAATCCGCACATCACATGATATCCTGTCATGAGTTAGAAACGATGCATTCCAGGGAGACAGTGGAGAACATGAAAAGGAGATGCTGTTTTCACTGCTGCGTCTGCAAAAAATAATGGGTCGTCTGGAGTTATGAAAATATATTGCAGAACTCTCCCCGTGTGAAATGATAATACATGTAATGTGAATTTAGCAGGTGGGAGAAAACCCCAGCCAATGCCTGTGTATTCCATCAGAAATGCAACATGTTATGCCAATCCCACGGATATATAAAATATCAGAGTTTGGACTAATTGTTGACTGAACCCTGCCAAGACAGCTAGGAAGTGTGAAATTCCCATTCTGGATCCATCTTGCAGATATATGAATCTTTTACTGCTGTTTTTTTTCTTCTCCAGGAAGCCTAATCTCTGAGGAGACAGGAGTTTTGAAAGTACAGCAAATGTTTACTTGTGTCTAACAAGATAGACAGAAAAGGCCAATTACGAAGGAATGTAACACAGTGTACACTTGAGAAATTCTCTCCAAAAAGAATAACCAGCTCTTCTTTATTGTTTCCATAAAGATGGTGTGAGAGTCTACACTACATGTAAAACATGAAAAGCAGAACATTTTCATGTTCACTCTCAACACATTGTCTTCAGTCTTGTTGTACAGTAATGTTTTGTTCAGTGCTGTGTTGACAAATTTCTCCTGCATTTTGTAGACCGTTCCTCATTGGTTTGTGAGAAAAGAAATTGCATTTGGAAATGTTCTGGTAAAATGTCCAAGGGTGGGGTGCAAGGTTTTTGTCATGCCTGTCTTAATTCTGAGGTGGCCAAGGAGTGTTTGGGAGGATCCATTCTTTCATTCTACAAATCATCTCAGCAGCAGTCTGCAGCCCAGGGGAATATATACCATGAGGTAACTCTCTCAAAGGACTTTTTCAGATTAGGAAGTGCAGGCAGTCATGGAGGCCAGAGGTGGATTTAGGGCAGCATGGCCAGCTAGTTCTGCTGCACTGTGTGCTGAGCAGAGGAGGGGGCGCAGGGTGCCACAACTATGACATAGTGAACTGAGCAGAAATGGAAGGTGGGGGGCACCAAATTTTGGCCTCACACATGGCATCGCTGAAATTTCAAAGACCAAAGTCCATCCGGGGGGGGGGGAGTGTGGCTGAAGGAAAACACACACTAGGCCTGCCACATGTCCGTGTAAATAGAACTGTAAAAATGTGTCTGGGTGATTTTTTTATGAGGGGAAAAAAAGTTTAACCACTAACACACAAAACATAATAATACAGTGGTACCTTGGCTTGGCTCCCAAACGGCTTGGCTCCCAAACGGCTTGGCTCCCAAACAAATCGGCTCCTGAACGCTGCAAACCCAGAAGTGAGTTCCAGGTTGCGAACGTTTTTCGGAAGCCAAATGTCCGACGCGGCTTCCGTGGCTTCCAATTGAGTGCAGGAAGCTCCTACAGTCAGTCAGAATCTGGCCTTGGTTTTTGAACCATTTTGGGCATCAAATGGACTCCCAGAACAGATTAAGTTTGAGAACCAAGGTACCACTGTAATAATTATTATTTATACCCCAGTCATCTGACTGGGTTTTCCATTTTGGATGGAAAACCTTGGGATGTTAATGTAGGAGGGTGAAGCCACAGCCAGAGTCAGACTAAAGCTGGATTGGTGTGTGGAGCAGGCTCACGTTAATATAAATATTAAAACTACCCTCTGATTGTTAAACAAATGAAGTAACATGTTGAAGAAATCTGACATCTGCCTTCACAGGGCATCTGAGAACACATTGCAGTGAACACAATGCAGTGAGGTAGGCTTAAAACCATACATCCACCAATATTCTAAAGTGTGAATGAAACAGAAAAGTGGAAGCGTTCTTAGCATGGGAAGAAATCTTCTGAAAAAATGGAAATCAGATTTTGGGACAGCACTTGCTTTGTGTATATTCATGCATCTTCATAATCTGCCCCAAATTTCATTATGGAAAATCGTTCCCTGCTTACTAGCTGGTGTAACACACATTCATGCATGTAGAATGAACATGCTGAACTAAAAATACATGGTCAAATTCCAGGACATTTCAAATCACACACTACATTTGATAAGAAAGAGGTACCTATGGTTCACCAAATATTGTTGGGACTCCAACACCCATCAATCATACCTAGCCTAGCTAATGGTTGGGATGATGGGAATTGTAGGCCAATAACTTTTGGAGCACCACAGGTTCCCCTGTCCTGACCTATGGGCTTCCAAAGAATTCTGTCTATAATGGACTAGGGGGATGTTTCTCTCTTGCCCTTCAAAGAAACTGATAATAAGCCAATGGAGATTTTTGCCCCCTTAAAACTCATCCGCCTTTGAAAAAGTACCAAATATGTAACCAAAAGAGAGACACCTTTTCCAGGGAAATAAAATACTTATGAAAAATGCCCTGGTTTTTTATTACCCTAGAAGGCGCATAAAATTGCTTCATGACAGATAAAAGGATTGCAGAATCAAACAAACCTTCCTAATAATTGGGTTTCTATCCTGAAATATGCTGTTATTGCATGAAGTGGAGTTGTAAATCATTATGGAAATTCTCAGCGCTGAATATTTTCAGGCTTTCCTCAAAACAGGATAAAGCTTGTTTTTCCTTTTTAATCTTTTTGTTATTTTGCAGTTTCATAGTGCTATCAATACTGTTATAAGTGTAGTAATATAGGGCATGTGTACACACACACACACACACACACACACACACACTAGTTTAGATGCAGATTCAGCACTGCCTGTCATCATTTTATGCTTCAATACAAAGTTAATAAATTCCTTGTATTATCTGTCCTTGTAGTTCCCTGGTTAATGTAATTTATGGCAGGATCCCATTCATCAAACTTACTACACTGACACCTACTGTTTTTTTATTTGCGCTCTATACACATTTAGATTTACCATTTTGATGGTTTCTAAGATTTTTAACAGCGACACTTTCTTAGACAGAATTACTCTGCTTTCCAGTGCCTTACATATGCAAGACTCACTGTTACTATAAGATTTAAAACTACCACTTCTTTATCTCTTGCAACACCGGTCTTTACATTATTTAACAAATGCACCACTGGGACATGTGCTGAGGAAGGTCTTAACATTGTCTGTATTGTTTCATCAACTATTTCCCAATACCCTTTGGCTTTGTTGCCTTTCCAGCACAGATTTATAATTTCTCTTTTTCCTGTCAATGCATACCATTTGCAGTGCTATTGTTGTTATTATCCCACTTTAAAAGTTGTTATGTGCTAAAATGATTCCATCTTAAAACTATATATAAATAATGAGCACTTTTGATCACCTCTATGATTCTATGCCCCACATATTGGTTGCCTTTAAAAGTTTCATAGTTTCCTCAAATCTCTTATGCTATTATCCATTGATCTATTTATCATTCTCTATTTGTTCTCCCCCACCCCAACCCAGGCACTGTTAAATAGCTGTTTTTTTAATAGAATCGTGTAATCATACAATGTATAGTTGGGAAGTACCCCAAGGGTCATCTAGTCCAATGTCCTTCAATGCAGAAATCTCCACTAAAGCATCCACAACAGATGGCCATCCAACCTCTGCTTAAAAACCACCACTTTCTGAGGGCGTGCATTCCACTGTTGGACAGTTTTTACCATCAGAAAATTCCTCCTTATGTTTAGTCAAAATCTCTGTTCTTGTAACTTGAAGCTATTGGTTCTGGTCCTACCTCAGAGAGCCAGTGTGATTAAGAGCAGTAGTCTCGTAATCTGGGGAACCGGGTTCGCTTCCCCGCTCCTCCACATGCAGCTGCTGGGTGACCTTGGGCTAGTCACACTTCTTTGAACTCTCTCAACCCCACTCACCTCACCTTTGTTGTGGGGGAGGAAGGGAAAGGAGAATATTAGCTGCTTTGAGACTCTTTCAGGTAGCGATAAAGCGCGATATCAAATCCAAACTCTTTCTTCTTCTTCTTCTTCTTCTTCTTCTTCTTCTTCTTCTTCTTCTTCTTCTTCTTCTTCTTCTTCTTCTTCTTCTTCTTCTTCCTCCAGAACAGGAGGCTTCACATTTATGTAGAAGTTCCAACCAACATGGCCAATGCTCATGGATTATGGCAGTTGTTCCTAATTCCTGATTTTCAGCACACTTTTATTTACTCTACTTGTATCAGTTTGAACTAGCTGCTATTCAGCCTCTAGTATTTTTTTTCCAGTAATATCCAAATATGGTTTTCTTTATGCACTTTCTCCGTCTTCTTTGAGTTTTTAAAATATTCTTATCTTATCTTATTCCACATTCACATAGTTGGGTGTATTTCTAGGCAATCCCCTCATCAAAGCTTTATCTATCTCCCATATTGTTCCTGGATTATTTGGACCATGAAATATAAACCATTCAGTGCTGCTTTCTTAAAAGGAAAACATTACAAGTTGCTGAGGTTCTTATCCTTTAAATCCAATTACACTGCCCTTGATTACTATATTTTGCATAATACACAATTTCTCATGTCATTTTTATGAAGGTGCTCGTGTTCAATAGTTAGCAGACAATACAAGGCAAAGCTTACAATTTTCATACCCAGCACCAGTCTAATTCTTAAGATGACTGTCCCTGCCATCAAAGTTCTTGATCTATTTATGAAAAAGTAAGGGTAACCCACGCGGGTGGCGCTGTGGGTTAAACCACAGAGCCAAGGACTTGCCGATCGGAAGGTCGTGGTTCGAATCCCCGTGACGGGGTGAGCTCCCATTGTTCGGTCCCTGCTCCTGCCAACCTAGCAGTTCGAAAGCACGTCAAAGTGCAAGTAGATAGATAGGTACTGCTCCGGCAGGAAGGTAAACGGCATTTCCATGCGCTGCTCTGGTTTGCCAGAAGCGGCTTAGTCATGCTGGCCACATGCTGACCCGGAAGCTGTACGCCGGCTCCCTCAGCCAATAAAGCGAGATGAGTGCAGCAACCCCAGAGTCTGTCACGACTGGACCTAATGGTCAGGGGTCCCTTTACCTTTACCTAAGGGTGAAAAAGAATTGAACCAACAGAGTTCCACACAACCTTATCTTGCTCTGTTTGAAAGCCATTCTGGAAGGATATTGTCTTTCAATATCATATTTGTGCAACATCTACAGTGCTCCAGCATTACAGCCACTGTCCACTGACACATATTTTGTAGGCATGTTGGTGAATAACTAATCCATAGCACCTTTGGTAAGTAACAAGTGCTGCCAGCCTTATTTTGGACCCATTCAGCTTGGGAAGCATGTGAGGATTGACTCACTTTTCGAGTGTCTTCCACCGGCTGTATTCCTTGCATTTTGTGGCTGGTGGAACATGAGATACTCGGTATTTGATCCTTCGGGTAGATTAAGCTCAGGGGAAAGCATCTAAAAGAGAAGTTCCTCAGGTTCCACAGGCTCTGGATCACTAGTCTCAAGTTAATGATCAAGAACCCCATTCAATTTGTCAGCCATTTGTACAGCAACACCGGACTTGCCCTCCAGCTCTGCACTCAAGGCCATGACAAACACAAATTGATGTCCAGTTCTATCCATAGTTAGGTGCCCTATGTAGAATCGTGCCTTTCGCAGTGGGATAAGCTATCAGCACCCAGTCCTCTTAAGGCAGAGGACCTGTGTTATTCCTGATTTTTATGCAGGCCACAAGCCCAGCTCATCACAGGCACTTGCCTCATCACAGAATTTATACAAAAAAACAAAGCTTGGTCGTCCCACACTCCCCACAGATGGTTCTGCCAACACGGTATGCCACCTGCCCCTTTTTATTTCCTGGCTTGCCACCAAGTGAATGTCTGGAAGTGTGTGTCTTTACTTCCTGTTACATAATTTAACCTGCCAAATACCTGTGCCATTCCTTAAAACAATTTAAGCCATTAAGAACAGGAATTGACTGAAAAGGGAACAGCATTTTTGGTAAAACTACCATTTTGAGGGAGGCAGTGGAAGACAGAAGTGCCTGGTGTGCTCTGGTCCATGGGGTCACGAAGAGTCGGACACAACTAAATGACCAAACAACAACAACCATTTTGATTGTAGAAATTCTTCCCCATAATGTAAGTTTTAATTCACTTCAGATTTCCAAGTCTTTTTTAATTTCATTCCATACCTTAACATAATTATCTTTGTATAAATTAATATTTTTTCATGGTTATCCAAATTCCTAAATACTTGGCTCTGTTAGTCACTTTAAGTCCTATTTCTATTTCTAACTGTACTTTTTCTTCTATATCTATTTTTTTTTTTTACCAATAAAAATAAAATAAATTAATATGTTTACTGTAATGGTTCTAGGGGTTGCTCGTGCGTAAACCAGAGCAATGCCTGGCTGGGTTGCCTGAGTGAACCTTTTCTGTCCGGACAGCCACTCACCCGTGGCTGTCTCAAGCGCTGGCAGAATCTGTCAGTGGGCGTTTCTTGAACTTCTTCCAGCAAAGAAGCTCTTTGACGCCTAGTCCCCTCCTACTCTCGCTGCGCGGAAGCCTTCTGCGCAAGGAGGGTGTAGGCAGCGGAGGACACTTACTCCCCCCGCTGGTCCCTGGCAAGGAGTCATGGGACTGCCTCGCCGATTCCCCCATCTGCCCCCCTTCTCCACTGGTGTTACGCTGATTCTCTTCCCCAGAAGATGGGCTGCCTCTCCCCATCCCGGGACACTCTCTGGAATCCCTCTGGAGCCCGCTCTCTCCCTCCGGCCCTGATGGCAGTTCCCTGACATCCACCTCCTCCTCAGGACCCCCACTCCACCCCCAGCACGATTTTCCAATACCACCTCCTCTCTCTCCTCGGCCGACGATGCGGGGAACCCCCTGAAGGAGCTGTCATCATCTTCTGAGGATTCAAAACCAGCCTCCCATCTGCTCGGATCTCTTCCCGCTGTTTGAACCTCCCAATCTGATTCCTCTCCCTCGGACACCTCCCCTCCCTCCTCTTCGGAGGCAGGAAAACCCACGAAGTCCCCTTCGTCATCCGTGGGTCCAAATTCTTCCTCCCAGAATCTAGCTAGTGGTTTTGGCTTATTTGGGAACAAACTGTGCAATTCTTCCACCAGATACCTGTCACTGATTGATTCAGCGGGGACCCACGTGTTTTCTGACCTAGGTTCTCCCTCCCAGGCTACCAAGTACTCTACCTAGCGACCTCTGGAATCCCTCCGGAACCCGCTCTCTCCCTCTGGCCCTGATGGCAGTTCCCTGACAGTTTAGATATGGCATGAGCCCCAAACACACTCAGACCACATTTCCCCAACTTTTTATTTCCCCCCTTTTTCTTTTTAAAGAGAGAATGCCTTCATAATATAATGCTTATGCAAAGCATGAGTCATGGTAGATAATCTCTCTCTCCCCATGGCCTTTCGGCACTCTCCCTGTCACTCTCTGTTTTTGAAGGTATGTGCTCTAGGCAACACCTTTTAAACCCATCTCTAATTAATACTTTGCCTAATCTTCTTATAATACTGCTAATTGTTCACAAACAGGCCATTGAATCAACACTGTGCTAACAGGGGAAGCTTTATCCTCTGCACTCTTTAGTGCTCTGACACAGGGCAAACTTCAGCAAGCCTGTCCCAATTGCTTTGTTTCCATGTAATTTAACAGCAAGACATTATTTTCTCATAAGAGGTGCTTTGAATTTTTACTGCTAATGAATAAATTAACTAAAAAGGTTAATCTGCCTACATGTTTATGAAACATTATGCAAATTGGCCTCAAAATAAAAGGTTTAATGGTAATTGAAAGCAATTGAAAGCTACGGTGCATTTCATTCTCCTTTTTCACTGTTTAAAATAAATAATAAATAAATAGATTAATATTTTTGCTGATCTATGTATACTCGGAGATAATCCGAACAAACTGAAATACAGGGCAGGAGGTGACTGGTGTTACTAGGCTGGGTTTTGCAGAATTTTCAAGGGCTCCAGCGATTCATTTAATAGCTGAGCAATCATTTTGAAAAGAATTAGTGTGATTAATATTATTATAATAAACACCCAAGTGAGTAATAACATTCTTCCACTTATTTGAGAAATGTTTGTCATTACAGCTTCAAGCCGAGATAAGCTTAAGATGTTCTCTTCATTTCAAAGCAGAGTGGCTGCTTTAGAAATGCGGAGAGCATGGAACTCTTGCTAAGGCTGCAACCTTGATTTGTACTGGAGGAAGAAAGTACAAGCTCAACTCTCCCACTGAAATTAATAGGACTCAGAAGTGCTTGGCTTTTTGGCTGGGTCATTCACAGAGACTTGGTTAAAATACAGGCAGCATGAGCAAATTCTATTGTTTGGGAAGGGGCACCGCAAGGCAAGGCAAAAAGACCCACATGCAACGAGCTGGTTGTACTTGCTTGAGGGGCAGTCTTGTGGCAAAGTTAACTATAGGATAATTTATGCAGTAGCTAATTAGATCCTTATAAAAATCAAATGTGCAATTATGAGGCATTCTGCAGAACTCATTGATCTTAATAAACAAAGCTAAACAGTTCAGTGTAATCAGGTTTCCAACAAATCCAATAAGGAATTCAGCAAAGGGAGCCATTGTGTGTTCGATGGTGATTTTGAGCACAATGAGAATGTACCATTTTGCAACAACATGCCCTTGCTTTAAACTTGACTAGAAAGAAAAGGGCTTTGGTAACAAGGTCGGTGGAAAATATTCTTACCTTGAAATGTGTCTTAGGGCACATGTAGAATTTCTGGGGGTCTTTTTTTATATAATATTTTATTAAATTTCCAAAAATAACCAACTTATACAATAACAATATATATCCATGTCCAAATATTTAAAGAATCAACTTCCCCCTTGGTTACATTGCGTTTCTTCACACCACATGTCCTCTGGAGTCTGAAAGTCATTATTTTTACTTATTATCTTATTCATAATCACATTACAAGTACACTGAGGTCCAGCGCCAAGGGATTTCTGGCAGTTACCTCACTGCGAGAAGCAAAGTTACAGGGAACCAGGCAGAGGGCCTTCTTGGTAGTGGCACCTGCTCTGTGGAATGCCCTTCCAGCAGATGTCAAAGGAATAAACAACTGGAGTTTAGAAGACATCTGAAGGCAGCCCTGTTTAGGGAATATATTTTTTAAAAAATAACTGATGTTTTAATGTATTTTTAATCTCCTGTTGGAAGCCTCCCAGAGTGGCTGGGGAAGCCCAGCCAGATGGGCGGGGTATAAGTAATAAATTATGGTTGTGATTATTATATTTCAAAATCCTGCCAGTGTATTGACCTGTATACAATGCTTTTGTATATATGCAATAAAGTCCTTCCATTCTTCTTTAAATTTGTCGTCGTCTCTTCTTAGTTTTAATGCCAGTTTAGCCATTTCAGCATATACCATTAATTTAACTTGCCAATCTT
This sequence comes from Podarcis melisellensis, assembly GCF_964234715.1. NCBI lineage: Eukaryota > Metazoa > Chordata > Lepidosauria > Squamata > Lacertidae > Podarcis > Podarcis melisellensis. Next base: position 25,111,605 of record NC_138528.1, on the reverse strand, counting down.
TCTTCACTGGGACACCTTCTTCTTTCCACAGAATTGATGGATGTTTTATTGCTATATCAATATTTTCTTATTATGTATCATTTTATTTTTAGTTGTAAGCCACCATCTCAATTTGTGGCCATCACTGCCTCCTGTGGGAGGAAGCTCTGTCAGTTAACTATGTACTGCACATAGTTACACTTCGGAGCTCACTTCCACAGGAAGCAATAACGTCCACCAACATAGATGGTTCTAAAAGAGGATTAGGCAAATTCATGGAGGAGTGGCCTATAGATGGCTCCTAGTCATGGTGACTGTGCTTTGTCTCCACAGTTGTGTGTGTAGGTCCCCAGGCCACCCCTCAAATAACTTCACACATAACACGTAATTTTAGTTTTGGTTTTTGGGCACTATTTTGGCCACAACTTTATTAAAATACAAAATCAGTGAGTGGTTGTTTAGACATTGGTTATGACTATCTGTCCCCCCGCCTGGGACAGAACTGACATCCCGAGGTCCAATCGGTAGCCAGTGGAAGAGAAAGTCAAACTGGGGGGTCATTTGAGCTAAGCGTCGGACCCACGCCACTCACCCCAGCAGCTCCCCGAAAGCTTGACTGCCCGGTCCTATAACAAGGATTCCCATAACAGGGATTGGGCGGCCCTGGTCCCATAACAGGGATTGGACAAAATCGTGGCAAGCCCCAGGATTCCTTTAACGGAATTCCCTTCAGCGCAATAGGAGGGGCAGGCCCAGCCTGACCCCTCCACCACAAGCATATTATAACCAATGCCTAATCACAACCTTACAAGTTGTGACGCATTGCTGAGTAGTAGGCAAAACCAAATGGCACAGCCAATCACCAAATGGCAAATTCCTACTAGGCCCCTGCTCCAAAGCAGACGACCCCATGACAGGCAAAGCAAGGTCAACCGGAAAGAGGGCGGGCAGGCAGGTGATCCGATGCACTCTGCAAAGAGAAAGAGAAACCAGAGTGCACCAATATTTAAAGACTATGGTCCCACCCACCCAATTTGCAACATACAATTTGCCCCAGGAACCCGGTTACCCAATCATGATGCCAGGCAACAACTATTAACCTGCCTGGCAACAAGAGGCCTGGCCTGGTGGCCCACACCGCAACACATGCTCTCATTTATTGGAGAACACGCTTTAAAAGCAGTGCTGCTTCTGAAAGCCCTGTTGCTGGAAACCATCGAAGGGGAGAGTGCTCTTGGGCTTAAATTCTGTTTGCTAGTTTCCCACAGAGATTGGGTTGGCCACTGAGAACAGGATTCTGGACTAGATTTGCCATTGGCCTGATCCAGCAGGCTCTTCTTTATCTTCTTATATTGAAAGTGGAACAAGCCTGGAGCCAAGCAGGACTTTCTCCTTCACTCCTTGTTTTGCACGCTCCTCCAATTCCCATATGCCAGGCAAGAAGACTGCCATTTTAGATGGGAGGGGTGCATAGCTGTCAGCTTTTCCCTTTTTTTAAGGGAAATCCTATTTGGAATAAGGGAATTTCTGTTAAAAAAAGGGAAATGTTGACAGCTATGGAGGGGTGATTCCCAAATAGTAATAGTAACAGTAATTTATTATTTGTACCCCGCCCATCTGGCTGGGTTTCCCCAGCCACTCTGGGCGGCTTCCAACAAATGTTAAAAATACATTAAAATGTCACACATTAAAAACTTCCCTGAACAGGGCTGCCTTCAGATGTCTTCTAAATGTCAGGTAGTTGTTTATCTCTTTGACATCTGATGGGAGGGCGTTCCACAGGGCGGGCGCCACCACCAAGAAGGCCCTCTGCCTGGTTCCCTGTAGCTTAGCTTCTCACAGTGAGAGAACCACCAGAAGGCCCTTGGCACTGGACCTCAGTGTCCGGGCAGAACGATGGGGGTGGAGGCACACAGCCAGAAGGGAACTCTGGAGTGTTAGTGCTATAGGCTTCCTATTTATTATTATTTATTATTGTGACACATAGGAGCAAACATTGAAATGAAACATGCACCTATATCAGCAGCCACTTACAGTGCTGATGGGCAGTTGGACCCTTTGGTGGGCGGGGGGGGGGGAATGGGACTTTTCAGGTTAAGCTAATTAAACCTTGAATAGAATTCCACCATGGGTTGCACTCAACCTGTGAAACACATATGCAGTTTCAATGCATTCAGTAAGCATTGCCAATCATGTAGACAGCAAGTGTTAATAACCTAACCTATGGAAATAAGAATGGTAAATGTTTACTTCCAAGGTAATCATTCTCCTGAATGCATTGCAGCGATGTCCTCTGCAGCTTCCTGGGCTGTTTGGAAATAAATGACACTACCATTTCACATGACGTTTGGGAAGACGCTTTTAAATTGCTAGGCATGAGAGTGAAATTTACATGGTAATGATAATTTCCCCGAGTCGTAGGTTTGCATGAAAGTTCAGCCTGTTTTATTTCCAATTAACTGCATCTCTCCAGCCCCCGCCCCCCCCATCTTCACAGTCAGCGGTCAATAAAAGTACCTGTTAATTAAAATTAAAATAAAACCCTTAAACTACACATGAAAGGGAACAAACAAGTGTCACCATAGAAGCAGGTGGGAAAGAATGATGTACCACAGTAGTCCCCTAATTTTGCATGCAGGGAGAGCACACAACAAACTGACGGCAGTTTCCAATGTCAGTTTGAGGCCCTGAAGAGCTTCCAGCTAGGCTAGGATACCTGAAATCATTTTTTAATAAAATATGTGGAACAGATCAAATGGGGAACAACAGAACAGATGAGATTTCTGTTGCCACAGTATGCTAACTTATTTGATTTCCCTGAAATTCCAGATGCAAGGCAACTCTGTGCTCATTGTAGGATGTTGCCCTGAGGTGTGTATTAGAAATGGCTCTCTCTCCTTCTACTTCTACCACATTACATATGTGCACTCTATAATTGTGCTCCTCCGGCTTAGAGTTTGTTCAATGTACAATTAACACCCTAAAGGGTTAGCAAACACCACTCGGGGAATGTGAGTTTGCTTGTTTTTTTGTATGTGGCTGCAGTTTGGCTGTGTGATGAAAACCTTGCTTTTACCATCTTATTCCTGGGTGTACTGGTTTGCAGAAATATATGATTTTTATATTCTTATATAAATAATATTTCCTGGAAAAGATGACAGCTGAGGCAAAGAGAGAGAAAAGAGAGTCTTTAGAATGGTTATTTCCTCACTCCCACTCTGGTGTGTGAGAAAGGCATCACTGATAGAATAGGAAAGAATAGTTTTGATATCCAAGAATTAAGGCCCCCTTAATCTCACACTTCCAGATTGGCATCTAAACCACTTCTATGTTTGTTATATTCATGTGACTCTAAAATGGACTGTGAGTACCGATTGCACAAGTCTTTCCTGTCACTTCCCTGAAGGCAGGGTAATCATCACGTGTGAAAGTTCCATCAGATTGGCCCCAGTCACATGCTTCCAGCATACTAAAGCCATGTGGGAACAGGGAGAAATGTAAAGTATTGCACTTGGGCAAAAAAAAATGAGAGGCACAAATACAAGATGAGTGACACCTGGCTTGAGAGCAGTACATGTGAAAAGGATCTAGGAGTCTTGGTTGACCACAAACTTGACATGAGCCAACAGTGTGATGCAGCAGCTAAAAAAGCCAATGCAATTCTGGGCTGCATCAATAGAAGTATAGCATCTAGATCAAGGGAAGTAATAGTGCCACTGTATTCTGCTCTGGTCAGACCTCACCTGGAGTACTGTGTCCAGTTCTGGGCACCACAGTTCAAGAAGGACACTGACAAACTGGAACGTGTCCAGAGGAGGGCAACCAAAATGGTCAAAGGCCTGGAAACGATGCCTTATGAGGAACGGCTAAGGGAGCTGGGCATGTTTAGCCTGGAGAAGAGGAGGTTAAGGGGTGATATGATAGCCATGTTCAAATATATAAAAGGATGTCACATAGAGGAGGGAGAAAGGTTGTTTTCTGCTGCTCCAGAGAAGCGGACACAGAGCAATGGTTCCAAACTACAAGAAAGAAGATTCCACCTAAACATTAGGAAGAACTTCCTGACAGTAAGAGCTGTTCGACAGTGGAATTTGCTGCCAAGGAGTGTGGTGGAGTCTCCTTCTTTGGAGGTCTTTAAGCAGAGGCTTGACAACCATATGTCAGGAGTGCTCTGATGGTGTTTCCTGCTTGGCAGGGGGTTGGACTTGATGGCCCTTGTGGTCTCTTCCAACTCTATGATTCTATGATTCTATGAACCATCATGTGAAGTTTAGGAAGTTGAGAAGAACATGCCGTGCCAGATCTCAAAGTGCTTCCACAAGGCAAGCCTATGGGGCTAGTCTTAAGATGTGCCACTCTCATCCTTGGCTTTCGAGGACACCATTGCAGTAGCCACAGTGACACCAGAGCGTCCCCTACCCCATGACAGCAGAAGGCTACTAGAGCAAACTGGGGTGCTAACAAGACTGATTTATCTACTTCTATGTATGTGTCAACAGGGTTGTGGGTGGCACAACCACAGAGCCTAGGGCTTGCCGATCGGAATGTCACAGTTCTAATCCTCATGAGTGAGCTCCCATTGCTCAGTCCCTGCTCCTGCCAACCTAGCAGTTTGAAAGCATGTCAAAGTGCCAGTAAATAGGTACTGCTCTGGCGGAAAGGTAAATGGCGTTTCCATACACTGCTCTGGTTCACGGAAAGGTAAATGGCGTTTCCGTACACTGCTCTGGTTCGCCAGAAGCAGCTTGGTCATGCTGGCCACATGGCCCGGAAGCTGTCTGTGGACAAACGCCAGCTCCCGCAGCCTATACAGCGAGATGAGCGCCGCAACCCCAGAGTCGTCCGCAACTGGACCTAACGGTCAGGGGTACCTTTACCTTTATGAATGCATCAGCACATCTGCAGTGGACTGGGACATTTGAGGAATGGGACAGTCGCAGGGAAACAAAAATGCTTGTTTACAAAGCTATTGTACAACCAACCTTACTGTATGCCTGTGAAACATGGACCACTTATAAACACCATCTCCAAATCCTCGAAAGATTTCATCAACCATTTCTCTGAAAAATTTTACATATCACTTGAGAAGACAGGCAAACTAATACCAGTGTACTGGAAGAAGCAAAAATTACCAGTGTCGAAGCAATGATTCTTCAACATCTACTTCATTGGACTGGTCATGTTGTTCGGATGCCTGATAATCATCTTCCAAAGCAACTACTCTATTCTGAACTTAAAAATGGAAAGTGTAATGCTGGTGGTAAACAAAAGTGGTTTAAAGACTCTCTCAAGGCAAAAAATTGTAGTATAAACATCGACAACTGGGAAACACTGGCCTGCGCATACTCCAATTGGAGAACAGCCTTTACAAAAGGCATCATGGGTTTTGTAGATACAGTACTTGAACTCAGGTCAAAAGGGAGAAATGTGCTAAGAGCAAGGCACACTTGACAAACCCTCACCGTGATCAACTCCCTCCCAGAAACCAATGTCTCCACTGTGGAAGGATGTGTGGATCCAGAATTGGCCTCCACAGTCACTTACGGACTCACTGTTAAAACCGTGTTCATAGAAGACAATCTTACTCAGCTACAACTGAATGCCAAAGAAAGAAGACATCTTTGGCATTCAGAATACCAGTATTATTTGTTATTGTTATTCAGTAGAAGACTTTCCATGTTACCATAGCTTTTATTTTGGGGGATCAAACAAGTTATGGAATAGAGATGATCAGATAGATTATTGTATGATTAAACAGATAAAAAGTTTATCTAAAACTTGTTGTTTTGGGGAAAATTGTGCCAATGTTAGACTTTGCACAAAATCCTATTATCCTGAACAGTGACTCACTAAGCTTTAAAAAGAAGGTGACCTCCCTTATGCTCACAGTAAATTGTGGCATCCCCATCTATACTATTATTTCACATATTTAAATTTATTGCTTTCAATGAGATTGGATTACGGGTGAATTAGGACTATTGTCTTTTGACAGACCAGTAAAGTCAATTAGAATCTGGAAGTTTCCAAAAGGATGTTCAAAGCTAATCTGGCCATGGCATGGAAATAAATTAATTTTGCTGTGTCAGTGATGGTCCAAATGACTTAATAGACCCATTTCTCTCCCCCCACCCCATCTCTTCAGTTTCTTTGACAGTAATTAACTCATGTTTCTGTTCTGTGCTTCTTGCTCTTATTTTCAAAAGGGAAGATAAGGAATTGTTGTAATGAAACAAAAGGATGCCGTGTTTAATCCTGTCTTTTGGTAAGAAACATTTGGTACTTAAAGAAAATGTCACAAATTTGAGACTATCATGAAAATATGAAACCATAGAGAATATTTTTGCTTAATCCTAACTTTCCACTTCTAATTTATTTCACTTTCCCCAAAAGATGAACAGGAACACCTAATTCCATTCTGTGTTGATTTGTTTTCGTTAAGATTGCTGGAGTTGCGTGTCGAGGTCCCCCAAGCCACCCCTAAATAATTCACAATTCACACATATTTTTTGTTTAAGGTTTTTGGCATAATTTTGGCCACAACTTTATTAAAATACATAAATGTGAGTGGTTGCTTAGGCATTGGTTCCGACTATCTGTCCCCACACCCAGGGACAGAACTGACTTCCGCATTCCAGCGAAAGCCAGTAAGGGAAACCAATATTGGGAAGAGCATGGGGCCGGGCATGAGACCCTCACCCCCACCCCCGCATGCTCCCAGGGGCTTGCATGGCCCTAAGCTCCATTCAGGGATACGGATGAAAGAATGGCAAACCCCTGGATTCCTTTAACAGAATTCCTTGCAGCAGCAGCATTGGAGGGGCAGGCACTGCCAATCCTTACCCCTCCACCAACCAATTTTTTAAATAATGCATAACCGCAACCTTACAAGTTGTGACGATTTGCTACGCAGTAGGCAAAAACAAAATGGCATCAGCCAATTGGACAAAATTCCTACCAGGCCCCTGCCCCAGAAGCAGGCGACCCCATGACAGGCATAGCAAGGTCAACCAGGAGCCCTAAATTAGGGTGGGTGGGTGGGTGGGTGATCCAATGCACGCAGCAAAAGAGCCCAGTCAGAGCTGTGTGACTTAATTTTATAACCTTTGGTCCAACCCCCTAAATGGCAACACCAAAATTTGCCCAGCAACCCAATGGCCCAATCACTGTGGATGGTCATCCAAACTAATCCACCCAGCAACAGAGGGGTGGCCTGCCAGACCCCACCGCAACACGTGCTCTCTATGAAGGAGAACACGCTTTCTGATCACAAACAAAGCATTTTATTATCTTCACAAAGGTAGAATGTTGCTAGCCACAAGACAAAAAAATTAGGACTTATTTCCTTCCGCCCTGTCATGAAGATCTGCTGACCAATTTCAGATAGTTCTAACAACAACATTTGCTCTCAAGTTGATAGAGGCAGTGAACTATTCTCAAACATTCAATTTCCTCCCCCCTATTTTTACCCCCCAACTGTCAATCAATTTGTTTTGCCCACTGAGATGCCTCATTCCTCATTGGACTAATTTCTGGGATCCTCCCATTTTGCATTTTAGAAATTATTGGGTTCACTCCATCCTTTGTAGCTAATTTAATGGCACAGCCATATGGATGGCAAATTCCATCTAATATGATTTCATCTGGCACCTTTTTTGTCTGTATGACTCTTTGATCCATTGTTTATGTCTTGTTTTAGAATAGTGCTGTATTGCTTCTTTTGTTTTTCATATAATATACTGTATATTTCGTCTCCTTGTTTTATATCTGACTGTGCTCAGGTCTTTCTTTCTTTCTTTCTTTCTTTCTTTCTTTCTTTCTTTCTTTCTTTCTTTCTTTCTTCCCCCCCTCTCCCTGCCTCCTTTCCTTTGAATTGTTGGAATTCTTTGACAGTCTTGTTTGCTATACATTGACTAATAATTTTAAAAATAAGAAAGTAATTCAGATTGTATAGAAACATGGAATCGCACCACTGACATCTTAAAGCAATTGATGCCCTGTGAATAATTATGGTAAAATTTGCCAATGGCAGGGAGAAACACATTTCAGGAACTTACACTGGCTGCTGCCAGCAGGGATATCACCAACAAGTATAGCAGATCCCTTTGCATTGCTGGAGTCACCCACTCAGAAACAATGTTGGCTGAACAGAATATGGGAAATAGCCCTTTCAGAGTGTCAGACTCACTGTAAGAAAGTGGTTTGCAGACAATCTAAAGCAGATAAAATTGATGCAACTTGGCTTTTCTTCATCATTTATGTAAACAATTCCACCTCCTCTATGAAACCTCTAGTGACACATGTTCCTCTTTGGAAATATATGATAAATCAATAAGATACATTGCTGGGGGGGGGTTTCCCTCCCCCCTTCCTTATTATCATATATTTGGGGGTATTGTTTGGAAGAAAGTCTCTGAGTGCGATTTCTAGAACTCGTGCTTTTCTGGATTATGTAATAAACTGAAAAATATTTCTATTTTTGCCTTATTTTACTCCACTGTTGTTGGAATTTGATTTTGATATGAATTTGTTAAAATCAGTAAAAATATATAACATATAAAATATATAAAGCCTGGGTAGCAGGCCATCTTAATCTCTACAGATGAGAAGGCATGCAGACCTGGCTAGCGATCCATAAAGATAAATACAAAAAAGAAAGGGTTAACGCTTCAGGTCTTATGATTGGATGAACTGAGGGTTACTTTTGTTGCCCCTGATTTATAAATAGTCCATTGGTAATTAAAATAAATATTTTCAGGAGGATACAAAGGCTTTGCATCACTGCTCTACATGCTGCTGGAATTGGCCAATTATTGCTACTGGTGATTTAATTCACTTATGTATAATGCTTCAGTGATTAAAAAAAAAAGGCAGACATACCAAAGGTATATTACAGGATGGCTTGAATTGTGTCAAATCCCACAACCCTATGCTGAGTTTATTTAAACTGGGGATTCATTTAAATTATTGGTATTGATTGAAGCAGCAGACCTGCAAAATGACTGGGAAGGCAGATGCAAAATTAATCTCAGGGATTATTATTTTTTTTAAGTGAATGAAAAACCTTATGAAAAAAGCTGGCGGAAAGCTGCATGAATAATAAAAAGTGATTGCTGGAGATTGGTGATTATTATTGGAAGTGGACACTTGAATTGCAAAAGTGGACAATCAATCAAGTTAGTGCATTAGCCAAAGGCTAGATAATTTAAGAAACAACCATATAATAGAGTATAGAACATTAGCTAGATGCAACATGCAATAATAGATATTCATTCATAGCGGCTAATTCTCCTTAGCATAACGTGGTTTCTTGCAGGAGCCAGTGCCACAGAAACTATGGGCCATGGCTCAGTGATAGAGCATATGGTTTGCATGGCAGGGGTTCTAGGGTCAAACCCCAGCTTCTTCAGGTGGGGTTAAGAGCGCCCCCTATCTTTAACCCTGCAGAACCACTCCCACTCCCAATCAGTGTAGACAGTGCAAAGTATAATTCTTTAATTGCCCAGTGGAATGAAGAATGCATGTATGTATATTGCTTAGGGTTTAACATTGGAAAATCCAATTGAAGCATACTGAAGCTCTCTAGCACATTGATAACTGTTGGTGTTTTCCGCTAGCCCTCATGTAGTGTTTATCTTTACATCATGTGAGAGTTCTTCATTTGCAAATTCCATCTTGAATGGAGTTGCCTGCTAGTCTTTCTATGGAAACCACAAAACAAAGGGTGTGATAAAATGCCTCTCCAGGAACTGCATAGCCTTAGGCTGGATGCAGGCTAATACAGGCTATGGGAGAGACAGAGCTTAGATTTTTGCTCTGATTGCAATTCATAGTATCATAGAATCTTAGAGCTGGAAGGGACTGCAAGGATCACCTAGAAGGGGAATGGTTAATTAGCTGCTAAGCTCAAATGCACAAGTGCCTATAGCTAATCTTCTTTAATAAAAATCTATATGAAAGTCTTTTAGTCAGCAAAACAATTAAAGATACGCAATTATATCTGGACAATATCTTGATTATACTACTATAAATTTTTCACCATGTACACAAATGCAACAAAAGTATTTGTAGCAAACTTGGTTCCGAGGCGTGATTTGATGAGATGAGGAATTGCTGGGAGGGTGGAGTGTTAAGGTAAGGTAAAGGGACCCCTGACCATTAAGTCCAGTCACGAACGACTCTGGGGTTGTGGCTCTCATCTTGCATTACTGGCTGAGGGAGCCGGCGTACAGCTTCCAGGTCATGTGGCCAGCATGACTAAGCTGCTTCTGGTGAACCAGAGCAGCGCTCGGAAACGCCGTTTACCTTCCCACTGGAACAGTACCTATTTATCTACTTGTACTTGCACTTTGACATGCTTTTGAACTGCTAGGTTGGCAGGAGCAGGGACCGAACAACGGGAGCTCACCCCGTCATGGGGATTCGAACCACCGACCTTCTGATCAGCAAGCCCTAGGCTCTATTGCAGGATTATGTTGAAGGGCTTTTTCAGTTACAGCAGCTAATGGGACATTGGCCAGGGTGGGAGGTGGGTGGGATTCTTGGAACATGAGATCTCCTGTTTTGAAGGTTTCTGTTTCAGAAGAAAAATAAGCTCAAACCAAAAGGAATGCTACACTCAGCAGCCAAACTTAGCTTGGATATTTGCATATTTTCCACTCTCTCAGCAATAAAACCTGCTATTTTCTTACTCCTGGTCCACCTGTCTCCCATGGACTTTGCGACTCAATGTTCTGAAAATCCACCCTAAAGCAAAGTATTCATAGTGAGACCTAGACGACAGAATCTACTATTCTGTAACCATTAAGCATGAAAAAGAAATCTGAAGATTGTGACTCAGCTGAAACAGGGACATTAAATAGAGCAATTCAGTGTGGTTTGGTGACATTGTGCTATCTTGGGGAATTGCTTTGGGGCTATTCATTTTTAAAACCACTCAGAATCTGTGGAATTCTACTTCCAGCAAAACAAAATGATTTTCCTCAGAAAGAAATATGACATTAACAGCTAAAGGAAAACAAGCCAGACACAACAATTAGCAATTATATGTGGATCAGAACAGAGGTTTAACCTACTACTAGCAATCTTTATTTTTCTCCTGTATTGTTGAATCAAACTTCTAGCATCGTCTTTATTTGTTTCTTCCAAGATTTTTATCCTACCTTTCTGTGTAAAGTTCAAGGTGACTTAGAACTATAGAAATGATCACAGCTTTTTAAAGAAACAAAATACAACAACACCAAAATAAACACTGAAACAGTCAATATACGCTGTTATCTATCTTATTTTATCTATTTGAAAAATATTTGTGACATTTCCCAACCTGAAATTCTTATTGCAACTTTCTAAACTTAAGAAACAGGCAGTGAACCATTCCATGTTTGGGGGGCTAGTCAGATGTTCCGTCACCAATGTATTCTATCACATTCTTGTGTATTTTTAAAAAAATACATTAAAAAATAATAATCACATTAAAAAAAAAATATTAAATTTTTACTGAATACAAAGAAGGATATCAAATAAGAAAAGAAATTAAAAAAACAAATTTCATACATATACACATGAACATAATTATTTATACACCTATAAAGCAATATTCAAAAAGAAGAGGAAAAAAGAAAAAAGAGAATAAAAGAAGAAAGAAAAGTTAAAAATAGAAATTTAGAAAATAGAAAAGTATTCACCATAAACAACAATTTCAAATCTATACTTGCATACAATTTTATATTTCCATCTTGCAAAATATCAGTCTTCATTAAAATGTTTTAAAAGACTTCCACCGTTTACGCCACACGTCTTTTATACTTCAGTCACCATAACCTCTGTTCTTCCTATCCTTCCTATAAGTTTTCCTTAATTTTTCACTTTACATTCTTTATCTTCTTCACAAGATTAGTCTAAACACAACCAAATTTTTGTACTTGAGCCCTGGTTTTGTAAGTATTCAATCCGTTTCTTGACCATGTTTTTGGGTTTTCTCCTTATTAAATCCGTCAGTTTAGCTAACTCCAGATACTCACAAAGTTTTCCCAACCATTCTCTTTTTGTTGGAGTATTATTTCCTTTCCAGTGGCTGGCTATTAGAATTCTCGCTGCTGTTGTTGCGTATAAAAATGTATTGGATTTGTGTTTTGGAAAATCTTTGTCCAAAATTCCTAAAAGGTAGGCTTCTGCCCTCTTATTATGTGAAGCCTTTATCAATTTTTTAATCTCCTCGTGGATCATGTCCCAGAAAGTTTTATTCTCTGGACATGTCCACCACATATGGTATAGGGTGCTCTCTATCCTGTTGCATCTCCAGCATTTGTTGTTATTTGTTTTATTCATTTTTGATAGTCTATCTGGAGCCAGATATCATCTGTGGTAGATTTTCATGTAATTCTCCCTTAGTAAATAGCAAGCAGTAAAGAGCCTTTCTTATTAAATGGTTCGTAAATATTTTATGTTGCTTTATTTCCCCATAAAATAAATATCCATGCCAACCATATATTTTGTCCCAGCCCTCTAACATCACAACCTCAGTATCTTTTAATAATATCCATTCTTTTATCCAACTCCAGCACGCTGCTTCAAAATACCCTCCTAGGTTTGGTACTGCAAACCCTCCACTTTCTTTTGGGCCCATCATTACTTCTGATTTTATTCTTGCTTTCTTCGCCTGCCATATGAAATTGGCAAGGTCTCTTTGCCAGCTTAGAAAATATTTTGCTCCTATTATAATTGGGATCGTTTGGAATAAAAATAGAATTTTTGGAAGTATCACCATTTTGATCATAGATATTCTTCCTCCTAATGATAATTTTAATTTATTCCATTTTTCTATGTTTCCTTTAATTTCTTTCCATTTTTTGGCATAATTGTCCTTAAATAAATTTGTATTTTTATTTGTGATCCATATCCCTAAATAATTTACCTTATTTTCTATTTTTAGTCCTGTTATTTCCTCTAGCTCATTTTTGTCTTTCTCTCTCATATTTGTTGTTAATAATTTCGATTTGTCCTTATTTAGTTTAAATCCTGATACGTCACCAAATTCTTTCATTTTTACTAATGCTTTTTTAATAATTTCTTTTGGTGTTTTAGTTATGTGTGTGTGTGTATATATATATATATATTTGCTTTCGTAGATTTTCACGGGTACAGGAATGCAGGTTTTGGTGTCCTCGGGTGTCTTCCCGTGTAAAAGTTGGGGTGTCTAGGCGACGTTTCGACGAGGTCTCACTCGTCATCTTCAGGCTGGTGCTTTCGGCTTCTTGTTACTGGAACAGAGCAGGATCTCAGTGTTTGAGTTCCTATAAATACTGTTGAGGGGGTGTGGTGTATAGCCTCCAATGTTCTGGGCAGAGAGGAAGTTCCCAGGCTAGTGTGCCTTTTCTTCTTTTGTTCCTTAATTACTTGAGGGATATCTTGAGTGATTTCTTGAGTGATATCCTGAGTACCACTTAGGTGGGTCATTAGGTGTGGATTAGTTGCTAAAGTCTTTGTGTCGTGACCTCTTGAACTTTGTGAAGAGTTTTTCTGAGAAGATGGCTGTACTGCACTTAGTTGTGCTCTGGCTTGGCTTCGTGTATAGGGGCGAGCTGTGGTTTTGTGGCCTGTGTCAGCCAGATCTGTGAAGGGATTGCAGGGGGGTGCAGCATCCGGAGGTGCCACCATGGTTTGGCTACTGGATGGTGTCTGTAATTTATCTGTGGAGAGGGTCTGGGTTTGGGTCTGGTGTGGTTGATTGGTGATAGCGTTCTGTGTGCCTCTGGATCTGGTGTCAGTTTTTGTGGGGAGGGCTAATTTCCAGATGTCTGGCAAGCGGGATGTGTCGTCACGCTTGTTCATGTTGTGAGGGTGTTTCTCTATCTCGATGGCTTCCATGATTATTCTCTTGTGGTGATGTTCCATGTTAAAGAGCAATTTGGATTCTGCAAAATTAATTTCGTGTCCTGTTTCTTTCATGTGTTGGAAAAGAGAGGAAGTTTTTTCTTCTTTTTTGACGGCATTCTTGTGTTCTGCGATCACCCCTCTCACCGGTCATCGCAAACCTGTACATGGAACACTTTGAAACCAATGCTTTAGACAAGTCAGAACACAAACCCAAACTTTGGCTCAGATATGTTGACGACACCTTTGTAATTTGGCCACACGGGAAGGAAAAACTGGATAGCTTCCTCACACATCTCAACAGCCTACACCCCAAAATACAATTCACTATGGAAATAGAAGCCAACAACCAACTTCCCTTCCTTGACGTCCTAATCTACAAAAAACCTGATGGCTCCCTAGGACACACTATCTACCGGAAAAAAACACACACCAACCGCTACTTACATGCACAATCACACCACCACCCTGCACAAATAAACTCCGTAGCCAAGACTCTCATCTCCAGAACCAAACGCCTGGCTGACAAAGACCACTTGACAACTGAGTTACAGAATCTCTCAAATGTGTTAATTACCAATGGATACCAGCAAAACAGGGTTACGAAGCTAATCCAAAAAGAAACACCCCCCAAAAACCAAGACACAGAAGAAAACAATGGCATGGCCCTCCTTCCTTATATCAAGGGCACTACAGATAAAATTAGCAAAATCCTCCATAAACACAATATCAAAACAGCCTTTTGCACCAACCAAAAAAATAGCCAATATCCTCAGAAACCCCAAGGATAAAATCCAGTTGGAAAACCAAGGGGTCTATGAAATACCCTGCAAAGTCTGCCCAGCCACGTACATTGGACAAACAAACAGACGAATAAATGCACGTATCGCAGAACACAAGAATGCCGTCAAAAAAGAAGAAAAAACTTCCTCTCTTTTCCAACACATGAAAGAAACAGGACACGAAATTAATTTTGCAGAATCCAAATTGCTCTTTAACATGGAACATCACCACAAGAGAATAATCATGGAAGCCATCGAGATAGAGAAACACCCTCACAACATGAACAAGCGTGACGACACATCCCGCTTGCCAGACATCTGGAAATTAGCCCTCCCCACAAAAACTGACACCAGATCCAGAGGCACACAGAACGCTATCACCAATCAACCACACCAGACCCAAACCCAGACCCTCTCCACAGATAAATTACAGACACCATCCAGTAGCCAAACCATGGTGGCACCTCCGGATGCTGCACCCCCCTGCAATCCCTTCACAGATCTGGCTGACACAGGCCACAAAACCACAGCTCGCCCCTATACACGAAGCCAAGCCAGAGCACAACTAAGTGCAGTACAGCCATCTTCTCAGAAAAACTCTTCACAAAGTTCAAGAGGTCAAGACACAAAGACTTTAGCAACTAATCCACACCTAATGACCCACCTAAGTGGTACTCAGGATATCACTCAAGAAATCACTCAAGATATCCCTCAAGTAATTAAGGAACAAAAGAAGAAAAGGCACACTAGCCTGGGAACTTCCTCTCTGCCCAGAACATTGGAGGCTATACACCACACCCCCTCAACAGTATTTATAGGAACTCAAACACTGAGATCCTGCTCTGTTCCAGTAACAAGAAGCCGAAAGCACCAGCCTGAAGATGACGAGTGAGACCTCGTCGAAACGTCGCCTAGACACCCCAACTTTTACACGGGAAGACACCCGAGGACACCAAAACCTGCATATATATATATATATCGACTGCGTCAGACCAACACGACTACCTGAAGCTAGTTCATGGTAACCATTTAGAATACCCAGAACAATGGTTTTTAAAGAAGGGAAATGCATCACCAGCATCCTTGGGATCCATGTACACAATTTCCTGAGACTAAATGTTTGGACTTTTTGAAGGCCTTGGCCTTCTTTCTTATTTAACATTTAGATCTCATCATATTGGCAATTCATTGGCCACATACACCCATGTTGGGTGAAGTTGTGGAATCACAAATTCCTTCTTGGACACTAATCATATCCAGCATAGAGCCCTGCATTATTCTTGGAGATCTTCCATCAAGACTCTAACCAGACAGCCTGGCAACTTATTGGCCTGCAGTCTATGAAAGGGAATGGCCGGCATGGAATGTCTGAAACAGGCAATAACAGCATGCCATTTAAACATTTCAAAGGTGTGAGTTTTCCACAATATCAGTCTCTGTTCTGAAGTTCTACCGTTTTCAATTCTGCTCTTTGGTTCACAGAAGCACTGAGCTTCTTACCAGAAACAGCCAAAAGAAATAATAGAAGGTCATTGTGTAGCTAAACTTCAATATATTGAGGGAGATGAACTTTAGCTGGATTTTGTGCAGTGTCTCGTGCTAAGGGGGCTAGAATAATCTATGAACATTTGCTTTTGCTAAAAGACTCTGAATTGCTGGAGGGATCTCTGTAAATGGTGGGTGAGGGAAACACAGTGCCTCATGTTCATTGTATACCTCAGTTGTCCACGCTTCATGTTAGCTTGCCTATCAAGGAATCTCTACATGTATGCCCTTGAAACCATGTCTACTGTAGAACTTTAAGGGAAGGGTTGTGAGTTAGGGAAGGACAGGAACTCAGTGGTAAGGCACATGCTTTGTGTGCAGAAGGTCCTAGGTACAATCCAGGCATCTCCAGCTAGGTCTGAGAAAGACCCCTCTCTGAAATGCTGGTGGGCCACTGCCAGTCAGTGTAGACCAGTGACGGGGAAATTGTTGCTGGACTACAACTCCCATCACCCCAATCATAGTTCATGCAATGGGCGCTGGAGTCCAATAACATCATGTAGGCAATGTGCTAGATGAACCTCATGAGCTAGATAGTCCTGGGGATTGTCTCAGTATAAGGTAGCTTGCTGTGTTTCAATATACCTTTCAATATGTTGTAGAATGCAACTTCACAACACAAGGCCTTCCCCCCTTTTAAGCAGGCTGTTAGAACTGTAGCTAGTGTTTGCTGTGTAGGTTTAGCGTCTGTTTTCATGGTTTTGATTTGTCCTTCTGCTTCCTTTATTGTTGCATTTGATAATATATCTTACATTGTAATCCAAGCCCCCTTTGCAGCAGGCTGGGGGTGAATTGGGTGGAGTGCAGAGCTTTCCCTTCTACTCACTGCTTGGGTGGATGGAAATGCTACCAACCCACAGAGATATTCTTGACTCCTGTCTTCTGCCCTGTGTGACAGTAGTTTTGGATACAGTGGTGACCAGGCTGTTCCAAAAAACTCCACCAGCCAGTTCATGGGGATTAACTTGGCTCCTTATTTTAAAATGTTGAATAACCTGAAATCTCAGCAACTGACTGTGTGGCTCAGCCAGTGGAACTATGTATAGTGGATGAGAGCAAAAGAGCAGGGCCCAGCATCTAGCTACTAGGGAGCCAAATGCATGTGAACAGGCTAGAAAATGGGGGGAAGACAAGTGATTATGGTTCTGTGTTGAGCAACTTTCTGATCATCAAATGGAAGAAGCTGGAAGCCAATTTCCCGCCCCACAAGAGTGCTCCTAAGAATGATCCTACAACATTATCGGGGGGGGGGGTGTGCATAGAGAAGCCAAGCTGCCCTTTGAAGTAGTGATAATGATTATTATTTTTTTAAAGAAGAAAAAACTCACTGTGCAGCACGAACCCTCTTGAAAACGCTAATGCTTTGCGTTCACCTCCAAAGTCTCAGAATAACACACACACACACACACACACACACCAACACACACATGAACGGCCTTGCAAAAATATGTGTGGTGGACATTTGGCCCAGCTTGAGAGAAGACAGACAAAAAGGGATGGATTGCTAGGAAAAAGAATGAGAAGTGTGACTTTCCTAGGGTTCTCCATGCCTTGGGCATTGCTATAATAGTATTCTACTCACCAAGGAGAGGGGAAGCAAGGGAGAGTACACACACACACACACACACACGGGGGAGTAATGACAGTCACCTCTAGTTAAGTGGGTTGAGGTGATGTAGTGCCTTTGAGGGCTCCTAGGGGTTGTGGGCAGGGAACAGATTTCCTCACACTGCCAATAATGTTGTCATGCATGTGATGGGGTCTAATTTGTCTCATAGTTGGGCTTGGAATAAACCAAGCTATGTTTTGATTTTGTGAGGGATGTGCTGGTGGAGGAAATATGTCTGTTTGCTGGGCCCAGTTAGGAAATAAACTGAGGCAGGGTTTTCTATGCTGAGCCAACAGTACACAGAAGATGCATCCATTCTCCACATTGAAAGACTTAGCTACTAGAAATCCAGCAGTAGTGGGGTGAAATCTAAAGAGCACGAAGTCTAGCAACTCACAAATATTTTCCCCTTTTAATTTCCCCAAAAGGCAATATCTATCTATCTATATATAGAACTGTCCCTTGTAAGCAAAGGCAGTTAAAAGTATATATGAACAACAACAACAAAATCTATCTTTCTTTGTGACCATTAGTTTGAGCTGCAGGCTATAGCAGCATGATTCTGCACCCCAGTCTACTCCTCCCAATAACTCCCAGTAGGAATGAAAGTACTGACATCCTATCTCAAAGAAGAGCGTCAGAACCACTTTGCAGAGCTGCTTTCTTGTGTTACTGTGGAACAAAAAATAATGAATTGTTTACAAGTGTATAAATCCATGTAGTCCTAAGCTGTTTTTGAACACAGAGGAAAAGAAGAAAGGGTTTCACTGCAGACCGTCATTGCTGATAAGGCAGGTCCATGACAGATGAGCAAAGAGGAACTAGTGGTTTAAACAGCCGTCAGGATTGGAGGCTACTGAGAAATGAAATTATTCCGGTGGCCTTTAACAGGGTGGGCAAAGTTGCATGCCTGGAAAGCATAAACATCCTGTATTCCCTTCCGTACTTGAAGGATTTATTCTTGTCAGTGTTGCAGTTGAGGAAAGTGTGCAATTGCAGCCCACCGAGTGTTCATACTGGGCTTCTGAAATGATGCTAAATAACTGGACCTCTGTGCTGGCTCTCAACAATTGATCAACTATGGTTACAGAGTCAGTGCAGTGTGTTGGTTAGAGTGGTAGTTGAGAACTGGGGAGACACCAGTTAACTGGCATTTGGGGGGCATGGAAGCCACACTGTTTTCCTTCTTCAGAATGCCCCTAAATGACATGACATTTGGGGCAGCTGGGATAACTGGAAAATGGCAGCCACCAGCTGCCTTAGGGATATTCTGTTGCAACAGAAGTAACAAAAATAGAAACATACAGAGACCTGCTGCCAACCCATTAATAAGAAGTGTCCCTGAAACTCTTAAGATATGCAGCTCTCCAAAGTGCTCCCTGTTCCCTTCTCAACCACTGCCTCTGAATGGAGCAATTAATTTGGGGACCAGTTTCATCTCAGCATGATAATTCAGCCATAACAGCAAACCAATTTTAAATAAGCTTATTTAGTGCAACGTCCAACTGAACCAACAAGCCGTATTTTGTGACTGACCAGCGAACGGGAATCGGAAACAGTACGTGGGTTGTGAGACCTGTGAGAAGCAGGACTTTGTTTTAATGGAATGGAAAGCAGGGATGGAGAAGAAATAAAAGAAAAGAAAAGAAAATAAGGCATTAAGCCCATGTTTGGGCTGAATTCTTTCAGAGTGCAGATAAGGTTTCATATATTCAAAACCTCACACACAGGAAACCAGCATGTCCAGAAGGATAGGTAATACATATTCTCCTGAATATCTAGTTTTCTACTTGCAGGATTTTCTATCTGTTTGTTTGTTTTATTGGGGGGGGGAGTAGACCTTCTCCTGCAGTATAAAGTGTTAAAGTCCCAACCAGACATAAACTTGGCACTTTGTCTGTTGATTTTGAGAAGCAGATCTTTGTTTTAATAGAGTGGAAAGTAGGGAAGAAGGGGAATTTTGTTTGGTTGAGATTTCAGGGTGAACTGACCTAATTTCTTGGTCCTTATATATCATTTTCCTGCACTTATATATATATATTTTTTTTTGGGGGGGGGGAACTCAGCTATCCATCAGATTATGCACTTCTCTGAATTTTGCAGTGATCTTTCAGTTAACAGAAATGTGTATTTTAGGGGGAAATGCATTGGAAAGCACATATTTCAGGGCAAGAATACATTAAAAGCATACAATTTAAATGCAGTTTTGGTGCTCTTAAAACATTAAAGTGAACAGACCTATAACTGAGCACATGTGAAACTGACAAGGAATGGAGCCAGGCTGATCGGTCTATCCCTGGTCTGAAGGCAAAATATTTAAATCATCAAATATGCAAACAAGCAAGCAATAAGGAAATAAAGAAGCACTAATGTCCAGCTTTGCAAATTCAGAAGTTGAAACAGAATGCAACTACAAGCAGTCCTTTGGGGGAATTTATAAAATTTGTGGATTGCAAGAGCTAAAATTTGTCAGAGATTGTGATACCCAAAGCACAGCTGCCTTGAGAAGAAAAGCACAGATGAAAAGACAATGAGAAGCAGCAATCCACCGATATCCTGACTTACATCCCTTCCTTCTGGTTATTGACTATTTGTTCAGATCTCTGCTCCTTATACAGGCTCACTTTTTCCTTAGAAACTACAGCAGCAAAAATAATGATAAGTTTGTCCAAGGACAGCAACTGTTTACATGCAAAGGGGAATCTTCTCCCATGTTCTCAGAGACTACTGGTTTATAGTTCCCTTGCTGGAACTGGTTTACCACTTGATTTTGGGACATGAGTACTGGACAGGGTGAAGTGAGCTGCTTCTGGCAGCACCATGACCAGAGGTAAGGTTAAGAGCAGAAATCTGTGTCTGAATGATAGGATCTGTATCATTGGTTTCAATGCTTGCAAATCATTTATGAGCCTATTTTGGCATTAAGAGGTATATGAATTTTATTGCACTTACAATATGTCCCACATTTCATTCAAGGGGTCCTAGGTGACATATATGGCTATCTCCCTCCACATTTAATCCCCGCAACAACCCTAGGAGGTAGGTTAGGCTGAAAGGCAGTGACTGTTCCATGTTCACCCAGTGACCTTCATGGCTGAATGGGGATTTGAACCTTGGTCTCACATGTCCTAATCTGACACTCTTAACCACAAAGCCATGCTGGCTCTTATTTAAATTAGTAATTATTTTATAAATTTTCACCTACACATCAACACATGCAATTTTTAGGCCAATCTGTGCCCTCTTTTTAAATTTCTTTGGGCATTTCCTAATTCTGGTGATGCATAAGTGGTGAGCCTGATGAGCTGCCCAACAGCTGAGCCCATGAACTCTTTGAAGTCAGGAGATGTCAGTTTTCTGTCTGTGACATTGATGTTCTGTCTTTGATGTGGTATCTGTGATTGACGTCTGGCTTATGCAAGTTGTCAGCTGATACTGCTTACACTAGCGAATGATCACACATATATGAATCATCCCATAGTATAAACAAGATCCAGAGAACCCTTTCTGTGACATCAAAGGACTTATAAGTACCAGGGGGTATCTATTTTTTTCTGGATTAAAGCTACTTGAATGCAGGGTAACGTGGGGCAAACATCTCCCAAACTTGTGGACACACTTTTCCCACATGATGTTGATCATACAGACAAAGGCTGAGGCTTGTTACAGTCATCACATTTTCATATATTTGAAATCACATGATAGTTGCTCATAGATTAACTTCTTGAATGTGGACTCCTCATTCTACATGCTTTTTTTTCTACCTGCAAACTTTCCCTATCAAAGCACATTTGAATATACTTTTATCCTAGAAGAAGAGGAAAAGTTTCCCAAGATGCCCAGAAATTGAGGGAAGGTTTTTATAGCATGTAGGAGAAAATAGACTTCATCAGTGTGATCCTGTCATTGTTGACAGCCTTCCACTGAAGCACTTGCAAGTCAAAAGCTAATCTAAAAAGGTCACCGCTTCCTCTAATAGCAAACTCAAGTGGTGAGTGCCAACAGGCTTGGAGCCAAAATAGGGTCACGGAGAAAGAAGTGGAAGCCATTGCCATTCTCAAGGAAAACCTGAGTTTTGCAGAACTGCAAAAGAAAACATACATATAGATACAAGGAAATGAGGTGGGAGTGGACCTCAACTGAGACACACTCTGTAATCATGAGAGTTAAGTGCAAACTGGAAAAGAAACAGAAATGGAATGAAATGGAATATCAGGTAAGACAGCATAGTTGGATTGCTAGAACCCTTAACAGAAACATTTCTGTTCTTTTAACATATGTTTAGGCCAATTTGCTGGGCATCACCCATCCAAGTCACCTTACAGCAACAAACAATTCCAAAAAAAGAGGAAATCAACAATAGAATGTGAGGATGCACTGCAACATTTTCACAAGTATCACTGTTAAAATGATAACTATAGAGCATAGAGAATTGCCTTAAACTGATTTAGACCATGGGCTCATATAGCTCAGTATTGTTTACCCCGACTCCAGGATTTTATACAGGGGTCTCACCCAGCCCTAACTGGAGATGCAGGAAATTGAAACTGGGACCTTCTGTGTGCATGGTAGAGCTACCATTCTCCCATAGAACCCTCCACCCCTTGTACGGATTTATTTATTTAGCATGATGCATGCACATTTTGGAATATTCTCCCTCTGGTTTGTTGCTGCTGCTGTGCAATGCACCAAACTGCAAATTAAAAAGGTACCCATCAAGTGTGAAGGATGTTCATGTACAGAAGTAGCAAATATCTTTAAAATATGCACACCACTCAGAAGCAATGGCCAAACTCTTGCTAGCTCTGGCTTTTATTTTTAAAGGAGACACTCATGAATGCACCTAACAGACCAAACAGTACCCTTTGCACTTGACTGGATGCACATGTATTTTGGTCTTCTTTTCTACCCAAGCACAAAAAGAAAGGGGATGAGAACTGGAGAATTGGCCCTGACATGAACAAAACAAAGACAAATCACAGCTGCTGAACGGGTAACCAACAGAAATGAGCAGCTCATCCTCCGATGGGCAGATTAGTGAAACTTGAGAGCATTATTGCAAAACGTGTCTTTTTGGATCTCCAGTCGCCTGAGAAAAACTACGTTTCAGTTTGGCAAGCTAAATGAAAGCTGGAGAGCCTGTCTTAGAATACTTTGGGCAAACATGGCTGTGGTCACTAAAATGTTGCAGAGTAAGGAGCGAGCGAAATCTGCATTCATGGGACAGTTTATTCTCTTTTATTGATGTTTCCCTGTTAACTATATTGGAGCTTTCACATGATGTGAAGCCACTTCTGGAATTATAGGAGAATATAGACATGTTTAATGCTTATTCCCGTGTTAGTCGCGTCCAGAAAAAAAATAAAAATCTGTTTCCATATAACAGGGGAAGGAGCTCTAAACTTTGCTAAAGTCTGCTATGTTTTCAGAAGTGACTTTTATGTCATGGGAAAGCTCAAATCCAATGCAGAAATTAAGAAGGAAATGTCAGTGAAAAGAAAGAAGCTACCATGTGAATGCAGTGCAGGTGATAAGCAAGCTGAGTTGGCAGAGTTGGGATTGTACTTTCAAATGTGTGTGTGTGTGTTTATATGCGGATCTAGCAAGGATTCCCCCTCCTTCATGTACAGATGTGTTCAGAATAAAGCTTACCTGCCCTCTTGTGGAGCAGACGCTGGTGGCTGTGCTCTGCCTCCATGGCCAGAGGAAGTAATGTTTGTGGATGCCACTTGCTGGAGACGACAAGGGGAGAGCATGCTCTAGAGCTCAGGTCCTGCTTGCACATTTCATACGGGCATCTGGTTGGGCCCTGTGGGAAGAGGGTGGTCAATGAGGTGGGTCATTGGCCTGATCCATCATGCTCTTCTTATGTTCTTATGCTCCAGAGGGCCCAATGGGTGGCAATTTCAGGGAAGCAGATTTTGTTGCAATGTTATGAGATAACTTCCTTATGGCAAGAGGTGTTCAGCTGTGGAATGGACCCCCATGGTCACAAGTCGGCCTTCCTTCACTGTTGGACTGCTGGACTGTTATCTCTCAAAAGTTGCAGTCTGCATTGTGGAGTCTGTATGGAGCAGGGGGTTGAATTAGAAGACCTCCCTTGCAACTCTATAGTTGTTTGGTTTATCTGCAGTTTGAAGCAGCAGTCTATTCTATCACAGCAGTCTCCTGCTTCCTTTTTTAGTGCCTGGCATACTCCAGGATTCAGTGACACATATTAAAGAGGCATGCTCAGCATGCCCAGACCATGCTCATCTCCAAAAACCTCTGCCGCAGCACCCTCGTGATGGCACCATCTGCTTAACTGCATGTCAAACCACAAAGATCAGAAGAGTTCTGAACAACAAATGTTCATTTCCACAGTTCAATCAGGAGGCTGCTTTTAACAAAGGCTCTTGATGAGGGTTTGTTGGTGATGAAGATGTCAATAATAATGATCAAGATATGCTAAAAAAAGAAACCTATTGGGTGCTTTGTCTTTTTCAAGACCATCAAAGCACATTGTTTTGAACAGAAGGTTGCATTTGCTTTCCTGAAATTGCTTTGACCAAAGTTGGAGACAAAGCTCCACTTGTTTTGGCAAGCTGTTTCTTAGCTAAGTTGAGGGGGCCATAGCCAAGTTTTAAGAGCATATGTTTTGCATGAAGGATGTTCCAGGTTCGTTCCTCAGTATCTTCAGGTAAGGCTAGGGAAATCTCCTGTTTTAAGACCTGGAGACTTACTACTAGGAATAGGCAAATCTGTCAGTTTCAGTTTCTCTCAGGTTTTCCCGTATTCAGTTCTTCACATTTTCACATCAGTTTCTGTTGTGTGTGTTTTTAAAAAGTGAATTTCTCACAATATACACATATTGATATGCAATTTCCCCAAATAGACACATTTTTTTTCAAAGACGTTTCCCCTGATATACTGCATTGTTGATGTTTTATTCACCTATATAGTCTTTTTATGGGCAGTTTATACCAATATATGCATTCTTGCATATATTACTCGGCTGGAAAACTTTGAAAAATTCAGAGAAATGAGACTTTCAAAGGATGGTTGTGTTTCAGTACTTATATTATTTTGGAAAGTTAATTATATAGGTTTGTCTTTAAATGGGAGCTGAATCAAATTACTTTCCTTTCACTTCTTACTACCACCCAGTCTTGACAAAGCTGAGCTAGTTGGACCAGTGGGCTGCCTCAGTATAATGTGAATGTTCTTTGGACATTTCCTTCAGATTTCTCAATAGAAATTGTAAAGTTGCAAGCCACATCTATTATGTAGCTTTTTTTCCAGGTGCTTATTTTGTATGAATATCCATACATTACCACCCTGAACTCTTCTGAAGGAAGGTGTGGGATATAGATTGAAATAACTGCAACAACAGTAACAACAGACTGCTGGCGAATATGGTGGACTCTCTTGCATTGGATGTTTTAGAGGTTGGATGGTCTTCTGCCAGGGATTCTTTAGCCATGATTCCAGCACTGCAGGGATTGGACGAGATGACACTTGGGATCCCTTTAGACAATACTTTTCTATGATTCTGTGATATATATAATTTCTATCTGTTTTTATTCTAAACTGCTGCCAGAGATTCAGAAGCGGCTTCAGCACATTTGTATACATACCTGCCCTGTCGTATGTTCTGAAAGGCAATGAAACTGGCAGAGAAGTTTGGTGTTGTGTCATGTTTTTTCATTGTAACCAAGCCAGCCATCTTGAAAGGCAAAGCTTTGCCATCTAATTTAAAAGCCCAGTAGAGAGGAACATACATCTAGTGATCAGCCAAATTTTCTTGGTCCCCCCCCCTTCACACTGAAAGGTGACTGGAGGTTGGAAGGAGAGGGTGATGTGTCCAGTCCTTGAGATAGCCATCATGACTAGTAGCCATTGATAGTCCTATCCTCCATGAATACGTTGAATCCCATTTAAAGCCATCTAAGGAGCTGACATACAAACAATCTTTTTTTTGGGGGGGGGGGTATTTTTTATTAGGAATTTCAACATAACAATTTATCAAATACATATCATCCTCATTCCCCCCTATTTTTCCCTCCCCAATAAAGAAACCCCACCTCCACCCAAACGTCCCTCAGCTCCTCTCTCTGCTTTTTCAGCACGTGTTATTCTCTGCATATTATAAAATTGTAAAGATCCTTAATTTATCTATCTATATGTTACCAATAATAAATTTGTGTATGTTTATTCAAAACCTGCCAAGGAGTCCAGTTCATTTTGTTGTTTCTTTAACTACTTTGTAAAAGGTTCCCATTCTTCTTTAAAGTCACAGTTGTCCTTATCACATAGTTTGTGTGTCAATTTCACCAATTCCACATAGTCCATCAGTTTCTCTTGCCACAGTTCTTTGGTCGGGATTTCTTCGTTCTTCCATCCTTGTGCTACTAAGTCTCTTGCCGCCGTTGTCGCGTACTTGAAGATGTTTTTCAAATTCCTTGGCAGGTCTTTTCCTACAATCCCTAACAAGAATGCTTCAGGCTTTTTTATAAATGTTAATTGGAACATTTTCTTCAACTCATTGTATATCAAACAGTCAATCTTTTTACTAAACTAAACTAATGTTCTGTGACGATGGTGCCTGATGACTATGATGGGCAATGACCTTTGTTTCTGCCAAGAAGGAGAGTCTGCCATGTAGCCAGCCACCATTGTTAAGTGAGAGAGCCACCTGTTTAGGTGGGGCATTTTGGGGGTGCCAGCCAGATGAGGCTTTTCTAGTGCACATGCCCTGCCTTATTCACTGAATTTTTCAGAGGGTCCTGTTCTTAAATTGTTCCTGTTCTTAAACTAAGTTGCAATGCTTTAAATGGCGGCTGTCATTGTTTGTCATATCTCAATTTTAAAATGCAATTTTGGGGGTGGGGATGGTGTGTGTGTTTGTGTGCAGAGCACAGTTCAGGAAGAGCAGTCTACCCGTTATCTGAAAAAGCCCTGATATTTCTTTGAAGTAATACAAAGTGCATTTTCTCTTACCAATCAGCAGCAGAGCAAAAGAGATAATTTGGGAGGATTAACCAAGCCAGCTAGGATGATTGAATTGGCTTACTTGCTGAACACAAAAAGGTCTGCTAAGTGAAAAATACAGTTTTATAAAGCAAATGTGGCAATCGGTAGATGAAGCCTGTGTCAAGAATTAAAGGTGATTTATTCTCCAGGCCAAGAGGGAGCCTAGTAAATCTACCAGCTGTGTGTTGAACTTACAGCAGTGGTGATGGAGTCGAAGGTGGGAGGTTGGCTGAGTGAAAAGAGAGCTGGAATCCAGTCTAGGGGGAATAATGTATCCATGTACAAAGCCTGGTTTCAGTTGTTGCTAGAAGACAAAGGAGTTATGGCCTGATCATCAGAAGGAAAAATAAGGTTTCCTGCAAATACCATAGTCCCTTTTGTAATTTTAGAGAAATGAGAGTGAAATATGAAGCAGACTTTGTTAATACTGGCTGTATATTAATTTTTATGTTTTCTCCCCTTCTCAACACATGCTGCAAGCCACCCACTATATCTTGGTATTTCTGGTCTCAAGCCTCTTTATGCCTTCATTCTGTCTTTCTTCTCCCCAGATCCCTTTCATCTCTCCTTAGAGCTCACCATCAACTCTGATCCATGTACCCTTTTAATGATATTTTTAGGCTTCCGTTGCTTTTCTGCAAATCCTCAAAGACTTCTGCCTGGAATATTATGTTAAGGGCTATAGTTCAGCAGAAGAGCATATGTGTTGCATGTAGGAGGCGACAGGTTCCGTTCCTAGGATCTCCACTTGATCATGGATAGTTGGGTTAGGAAAGCTTAAGATTCTGGAGAACTATTTCCAGTCAGTAGACCAATAATCAGACTTGGGTTATTACATAGCTTCATACATTTGTGAAATACTAGGCGCTTTCTGTTTTCTCCTATTGCTTTCTTCTTCCAGTACAAAATAACACAAAATGGATGTTTCTTTCTGATTTATGTGCACATATGTATACATGTGAAAGAGAGAGATGGGGGACTTACATTGCAATTATTAGAACTCAATGGGACTTGCTCTCAGGGAAGTGAATATCGGCCTGCCGTAAGAGAGAGACACACAGAGAAAGATGAAACATGAAAAGAAGGAAAGAGAGAAACCTTATCTCTGTGTGTAGTGATCTGGAGAAACTACCACTAACCTCAGATTTCTAAAACCTGATCTTCTTGTATAATTAAAAATAAATTACCAAGTAGGAGCAAATTATCCATTATATAGAAACATTTGGTAGAAGTAAATTGCTTGATACACTTAATTGAATTTAAATAAAATACAGTTTATTGAACATAGCAGTTATATTTGAGCAGGTTACAAAGTTGGACTTTGCATCCCTCAGCTAATTGAAATTAGTCATGTGATTCTTAACTTCTCCCTTTTTCTCCTTACTACTCCTACTCCTATTATTATATTTTCAATATAATAACCATAATTAAATATGATTCTACACATATAACCAATGATAGCATATAACTGTTTCCAAACCTGCAACAAATCATTGACTTTGGGTGAACATATGCAGTCCAAATCCCTAAAAAGTTCAATGGGAGATATGATATTAACTTTAACTTGATTTGATTAACAGAATTTGTACAATGCTTAATTGTAAAAAACCTTGGAGCAGTTTACATAAAATATAAATATACATATTAAAATTATTAAGGGAAGTTTTAAAAAAGTTGGCCTAAAAAAACCCCAACTTTAGTGGGCTATATTCACATTTTTTTGCCCATGACTGTTGCAGCCAAGTTCATAATAATTCACAAACACACATGTACAATTTACTGCAATAGGTGAGTCTCGGAAGATTTTAGCTTGGATGTTATTGGGAAGTATCCAAGCTTCTTAGGTTTAGAAATCTATAGCATGTGACAGTGAGTTTAAGCTTCCTTGAAAGTCTTCCAGTATTTCTTGCTTTATATTTAGTGGCATTTTTCATGGTATTTCAGTACTTCTGCTTCCTGCTCTGTTGAAACTAAAGCTGGACAAATCTTTCTGTCAAAACCGCAACGTCACAGTGCTCAAACCTGCAGAAGACAGAGGGTGTAACCCAGTTCTCCTGTACAAGTCCTTCTGAAAGAACTGGGAGGCGAACCCAGTCGTGCTGTTTTGCAGCTCCCATGCACTTCAGGGTGACCTATGCAAGAACACTGTCCAATGAACTGTGCCATGAGTGAGTCCTTCCAGATTACGATTGCTCCAGATTAAGTTGCCTATGGATTATTCTTCTGTTTATTTCAAATGCCATATGCATAGATGGATCTGTGATGCTAAGCTTGCACAGTGAAGCCAGAAGCTACATTTAAAAGTTCTGTGTGAATGTTTAGATTTGGAGGATTTGCTGCTAAATACTTTCCCATATTTCCACCTTCCTTTACTCTGAGAAAATATGGAAAGCTCAAAATATGCTTGAGCCCACACAATTTCAGAGGTCAAGGGGGAAGCACCATTGTGAAAGTAATTTTGTGGACTTTCACTGGTGGAGCTCATGAGTTGAATCCCACTCAATGGAATCCCCAATGGGCAGGATTCAGCTAGATTTTACTCAGAGTAAACCCATTGAAATTAATAGACTCAACTTAGTCACACCCATTGTCATAAATGACAAACTGCATGGTTATCTCATTTATTTTATCCTTGCAACAGCCCTGGTGGGGGGGAAAGGAGGGATTCTATTTCACTTGCATTCCACATTCTGGACTACTAACAACTCACAGCTCACGATCAGCAGCTTTGTCTGTACCAGGGATGGAGAAGTTGGTGTCCCTTCAGATGCTGTTGGATCACAACTCCTAACATCCTTAACCAATGGTCTTGCTCACTGTGGCAGATGGGAGCTGGAGTCCAGCAACAGATGTAGGTCCACAGGTGAAGTGGCAAAACTGCACTCTGGCATCAGATTCCACTTGGCAGTGGGGAATCCCATGACTGCCTACAAAGGGCATAGTGTGGGGGTTACCAGGGGGCCCGTGGCCCCAGGCACAGATTTCTGAGGAAGCGCAAAGCATGGCCCACCCAGGTGCTCCTCTCCCAGCATCAGAGGAACCAATGCTCTCAGAGATGAGCACCAAACTGGGCTGCGCTGGGGGTGCCAGTGTGGAAGTGCCTGGTTCGTGCCCACCAAGTGCCATGTCAGCTGGCCAGGCTTCCCTGTGCTCAGGTGGGCAGGCAACGCAGTGCAACCCTGCTTGGGTGCACGGGGTCACTCTGGCAGTGTTGGCAGTGAGGGCTGGGGTGCCATGTGGGCACTGTTAACCTCTGTGTCCTCAGGTGCTGTGAGCTCACGCAACACCCCTGCTGCCTACTGTCTGCACATAGAAATCTATGGATCCTGGAGGTAGTTCCATTTTCTCCCTGGCTAGTTCTTATTTGCAGTGATCTCTGTTTGCCTGTGGAGGAGGATTGAAACATGTTATTCTCTACCTGCAATCTGAATGAGTAACCTGGGAACAGTCCTACCAAGTGATCTGCTCTTTGTATAGACTGAACCTTAGCCAGTACTATAAATGTGAATTGCACTGTGTAATGCTTTTAAAAACATTTAAATTATGGTTATAATAAGGGCTCTTTTCACATTTTAAAACGAACTCTGTAGCATTTAAACACTTAACCTTGCACTCCATTGCTTGCAAAGCTGGCTTTGCAAAATAAGGCTAGACTCAATTTTTTTGACAGCATACTTTACTCCACATAATTTCATAGTGGAATCAACATGAACTCTGTTGGTCAAACACATGTATCTGGCATGTCAATCAAAAAGCTGGCTGGAACTTTCATGGTTTCTTAAGTATGCAATTACCGCCAAAAATAGCACCACCACCTTGGTCTGGTTTGCACATAATGCTAAACCATCGTTTAGCTCTGTCTGCACAGACCTTGGACTTTTGCACTCTGTCTCTGCTCCTCTGGCACAGCTTTGGAGAGGAAACTGGAAGCATTTACTTCCATTTTAACTAACCACAATTTGTTGTATTATTACAGTGATGGGGAACCATTTTTGCCCTGTGGGCCAGATCAAACAGTGGTCAACCCTCCACAGGCTGCATCTGACAAGTGGGTGGGCTGCTCACCTGTCAGTTACCTAATATCCTACTGAAATGTTTGGGAGCTGCTCCTACCGGAAAGTTTGCATTTGATGCCGTTCCAAATCTATAGTCCCAGCTACTGTATCTTGAAGGAACTGAAGCTTCTGGGAAGTCTTCATTGGCAGCCCTATGAGCAACACATTAGTTTCAGGGTAGAATATACCCTGCAGATATTGTTGGACTACAATTCCCATCAACCCCTGTCAGCATGGTCAGTGGTGAGGGAGACTGGGAGTTGTAGTCCAAAAAATAGCTAGAGGGGACATCGTTGGCTACCTCTATTGGATTTCATTCCACTTGGAGTTATCAGGCATAGATAGCCTAGATCAGGGATGTCCAACCAGTAGATCGAGATCTACTGGTAAATCCCCAGCTGATCCTGGTAGATCATGGGATCCTTATCATGTACAAAAAGTTGTGGGGGGAGCTAAAAAAACTCTCTGCAATCCTTCCCCCGAAAATCTCAACAACTCTGGGCACTTTCCTCCTAAAAAAAAGGTCAGCAATTCCAGGCAATCCACCCACCCCACGCACACTCCTCCTCCCTCTAATGACAATCGGTAGATCACTGCCAGTATTTTTATACTGGGAGTAGATCACAGTCTCTTGGGAGTTGGATATGCCTGGCCTAGATCTTTTGGAGAGTATTGAATTCACAGTGGCTAGTGTCTTGTGGCAACCGTATCATTAATATGCAATTCTGACCTCTGTTGTCTCATCTTCTTGTAGTCATACTTTCATCCATCCTAACAAAGGAAATAATGTTGTAAGACTGTAGAAGAGATTGTGGATTGATAGTGGATTGTGGATTAAGCACAGCACAGCACTTTAAACATATGTCATTCACACACATTTTGGACTTCCCACCTGCCCATCCCCAAATCTCATTTCAGATTTTCCCACTGAGGAACTCTAAGTGAGTTTCTCATGGAGCCTCAGGGTTTTCCATGACACCATTTGAAAACCCCTGAACTAATAAGAGGCCACCTTTTTGAACCACATCTGCAGTGACCAGCTATGCTGCTTACTTGTCTATTACTATTTCTTGGGTTCCATGAAATTCAGAATAAGCCAGATTAGGTTATGTGCCTGGAAAAAAAACCCCTACAGGAATGATGGATTGATTAATTCACCCCATTTTTGCAAGGTTTTCCTTACAGTTCATACAGTAAACTCAAAACATACCATTCCTGACCACAGCTGCTGTTATGAAAATCCCTTGTGCCCTGTATAAAATATATTGCACATGAACTCTTGACTCTTTGACTTTGTTTTTTTAATATACAGTGCTTGTGTTATGTGACTGATCACACACAGTTTTATTTCCAGTGCTCTGACTGGAGCTTTTCAAACAGGGGATGCAATCAAATATGCCTCCTCCCCGAAAGACCGTTCTAAAGGTACAGTTAGAAAATGGGGGTATTAAGCAAAAGTTCAGTGAGAAAAGAATGGCTGGTCTGTTGAGGAAACATGGAATAAAATGATTGAGATAATGCAAGGACCTCGGACAGGTTGAACGTTGTTTCTACATAGGCTCTGAAATATTTGAAATCACCTTTGGGTTTTAAGGTAGCTTCCTCTTTGAAGACTATGATAGACTTTTTCTGGTGATCATTCCATTGTAGACGTATGTTGATTGGCAGAGGTGGGTGGCAAGCTTTTCTCTTGACCTAGACAGGTCTATTAGCTCTGTACAGATGCCCCAATCGGTGTGGAATTACAACAACAACAACAACAACATTTATACCCCACCCATCTGTCTGGGTTTCCCCAGACACACTGGGCAGCTTCCAGCACACATAAAAACAGAACAAAATGTGAAACTTTTAAAATTTCCCAATGCAGGGCTGCCTCAGATGTTTTCTAAAAAACATTTAGTTTTTTAATCTCCTTGACAACTGATGGAAGTTTGCACTGTGATAACTCCCTGGTGATACATTGTCTGGGACTGGCAGGAGTTGGAGAATGAAGGGGTTGAGGAGTGAAGCAATGGGCAGGTGGAGGAATGGGAGAGTGAGAATGATATTGGGGAAGAGACCAGTGAGTTGTGGGGTTCTGTGCCACACAAGAGGATAAACCTTACCCCCTTCATCAGTTCTTTCGCTGGTGTCAGTAGTACCTCTGAGGTGGTTGTCAGTAGAGTCAGAAGAAGTGGATTGGGGACCAGGGGCAGACCAGCCAGAGCCTCATCAGGGAGGAAGATAGGGGGGAGGGATGATAATTAGTTGGCTCCTCTTGTTATCATCTTTGGCTTCATCTTCTATTTGGGTTCCCTGCTTTCCACCCCACCACTTCCAAGGAGCACATCATGGCATGGTGAAGCTCAGCCTCAGCCCACTCATTGACCAGAGAACGAGCAGCTGTGTTGAGTTTGCTTTCCTCATCCTGCCAGAAACAACACCTAGCTCCAGCTGCCAGTTACTCTGGGACTGTAGAAGCAAGGAGAAAGGATACTCTTGCCCCATCCATCAACCCATGGAACAGGAGTCACCACAAAAAACCCCAACAACCCAGAAGGAAGATCAGTTTGCCCTAAACAGGATACAAATGCCTGCTCACAGTTCACCACTTCATTTCAGCTTTGTAACACCTGATCTCCTTCCTTGATTTCTTTCTCTCCACACTTCTCCCTTGTGTGTCTTGTCTCTTTAGTTTGCAAGTCTGACAGCAGGGCCTGCTTCTTTCTCCCTTTAGTGGTGTGAGCTGCTTTGAAAGATGATACTTGTTTAAAAAGTGGGAGAAAAAATATATACTAAACAAGTTGTAAATTAAAAGAAAAGAAATTTTGACTAAACATTTGGAAGAACTTCACGATGGTAACAGCTGTTTGGCAGTGAAATGTACTACCTTGGAAGGTAGTAGACTCTCCTTCCTTGGAGGTTTTTAAGCAGAGGTTGGACAGCCATCTGCCAGGGCTACTTTACCTATGATTCCTTCATTGCAAGGTTTTGGACTAGCTGGCACATGAGGTCGCTTCCAACTCTACAGTTCTATGTTTCTATTATTTTATGAGCAACTGAAAGGAGCTCAAGTTTTAAATGTTCAAGACAAACTCATAATATTCTTTTTATATCAGTATTGATTCTACACACAAACACACTGAATTTTGTAATCAGGAATGGTTGCATCAAAAGCAAGGAGATGATTCTGGGCACTCTGCAAGAGCAGAAAACGGTTTTTTAAGAGCAATCAAAAGGAGGAGGAGGGAGAATTTAAGACAGACAAACCTGCAAATTCAAAGTTCACCCTGGCAGGGCAAATGTTGGGCTGGGAGCACTAGATAAAAATTGTTGTCATTATCACCCTTTTTGAGAGCTTGAACCCTGCCAAGATACACACATTTATATACACACATTTCAGTTTTGAGGAGTGTGAAAATGAAATTAGTTATCCTCTAGCATTTTGTGACCATTTGGGGGGTTGGACTAGATGACCCTTGGGTCCCTTCCAATTCTATAATTCTATGATTCTAAGTGAAGACATGAGAGAAATGTGCTTGGGTAAGAAACCTGCAACAATTCAGACAAAGAGGCCCAGGGACTTTTATGGTAGGCACCTTTAAAGTTTATTTTGGTCTGGGATGAATTAAAAGAGATTCACTTTCTGGGTAATATCATTCCCTCTCATTACAAGCTAGTTGGGAAGACATCTCCCTTTGGCATCTCCCCATAGCTTTTAGATATAAAGTTTGCTTCTGCAAGCTGCTCTGTCCTGCAAAGCACTGGGTATGGGAGAGGATTGGTAAAATTATTCCCTCTCATCACACACTAGACATGTCAATTCCAGTGGAGTTGTTCCTCCCACTCTGGTGTATCTGTGTTATGGTAAGCTTAGATATATTTTCGGCAAATGCTTGTCTAAAACCTTATTGGGATGTCCGGATAGCTGAGCTGCTACAGAGTGCTTCAGGAGCCCTTAATTTATTCATACCTATTATTACCTTAATTTATTCATACCTATTCATACTTAATAGAAGTGCCAATTCACCTCTGACAAACCCAAAATACCTACAAGGCATCTTTCCCTTCAGATTTGGAATATGTCCAAAATCAGTGCACCCTCACCACCACCACAGCAAAATACAGCTACAGCTAAATTTGTGTGGGGTAGGGAAGAGTGATATGTAATGCAATTAAAACTGGAAAGTATATTTCTATAATATGTGTTATGCTTTTTGAGTTCCTTGAGCCCATTTCCCTCCTGCGCCATGATTTGCACAACGATCTGGTGCTCAAACAAGCCCATGTGGACTCATTTACATTGTAAATTGATGAGTTTGTTTCCCTTGTCCTTTCCCTTTTCTTTTGTCCAAACTGGAATTGAATTGTGCATCATCTCAGAGCCCAGAGTGGTTTCCCTCCTTCTTCTTTCATTGACTGCAGTACACTTACAGAGTAATAAAACACCTTTTAAAGAAAACACAGGGCAATGTATCGATAGAACTCCCGCGTCTTTAAATATTTATCGATAACAATGGTCCTAGAAGGAGTGTGAAATAAACATTAGGGTCTGTAATAGTTTCCAGGAAGGAGAGGGTGGAAATGGAGGGAGGGAAAAGGGGCAGGGAGGAAGAAAAGAAAAATCTCCCAGGACTTCAGCAGCCTCGAGAACTGGACTTAACAAATAAATAGTTCATGATGTGCCAAAATTGAATTGCCAAGTGATTGACCACATCCTACGTTACACAAGGAAAAGGCCACCGTTGTTTTTACAAGTGTGTTTCATTCAGAGTTTGACTTCACTGTATAAATATTATGGAGCTGGCTCTTCAGTGTTAACCTTTATTTCAGATTAACTGTAGACAGGTCTAAAGGGAGACTTATATAGACTTTGGACAGGGGTGCGTCTTTTATAAAGTCTTGCTCTAAACTCTAGATAGAAAACTTAGGAAGTAGTTATTGTCCACAGCGAGGTCAGTCAACATAGTGACCTCCAGATGCTGTGGGCTACAACTCCTATGACCCTCACCCAGCACAGCCAAAAGCTAGGGATGCTGGGTGTTGTGGTCCATAACATCTGGATTGGCTACCCCTGATCAATAGAGGAATGCACTATTTAGTGTTAAATTATGAGATCTTTTCAGTAGAAAAAAAATTGTATGCCAAACTATAACTTTTGTTTTATTATATTGGGTGTTGCATTTTATTTGTTGATACAGTTTATGTTGTGGCCTTCTCTGAGATCATGAACTGATGAAGAGTGGGATAGAAATAGAAATGGAAATAACTAACTAAATTGATCAACAAGCTCATGGAGCATATGAAACGCTCCTCTAAATAGAAAGGCTCTTGCAAACCACCAGATTATTGAAGTGTTCATGTATCAAGGATAACTGAAGCAACTCTTCAGTACAGTGGTACCTCTGGTTAAGAACTTAATTCGTTCCGGAGGTCCGTTCCTAACCTGAAACTATTCTTAACCTGAGGCACCACTTTAGCTAACAAGGCCTCCCATTACAACCGCACTGCCAGAGCATGATTTCTGTTCTCATCCTGAAGCAAAGTTATTAACCTGAAGCACTATTTCTGGGTTAGCGGAGTCTGTAACCTGAAGCGTATGTAACCTGAAGCATATGTAACCTGAGGTACCACTGTATTTACTTCAATACCATCCCAAAGAAATAAAATAGACATACAAGTATATGGAATTCCCATTGGTAAGCATAAACTCCTCGAATGTCCTTTAGCGTTACCAAGAGGGCCCTGTTTGTAATTACATTTATATGCTACCTTTCCTCCAAAGTGCTCAAAGTGGTATACATGGTTCTCTGCCTCCCCACTTTATCCGAGCAGCCACCCTATGAGGTAGGTTAGGCTACAAGAGGGGGATAAGACCAAGGTCTTAACCTGAGGTACTATTTCTGGGTTAGCAGAGTCTGTAACCTGAAGCTTGTGTAACCTGAAGCGTCTGCAACCCAAGGTACAACTGTACAGAGTTAAAGTAGATAAGCCCATTGATTTCAAAGGGAACAAGCATGCTTCAAAGCTGTTTCCCAGGGTGTGGCACTGTCACATGCTGAGTTTTTCGGAGGTGAGTGCAGAGTGGGGAGCAAAGGTGGACAAACTACCCCAGAAGGAGCATGACGTGTCCCTCACCAGAGAGGAACCCATACACACCAATGGGAGTACAGTAAGAAGATAAGATCATATGAAGAGCCTTGCAGAATCAGGCCAGTGGCCCATCTAGTCCAACACTCTATTCTCACAGTGGCCTGTGGGAAGCCCAATAGCAGGACCAGGGTGCAACTCTCCCTTCCTATGCTTTGCAGCAACTAGTCTTCAGAAGCATTCTGTCTCCGACAGACCCATTAACAGTTCAGTTAGTTATAAATGTGGCTAAATCCACAGAGCTATGTTCCAGTTTGCATGTGTGTCCAAGAGTGTGTTTGTGTGTAAAGGAAGGTTTGCTTCAAAATGTGGAGCAGACTGGAATCCACCTCAATCCTACTCTCTGAAGCAGAAATCACATAACATTCTGTCTGAAAAACCCATCACTGCATTCCCCTTGAAAAGAAGATTTCACTATCATAATTCAGTGATGATGATAACTCCCTAAACTGGCTGCCTGTTCAGCACTCTCATCTCCAACAGTCAATGGCTTGGATCCCTGTGAGTGTAACTTTCATTCAGTGAATGGAAGCTCAATCTGTGAATGAAGCAAAGTTTTATGATCCAAGCCAATATATGTAAAGTGGAAGGGTTGTCCTCGGTAGCAGAAAATAACAAGTGATCATTGCATCCTTTGTGGAATGTCTGCCCTTGTTCTGAAAGCAATCGGTAACATGCTAAATAATAGGAAAAACCTCTTTCCTCCCCCCCCCCTTCTATAACCAGAGTTCATGTCCCTCTGGAATGATAAAGATTTTCCTAGATGTATTCTTAGTTATATGCCATTAATAGGTAAGGGCAGCACTTTTCCTTGTAAAACATTCTTTGCAAAGATGCCATGCTGCTAGGATGTATTTCAGTAGCACGCACCACTATTCTCCTAGGAGTTTGTATGTGACTCTAGCGCAGGCTGAAATTGAATAACAGAGCAGAGGAAATTGTAGGTTAAGGTTTGGAAAGGATGGGTAAGGGGAAAGTGGTGGCAGGGAACCAAGAAATCGATAGCAAGGAAGCATGGAAGAGGAGACAGCCATGTGGTTGTTCAAACAAAGTGTAGACAAAGGAGGGAAAGAGTGATGTGGAAAAAATGTGACACGCTGACTTAATCCTTTGAGAATTATCCAGAAAAGCTTTGAGTGCCACATTCCAAATCAAGATTGAATGAGTAGCATTCCAAAGAGCTAGGGCACAGAGTTAACTTAGTGTTCATCTACAGTAGGGATGGGGCCAAGGACATAAGGCTGCAAATGTTGGAATCCATGTAGCAAATCCCTCTGGGAGTGACAAGTCTTGACGATGTGCTATCACTCTCTGTTACATGTTTTGCGTACACTGTATCTGTTTTATCTTCAATACCTTCAAGTCATCAAGTGCCATCACTCGTAGCTGGACTTCCTACATTGATTTCAATGTGTGCAGTCATGAGAACCGCACCGTGCCAAACCACTTTTAGTTGGGAATTAAGTTTTTATAGAAGACAGATAGCAACCCTCATACCACCTTGTATGAAAATCCATAAAAGAATGGGAGTCTGGCAGTGTACA
Source organism: Podarcis melisellensis (assembly GCF_964234715.1). Lineage (NCBI taxonomy): Eukaryota > Metazoa > Chordata > Lepidosauria > Squamata > Lacertidae > Podarcis > Podarcis melisellensis. The sequence continues at coordinate 25,073,078 of NC_138528.1, read as the reverse complement.
AATTCGGGAGTAAGCCTGTCTTAATCGTTGCACTTTTCGGAGCAGGTATGGTGATGTCATCTGCTGAAGCACCAGGGTAAGGGATGGACTCTCTTTCTTCTGACAAGTGAATGAGGTGATACTTCCAAGTTTCACTATTGTTTGTTATATCTTAGCATAGAGGAAATCAAAGAATGTGTTCAGGTTCTTATTATTTAACTGTCAGCTGATCCTTTCATAGAGTGATAACAATCAGATATCTGCATTTTTGGACTCTTTTTGGGTCATAGGTGCCAACCCTAGAGGACCCTGTGTGCCAGAGCACCCATGACGGGGGCTTCAGTGAAACTTCCGGTTTCTACTGGAAGTCACATTGGAACTCCCAGACAACAACTGAGGCCTGTGAAGTCTCGGAAGCAACTTCCAGTAGAAACTGGAAGTCACGTTCAGGTCTCACAAGGCCTCAGATGTGACCTCCGAGACCCCTCAAGGTCTCAGAAGCGACGTCCAAAGCCCTGTCATATCTCTGAACACAACTTCTGGTAGAAACCAGGTGTCGTGTCCGAGGTCTTGCAAGGCCTCGGACGTGACCTCTGAGACCTTGCAAAGTGTTGGAAGTGCTGCCGTGCTGCTGACACAACGTGACATCATGGCATCACAATGTCATGACATCACGTTACATCACAGGTGCCACTGGGCACCCATAACCTGGAGCCCAAGTCAGCGCCCCTACTTTGGGAGTGGTACCTGTGGGATCTGTCTTGATGTGTTTAGAAATTTCCCAGTATACCACTACTGATATATGATTTATATCCATGACCTTCCCAACTCACATTCTCAGCCACCACACTATGCCAGTTCTCTCTATTCACACTGAGCAGAAAATGTTTTAAATTAGCATATTGCAATGGCGCCTTGGAAAATGGCTAGAGACATGACTGTTGGATAACTAATCAATCCAGGGAATTACAGTGAGAGATTGACAGCACCATTCTATGCATGCATTCTCAGAAGTAAATCTCATTGGGTACACCAGTAAAATATGTAAAGAGAAATTTGGGAAAACCTTTTGGGGGAACAAAAACATTTCTGCCCTAGATTAGTGAAGGGGGAGGAAAGTGGCAAATAATGATTTAAAAACAAACACACCTGATCCCATCTGCCAGAGTAATGTGTGGCTTTCCAATGATGCCTCTCCACTACTGCATTTAAACCACACATTCATTGTGAAGCCAGTCTTCTTACTCTCACTCTAAGCCTGCCTTTTTTGCATTTTGGGTAATTACATTAACGTCCCACCAGTGTGGCACACCCAGGCACTGACCAGACCTGCTTTGTTTATACCTGGTGCCCTCAGACCATGCCTGGGACCAATATAGAAACCAACTTAGAGATAGTAAGCCTCATTTGGGATATAGTTGCATTAACACTCATGTTTTTGAGAAGAATTTTGAGGATGCACGAAATGAGCCTCTCACAGCCCTGTATTCTCAACTGTGTTTGGAACTGCAACTCCCATCAGCCCCAGCCAGCATGGCCAATGGCAAGGGATGATGGGAGTTTTACTCCGAAAGCATCTAGAGGGCACCAGTCTGGGAAAGGCTGGCCTAGACAAATGCCAGCTCATCATAGTTAATATACACACATGCTCTTGCTCCTTGTTAAATTCAACTCTCATTTGCTCTGCCTTTTGAGGAAGAGCCATAGCTCAGTGGTAGAGCATCTGCTTTTTCTGCAGAAGGACCAACTTCAGTCCCTGGAATCTCGAGGTAGGACTGCTAGAGACTTTTGCCTGAAACCCTGAAGAGCCACTACCAGTCAATGCTGTTGGCATCCATTTGTCTCAGGAGACAATGGACTGCAGAGACTGGTAACTTGTAACATCTGCCTCCCACATTGCTTTTGTTGTGTTAGCAGCACCAAAGTGACCTCATCGTGTTTGAGACACATTGACTCAGTGTACCCAGACAGTCAAAGCCGTTTCCCAGAGTGTGGCCGCTGTTGCATGCTGACAGCCTGCTCCTGGGAGAAAGGCGATGGCAAACCTAGACAGCATCTTAAAAAGCAGAGACATCACCTTGCCAACAAAGGTCCGTATAGTTAAAGCTATGGTTTTCCCAGTAGTGATGTATGGAAGTGAGAGCTGGACCATAAAGAAGGCTGATCGCTGAAGAATTGATGCTTTTGAATTATGGTGCTGGAGGAGACTCTTGAGAGTCCTATGGACTGCAAGAAGATCAAACGTATCCATTCTTAAGGAAATCAGCCCTGAGTGCTCACTGGAAGGACAGATCCTGAAGCTGAGGCTCCAATACTTTGGCCACCTCATGAGAAGAGAAGACTCCCTGGAAAAGACCCTGATGTTGGGAAAGATGGAGGGCACAAGGAGAAGGGGACAACAGAGGACGAGATGCTTGGATAGTGTTCTCGAAGCTACAAACATGAATCTGACCAAACTGTGGGAGGCAGTGGAAGACAGGAGTGCCTGGCATGCTCTGGTCCATGGGGTCACAAAGAGTTGGACATGACTAAACGACTAAACAACAACAAACAACCCAGACAGTCAAAGCTGTTTCCCAGAGTGTGGCCGCTTCAAGGAGCCACAGGCAGAGGCACCAATTGTGCCCAAGACTGAGGGGGACCAGCGTATGTGTGCGACATCATGTGCGCGTCACATTGCTGGGAGGAGGTTGAGGGTGCAGCCCAGCTTGGCGCATCTTCAGTGGCTGGTGGCTTCTCCTCTCTTGCACTCAGGAGGAGCCAGCAACTGAAGCCACACCACACTCAGCTCTGCACTCTGCCTCCTCTGCCCCCTCAACATTGAGGGGACCTGGCCCCCTCCAAGCAGATATTGGAGGGGGCAAAGACAACTCTGCCCTATAGAGTTGGACACAGCTGAGAGCAGAGTGCAGGGTTGAGACCAATGGTAGATAAACTACCCCAGAAAGAGTGTGGCGTGTCCCCCAACAGATGTACTACCCCTCTCCTAACACCCCATACACACCCATGTAGGCACAACAAAATAAAAAAATTCCTTCCAGTAGCACCTTAGAGACCAACTAAGTTTGTAATTGGTATGAGCTTTTGTGTGCATGCACACTTCTTCAGATACCATGTAGGCATGGACCTCAATGTAGACAGTACTGAACAAGATGGACCAATGGTCTGATTCCACCCAAGATAGATCCTTAAATTCTTACCTTCTTTTTACCTGAAGCCAGCAAGCCTTGCACCAAAAAGGAGCATCCATATTGGGGCTGATTCCTTATCATTCATGGCTGCTCAGGAGTGAGGGGAAACAGATGACTGACAATTAATGGAGCGCCACAGGGAGTAGCAGTAATGATAAACTTTTCATTGCTGTTTGTTTTAGAAAGTTTGAAACACAGGGGGGTTTCTTTCTTCTCCCCCTTCCTCCACCAAATGCCACATCTAATTTAAGATTAAGACCGAGGTAACAGCAGGCACACACCACTGTTCTTCTCTTGCCTCCTGCAGCTGATTTCTAGCAAGATCATGCAAGAAGAACAATTACATCAGACATAATTGGAAAATATGTCTTAGGTGCTCCCCCTCTGTCTATGCCCATCTTAATTAAGGAGACTTCCTGAAAGAAATAAAAGAGAATTCTGAAATGAAATGGGGGGGGGGTTTCTTTTAACTTTTCATCACGGCTGCTGTAACTCTTCAAAAACACAAATCAAAAGTTTAAGGTTTTTACCAGGATAAACCCTCTGCTATGAGATATTGGATTTAGAATCAGCATAACCGTTATAAAACACAGAGAGAGAAAAAGCAGGAAAGATAAGCCTGCAGGTCAGATTTTTGCAATCAATTTGTCACTTGTTTCATTCCCAAAAAGAAAGATACTGTGATAGCAGTATGATCTGACTTGGAAAACTTAATCCAGAGATGAGGAGCCTTCTTTTCACCCCAAGGGTCAAATTATTTCATGGGCAACTTTCCCAGGTCTACATGCCAGAGTAGGGCAGAGCCACAGCTAATACATGGGTAGGGCCAGAGGCAAAACAGTGCCTGGGACAGTGGATGTGACTTTCACCTCTGTACAGTAGGCTACTTTCCAGTCATTCAAAGCCAGAAGTTTCTACGCACATGCCACTGTCCATCCTCCATCCAGGCAAGCAGAAGGCCATTATCACAGCTCAAGAAGACATGCCCTTTCCAAGAGCATGGGAACAGGGCAGGGGTCTGGGGAAAGACCCAAGGTACACACAGAGAGATCTGGTGTGTGTGTGCTCAGCTTCCCCACCCCTGCCCAAGTGGGGGAGGGGAGTGTCAGTGCAAGCTGGCAAAGAAACACATGCATACACACTTGCTCAGAAGACCCTTTTCCTTAACTACTTCATGCAGCATGTAATTAATGTGTGGAATTTGCCGCAAGATGTGGTGATTTATAAGATAAATGTATTTTAATGTATTTTTAATCTTTGTTGGAAGCTGCCCCGAGTGGCTGGGGAGACCCAGCCAGATGTGCGGGGTACATATAAATTATTATTATTATTATTATTATTATTATTATTATTATTATTATTATTGGAAGATGGAACTGTGAGCTCCAGAGCAATATAACATTTGCCAGTTGCTGTAGAGGCACAATGGGAGAATTGGTTGCCTTCATGCCCTGCTTGGGAGCTTCCCAGAAACATCTGGTTGGCCACTATGGAAAAGAGGATGTTTGGCTAGGTGGGGATTTTATTCTGATCCAGGAGGGCTACTACATGATTTGTGACTGGGGCAGGAAAATAATTTTATTTCTAGCTGAGTTCCAGTTGCAATGTGGGTGCTCCGATGAGATGCACGAGTGTCCACACTAATTGCTATTAGTCAATGATGGATGACAAATAATATAAATTTATTTTAAGGAAAAAATGTATTTTGAGAAAGAGTGGGGTAGGCTGGAGTGACTGGCACTTTTAGCAACTACGCAACGCCAACTTTTTGTGTCGACACTGGTTGTGTATAGAGCTGTAAAGTATAATGTTCTTTTGAACTCATTAAGATGCTTGCAAGGAACATTCACTACGATGGGCCAGGACAAGGGAAGAGACTTTGCAAGTCACTAGAGAGGAGACCTCTGGAAGGTCAAGTGAAGTCCTTAAATTTCTTCTGAATTAATATAATTTAACATGTTAGAAGATTCAGGAGGGATGAAAGAAAACACTTGCACCCAACGGAGGCAGTGATGGCCACCAACTTGGATGGCTTTGAAAGAGGCTTGGACAAATTCGTGGAGAAGAAGGCTATAGAAGGTTACTAGTCATTATGACTATGTTCTGCCTCCACAGTTAGAGGCAGAAAACCAGTTCCTGGATGCTTGGCCAGATGGACTGTTGACCTGATCCTGGCTCTTCTAATGTTCTTAATTACGCACCTGTTATCTAGAGCTGTGCACACACAGATTCCTAAAATTCCCCACTCTGTTTCTAGGCAGGCAGACTTTTCGGTGGGGGGAATGGGGGACATTTCACTAAATTTCTCCAGGATAGGCGAACACAACTTCTTTATTTTTCCCCCCTGCTCTGTTTGTTGGCTGCCTAGCCATCATTCCACACCCTTTACAACACCCCAAAGGTAGTGTTGTTGCAAGGCTTTTTCTTTTCTTTTCTTTTCTTTTTGGTACAAGGTCAGACTTCTAAATTCCATGAAGATATGTGTGCGTGCACGCGTGTGCTGTACTTGTAAGTTCTTAGAAGAGACAGAAGAACAGCCAAATAGAACAAAATATAACTACAGTATTCTGCACATCAGGAAATAAAATGCAACTACAGTACATTATTTAAGTTGAGAAATAGCTGGGTAACAGAAAACAACACAATACTGATATATGCTCCTGTTGCATTTTGATTTTTATCAGATGTCTGTTTTACTGCTTTTCTGGATTGTTTTCAGTTGCAGCTCTTGGTTATTATAAAAGGGATTGGTTTATGTTTTAATAATCTTGCATGTCACTTTGTAGATTTTTTTTTTTAAAAGTGGGGGAAAAGATAAAGGCTGCAGACTTATACCCACTTGGAATCACAAAACTTTAGAGCTGGTATCTAGTACAACACCTTCACCCTGCAAGATGTACAATGCAGAATCAAAAATGGCATCCCTGCCAGATGGCTTTCAAGCCTTTGATTAAATATTTACAGTTCAGACAAGACCAGCTCATGGCATCATGGTCCCTAAAGTAAATGCTATCATGGGCCAACCTCCCAATTTCACATTCAGAAGCAGACTGGGCTGCCAGTAAATCTTCCTTCATCACTGGTAATGGGATCGCATTCTCTGTCAGACCCTGAAGCAGCTGGCCAGATTGAGGGTCCAGGCAATACCATGTGGCAGAATGGCTGGGGGTTCAGGAGGAGTCAGCAGCTCATGTCCCTTCTCCTGGGCAGTTGCCCCCCAAAGCTGTTGCCTCACTCTGCCTGATTTTAGGGCCATCCCTGAGTGCAGAGCCTTCCGAAAGGAGTCTGTTCCCTTGTCAAAAAGCTATTACCATAGAAGTTTCTTCTAATGTTTAATGGATATCTGCTTTCTTGAAATTTTCACTCATTAGTTCTAATCTTGTCATCTAGAGCAACAGACAACAAGTTCCCCCTATCTATTTACCTGGCAGTTAACTTCCCTAAACCTGGTGGGGATTTGCTTCTGCATTGAGAGATGCGCCCAGAAGTGTGGTCATTTAAACACACACCAAAGGTTGCATTCATTGTAGCACTAAGCAAAATGTTGCATCAACACAAGGATTTCTCTTTGTGCACTGGAATATTCTGCCCTTTTACTTGCCAACTCACTCTCTAAATCTGTTCTGGGGGTTCGCCCAAATTTGAGGACAGTGTGGGGTGTACACAGAGGAAGATGAGGGAGGAAAGTCCTGTTGCGTTAGTGCTACTCTTTGCACTAGTGCAATTACAGTGGTACCTCAGGTTAAGTACTTAATTCGTTCCGGAAGTCTGTACTTAACCTGAAACTGTTCTTAACCTGAAGCACCACTTTATCTAATGGGGCCTCCTGCTGCTGCTGCACCGCTGGAGCCCGATTTCTGTTCTCATCCTGAAGCAAAGTTCTTAACCTGAAGCACTATTTCTGGGTTAGCGGAGTCTGTATCCTGAAGCGTATGTAACCTGAAGCATATGTAACCCGAGGTACCACTGTATTTAGTTCAATACCATCCCAAAGAAATAAAATAGACAGAATGGCATACAAGTATATGGAATTCCCATTGGTAAACATAAACTCACTCGAATGTCCTTTAGCGTTACCAAGAGGGCACTGTTTGTAATTACAAAGTGCTCAAGGTGGTATACGTGGTTCTCTCCCTCCCCACTTTATCCGAGCAGCCACCCTATGAGGTAGGTTAGGCTACGAGAGGGGGATAATACCAAGATCACCCAGTGAGGTTCATGATTCAATGGAGATTGTAACCATTGTCTCCTTGGTTCATACTGGTGTATTATACTGCCACTTTCTATGACCTCAATACATATAAAGGGGAAAACACCTAGTCCGTAATATATCCAGAATTGTATATGCCACTGCCCAGCAAAAAAGCTGCTGCTGACTTTCACATATTTATATGTCATTTTGACACTGAGAACCAAAACCATATTTGCAATTTCTAGCCATTCTTCCTAGTAGCAGGCAAAGTGTTCTCTGGAGGGGTCAGGCATATACTCAAAATCATCACCATGTAATCTACCTGACTCAACATGAAATAATTTCCAGAATGAGAAATTTGCACTTCTCATCTCATCTATGGCATTATTGCTAAGTTGAGGCCTCGTGCATTTTGACAAGTCTTGAAGCCGTTCAACTCCCAGATGCCATTTTAATATTAAACTGGCAATTTTTAATATATATATATATATATATATATATATATATATATATATATATATATATTTGCTTTCGTAGATTTTCACGGGTACAGGAATGCAGGTTTTGGTGTCCTCGGGTGTCTTCCCGTGTAAAAGTTGGGGTGTCTAGGCGACGTTTCGACGAGGTCTCACTCGTCATCTTCAGGCTGGTGCTTTTAGAAGCCGAAAGCACCAGCCTGAAGATGACGAGTGAGACCTCGTCGAAACGTCGCCTAGACACCCCAACTTTTACACGGGAAGACACCCGAGGACACCAAAACCTGCATATATATATATATATATATATATATATATCTGAAGAAGTGGATCTAGCCTTCAAACAATCTCAGGAAAGTCAAAGAGGAGGGTAATAGTGGCTGGTAGGAGAAGGCTATTATTTTAACAAGTTTAATATATAACATTTGTGGAAATGCATAAAAATGGTGTTAGTGAGTTCTACATAACCTTTTTACCTGAGTAATAAAATACTAAATTCCAAGAGCTTATTCCCAGCCCTGGCTGAGAATAAATTCTCTCAGAATTATATGTCCTGCCTCTGCATGATCTCCCATCTTTTCTTGAATGTGTAATAGAGTTTCTCTGAAGGATACAACCCTTTTTATGAGCCTAGCTTGGCCTCTTCTTCAGCTATGTCCCTGATCACACATACACACTTATGTACATGGGTATCTGTATGTGTCATCAAAGGTGGATTTACGGCCAATTCACCCGCACAGGGCGCTGAGCCAAGTGGGCACCTTCCTGTCTCCTTTCCAAAGCCTAGTAAGGGCTTGCTTCAGGAAGGAGGCATGAGGGCCCTGACAAGGTCTTAGAGTTCTCCTGCGGCTTTCCTCAAGCCTAGTTAACCTAGCTTGGGAACGAGATGGGTGGGCTCTAGGACCCTGCCCGGGCCCTCATGCTCCCTTCCTGAAGCCTAGCACCTCATTTTTCTGGCTTTGGGAAGGCAACATGAGGGCTGGTGGCGGGTGTCAAATTTTGGCTTCAGACATGGGCTTTTCAGAACCATACGAATAGAGCCACAATGCACCATGATGAGGTTACCTTTTAGATTTGCCGTATTTTTCTGTGTATAAGGTGCCCCCATGTATAAGACACCACTTATTTTTGGGGACTCCAAATTAAGAAAACACCCCTAAGCACTACCTGTGTATAAGACAAGCCCCAATTTTAAACCTATTTTTTGGTTTTAAAAAAGTCCTAGTCTTATACATGGAAAAATATGGTATATCTGGAGCGGGAGAAAAACAGACCACATACTAGTGATGGGGAAGAAATTCAATGCACTTTGTATTTAAAAGTAAACCTACCCAACTCCCACCAACTGAAAACTGCACTTCTCTGAATTTTGCAATGCAGTTCTCCCGCTGAGAAACGTGTAAAGAAATGCACATACTAGGGGAAAGTGTGCATGAGTAAGCCAGCATGGTGCAGTGGTTAGAATGTCAGACTAGGATCTGGGAGATGAGTGTTCAAATCCCTACTCAGTCATGAAGTTCACTGGGTATCCTCGGACCAGTCTCTGCTTCTCAGCCTTACCTACCTCACAGGGTTTCTGTGGGGATTAAATGAGGAGGGGGGAGAACCAGTTATGCTACCCCAAGCTCCTTGGAGAAAAAATGTGGGTAGAAATATAATGAATGAATGAATAAAATAAAATAAAATAAAACTGTATAGATTTCAAAAATGACATACAGAAACCCATTACATCAGAGGAAATTGCTTGAGAAAATGCATAGCATAATAATAGGAAAAATTCACACTAGAATGCTAATGAAATTTTCAAGAGGGCTTTTAAAAAAATGCAAACTAGTGTGAAAATGTGGAGAACTGAATGTAATACTTGAAAAATGAGAAATAGAAAGGAAATAGTCAGATTCACCCATCCCTATCAAAACCAAAGAAGATGACCAGATACTGAATCAAAAGTTATTTAAAATGCCTTTGTGAATGAGGAGGTCTTCACCTGACTCCAAAATAGATGGCACTAGGCTATTGCATAACAGAGGGGCCAGAGTCAAAAATATCTTTCCCCTGATGGTTCCCTGCCTCGCTTCATTTGCTTGGGGCACTAAAAGCAGGGCTTAAATCAGGGGTGCTTGTCAGATGTTGCTGAACTACAACTCCCATCAGCCCTAGCAAACATAGCCAATGGCCAGGGAAGGTAGGAGCTGTAGTTCAGCAAGACCCAGAGGGCCAAAGATTCCCCACAAATGGCTTATGTCAAATATCAGTTTAAACTTTTTTAAAGAAAGAAAGAAAGAAAAAGAAAAGCACCATTAGCCCAGGCTCATGGATATTTCCAAAGAATAACAGCAGCTTCATGGTAAATAAGACATTGCTGACAAGCCTGCTGGAAATAATTGTTGATTGACATCTTTATGACACCCGCAGTCAGCAACACGTGGTGGATTAAGATATTTGAGGCCTAGTAAATTGTGGGTGATGAGTGTAGTTCATAGCAGTGGTTTACAGGAGCTCTTCATAACAGCCGACGGCGAGTTTTTAAAGGTGCTTCTTACTATGGGTTTTCCTTTCCACTGCCCCAATTTAGGACAAAGCACCTTATATATTTCTGTCCTCCTCTGTTTCCAAATGTCTCTTCCTTTCCTTTTGAAAAGGTTACAGCCAACATGACATGTTTTTGGTAGCTGCCAGAGCTGCTTTCCCTTCTGGTCTTCACTTTCAAAGAGAAAAGTACACACTGTCACCTTATCCCCAAACCTGCCGTGTGCAGGAAGAAGGTAGGGAGCCCAAAAAATAATAATTTGCGACTGTTGATGCCAGTGAACCTTGGAGTTTTCATTTGAATGTACAAAGAGCAAAAGGGTTTATTTTAGCTACTCAAAACAATAATCATAAAGGCAGGAGAGATCATTAGGCAGGGATTAAGGAGTGCAGACTTTTAAGGGGGGGAAACAGTCTCCAATAACAGAACTTCACAGCGAACAGCTACCTTCCTCCTCACTTTGAAGAAAGTGGCCATGTTGTGTTGAACAAATGACTTGCAGTTTAATCAAAGGGACCCTTATGTGGGTTTTAAAGCAGGAGCGTGTTTACAGTGTTATTAGCAAAACAGAAAGCTTTCTTCTCTTCATCTCCTCTTTGGCCCCATCTGCACTAAACATTTAAAGCAGTATCATGCCACTTGGAACAGTTGTGGCTTGCCCCCAAAGAATTATGGGAATTGTAGTTTGTTAAAGGTACAGAGTGTTGTTAGGAGATGTCTACCCCCCTCCCAGAACTACAATGTCCAAAGTTCCCTGGGAAGAGGGATTGATGGTTAAACCACTTTGGGAATTGTTCTTTGCTGAGAGAGAAAGGCTATTGTAACAACTCTCAGCAGTCTTAAAAAAACTACAATTTTGGGGAGTTGGGGGCATGACTGTTTCAAGTGGTATGACACTGCTGTAAATGTATAGGGCAGATGGGGCCTTTATCTCTTACTACTCTTAGGGTTCAATCCTAACTTTGTTTACCTGAGAGTAAGCCACGTAGAGTGGCTGGGGAAAACCAGCCGGATGGTATAAATAATAAAATTATTATTATTATTATTATTACTCATAGATGTTTGTGGAGCCACAAGCAGGAATGGGAAGTCCTAGTTGTTCTGGTGCATAGCTGTCAACGTTTCCTCATTTTTAAGGGAAATTCCCTTATTCCGAATAGGATTCCTCGCAAGAAAAGGGAAAAGTTGACAACTATGTTCTGGTGCTGGCAGCTGAATGCACCCAGAGATCAAGTCTTTGTCAGGTCCTCCTATCCATCTAGAAATGGCCCCAGCATGCTATGGAAGCTGATCACACACATGCAGCCGTTCCCTGGCTCAAGATTTGTCTATCTCCAGAGATGGTGGAGTCAGGGCTACAACAGCCAGTTGAAGAGGTTGGGGAATTAATAGGCTTGAGAGAAAGAGCCTTCTGCTGTGCTAGTCTTGATAAAACTAGGTTCCAGAGAAAGCAGGTACCATTCTTACTAGAAATGGCCAAAGTCATGCAATTCTGACTTTCAGACAAACTCTTAAACACATTCTGACTTCTGCTCTGGGCCTTGTTGGAAGTCATTGCCTTTAGTTCAGGATTGGGGAACCTTCAGACAGAAGGGCACGTTTCCTCATGGGCAACTTCTGGGGGTTGTATGCAGTCCTTTTTTCTGGGGGGGGGGGGATGCAGGGGTACACATATCCCTAAACATTTTGTGAATCTAAGTTTGGCCTCACTGAGGGGCAGTACTTCAATATGAGTAGGAAAATGAGAGTACCCCTAAACATTTTTTTAGAAAAAAAAGCACTGGTTGTTTGGTGGTAGTGGGGGTGACCAATGTCAAAAATGGGTGGAGCAATTGTTGTGACTTTTAACTTGGCACAGTAGACCACATTCCAGCCATGCAGACACCAGAGATTCTACACCCCATCACTCCATCCTTTAACTAGGCAAACAAGAGGCATCATCACATCTCAACGTCATATTCCAGGCAGCCAGGCAGAGGAACTCAAGGAGAACTGAGGCAAGGCTGGTGGTTGTGTGTGTCGTCTGGAGAGAATCCTGAGGGCCAGATAGGGAGGCCTGAGGGCCACATACGGCCCCCTCAGACCTGAAGTTCACCACCTCGCCTGCCTAGGTGACAGCTCTTGTTACTGTGTTCTTTCCAACTCCTGTTATAAATCCAGAGGCCCATGATTTACTGTTAAAACAACAGACTTGTAGCACCTTGAAGACTTAACAAATTTATTATGGCATAAGTTTTCGTGGACTACAGTCCACTTCATCAGAAGCTGTAATCCACAGAAGCTTATGCCATAATAAATTTGTTAAGTCTTTAAGGTGCCACAAGACTCTGTTGTTTTTGCTGCAAGTCAAAACTGGCTTTCTCTTCTGGGAAAGATTTACTGTTGACTCCTCGCCACATTTCATGCTGCCTCTGGGATCTCTTGTCTGTTTTCTGTCTTTTTCCTTCAATAAAACATTAGGCCCCCCCGTCTTCCCTTTGCTCCTGCTGATCTTGAGCTGCAGGAGCACATACATCATAATGATGCCAGGAAGAAGAAGAAAATGTATCACTGCAATATATATGCTGATGCATCAAAACTCTTTTGTACCATATGCAGCTATCATGATTCTGTCTCAGGCTTTGGCGAGGTAGAAATCTCTGACTATCTAGCCATCATCTCTACCTGGCATACCATTGAAGTGTCTCTGGTCACTTCCAGGTGATCTGTTTATTCAGCATTCATCCTGACCTGTTTACGAAGAGGTCCTATGATATTGCATCAAGCAATCATTATCCCACACTTTCCAGTGCAATTTCCGATCACTTCCCTTTTCTCAGAAAGTCCTGTTTGGGGAGAAAGCTGGCTTGTTGAGGAAGAGCACCAGAGCAACTTTAATTGTCCAAACTGAATTTGTGGGTACATGATTTAATCCCACTTGAAAATAGAGAGTCCTCCAATGTTTTGTGAATTTCCACTGGCACGGGTGGTGCTACATCATCCCATGAGCTACTATGATCGTGCTTGATTTGGTTCTTTGATTGATTTAAAAAAAGAAAATTAAAGAAAAAAGATGATGCCTTTCTTTCTGAAGAGATATTGAAGGATGCTAATGTTAATTAAATTAAAACAAATACAGATTGACAGGAAATTTAATGAAACTCAAGGAACACAAGCAACTAGCTTATTGTCCTGCCCGCCCAGCCCCTGCCAAGGAAGGCACACTTCTGATAGTTAACTCTTTACTGACAAGAAAAGCACTTATAGCAGCTTGCAATATGCTCCAGATACACATAACACAAACATGCTTCTAGCTTCTAGGCAGCTGCCCCCAGGCAGTTGCTGAGCAATTGCACCCCAGCCCTCTACTGACCAGTCTTTTGGCTAAACAGCCTCTTCTTCTGCTACATCTGATGTACCTTCCTCTGTTTCAGACTGCTCTGACTCTCTCTCCTCCCCTGGCTCTGTGCCTTGTGGGCAGCACCAAACCCCATACATCACTGGGCCCCTCTCCTGGGTCACTCTCCTGGTCCCCTGCCTCTGCCACATGCTCTTCAGCTCCCTGCCAGTCCTTGACATCTATACTGAGACAGACCATGTATCCATCTAGCACAGTATTGTCTATGCCAGGCATAGGCAAACTCTGGCCCTCCAGATGTTTGGGACTACAACTCCCACAATCCCTAGCTAACAGGACCAGTGGTCAGGGATGGTGGGAATTGTGGTCCCAAACATCTGGAGGGCCGGAGTTTGCCTATGCCTGGTCTCTGCTGACTGGCTACAGCTCTCTGGGATTTTAGACAGGGCATTCGGTGTTGTGGACCGTCTCAGCTGAGGTTGGGCGAGCACCCTTCTTGCTGAACTTCAGGTGCAGAAGAAAGACTTTCTCATTCCAGCAGTCATTTTAAGCTGGTGTTCGGGTTTCCCTTATAGGGTTGTCATACATCCAGAATACTGTAGTTGGCAGCAGTGTCTGGGCAGAAATTGTGGTGTGTTTTTAATAATAATAATAATAATAATAATAATAATAATAATAATAATAATAATATCTGGGGAAATCCGGACATATGGCAGCCTATGATGGCAGTGCCATCTTTGCTGATTTTCAAAAAATGCAGCTTACAATCAAGAATGTCAAAAATATCTGTCTGCCTTTTCATTGTTCGAAATATGGCAACCCTATTTTAGGATGTATTTTTATTTTCTGTGTGGTTTATTTTTATGTACACCACTTTGAAATGCTCGTGATTAAGTGATATATAACTGTCTTAACTAAAATGAATAATGTATCAAACAGTCTTAATTTAGGCTGCACATTTACTTAAATCCAAGCATTTTGGCTCAAATGCAGATCAGACAATTAAAAGGGAAACATAAAGAACCCAGTATTTGACTGCTCATGCTACTGAAGCTCCCAAACTGCAACATAATTTGTTTTTGGTTTTTTAAGTAAGTAAATCACCATTTGTAAAAATATATTTTGGGATTAAAATAGGCACATTTCCTCCCTATTGGACATTTTCATTGAGAAACCTTTGGTTATTCTTTAGTCCAACTTCTCAATGTTCCCAGTTCTTTTAATGGGCACACAAGGTGTGTTGTCCTGCTCTTTATGTTGATCTTGGTTCCTACATATAAAAATGAGAGCACTAAAGCTCTTCCATTAAAGTGTTGGGAATGCAGACTTGTGTCAATGACATTCTCATCTTGGTTTACTTCTAGTTCTATTATAAATTGTGCCATGTGCAAAACAGTTTGGTTTTCTGCACTTAGGAGGGCCATTTAAAAACCATTTCAGAAGTACCAGGTCAATCTCGGAGCTGATAAAACCACAATATTTACTCTGTAAAATGCTAAAAGGTCTTACCCACAAGAACGGATAAATTAAAAGCCTGAAACCACATCCTTTAAACATGATCTGAAAGATGTGGGGTGAATCTACAAACTGTCTGTATTTTAAAACAACGCTTGAGTTTTTCTCTTGGAATTAAAAGGCCGTGAGATGGTGCCATAAGATGGTAAATCTTTATTCCTGTTTGATGGGAGATCCTGTTTGATCTTCTCTTGAGACAGCTACATGTGTTCAGTACCAGCCTCTCTTGGTCATATCTAATCTAGGTTTCCTGCCTGACAAGACCTTGCCCTTTATAATTCATATTTCTTTAGTTAAACACAATATTGTTAGAAAGATCAAGAAAAATAAAGCATGTTTAATGTTAAGCTTCCTGGATGAAAGAATGTAGTTCCCTGATGAGATTTATGTGCAGTGGCTTGCCACAAAGATTTCGCCATGCCATTTTAAGCAACCTGAAAAGAACGGTCTGCAAAGACGGGGTGGAAATTGCTCAGTCTACATGGTGAGTTGTTGCACATCAAGAGCTCACAACAGCTGCTACGTGAAATGATTTCAAGGCTCCCAGGGCGTAGGGTGGATTATACAATCAATCAATCAATCAATCATTCAATCAATCAATCAATCAATCAATCAATCAAGAGGCCTTCACATAGCAGCTGTAACATGTAAACCAACCTTAACTATTTGAAGATGTTCCTTCCACTGTTTGCAGAGGAGGCAGAAAGACTTACAGGGAATGGAAGCGCAGCTTGAGATTGGCACCCTGGAAGATCTAAGACATTTTGCTGATTGAAGTGGAGGACAGGATGTCTCCCCTCCCCATTCCATGTCCAAAAGCTGGGCAGACTCAAAACTGAATCTTAATCCAAGCATAAGCAATGTGAAATCTGAGGGCATCAAGCTCACTTCAAGGATGCAGGGCAGACCATGTGGCTCTGCCCTCTAGTCCTCTGTCATCTCCCAGCATCTGGTGACTGAAGTAGCTACTTCACTCTTCCTAATGGTGGTGAACTAGGGTGAGGTGAATCTCTCAGTTTTAGCTTCTCTCAGTTCCTCATATACACTTTTATGCACACTTTATCCTCATACAGTATATGCATTTTGCCACACATTACTTAAAGAACTGCACTCACTGAGAAAAGTACAAATTTTGGAAGGTTTAGATGGGTTATTATTATTATTACTAATTTATTTATACCCTGCCTCTTTCCCTGACAGGGCTTAAGATGTTTGTGGGGGGGGGGAGACGGACAATAATTAAAAGTATCATTAAACGTTGACAGAATTAAAACTAAATACATATATAAAATCTGTTTAAAGCATACAATAAAAATATCGCGGCACTAACTCTTTCATTAAAAGCAGTCAGTTCTCAAAAGCCTGTTGATATAAGGAGATCTTCACCTGCCAACAGAAGGACAGCAAGGAGGGAGCCAGTCTAGCTTCTCTATAGAGGGAGTTCCAGAGACTGGGAGCAGCCATTGAGAAGGCCATGTTGGGTGGTGACCACAGGCGCCTGGGTTTGGTGGCCTGGGTCTGCACTGAGCAGAGTGCCAGATGAAAAAAACGTATTACCAAAGAGTCTCATTTTGATGACAGTCATGCCACCTTTCCTGATACACAAAGAGAGCAATTGCAACTGCCCCCACCCCACCCAAAAAGGCAGTCCATACTTTCTTTTCAAGTGGGTGTGTGGAGTTTAGGACTCTGTCTTTGGTCCAGCTATTGCCCAGGTTCCCTTTAAATGTGAACTGAACTGAATTTCTCTCTCATCTCTATGGTGGACACTGGCAGTAAAAATGGATACATGTCTTCTTTATCTGGCTAAGGAGCAAAGATTTAGTTTCCAAATCAATTTTTTCCCCTAACTTTGAATTTCACATCCCCTTTTCTTTATCATACCATCTGGTTGACCAAAGAACAATGGTTGTTCTTTGAAGTTTGTTAGTACTGATGTGTCCTTTATTAGCTCTAGTAGACTAACTACTAGTTCCCCTATGCCTTAGATTTCCTGGATGCTTAATCCAACAGAATTCATAACTACCCCAGGCAAGTCATGGTAAGATAGGCTTGCATTGGTACATAACTGTCACACATGATTAACAAAAAAGCGTCTCCTTTGATCTCATTTTGCGAGTTCAAGTTATCTAATGCAATAACTGCACCTGTCAGTAGAATGACATAATTTGTGAATCCACTCTTAGCATGGGGAGATTATTTGCATTTAACCTTTTACGTTTGCATATGACTTTTTCATCATTTTTCATGTCCAGCTTCCTATTCCCTGCAATTTCAGCTTTTTATTGTTTAACCATTCCACCTTTTATGCAAATCGGCAATACTCAACGGTTCTTTCAGGCATTAAGTTAACTCTGCGACAACGGAGTGCAAAAGAGTATTTGGTATTCCAGTGACCACTTCAGTTTATGCAAAGAAACTTCAGATAATCTACTGATATTGTGCCCTGGGGCACTGAATATGTTTCTGGGTTCTCCCCCTTCCCTCCACATATACAGATATCAAATCATTGGTAATATTCCCAATCCGCATTTCCATATGGTCATTGGGATCAGCACATATTCTCTTCCATGGAGCATCATTTAAAGAGCCCCAAAGTGGCAAAGTCTGGGTTCTGATGTAATCCATCATTTGTGCTAGCCATAGTTAAGTACCCCCATCATAATCTGAGCATTGAGACATTGTAAACTACAGCTGCTTGTATTTCCAATCTGTTCATCAACTTCATAAATTCAAAAGTTCACTCTTGTCCCCGTGATATAGCAAGCTCTTGAGTCAGTGCATTCTCCATTTCCATGGAAAATCACCCTATTGAAGTGGATCGATAGTCCTAGCTGTTTTCTGACATTTGGTATGTGAATCCAGACATAATGGCGAACCACAGTGGGCACAAGCGTTGTTTGGCAAACTGATTCCAAGCTGTGGTTTCACATCCTGGTTTGTTGGCTCCAAACAAACCATAGTTTGCCTTCTGCCTGTTCCACATAAGTGAACTTGGGGTATCAGTGCTGGGAAAAGCCTGCATTGAAAGTTTAGAACTGCTGCCAGTTGGACAATACTGGGCTAGATGAAGGGATAATCAGATTCAGTATAAAGAAGCTGTTTGCTTTCCACAGTGGTAGACTTCTATGTTGTATTTATTGTAAATGTTTCTTTCAGTGGAATTTAAGCAGAAGGATCCTACCTAGAATGCTGATTCTTCAGTTGAAAGCTGGTCATGCCCAAAGAGGCATAGATACTTGCTTGTTGAGGATGCTATGGAATTTTCCCTGGTAGCAAGAAGCTACATTTATCAACTTCTTGACCTGGGAACCTTCTGGCTGAGCTGTTTGATGGTGGAATGGACTCCCTTGGAAGGTGGTGGACTCTCCTTCATTTTTAAGAAGTGGATGAATGATCATGGATGCTTTCTTTGAGATTCCTTCGTTGCTGGGGATTGGACTAGATCCTTGGGATCCTTGGGATCCTTTCCAAATCTAGAATTCTATGATAATGTTTCAATGCATTATATAAATATTTCAGTTCTCAATAAATCTGTTTTCAAGATTTGGCACTCTCTTTCTCAAGCAGAATTTTACACGCAATGTTTCTTTAGTTTCAGATTTTTCATTCCATTTATGCCTCATCTTTTTATCATAAATGAAACTCGAGTAACAGGGTCCCACAGCCCAGCTGTATTGCACTCAGCCAGCAATTAAGCAATATCACTCACTGCCATTAGTCAAAATGGCATCCAAAGGTATGTAGATCAAGATAGATTAGGATAAATTTGTGCTTAAATGCAGCTGAATTTTCATGAGAACTTGTTTTATTTAAAAATAATAACATACAAATTGATGCAGAAATGTAGAACTTTAGCATGGGAAAATGAAAAACTCAAATTGACAGATCTCCCATCCCTACATGATTTGTCAATTTTCCCTGTCTCTCCAGCAAATCATAGTCTGGGAAAGCAGTTTTAATTTGGCTAACATAAAAGCATCGGAAGGAGTGGACTGGCATGCTCCTCACTTTTAGAACTCTTGGGTCAGCACCGATTCTGCATTGGGAATACAAATGTTTGTATTGACCGATGTTTCTCAACCGCACCCTTTCCCAATTTGCAAATATGTAAATAACTGGAATTTCACATGGAAAAGAGAGAGAGAGAACCCTCTTGTTTTCTGTGCTGAAGTCAATTGGCTAGCTGACTGAAGAAAGCTTGCCATGACCTTCCCATGGCTTGAAGAAGAGCAAAAACATTATGTTTGCCTATAGACTCTGAATGTGCCAAGCACTGGATATTTCTTAAAGACTGATGATGGTTTTAAAGATCTCCTGGCAGCAGGTTGCAAAACTGTTGCCAGTCTGAAGGGGAGGGAGAGAGTAATAAGAAAGAGACTCTGGGAATCCAGCCGATAGATTCTTGGGTTTCCTTTCTCCATTTTTTGAAGAATGTTTGCTCCTAAGAGGGGAACACAAAAGAAACAAATTTCTTTAGCAAACACTTCACTTTTATTACTTCCTTGTCGTTGGTTTCTTTCCAGTCTTTCTGCTGCAATCCGCAACCTTCAAACCGCCCTGTCTTTATCTCAAAGAGGAAGGGAGAATTCCCAACCATGCTTGAAAGTTCATTTTGTGGTTGCTTAGCATAGGAAACAACCAAAGCTTCAGTGTTATAAGGAATATCCCCTGTTCATTCTTTCAGCCGCAAGATGGGACTTGACAATTTATAGTTCTGATGGGGGGAGGAAAAGGGAGGGGAGTACCCACATTTTGTCCCAAGTTTGTTACAGGTTTATTGTGTTGATGCTGTTTACCCATTGTTGTTGGTTTTTTCAGCTCTTCTGGCAAGTTGTATCAAACAAATTAAATAATTTGAAATACGTATATTATTATGTTCTAGAAAATAAAAGGCAGCTTTTTAAGGAAAGAAAAAAGAGCAGAGGCAATGCGCAGGTGAATGAAAGTACGAGCAAGCATGGTTTCTGAATATTTGCAAACAGAGTTTTGTTTCAAATTAGAAACATTTTTACATTTGTGTGTGTGCTTACTAGAAAATTGCTCATGTGAGCAGAGAGAAACATCTCTCTTTGCAAGTGTTCACGCTAATTAATTTTCCTGGCTTTAAGTACTTAAACTATTCCATATGTAAAGTCTTTCTTCTCTCTGTGTGTGTGTGTCTGTGGGGGAGGGAGGGAGGGAGGGAGGGAGACTATCCGTTTTGTTTTGTTTTTATGGTAGAGAAACAAAATGTTAACTTTTAATTTACCATGAGAAAACAACATCTGGGTCCCCATATTATGCCTTTTGTTAGTCTCTTTACCTGGTCTGCTGCAGGGCTTGTGCAACATGTTTGTGGATGCAAGTCAGGCACCTTAGTTATTTACCATGCTGTGCTGAAGCAATAACTTGCATTCCCTGAAATTTTGCCTACTCTATTTTATAATGGAGAAATAAGCTGTGAAAAATAAATGCTGGAAGGCATGTTTACTTGCAGGGTGTGAAGCTTAGGACTGCAGTCTAAGTGTCCACAGCCAAGGGTTGAAATCCTATGCACATTTACCTGGGAGTAAGACCCACTGATAGCAGCAGGACCTCCTCCTGTGTAGACATGTAAAGGATTGCATTGTGATTCTAGTTACCAATTCTATCTTTCTCTTCTTGGTTGTTTCATTTGTAAGTTGCTAACAGATTGAGGTGGAATCCTGACAAGACAGAAGTACTGTTTTGAGTGGACAGGAGGTGGGTGGGTGTGTGGGGCTCCCTGGTTCCGAATGGGGTAACTGTGGCCCTGAAGGACCAAGTGCACAGCCTGGGAGTAATTTTGGACTCACAGCTGTCCATGGAGGCACAGGTCAATTCTGTGTCCAGGGCAGCTGTCTACCAGCTCTATCTGGTACGCAGGATGAGACACTATCTGCCCTTAGACTGTCTCGGCAGAGTGGTGCACACTCTGGTTATTTCCCTCTTGGACTACTGCAATGTGATCTACGTGGGGCTACCTTTGAAGGTGACCTGGAAACTGCAACTAATCCAAAATGTGGCACCTGGGAGTGGCCGCTGAAACCATATAACACCAGTCCTGAAAGACCTACATTGGCTTCCAGTATATTTCTGAGCACAATTCAAAGTGTTGGTGTTGACCTTTAAAGCCCTAAATGGCCTCGGCCCATTATACCTGAAGGAGTGTCTCTACCCCCATCGTTCACCGGACCCTGAGGTTCAGCTCTGAGGGCCTTCTGGTGGTTCCCTCATTGCAAGAAGCATTATTAAGCATTTGTCGCTGCTTTTGAAGTTCCCATGACTTCCAGATGATGCTGATGAAGAAGAACCAAGGGAATGCTTGCAACCTTTGCTTTAACTCTCCATCTAACTCCTTCCGTGTCAGACTGCTGATCAGTTTTGCTCTTTTTCTTTGCACCACTGTTCTAGCTGCTGTTAAGGAAATGCTGAGAAATCAAAGCACTAATGTAGCACAGCCTGAGGTTTGCAGTGTTTGCCAAGGATTCAGTTTTGCCAGCCTGTCACATTCTCTCTGCATGCATGACAACTGGGCAGAAGCATAAATGTCTCATGGATTAACAAGGAATCTAACCTGCATATGGAATATAACACAGTATATGTGTGTGGGTTGCTTTCTGAGACCTGCGCTGCAATGTAGCACGTGCTCAGATGAGTTTAGCTGCGGATGACACTCATCCACCTTGTTTATCTAATGCAGCTTGCGAGATTTGAAAGCTCTTCTTTGTGTCACACCACATTAACATGATTGTCGATGTAAAAATAATCGACAAGGCTGGCAAGCGGCGGAGCTGTCCCTTTAGGGCCCTGAGGTTAAACATCTGCCTGAAGTGAAGTTTCCGAAAAAGCTTTACAGATGATGTTTCAAGCAGGCATTTAGTACTGAGCTATGGGGGATCTGCAAAGAAGGAAAGGCGAGACAGAGACATTTGATGAAATGAAGTGTTTGGTTGGTAGCTTGCTGAAAGTGACATCCTTATACCAAGTGTCCACAGTGTCCACACAGACGTCTAAAACCTATCACTAACAATATGCTTTACATTGGGTTATGCATTACATTGGGCTGAGTCCTCAGAACTCTGTGCTACTTGCAATGAAGCACACTCCCCATTCCTCATGTTCACAGGTAAGAACATAAGAAGAACCTTGTTGGATCTCACCATATGCTCACCTAGCCCAGCATCCTGTTTTCAACAGTGCCTCCAGAAAGTTCAGATGGAGCTCATCTCAGAACACCGCAGTCATCAGGTGTAAACTGGTCAAACGATGAACACACTTTGTTTCTTTGGTGGCTTCCTCTGTGTCAAACCCTCTGCCTACAAAGGAGTCCCAGAGCCTCCACCTTCCAGATGTTTGGGAAGATAACAAAGGCTTTTAAAGGTAGCAGGCTGATTGGTTACCTCATTTTAATCCAGCTGTTGCTGAATTGATGTTACTTGGGGATGTGCTACGCTGAAAAATTTCAGAGCTCTTATCAAAATGATTTTAACTTCCTTTGAATTTTCTTGGATATTTCTTCCCCAAATTTCTCTCTGATTGAAATTCAGCAGAGAAAATAGAGATGCATGAAAACTCCTGCAGAATATTACCAAAAAACAACAACTGCTACCGCAGTCATCTTTACTCAAGTTCAGTGGAAAAGATCAAGAACAGTCCACAAGGTATTGTGAGCAGAGTACCATTATTGAATCTTAAGGAGGCTGATTCAAGCTGAGCAGATCATATATACAAATCTTGTCAGGCCAGCAATTTTATCCTTTATTCTAAATTTCTATTCTCAGTGCAAGGACAACCCCAATTAAAGTCATTGGAGAATACAAATTATGCCATTAATACCACAGCCAGCAGCATCATGGGTTTTGAGATGTTATTACTCTTTTTTTTTTTAAGCAACCCTGTTGACTCTGTATTCCAGCAACTCTTGACCTTGGGAATAGCTTTGGTCCTTCTAGAGTTTGCAAACCATTTAGAGAACAGGGGGAGACAATTAGCAGTACCCTTACTATTTTGAGCCAAATGTGATTATTCTTCAAGAACACCTCCATTTAGGCCAGTGACTGATGCTACGTTTTGACTATTGCTATCATTAAATAGTTATACAGTGGTACCTCGGGTTACAAACGTAATCTGTTCCGGAGGTCCATTCTTACACCAAAACGTTCATAAACGGAGGCACACACTTTCCCTAATGAGGCCTCCCACCAGCTTCCGTTCGTCTTCCGGGGCAAAGTGCGCTAACCGGAACACCTACTTCCAGTTTTGCGGAGGTCGTTGTTCGAAGCGTTCATTAACAGGACCGAGGTACCACTGTATAAGTAAAATAGCATATGTAGAACAAAACTTTCCTCTTGTAGGTATTAGGGTCCCAGGTCATTTATGGGATTGGCATGTTGAAATAAGCTTGGCAAAGTCACCACCCCTTGAGTGGGCAAGACAGTCATGCCCCAAAGGGACCAATTACTGATCCCTCACAGATCTCTAGCCCTGAGAGATTGCTTTAGTGTGAGAATAAGGAACCTTTATGACTTCATGGGCCAGATTCTAATCAGGATCAGCTTTGTGGACCCAGTTTGACTGGTGAGCAGGCCTGCTGGTGATGTCTGGTTCTGAAAGGTTCTGTTCAAACATCATTCATAGGAGGGAGAAGTGTTTTCTATTCAATTGAAGTTATTTCTACATTCTTGAGCAAGACACACACCTACCACCCATTAGCTGTTGGGTGGGTGGAACTGCACGTCCCTCCAGAAACTGGGAGCTACAACTGTTCCTTTGAAGCCCCACCCTTACCTGCTCTGAACCTGACATCATGTATGACTTCAGGTGCAAGGTGGGTGGCCTGGCATGTCAAATGGGGAGACTGGTGGACCAGGTCTGGCCAGTGGGCTGGAGGTTCCCCATCCCTTCTCCAGGGAGTTCTCCTTCACTCTCCATTCCGTGTCTCTGGATTCTCACCAACTTTTCCCAGTTCTAACTCCCTTTATAACTCATTGCATTACTGCAAGTTGTGATCAGTGGCTGCTGACTTATTTCATGCACACCCACATCTGCTAAGAGAGACCAGTTCCTGCAGGACAGAGGGTGAGGAAGAGGCAGCTCTTTAGCAAATACCACTACTTGGTTTCATTTTGTTTAATTAAGCCCATTCATTTGCTTCCCATAAAATACCTTAAAGCAATTTCACAACAAAAAAGGCCAGCAATAAAGACAATTCTGCATGCATAAACAACTGTAGCAATTAAAAAACAATTAAAAACTATTTCATGTGTAAAAACAATTAACATTACTTTCATTGCCAAACAGACAATAGCGTCTAGTCCTGGTGTGTAACCAGGGAGGTGCAGACAGGCATCAAGCGGCGCTGAACTGGGTTATATACACCACAGGAGCTCCATCACCCATTCGCCAGGCCACAGAGTGCTCACTAACTATTTCCTCCCTCAGTTAGGTGCCACACCACTCCACCTCTTCACTTTGATACAGGGGGTGGAGGATGAATCCTTTTGCCCTGCTACTGAAATCTGAATTTGTGCCCCTGTTCTGGAATGGCAAAACAGACATTCTAAGTATGCTTTATTTGTGCATAGCTCCCTGAAGCCATATGGTAGAGTGTTCTGTTATGCCATTCCATACTGATTGGCACAAAAACAGCGAGATATAATAATTAGGGAGAAAATTAAACAATGTTTCTTCTTTAGCTCAAATAGCAGAAACCTAAGAGAACACCCAGTCCTCAGCTTTCCTCCATATGTGCCTCGTTTCGCTGACAGGTCTGCTTTCTATATACAAATAGTGTTGGCCTCACTACTGAATCCGCTATGATTAATTGATTTCCCTTGGCAAGCATGATGGTGATGATTGATGGGGGCAATTAACGTGTTCAGATTGGTTCAAATTCTTGTGATTATGAGAACATACATAAGAAGATCTCACTGGGATCAGACCAAAGGCCCATCAAGTTCAGCCTGCCCCTCCCACATGTCAATGGGAAGCCCAGAAGCCCACATGACAGCACTCCTCTGCTTATGTTCTCCAGCAACTGGTACTCAGAGGCATACTGCCTGTGACCCTGGCGATAATTACTAGGGGTGTTTATCGGATAGCTCAGTTGGTTAGAGCATGGTGCTGATAATGCCAAGGATGCAGGTTCGATCTCTGTATGAGACAGCTGTACTGTATATTCCTGCACTGAAAGGGGTTGGACTTGATGATCCTCAGGGTCACTTCAAAGTCTACAATTCAATGATTCTATTCTTCTATGGATTAAAACAAATCCATGAAGTGTGATGCCTCGGAGGTGTTTGGGGCTTGTTAGAGGTAAAGTAGGATCTCTACGGTGCAATGTGAGTTGGAGCAAGGAGCCCTGAAGCACTTCATGGCACCTTCATGATACAGGCATCAAAACAATGCTCATCTGGCCTAACTTGTAATCAGATAAAATGATTTCACCCAGAAAGCAAATCCCTTTTGGCAATGATACTATATAGCCATCTGGACCAATCGCCATTGGAACATCAGATTATTGTGAAGATCTGCACAAGGCTTCCATTCTAAAACACCTTAGTTTTTGAAACATGTTTCACAATGCGGATTGTCCTTCAACAGCACTTCAGAACTTCTTCCTTCACATTTTACACCAGGTTTGGAATGTGTGATCCTCCAGGTTTTGCTAGACTCCAACTCCCATCACCTCTGTTCCTTGGCCATGCTAGGGTTGATGGGAGTTGGAGTTCAACAATATCTGGAAGGTCACAGGTTCCCCATTCTTGATGTATATCACATTCCAATGGAATTAGATACCTTAAATCTCTGTATTTAGCAGGGAGAAATATAAGAGAAACGAGAAGACATTTTCTCTATGCACTTTCTCCATGCCTTACATGATGTTATAAACATTGATCATTGCACATCTTACTCACCTTTTGTTTAAACTAAAGTCATAAATGCTGCAACCTTTCTTCATAGGAACGTTGCTCCACCCCATGACCATTTTGGTTTCCCTTATCAGAACTTTTCTCAACTCTAGAATACCCATTTTGAGGTGAGCTGAGGCAACCAGAACTGTATGCTATACTGTATACTGTATGGTTACACCATAGATATAATGACATCATGACACTGGCAGTTTTCTTTACAGTTTATTTCCAAATGATCCCTAGCATGGAATTTGCCTTTTTCACAGCTGCTGCACAATGCATTTGAAAAGGGGACAATTGGTGATTCAAAGAGTTCTGTTTTCTTTCTACATTTCACCTCTTAGGGGAAAATGTATTCTAGTGAGGGCTAGTCTTGTTTTCATTGGAGTTCAAGTGGAAGCCAGATCATTTTTGTACTTCCCTTTCAAACAGACAGATTTGTGAATATTTCAGCAGTGGTTGTTAACCTGTCAATTCCCCAGCAAAATATAGAACTGGGAATATCAAGGACGATATGTTAAATGAAGGTTCACTTGTCAACACACAAGAATTACAATAAACTTTCTTTGAGAACTGTTTGCCACAGTGGCCTTTGGCTCTGAAATGTAGCTCCAAAATTCAGCAGACAGCTCGGAAAGTCTGCCAGGGTCATTCTAAACAGGTTTACAAATATAGGTCAGTTTGCAATGCTTGAAGAAAATCAGGGATTCCACATGGTTCAACATTACCATAAATCTCCTCATCCTTTCCTGAAGCTGATCAGAACAGTCCAATTCTCCAGTGACAAATTCACACCTGGTACTATAAACGAAGTCATCCCAATGATTCGGGTAGAGTTAAGCTTGATTTTAATAGAGTTTGGACAGAAGAATGTGTGGAACTAGGCAGTGTTAGTCAGAGGCACTTTATCACAATGTGCTCATTCTTACCTTTCCAGAGAGCATCAGCCTGAGAACTAAGGCATTCTACTTTGGTACATTGTGTACTACTACTGATAGTATTGAGCTGCAGTTTTCTGCTTTAACTCAATGAGAAAATAGTGGCTATCCCTAAGGCCTAGTTCAGACATATCCTGCCCAAGTACAATCCCCATGGGGAGGTCTCACTGCTTAGCCCTGCTGAAATCAGCTTCACTATGGAGTTCCTGATTGAAAACTCCATCATGCAGCCAATTGCTGCCAAAAGCAAGGCTTGCTGTAAGAGCTAATCAGGTGTCCAGCACTTACAGGAAACCCCACAGGGAAACACTTTCTTTCCCCATGCAGTTTGAAATCAAACTGGGTGCACAAAGGAAATAAACTTCATGGTGATGTCAGGTGATTGACAGGTGGGGGGCTTGCTCACCTGTCAAAGTGGTCTGAGTTAATGAGGTCAGGATCTGCCCCACCTTAGGCTTCCAATTCAAGGTGATGTGGTCTGCAGTTGCAATGCCATTCCCTCTCTGCATGTGTTCATTGAACATATTTTGAATAATTGATCATAGCTAAAGTTGCAGCATTTGGGAGTTTTAATATTTCAGTGCAAGATTCCCTATGCCTATAAACTACCATGAGAGGGAGAATGTCTTGAGCTGACCTGTATCATCAGCCCTCGGTAGCTTTGTGTGTGACAAGGACTGTTTTTCACGAGGAACCATCCAAATACTTGATCCTGTCTTAGCACAGCCAAGTTGCAACCAGCAGATATATTGCATTAAGCTTCTGACCTGTTTTAGCCCCATGATGATGCAAACCTTAAAGCAGTTTGGGCAGAATCCATGGTAATTCCAGAGGGGAAGTGGTGCTATAGTGAGGATTTAATTCAGTTCATTTTAGGAGGCCCAAAGTTATTTGCTTGTGCCAGATTTCAATCTTGTCTTCCAGATTTAAATATTCTCTTCTACTTCAGTTTCTCTATTTCATTGCAGCATGTCTAAAAATATCAAGCTCAACACAATGTTGGAAGATTTGGATTCCAGAAAAAGAGCCCAAACTTTGGAAGCCTTGACTAATCACATTATATTCTATACTCAGATTCTATTAGCAATAGAATAGCACCATTATGGTGTGGGTTTTTTTACTTGCTGCCACCTTCTTTACGGTAATCACTTCAACATACATATTAGATTGCTTTAATAATAGATAGAATCATAAACTGTAAAGACATGAGAGATTTCCCCTGAAGAGAAAAATGGTGTGCACTGCAGTTAATTCAGTATACATCTGTTAAAGGGAGTTTGATGAAAACGCTGTCGGAGGCCAGGGATAGGCTCATAAGAAAAGAACAATCTGTGAAATGAATCAAAAACAGCCTTGCTATCTTCATTGTAAATACAAGATACAACAAGGACCCCATCCACCTTGTTACCATGATCAGTGGATGCCAAATTCAGTTTGATGCTATGATTCTATGCAAAATTGTTTGCGGGTAAATCTCATCACTTACTTTGGGGATGATCTTAGTGTCACAACGCCCGGTTGAATAAATTAACATGGTAATGATGATGAAACTAAGATAATGATGAATGTCGATGTGCCAGAATGGGACAAGTAACATAGAATCTGAGAATGAACTCAAAATGACACTTCAGTTTCAAATGATATGTTTAACATTATTTCTACAAATATTTCTTCTCTAGAAATGAGAGCAACATTCAAAAACATTATTTCCAACAGCAAGCCCTTGGTTTGTCTTTAATTCCCAATGGTTTGGGGGCTATGGTACTTAAGGGGAAGCCTCCTCCCAAATGGTCTTTCCTGCCTACTCAGATCGTTAGGATAGGCCACCATGGGAAGTTTGGTTAGTAAGTAAATAATAGATTCATAGAATTGTGGAGTTGGAAGGTCAAGTCCAACCCCTGCAATGCAGGAATCTCAGCTAAAGCATCTGTGATAGGTGGGAGAAGACCTTCTCGTTCGTAGCATCTGTACTATGAAACTCCTTGTCCCGTAAGAACCAGCAAGTCCCTGACCCTGAGGATGCTCTGATGCCAGCTTCCAGGCTGCCTCCATTTGGGGGGCAGGATTCAATCAGATACCAGCAAATCTAAGTTGCACATTTCATGTTGTTCTTCAGCTCTTGTACAAGAAACCCCACTGCCTCCCCACTCCTACCCAGCCTCAGGCTTTTTGTGATAACGGAAGTGACATGCAAACACACTGGAAATTGTAGTATAACATGTGCTTGCTCGCCTGATCTCCCTGCAAGGAAACTAGCATGAATGCTCAATAAACAGATCTTCTAGAAGTGAGTCAAGTAAATACAGTTTTCTTTTGATATGCTTATAGTATGTCTGATTCTTGAATGCTTCTTGTACTGAGTCTGTAACCATATAATAAAATTTGTTGTTGAATATTTAGTTCTCTTCAGTTTTCTGTAAACTATTTTATCTGACCTTTGGATTTCCATTATTATTATTATTATTATTATTATTATTATTATTATTAATTTAAGGCAATTGCTGTCTCTTGCTTTGGATGTCTCTCACTCCCCACCTCTTTCCCAAACTTTAGAGATACATTAAGGGGGTGAATGCAAGTTTCTAATGGCTACCTTTATTTCATCGTAATTGCCCCATTGTGTCCAATGTGGCTTTTATAGTTCAGACCATAAACTTTAAAGACCAGAACATTCACCTGGGTGGAAAGACTTTCTGATGGTTGAAAATGACCCTACAGCTGCAAATACAGATTCACCAGAAGAGATGGGCTTACCTCTTTCTATTACAAATAATCATACAGATATCACCATTCCAAATTGTTTATTTAAAAGCATCGTTTCCTATTTTCTAAAGTGAGTCGGCAAAAGCAGTCATTTATACCTTTCCATGGAAAGCTTCCCAAGACCCTAAATGCTGAAAAGAGAAGTTAGCTGTTTGAACTGGTGACACAATTGCAAAACACCACTTTTGCTGTTGTTTTGGTTATTATATGTATGAATATATTGGTTTATGTTGCTTCTTTTCAGCAGGAATACCAGGTTGGCATTTTTGAGGGTGTGGAAGGTAGTGATCCCTTTGAATTTCAGATTAGACGTAATTATTATTTAGGAATACCTGTTTTTCTTCTGAGCAGTAGGTGCCTGCCTGATATCAATAGGCAGGGAGTTTCAAAGTGTCAGTGCTGCCACACTAAATGATTGAGTTCTTACAAATGAAGTATGGGTGCAGGTGGTGCTGTAGTCTCAACCACTGGGCTTGCCAATCAGAAGGTCAGTGGTTCGAATCCCTGTGATGCTCCCTGTGAGCTCCTGTTGCTCTGTCCCAGCTCCTGCCAACCTAGCAGTCTGAAAGCACGCCAGTCCAAGTAGGTAAATAGGTACTGCATCAGCGGGAAGTTAAATGGCTCTGGTTTCCGTCACGGTGTTCTGTTGTGCCAGAAGTGGTTTAGTTATGCTGTTCACAAGACCTGGAAAGCTGTCTGTTGAGAAACACTGGCTCCCTCGGCCTGAAGGCGAGATGAGCGCCGCAACCCCATAGTCGCCTTTGAGTGGACTTAACCGTCCAGGGGTCCTTTACCTTTACCTCACGTGGCATTTGTTAAAGTGCCAATTCTACCGATCAAAGTGGTCAAGTGGCTGTGTTCTAGGCAGGGTGCAAGTATACTCAGTTTGCATGCACAGGGACCCACATAAAGTATGTTACTTAAAGGACACCCACACTGGAATATGCTTCTGAAACCAGTGCCCAACATGTGTGTGTAACATAGGTTCCACTTTAACATTCATGCAGCGGCAGAAAATTAATGTAAATACATTTCAAACTACTATCCCCTTTGAAGTATAAATATTTACTGCTTGTCTTAGAATTAAAATGATCTAATCCCCAGGACTTCACTCGTGAATTGACCCATGGAGCTGGAATGAAAACGAGTCCTTTCCCCGTCTCCCAGATTTTTCCCCTTCTGATGTGCTCAAAGAAGGGAGGATTGTAGCGCATAACCTTAATGTAAATGCAATATTTGTTTTAGCTCAGGCTTGCAAACCAATTATTATCTTAACCCCAACCGTGTTCCAGTCATGCCCTATGAAAGCCAGTGTTCGAGCCTGACTTTCTTTGGAAAAACACGGCGTTCTATAAGCGCCTGAAACGTGGCCAAACTGGAGGTGTTAAAGAGATCAAACGAGGCTTTTCTTTTAGAATTAGAAATTCTGTGAGCCATTTAGAGCTGAGAAATTAAGGGGAAGCAGGATTTATTTCTGTCATTATTACTCCAGTGACCGCGAGTCCAGAATAAGCAGGAGCCACGAAAAGGGAAATGACTGAACCTTCGCTCAGTAAGTTCAGCATCAGGTTCCAGCTGAGCCAGACACTCTGCTTTCGTCCTCTGTTACCTTCGCAGCAGAGAAACCAACAGTATCAGGCTCCAGAATGTCTATGGCCAGTTCCCCCTTCAAAGGTCATCTCCACTCTTAATACATACAAGACTTCTCACCTTCATTCTAACATACTGAGAATCCTTATCCGACTTCCTCTGCCACCAGTCCCAACACCGTGATGGTTCCTTCATCCACGCTGGTCATCAGATTTAATATTCAAACATAGTACATAAAAGCAGACTCCTTCCTTTTCTGCATATGTTCAGGCCGAATGGTAATTGTAAGCCTTTTTGTTCTCCTAGATCTCAAGTTCAGATTTTAAATGGCTAATCAAAGGCCCACTCTTTGATCCATTGAAGGTGGGGTTTTCCCCCAAAGTGTCTTTCATGAAACTTTGTTTTTTCATACAATTCACAATAACAATTTTATAAACTTGGGTCCTGTCACTCCTTACTCACCCTTTCCTCTAAACTAAAAAGTCTCAAATCTTCATTTGTGCACATTTTGTATGCATCCTTCTCATAAAATACATACCTTTTGGTGTGGTTTCACCTTAAAATATGCATTTTTGTAAACAATTTAACGTGTAATACATTATTTTTGCATGCATTTTTGACACCACAGAATCTGAAGCAATGTATTCTGATGGGCAAACAAGGTCAAATCAGGTCTGTCCACTGCAGAAAACAGATCAAGCATTTTTTTTTCTTCTAACCCAATCCAAAACTTTGTTCTTCATCCATTTACATTTGTGGTTGTCTTTGTTTTCTTCTAGAACCACAATATTGATTGTGATCTTCTTGAGAGATATACTTACTGCAATCAAATAAGTATTTGTACTTCCTAAAATCAGTGGTTTTGGGGCACAACTTCATTTTCAAATACCGTGAATAAAAATTCAGTGAACTAAAATATACCATTTTGTCAACTGCCTGCAATATTAACTTGGCAGTTCATTCCCATGTTATGCAAAGCTGTCTATTCAAGCAGGGAATTGCTTCATATTGAAACACAGCAGAGAAGGAAGGAGACTCGCAGTATAAAACATGTTTCTGGAATGGTATATTTCATTAGAAAGTACAACAGAGATATCATCACCGCAATGTCCATTTAACTGGTTTAACTATAAATGACAACAACTCCAGTGCTGAAAGAGATGTTCTCCTTCAAAGCAGATACTTTTTTACTAGCTCTGACTGTGAACGTGTAACTATGGTGATAAGCTTGTTACTTAGAATCATAGAATTGTAGAACTGTAGACTAGGAAGGGACCCTAAGGGTCATCTAGTCCAACCACCGGCAATGCAGGAAGACACAGTGCTAGCCTCACTAAGCTGCAATTACCCAGGAGTAAATCCCATTGAACTCAGTTGGGATTAAGAAGATAAAACTAAATTAATTAATCAGGACCTGAGTCCAAGAGCACTCTCCCATCACTCATAGCTTTCCATAGACTACTTTTCTGCAAACATTAAGTGGTTTAGCTTTTCCAGACCTTGCTTTTCATTTATCCTCAACTTGTTCTTGTTTATTAAATTAAGACAATTGTGTTCTCCCTTTTGTTGTGGTGCTGCATTGCCCCACAGCTTGCTACTGGCAGGCTACCTTCCAGTAGGCAATCAAACACAGCCCATATTCTCCTTGCTGCATCTCTCTGGGAAGCTGCATAAAATCATCCTTAATGGGTTTTACCTACGCTGATGTGTTTTCCCTCCTATCTAACAATGAAACACTGCAGTCATTGAAACCATTTAATGGTGATGGTGCCTAGAACACTTTATGCTGCAATTAGCCAATTAAGCATTATTTCTGGTGCAGTGCAGGTTCCTGTTTTGCAGCTGAGAGCCACAAGTCAGGCTGGAAGTGAACATCAGCTGGCAAGGGGGGAGGAGGGGAGAGAGAGAGAGAGAGAGAGAGAGAGAGAGAGAGAGAGAGAGAGAGAGAGAGAGAGAGAGAGAATGGTCTGCAAAGCAGCAAGCTGTAGTCCCTTCCTCACATTGATTAACTGCACTTGTCAGGGCCCGAAGAGAAGGAGGGCATTTCTGAATCGCTCCAATTGCTCATAAAAATCTTGACAGATGTGCTCAGCAATGTTTACCAATGTCATTTAGCCCACAGGTCCTGGAAGCCAAATCTTCCCGCTACCATTTGTAAAAAAGATAATTTTCATAGGCAAATATATGCCCACTTGGAACTTGGGTGTGAAGCTACTGAGTTGGAAATCATTAGCAAATTTGATGTTGTGCTGCTTGCTTGGACCTGCAAAGATTGAGAGAGGCTACTTCACTGCAGATGTGTAATCACACTATCCATTTTGTCGTGTTAGCAGTTTCTCGTTGCAGGCTGCAGGTCGGTTGGTAGAGGTGGGCAAATCCGTCAATTTCATTCCAACTCCATTTAGAGTTACGCCCGAACACAACCCTTGTCTTTTACAGAATCTGATACTGAATATTCTTTGCATGTTGCCTGAATGTCAGTTTTTGGTGATTTTGCAGTTTTTGACTATTTTGCCAATGATTTTGCAGCAGCAGCCCAGGGAAGCAGTGCTCATATAGGGATTGTGACATAAAATCACTGAATTAACCTTGTGCAGGGCAGAAATCATATGGTCAGCTGAATGAAGCACTTTGCTGGAGTGGTGTGTGGGGCAGTTGCAAGCTGAAATACTCATAACCAAACACAGACACAGAAACACAATCCAGAGTTTTCCTGCACACAGAAATCAAACAAAACATAATAGCCTTGTTTAGGCATTCTTAAACTTCATCTATGAAGAGGATGTGGAACCTCATGTTCTGCACCTCCCTAATCTACCCTCAACCTTCCTGGACTGAACAAAATAGCCTAAAGTGGAGATTGCAACGGTGTTTAGCTGAGCACACATAATTTGTTTGTTTTTTCTGTATGAATCACTTCTCATAAACACCTTGAAGTAATTTCACAACAAAAGCATCAACAATAAAAAGCAATTAAAACAATCACACAATTTCATACATAAAAACAATTATAAGAACTGAAAAGCCACTTTCATAGTCAAAACCCACTAAAATCACTTTCGTAGGTAAATCCAATTAAAAATAATGCCATACCTAAAAACAAAGCAGATACAAAATGGGATAAAGATATTCCTGAAAAGGCTCTTTGAAATCAAATTGTTTCCCCCCAATAGGCACCAGAAAGATAATAGAGATGGTGCTTGTCCAATATGTACCAGGATGGGGTTCCAAAGTGAAGGTGCCCCCTGTGGGGCTTTTGTGCCTAATAACCTGCTGGGTGGATGTGCACAGCCAGAAGTTCAGCAAAGCGATTAAGCTTTCCACAGCAGATGAAGTGTACCAGAAGTCATTTTACCTAGGAAACACAAAACACAGTACACACGTGTTATACACAGTTGCTTCAAGAAAGCTTCTCTCTCTGAGCCCAGAGAGGGTTTTTCAGGCAGGTTTCAGAGTCCTTGATTAAAACACCCCAACAAAATAAAATAATTTTCACCAACTTATGGAGAATTAATTCATTCCGTAAAGGCACAATTCCTATCTCATATGGAATGAACCTCCTGATGAGATGGTATCCAGAAAGATAATAGAGATGGTGCTTGTCCAATATGTACCAGGATGGGGTTCCAAAGTGAAGGTGCCCCCTGTGGGACCTTTGTGCCCAATAACCTGCTGGGTGGATGTGCACAGCCAGAAGTTCAGCAAAGCGATTAAGCTTTCCACAGCAGATGAAGTGTACCAGAAGTCATTTTACCTAGGAAACACAAAACACAGTACACACGTGTTATACACAGTTGCTTCAAGAAAGCTTCTCTCTCTGAGCCCAGAGAGGGTTTTTCAGGCAGGTTTCAGAGTCCTTGATTAAAACACCCCAACAAAATAAAATATTTTTCACCAACTTATGGAGAATTAATTCATTCCGTAAAGGCACAATTCCTATCTCATATGGAATGAACCTCCTGATGAGATGGTATCTGAAGAAGGCCCTCTCCTGCAGAACTCCCTGTGTGGTTGGGTGAAATGGTTTTTAGGCATCTCCCTTCAAATCCTTTCAGACCTCCCAGGTTGCTGTGAGACGGTTGAGGCTGGAAGGACAGGGCCAGTGGGGATAGCCCCTATGGACAGCAGTTAAGAATGCCTGAACAGAAGTGAGTTATTTTCAAGGAGAATAGTAAATTACCATGGTAGGTGTGGCTGAGTGAGAAGAATGCCTTTGATCTTATCACTGCTTTCTCTATAAGGCCTATAATAATAACCATTGTTGTGATGTTCTTGCCTCACTGTCACTCCTCTCCTTCCAACATTTTCTACATCTCTTCTTAAATTTGGTGTGGTATCGGTGGTGGATGAGCAACACAGTGTCAGATCTGTGGCTGAACAAGATGACGAAATTCGCTCCTCGTTCCTTGTTAGCAGCTCCTAGCTCTTATGCAGTTTGACAGCTGCAGATGCAGCGTGAATAAGGGGCTGTGATTTGAATAGCACAATATGCTAGCTGGTGTGTTTTTTTAACTAACTCATAGGGATTCTAAATTGTTTCTTCTAAACTTTTGGAACCAGAAAATTGCATACAAGGATCATACAAATCTCATGGATGCTTGGTGGGTTTGATTTCTATGTTTTCCGATGGGTACTGACATCTCTCTCCACCAGGGCTAATGCTCAGATCAGAATGTAATTATCCTTCAGAATCTGCTCTTCCCCAAGTCATGTCACTAATTTCAATGGGTCTACTCTGTGTATGGCACACATGAGATACAGCTCCTTTTTCTTGACTCAAAAAAGTACACATAAGCATACAAAATTCACATTTCAAGACAAAATTAATTTAGAAATGCATACATTAAAGTACAAGTGTGATTTAAATGCACATTTTGTGATTTAAATGTGTGTCAATGTGAGCATTTAAATACAAACTTCAACATGTTGAAAATAAATTAATTACAGATAAACGGGAAAATGAGCAGGAACAGGTTTATGAAAAGGCACATGTCAAATTGACATGGAATGGAATTGACTCATCCATACACACCTATACGTGGGTTATGATAAATGACTGCATGGTAGTACAGTGGTGCCTCGCAAGACGAAATTAATTCGTTCCACAAGTTTTTTCTTCTTGCGAGTTTTTCGTCTTGCGAAGCACGGTTTCCCATAGGAATGCATTGAAAATCAATCAATGCGTTCCTATGGAGACCGTCCGGGGACAGAGGGGAAGCGCCGCGCGCCTTCCCCTCTGTCCCCGGAGATTGCAGGGCAAGCTTTGTTTTGCGAAGCAAGCCCATAGGGAAATGTGCCTTGCGAAGCGGCTAAGAAAACGAAAAACTCCTTCGTCTAGCGAGTTTTTCGTCTTCCGAGGCGTTCGTCTTGCGGGGTACCACTGTATCTCTAACATGGGTCAACATTTATTTCACTTTGGCTTCAATCCTATGAGCCTTGGACAGTGGGGTCATACACTAGTTATCTCTTTCTGAATGGAAAGAGAACTCTGATCTTGGAGATGGAGAGTCAATGTTGGATCCTCTTTCCCAACCACTGTGCAAACTTTTACATCCCTGGCCATACTGATGTTTGAGCGCCAACATCAATGCACCAAATGGGGTATACGGGGGGGAAATTGAGGGACTCTTCTTCACTTCTATTCAAAGACTTTTTAAAAGCCACAGTAGGTTATCGCTGATGCCTTCTTTTATAGGGTGAATTTTTTACTACGGTCAATCCGCAAATCACTATTTTTGCTGGTACAAGATAACTAGCTGGCAGATTTTTATTGTCCAGTGCTTAAACATGTCACACTGAGGTCAATGGGTTGTACATCCTAGGAAATAAGCGTTCAGCCCTTGGGGGAAGGTATAAGAAAATAAACATAAAGGAATATAAGGATGATGTAAAATGGATATTTTAAATAAGATCTTAGGGCTTCAGCATAATAAAATCATTTTTGCTTTATACATTTCCCCCCAAAGTGGAGTGTGGAAAAGACTGGTCAGAGAATGGAATTTTAGAAGGTGATGGCAGGTGCAATGTAATGTGGAGAGCTGAGAAGATGCTGCATGGAAGAAGGAACAGTATGATTTGCTCACACACCTTGATGCGTTAAAAAACAACCAGTAGTGAAAATACAACAAAACATTTGCAGGGGTGTAGATTGCTTCACACACAAAACTATTTAACACTGGAACTATAGGTTTAAATAGCATCTATTGTGGGTTTTAAGATTCTTTGCCTCGCCAGAATCTCAAATTTAATTTCAACATCAGCAATGGAGCTGCCTCAGAGGATAAGACCCTAACGAGCGAATTCAAATTCAAATTCTGACTTAATGTTAGAAATAACTTCTTGATGGTTAGAGCTCTGTGGCAGTGGAAAGGGCTACCTCAGAAGGTGGTGTACTCTCCTTCATTGGAAGATTTAAAGCAGAGGTTGGGTGGCCACCTGCCAGGGATTCTTTAGCCATGATTCTTGTGTTGCAGGAGGTTCGACTAGATGACTCTTGGGCAGTGGAGTCATAAGGTGGGGGCAGGGAGGGAGATGCACCCCGGGTTCCATGTCTGGGATGGTGACAAGAAGGCACCCCATGGGGTGCTTGCTCTGCCGCCCCGGCCCAGACGTGGTGGCACGAGCAGCCATCACGCCGCCGCAGCCGCATGTGGAGGATCCTCCATTTGTGACTGCAGCCGCAAGCAGAGGATCCCACCACTGTCCGTACAGTGTTCTAGCGGCGCCGGCAGAAAACCACTACATACAATGCATGCACTGTGTTGCACGCATGCACTGTACATAGTGATGCCACACATGTGCTGTACATAGTGGTTTGCCGCTGGCGCCGCTCCCTCCTCCCCGGCTCACCGTAAGCAGCTACTGCTTTGCTGCTTTACAGCGAGCCAGGGAGGGGCGGATGGGAGCCACGGTTCCCCCTCCCTCCCCAGCTTGCTGTAAAGCAGCAAAGCGGGAGCCGCTTACAGTGAGCCAGGGGCCCCCTCCCAGCTCCCTCCCTCCCTGGCTCCCTCCCTGGAAGGGAGGAGGACAGACGGGAGCAGTGGCTCCCGAGAGGACAAGCTGCGCAGCTTTGCCAGCGTCCCAGCAAACCAGCATAGTGACATTCGGTGCCTGCCCGTGACTCCCAAGCCTACCCCGAGCTGTCGATGCGGGGGGAGGGGGTGACAAAATATTTTTGCACCGGGTACCACCTGGGCTTGCTACGCCTCTGCTTTTGGGGTCCTTCCCAACTCTATGATTCTGTGATGCTATAGAGAAGCAGATGGCACCTTTTTGTTTGCTTCTTCACCTTCTTACATAAATCCGAGGACAATAATAGAATTTTGTGTCAGTGTGCTCTCATCTTCATTGGAAATCAAGACAGTGGATGGGATTCAACTCAGCTGTTGCATGCACAGAATGAGATCTGCTTGTGCAATGGGACTCCCCCTTCCCTGCATGCTGGTGCACCCTCTATATCTGATCTGCAGGGTTGGGGGAAAATCCAAGAACCAGTTTAGGTGATGCATGGGGGCACACAGGGGTGAAATTACACAAATGGAACTTGTTTCTCATGCACATACCCCACTTAGCACTACAATGAATTTCACCTAGTGCCACCGGTTTGTTGCTCTTTCAGAAGGCATTTTGTTAGGGTTGCCTAACATTTCCTGGACATATGTGGAACATTGCAGTCGGCAGCAGCGTCCAGGCAGAAATTGCAAAAAATGTTCAGGAAAATCTGGACGTAGGACAGCCCATGTCGGCTGTGCCATTTTTGGTGATTTCCCTTAAAAATATCACGGGGAAGCAGAGTGACCTATGAGACCCTCACAGTAGTCTGCCAAGAAATCACATTTGATTATAGTATTAACTGGGTGTTCCTCAGCATTATTTCTTCTCTTTCCAAGAATCAAGCAGCTCTTACTGCCTGCCGTGTTTAAGCTCTCTCTACTGGTGTAATAATGGGGAGCCTTTCGCAGTATGGAACCCTTCACTTCATTTTCTCATCAACTCCTTAATTTTAATGCTTTTCCTAATCGCTTCATTTCTCACACTGAGACAAATAACACTCTAGCATACCGCACCGCATAAGATGTGTAAGGGCTGGCTCCATGTCCAAAATAAAGCTTTTGCTCGTAGGAGAAGGATATAAAATCAATGTGGCAATAACAGTGCCACTGGAATGTTCTAATGTGTCACTCTCAAAGGGAGACAAAACTGAAAATGGCCTGAGTGCTCCAGATCAATTCCCCCTCTCCCTCCCAATCAACATTTTTATGGGAACAAACCACATGCGTGGCCTTTTATGCAGAGAGATGGCTGCTCATTCTCCCTGAGTTCCTTAAAAATGGCACAGATGGGATGATAAAGAGTGACTTTTTCCATAATCATTTAAGTTGTAGGCATAAAACGTTTACAGCTCACACAAAAATGATGCCTGGTATAAAATTCAGATTCACACATTTAACAAAAGGCATGGAGTAACTTCAATTTTTTACCCCAGTCTCTGTACAAAAGCTAGTTTCCAAAGGAGAAACTCAATTCAGTTCACATTTACAGCTATTCTTCAAAATTCACACTTCTCTGAATTTTGCAATGCAATTCTCAAGCCAAATGATGTGTCTATATCTTTATCTATCATCTCTCTATCTGTCTATCTGTCACATACACACACACACACACACAAACACACACACACTAGGTTAAAGTGTCTTTAGAAATGCACATATTAGTGAAAAGCACATTAAAATGCTTTATATTAGGAGCAATTGCTTTGCAAAAATGTACATATATTAGGAGAAACTCACAATAAAATGCAGATGAATATTTATTAGGGATTTAGAAAAGATCACAAACTGAGGTGGAAATGTGAACTTAATATTTTTTTTAAAAAAAGAAATAAATAATAAATCATTTTTATTAGTTTTCCAATAAAAAACATTCAATTAACAAATCCATCAAATAATCCAATTAAAAACAATAAAATAAAAAGCAGGCAAATTACAATCCAAATTATTAATTATTAAGGTAGCAATGAATCTTACACCCCCTGCACCCCCCAGGAAATAAGATGCTAATGGTCTTTCCCAAGAGAGGAACTTGGGGCAGGCACACGAGGGCCAAATGGCCAATCTGGAAGGGGTAGCAATGAGGGTTAGAGCTAGAGCCTAACTCTCTATATAGACCCTTCTCACCCATTCTTCCACACATAATGATGACTATTTTTGCTAGTGGCCATATAAAGGGCAGTCTGATGGCATGGTATGGCTGTAATGTAGTTGTATTCTTCCATTCTAAGACTATGGAGAGTTCAAATACTCATTTTGGAAGGAGTACAAAATTATTATTATTAGTTTTGTTGTTGTTGTTATACTTATCACCAGAAAGCCTCTGTGTACAACAGTATTATTATTGTTATTGGGGAAAAATCATACGCCTACCAGGAGATGCCTTTTCCCATTAACATTCATGCAAATGCACTCATCACCTCAAAGCAAAACTTGGAGTGACATTTGAAAAATGATGGTTGCATTTCTTATAGCTAAAAAGGTGCGCATATATATATATATATATATATATATATATATATATATATATATTCCTGTAAATGAAAATGGATTGTATGTTGCAAAGCAATGTCTACAGTACTTTCATTAATTGCACTATTAATGTCACACTGCAGGAGTCCTCCACTAAAAAGGACGCTGCTGGGTTTCTCCGGGAATTACTTCTAAAGCTTCTCATTGATAACGTGATTGAAAATGTAATTGCTATTTCTTACCAGTGTTCCGAAAGAGAAAGTCGCGCACCTGTAAATATTCAAAATCATTTTAATACTGTAGGGTCTGATTCTACAACACATGTGTGAATTAGCTTTAGAAGTGCAAGTGCCACACAGAGCCACCACTGAGCAGATTCACCACCAAATATACACTCCTGATCCGGGCAGAATAGACTAGGACTTTCCCAGAAAGTGCTTTTTGGGGGTCATTTCCCATGTAGTACTGTTGTAGTAGGAAATCCTATGCTAACAGAACCTGACAGGGGGGAAGAAAAATACCCACTACCAACCACCAGTACTACCCTGGAAACCAACAGATAATATTTACAGCAGAACTGGGGGTTCCACATAACCAGAAGCCATTTCACAGGGCTGACCCAATACATTTTGTAGCCTG
Organism: Podarcis melisellensis; assembly: GCF_964234715.1. Taxonomy (NCBI): domain Eukaryota; kingdom Metazoa; phylum Chordata; class Lepidosauria; order Squamata; family Lacertidae; genus Podarcis; species Podarcis melisellensis. Next base: position 25,031,491 of record NC_138528.1, on the reverse strand, counting down.
AGGAAGAATAGCAAACGGTGCTCTTTCTCAAGAGTTACAATGCCTGCTGTGGCTGTAGAGACTGATAAGGGAGAGACATGTTTTATTGCACGTGGGGCAGATGAAGGTGCCCAGTTTCGCTGGTGCAAATGCACCATGGCATTTCTTCTCTCTGCACTTCTCCCAGTGGTCATTCCTCCTCTGGTGGCTGCTGTGAATACACAACCTGACTGTCTGTCTCCGGGCACTGCTGTCATCTGCAAGGGATCCCCGAATGATAGCGGTGGACCTGCCACTCCCCCAAACAGAAAGTACAGTGGGGAGATCTGATAGATGTACATGTGCTTCAGCCCAGTATTAAATCATCTGGAGGGAGAGGAGTTGCAGCTTTAGGGAAGGGCCATAACTCAGTTGTGGAGCACCTCCTTTGCATACAGGAAGTCCCAGGTAGGACTGGAGTTCCTGTCAGGAACCTAGGACAGCCACTGCCACGTCAGTGTAGATAGCATTGAGCTAGATAGCCAGTCAGTGTGATTTAGTATAAAGCAGCTGTACAGTACTGTGGCTGACATCCAATATCAATCAAGTGGAGAGTAGACCCATTTAAAAGGTAAAGGTAAAGGATCCCATTTAAAACAGTGATAACCATACACATTGAAAATCAGTGGACTTACCATCAATTTCAATTGGTCTACTATGAGATTGCCTTACAGTGGTACCTCAGGTTAAGTACTTAATTCGTTCCGGACGTCCATTCTTAACATGAAACTGTTCTTAACCTGAAGCACCACTTTAGCTAATGCGGCCTCCAGCTGCCGCCGCGCCACCAGAGCACGATTTCTGTTCTCATCCTGAAGCAAAGTTCTTAACCCAAGGTACTATTTCTGGGTTAGCGGAGTCTGTAACCTGAAGCGTATGTAAGCCGAGGTACCACTGTAGTTGGACATCACCCTATTTATACGTATTAAAAATGGAAGGGTTGGCAAACTGCTCTCTGAAGGGCCTTCCCCACTCCTTTAAAAGAGTGGTGGTTGGGGGCAAGCTCTGAGGGGTAGATAAGCAAGAGGGTGGGGCAGGTGTAAAAGGGGGGCTGACCAGGTATGAAGGAAGGGAGTTGGCAAAGGGGTTGGTGGGTAGGCAGGATTGGCGATCCGTCACTAGTATTTCCATTAAAGATACAATTTATTGTTACATTTACCCCCAAGGAGCTCTGGGTATTCTGCACCCCATTCTATACTTACAGTCAGAACCCTGTGGTAGAGTCTGGAATGAGAGAGGGTGATTGGCCCAGGGTCTGCCAATGAGCTTCTTCATCCCTTCCAGCTTCCTGCATGTAATGTTGGAGAGCCATGATTAATTCCTCCTCCCAATGTGCTGTATATCAGGAAAAATAATATTCATGATTACTACTTCCTTTTAAAGCATCTTGCATACCTGTAAGTAATAGGTCCATCACTCACTCTAAGACATCTTAGTTGATTAATCATGCGAGTTTTAGTCCATTGATTTAATAAGCTATTGATTAAATATACATCAATTTGCATATGGGTAAAAGCAATGCTTCAGAAGCAATAAATAAACAAATTCTTGCTTTGTTTTCAGGGAATGGATGCATCTGTCAGAGTGAGCATCTGGGGTAACAGGCTTTTTACATATGGTAAGAGGCTTTTAAATGTTACATCCGTGACAAGGATTGCCAAAATGCTTTTCCTGTTTCCAGTACTAGAATTAAAGATTTGTAGACTTCACATCGTCTCTAGCCTTTTATATCTTAGCACCTGTCTCAAAAGAGAAGAAGATGTCTGACCTATAAAAAGAAAATGTTGACTTTTTGCTTTAAAAACAATTTCCTCCACAAAATGGCTTGGGGGAGATTCTGAAAAGCAGGTTCATTTTTCTATCTTAAAGGAAAAGGGAGAGGGTGGAGAAAAGAAGAGAACAAGATGATTTCTAACCTCATAATTATCAGAGATTAACTTAGACGAAGTAATGATCACAGAACACTTTTGTTATTCCCAGAAGCTTTAACTGGGAAGTCAATTTTAAAACACTCATTATAACATTGAAAACAGTATTAATTTGCTATGTACCATTCTGCCTATCCTGTCTGTAACTATTTTGCCTTCTTTCGGGGGTGATGAGTTTCCTGTTCTCTTGATGACATATAAGAGGCCATCATACTCACTTTTGTTTCTCAGTGGACATCTTCATTCTCGAGTCTGTGTAAGTTCACAGAAGAGGTACCCACCAACCCTATTAACCCTAATGACAGGCAGAATAATCCTACCTAGCCGCCTGTCCCTGACACAGGCTTAGGATTTAATTATTTATTTAGAAGATTGATTGTGATGGCCTGGGATTCCGATTCAGAGGCTGAACCAGAGGAATCGCAGCCTGCACAGGAGTCCCCGCCTCCAGGGCTGGCTGAACTGGGGCAAGGCCTAGATTCTGAGGAGCCTGCACCTGTGTCAGATCCTCAGGAGCAGGCACCAGGTGAAACCATTCTGGCCCCAGAGGTGCTTGAGGACTCAGTGTCTACAGGTGAGCCTCCTCCGGGGCCCAGTAACCCTTCGGCCTCTCCTGAACTGCAGAGGCTTAGGGAGGAGGCGAAGGGAACTGGTTGCTCCCAGGAGGAGTGCTCGCCTTAAGGCCAGGGGAGGCGGGGCTCCTGGGGGCCGGGACCGCCCCTGGCCTTAGAAGAAGATAAAGGTCAGTCAGCCCGGTCCCAGGTTGCGGGAGCAACATTGTTGTTGGCTTCAGACCTTCCAGTGTTCGTGTTCCCTGCCCAGCCTCCTGCTCCTGACCTTCCAGCATTCCTGTTCCCTGCCCGGCCTCCTGCTCCTGACCTTCCAGCGTTCCTGTTCCCTGCCCGGCCTCCTGCTCCTGACCTTCCAGCGTTCCTGTTCCCTGCCCGGCCTCCTGCTCCTGACTTTCCAGCGTTCCTGTTCCCTGCCCGGCCTCCTGCTTCTGACCTTCCAGCGTTCCTGTTCCCGCCCGGCTCCCAGCTTCGGACCTTCCAGTGTTCCTGTTCCCTGCCCGGCCTCCTGCTTCTGACCTTCCAGCGTTCCTGTTCCCCGCCCGGCTCCCTGTTTCGGACCTCGCCTCTCATCTTGTGAACTCTGACTACGATAACGGTACCTTCCCCCCGGGACCAGCACATTGATAAAGCACTCAGTGGCGTAGCGTGGGTTGTCAGCACCCGGGGCAATGCAAGTAATTTGAGCCCCCTAACCTGTGAATTTGCGCACCCTAACCCTAACCCCCAGATGTTGTGCCCGGTGCGGCCGGGGCCCCCCCTACACCCCCCATGCTACGCCACTGAAAGCACTTGATCAAAGAGCTATCCAAGTGCTGTGCAAATAAAATTGTAAATAAATCAACACACAACTAAAGTCTCTAGGGGACGCGGATGGCACTATGGGTTAAACCACAGAGCCTAGGTCTTGCCGATCAGAAGGTCAGTGGTTCGAATCCCCGTGACAGGGTGAGCTCCTATTGCTCGGTCCCTGCTCCTGCCAACCTAGCAGTTCGAAAGCACGCCAAAATGCAAGTAGATAAATAGGTACCGCTCCGGCGGGAAGGTAAACGGCGTTTCCGTGTGCTGCTCTGGTTCGCCAGAAGTGGCTTAGTCATGCTGGCCACATGACCCGGAAGCTGTACGCCAGCTCCCTCGGCCAATAAAGCAAGATGAGCGCCGCAACCCCAGAGTCAGTCATGACTGGACCTAATGGACTTTACTAAAGTCTCCAGACCAATCAAAAACACATTTACGTTAAACCGCCATCATTAGAAACAAAGATAAATTCAGGGAAACTTGATATATCTATCATGTGTCTGGGTAGGCGTGCCAAAAAATTAAAAAAAAATGTTTTCAGCAGATGCCCCAAACCAGCTGTTTTCAGCAGATGCCTGATATTAATGGGCAGGGAGTTCCAAAAGCACTGGGGCTGTCACACTAAAGGATCGATGAGGCTGGGACGTTGTGGAAGCTCCTGCTGTGCTTACTAAAATTATGGTGAATCAAATGCTACTACCCCATAGCAGTATGGGGTGGGAGCAGAGCAATGGAGCCATTGGTCTGTTTCTCCAGTAAGGGTCCAATCCGCTGCAACCTGGAGCCAACAGAGAGAAAAGGAAGGAAGGAATTATCGCCTCCCGACTTCTCATCCTGGCTAGTGCAAGTGGCAGGACCTTAGATGTGGTGGGACACCCATTGCTCTGTTCTGCCCCCCTGTTCCCAGCCAGGGCTTTGGATTGGTCTCCGAATGGACTGTCCATGTGCATGAGTACTGTAACCCAGAAGGGTTTGAGCTTCCTGGGGACATTTGGCTAGAATCGTAGAGTCTTCAATCGGAGGGTCATCTAGTCCAAACCCCTGCAATGCAGGAATCTCAGCTAAAGCATCCATGACAGATGGCCATCCAACCTCTGCTTAAAAACCTCTAAGGAAGTATCTGGGATAAGAGAGTGCTGGAGCAGATGGACCATGGCCCAGTCCAAGAAGATAAGTCCTATGTTACACGTGCTAAAAGAAGAAATGGCTGACGACCTTTCAGTGGGCTCACTGGGGCCGGATACTAGGGTCTAGGAGAGCTGGAAATTGAATGCAGAAGGCAGGGAGGAGGAAGTATACACTGTTAGGTGTATTCCGCTGAGATACATACTACAGAACACCCCATAAGCAGCATGCTGTAATAATTAAGGCATTTCTTTGAATATGTTTCAAAATTTAAGCAGATCCAGAGGGGGGCCTAGAGGGAGAATTAAGAACTAATTACATTAAAGCAGTGAAGATCAATTGCATGTATGTTGGTAGCTTCGCTCTATTGTTGTCTTAACTTGGTGAAGCCAAACGTAATAAGAGAGGATCAAACATCGTTAACCTAATTCCTCTTATTATAGCATCCCTGTTTCCAATGCTGCACTTAAAGGTTTGTCAGCATTTCCATAATATCGGCTATCTTTCTTTTTTCCTTGTTTTTTAAAAAGGTTTATCTCTCTTTTAGACAAATTTGCCACAGATTGAATTTCACCATTAAGGGCCTCATGTACACTCGCTATCTTTGGCCTATTTAAATGAAGAGGAAATAATACTTTCTGATGTCTTGAAGCAACAAATTCCAAAGTGATTAACAACATCTTCTGGAAGTGCATCAATCTACACACAAATGCATTTGCTGATCAAATAATATTTCTCCCCTTATTGTTTAGGTTTTTGCTTTCCATTGTGGGGATTTTGATTTTTTGATCTCTCTCTTTTTTTAGCCTATGGATAAAGGTGACATTGGGGTGAAAATACTTTTGTGACAATCTTCATCAACTTGGTGCACTCTAGATACTTTGGACACCAGCTTCTGCTAGTCCAGTTCAGCCTGAGCAATGGTCAGGGCTGTTGTGAATTGTAGTCCAAAACATCTGGAGGGCACCAGGTTGGGGAAGTCTACTGTATGGCATCTCTTTCTGGTAATAAGCTGCCTTTGAATGTGTGTGCCCTTTGAAGATGTCAGTGTCAGACTGCTAAAAACCTAATCCTTTTGTTGGCAATCGCCGAGTAGTTTTGAATTTCAGAATGTTTAATACTCCCACCATATCTTTCTCCCTGCGTTGCCTTTGTCAGAGAGATTTTTGTGGCTGGAAGAGACATTAAGTTCTTATGTTCTCCCTTTGAGGTTCAGGACCATTTACAGAGATGCTTTATTCATTCTCCTCCACACCATCCCTTATCTAGAAGTGCTTCTCAAATCCCATGCAGAAGTGGAGTCGTTTTCATTATGGTGGCAAACCTTTTCTCTGGGCTGTACCACATCAGAGCACGACACTCGTGCTGAATGCTTCTCCATACCAAATTAAAAGGAATAAGAATAATACAATACAATACAAAACCATATGACAGAGAGAAGGGTCCTAGGCTTATATTCTGCCTGACATGCTTGTTTTTCTGTGCATGGAAAAATTTTATGTACTTACTGTGAAGCTCTCAATCCCATGAGTTCCCACTTGTAATCTGGAGTGGTAGAGCCCAGATTTGATAAGAAATAGATCCATGAAAAAGGTTGTGGGAGGTTCCTTCTTGCCAAGGCTCAGTCAATCCTACCCTGGGGGATCCCTTTCTAAAAGATATATGACTGGCTCCACCAGTTCAGGGTTTTAGGAAAGTTTTTAAAACTCATACGTTTTTCTCTGGCTTTTTATTGAATGTTTTATTGTATCTTCCACTACTGGAGTTTTATGGCATTTAAAAATATGCTGTGCTCACTCTGTTTGTTCACACACACACACACACACACACACACACACTTAGCTTAGCGTTTTTATACACCACCCTGCTCTCTTTTTGAACCCTACCAATTGGGACTTTCCTAATGTAGAAAAAGAAGAAGAAGAAGAGGAAGAGGAAGAGGAAGAGGAAGAGGAAGAGGAAGAAGAAGAAGAAGAAGAAGAAGAAGAAGAAGAAGAAGAAGAAGAAGAAGAAGAACAACAACAACAACAACAACAACAACAACAACAACAACAACAACAACAGTTTGGATTTAATATCCCACTTTATCACTACCCGAAGGAGTCCCAAAGCGGCTAACATTCTCCTTTCCCTTCCTCCCCCACAATAAACACTCTGTGAGATGAGTGAGGCTGAGAAACTTCAGAGAAGTGTGACTAGCCCAAGGTCACCCAGCAGCTGCATGTGGAGGAGTGGGGAATCGAACCCGTTTCACCAGATTACGAGTCTACCGCTCTTAACCACTATACCACGCTGGCTCCCACTTGTGTGATTCGTGCGTCTCACTAAACTAGAAGAAGAAGAAGAAGAGTTTGGATTTGATATCCCGCTTTATCACTACCCGAAGGAGTCTTAAAGCGGCTAACAATCTCCTTTTCCCTTCCTCCCCCACAACAAACACTCTGTGAGGTGAGTGGGGCTGAGAGACTTCAGAGAAGTGTGACTGGCTCAATGTCACTAAACTAAACTTCAGGGCATGTCCAACCCATTTTTCAGCCTGAGGCCAGAAGCAGCTCGCCTGGTGGGATGGAGTTTCCTCACTAGCTTCACTGCAGGTGGGTTGCAACTGCTTCTTGGGAAGGCAGCAGGGAGGTCAGTGTGGCACTAGGAAGTTAGCATAGTGACTTTGCCCCACCCAGAAGTCTTCTTTTTCTGAGGCAAAGGGAAAAGATAGCAGTGCCCCATTCAGTTATGGAAACCGACTGAACTGGTAATTGAATTTTGGGGTTCCACTTGTCCGATGCCTAGAAAGCACAGGGCTGAGAGGTTTCCCACTTGTCTCATGCTATCTATGCATGGATCTGAGTGGTTTTCTGTTTGCCTTGCTGCTTTCCCCAGGAAAACCCACTCCTTTGCACTGAATTGGAGAAAAAAAATCAATCTACAGAAAACCTGAATGGCGTTTACTCCGATTCAGCGGTGGATAGCGGGTTTCTTCCTCACAGGAAAGCGGCAGAACAAGCGAAAGTGTGGAAGTGCCCTTATTTTGACAATAACAATGAGACAGCATCCTCCAGCTTTGGGGCAGCAGGCTAGTTTAGGAGGTGCAGGGAATGCAGTTCTGTCCACCAACAGAGGGGATTGGCCAGAGGTCTCAAGAGGAATAGCCATTGCCATTCATCACCAGCTGTAACCCAAGGCAGCTTCTCGTGGTAAGGCCAGTCCTGCTAAACACAGCCCACCACCACCAGAAACCTCTTAAGTGTTCTGCTTGCCCAAGATGGAAAGCAACAGGGAAGCTGACAAGCTTGAGATTTGCTTCATATTTGATTAAATCAGTAGGTGGCATTTGTAGATATGAAATCAACGTGACAAGTAGCCCACAAGCAGGATGTGAGTGCAATAGCCCTTTGCTGTTTACATGTGCAGGATTACAACACATGTTTCTACAATTCCTGGGCTACTTTTGGAGAACAAAGGGGGGAAGCCAGACCTTGCAATCCAAATGGTAAACCCCCTCCCCAGCTAAAAACAGAATCACTCAACCCCTAATGAAGCATCTGACCCATCTTCTAGACAACTTCCAGGAGGAGGAGGATTAGGTAGTGATTACAAACAATGAGTGGGTGACTTTGTTTTCCAGTGGCTGAAAGCAGAGGAATTCCAAAAAGTTCAGGAAGAGAGTCTGTTCTCACTGTTGTATTTCCCTGGTCTGCCTCTTTCTCTCCCCACACCCCTCAGCTGCGTGATTTAAGACTGGAGTGCCAGCCTTAATTTTGAATTTCCTGGCTTTTATGGTTTAAGTCAGCCCCATAATGTTATCTAAACATACTTTCCTGGTATTTAATATAAAGAAGCTTTGGGCTTGAATTAGGAGGGCTTTGATCTATCAGGGGCTCTGAGAAGGGACCACGGTGTGATTCCTAGTATTTTCTAGCTTTCCCCCCACTGTGTAGAATTGGAGGTGATTTTCCTTTTGTTCGGGCCTAGCCAAGCACCAAAGCTTTGTCACAAAGCAGGGATAAAAGTGACTCTCTCAGGCCGGCTTACGGATGTCTCTTTTTCTCCTTTATATGGTAGCAAAAGGAAGAAGAATGTGCCCAGGTGATTAGTGTAAAGACATAACACGGCTACTTTCTGCTCTCCCATTCTCTTCTCGGTTCCAACATAGGGCCATCTGTTTCTTTCATTCCATCAGTCATTGTTCAGGGGAGGTCCTGGTGAAGTGAAAGGAAGGTTCTAAGGATGTGCAAACATTTTCAATCCCATCCCCATGCAGATATACCAAAATACTGGCATAGCATGTTCAAAACAGTATTTAGGATCCCCCCCCCCCGTTTGCTACTGCTCATCATTGCCCCTTCAAATATTAAGTCCATTGCTCATCAGCTGCACATGCATACCACAGACAGGCTAAAATTTCTAAGGTGTACAGCAGACATGGATAATTTATTCTTAATAGTCATGATTATAATGCTAGTGCTTTGGTTCTGTTTTCTCACATAGTTTTCACACTGCAGTACCTGCTGTATTACAGGACTCTGGTTGTTCATTAACATACCAGCATGTTGCACTGAATTTTGTTCACCTCAGTGAGCACGGTGTGACACAACAACAAACATCATCACACAATGTTTCTACATGTGTGCTTCTGTTCACCCAGGATTCACCCATGAAGCTGTCTGGAAAGAACTGTCAGCTGTCCAAACCCATTTCTTGATATTATTGATATTGATTGTTTGATTTATATACCACTTCATACATTCAAAATACATCTAAGTGGTGTACAAAAAAGAAACTGGAGAAACAACAAACAACTTAAAATGTTATAAAAATACATAGTATATCAATATCAATTCATTTCCTTTCTGACACACCCTCCTTCTCAGCTTCCAAAGTCTCAGCTCACACACAAAATTCTCACAATGAGAAGAGCCCATGGAAACTGTGGACATCACCCTAGTCTCTCACTCCAGATTTGCTTTTTATGGGCAGGCCCAAGGCTCCCCACAGCTGTGCCCCATTCCTTGCACTCTCCATACCCAGTTCCAGGTACAGCAGGGAGTCTCCTCTCTCCTCCTGCTTATTAATTTATGATTCCTAAAAGATGTGAGCAGATATCAATTATGTTGTATAAAAAAGGCAACTGCTACAACTGCAATTTAAGTTGTTTAGTTTGGGGCAGTGTTGGCCTGTTCTTCAGATGGGGTTCTGTGAAACTTCTTGGACATTTTGTTTCCTCTCCTAATGAAATATTCCATCTTTCCTTCTACTGAACCTAGAATTATAGGCAAACTAAACAACAACAATAAAAACAACAACTAGCAAAGCAAAAGTTTTAGCTATCACATTTCTTTCTTCTTTCCCATTTCCTTCCTGGCTGCCTCCCATGCAAGCTGCATGTAAAGTTGGAACTTTCTCCTCATCAAAGACTACTGGTTTTAAGAGAAGCTAGGAATGTTGGTATCTGAAGATAAGAACATAAGAACTGGCTGCTGGATCAGACCAAAGTCCCTGCTAGCCTAGCACTTAGTACTCACAGTGGCCACAGATGCCCACAGGAAGCCCTCAGGTAGAAGCCAAACACAAAAGCACTCTCCTCTCCTGACATTCCCAGCAATTAAGAGACATATTTCATCCAACAGTGGAAACAGAAAATAGCCCTCAGAGCTAGAAGCCACTGGTAGCCTTCCTACCCCAAATTTCTGTTTAATGTAACATTGTTCTATATTACAACAGAGGGGGAAAGTCTTGCAAAATAAAAAAATAAAAAAGCTGCTTAAACATGTAATGATCATTCCCCCATCCAGGTCAGCTTCATTTTTGGCCATCAACAGGAGGGACATCTGCCTTCTGCGTTATTTGGGCTGTTTCTCAAGCAGCAAATTAATGGTGTCTGGTATAATATTTGGCACATTTGGGTCACATAGATAATGATGTAGAAGAATCATCAGGTATCAGCGTGTATACTGAATGTAATATAATGTCATAGCCAAGGGTATTTGAGAATTTATTGTTTTATCTGAGGCAAACTAATAGGATATTTTTTTTTACACTGTCAGGTAGGGGATTGACACGATGGGAAGAAAAGGCAGGGGTATTATTTCAGGTTTCAGTAAATGAGGTGCAGAGATGTTGGTAGGGGGACCAGATTCATTGCGAGGCTCAAATTTTCTTGGATGCACCAAAGATTCCCAAGGCCTTCCTCCAAAGGCTCCTGTGTATTTTAAGAATATTTGCTGTTGTGGTTATTTCATAATAACCAGAGATTTATGTACTCAAAGAATAATTGTGGTGGGATGCCTGATTCCCCTTTTTCATAATATTATTAATAATGATCTCTTTCCACATATATGTCTCAATGTGCTATACACAATATAATAAAAACAGCAAAAAATAGAACAGCACAGAAAATAACAGGTAGAAGACAGAGAAGTCAGAGACAATTCATGCCACTTCATACCTCACCATTTTCTCTCCAGCAGCTGATCTCTGTTGTAATTCTGGCCCTGGCTATATCCTGTCTTCTTGGATATCGTTTCACCTCAACCTACGCAGCTCCATTCTAGGATTAATTGATTTCTTGATTAAAAGGTAAAAGTAAAGGTACCCCTGACCGTTAGGTCCAGTCACATATGACTCTGGGGTTGTGCACTCATCTCGCTCTCTAGGCCGAGGGATCCAGCGTTTGTCCACAGACAGCTTCCAGGTCATGCACCCAGCATGATTAAGCCACTTCTGACAAACCAGAGCAGCACACAGAAACACCATTTACCTTCCCGCCGGAGCTGTATCTATTTATCTACTTGCACTTTGACGTGCTTTCAAACTGCTAGGTGGGCAGGAGCTGAGACCAAACAACAGGCGCTCACCCTCTTGTGGGGATTCAAACCGCCAACCTTCTGATCGGCAAGCCCTAGGCTCTGTAGTTTAGACCACAGCGCCACCCGTGTCCCTGATTTCTTGATTCCCTTTCCCTAAACCATAGGCACCAATTGTATAGGGCTGAGGTCTCTTCAGCCCCCACAAAGTCTGTTGGGACAGGGCTGAGCCACCCTCCCTACATCTTCACAACCATCGTTCTGCCCAGCCTTCTGGTGGTTCCCTCATTGCGAGAAGTGAGGTTACAGGGAACCAGATAGAGGGCCTCCTCGGTAGTGGCGCCCGCTCTGTGGAACGCCCTCCCATCAGTTGTCAAGGAAATAAACAGCTATCTGACTTTTAGAAGACACCTGAAGGCAGCCCTATTTTGGGAAGTTTTTAATATTTAATGCTGTATTGTTTTTAATACTCAATTGGGAGCTGCCCAGAGTGGCTGGGGAAACAACTTCTTCTTCTTCTTCTTCTTCTTCTTCTTCTTCTTCTTCTTCTTCTTCTTCTTCTTCTTCAACTTCCTTATGAAAGTGCACCAGCAGTTTAGTTTGAATTTCTCCCAAACACATTTTTCCAAAGCACATTCCCCCCTAATATTTAGTTATTTCTGTGATATGATGCAATTTTGCATGCCATTGTCACCAATGCATGTAGTTTTGTGTATGCATTCTTTGTTTACACATTAGTTGGGAGGAGAACTGCATTGCAAAATTCAGACAAGTGCGAATGCCAAAGGACAGCTCTGTTTCAGCTCTCTTTTTGTTTCAAAAAGTGCAAATTTGGTAGATTTCCCCTTTAAAAGCAAACTGAATGAAAGACTCCCATCCCTACGTGAAATTATTTTTTTATGCAATAATTTCATGCTTTTTTTGTTGTTCTGGCACAACAATGTTCTTTTAAAATGAGCTACCCATATCGTGACAAGAAGCAAAATAGTATTTGCCCCCCTTCTGCTAAGTTCACTTGGTAACATTCATGAAAATGAGTGCTTCAAGAAACGTGCTCCTCCTGTTGCCCCTGCATAAATGTACATAGGATTACATTCACAGGAGAGCATTAACTGATGAGTGCTGTTGGACTGGAAATGCAACAATACCTTTGCAGTATCAGATCTGAAATCGTCAGTTAGTAAACAAGCATAGGAGAGTTTGCATGGTCTTTCCTGTTTTTGTAACATGCATATACGAGAACACTTATTAGTGGGGATACCCGCAGACTTGGATTCTACCCCAGATTTTGTAGCTCTGCATTCCTCGTGTGGTTTCTGAATCGGGACTTTGGCTGGACAGAATCTGGTTTGGACTTGGATCCTAAGGAATATTCTTTTGGAATATTCTGTGGGAAAACTTTAAAAGATTTGTTTTGTTTGCTCTGTTTTACTCAAGTTGCGCAAGGGTCAAATTAAGAAAATGTAATATGGCCGTATTGCACAATAGCGCTATTTTTAAAAATATAGTTTCATTAAAACCAAAAAAATTCTAAAAAAGCATTGAATAATGCACATGCCAAGTCCATTCCAACACTATATTCCAAAATTTGGATTTCCAGCTGGAGTTTAAATAAAGCAGAGATGCCTTGATGTCAGAATCCTGTAAATGTTCCACAAATCCCTAGGTCTGAAAACCCCCCACTGAATTTTGGGAGTTAATTTTATTTTAGGGTGCAATCCCAGAAAGCCATATTTGTAAGCAGGAAGAAGTATGTGTGTGGATGGACAGTGATTATTATTATTATTTTATGACAACCTGGTTGCCTAGCAAGAAGGGGCAATCTTCTGCTTGGCTTAACCCAGATTGCTTGTCCAGCAGTGTGATCAGCTGCAGTCAAATCTTTTAAACCTCCTGTGGCTGATTGCACACTTCTTCCCCACCAACAGATATAGCTGTCTAGGACTGCAGCCTTATTCCACAGGATCAGCATAGTTACAAAACTCCCGACTTCTCCTGTTCCGGGATGTGCATATATGCCATCACACTTACAGTAATGGTCGACTGCTCTTGGCCATGTGCAGTGTCAGAGTTCCCTCTACTGGCTGAGTCACTGGAGTCAATAGCTAACTTCATTATTTCGGGGCTGATTAGCAACAAAGAGAAAAAGCTTTTGCAATAATTGCTGGCGGGCTCATTTCCCCACTGTTCAAATTTCATATAAATTTGGGGTGGGTGGGTAGGTGAGAAATGCTCATCAGTGACTGCTCCTGCATGTCCCACCCCCCTTTCCTATGAAATTGTGAAATGATTCCTGCTCTATTATACTGACTTTGGGGAGAAGGGGCATCCTTGTACTTCATATTTTTTCACAAGAAAATCTCACAAAGGTAGCAACTTGATACTCAGGAATTCTATGTACACTGATCCTTGCTGTGATGTCTCAAGGACGTGGACGATTTGTTTCAGTGGTAGAAAGCACTCAACAACCGTTTCTAGGCATTTGCAAAGCTTTGTTTGGACTGACTTAATTAGCCACCAGCTTTCATGCTTCCCATTTAAAATGGGTATTTTAAAAGAACACTGTTTAGAATTGCAAGTGTTGAGGGAAGACATAGTTAGAAATACATTTTTTTAAAATAAAAAAATAAAATTGCAGATTAATGTGGATGTAGTCAAGAACTATCTAATGAGAAAACTGTGAAACAACCAGAAATAGACTGATTTACCCATCCCTAATAACTTACCACAGTGCCTCACTCGGTCAGCAGACACACTGTTTTACCTAGGGAGAGAATGTTTTTCTTTATTTTTATCTGAATTTTAGGCAAATGGAACTAATTCACACCTTTTAGACTAGTATACACCCGACAGCATGATCATCATTTGGATTGTGCACTTCTTCCAATTTTGTGATACATTAAAATGTATATATTGAGATACAATGCATATTTTAAAACTTTGTGATTTTTAAAAATCCTCAAATGTTTCAAACAGGGATGGTTGGATCAATCTGTTTCCAGCCCATGTCATTTTCATATGTTCTAATTTTGTTCCATTTCTGCATTAATCTGTGATTTTTTTAAAAAAAAGTATTGAAATTTATATTTAAATTCCTGTTTTATCACAAAATGTGTATTTAAACACATAATGCATCTCAGTGTATGCATTTAAATGAGTTTCATTCTAAAATACATATTTTAGTACATTATCAGCAAAGAATTGCATTGGAACATTAAGCGAAATGCAAAGCTTAGTTATGCTGCAACCTATGTGTGAGTCTGAGATGTGCCTATTTGGTTAGTTTGTTTAAAATGCAGACCAGCAAAATTCTACTCCATCCCTAGGTACAAATAAGCAGAAGTTACAAAACTCAGATCTGTAGTTGATGTTCAGGGGCAACTGTCCGTGGAGGTGCAGATTCAGCTGACAGTACATAACATAGACTGTCAGTGCAGAGGTGAGGGCAGGGTGTACTGTATATGAAAAAACATTTCAGGAAGAAACATACCTATTTCCAGCAACTATTGATAGCCTTTTCATACCAATGATGTTTAAACTGATTAACCAGTCACTTGAATGATATTTCCATTATGGTATTTTAAGATTTATAGTTGTACACAATGAGAGTCCTGTGGACTGCAGGAAGATCAAACCTCTCCATTCTTAAGGAAATCAGCCCTGAGTGCTCACTGGAAGGACAGATCGTGAAGCTGAGGTTCCAGAACTTTGGCCACCTCATGAGAAGAGAAGACTCCCTGGAAAAGACCCTGATGTTGGGAAAGATGGAGGGCACAAGGAGAAGGGGACGACAGAGGACAAGATGGTTGGATAGTGTCTTTGAAGCTACAAACATGAGTCTGACCAAACTGTGGGAGGCAGTTGTATAAAAAAGAAACAAATCAACAACATGTCAGTTTATTGCCTTTTTACCAGTTTGAGTTAAAAATCAAAAACCCTGACCAGTAACTGCATTACTGTCATAGCACTGAAGCTTGAGGAGCAAAAGGACTGAAAACAGAGATTGCAGGGTAGAAACGTAACTATTCTGAATAAGTTGTTAGCAAGCGGAGGTTGCACGCAGTGTAAGCAATTAGAAGATTGTCCTGGAGAAATGGCACAGCAATTCTTTACTCGACAAAGCTCTGAGATCTTTATTAGCAAGCCTTGCAAAATGCACCCAAATGAAACAAAATGAAAATATATGAATATGATAAAGGAAAGTGGATGAGAAGAGCAATGGAATGTCCTCTTTCTCTTCCTGCTTCATGTTTCCCAAAGTTATTCAAATTTCTAAATTAATCTACAAAGCGGCAATGATGGCAACTTGGCAAAGCTGTTGTTAAGCACCAAATACAGAAACCCTATTCACTCTTCATTCATGTGTCTTTCCAACCACAGCATGCAGGCTTTGATAACTTTCAACTGATCTCCCAACCTCTGAAGAAGCCCAGTCAGATGCTGACCTGCTATTATCATAACCTTTTAAACTACTTTTGTAATTGATAGTCTGATGGACATATTCCTTGAAATGCTTAGGGCATGGAAGGGGAACATGTGACTCTTCAGACCACAACTGATCTGTTGTTTGCCACAACTCCCATCATTCCTGACTATTGGCCATGCTGGCTGGTACTGATGGGAGTTGGAATCAAGAACTTCTGGAGGGACACAGATTCCACTTCCCTGTCTTAAGGGGAATTTCTTATATATAAAAATAAAGTAAGGGAAGATAGACAGAGGGTTAGAACTCTGAGTATTCTGAACAGAAGTGGGAGGCACTTGAGGAAATGGATTCTGATGGACTTGAGGAAATGGACTTTTGATTAATCCCCATCAGCTCCAGACATGTCCAGATCTACTGATGAGGCAGGAGTCCCAGATGCTGTCTCTCCTACATAGAGGGGAAAAGCCATTAGAGACCATGGGGGCAGTTTCCCCACTGGAGTACAAGCAGGCAGGTTTAGAAATATCTCCCCAGGAGGGTTGGAGCATCAGGAGAAAATAGATTCTTCTGCTTATGCAGAATGCCCACCATCTGGCCAGGAATTCCCACAGAGACTGGGATTCTCATGAGTAGCATCTGATTTAAAAGCTTGGTGGATAGACAGTAAAACTTGTTGGAACAACTTCACAGCTCCCATGTAATCTTTAAACACTTGCCACTGATCTTGGATTCCTGAACCTTGGATTCTTGAACCTTGGCCTTGATCTTGAACCAATCTTATTGTTACTATCCCTTTGCTCCTGGGCTATATTCTGTTCTCTCCATGTTGTGGAGTTTGTAACATTAGTCTGCAATAATAAACATTCTAAGAATTGTAGCTGTGGAAGGGACCCCAAGAGGTAGATAAAAATTGGTCCATTTGGTTGGCTGTTTTTCGTTCTTTTGTTTTGTTTTTTACAGTGCCTCCAAGGCTGCCACTCACTTCTCTGGGGCTGATGATCAGAATTCAGATGACCTTTGAATTTAACATCCACTTGAACTTCTGGGGCCCCAGGAGGAGATGATTCAGGGGAACCTCCCTACTCACCTTATGGGATGTGACTTTGGGAGAGGGATGGGGCGAGTCAGTCTTAGGGCAAGAGGTGGCTCGTCTGAATAAGCATCAGGCTAGTTGACTGTAGGATTCCCGACTGACCTTTTCACACTGGCATTTACCTCTGCAGATCTTATTGGCAAATGTAAATAAATGTGGCCCTCATCCAACCATAGCTGTCAACTTTTCCTGTTTTTTAAGGGAAATTCCCTTATTCTGAATAGGATTCCTCGCAAGTAAAGGGAAAAGTTGACAGCTATGCATCCAACCAATTTGTTCATATCATTTTCTCTTTATTTGCAGGAGCAGGTTTGACTGATAGCTCCAATGAGGACCAGAACTAGGATCAGTAGCTACAGTCAAAGAAACAGGAGAAATCGTAGGGCAACAAGGTGTTGTGACATCCAATGTTCTACAACTAGAATCTGATAATTTTCTGTTTGCTTATTTAGTGGGTTTCAGCTGAGTTTTATTCACAGTATGCTCATTGAAATTAATGGACCTAAGTTAGTCCTGTTCATCCCTTTCAATGGGTTCACTCTGGCCACATATGAACCTTGGTAAGCAGATCATTTCACATGGTAAAACACAGAGGGCAGCATCTCTGGCTTCCTTCTAATCTAAAAGCGCCTGACTCATTTTGGGGTATTGTATGAACAATAACCTCTTCTTGTCCTCTTGCCTCCTATCCAAGCAACCAGAGCCGAGGTTGAACCTTGAATAGAATGGCTTGTTGATGAGGTCTAAATGCAGTCTAATGCAATTTGCCAATGAATTCAAGCGTTTCTGGATGGCCTGGCAAGCACCCTAAATGTGTATTGAGTTTGCTTTTGTAATCACAAGGCAAGCATGCCGGCTTTTTGTCATTTGCTTCTAAATTGGAAATTGTTTTTTCTAATCCAAGCGGTGTTGTTACAGTGTTTAATGCTAAACATACAGAACTGTTTTGCAGACCTTTTGTGAGCAATGTCGGAATTCCAACATAGAGCCAGAAAGGTGGTGTACAAAGAATTAATGCAAAAACATGGAAAACTGGACCTTTTTGGAGTCACTTGAGATGTTCAAGAGCAGTGATAAATGGATGGTTGACAGTACATCTGTGAGCAGCTCCCCATTTCTCTCTGCACACACAGAGAACCAGAATTTGGTGATGGTAATCAGCTGAATACTAGAAATAGAGCCCCCAGGTGAGTAGTAGAGATGGGAGTTTTAGCATGAATTGTTGATGCAAGGAATGGAGATCAGAAAGGCTTGTAGTGAGTATGAGGCAGAAACAGAGAGAAGGCAGACACACACCAGGAGAAACACTTGGAATGGAATTGCTCTCAACACCAACAGTAGAATAAAATACAGTGGTACCTCGGGTTACATACGCTTCAGGTTACATACATAACCCAGAAATAGTACCTCGGGTTAAGAACTTTGCTTCAGGATGAGAACAGAAATTCGACTCCGGTGGCGCGGCAGAAGCAGGAGGCCCCATTAGCTAAAGTGGTGCTTCAGGTTAAGAACAGTTTCAGGTTAAGAACAGACCTAGTGGAACTTTATAGGAATATAGGAAGTCAGAGCATTGGCCAGTTTTGCTCATTATTATCTACAGCAGGGTTTCCCAAACTTGGGTCTCCAGCTGTTTTGGACTACAATTCCCATCATCGTTGACCACTGGTCCTGCTAGCTAGGGGTGATGGGAGTTGTAGTCCAACAATAGCTGGAGACCCAGGTTAGGGAAACTGTGGTCTACAGTGACTGGCAGCGCCTCTCCAGGATTTTGGAGAGGAGTCTCTGCCAGTCCTACCCGGAGATGATGGGGTGGAACCTAGGACCTTCTGCATGCAAAGCAGAGGCTCTACCACTGAGCTATGGCCCTTCCTATTATCAGGCTAGTTTATTATTAGGCTATTATCAGGCTAGTTTATAAACATAATGCCAGTTTATTAGCCTATTTAGGTACCCCTCTCCATGTGTCAGCTGAAGGACATCATTATTGGGGGATGGAGAAAGGAAGAGGAAAGAGGGTGTCATGGTATGTGTGTGATTGTGGGAGAGATGTGTATATTCTGCCTCCACTGTCATCATGCCTCTGAATACCGCTTGCTGGGAATTACGCATGTGGAGAGCGCTGTTGCACTACAGCCAGCTAGGGAGCCTCCCATAGACACTTAGTTAGCTGCTACAAGAACAGGATGTTGCATTAGATAACAGTAAGGGTTATCTTTTGAGAGCGGCAGATGGAGGTAGAAAGGGGTTTTCACCTGTGAAGAGGGAACTGCTTTAAGGGAACATCATATTTTCTGTCGGGGCTTTTTTTCAGCCAGAACTCACCAGAACTCAGTTCTGCTACCTCTCAGGTGGGTGCCATTGCCATTCTAAGAGATCGAGGGAGGCGATCATGGTGAGTTCCAACACCTCTTTTTCTAGAAAAATAGCACTGCTTTCTGCACTGCAAATGATTATGGGTTCCTAACGTTGCAAGATGATGGGTATTTTGTAATGTGCTGAAAAAGATTTTGGGAGCTGAAGGATTAAAAAAAGCACAAATCATTCCACTAAGACTTCTTTTTTGCAAAGTTTGGCTGACGTCAGGGCGAAAGCCGTAGCATGTTGGCAAGAAGGAATAGTTGTTTACAAAATCAAGCAAATGCCTCTGCTGTTTATGGAAGAAGCACTGCCATTTGGGCTCCGGCAAATAACTATTTTTTCAAGTGGTTCCTTGAAAGGAGGGATCACTGCATTCAGGGAAATTATGGCTCACCATTAACATTGAAAACATGAAAATTCAAATCACTTGTTTCTCCTCCGGCAAATTACAGTTTAGCTTGAATGACTAATTACCCTTACCCTGACCTGAAAGGAGAGCTGTTTTTCTCAATGACTTGCAGGTGATTCACTCTTTTCCACCCATTTCCCCTCCTGAAACTAAAGCAACCCATTTGTATCAAATTATGCATGACAATTTTGGGATGGGAATTCAGAAAAGGAATGGAAGCCAGGCTAAACCTATTTCTTTTAGTGGCCGAGACCGAGTCTTCACAGGTAAGCACCCTGCTTTTCCCCTGTCCTGCCAATCACCCCTTGCACCCACTGTTTTCACAGTTGTTTAGGATTTAGAGAAGTTGTGATCCATAGTTTAGATGTGGAGTGATGACATCAATGACCTCCTAACTGGTGGGAAACTGTGACATGTGATTAGGCATACCTGTCAGGCAGTAATCAGGGTTTTTTTTTAGAATTAGTTATGGAATTCATTCTCAAAGCAGGTTGGTTTCTGCTAGATTTGGTTGAGGCCTGAATCCTGAACCAAACTGGGCCTATTTGGAGGATGTGGGTCTCACGCCATTGGGCTGAGACAGCTGTAGATCGGTACAGGTTGGGTTGAGCTACCCAGAGCTGTCAAAGAGTGGGGCATGAGCAGTGCTCTTTTTCTAGGAAAAGATGTGTTGGAGCTCACCATGAATCCCTCCCTTGTTTTCTTATAATGGCAATGGCAGCTGAAGTGTAGGTGGGTTTCTACAAGGCAAGACACAGTGATAACAGCAAGAACCTTTATTGAACTAACAGAACTGGACAAGATGGGCAAAGCAACTGCTTATATACATTTCTGAAGGCCTGGGCCACTCCTAATCCCAACGTGATTGGCTATCTAAACTTCCAAGCTGTGAATCATAACTCAGAGTTTAAGGGCCAATGGCAGAGGCCCAAATCCTGAAATGTCCTGTGATTGGATATCATGTCCAGACTCAATCTCAGGCAAACACAGACCACTGAATATATAACAGCACCCACCTGGGAGCTGCTGGAAAAAAGCTCTGGACGCAAGACAGGCATGAGTGAGAAGAACTCCAAGAATCCACAAAAAGAAGAGATCTAGCAGTGGTATCTTCATGAGAGAAGGCAGGAAGGGTATTTTCCCACTAGGCCTCTCCTATTTCCTGCTACTGCCGAGTTTTTCTTCCTTGCTACCCCCTCCTGAAGCACCACCACCACGGGATCGGATCCTCCCACTGAACCCCCATTACCAAACCTATAAACTTAAAAATTCTTAGCCATATCCCCTAATTGTTTCAATCCAGCATGCAGATCCTCGGCATGGGACATGATGAACTGGCCTGATCCAGAGGCCACAAGGAGGATGGGGGAGTGCACAGCATTGAGAAATGCTCTTTTTTTTATCAGTGACTGTTCAACTTAATCCTCTGGAGCATGCTCTTGTTATAAGAATTCTAAGGTCTCAATATAGAATAAATATTCATAAATGCAGACATATCTAAATATATAAACCATGTGTCTGAAATAGTACAGGAGAGAGCAAGCCATTTTGATTCTCCCAATGACCTCAAATATTCCTCTGCATTATGGGAGGCAAATGGGGAAAGCCTTCCCATTGATTTTTCACTTACAAATACTTTAGTTCCTGAATCCAGGTCACAGGCTCACCCTATTCATACACAAATATGCCCTTGAGACAGCTTAAGGGCACATTTGTGAATAAATAGGGTGAGTCTGTGACCTGAATTCAGGAACTAAAGTATTAACCATCACAAAAGAATGGCCAGGCTGCCCATGTAATGCAATCAAGACCATTATCAGGTATCCTGGCAGACAGGATTTCTGCTGTAGACCGCCTCCTATGATGTATATATGATGATTTTGGGGTGGTCTTTGGCTAAGAGGGTTGGGCAATGTAAAAAGTCTTTAAAGGTTCCTTCACACTTTTGTTCAGGGTCTCTCCCTCCTTGGAAGGAGAGGAAGGAACACTGTTGCAACAGAAAAATGAATATCTGCCATATCCATTGAATTGAATCCTACCTCCACCCATTCTTCTCTGGCCGATCATGGACTTAAGGGACTAAGAGTCCCATGGGGAGTTGGGCAGCAAAAGCCAAACCCCAATTTTTACATCACTCTGCTGTAGACAATAGCTTCTCAAGGCCCCACAGCATAGTGATGTGATTACATACCATTGGGGATGGTGAAAATCATCCTTGGAAGATGGATATCAGACTTGGATAAATCATTATTTAGGTTTCCATTGTCAGCATAAGGGTTCTGAGACTGCAATGAGATGTAGCAGTGGATCAGTTATCAGAGCTCCCACATTTTTTTAAATAAAAAAAACAGCTGTGGAGGAACCATCTGATTGGAGCCACAATGCTGGAGGCCACCTGCTTCTCCACAATTGTCCAATGAAATACCCCCCCCCCAAAAAAAAGCTGCTGTTATTTTATTCAGATGCTTTCCCCATGCCGACTCGTGTAATGTTGGGGTTCTCATCTGACTCTATTCCTTTGTGGCTGCTATTAATTTTTTTAAGACAACAGGGCAGCTGATCATGGAGCTTCTTGCTGTTAGAGCTTGTTTGGTTAACATCTTGAAAGAACCAAGCCCTAAATGTAAGCACGGCATGCTTTCTTACTCAAATAAATGTTTCTGTTTCAGGGTAACAGTGACTGGAGAAATATTTCTTTTTGAGCCAGCTTTTCTGCTCCTAAGAGTCTGAATCTTTGGAAATTCCTTAATTGTTGTCACAGAAAATCATACCAAATAGGCTTTCTTAGAGACCAGGGACTGCTACTCCTGCACATGAAAATGATGATGGTTGTAGTATTTTTTTAAGGTTGCATTTTTAAGCACACTTACTGGGAAGAATGTGTTTTCACTAAGCATTACTCCTGAGTAAGCACACTTCAGATCCAGGGGTGCTTGACTGAAGTTAGTAGCATTTGCATGCATTTGTGATCTGCCTTTGTTTGATGTCTTCACAGTGACTTGGTAAACATCACAACTGATTTAAGCATTTTGCGTGGAAGTTTCTATTAGTATTTGGGCTGGGCCAATGATCCTCCAATTACTGTAAGTTATCAAGGCTTTTCTCCCTCCCCCTTTTTTTACTTTTTGGTTCACTGACTAGTTTTCCTCTTTCATTAACCTTCTTAAGCCACCTAAATGATTCAATAAAACAAATGTTTCTTTAATGTTAATTTAACACAGCAGCTGTAACATTTTAATCTAGGCGTTTTAAGGTATGGGATTCACTAGGGGGCATTATGTGTGTTGCCGCTTAAAGTACTTTGGGGTTATTTGAATAGAGCAAAATGTGTTTTTTGACATTTCCATGTGATTGGGGAACCTTAAATGCTACACAAAAAACAATTAGTAACAGAGAGTAGCCGTGTACAGTGTCAGACCATTGACCCTGTAGCTTATTATTGCCTGTCCTGGTTGGCAGAAACTGTTTCGGTTTCATAGAGGGAATATCTCCAGTCCTACCTGGAAATACCAGAAGTGTGAACCTGGGACATAGCTGTCAACCTTCCCTTTTTTTGCAGGAAATTCCCTTATTCCAGCACCATTTCCCGCTGCTTCCTGCTGCTATCCCAGATTGTTAAAAATCCCGTAGACTGTCCCTGGGACAGGTGAGGCTGCTGATCCCATATTTTTGAGGCTGCTGATCCCTTATTTTCAAATCTGAAAGATGACAGCTATGAGCTGGGACCCTCTGTTTGCGAAACAAATGCTCTACCCTGGAGCTACTGTCCAGTTCTGCAGTGTGGTGAGGTGAGGCTAAGCCCAGCTGGGATGTAAGACAAGGCAAGGGAGGGCATAATTCAATCAGAACAAAGAGCAAGACAAGATTCAGCCTAGAAACTCTGAAGTTACTCCAGCAAGAGCGAGCTAAAACTGAACCCATCTCTAGTAACAGACCCTCCAAGTGTCCCTGTTTTCCAGGTACAGTCACGGACTTACAGAAGCCATCCCAGTTTCTGATTTGATCCTAGAATGTCCCGCTTTTCCTTAGGACATCACTATTTTCATTAGAGAAATGTTGGCGGGTCCAGCCTGATTATGAGCACCACCTGTTGCAAGACATTGCTTCCTTAAAGGGTCCCAACGTTCTCCAGCAATCTCCAATTGCTATGGAGCAGGGGAGCCTAAGGTGTTCCTAGGTCTTCTGCGGTGGAATCATCCAAGTCAGAAGATGACAGTGCCACATCCAATGAGAAATCATCTGACATGGGCCTTAAATGGACTGATCCATCCCTACCTGCGTGCCTATATTAGGAAACATCTCCTATCGCTTAGTCCTATGGACATATGGTTACCTCCCTTCGGATTTGAGATCTTGCCTGCCATGGACTATGCTACCTGCCTCAAACCTATTTGACTACCATATCTGGAAACAGATCCATACTTGCCTTGGGTTGTGCTAATTGTGTCTGGGCCCTCCAGCTGATGTCTTGCAAGTCTGACCCTTCTGGATGCTGACTCAGAATATTAGTGTGGTCTCAGAAAGTGGTATATAGAGATTCGCTACTCCTGTAAATGCATGTTCAATGGACTGATATCAGAGCTAATTACCAAGGATAGACTAATCTTCCACGAATTTTTCTAATCCTTTCTGAATTCATCTGAACTGCTGGCAATACAGATTGTGGGGTTGAATTCTAGATTCCATTTTACTCAATGCCAAGGAAACATAACACCATTGGATTGACAGAAGCTTCTTGAAAAGTATCCAGCAAAATCATGAGTCTGTAATTGAAGCTTTATTTTTCATATATTGGCTAATGCTTGCCTTTTTCTGTTTACTGTAGGTATTGGAGGGTATTTACTTCTGTGACTGTTGTGTTTTTAATGACCATATTATTCATATTTGCTGCACTGACACCATCATCATCTATCCCGATCTTGGCTGGCTAGTACTCTTCAACCTATTTCCATATGATTAGATTCCAGAAGGTTATACTCTAAATGCTCACACTGAACTTGGAAGAGAACAAATGACCTAGAAATTCAAAGTAATGAACTGGTGCTTATATTTGCTGTTGCTGTTCTAAGAACTCGAACGGGAAAAGCTGAGCCAGCATCTCATCACCATATTAAACCATTGTCATGAGTTTCTTGGTCGAAGTTTTAATAAAGACTTAAGTTACGGACTGGGGAATAGGCACTTAAAAACTGCTCACAGCTTATAGAAATGCCAGATGCCTTTGCATCCATTTCCTGAGCAAAGGTAAAACTATTGCCAATCCTTCCCCCGCCCCTCCGCCCCAACAACAGGTTGTAAAGGATCATCTTCTCCTCGAATCAATACGGAAAATGTGATGGAAATCAGTATGAGTGACGTTATTTCAGAGAGAGATTTTTGCCTGGATCTTAAGTGCATATTGATCTCATATAATGCAGTATTATGTCCTTTAATTACTCTGCAGTATGCAATTTGTATAATGTTATCTGCTTAAAGCAGCTCTTTCCCATTAGCCCCAAAGTTCATTTGTCTTTGAGAGGAAAAAATTATATGGAAATGATTTTGTAAAAAGACCCGGTAGTTCTAAACGTACACACAATGCCTGGCGAAGTCAAACTTTCGTACATTTCAGCCCACCCCAGCTCCTGACAGCTGTGCCGTAACTAGTCATTTTTATTCATAGAACAGACACCCAATTCCATTGCCACCCCCTCATCCCTGGCTAACACTCAATTTTAAAAAGGAAGATAAGTATATAGGTAAAGAAGTTAAAGGTCTAGAACAGGATTTGAAGCTACTGGTAAAATCTGAGACAAGCTTGGAATGGCCGTGGACTTGTGCAGTGAAATATGGTGCATATTTACTCCACGGTGTGTGTACAGGGTTGCATCCTTAGTGGTACTGCTGTTGCAAATTCATGTTTCTATTGCTCACATAGCTTTCTTCTACTTTGAAACAAAATAAAAAAATTCCTTCCAGTAGCACCTTAGAGACCAGCTAAGTTGGTTATTGGTATGAGCTTTCGTGTGCTTACCGGAAAAAGCCAAAGGAAGAAAAAGCTTTTCTCAGTGTACCAGATGATCTTCAAAATGTCCTCACTGGAGGAACCCAATTGCAGTCATTAACAGTCAACAGGTTTACCACACCTATCAGCCAATCACCCATTCCCACCACTCTTCTGAGTAATACCCCTCCCCACCCTCTCACTATATATAAGGGTCTGGTGACTTCTGTTTCAGTGTATCTGAAGAAGTGTACATGCACACGAAAGCTCATACCAATAACTAACTTACTTGGTCTCTACTGAAAGGAATTGTTTAATTTTGTTTCGACTACGGCAGACCAACACGGCTACCTACCTTTTTTCTACTTTGACATTGTTGTGTTCTCAGCTGTGTTCATTGTCTTCACTTCGAGACACTGGTTCTATGCACATTAATGCACAGTGGGATTGTGTTGGTGACTCCTGTCTTAGCTGCTCCCAGCCTCCTCCCTCCTTTCATCTGAAGCTGTGAAAGAGCCTGTGCATATACAATTTTCTATTTATTTTTTAAGCTTCTTTTTTAAATAAAAATAAAAATATTTATTTGGTTTTTCAAATTTAAATTTTACAGAGATATACCAAACATAAATAATAAAAACAAGATTCCAATGAATCTCCTGGACTTCCATCCTCCCCTTTGTGGGTCCTATTATTAATCATTTCCTCCTGCATCTTTTATGATAATCCAGATCCTTTACATCTTCCATTATGTCCAGAATTCAACCTTAAACTACAAGTGATATTCCAATCCTAACGATTTTAACTGTTTACAATGGCCTTTTCTTATAGGCTATAAATTTCCCCCATTCCTTATTAAAATTTTGGTCTTCCTGATTTCTGACTCTTCTGGTCATTTTAGCCATTTCAGCAGCACATACAATTTTCTAGGTGCGCAAGTTCTCTTCCTGTGATTGGGAAAAGGAACGAGTCTATGCATGTACACTTCAACAGTTCAGACCTTCAGCTGAACGTGCAATAGCCAGGGGCAGGGACAAGAGGTCAGGAGCCACGATTCCATCTTTCTATGCCTTTACTATGCATCTGATTGTCTGAATAGGGAAATTGTAGACACTAAGTGATTCTGTGGTTGACCTGATGAGGTGTCTGTGGGGCGGGGAGGTATCCCTACACCACTGCAGAATGCTGGTATGGTGATAGTGGTGGAGGATGGATGTTTGAACACTCTTTCATAGGAAAAACAAGAAGACTACCCATATAAGATCAGCATATCCGTATATAAGCATTTAGACATGCAACCTCTCCCATGCATGGGAGAGAGGTGGGAAACCTCTGACCCCCCACATGTTGTTGGCAGGGGTGGCGCATCCGGACTTTGCCGCCTGAGGCAAAATGGGAATGTGCTCCCCTACCTACCCAAAGCCAAAGGGGCAGTGCCCTTGTGGGTGCCCCTACCTACCTTGGTGCCAGGGAAGCGACACTAGTTCAGCATCCTGGTCTCAGAATGGCCAATCAGATGCCTATAGGAAACCTGCAGGCAGGAGTTGAGGGCAACAGCGCTCTTGTTATGACTTGGTCTCTCCCACAAACGTGAGATGACTCTGGCTGTTAATTATTTCAGATTTATTGCAAAAACAACAAACTAGGACGGAGCTCCTTTACTCATCGTCCTCCCCAGAAGATGGAGTTGGCTGGGCTGAGCTCCATCCCCTTCCCCAGCATGGAAGCCCCCACCTTCTCTTCCAGTACCTTTCACGCATCTCGGCCACTTTTGAGATCCTACGAGATTTGGGAGAGAATGCTTCTTGCATTCCAAGGTCTCACTCACTATTGGAGCTCTCACACAGCTGCCAGTCACTCTGGCCCTGTTTTGCTTCTCCCCTTTGTTCAGAGCTCAGATTACAGCTGCTCTCCTCCTCCTCCTCTCTGTCTTCTGCTGCTAACTGTCCTCTCCCTATGCCTCCTGCTTCTCCTCCTGTCAGCATCTGAGCTTCACTGAAAACTCTCCCCTCACGTGGCTCCCAGCAAGTGGCTTTCAAGAGCATTGCATCCCTTGATAGTCTTATCCCCCATAAAAGATCTACCGAATGGAGCCAATGTTAATATAGGGAAGGCACCATATTTGTCCTTAATCACTGTGAAAGCCCAAACTGGTTCTATGCTTGCTAGGCTTGTTTGAAGCAAGTTTTTCCCTAGAGAGACAAATTTAACATCCCGCCCCCCCCTACTGGGGGCTTAAAAACTGGATTTTAAATTTTAATTATCATGTTCATTTTAAACAACGTTCTCTCAAACCTTGGCATGCCTTTACTTTTTCATATGTTAATCAGACCTGCCATATGTTTTAGAGATTTTGTGCTCATTTGGAGAAATAATCACCACGGTTTGAGCCAAATTCAATAGCTTGATGAAAAGGACTCTTGTGGAGTAACTGCCCATCAGCTTCCCATACTGTGACAAAATGTTTATTGCATTACTGTGAATGGCGGTCCTTCTGTTCTTGAAGCAGAGCTCTCGTGTATTCAGTTTTATAAATCAATATAACCATTACAAATGGTTTGATTTCTGAGATACAGTTGTTTGGGGTAGAATGCTTCTTGGTCAAGAAGTGTATACATTGCATGCAGCTTACACGATATATAGTAGTATACACAGAGCCAGTGAAGTATAACAGTCAGTAGTGGGTAGTGTTGGCAGGGTGGAGGTGCTTGCCGGACTCTTGGCAGATGTCTCACTGCTGCTTACTGGGAATGGGAAGAGGTGAGGGGACAGTGCAGTCAGCGTGGTGCAAACATACTAATGGAGCCA
Source organism: Podarcis melisellensis (assembly GCF_964234715.1). Lineage (NCBI taxonomy): Eukaryota > Metazoa > Chordata > Lepidosauria > Squamata > Lacertidae > Podarcis > Podarcis melisellensis. The sequence continues at coordinate 25,003,179 of NC_138528.1, read as the reverse complement.
ATATGGCACTTCTGCCAGTATATTTGCACTGCACCATCCTCCTCAGTGCCCCCCCCCGCTTCCCCCTTCCCAGCAAGCAGCAGTGACTTGACTGCTGAGAGCTCAGATAGATAACTCTGCCCCAACGCACAGTCTGCTACTGATAGTAGTTAAAATTAGATTGGAATGCAGGAGACCTAGGCTCACATCCTTCCTTAGCCACGAAACTCAGCTTACTCTCACCATCTCTGGCTGTTGGCCGTGTTTGCTGGGACTGGTGGGAATAGTAGTTCAACAACATGGGTGAGTCAAAAGGCCCCCCTACCCCTACTCAACACCCTTAACAAACTACAGTTTCCAGGATTCTTGGGGGAAAGTCATGTTTGAGTGACATGATGCTGCTTTAAATGTATAGTGCAGTTGAGGAACTAGTCACCACAGGCATATCACTAAACTCCCCAATGCAGCAGGAGAAAAGGCTGCATGAGGCACGCTATCTATGTGGGGCCATGTGGGCTGAATTGCCCCCCCAAAAATTCACTGAGGGGTCTGAGCCTCCTCAATATACCACAGCTAGGAGGGCCCCATCAGGTCCTCCTGTGGCTGCAACTAAGCCCCATTGGGCCTTTTGGACAACGCAGCAGGCCCTGATGGGTTGGGAGCTCCAGCATGCTTGCACTGCCACAGCTGGTAGTGTTGGCAAAAACAAAGAGAGCAAGGGGGGGGTCAGTGCATGGGGTAGCCCCTGGGGCAACAGTGGTGGGTCTGCCTCTGCTTTGGGTGGCAGAATGTTTTGCACCAGTCTCAACTCTCATCTTGGACCTTGACTGACAGAAGAGATACTTTAAGAGAAATGCAGGGTGAAGGGCAATATATAAATTCCATAAACAATGAATGAATGAATGAATGAATGAATAGGATGCAGCAATTCACACTGGAATATATGGCCATATATATCTGGGGTGTGTTTGTTTGTTTGCTTGCTTGCTTGCAGTGCATGTCATCCAAATAGTAACATCCATGGCCACGTGATGCAATTATTAGAAGCAAAATGTAACAAAATAACCAGCATGCTTCTGAGTCCCGTGCAATTCTTCATCAGGCTAGATATTAAGCAATGCAGAACCAGGTTGATGTAGAAGCTGTGACATCTGCATCCAGTCACTGTCCTGAGTGGTAGCAGGGAGGAGAGAGCAAACTTAATTAGATTAGGCTCCACTGAGTGCTTTTCAGGTTTCAAGTTGCACCCAGGGCTGCCCCTAGAACTGCTGGGACAAAGAAAACACACAATTGCTTAATCCCCGCCATTTGAAAACATAAAATCCAGCTGTTCAAATGACAGCGAACCTTAATCTGTGCACATAGATTTACACTGGTCTGCTGAAAAGAGTCTGATATTTGCCAGTTAAGGCTAGTTGAAATGAGATGGGAGCTGTAATTTGACATGCGTATGTGAGCACGTACTGCAAATGGCTAACATGAACCACTGCTCAGAGGCAGAGATGAAATGAGTCCTAGGTGTTTCCTTCCAGTGAAGGGATAACAGGGTCCACATTTTCCTTTCAGTGTGTGACTGCTGACTTCAGCTGGTACTTTCATTCCGACACCCATTGCCTTCCCTTCCCTATTAAACCTTCTGTACCTACAGCAATGGCAAGCCTGGTGGGAGTCCTGAGGTGACAGCTAGCATTTTGACATTCGATCAACCACCAAAGTCTGCTTGGCTGAAAATAGATGGCAGCCAGGGCAAATGTATGAAAAGACAAAAATGTAGAAAGAGAATGTCATGGATTCTTAAGCAGAATGCCCACTGAACCTAAGCCTGGCTTCTTAAAAATGTATTTTCAGGCTAACTGGAAGTAGCAAGGCTGGCTGATAATTATTTGGGTCAAGCATGCTGCTCATGTTTGAGAACACAGATTGTTTCTGGAAAAGGATTAAATGGTAGGACCTCACAAATTCAGAGGATCTCAGATGCAGGAATTGGATGAGTTTCATTCTCTCTCTCTCTCTCTTGCACACGCACACACACAACATAGCTTGAAAAGCTAATTCAAGGGTTGAAGTATAGCAGAGTAACAGCAGCCTCTCCTTCTCAATCCAGATCTGAGCATAGAGAGCCCTCACCAGACATTTGTGGTGTCATTTGAAACACTTAGCCCTAGATGCTCCTTAAAGGGGGGGGGGCTATTTCCTCCCGACCTTGCACTTGGTGTAAGGCAGCTTCCTGTTTTCTGACGCAGATCATTAGAACCACCTCTTCTTACACAAAGGAAGAGGTGCAAGACTCCCTGAGATCTTTTCCCCATGCATGATAGTTCAGTGCACTTAATCAGGATAGTGGTACTTTCAGGTTAGGGGGTAGAGTTAAAAGCCCATGCATCAGAAGGAGCATAAGGAGCCCCAGCACTACAAGGCTGACTAACCACATTCTGAAATAAGTGAAATAATACACGTTATGCCCCAAAGAGGGAGATAAGACCATAAAGTTTAGGGTCTGACATTGCACACTGGCATAGGACTTCAATGAGAATTGATCTGTAGTCCCTTCCGTGTATAAAAAATTGGGGGACCTAAGACAGCTTTCTCCATCCTGATGGCCTCCATATGTTTTAGACTCGAGGTCCCATCATCCTTAAGCATTGACCAAGCTGGATGGGGCTTATGAGAGTTGGAGTTCCAAACATCTGGAGGGCAACAGCTCAGGAAAGAAGACTCTCCAGCAATCTAGCTGTAAGACTGAAAGGTGCACAGCAGCTTCTTCAACCTAAATGCTCTGAGCAGCATCCTTTAAAAATAGTCTGGCAATGACCTGATAGAATAGTCAAGGAAGCCTGCTATAATTGTCAGAGATTGCCTGCAGGTATGAAGGAAACCAGTGTAAGGTGTATGACTAATCTAGATAATGCCACCCTTAAAAATGTAACCTGTGAAGAACTTCAGTGTTCATGATCACATTAAATTGTACTCCCACTTGACATTCCACCTTCCTGAAACACACACACACACACACCTACACACTCCCATTTGGGTACACTGTTTAGGCCACAGAGGTCAGCAATCTTTTTCAGCAGGGGCCGGTCCACTGTCCCTCAGACCTTGTGGGGAGCTGGACTATATTTTTTGTGGGAAAAATGAATGAATTCCTATGCCCCACAAATAACCCAGAGATTCATTTTGAATAAAAGCACACATTCTACTCATGTAAAAACACCAGGCAGGTCCCACAAATTACCCAGAGATGCATTTTAAATAAAAGGACACATTCCTCTCATGTAAAAACACGCTGATTCCTGGACCGTCCACGGTCCAGGATTTAGAAGGCAATTGGGCCGGATCCGGCCCCCGGGCCTTAGTTTGCCTACCCATGGTTTAGGGGATATGGAAAGGTTAACTGACACATACCAAGAAAATGCATATGGAAAACATTGGATCTGAATGACTGTTTTGCTGTCTGCTTGCTCTTAAACAACTGGAAGCAGCAGAGCATGGCGTTTGCGTTATTATTTTATCTAGCTCAACATTTCCCTTGCTTGCACTCAATTTGGATTTGTAAAACATTTTTGTGTGCATGTCTGGTTTTCTGATTCCAGGCAGATGGGAAGGAACTAGGTTGCGTTCCTGGTTTTTTCTTTTTTCTTTTTTCTTGCCACTAGTTTAAGATTAAAAGTAAAGAAATTGGGGGGGGGGGGGCGATAGAAAAGAAAAGAAAATCTTCATCCTTTAAGAATTCATTTGCAACTTCTGTGGCCGTGCCTTTAAGTCTTATAAAGTGTTTCCTGCTGAAATGTCATGCTGGCTAGAATTCAGCAGCAAATAAATATTGCTGTCCTCACTAATTTGAAACAGTATGAGTTTTAAACCTCTAGCTGCAGGAGATTTATTAAGATTGCAGTTTTCATCACCCTCCCTTCAGTCCATCAAGGCAGGTCAAAGCTGCATAAAACATTTTCTTAAAAGTCCCTGCAATTTCCATTTCTTTAAAATCTGCCGCCTAAGAGAGCAATTGCATCTGGGGCCAGAGTTTGAAAGAGCGGCAATGTGTACCCCTTGTAAAAAGTTTTAATCTAACTTTGGTTATTTGTTGGAGGGAGAACATTTGTGTGTGTTATTGAATAGTGAGTTTATGAACAGAAAATATTCCTGTAAACAGCTATTCTCACTACATTTTCCATTACTACTGCAGCCTGTGTTTTAAATCATTCCATTCCTAGAAGCAGGATTTTGGAGCAAGTTTATTCCCCCCCACCCTCAACCCACTCTCTGCAGATCTGTGTGTTTTAAACAATTGTTTACTGTAGATACAAAGGTTTCAACTGATGAGGCCTTCCATTTCCTGAGAGGTGTGCCCAGTTACTGCACAGGAAAGGAATTATTTCAGGTCTGGATAAGGGTTTGGATGTGCATGAGATTTCCTCCATGATCACCTTGTCCATGGCCTATACCCTATTAACAGTTCCAGATTAGCTCATATACATTTAGGGATTCGGACCAAAAGATAAGCAGACAATGGTGGAATTTACTGTAGTGCAAAGTAGGGAAAATCAGAGCGTCCAAATCTCCCAGTTTTCCAGGGACGTCCCAGATTTACAGAAGCCATCCAGGTTTCTGATTTGGTCTGAGAATGTACTGTTTTCCCTTAGAACATCCTTATTTATTTCCAAGAAATGTTGGAGGGTGTGGTAAAGCTAAAGGTACCCCTGACCATTAGGTCCAGTTGCGGATGACTCGGGGGCTGCGGCGCTCATCTTGTTCTATAGGCCAAAGGAGCCGGCGTTTGTCCACAGACAGCTTCCAGGTCATGTGGCCAGCATGACTAAGCAGCTTCTGGAGAACAAGAGCAGCACACAGAAACTCTGTTTACCTCCCCACCAGAGCAGTACCTATTTATCTACTTGCACTTGACGTGCTTTCGAACTGCTAGGTGGGCAGAAGCTGGGACCGAGCAACGGGAGCTCACCCCGTTGCGGTGATTCGGACTGCCGATTGGCAAGCCTTAGGCTCTGTGGTTTAGACCACAGCCCCACCCATGGGGGGTGTGGTAGGATGTCCCTATTTTATCAGAGAAATGTTTGAGGGTCTGACCCCTGAGCCATTTGAAGACAGCTCTGTACAGGGAAGTTTTTTTAATGTTTAATGTTTTAGTGTGTGTGTGTGTGTGTGTGTGTGTGTGTGTGTGTGTAGTCACCCAGAGTGGCAACCCAGTCAAATGAATGAGGTATAAACAGAATAATAATAATGGAATAGGACATCCCTATTTTCATCAGAGAAATGTTGGGGGGTATGGAAAATGTGTGGTGAACAAATTCTACTCACACAATGAGACTCTTCTACCAACCATTTCTGGGGGTTTCCCACCCCAGCACAGTTAAGAGGTTCAGGGAGAGGAGAGAGGATAAATTCCCATTGCATGAGTGGACCTTGTTCTGTACACGTAACAACTTAGTTGAATCCTGCCCTTAGTGATGTTCCTGATCGTGGACTTTGAGTGGAGAAGTGAATGCTGGAATGTCCTCCCCATCCGACAAATCAAATTCCCTGTGCACAAAAAAAGTTTTTCAGAAAACTAAGCTAAAATCCTTCCTCTTGACATATAGGGGTGCTAGTGCATACCTAGCTATTTTCTCTTATTATTTTTCTTATTAGAGAAAGGGGACAGATCTCTTCCACCACCACCTCCAACCCTTTTTGTTCACCTTATTTCAGGGATGCAGAGATGGATTGATTCAAAGGAGAACTGGATCCAGAAATGGCCCACCCTCTACAGGAAATTTTGACAGCACAAGACTGCCATGCTAGCTGTTCCTGCTTGCCAGGTTCTAAAACATATGACTGACAAGCATGCAGGCAATGGCATATTAGAACTGCTAAAATATTTTAAAGTATGCAATGCCCTCATTTGCATGTAACACCAAACAATGGCTTAGCTCAAGCGAGGTTCTCGGAGGCTCTCGGAGAGGAGATTGTTGCTGATTTCCTGATCCTCAGTCATTTTGTTGCTGCACTCTGCTGTGTTAAGCCATAGTTTCATTTAGCATGCCATCAAAACCCAGGATTGTGGTTTAGCTCTCCCAAGCAAGCTGCAAACCAAAGAACAAACCTTGATTACAGTTTGTGTTTTCTGGAGACAGCTTGACCAGGCTCAAACAGCACATTAAGCCAAACCATGGCTTAGCTCAGCACAGCAGCAAAATGACTGGGGAGGAAGTCACGGTCTGTCCAGGAGCCTGCATGTTTGCTCAATCATGCTAAGACATAGTTTGGCTTACCGTTATGTATGAACCAAGCCATAGTCTCAAACTGGAACCTGGCAAAGATTCAAAACTATTTAAAACTAACTCTAGACGCAGTGATAGCTACATACCAGGTCAACTTGTACAAGAATGAGTCATATTTAATTTTACAAAATTTATATACCACTTGGTTGTTTCAAAACCTCCAATTTCTTAAGACCAGTCTTTATGTGCAGTCTTCTGCTGTCCAAGTATCATCTCCTGCTCACTTTTTGTAATAGTTTTATTTAAGTATAAGCCATAACAAAGCCTAAAGAACATTCAGAGTCGAGCCACAAATTTAAGCTCTTAATTTCCTGGCTGCCAGCGCAAATAAAGAAGCATGCAAAGTAACATAATTTTCATTGGCACAAAGCAAAAAACTCATTAAGTGTGACAAAAAAATTCTTGCGACTAAACTCGTACAATTTTTTTTTCATGAGGCTCTTTATAAAGAGGACATTGAGCAATGTAGTGGACAATATCCTCTACAACCATTTTACAAGGCACATAAAAGAACTGCTCCAAGGGCAATTTCTTATAACCACCATCCAGAAAAGCATAGGGTGTAACATTTAGAATCCCTGTGTTATTATATACAGATGGGATGTTACCTGTATATGCTGAGGCCTCATTTGCACCACCGTTTTAAAGCAGTATCATGAATTTCAATAGGGATGTGTGCCAAAAACTGCAGCCAAGATGATTAAAGACCTGTAAACCAAGCCTTATAATAATAATATTTTTATTATTAATTATTAATTATTTAATTTTATTATTTATACCCAGCCCCTATGAAGAAGGGTTGAGGGAGTGGTGTATGTTGAGGCTAGAGAAGACTGAGAGGTGATATGATAGCCATCCTCAAATACCTAAAAGATTGTCACATGGAAGATGGAGCAAGGTTGTTTTCTGCTGCTTTGGAGAGTAAGGCCAGAACCAATGAATTCAAATTGCAAGAAAGGAGCTTCTGGATAAACATTAGGAATAACTTTTTGATGGTAAGTGCTGTTTGACTGTGGAATGGGCTACCTCAGAAGTAAGGTGAACACTCTTTTATTAGAGATTTTGAAATAGAGGATGGATAGCCATCTGCCAGGAATTCCTTAGCTGTAATTTCTGCATTGCAAGGGTTGGACTAAATGACCCAACTCTATAATTCTATTATTCACACTACTTGGTGACCCCCCCCCCCAATAATCTTTGGAATTTAGATTGGGAAGGATACTGTGAGTTGCTAGGAGGTTCATATTCCCTTCACAGAGCTGCAGTTCCCAGAGTTGCTTCCTAGTTTGCTTCAAGTTAACAACAACAACAACAACAACAACAACAACAACAACATACTTATGCCCCACCCATCTGACTGTGTCACCCCAGCCACTCTGGGCAGCTTCCAAAAAAATAAAAACACAGCAAAACATCAGACATTAAAAACTTCCCAATACAGGGCTGCCTTCAGATGTCTTCAGGAAATTGTGTAGCTGTTTACCTGTTTGACATTGAACAGGATGGGGACCACTACCAAGAAGGCCCTCTGCCTGGTTTCCTGTAACTTCACTTCTTTCAGTAAGGAAACCACTAGAAGGTCCTCAGAACTGGACCTCAGCATCCAGGCTGAACGATGGGGGTAGAGATGCTCCTTCAGGTATACAGGTATGCATCTTATGTATTATGTTTTAGTGTGTCTTCTTCTTCTTCCTCCTCCTCCTCTTTCTTTATTTTTTCTTTTGCAAAAGAAATTATGCAAAGACAATCATTTTCATGTCTCCAGCACACTTGTCATAACCTGTTTTTGCCTTCCTTTAGCAAATGCATCGGCTGCAGATGCTGAGCTGCACAGCTCGTGCTCATACAACCTTCACTCTGCGCCCAGTGCAAGGGGGAAAAAAATTCCATCTGCTGAGCAAAAGCTGATCGGCCAGTTTCCAGTTCATCATTATGTCCTGCTTGCCTGCTTCTGCAAAGGCCAAGTTCAGCAGCTTGGAGGCAGCTTTTCCTAGATGAGATTCTTTTTCAAGTACCGCTACACACAGAGATGGATTTAAGGGGATATCTGTTTGTAGCATGTCCAACATAGTTTTGCATATGCTTTTTTCCAGAACCTCTGTATTGGCAGGCAAGACAAAAACATGTGTATGCTATTTCCCGGTTCCTTGCTACATTGCCAGCATTATCTTGGGACCAATCCAAAGAACACTAAGTACCATGGTGATGTGTAAGACTACTGTGTCCAGATAGAATGGATTGCTTGAGGAGAGGCTTTGGTCCTCTGTAATCTCTAGTGTGGAATGGGTGACTAACAGAACGTTTTCCTCGGAAAAATGTGCCCTTGGGTTTCAGACGTCAGAAGGATTGGAAAGAGTCTTTCCACATTGTTTGTTTCCACCAGTTATTTCTTGCTTCTAGGTGCAGGTATGCAGAAATAAATAATAATAATAAAAACATATGGGTGTCTACAGACCAGAGATATTTTTCAGCCAGAGCGTACAGGAGCTCAGCTCCGGCACATCTCAGGTAGACAGCATTGCCATTCTAAGAGAACAAGGGAGAAGTTTGTGGTGAGCTCCGTGAGAGCCAGTGTGGTGTAGTGGTTAAGAGCGGTAGACTCGTAATCTGGTGAACCAGGTTCATGTCTCCGCTCCTCCACATGCAGCTGCTGGGTGACCTTGGGCTAGTCACACTTCTCTGAAGTCTTTCAGCCCCACTCACCTCACAGAGTGTTTGTTGTGGGGGAGGAAGGAAAAGGAGAATGTTAGCCGCTTTGAGACTCCTTCGGGTAGTGATAAAGCAGGATATCAAATCCAAACTCTTCTTTTTCTTTTCTTCTAGAAAAATAGCACTGCTACAAATAGGTAACAAGTTGTTTGCCTTTTAAGAACCCATGGCTTGTATTGTAAATATCAGTGTTACGTAGTAATGAACAACCCCTTAGTGTGATTTGAGTAAATGCTGGTCTTCAGCTGGGGGGCCTGATCCAAGTTGGGTTGCAACAGGAGCACTATCACCTTGCAAATGTATGGTAAAAAAAATAATATATGAAATTGGTCTCCAAATGCATGTTTGGGTTAAAAGTGGATGTCAGGTATCGAAAGGTTGATGATACCTGGATTAAGAAATGGATTTAGCAAACCACTTCATTTCCGTAGTGTGGTTTGCCTCCACATTGTCAGTGCTTTGCTGAAGGGCACATGCTGGAAATTAAAGCCACAAGTCCACTTAAAACAAAAAACAAACATGGACTTTGTGCAGTTAGGAAAGTGACAGGGAAATGCGCTACAAGGTGAATTAGCGATTAAGAGGAAGACATGTAAACACCCCACAGGCAAATAGGGATGAATGGTCTTTATATAACCACCTTGCAAGCAGATCAAAATGAGTGTTCCGTAAGGAGTGGACATAGTTTAACTTCCATGTAAGGTTTGTGCAAGCAGCTCAGGATGAATAGTCACTAAACAGGTAATCCAGATGAGCCCTTAGTTTCTTCAATAATGTTTTGACAAACAAAAAGTATCTAAGTATTACTGGTGCAAGCTATCCCTAGCCATCTGCACAGAGTGATCCAGGTGCCCTACATCCACATAAAATATTTGCACAATGTTGGCTGACCCACAACCGACCCTTTCCAAACAAAAGCCTGCTTGGTCAGATGTTCCGATATGCATATTGCAGTAATCAATCAAGAGAGATCTCCAGTCAGGAGAAAGACTTCTTTGAGAATCAGTGTTCAGTTTATAATATTTATTTTACTTACATTTTTTTTTACAATCTCATATATATATATATATATATATATATATATATATATATATATATATATATATATATAACAACTCTCCTTTTTACCCCACCCTTCCTCCCAAAGGGAGCCCAGCCTAACATTACAAGCCAGAGCATTTTTCATCCAAGGATGTACAGATTTCCATGATCCCTTCACTGGATGCATTGCACATTTTGCCTGTTTTGCCTGTACATTCACAGAGCGGATGGGAATGACATAACATGCCTAAAAAGAACAAATAATGAGAAAATGAGAAACGCCCCTCTCTAGCACTTCTTCACCAACTTTTTTTTTTAAGACATGCACATACTCTAATAAGGAAAGTAATCTTAAGAGAAAGAGGCTTCAGTAAGAACTTGCACTGGCTCAGCAATTTAAATTCTACACTAACAACCTGGCGAACCAGAGCATCTGATTTACTGCAGGCTGAAATGGAGAAATCGATAGCCAAACAGATTTCCCATAATGCTTAGTTGTTTTGTTTTCACTAATTGAATGGCTTTAAAATAAAATTAATTGCTCATCCATTTATTTTTTAACAGGAACCTGACAAAAGACAACCTCTTAATGGGCCATGGGCCAGGTTTCAGATCAGCTCCAATGACATTCTGACCTCCTGGGTTCCTTCAGTGAGGACATTTTATAGATCATCTGGTACACTGAGAAAAGCTTTTTCTTCCTTTGGCATTTCCTCACACAAGATGTAGGAACTACAGGCTAATGGAACAAAGGAAATAAAGGCAAGCATGAACTGTGAACCTGGCCCAGTGCAGAACATTTGTTTGTTTCTTTTTTTTTCATAAATAGGGTGCCTTGATTTCTTCGTTACATAATACACAATTTGCAGAACATGCTCTGCAAATGACAAAGCAACACCAATGACACTTAGGCAGGTTGAATCAACATTACTTTAGCAATGGGGGGACGGGTTCTAGTGGTGAGAACTTAGATTAGCAACCTGTGGATAAAAATCATACTTTTCTACTATCTTCTGGATAGCTCAGTTGGTTAGAGGATGGTGCTGATAATGCCAAGGTTGCAGGTTTGATCCCCGTATGGGACAGCTACATATTCCTGTACTTCAGAGGGTTGGACTAGTGGATCCTCAGGGTTCCTTTCAAATCTACAAATCAATTATTATATTTTGCTATAAGCAACTGTCTGCCAGTCTTTCACGTATCTTAGCGATGCGGAGCCTGTGGCCCTCCAGATGTTGTTGGACTCCAACTTCCATCAGCCCCAGTTGTAGGTCAGGATCCACTGGACAGTGATCAATGAGAAGCGGTAAAAATGAAAGGTGATTGGGTAAAGTCTAGGGAAGCATGCCTGGACACAGAGTAGGGGTTTTGATGATATCAGGGGTGGGATGGGGGCATGTAGGGTTTGCCTGCAGGTACTATCAACAGCTTATATTTGGTATGGCTTTCCTGAATGGATTGCCTGTAGAAGAACAATGGCTGTAGCACAAGATTGCCTGACTCTCTGGAATGAAGTTGTTGTATCTGGTTTGCATCTGCATTTCTATGGAGCTTCAAGCTGGTAGAAGGAGCCTCTCTCTGGATTCTGATGCAGGAACTTTTAGATGTCAAAACCTGATTGCCATTTGTTTACCTTTTGTTTAAGAATCATTTTACCTTATTCCCATTATTGCAACTTACCTCCCCAGGGAGTCAATGAACATTCTGGATCCTCATAACCTTGCTGGAAAGAGGATCAAACATAGAGAAATCTATGATTAAACTATGCAAAAGGTCGAAGAAGTATCCTTCACCCAACTTTGGTTCACTTCCGGACACAAAATGAAAGCTAACAGAAAAAGCCTTATAATACAGAAAACAACAAAAAAGTATTTCTCTACTTTTCAGCCAGGTGTGGGCATTAACAAAGCTTAGAGAGCTGTGCAAAACCGCCCAAATACTGATTTCTTAAGGCTCCAGAGAATTGTACAATCTGAGTGAGCCCACAAAGGCTGGTCAGAAAAGCCAGGGATTGCATAACTCCCTAGCTACCAAGGATCAGGAACTCCCATGAGATGTATCTGGTGAATGACACCAGGGAATTACCAGATCCCATGAGTTTTAAACATCAGGCTTTGAGGAATTTTTGCATGCTAGAAAAACAGGCGAAAAGTCAAAGTGTGCATTGAGAAACAGAAGCTGTGTTTGGCAATAATGAAAAGTAGAAACAAAACAAAAAATATTCAGTTCTAATTCATATTTTCTTTGAAATATGAATGGATGCTGGTAGATCAGAGAAATACCCGGAGAAAAAGAGAGTCATAATGGAGCCCCAGTGTCTCTGCCTTCTAGCAAGCTGCTAACCATTCATTTTTTATTAACAAACAAACAAACGCAGTTAAAACCATTAAAATAAAAACATCACCAAAAAGAATTTAATGTATATTTCGGCTGGGTGAAAATGTCTCTGCCTGAAGTATTTATTGTGTTTTGTTTCAAAATTTGTACAGTGGTACCTCTGGTTACATGCTTAATTCGTTCCGGAGGTCCGTTCTTAACCTGAAACTGTTCTTAACCTGAAGCACCACTTTAGCTAATGGGGCCTCCCGCTGCTGCCGTGCCGCTGCTGCACGATTTCTGTTCTCATCCTGAAGTAAAGTTCTTGACCCAAGGTACTATTTCTGCGTTAGCGGAGTCTGTAACCTGAAGCGTCTGTAACCTGAGGTACCACTGTATTTAGCTACAGTGGTACCTTGTGTTATGTACCATCCTCCTTACGAATGCTGCAGGTTACGCACTCCGCTAACCCGGAAGTAGATGCTCCTTGTTGCAACCTTTGCCCCGGGATGTGAGCGGAAGTTGCGTTTTGGAGGCATGGCAGCAGCAGGAGATGCCCTTAGAGAAAGTGCGCCTCATGTTACGAGCGGTTTCCTGTTACGAACAGACCTCTGGAACAGATTAAGTATGTAACACGAGGTACCACTGTATTTTTGTATGCTTTTTTAAAGAAAAAGTTTGTACATTTGTAAATCGCTTTGAAATTCAAGTGGAAGGTGATTTATAAATTAATTAAATTTGAAAACGCAAACCTCATACATGAGCATTATGTTTTAATTAGATAAAGAAAAGTCTGCTAGATTTGTAAGTGACGTCAGAAAACAACCAACAGACCTCTCTTGTGGCAGGGAGTTCCACAATCCAGGCATGGCCATTGAGATGACTCTCACTCATTCCTGACAAATGCACCTTAGGTTGCAATCCCGTGCATACTTACTTGGGAGTATGTCCAACTGAATGTAATAGGTCTTACTTCTGGGTAGACATGCATGGAATTGTGCTCTCAGATACAGGCAAGATATGCAAGATAGCCCCCACAGATTACTGCAACCACGTAACTCCTAAATAGCAGAGGGTTAGCAGCACCACGTCCTAACATTGTTCTCGTTGTTCATCCCAAATGCTTCACTATTCTCTAAAGCCTTAGATTTCTAAGAATATTTGGGGGATTGTACAGTAATCTATAATCATCTTCATAATCACCAGGAAGCAAATGGGGGAAAAAAATCAAAATTAAATATTATTTCAAGGAAGCCATTAGCAAATAGCAAGTGATTTGTGAATTCTTAAGAAGCACACGTGTTCCAAGTCTCAAAAAGCATTTTAGCTTATAAAATCATCACTAACCTTATGGAAGCAGCCATGTCTTGCATATGAGATTTGTCCTTTGATTCATATAGACTTCATCTGCTTGCTATAAAGCAGTGGAATACTTGTTTTGTTTTGTTTTTATTGCCTTTGAAATAGCTCTTTACTGGCTCTTTAACTTTGGTCATTGGTTAAAAATGTTGTTGAACAGGGTCAACAAGCAGGGCATTTAGAGTTAGATTAGATCCCAAGGATTAATGAAGAGCCATCAGTGCTTGCAATATCCTGGGACAGGAATAGAAGTTTTGCACCATGATCCATAAGGTGATGTCTGATGTAATGTTTTGGCTTCATGAGATACCTCTTGAAATGATTTCCCAAAGATGCAGACATATGGAAATGATCCACTGGGATGGATCCTCAATGAACAGCACAGGAAGAAGCTTCGACCCATGTAGAATTTTGCTGGAAATCTCTTTCCAATATGCCAGACTTTTTATCATTACCATTTGAGCGTAGTAGTATTTTTTTTTTTACCATGGATGTGGAACCCTCACCCTTCAAGGAGTGGGAGACAGGGAGGAAATTCTCCTGAATTCCTACAAGGTTGAATTTTATAGCTTTATTGGGAAAAGCTGGCAAGATCCAGACTTTCCCCCAAAATGCAAAAAAAACCCTCATGAACTCTTACTTCATTACAAGGTGGGCAATGGGGAGTTTGCCCACCACCAACCCAATCCAGCAATCAACAAATTTTGATTTAAAATCAATGCTATTTTAAAATTTCCAGAAAAAGAAAAATAAGAAGACTGAAAATGCAAGTCTAAGCAAGAGGAAGAGGCAGAAAGATAGAGACAAGAAAATCAAAAGGAATTATGGATGACAACATCTTAAATTCAGTCTTTACTTCTAAATCTCATTTATATAGAATTCATAGACACTCCACAGGGTTTCCCATCAGAAGTTTGGATTTTTAAAAAAATCATCTGCTAACCTATTTATAGTCTAAAAAGAGAGAACACTACTGGCTTATTACAGTGAATGACACCCTCCTGGCTGTATTCTGGATGAAAGTTGTATCCCAAAATATCTACAAGATTGATAAAGAAGGTTCTAGGGCATGATGGAGGCCCCACTGCTAGCATTCTTCACATTTTTCTTATCAGATAAGTCTGTGTAGGAAAAGGATAGTTCTGGAGAACATTGGCAAGGGGCTTAGTCCATTCCCACCTAAGCCCCAGCACTGCCGGAGTTTGGCCTTGGTTCTTTGGGTTTTGATGGTTGTTACATTCTAATTCTGAACTCGGATACTGCCTGCCAATCCCAGCACAATGCAAGAGGTCAATTGGCCCCAGTCAGAGAACCTGGGTTTCCTATATCTAGAGATACTCCCTGGAGCTACATCTTCCCCCATTTTAGGGAACTAGGAGTATGCAAGCTTCAGTTATAATGAGTCACTTTGCACACTGGTGATGGGTAGACTGTCCAGAGAACACTTGGGTGGAAAACTCACTTTCCAACCAAGAATTCTACATTTGTAACATTGATTGGTCCATATTATATGAGTGATCTCAGGAGGAGGATTTGTTCTGACACTGAAATGCCCTTTCCCTGTTCAGTTGGCAACCCTATATTTCCTCATAGTATCATACTGGATCCTGCCTGGAGTGTTTCTTTGCATCAGGTGTTTTGTTCCATTTCAGCGAGGTTTCCTCTCCAAGTTTCTCTACGTGGGAAACAAGCTAGTCTTTTAATTCTGTTATATTTGTGGAGCTGCTATGCCCAATCAAGACCTTCCAAATTCAGTTTGAAGATTGCTTTGGTGAGATTTCTAGGGCATCTATTAAACAGCTTTCCTACAAGGATTTTGTTTGGAGAATAAGCCGATCAACAGATATTTAGATGGATGTTCCATGTTCAGTAGCAGCATAGCTCCTATGTAGGCCAACACAGGAAGGCTGTTTCCTTTGTGTCCTTCCATTTTCAGGGAAGGATTGTAGCTCAGTAGCATGCAGGAGGACCCAAAACAAATCCAGATATTTATTTATATTTTATTTCATAAAATTTATATACCGCTTGATTGGAAAAAAAATACAAACAAACTTCAATGTGGTTTACAAAACCATAAAATTATCAAGAAAAACAGATATTGAAAACATTCAAGAAAATAATAAAAATCAACAATAAGCGAAAAACATAGTAAAGCACATGTTAACATTCTATGAATCGGGGTAAGCTTGCCTAAAGAACAATGTTTTTAGCAGGCACCAAACAGAGTACAGAGAAGGCACCCACCTGATATCAATAGGCAGGGAATTCCGCAGTAAAAGATCAATTTCTTACAAATGCAGAGTGAGTGCTATGTGGCAGCTGTAACAGGGCCAGTTCTGCAGATCCAAGCAGTGGAGTGGGTCTATATGGGAAAGGTCAAATCGAAGGTAAACTGGTAACAAGACAGAGCTGGGAAAGACCCCTCTGAAGCCCTGGAGAGCCACCGTCAATTAGTGTAGTCACTACTGAGCTTACCAGATGGACTTGGGGCACTTTCAGGCTGTCCTGTGTCCCCCTCCCTGAGCTATATGGAGGGATCTGGCTAGCCTTCATTGGATGCAGAATGGTATAGACTAGTTCAATATTTTCTCTGATCCAGCAAAAGTCTTATAATATGGCTGAAGCCAAGCCTCTACTAACCAAATGGCTTGATCCAACAAGTATTTTACTTGACTTGCTTTATCAATTGGCATTGCCATATTAATTATGGCTGCTCAGTTTTTAGAGGGTGGAATATGTTTTTGATGATGGTGTTTCTTTTCAGCTGGGGTGGGTAGGTGGATGGGGAGGTGGTGCCTTAAAATGTGGTATTTAAATAAGTAAACAAATAATGATTAATTAGATATTTTGAGGTTTTGAAAATCAACTTATCAGCCTTCTCCGATAATCTGTATATTTCCTCTCTTCACCATTCTGTGACCAGGCTCTTTATGTGTTCCCACATGAATCTTTTGTGTTTTTAATGCACTGGAGATGAATTACATTTTAAATAGTGAATCACTCCTATTGTTTGACTGTATTGAAGCCTAGTAGTTTGCTCTTCCTTGCATTTCCTTTCAGTGTCCCTTTTATTTTTCAGGTCATTAAAAATGGCTGCTTCTTTTTACTTACTAGTGGACTATGGAGCTCAGCTGTTGAAAAAAGAGTTGGGAGTGTTTTGTGGTGATGGATGCTGACTTGAAGGGTTTCCTATCCCCACTTTGGATAGACACTCACACCTGTGCCCCTCACACACCAGGGCAACCATCAACATAAATTATGTCTTACTTCATCATAAGAGGGCAAGTGTGCTACAAAGAACATTAGCTATAGATAAGGAGGAACCATTCATTCATGGTTCCTCCTTCAGCTCCAGTGCTCGCAAGATACTATCTTCTTTGCTACACCTACCTCATAGGGTTGTGATGAAGAGCTAAGAAACCTGCCTTAACCTGCTGGCGTTTGATGGGAATCTTGCGTGTTTTCATTTTCTTTGAAGACTTTGGCTGATGAAAGAGAGAGAAGGAGTGGGTTAATGGATGCTTTGGAGAGACATAGCTATTTTGTAACAGCAACCAGAGATTGATTACCACAGATTTCTTTGTTACAGCTGTTCTGTCACATCTCCAATTCTCTTCTTTGAGCCACCGGCAAATGGTATCATTTGTTACCAAGAGAAGCTTCAAGCTGAAAAACCTTCCCCTCTCCCCTGAGCCACTGAAGGGTATTGCTTTTGTCCAAGCAAGAAAATGTGTGAACTTGTATCCCACAGAGCGCTTCTTCAAAGCCAACCCTCCTACACACATCTGTGCTTGCAGGTGCCATTATTTGTGACAGACATTTGTCAAACTGATAACTTTACACTCCCCATTCCCGAATAAGAAATACAAATCACTCTCAACTGAGATTGTATCCTAGACTTGTAAACCTTTTACCCATGTATGCTACATCCTTTATTCTCTCCCTCCACCATCATTCCTGACCCATTCCGTTTCATAGGTTTTTTTTTATGAAGCATCAACATTGAGATACTGTTGATTACACTTTGCTGAATATTTGAATTTCTGGCTTCTGTGTTTTGCTTCTCATAAGACCAGAAGGGTCCTCCTATATCAGATCAAAGGAACCTTCTAGTCCAACATCTCACATTAACTAGGAGAATTTCTAAATTAATTTCAGAATTTGAGCTTGAGCCTTTTGATGTCACTTTCAGTTTCTTCAATTAATTTGAGTCTTTTTGAATTTAGTTAAGTCTTGATATGTTTGTCCTGCTTCTCCACACCCCCCTGCCATGAATGCACAGCACGACGGACAAGATTAACAGCAGTGAAACATTAAAACATAAATACTGCACAATCATCATGAAAAACAACCAGTTTAAGACAGCAACAGGTGGAAACCAACTATTTCCCTTCTAAGCTGCCTGCGATGATGGTCAAGCTGAGATTTGACTCGCAAAATTCAAGAGTTTGCTTGAACACTGACTTCCTGAGAAGAGCTGGTGCTGAGCTGTGGTGCTATAAACATATGTGGTGGACACATGTCAACGTATCAGCATCCTGGGATCAGGTTTTCAATGATATGGATAAAATCTTTTAGGATGACCGCAAACCTAGCTGTAAAGGTAAAGATAAAGGGACCCCTGACCATTAGGTCTAGTCATGGCCGACTCTGGGGTTGTGGTGCTCATCTCGCTTTATTGGCCGAGGGATCCGGCTTACAGCTTCCGGGTCATGTGGCCAGCATGACTAAGCCGCTTCTGGCGAACCAGAGCAGCGCACGGAAACACCGTTTACCTTCCCGCTGGAGCGGTACCTATTTATCTACTTGCACTTTGATGTGCTTTTGAACTGCTAGGTTGGCAGGAACAGCGACCGAACAACGGGACCTTACCCCTTCGTGGGGATTCAAACCACCAACCTTCTGATCAGCAAATCCTAGGCTCTGTGGTTTAACCCACAGCGCCACCCACGTCCCAAACCTAGCTGTACTAAATTTATTAAGAGATGATAATATAGACTTGATAGATACAGCCTTGAAACGGTACTTATTAGCAACTGCACATATCACTTTTGCCACTTTTTTTAGAAGAAACTTAAAGAAGCTAATTTAACAACATTAAACACTACTAGGCATTAAAGATTACTAGGCAGATAGGCCTAGTAGAGAAACTTACATGTAAACTAAGAATAGCTAGAAGAAATAAATATAGAGGAAAGTTTGTGAGAGACTGGTGGTTGTTTATTGCTGATACAAATATTTCAAACAACAAAAGGAAAAATTATAGGGTGTACTTCAATATATAGATTTGTTAAATGTTTGTTTTTCCTTTGTATTAATTTAAATACCGTATTCCTGTATTTATTAAAAAAGTTTCCAGAGCATCTGCACAAACAAGCTTCTTCATATTTTTATTTCTGATTTTATTCAGTCTAGATTTTGTAATGAAGTTTTCTCTTTTGTTAAAGTTTTGATTGGCTATGTTTGTCATGCAACTTAAGAAAATAATTTTAAAAGTATTGGGGGGAAAAACCCCACTATAAACCAGGGGTTAGTAACTAGATTTAGACAGTGAACCAGTTCCTGATCTCCCACACCCCTGTAGGCCAACCTCGACCACTTCCATGTCAGACGATTGACACTTTTCAAAGTTCGAAGGAGGTTGTTGTAACTGCCTATCAGCTGATCATCACTTAGAACTTTGAAGATGCACTTTCAGTCCCAATGAACTTATTGGTGGTGGTGGGATGTTTTCAAAGAGGCTCTCTCTAACCACTGGTCAGAAGATAATCCGTTAGAGCAGTGATTCTCAATTTGTGGTCCATGGACCCCAGGGGGTCTGAATAACCAGGGCATCCCATGGGGGGGGGGCTGTGCTGGAGAGCACAGTATCCAAAAAGGTATGTGATCATGGCACACGTGAGATCGCTGTGCTCTCTCCATGAGTCACATGACATACACAGAAGTTAGTGCTGGGACACGTTGGAGGATATGGTGGCACCATTCACATAACGAAAGCTACCACAGAGATACCAACAAAGACCGTAAAAGTAAGAGGTCCTTGACTTGGCTTTTGAAAAACAGGGGGTTAACAGTACTTAGCTAATTGGGAACCACTGGATTAGAGGGAGCCCCTTCGAAGTCTATTCAGAGGAACACATGTCCCTCTCTATAGAGAAGCAGTTCATATTCATATCACCAGAAGAAATGCTTTCAATACAACTGCTTCATTTGAGAGGGATCTTCCTTTCATAATTGGAGCAATTTCTTTTTCCCCCAAAAGAAGCTTGTAAACCCCCTTGCACAGCACATCCCAAGCACCCAACAGTCAACTGTTTCTTGGGCTCCCTTCAAATCTCATGCATGGTGCATGGAGGCACAGAGCAGAGAGCCTTGTGCAGCCCTTCCAAAGCACCAACAATCAACTGATTGCCCCACCTCTACCTGCCACTCACCTGACATCAACTGATGGAAACTCACCGCAGTAGATGCCCACCATATCTCAGTTTGGAGATCATTCCATAGGCTTGGGGGACACTGTGAAGAAGGTCCTCCTCCATGTAGTCATGAGATGAACCTTTTCAGGCCATGGCAAAACTAACTGGACTTCCTCCAGATACAGTATGAAGCACTGAATGGTGGTGGTGGATGTTGTCGCTTGAGAAAAAGAAGAGAAGACACTCTGGTTTCAGTGACTGATTTTTCATTGTTATTTGCCCATATGTATATGCACAGAGGAAAGAATGCTGCATATGAATCCAACCAAGTAATAATATAGAAATATAGTAAACAATAAAGTCGAAGCTGATTAAATTCTACTTTGTACTAGATGATTACAAATAGACTGGCATTGATTTGTTTTTAAATGGAATTTGGATAGAATGCTGCAATTCCATTAACTCTTATGGGATTGTATGAGCAAAGAATTACACATATTGCTAAAACAACCATCTCATGATAAGCCTTATGTGCCAAACCAGCTGCATTCTCATGATCTACGCTCTCTTTTTGACCAAATAATATCAAATGCAAAACACATTTGCATGAGAACAAACGCCTGCATTCTCATATTTTACAACCTTTTTTGTGGCAAACCATTTGGATGCTTGTGATGCTGTAACCCTTTCTTGACAAATTGTCTTCCGTCGCGGAAGAAAAACACGCAGAAGGCCCAACTGTTCTTGAGAGGTAACAGAAAACTCAGGAAACAGGAATATGGATAAAACACATGTTCACTAAAGCACCCACACACTCACTAAAGCAACCATTTGAAGTGATCCATTAATAGCATTGCAGTTGGAACAGCATGAAGTTGGAATGAGTAGATGGGCTTCCTGTAAAAATCCTCTGCTTGGAGATCAGCAAGCTGAACTCATTTGTATTTCACACATCACTACTTAAAAAACAAATGTTATGCTACCTCTCAGGGAGTATCCCTGCCTCTCCTTTTCTCCTTTTGATGAAAGGCACGTTGTCTGCCTTTATTACAGTCTGCTGGAGCCTTGCCTATCTTTCAAGATTTCTCATAAAGTACTTCTAGCAGATCTGAGATTCCTTCAATACCCAGCTGTCTGATTTAATTCAAGGTATTGTCCAGCTTTCTTGGCTCAGAAATGTGGTCTTTCTTCTGTGAAGACATCAAGAGACTGCAGGCATTCCATATGAATTGTCAGAGCTAATTAATAGGTATTAATCATATAACTCTATGAACAGCACAGATCGAAGAGGTGGAACAGGATTTGAATCACTTGATTGTACAACAGTCTTTTGAGTGATATCATCCATGTGGGAAAATGGACATTTCAGCAGACTGAGCTCCAAGTATGAGGAATGAGGATCTTTCTAGTCTCCATCACCTAATCATTTAGTGTGTCTGCAATTAACGTGGTCAAAACAGCTTAGGGCTCATCCACACTTCTGCTTGTGTCAGGCCTAGAAAGTACAGTTGCAAGTGATTTTGCCCTTGCCCCTCTTCTTTCAAAGGAAAAACCTACTCTTTAGCAATAGTTTAGGACAAACAACAACATGAGGAAAACTGAAATTGCCATTTGCTCCTGTTGAGCACTAAAGAGTGGTTTTCCCTGGGGGAAAACAGTGGGACAAGAGAACGTGGATAAGCAATTAGTGATATTCCAGCACAAGTTTTTGGTCTCTGGAAAAACAACAACAACAGAGCAGAGAAATTAATGTTAGCAAAAATGAATCTCCTTGATTGTCTTTTTTGATTCCGCCATATTTCTCTTTCTAGTGCCTATCTTGCTTCTTAAAAATCTAACTTGGAAAAATATATACATTTTGTTGTTCAGCCTTTAATTTGTGGTTTGTTAAAAGGTTTTCTTTCCTAATAGTATGGAATCAGATGGCTGCCCAGTATGTGATATTCTCTTCCCCTTGTGGCATGATTGTTCTAACTGGGGCTAAGCTAAATGAAGGGCCAGCTTTTGCAATCACTTTCATTTGCATCAAAAAATTGCTTGGATTGCTGGCTAAAGAAGGATAGTGTTCTCTTATTCAGGAAAGATTCTCCCAGATGGGGTTTAGTTCACCTTCTTGATTGGTTAGGACCACCTAGATGTCAACCTCATGAAGATTTGCCCTCACTCTAAAGAAGATTCTATCAGCACATATCAAAATTGGACTCACTTTGTAGAATTGTAACTGCCATGTGGCTGTGATCCCTGTTTGGCTGTGATCCCTTTGTGAAGTGCTATCAAATGAAAGAATGCTACAAAGCAGTTGCTGACTGGAGGAACAATGGCAGTTCATAGATCAAAAACAGTGGAACATTTTCAAGACAGAGCTCTTTTCCTCAGGAAACATTTCAGGAGCCCTGAAAACACTTCCTAGAAACTAGAGTGGGTGAATATTCAGTGCAGTCTGAATTACACGAGGATATGTTATCTGTAGCTTCTGGCCATATGGCGACTCAGGTGGTATGCTCTTCAAAGTGTTTGGGGAGCCTTCCAATTTAGCTTGGAGCTACTGTTCTAGTCACATCAGAAGCTTAAGGTCATTTCAGGAAAACTTTACACAGCAACTCTGCCACACACTTAGTGCCACTTCCAGGAACTGAGACAACACGTGTATTATAAAGCTATGTTATAGGCTTCTTTCATGTGCCTTGGAGTGTCTGACATTACCAAATTGGTGGTGGAAGATCAAATATATCCCAGTGACTTCCCAGTGTAGATTTGGTGAGCAATGAAGTGAGATTGTGGTACTGGCTGGAAGTGGAAATTTTGTGAATAGAACTATCAATACCATGGCCTTTAGAAAGTGATGTTAAGAAATGATGGACATGTGTTTGAACAGTTGGCAAGAGGAAGATGTCATATGCTCCCTGGCTTGGTGTAGTCTTTTACACTTGCAACAAATGGACTTTATTCTGGCTATTCGCTTTCTCAGCCCCCAACAACACTGTGAGTTTAAAGGAGTATAGTATCATATTCAAGAGACATGGCTTCCCTCAAAGAATCCTGGGAGCTGTAGTTTGTTAAGGGTGCTGAGAGTCGTTAGGAAACTGCCCTTCCCCTCACAGAGCTACAATTGTCAGAGGAGTTTTATACTCAGCACCTTTAAAGAAATGAAAGTTCCCAGGATTCTTTGTGGTAAGCCATGCCTCTTGAAAGTGGTATGGTGCTGCTTTAAATGTGTAGTGCAGATGGGACCTAAGACCCAGCACTAATATCCATACAGTATCCAACCACGGTGCTATCGTTTATAGCAGGGAGAGGTCCTGCAGTCCTCCATACGGTACTAAACTACAGTTCCCAGCAAATCTGATTATTGCCCATGCTGGCTGAGATGAGAGCTGGAGTTCAGGAACACCTTGAGGGCTACAGGTTCCCCACCACTAGTTTTATAGGAATGTCTTATTTGATTCAACTTACAGAATTGGTAACAATACCTCTGTCCAATAGGGTATGGTTCCATTTAATTTTCAGACACTGAGCCTGCATCTTCATTTGGCTTGCAGGGACAATATCTATGTCCCTGCAGCAATAGAATCTCTCTCTTCCATGATTGCTTTGATTTGCATTTCCATTCATAATCTTCAAAGACTGTTCTGGATGGAATACTCAGTCAAACTAAATATCTCCCATCAAAACTAACTGCTGCCAGTGTATGACAGCATATATATTTTGAAAGACAGAAAGGATATGGATATACTTCTGAAGGTCCAGATTCATTAGGGAAAATTAAAACAAAAAGAAATGGAAAATAGAGTAATGATGTATAAAAACAGGCATATTGTAAATTCGCAAGCTAGAAAGCACATGCAAATAATATATGGTGAAAATAAAACCCCAAAATTGGAGACAAATGCTTTTGTATTTCAAGGTCTTCTTTGCGTTGTTGTATAAAGAGAGACATAAAACCCGACAAAGGCATTTGATTGTGTCTTTTGATGGCTTGAAAATAAATGTGGAAGGGCTTCGCAGATGGAAAAAAAGCAGAAAGGGAGCAGAGTTAGACATCCTCAAACTTTGGAATAAATTGAACGTGAGCTTGACATATTACAACACTGCAAGTAATAACTGGACAAAAAGTGCCTTTGACTCTCTGTGTATACAGTATGCACCATATGTATGTATGTATGTACATATGTATGTATGGCTAGATAGATATACAGTAGGTATATAACTCCTGTTACTGTTTATTCTGATTTCAGTAAAGCAAAGCTGCCACTGATTTTTTAAAAGACAAAATCCTGATCATCTTGTGAATATTGCAGAGGACAAAGTGACATTATATTTGTAACATTGCCATAATTTTTTTTCTGAAACACAACTTTGATTGTCTGTACATGCCATCCTACCGGTGAGGCATCCTACTGCACCCTCTGTTGTTGTTATTGCTGTATTAATGTATATGCTGCTAACATGCCAAAATCCCTTCTGAGCAGTTTACAAGTATAAAAAGAATAAAAAATCCACACATATTTAAAATACACATAAAATAATTACATCAAGACATTAAAATGTCATTAAAACGGAGTGCAATAAAACAAGACATTTAAATATTTTTAACAATTAAATAACAATTTTTAACAGTTAGATAACTATTGATAGAATTAGACCATATGTTAAGTGGGAGGCTTGCCTAAATTGGTGTGTGTTCAACGAAATCCCAATACTGATGGAGCTTCTTGTATTTCAGCAGGGGAGCGGGTGGCACTGTCGTCTAAACCACTGAGCCTCTTGGGCTTGCTGATCGGCAGGTCAGCAGTTTGAATCCGCACGACAGTGTGAGCTCCCATTACTCAGTCCCAGCTTCTGCCAACCTAGCAGTTCGAAAGCACACCAGTGCAATAAGATAAATAAGTACCACATTGGCGGGAAGGTAAACGGTATTTCCTTGCACTCTGCTTTCCATCACGGTCTTCCGTTGCACCAGAAGTGGTTTAGTCATGCTGGCCACATGACTCGGAAAGCTGTCTGTGGACAAATGCCAGCTCCCTCGGCCTGAAGCAAGATGAGCACCGCACCCCCATAGTCGCCTTTGACTGGACTTAACTTTCCAGAGGTCCTGTACCTTTACCTTTGTAAGAGATATTTCAGCAGGGAGAGCACATTTTAGGTTTATGTACCCAAGTCACCCTCAGGGGGATCGAAGTAGTTTTCTTCCTCTCCTTTCCTTTGGAGTCAGAGACTGCTGATATAAAGATGCTCAAGGGATCGGACGACTGCATCTTGGCCAGACATATCCAGATTCCACCTGCCAGTGTCTTCATCATTGTTAGAGTTTGGAAATAAATAAACTTTCCACCCCAAGAATGAGTTTTAAAACAGTCTTAAATACTCGTTACAATTAGATGAACATTACAAAATAACAAAGAAACACATTGCAAACCAGAATTGGGGTTCAGTTATTTATGCAGTTCCATAAATTTTCCTATCTCTGGTCCCAGAGAGAGATCCTAAGTTGTTCATCATTGCAGAACTCCTCTGTAACTGCTGCTACTGCTACTAGCCATCTCCAACACACCCACCCACCCACAGAGAGAGAGGTGATTCTCAAGTTCCAACTTCCTGCCTTGCGTGTTCTTCCTCTAGTGTTTCCACAGATGAGTCATCAGGCAGCTTATCTCTCTGAATTGGAGAAAATACCAGCCTTCTCTGATGCTTTTGCCAGAATGGAACCCCTTGCCTAAGGTACCATAAACTTCCCTTTGAAGCATTTTAAATACAGTGCATTCAAACACAGCATTTCATGTACATTGAACGTATAACTTTAGCAATCATTTGTTTGAATTGGTTGCATATAATCTACTTGTTATAAAATAAAAACAACCATTTCTATCTAGCACGGTGTCTCCTGCATGTGAGGTTAATTATGAGAGCAACTCTTTGAGCAGAAGCCTGTACATCAAACATGGTTAATCTGTGGCTTATGGGCCACATATGTCCCCCGGAAGCTTCTCTGTGGCTCACAAAACTCACCAAAATCCTCCCAGAATGTTTCCAATGCCCTGTTCTTGCTTTTGCTTAATACAGAATTGTTCTTGGGATGAACTTCCCCTAGACAATGTGCTTTTAGCTCTCTATTTCCATAGTCACAGCACTTCTGGAGCACTAGGCAACAACCAGCTTTTTCTATTGGTGGTGGATCTCAGAGCATCAGCTGCTGAAGAGATATGATCTCCCACAGTCTGCAGAAGGCAACACAGCTGAACCCACAGCTCGGCAACAGTCGGCTTTTTCCGCAGCTGGCATCTCCGACAGCTGTGATATTTTGGCTGGCAAAGAGATACAGTCTCTCACCAGCAGTTAAAGGCATCACTGCTGAGTCTGCAGTTAGCAGCTGAGACTGAGCAGCAGTAGCAAGAAGGCTGTTTAAAAAAAAGGTGTTGGTGAACGTCCTGGGCATTCTGTAGAGAGAGTGAGGTGATAATCTAAATGAAGGGGTGAGAAAGGAAGGCAGTGAAATTAGATGTGAGGGAAACAGAGTTGGTGGAAAGAGAAAGGGGGCCAATGGGAATGCAATGAAATCAGCATTCATTTTAAGGTTCATTTTAAGTTCATTTTAAAATGGGAAATTAGTTCCAGTTGCAGTTCACCCCCTCCAAAAAAGGAACTAATTCTTTTCCAGCTCAACTCACAACTTGTTCATATGGTCATCAGCATCTCTGCTAAAGTATAAAATATAGTCAGAATTAAATGTGATAGATATATCCATATATATCCATATACCCATATATTGAATTGAATCGAACTGAAAATCATGCAAAACCCCACCGCAAAAAGCAAATTAATTCACATTCAGTTCACCCAGAAATTATAGAAACTACTTGCGGGTGCAATTAAGATATTTTCTAAAATATTTCAATGAATTTCTGTAAGTCCCTTATGCAGTTGCACCATTTTTTAAGATGCCTCCTATTTTTCTTTCTTGTTGGAATTGTCTGCATTTGTGCTTTCAGTATTTCACCTTTCAGAAACTCCTGTCCATCTTGGACTCCTTCTTTTTGACAATTTCTTTCTTTCTTTTTTAATTTTTTAATTTTATTTTGACAAAGTAATAATCATAAATAAATAAGAATAAAAATGTGCACCCCACCATTCCACTGTAACTATCCAACCTCCCAAAATTTCAACACCTCTTGTGATAGTTCTTTTTGAGTATTTCTGACCACAGGATCTCATCCAGTAGTTTCTTAATCTTTTTAAAATCAGACTTCTTAAAGTCCAGAGTGCATTTCTGACTACCTTTTTCAGATACCTTCTTATCAGGAGGTCCTTTCTGTATGATATAGGGCCCAGTCCTTTAGGTGCACTCCTTTAGGCAGTACCTACCCTTATTAATTCCTTCTCATTTCATATCAAAAGACCCTCCTTTTTTAATACAGTGGTACCTTGGGTTACAAACACTGCGGGTTACAAACACTGCGGGTTACAGACTCTGCTAACCCAGAAGTAGTACCTCAGGTTAAGAACTTTGTCCCAGGATGAGAACAGAAATTGTGCAGTGGCAGCGGGAGGCCCCATTAGCTAAAGTGGTACCTCGGGTTAAGAACAGTTTCAGGTTAAGAACGGACCTCCGGAATGAATTAAGTTTGTAACAAGAGGTCCCACTGTAAGCCTCTTTAGTGGAGATTTTCACCCTAGTCTGTACCTGTATTGGATTCAATTGTGCTTATATATGTGTGCATTCTAAATTGCTTCAGGTTGTTTCATGTTAAGTGATATATCTATATCTATATCTGGATCTAGTCCCTGTATAATCAAGTGAAGGGTGTTGACAAGGAGAGAAGAAACCACCAGTGAGGTGTGACCATAGTAGGCTTGACATATCCTACATGTAGGTGAGGAGCCCTTGAGGAGAGGGGATATTAATCCCTGCCCTACCAGATGACCTGCTCAAGCCCTGGAAGTTCTCTTCAGACATCCAGACACAGGAAGTTCTGACCAGTGGCAGAGGAAGGGGGGCAGGGGGCAATCCGCCCCAGGTGCCAACTCTGAGGGGGTAACAAGAAGACACCCTGGGGGGGCTCACCCCATCGCCGCAGCCACATGCAGAGGATCTCTCCATCACTGCTGCAGCCATGAACGGAAGATCCCGCTGCTGTCCACCCCACCCCCAACACCCCACACTGGGTGCTGGTTAGCCTTCCTTCCACCCTGGATCTGACAGCAGAGCTTGAGTTAAAAGAGTGGTCTCATCATAGGCTCCAAGTCCCAGGGGGCATGGGTGCTTGGGCACCCACAATAATATAATTTTGGGAGCCACGCACCTACAAAGTCAATGAAAAAAGTCAGCAGGCAGCAACAGCGCTGCCTTCAAGAATGAAGCAGTTCAGCTCCATCCTCTGCAGCCAGCCAGCAAGGCATCCATTTCAGGGGAGAGAGCTCAGACATGGAGGCAGAGTCTCTCTGCCTGCGAGTCTGAGCTCCTCCTCTCTGAAAAGGATGCCTCACTGGCTGTGGAGAGGAGAAAGAGGAGCTGCCGCTGCCGCCAAAAGGCAGACATGCAACGTCACATGCACTACCTGCAGGTGTGTGCATGTGACGTCGCATGTCTGTTTTGCAGTGGCAAAACACAATCACAAACACCCACAATCCTGAGGATGAGTTGGTGCCCCCTGAGTCCCGTTCCACCATCCTGGGAAAGTGAGATCTTTAGCCTTGGACCAGCTACATGGCAGTGGAATTCACAGCCCTACTCAGCGTTGCTATGATGCAGTTTAGATGAATATATTTTAAAGAATAAGAAGGTCCGCAGAAATGAATACAACATCAAAAACAGGTCACCGTGAAAGAATTGTTATTCATGTTTTTGGTAAGCAGGCGTATTGCAGAACAACACAGAATGAACATTGACAGCTGATAAAGGACATGAGGAAACATTTATAAATATATGAGTGAGTGTTCTTATCTGTTTTGTACTTTCTGAATTTATATAACCAGGGGATTTATTTTTATTTTTTTAAGTCACCTAGAAAATCAGTTGCAATAACATTCCATTTAAAAACAGCTTTTTCATGCAAGACTCAAATGACAGGGCACATTTTCTGAGAATTTTTTTAAATAAAGAAATTCTTTTAAATAAAATTGAGAAGCTGAAATGGGAGGAAAGCCTTTGATTACAAATGGGAGAAGATGACAAAAGCAGAGGGTCAGAAAGCTCTTTGGTAACTGACAGATAGATGGCTTTTGTCTTACATTCATGAATGCTGATATTGTGCTGCCGGGAAGGTAAAAAGCAGGTTGTGAAGCTGTAGTGTCACAGTAAGCTTTGATTTTACAGGCTCCTGCCGAGAGACCTGACTTGTGGTAATCTCATGGGTGAATCCTCCTGCAAGTGCATTGAGGATCTTTTACAGAAGGGTTCAAGAGGCTTGATGCTGGGTGGCAGCATCCTTCTAAAAGTGGCTCAAAGTAAGATGGGCAAATCTGTATATAGAAAAAGGAAGGGGAGAAGTTATTTGCTGATCGGGGTGCTAGCTGTCAGAAATCACTGCCCACTGGGGTGGGCTGATTCAGGGTCCGACTTCAGAGGGGTATTTCGAGCCTAATTCAGAAATACGTGGGAGCAAATGTGTGTAAGCCCATCAGGAATGCATGGGGTAGGTATGGGGGAAAGATTTGTTCATATTTTAATGGGAACCTACTTAGTTCTCACTTCCTAGATCAATACACAAACCGAAACACTGCTATCTTTTTGCAATTACTACTTGGCTTCAAGACCTCGATGGGTTCCTAATTTCAACTCCAGAAGGCAAGTGAATCCTACAGAAAGCAGGGCTTGAAGTCACCACCCATCAGTTGACCAGCTTCAAGCCCTGCTGAGTTCTTCTGCAGGTGCATGCTAGGTCCAACCCACACCTAGAAATCAATTCCCCACCACCTTAGCAGCCTAGCTAGAACCGAACGTGAGCTGCAAAGGAGAAATGGCTCATCTAACATCACAAAGATGTCAGGTGCTTGATAGGCAGGAGGTCTCACTGATCAGATCCTGTTCCCCACCTGATTCCTCTTCCATTCCTTTCCCCCATTAATAGTTAGCTGCCTTAAACAGGTGAGATCATTGATTAATCAACCTGCATATTCTCAACACCAGCTGACTTACAGCTCTCCAATATCTCAGACAGGGATCTTTCCTAGACCCTAACTAGAAATGCCATATCTTCTGCCTGCACTTAGATGCTTTCCCACTGAGCATACATCACTTTCCCATTCTTGATGTACACTTTTCACATTCATTCTCTGAACATCTACCTACCACTTCATTTCCTCTATCCTCTCTCAAACTTTGCAGCTACTTGGCGGCTTAAGCGTTAAGTGCAAAACAAATGAAGTCTGTTTGAATTCCAGAGGTGTTGGTTATCATTGCCCACACATTTCTAATCTTTACCAAATGTTTGCCAAGGGAATTATTGTATCTTCAGCTTGTACTTGACTAAATCTCAAATGAAGACTGTTCACCAAGTACCTCCATTGATTATACGCCAAGAGAATGGATGATACTCATTCCGTTTCCACCATTATTGAAATTCTAAGAAAATATGTCTTAAGCCACCTTTTAATTGTGGATTTAGGCTTCTTTGGGTTTAATGCAGTTCTCTGTAGGCTGAAAAATGCTCCTTGGCACATTTGTGACACCAGCAGGGTTAAGCTGACAGTGCTTGTTGGACAATCCCACAATATATCTTTGGCAGTTTGAGCCTATAGGCTCAACAGCTTTTCAGATGTTCTGCAGAGTGCTGACTTGCTTGGCAGATAAACTCCTTTAAGGCAGAATCTTCCTCACGACTGGAACTGGGCTGTTTCACCCAAAGAAAATAAGATTTGAAGGAATGCGGTGAACATTTTCACATATTTACTTAGGGTTGAATGACATGTCAGAGGCCCATGAGGAATTCCAGTGTCCATTTTCATACCTGGTGTACAAAATAAGGAAAGATGTTAATGGGGGAGGGGATGCATGAAAGGGGTCTGGACAGCACCAGAGGTTCCAGCAGAAGCACTAAAGACATGCTGTACCTCAAGGAGTGTGCAAAAACACACATTGTGTTGCAAAATACACATGGGTATATTCTAAGTCAGGGATTGGCAACCTTTTTAGGCCTGAGGGCATAATTGGAATTTTGAGTGCTGTGGGTGCCAGTCACAAACTAGTTGCCATGAGGGCACATGACATAATTCAAAATAGCAGCCACATCGAAAAGACTGGAAAAAAGGAACAGGGACACATAATGGGACAGGAGTTCCCCACTCCATCAACGGGAGTAAGGCACCAACATTGGTAACTGTTCAAAAAGAGAGACGTTCAGAACAGAAGGGAGGGTAGGCCTCCAATCCTGGCATCCAATGAAATGTGGGTATGTAGGCAAGTTCAAAAAGGAATTGAGCAGGAAGAGAAAATAGTTTCTCAAGCACTGTGGTTTTTTGAGGGAATATTTACTGAGACCCTTCATGGACAGCATAATAGGTAGTGGTGGGTGTTCAGGTGTCTGTGAGCACTGCATAGGTGACCCCTTTAGCATGCACTTGTTTGAACAGTAAATTGGTCTTAATGTCAATTTCCAAGCATTTTTTCCTTAATAAAGTGTGCATTTTTTTATGCTTCACAGATCTCTTTATCGTGCATCTATTCATTGATTCGTGTATACACTGCACTTCCACAAGTTCCCAAAATGACTTGGGAAAAGATGGAAAATGCAGCAAAGCAAATTGCAGCACAAAAAGCAATGCACAACCATATATAAAAGCACGGTATAGAAGTAGTCAGCAGAATTGAAAACAAACATCCAGCAGATGTTGAAAGCAAATATACATAGAGCTTCTGTGTAGTACTCAGACCAATTGAGATCAATGGTCTTAAAAGAATTCCCGAAAGAATTATGGGAACTGTAGTTTGTTAAGGGTGTTGAGAGTCATTGTTGTTGTTGTTTAGTCATTTAGTCATGTCTGACTCTTCGTGACCCCATGGACCAGAGCACGCAGGCACTTCTGTCTTCCACTGCCTCCCACAGTTTGGTCAAACTCATGCTGGTAGCTTTGAGAACACTATCCAAAGTGTCATTGAGAGTCATTAGGAGACTCTTATTCCCCTCACAGAGCTTCGGTTCCCAGAATGATTTAACAATCGATTCCTCTTTACAGAAAACTCAAGGAATTGTCTGTGAGAGGAACAGGGGTGGGCTAACAACGCTCAGCACCATTACCAAACTACAGCTCCTGGGAATCTTGGTTGCTGTCATTATTGTTTAAAGTGGCATGATACTGTTTTAAATACATAGTGTGGATGTGGCTGCTGTTCCTTCAAAAAGAGCAAAAATGCATGCAAAGAGATTAGCCAAGGTGCCATAACCAAATATTACAATGGCATGGTGAACAAAAACCCATTG
Organism: Podarcis melisellensis; assembly: GCF_964234715.1. Classification (NCBI taxonomy): domain Eukaryota; kingdom Metazoa; phylum Chordata; class Lepidosauria; order Squamata; family Lacertidae; genus Podarcis; species Podarcis melisellensis. The sequence continues at coordinate 24,970,668 of NC_138528.1, read as the reverse complement.
AGTTGAATCCAGGCAAAACTTAAAATAGAAAAAGGGGAATCAACATAGATATTGTTGGGTTTCAATGAGTTTATTATAAACATTATAAAGTCTAGAATCAACCCACTATTTATTTTTTGACATGGTGAATGATTGGATCAGACCCTAAGAATATCTTTACTTCCAAAGAACCAGTTGAGCACCAGATAACCTTTTAGTCTTTTTCTCCTTGCACTTAAATGATTTCAAATCAAAGTGAATCCATCGTTTCATTTTTAGAAAAGAAGTTAGCAATTGTTTAGATGGCACTACAGCATCAGCAAGACATAAAATAAAACAGGTGGTTAGTTAAACTTTGTTGGAATGTGTTTCAATACAGGGATTTTTGAGCTTGAAGATGAACTGTATGATTCCTAGTGTCTCTTCTTAACTGAATCAGGAATGGCAAGCTTCTGAAACAGCCATGTTTTAAAATATAGAAGGGGGAGTAATTCAGCCTTTCTCATTACAAAGTAAATGGATTTCACAGCCCTTAGGGATGTTGTTTAAAATGCAGTAAGTTTTAGGACCTAGGAGTATATATAAGCATTCTGCTGCTTATTGCTAAGAATAATAATGTCATTCCTTTAGTCCTCTTCACTTGCTGAAACTAAGTGCATGTAAGTTATATGACGAAACGTCTTCATCTACATATATATTTTTCCCTTGCTTCCTTTTTCTGAAGAAGACAAGAGCGTGCTAAATTATGCCAAAGGCCCATATAGTCACACATCCTGTTTTCACATTGGCCGACTAGATGCTTGGGAAGTGAGTCTGAGCAGAACTTTCTCCTCATTAGATTCATGATTAAGCGTCAACTTGTTTGCTTTCATCTATTCTGATGCAGAGCATCATAAAAAGTCAGCTTGTACTAGGATGTCCCTATTTTCATTGGAGCAATGTTGGAGAGTATGAAATAGGCGGTCCCTATTTTCACTGGAGAAATGTTGGAAGGTATGTATTAGGACCACAGTCAAATGTATGCTTACCTGGGAGTAAGTTTTGTGCAGCACATACTTCAGAATAAACAACAATAGGATTGGGTTGCCTGTCTTTGTCCAAAGCTGTGCTATCTGGTCAATGGCACATTAAACCAGTGTAAGTCCTAGGCAGCATTCAGATGTGAGATTTATAGCAAAAAGTTTGCTGGTTATAATGCAATTTCTAATGTTCTTTTTTACATAGCAGTATCATTTTGTGCTATGTAACTGTGGCTTTTTGATCACTATACCACCAGGTTCTACTAAATTTTAAATGATGGGAAAGAACTTTAGGCTGGTATATTGCCCCAAATTCTACCAATGCAAAATTCCCACTATTTCCCAAGTTAATGTGAATGAAAACTGTGTCCCCCCTCCCCCCAAAAAAACAATGAGTGCTAAACTTTTGCTAGATTCCCCTAGATTTCCAGAACTGGCTTTTATGTCATGGGAACGATCACCTAATATGTGAAAATGAACAGGTAAGCAAATGTCATGAAGATGGAAGTGTCAAGGAGGGGGTTGCTTTCCCGAGTCCTCCCTCCAAGCTGCTAATCAGTCACATGCAGGCCCTGAACGGGTTACCAGACTTTATTGCTTCTTTTCTGGAACCAGCTGCAGAACATCAAACAGAAAGTCTAAAACATGGCATGAATAAATCTTTGAGTTAACTTGCTGGGGGACAGAGAGAACTAGCCAGCCCCATCACATGCTCCCACTGTGGGGACTAAATGTTGCCACCTGCCTGAGGGACCCCAGCCAGTGATACTTGCTCACAGGCTCACTACTTCATGACAGGAAAAATGTATTATCTGAATGCAGCCCTAAAGCAATTGTTCTAAGTTCCATTAAAAAAAATGATTAAGGGTATCAACAATGACAAACCTCATACTTTTAGATGAAACAGCCAATAAATTGCTTAAAGGGGGAAGAGATCAGGGATTCCATGGTCAACTATATATTTTGCATGTTTGGCACTTTACTTAAGCTCATCAACAGAAAAATCAGGTGTTGAGGCTGCGAAAGGTAACCCAGAAAGTCATGGCCATTCAAGTTGCTAGATATAGTAGACTAGATGTATTGCTCTCTGTAATGCATTCTGATCTGCTTTTGAACTGAGATGGGTGGATATTTGATATCAAGAGAGGAAGGAACATTCCAAATTCCTGTTCATAATAGCCGAGTGACATTAAAAGCTGATTATGATCACTTAAGTGCCAGCATCATTAACCTTTTTTACTGGTCAGCGTAGCAGAAACTTGCAGTTAATGTGCATGCTCACTGAGGCTGAACGTACCTGTCACAGCCTAACATCCGTTCATTTGGTAAGATGATGTAGAGGCCTTTGCTTTGGTTACACATCCCATTTACTTTATACTTGCCACTGCTTTATATGTGAGATTTTTCATATATGGAGGCAATCACAATGAAAGGAAAACGATGTGTTGGGTCATTTATGAAGTTTCATATGAGAATTTATTTCACTTGTCCCTTTCTCCATTGTTCTAGAGCCACCCTATCAGCATGAACAGGGAGCCTTTTAGCCACTGAGAAGGTCTTCTTAGCCTTTGTGCTGATTGGAGACAATCAGAGTGAAAGGAGGTGAGTTGGCCACTGAGAATGGATTCCTAGAGAAGACACTCAGGAAGAACTCCAAGGAAAAGTTGTTCTGCATATTCCAAAGCTAAGCATTTAGGAATACAGTCATACCTTAGTTCTCAAATGGCTTAGTTGACGAACAAATGAGCTCCCAAACACCGAAAACCCAGAAGTAAGTGTTCCAGATTTCAAATGTTTTCTGGAAGCCAAACATCCGACGCAGCTTCTACTTCAGTGCAGGAAGCTCCTTCAGCCAATCAGAAGACGCGTCTTGATTTTTGAATGATTTCATGAGTCAAACGGACTTCCGGAACGATTAAGTTCGAGAACCAAGGTATGACTGTACTGAAAACTCATGATGCTTTCCTTTCAAGAGAGTGGTGTTCAAGATCTGTTGCATACAATGGAACTTCAACGAAGACACAACTTAAATCACTCTGCAGGAAGATATTGTTGGGATTCAACCTCAGTCCGTTAGCCGCCATCCATCCTCCATCTGCCTCCAGGCACTCACACAGGACATTTACCGCCTCACAAATATTTACAAGGGTGCTGGAAAATATAAGGAAATGTGTCTGCGCCCAAAATGCCTATGAATACACAATATCTTATTATTCTTTATAACATCATAGGAGAAAGTTATCCCCCCCCCCCTTTAGCTTTGTGTCTGGGAAGACACTTAACGGTTGGTGGGAGCCCACTGGAAACCGTTATAGGCTCAAGAGCTCTCAGGAGAAAGCTTGCCAAAAACACAGTGGCAATAAAAAATGTTGCAAATGGCACTCATATCTCCAGGGCACAGCAATATTTCCTTCCACCCTGGAAGAGCTGGTTGTTCATTGGCTGACTAAACAGGGATGGCTTTCCCCCTGAGTCCTAGTAGATGAGCCATGAGTAGTTGCAAGGAGACTCTCATCACTGTCAATAGTGTTGCTTTCATGTGCAGTGCTAGTAGAAAACAATTTTTAAGAGCGTTGCTCAACATCTGGAAAGCTGCTGTTACACTGTTCCAAGCATGAGGAAGGGAGGAGGGGTGAACAAGTCTTGTTACTGTTGTCACTGCATCCTTGCCAGTGGAGCCCTTGGTTGGGAGAGGCAGAAGTGAGTTCTGCAGCTTGAAGCCAGGGAAGAAGTATTGTGGGGAAGATGGTTCAGAATGCTTTACAAGCATAGCAAAAAGAAAAAAAGGGGGGGTATTTCAATTCAGGCTATTACGAAGCACCATGACATCACTAAATTAGGCAGCACAGTAAAGTGCATTTTGATTCAAGGCAGCTTAGGGATTATCTTTTCATGGAGGTTTATGAATGCCTGGCTGTAGAGAATGTACTTAGATCTTTCAGAAGTGAAGTGAGGCAGTCCCCTTTGCATTAGGGAAAATGGTGAGAGGAAAAATCTGAACACCAGAAGCTCCCCCGTGCAAGGATAGCAAAAGAAAATGTCTATGTGCAGAAGGAACCACACTACACTATGAAAGTCCTGGCTCCATCAGGAATGAGGGAAGATATGTGATCCGTTTAAAGTTGAACCCACCTAATTTGCACAGCACACAAACCTAAACAGAGCCATCGTTCAAAACTTTGCACTTCTCTGAATTTTGCAATGTAATTCTCTAGCCAAGTAAAGAGCACAAAAATGCATACAGCAGGGTAAAATGTGCATGTATTGGTGAAAAATATATTTGAGAATGCATAATAGTTGGGGAAATTTCCTTTCAAAACTGTGTATATTAAGTAAAAAATGTATAGAAAATTCTACATATTAGAAGAAATTCATACTAAGATGCTGATAATTTTTCATGAGGACTTGCGGGGGGGGGGGGGAGATACATACACCACAAAGTGATGTAGTAATGTAGAGAAATGGTCAAGATTGGAACAATGAGAAACTGAAATGGACAGAGTGGTCCCTCTCTAGTCTCAATGCTTATGTCCTTTCTGGTGCCACAGACCAAGATGGAAGATGTAGCAGAGTGATGTTTTGTTTAACCTGGGAGAGCAGCAGCTTATCCTAGCTATCAGAGACGTTTGTTTCTAGACTGCCCAGCAACTTACTGTAGAGATTAATGTTTTACATGAATTAGCTAGTAGGGGTCAAAGCTAGTGAAGCTAGTAGAGGTCACAGAAGATTTGTTTTATGTCCCACTAAACACGCAAACAAGCACAGACTATTGAGTTCACCAGAAACAGAACTGAATGCATGAAATCAAAATAACGTAAAATGATTTTGTGATTAGGCTTGACCGAATTTAAATGCTGGAGGCCATTTTTATTATTTGTCATGGCAAATTAATGAAGGATTAATCAGTGTCCCTGATTATTGTTCTGTAAGTTATTAGCCAGTCTCCCCCATTAAATCAATAGAAGGTTGGTTTATTATTATTTGAAGAAGTAAGCTGAGTGATTTTTTGCCAAGTAGACGACATCTTTGAAGAAAGCAGAGGAGTTCTGCTAAGTGCTGTGATTAAATTGAAAGTAAAGGGGAGTGAGGGGGGCTTGAATGCAAACCTTGGAACACCAGAGAGTACCCCCAAATTGGACATTTCCAAATGATGGCTTAGATACACAAAGCGAAAGAAACTCTCATTCACACGCCAGGCTTTTGAGAGCCAAGAAAAACAGGGATACAACAAAGGCACTTCTCATGCTAGCTTTGGTAACCCAGAGCAGGACTATAGTTGATTTCAAATGTCTATTAGAAATCCTGCATGTTGGTCTATTGAAACAGGCTGTGTATATGGTTTATATACAAAGATATGGTTTTTACATGAAAAAATGTACTACTTTTAAACTTAATCTCTGTATCTGGCGAATGGATTTTTTAAAAGCTTATCTGTAGTTGACTTGTTCCTTTTCTTTCTTTCTTTTTGGTAGAGCCTAGATTAATTTGTTATATGTATATGTTATATAGGGGTCCATAAAATAGAATGCAAAGCTAAACCCAAACATGGGAATGGGGAAACATCTGAAAACTATTTAGCAATGCAGTCTAAGATGTGACAGCTGTGATGGATCACTGCCGTCTGCTAGTGTAGTAGAACCTTGAAGAGTGCTACTAATTGGGAATGACCCAGTGTGCTTTTACATAAGGAAAGAAAATAAGCAAACAAACCAAAACCGTCTTGGACTACTTTGATTTCGGGTCCGGAGGAGCTCTTTACTGTACAGTAGAGAAGCACTGGGGCACGACGAAATGATTCGGATTTGGTGCCAATGTTAACATTTCTCTAAACAAAAAATAAAATAAAAATGCAGCCCTTTGTTGAAGTTCAGGACCAAGCTGTCAATTGTATATGCATTACTTATGCCAAATGGTGCCAATTTGGTAGTCTACTGTGCCAAGGTATCGACTTCTTTGTTTAACCTACAAGAGCCATGAGACTCTCCATCGCTTTTGCCAAGATGGGGAAACCATGGGGAAGAGCCGTGGCTCAGCAGTAGAGTGTTTGCTCTGCATGCAGAAGGTCCCAGGTTCAATCCCAGGCATCTCCAGAAAGACAGGGACAGAACCCAGCCTGAAACCCTGGAGAGTCACTGACAGTAGAAAATACTGAGCTAATGCAACAATTCTCTGACCCAGTATAATGTGGCATCCTATGTTCCATATGTGGTAGAGCACATATTGCGTTCTTTAATTTTCTGTAAGTTATGATATATTCTATTACAAGATTAAGTAAAGGGTAAAGGGACCCCTGACCATTAGGTCCAGTCGTGGCCGACTCTGGGGTTGCGACGCTCATCTCGCTTTATTGGCCGAGGAAGTCGGCATACAGCTTCCGGGTCATGTGGCCAGCATGACTAAGCCGCTTCTGGTGAACCAGAGCAGCGCATGGAAAAGCCATTTACCTTCCCGCCAGAGCGGTACCTATTTACGTACTTGCACTTTGACATGCTTTCGAACTGCTAGGTTGGCAGGAGCAGGGATCAAGCAATGGGAGCTCACCTCGTAGCGGGGAGTCGAACCGCCGACCTTCTGATTGGCAAGCCCTAGGCTCTGTGGTTTAACCCACAGCCCCACCTGTGTCCCTCATTACAAGATTATGATGGTTTAAAAAACAAAACATAATAAGCAACCCTTATCTCAACATTAGCAGAGGAGCTGTAAACATCTTTCTTCAGCAGAGCACATAGTTCAAATCACTGCTCTTCAAAAGTTATTTCTTAGAGGGGAGTTTCTTAGAGCCGGGTTAGCTAATATGTTGCCTTCCTGGTGATGGGCTACAACCCTAGAATTACTAACCATTGATCATGCTAGCTGGGGCTGGCAAGGTCTAAGACAGGGATCTGAGAGGGACATATAGGCCTTAATCTACCATTACCTAGGGCAGAAGTGGGGAACCTGTGGTTGTCTTCCAGCTCCCATCAGCCCCAGCCAGCATGGCCAATGGTCAGGGATGATGTGAGTTGAGGTCCATTAACATCTGGCAGGCCACAGGTTCCCCACCCCTGAATGAAGATAAAGCAGCTTACCTCAGGCAGATCTGGGGTACCCTTAAAGGGCATCAAATTGTTTATGATTTAGCTTAATAGATACAGATATTTACCATGGGTGGGAAATGAGAATGAATTCTAAGTAAGGACTGGACACAGCCAAACTTCTACACAAGCTTTGTGCAAAAAAATCACAATGAATGCTCAATAAACAAGTTGTATGGAGGAGCTCTGAAAGTCTAATTTAAGATTTTGTATTTATATTGTTTTCAGTGCTTTATGTAAACCACTTCAAGGTCACTTTGTGTCAGAAAGTGGTATATAAAAGTGTTTCATAAATAAATAACTCTCTTTTTTTCACAAAGAAGAAAGAAACTAGAAAGGCACAAAGCCATCCATGACTGTGAGTTAAAAATAAAAAAAAAATGCTTGGGTTTTCTCCCTTACTCAATTGCAACACTATATTGCTGTAATGCACATAGTTGCATAATCTATAGAATCACATGACATGTATCCAAAGCAGTAAAACTAATTGGTGTAAAATTGTGAGAGTGTGTGTCCCTAGAGCAATGCCAGCTTTCCGCCTTCCATCTGTTCCAAGAGAATAGCTGTGCGGTGTTCTTGCTCTTACTGATTTCATATAGATGGATTATTTTCTCTCTAACCCACACCCCTTTATGGAAATCAGGACATGTGAGATGTAAACAACAGATCAAATCGAAATAAAAGTTAAGTTAGGAACATAGGAAGCTGCTGTATACGAAGTCAGATCCAGGGGATATTCAGCTCAGTACACGGATTGGTGGAAGCTTTCCAGAGTTTCAAGCAAGTGGCATTCCCAGCCTTCCCTGGAGATGCTGGGAATTGAGCCTGGGATTTTCTGCATGCAAGGCAGATGCTCTGCGACTGAGCTAAAGCCCTTCTACATATCTTTCCAAATAGTAAGATTTCCCTCTGTGTTAAAATGGGGCAAGAACTGATCTGAAGCCAAGGCATAAATAACTCAGTGTACATGCCATTTGGATGTAAACTGTCACATTCATTGCAGTAACTCACAAGCAAGCACTATTAATCAGAGTGCAAGAAACAAATAAATATGATTGAGATGTGTGAGGCAGCCTTTGGAAGAAAATATTGATATGCGGACTTAATAGTGGCAGTTTAAAAAACAGAATGGATTTTGCATCTGTTCACTGCCACCTCATTTTCAAACATTTGTCTCTAGCCATGAGGGCTGAGAAATACTCTAGTTTCTGTGTGGGAAATGGTTTCTTGTAGCGATGCACATGTAGGCCCACCATTCAGGTCCAGCCCTGAGGCAGATTTGGGGCATAGTGAAAGACCAGCAAAATGTTACTTACTTAATGTATGATTGGCTTGATTTTACTCTGCCTGGGAGGAAGAGAGCTTCTTGTGAGATTTTTCAGCCTCGGGTGCCAAAATAACATGATTGGCTGTGGGTAGTACTATGAAGCTTAACTGGAGTGTGTACCTGTGTGATTTGATTCTCTGCTTCAGGCAGCAAAATGTCTTGGCTGGTCCAGTCATTATTATGTTTATAAATATTTATATATCATTTTTAAAAGACCAAAGCATTTTACAACGGGAATGCATACATACATACTGTGGGGATGATTGTTTTTGTTTGTTACCATGTTATGTATTTTTGCGTTTCTATATTGTAAACCACCCTGCAATCCTCGGTTCAAGGGCAGTAATAGAAATTAAAGAAATAAAATACAACAAAAAACATGTTAAAAAAATCAGAGACCATCAACTAACCATTACGAAAAGAAGTTGTCTGAATTGCCTGCATAAGCCTGGTGGCATAGAAAAGTTTTAAGTAGGCTTAGAAAGGTTACTATAGCTGGCATTTGCTGAATCTCTGTTGGCAGAGAATTCCACCAGATTGGGCTGATGACATTAAAGGCTCAGTTTCGCCAACTTGGGGATGACCAGTGGCACTTCTGCTAATGATCTCAGTGATTGACCTGGGATATGAGGATTTAGGCAGTCCCCAGAGTCGGTCACAACTGGACCTAATGGCCAGGGGTCTCTTTACCTTTAAGGTGCCCTGGACCTAAGTTGTTCAGGGCTTTGGGGGGGGGGGAATACGAGGACCCTGAGCAGGCTCAGTAGTATATGAGCAGTCAGTGCTGATATGTTAACAATGCTTAGCAGATGTAGTTGGCCATGGGCCCCAATCAGCCACTGCCTTATTCTGCAGCAGCTGGATCTTCTGAACAAGGCCCAAGGGCAGCCCCACATAGAGCACATTGCAGTAATCCAGCCTTGAAGTTACCAACATATGGATTTCAGTGGTCAGGCTAGGTTTACAAGACATTGAAGGTGAGACTATTTTGGCCAAGACTTGTCCACCTGCCCTATGAAATCAGGTGTGGGGCAAGTAAATAAAAGTTTGGGCCCAAAGTGGTTTGCAGGCACCACCAGTCAGCTGGCTGGTGGCAACTTCCAAGCCCTGTGCACAGTGTTCTGTAAGGGCTGGAAATGAGCTGATGGGACTTGCAAAGTGTCACCCATGGAGCTATGCAAGCCTTGGCAATCCTCCAGTGATACAAGTGCACAGAAGCTACCGGCCCTATAACTCATTCCTACTCTTGCTGACTAGTAACGTGCACTTGGAACCTGAGAAAGCGTGAACCTCATTGCTGCAAGAAGAAACTTGGAGGACCTTGTCATCTGTGGCTTGGCTTGTTGACGTGCACCTTGTAGGGCTTCTTCATAATGAAAGCTGGCTAGACTGGCCAAATCTCAGGGTCTGATCTGAAACTTCAGGGTTTGAGCTTTGTTCTCAGGTTCTTCAGGATATCAAGGAAAGAACCACAGGACAGAACCACTAGATTTGTTGTTGCTTGGTTTGCTGGGAGCTTTTTTATTTCTGCTTCCCTATTCATCACCATTCATCACCCTGAACCACCAAGCACAACCAAGCCAACCTTCTTGATGCTATCTACTGACATAACCACGTATCACCAGGTTTACAGTCTGTCAGTCACCAATGAACAAGACTCAGAGGTTAAGGCTTAAGAGTCCAGGCAATAATTCTAGGAGTGAGGAAGGCAGTATATCACTACCATTGGAAATGTGGACAGACTCCGGTTTTAGAGGGGGAAAACAGATGAAGGAAAGACCAGGAAGTTCTGGTAGGAATTCTCAAGGATCTCTCAGTCCACTCTTATGAATTTAAGATGAGCCCTGCCAGAAACTGGCATTCAGATGCACACTGCCTCTGTCAGAGTTGACAATCTCACCCTCCATAAATCCAATCCTGATTGAAAGCCATCCAAATTGGTGGTCATCACTACATAGTGTGGAATTGAATTTTATAGTTTGACTATGCACAGTGTGGGAAAGTACTTTTGTCTTTTGTCTGCCCTGAATATTCCAACATGCAGCTTCACTGTTCCCAGAACTTGCTAAAGGTAGACTTGAAGGAAGTAAGAAGGAAGAGAGCAGAGTCAAAAATGTTCCCTGTAAATTTATCTCTGTGTTATCAGCTTTGTGTAATTGAAACTTTGATCACTTGTGCCACTTTATTATTTGGTTTGCTACCGTCCATGTATTAAAATGGCAGGTGATACATTTTGAAAGAAAGAAATGAAGATATCAAAGAGCCCTTCTCTGATTTAGTATACAGTGATTAAATGCAAATGCAAATTAATTTGCCAGCACAGATCTGCTTGCCTATTTAATATCAATTGAAGTCCATTCCATAGTAGTCATTAGAGCTACAGGGTAACACACACCCCCCCCCCCCCGCAGAGCCAGAAAGTTTATATATGAGTTTCAGTAATCCTTGGTGTATCTGTTAATACCCTGTTATTTGTGAATCAATTGTAACTCTGCATCTCATTAACTCTTGGGACTGTGCAGTTCTTTACGCCAATAAGGACTGATTGCTGAATGCATTTGTATTACTCCAAAGGTCGCCTAGCAATCTGTCCAGACAGTTGTCTACTGGTCACTCAATTAGAAAACAACCTAATTTCTGTGTGAAACTGGATTAACAGTTTTGATTGGAAAGCAAACACCCTTCACACTGGGCATTGATTGACCGTGAGCTGCCAACTGATATTTTTTCCCTCCAATTTAAGAAGTAAAAGAACTGAGAATTCAATTGCTTTTACTGACAGTTCTCAATTGTGTTGCGGGTTTTAATTTGGAGCCGGCTATAACACTGTGTACAGGTCATAGGACTATTGTGTGAAATCCAGCTTTGGGTCTCGTCGAATTTGTGGCTGCAAATGCAGGAAAGTGTGGTGTGTGAGAGAAAGAGAAAGAGAGAGGGAAGAGAAAGAGACTCCAAATAGGTCTTCAGGGTTTCCCTCTTGTTTGATTGATCTCCTTTTTGACCTTGGCTGTCCATGCCGTAGGGGATTTGAATGGGTATGGAGTGGGCGGGGAACTTTCAGAATCCAGATTGTTCAGACACACAGTGTAAGAACAACTTCAGGCATGAAGAACTATTCTGGGAAGACACACTGCGGAGGGGAGGGGACTCTAGAGATCCTCCTCATCTCCAGGAGAGGAGAAACAAATGAGAAGGGACATTTTAGATAAGAGTGAAATAATTTTGCAATATTTGGAACTGGATTTATCTTCCTACTGTCTTGTAATGCAATAAAATAAGACGGTATATCCAGAATTAGTACAAGCAAATATATTCTCCACAGGCTTAGATCTATACACAAACTAGGTTAACTGTGAATTTCTTAAACAGGAAAAGTATCTGCCAGCCTTCATTTTGGCCTTCAGTGCTGTCTTCTGCAATATCTCAGACTGTATTGTTGATGACACCTGGTTATTTCTGGGATAATTCTTAATCCTTCCTTTCTGCAAAGCATACTAAAGCAACTACTATGCATTATTATTATTATTATTATTATTATTATTATTATTATTATTATTATTATTACAACAATGACTTTATATAATACTCTCTGTCTCACTGATCATCACAACAACTTTCCAAAATAGGTCAATATTGTGATTCTCATTTTACAGATGGGTGTCAGAGGCTGACAGAGACTGCATTCACATGACAGTTTATTCCAGTTCCACGTAATTTGCCTAACTGCTAGCTTCTGAGCTTTCACATGACGTAAAAGCCATATCCAGAAAACTAATAGACTATAGCATATGCTTAGCACCGAACTCTGTATTTTATGCCTCCATTAAAAATCTGTTTGCAGCCCTCTTAGCCTGGAAAGCAATGGGAGTAAAGTACCAAAAATTGGGGTGGTATACAAGCCTACAATGTTGCTATCACACTCTTAATCAGTAATATGCAAGATGCACTGTCAGGTTAATCATCTTGAGAAGCTGAAAGCCTGGATGTTTTTGTGTATGTCCTTCTATTGATTCAGTCTATGGGGCTTGGAAAGCTTTGTGTCTCCTACCCTGCATACAAAAAGCATGTTTAAAATACCTGTTTCCAAGAACACACAAAGCAACATGGTACCTCAAAGCTTGACCTCAAAGCTCATAGTTTACCCACAGTCACTGTTTTCAGAGGACTCTGGTTACTGAACCTCATCATACAACCTTTTGAAATGCTTATTTAAATTTATTAACAGATGTTTTAATACAATTATTTATTGTCACTTGCAGCATTGCAAGAACTGGGAAGCATTTTCTGTGCACACTACCATCAAAGGCCTCCCTTAATCTATTCTTGAGCAAGCAGAAAGAGTTGAAAATTACCTCTATGACATTAAAGGCTCAGTGGGGTCTTTATTTGGCTTTCAGTAGGAAACTATATATCAGTGTTATCCCAGGGCTTTATGAAATTAGTCTACTGTATTCATACCACCATAAGAGAAACATAATTATGTTGAGACATTCAGAAAGGTCTGTTTCTTTTTATAGCTTATGTGAATAGACAAGAGAGACACAATTTCAAACAAATAAAGTCAAAATATGCAATTTGTAGCATTACGAGAAGCACTTAGATCCATACTACATTTTCCCCCACTAGATCTAATCAGAAGTGCCTAATTTATGTTTCTTTGTGTGAAGAAATGTAATGGCCAGTGCAGTCACTGAAGTATCCCTGCCTAGTATGCCCCCAGTTACCAGAGCTTGGGGAGGAAGGAGGGAAGAACAGCAAGGACAGTTATTTCCGTCATGTCTTGGTTTTGAGCAAAAGGAGACGTTTCATGGAGAGAATTTAAGGGAGATCTCAACCATTTCACTGGATGTTAAACAGGCAGTATGGAAGGTGTTAAGGTATAAGGTTCTATGCAGGCAGAGAAAAAAGGATAAGGAAGTGTTAATTTAGGTGTGCTGGTTCATTTGAGTGTGTTTGTCCTGCACCTCTGACTAGTTAAGTGTGAGTCAGCAACAGTGGCGTAGCGTGGGTTGTCAGCACCCGGGGCAAGGCAGGTAATTTGCGCCCCCTAACCCATGGATTTGCGCCCCCTAACCCGTGGATTTGCGCTCCCTAACCCTAACCCCCAGATGTTGCGCCCGGTGCGGCCGGCCCTCCCTGCACCCCCCACGCTACACCACTGGTCAGCAAGCATGTGAGAGTGACTCAGCACAATCTAAAGTATAAATATAGTCATACCTCAGGTTGAATGTGCTTCAGGATGAGCATGTTCAAGTTGCGCTCCGTGGCAATCTGGAAGTAACAGAGCTCATTACTTCCGGGTTTCGCCGCTTGCACATGCACAGACGCTCAAAATGATGTCACGCGCATGCACAGAAGCGGCAAAAAGTGACGCGGACATGCGCAGACGTGCCGTCGCAGGTTACCTTTGCTTCTAGATGTGAATGGGGCTCCGGAACGGATCCTGTTCGCATCTAGAGGTACCACTGTACTCTTGTGTTTGAAGCAAGTTTGCTCTTGGTCATTGCCCTTGGCTAGAGCCCAATCTGTGTTGGAATGCTGGAAGGAGACTGCTATACAGTGGCACCTCAGGTTAAGAACTTAATTCATCGCCGCTGGGCGATTTCTGTTCTCATCCTGAAGCAAAGTTCTTAACCTGAGGTACTATTTCTGGGTTAGCAGAGTCTGTAACCTGAAGCGACTGTAACCTGAAGCATCTGTAACCCAAGGTACCACTGTACTACAACTGTACGTAACTGGTAAGCTGTGGAACTGTATTATACTATTTCTAAGGGAATTGCCCCTACCCAAACAGTCTGGTGTTTGTCTGTTCCATTGGCACATTCTGCTGGCATGTTGAATGGACACTCTTCTCCAACAGAAGGCAGGAAAGCCAACAGTAGGTGGAGTCAGACCCAATAACTGGTGGAGACAGCTAATTCTAGCTTTGACCACATTCTCCTCCCTACTGGGTTCTACAGTGGCAAAACAGACTTCAGAGGAGAAGGTTGGCAGGCAGAGTCACTCCCTGGACTGGTTATAAATAAGAAAGAAGGCAGGCTGGGGGTAGATAGATTGGTGGGGTCCAAATGGATCAGCCTCCAGTGCTTCCACTGTTGTTCCTTCATAATAAGAGGCTTGGAGGCTTGAATCTAGACCTTCTATGTAGCCATCAGTAACAAATAGCTAACATGGAGATATTTTTGTCTCTTTGTTTAAGATTTGTATGTTTCACTGCCCACATAACATGTGTCACTCCCACATCAACAGAACCCAGAGGAAAACCTGGAAGGGAGGGGAACCTTACAGCGTCTTAACATAAACAGAATATGGTACAATATTTTGGAGCAACAACAATGAATCCTATTAACATGAATAATGACCTGCACATTTCGAAATGGAAAGACGAGTGCGCCCGTCTCTGGAGGTTCAAAGCTAAGATATTTGAGATAAGTCTTGTGAGAAGTGAACATTCTTCCTTCCTGTAAGTGTTTAGAATGATATTTTTAATGAAAATTCATACAGCGTGGTAAAGAGATGAAAGCACATTTTCACGCTTAATAGCATGGAGTTTAAAGCCCAGTGCAGTGGGTGGGAAGATCTGTGCACACATTTCAAAAGCCACTGTTCTTCTGCGTGATCTGAAAGAATCTGTTGAGTTCTAATGGAGTCCCCATCAGGGGCCCGTACTGTGGAGGCTTGGCATATAAATGTCTGGAAGAAAATATATATAATTAACTTGGCATCTTTGGAGAGGAGGGTATCCCATCAGAGCAGCTTTCAAAAGCTCTAAAATGTACTTCAGTATCACACCAAGCTCCGACTTCTTTTCCTTCTTCCCAAGGAGCAGCTTTTAAAAGATGAAATACAGTGATGCTATTTATTTTTTTATCTTCTTGAAAAGGGACCAGGAAAAATAAACATACCTTCTTTCATTCTCAATGATACTTAGGAACCCTTTGTTCATTTCATATTCATATCTAACTTCCTTCAGTTAACCTAACAAAATGTCTGTCGTGACGGTTTAGGGAAGGTGTGTTCAGGAAGAAGAAGAAGAGGAGGAGGAGTTTGGATGTGATATCCTGCTTTATCACTACCCGAAGGAGTCTCAAAGTGGCTAATAATCTCCTTTCCCTTCCTCCCCCACAACAAACACTCTGTGAAGTGAGTGAGGCTGAGAGACTTCAAAGAAGTGTGACTGGCCCAAGGTCACCCAGCAGCTACATGTGGAGGAGCAGAGACGCAAACCCAGTTCACAAGATTATGAGTCTACCACTCTTAACCACTACACCACACTAGCTGTCAGGAAGGGATTTCAGACAGTGTGTATGTATTGGGACATGTGAAGAGAACCCATTAAACACACCCACAGAGTGTGCCAATGGAAAAGAAAAAACACCAGACAGTTCTAGGTAGGGCCAATTCCTTTACTGACAGTAGAATGCCATTCCACAGCTTACCAGTTACGTACTGTTGTAATATACAGTCTTTCCAGCAGCCTACAGGCTTCCTGCAGTGTTCCAGCACAGACTAGACTCAGGGCAAGGGCCAAGAGCAAACCATGCAAGTGTATTTCTGCTTTAGATTCTGCTGAGTCACTCTCACATGCTTGCTGACTCATTCTCACATGCTTAACCAGCTTCAGGTGCAGGACAAACACACCCCAAATTAGCCAGCACACCTAACTTAACTGTCCTTTTTCTCTGCATGCATAAACCCTTCTACATTAGCGGCATGGGTTCAGGTGACAAAGGAACCTATACTTGTGCACTTAATTTGTTTTAACTGTTTTTAATTCTGAATTTCATATTGTTGCAATCCACTTTTAGAGCTGCTGCTAATAAATCATAATAATCAATTACTACACAATTAGGGTCACTAATTGTGGGTGGGTGGCCCTGCCCCTGGGCGCAGGGCACGCATGCTGCTCAGGTGCCCAATCGTCTTGCTCTGCCGCTGCAGCCCTCTGCTGCTTTTGCGAGCAGTGTGCTAGGCTCTCAGGGTGCTGGGCTCTCAGGGTTTGTGCATTGCTTTTGGCTCCAATGTACCTCCCTCAAAGGTAAGTGCCACCTGGGGAGATCTGCCCCCTGCGCACCCCCGAGCTACACCACTACAGTGGTACCTCAGGTTAAGTACTTAATTCGTTCCGGAGGTCCGTACTTAACCTGAAACTGTTCTTAACCTGAAGCACCACTTTAGCTAATGGGGCCTCCCACTGCTGCTGCGCCGCTGGAGCACGATTTCTGTTCTCATCCTGAAGTAAAGTTCTTAACCTGAAGCACTATTTCTGGGTTAGTGGAGTCTGTAACCTGAGGCGTATGTAACACGAGGTACCACTGTATTCTTATTATTACATTGAAAAGGAAGTGGGTTCTGTAGAAAGATGGTAGGTAGGAAGGAGAAAAAGAAGGAAGGCTCCACACAATCTAAAAGAACAAAGCAGCTAGGAATGGGAAAGGGAAGAACATAAACCAATGAAAAGGAACTGCAATAAGGAGGTGGAAGAGTGCCAGATTCTTTCCAGGGAGGGAAGAAAAATGCTGAAATCTAACTGTCCACCAGGAAATGCATATTTGCTACATCTTTAGATCAGATTATTTGATGGAAGTGGCATGTTTCCCTTGGAATATGTTAATTTTTGTATGAAAAACATTGCAGTCAGTTAAGTAGATGAAAGAATCAATCATTTTTGGGTTTTCATTTGATAACACTGGAGTCTAAAGCGACACCCAGTAGGCAGTGAAATCCCACATGGATTTCAAAGGCTCTGTACATTTGCAAGCTCAAAACATGTTGCTTTTCAAAGGCAGGTTTCCCATTGTACCTTCATCAGGGTACCACCCTCCAGGGTTAAGCGCAATGGGTGTTTTACAGAGGGTATTTATAACTAACTTTGATATCCCTGGGAGCTCACCAGAGCAGTTTCTGAAAACTTTAAGCAGGGAAATGTGCACTCTTGTGTAGCAATTCAGAACTGACAAGCTGAGCCTTCTGTTTTGTTTCTGAATAATGAATTTATCCAAGTTCCGATGATAACTCGAGGAATGTAAAGGCGCAAACACCAAAATGGATGGGATCAGATTAGTGCCTCTGGGATCACAGTTGGGTTTTCAGTCTAACAGAAGGGCCAGCTAACAAAAGAGGAGTGGTTGTGATTTTTGTCAGTTCTCCTTTCCTCCTGCAGCTATACCCACCCACCCTGCCACATCCTCCACCATTATCTAAACAGTCTCTCAATTCTCCAGCACTGATTTGAAATGTCTCACTCTTCTTTAATGCAGTGTTTCCCAACCTTGGGCCTCCAGATGTTTTTGGCCTACAACTCCCATCATCCCTAGCTAGCAAGACCAGTGGTCAGGGATGATGGGAATTGTAGTTCAAAAACAGCTGGAGGCACAAGGTTGGGAAACACTGCAGTTTAATGGATATTTCTGCTGGATCAAAAGTCATTCACTGAGCACAAGTTTCTATGCAGTTTATTCAGAGCTAAGTTCAATTGAACCCAAAGGAACTTATTCCTAAACACATTTAGGACTGCAGTCTTGAAAATGTTGCATCCATCTTCCTTCTGAACGTACTACCATGAGTTTAGGGCTGGGTTTATTTCCTTTGTGTTGCACATCACACCTTTCTTCTGTAGAAGAATCTACACAGCCTTCTCCTAGCTGCTCCTAGATTTTGGAACTCCCTTCCTAGATAAGTTAGACTGACTCCCTCCTTGTTGTCCAGGTGAAGACTGGCAGGTGAAGACTTTGTTGTTCCAACAGACTTTGGGAAACTCACTGCTTTTAATGCAAGGGCCTCCCCTCTCTCCCTCACACTAATGAAATAAAAGTAAACAAGGCTCCTGCTCTGAGTAAAATCGCTTTCCTTCTGACACATGCTGCAGCTGATGACACCACAGAAGAAAATGCATGGTTCTGATGGGCTTGTGAACATCCCCAGGAAGAATGCGTGCTTCTGATTGGCTTTGGGCAGGCAGATTGAAAGAAGGGCTACCAATGAAGGAGTTCTCAAACAGTCTCTTGGCATTAGCAATGCCACTAGCACAACTTCATTTCTTAACATTTAAATTGAGGGATGGGGCAGCCATGCCACATAGACTTCTGATAGTGATAAAAACGCAAAGGATTCCTCCATCTGTATGGGCACTGGGTTTTTTTGGACGCCACTGCTGGTGTCCATTAAGCAGAGCCTCATGGGAACCTTAACTACCAAATTCCTGTCTCTCAAGGCTCTCCCATGCATTTTTAACCTAACCCTTATGATCATTCCACCGACTGTGTCGCTGTGCAGCTTATGGGCTGTAGAGAATATTTTGAAAAGGGAAGAATGGCTCTGAAGCGCCTTCCTTCTCCTTATAGGAGGGATTGATGCCAATGATTAAAGCTAGGCCCTGCGCAGGCAGGTGTTACGCAAGATCACACAGCATTGCAAGTGCCCCCAGAGCCCAACCTGTTATTCCAATCTCATGCTCTTTTGAGCAGGCTGTGCACCAGAAACTCTGTGTTGTGCCAGAATGATTGGCAGTTTCATCATGGCAGGAAACAGAAGCATTATAAGCCAGGGGGACTAAGCACATTTCCCCTCCAAAACCTCACTTGGTCTCTGGGGGTGAGAGGCTAATGCATTGATTCGTCATAGCACTGCGTTCCCATCTAAAACTGTAGGGCATGAAAGCTGACACTCAGAGGGCAAAGCTGCTAGGAATACATCTTGGGGCAAGCCATAACCTTTAGTGGCTGCTTTGAGTGGGAGACCATGTAGAACTGCTTTATGCTTAGAGTGGTTTGTCCTCGAGTGGCCTCGTGCATAGGAGAAGTCTAAGTCAGTAGACAGCTTCTTCCTTTAAGGATGCTGAGACAAGAGCATTTGCCAGTGATGGGTGAAATGGTACCTGCCAACTTCCTTCTGCCGCACTTCCATTAAAGGCACAGAACTATGTCTCAAATGGCAGATCTAGAGCAGTGTCATGAACCTCATGCCCAGGGACCAAATTCAGTCCTCCTCTCCATCCAGCCCACACATCCCCAGGCCTGACAGCTGCCCCAGCAGCATCCCTCTCTGCCCTGATTTGCACCCTCCTTGGGTGTTTTTGCCTGGCTGAAATTGTCCTTGAACTCCGATAATGCTTGCGTGGATGGAAAAGAGCAGAAACTAGCCTACTGTTGTTGTTGGCACCCATCTGTCTCGAGAGAGAATGGAGTGTGCCTCCGGGGGTGAAGTCAAATCACTGCCTTAGCAGCACTGAAGTGACCTCCCTGGGACACAAACCTGGGCAGTGTGTATGGAAGTCCTGGGCTGCCCAGAGTACAAGACCCCCCCCCTTTGCTGATGTTGTCCAAAGGAAAGCAGAGCAATACGTTGGACAGCAGCTTGGCTGCAGGGATTGCTGGAAGAAGGCATACAAGGTGCCATTTATCCATCTTAGGGATTCCATACTGGATTTGTGTACTATTTACTCCTTCGCCTTTTCTTCTCCAGAAGAGGAGAGGTCTAGGATCAGAGTTTTACTTCTCCTAGATGGGCTACCTTCCCAGGTTGATGAGCCTCACCTGCCCCTCACTATTAGGCAGAGTGAGACAGCTCAAGTTCCCCTTGAGTTCTTTAAGCTAACCATTCCTGCATCCCCTAAGGTAGCCAGCTGCCCCTAGGTTGTGAGAAGGACAACACTCCATCACCAGTATGGAAGTAACTGACCAACTGCAAGTCTAGTTGGATTCTATACATGGAATTGAAGGCTGTCACTTTTCCCCATTAGCAAACCATATTGGGAAAACCCTGAATTTTCTGTCTTCTCCCATCATTCATTGATTTGTCAATTGTTCAGATGAATCTAGTTCCACTCTATCAGGATAGTCGTTGTCAGGTTCTCTTTCTGCTTCTTATCGTACAGACGTATTGGCGTATAATTTTATTTCTGAGCGAATGACCTCTCATCTTCCTAATGCCCATGAAAAGAAGGAGTGAAAGGCTTCTAACATTCTACAAGGAGAACAAGGGTTTTAAAGGAAAGAAAGAAGCATGCTCATTGTTGCTGTCTTAAACATACAAATGTACATGCATGGCAATTCAGATTTGACAAAAGCCATGCAATTTGAGGTAAGGTAGCTGCCTCCAAATTTAGAGCAATATTCTGAGCTGGTGATACTGTTGAAAAAAACATTCAATAGCAGCCCCCTAAAGCAATGATACAGAAAAGTTAAGTTATGTAGAAAATCAAATGAATGCAAAGTTAAAAGCAAAGACACTAGACAAGAATGAAGCCATTGGAATTTGAGTAGAGCCATTTTTGGCTCCCGCTGATTGCCAGCATGCTCTAATTACTGAAGCAGGACGTCTGAAGAGCAATCAGTAGCATTGGAATAATCAGATCATTGCTCTGATATTCCGGCTCCCTGTAAAGGCCAAACAGAACTAACAGTGCTTATTGGAGTTTTCATTATTGTGCAGCCTTCTGAGAATAAATTCAGAGATGCTTATCTATTCTGTGGCATAATCACAACATCTTCCATTTATTTGTTTATATCTCATGTTCTATTTAAGGAAGCTTCATTCATTATGCACCATAGGATCCCAATTATTCCAAAGTCTCCAGGGACCCTAAAATCCACTGGATAATTGGGGGAGACAGCCAGTCAGTCTACTAAAGTGGGGATATAAACTTTTAAAAACATTAATTTAAGATCAGCCTTCAAGGGTTGCTCAGCAAAGATAGGCTGGGACCCTACAACAAAGCCAGCTTCTCAGGTTTGAGTAAAAAAGAAAGAATGAATTTGTCAAGTTTGCATTTCCTCTTTCCCATTTAAATTGTATTTTTCCATCTATGTTTTCACCTGAGTTTCTTTGCCATTGGATTTCTGTGAATTCCTGTGCTGTTGTTTAGCCTCGGGTTTGATGTCTGAGAAAGATTTCAAATCAGGCAAGTCATACAAAACACAAACCAATTTCATTAGAGAGTGTTGATTTTAAAATTTTCTAGTTCATGTGTTACACAGCAACAGGCCAATGTTTCCCACCCAGTGTACACACAACAGGAATCAAAATCCACCTGGTGAATGAAACGGCACAGCTACAAATTATCATCTTCAAAGAAGAAGAAATGCTAGAGTTTCCTGTTAAAGGGGGAACTAGGGAGCAAGTGATGGAAAAGGTGTCATTGGAGAGCTACTGCTGGTCTGAATGGACAATACAGTGGTACCTCGGGTTACAGACACTTCAGGTTACATACGGTTCAGGTTACAGACTCCGCTAACCCAGAAATAGTGCCTCGGGTTAAGAACTTTGCTTCAGGATGAGAACAGAAATCATGCTCCGGCGGCATGGCGCCAACAGGAGGCCCCATTAGCTAAAGTGGTGCTTCAGATTAAGAACAGTTTCAGGTTAAGAACGGACCTCCGGAACAAATTGAGTACTTAACCCGAGGTACCACTGTACAAGGCTAGTAGATGAGGAAACAGTATGACTGAGTGTAAGGTAGGGTTGCCATGCGTCTGTAATTTCCCAGACTTATCTGGAATACTGTAGTTGGGAGCAGTGTCTGGACAGGAAAATCCGGATGTTGACAACCTATGCCATCAGTATCTTTTTTGGTGATTTTCCTTAAAAATAATTTCATTTGTCAGAAAGCACAACTTTTGCCAAAAAAGCTCCGGAACAACTTTTCTGTCCGGACTTTCACTGTTTGGAATATGGCGACCCTAAGCAGGTTCTACAGCTTATTGTGCTACTTCAAAACAGATGCATGTGGCTGCTAATTTCATTTCGGAAGTGATGGGGAAGTATTTAACTCTTTTCTTCCATGCTGTTTCCCTGATTGAGCCGCTCCCCTCCAAGCTGATATGAACTCTGCAAGACAGATACTGTATCTATTCCTGCCTGACCCCTTCAAAGACAAAGCTAACAGCTCCAAAATGTGATTTTGTTAGATTGTTAGATGATTGGTGGGGGTGGGGGGTGGAGTTACACCCAACCCCTCTCATCACAGTCACTGTCTATGCCACCCATTGGTGGTGCATTATGTGACCAAGCAGGAGCATGGCCAGTGGACAAAATGGTCGTGGAAATAGGGTTAACTGGTGCAACCCATAACCCCTTAATGCATGTTTTCAATTGATGGGGAGTTTCCCTCTGAACCACTTCCATTGCTAAATAATTGAAGCTTTAGGGTCAGTTGGATAAATAATCTAAACAATAACTAATGCATGCTTTAATCATTTTTTCCTAGTGCAAAGAACTTAATAAAATGCTAAAGGCTAACTAGAATGTAGAGTGTTTTTCTTCTTCTCATTTCCACTATTTCTCTGCTAAACAAGTTTTAAATTAAATGTAAGAACTAAATATTTCCTAGCGATATTCAAAGCACAGTCTGTGCCAACCATTTATTTTTTGAAAAATGCAGCTTCTTTTATTCTATCTGCTCAGTCCTATTAAGTTAAAATTTGGAATCCCATTTCAGTAAAGGGATAATCCTTGATGAGAAATTATTCCTTAATGGCCGATTGACTACATAAAGAAATCTACCCAAATTTATATGGTGAGCGGACAGTTTTTAATTGCTCAGTAACTAATGTATGGTTGAATATTGCCTTTGGCATTGGAGGAAGAAGCAATAATAAGTAAAGTGTGAAAAAGGCTGAGACAAACACTGCAATAGAAAGGAAGACAGCAATAACATTCAAGCACGGTATAATTACAGTTTCAACAAAGCATTGAATTTTCAGTATGGATAACCACAACCCCGCTGCAGTAGTGTTGTGGAGCAGCACCTTTTGTGAGGAAGGGGGGTCATGGGAACCAGAGATCAAAATTTGTGGAGCAGAGAATTTTTGCCTTCTCACCACAGCACTGGGCAGAAAGGGACCTCTGCTCCCAGCTCAGTGAGAATAATTCCCTCCCTTCCTCTGCTGATTGACAGAAGAGCAATATTTGCCTTTCTGTGTACATATCTATCTGGTGATCTTCGTGCTTGTTTCCCTAGCTATCTGATTGTGAGTGTGAGTGAAGGATGGAGGAGGAATTCAACTTTGATTCCATTCTCATGAGAAACTCAATACATGGACCAAGACACGGGAATCATTGAAAAATTGCTTTTCTCTGAATTGTGTGATTCAGTTTTCCAATCAAACAGTGTGCTCAAAACACATCTATTGGAGTGTTTGCATAAGATTGCATATATTGGTGGAAAAGAAACATACAAATTTGTATTAGATTAGTCAGCATGGAAAAGTGTGCACCATAACAGAAGACTGCAGTAAAATGCTGCTGAATTTTCATGAGAATTTTTTAATAAACAGGAACAAAATGCAAATTGCTGCAGAAATACAGAGAATTGAATTTAAGACTAGAAAAACAAGAAAGTGAAATACACCGAAATTGACACATTCATCCATTCCTAATGTGAGTATGTATGTGTGCAGTGTGTGGTTAGTATGTTTGCGTGATCTTTTCCAACCAATGCTCAATGCAGGATGTGCTATGCAGGGTATGTATGATGCACTATAGCTGTCATAACAGACTGTTGAGCTTGTGAAATAGCTCCAGCCTCAAGCAATCTGTTCCACAGTCAAATAGTTTGTACTATTAGGAAGTATCTCCTAATATTTAGCCAAACTCTGCTTCCTTGCAATTTCCACATAGTCCTATCCTCTGAAGCAGCAAAGGACAAGCCTATTCCTTCTTTCTGATAGCTCTTCAAATATTTGAAGACTGTTGTGCCTCCCCTTAATCTTCTCTTTTTCAGTCTAAACATACCTGACATTATTCAGTTTAACAGAGCATGTCTTATTCCTCCCTTCTCTGCTTTGTAGAATTATTCAGGAACCTCCTCTGCATCATCCAGTTCCTCTATGATCAATAACAGGTTGTAAGCACTTCCACAGGTCTGGGCATCTCTCCTTATTCCTTAAAAGAACTAGATTTCCTTTAACACTTGTTGGGAGAGACAGGCCCGGGTAACAGTTGGATTAAAAATTTACAAAAATGAGGAATCAAGCAATTTATTTTATCCCCGCCATCTTACGGGTAGCACTGTTAAGTAGTGGCATCCACTGTTCTGCCATATTTAAGTCTGCTTGAGAATTGTTTCAGAATAGCTGTGGGTGTGGGAACTTGAGCTTGCCTAATCATTGTGAGGTGATCAAGGGTGGCATGTTGGTTTTTCTTTCCGTCAAGTGTTTATCCCAGTGATCAGCAGCCTCCTTGGCTATCTATCCTTCCTGATCTGAAAACGCCCCTTGGGAGGAATCACCTCATGGCATTTTCTTCTAGGCACAAGAACCCTATAAACTTGTGGAGTGCAAACCATGAGTGAGCTTATGGTGGAAGAAGGGACACTCACAAAACTCCATTCCTGACCTCAAAAGTATAGTAAGTTCAACAACAAGAAGCACTTGATCCATTAGAATTTGATGAACATTTTCCTCCCTTCTGATAATTCTGAAGCACAGTTTGTTGTCTTGTTAGTTGATGGAGAATGTTTGAAAAACACACACACCAGGATTAATTTGCAGCACACTGCTAGTCCTAGATGCAACCTGAAGCCTTCATAACACCTAGAAGGGCCTAAACTACTACATCCTCTCACATTATGTATCAATACTGAGACATAAATATCAGCCATGTTTTTCTGTATCCTTTCCATCGCCCTCTGCTTTTGTTTAGCATCTAGCCTTAGGAAGAGTTCTGGAGGACTTAAAAGCATTTTGTAAGAATAAATAAAAATGGTTGGCCTGATAAAGATTCATATGCCCTGCTAGGGATTTTGGATCCCTCCCCCCTTTGCTTCTTATTTTGTTCTCTGTTGACTATGGAGACAGCATGGTAGCACTGAGCAGCCTCTCAGAAATGGTCACGTGGGCACTGTTTTGGAATATACACAGCAGATGGCCACAACACTTTCTGAGCATCAATAGATGCTTTTATTTGGTAGCAGCTGCCAGGCTTTCCCCATTGAGGCATACATTGCATGCTTCCATAAACTTGTCCCATGGGTCTGAATGGTAGAAAAGCAGTGCTTTGCTGCCCAAAAGCAGATGTTGTCCTTTTCCTAGTTGCAAGTGTCGTGAAGCTGCTGCTGGGTGGCTTGTAGCATCACCAGACTGAGCAGGGATGCAGAAACACCATATGTTGTTTGTTATGGGGGGGGGATAATGGCACCCATCAGATGCACTCCCAGTGCCAGGGGACCCTATTTGCTCATGATGTGACCCTGCAAGGCTGCAGTATGTTTTTAAGTACGAAAACCATGAGTGAGGCCACCTGTTCGAGTCTTTCCCACCAAATTGTATAGTCAAGAAGGACAATACTTAGCTGGGAAAGGGCAATGCTATCTTCATATCCATGAAACATAATTAGTGGAAATCATATTTTACTGTTTAAACCAGAGGCTGGCTAGCTAGTACATCCATCTGGTCTGTTTAGTGCTCTGTCTGCAATTGACTTAATAAAAGTCCTTTAAGGATGTGAGTTCTATGCATGGAGGCTGACAGCTAGAGGGGGAGGGGGACTGCATTTCCTGGCCTTGCTCCCAATGTTGCACCCTATGATCATATTTCCAACATGCTTTGATCATAGAGTCATAGAAATGTAGAATTGTAGAGTTGGGAGGAACCTCAAGGGTCATCTAGTCCAACACCCTGCAATGCAGGAATCTCAGCTAAAGTATTCATGACAGATGGCCAACCAATCTTCAAGGAAGGTGTTATGTACTAAGCTTGGATCCTAGAGCAATAGGAAAGTAGGATCCTAGAATGCAACAACTGATTGGCTTGCAGGAAAAGACCAATCAGGCTCCAGGAGGGAAGCAGAATCAGCCACTCAGACAGGACTCATTGTGTAAATAATGTATATACAGTAAAAGCCTGAGGTTTGGGGGACAATTCAATCACTGTTTACAAGCTGCAATAAAGAGCATGAAATCACTACAGGACTCTGAGTATATTTCAGAAGGATAGTCCACAACCTCCCAAGGGAGACCATTCCACTGTCGAGCAGCTCTTACTGTCAGAAAGGTTTTCCTGATGTTTAGTTGGAATCTCCTTTCTTGTGACTTGAAACTATTGGTTCAAGTCCTACCCTCCAGAGCAGGAGAAAACAAGCTTATTCCTTGTTCCATGTGACAGTCCTTGAGATATTTGAAGATGGCTATCATAGCTCCTTTCAGTCTCCTCTTTTCTAGGCTAAATATACACAGCTCCTTCAACCATTCCTCATAAGGCTTGGTTTCCAGACCCTTGGTCAACTTGGTTGCTCTCTTCTGCACACATTCCAGCTTGTCAACATCCTTCTTAAACTATGGTGGCTAGAATTGGACACAGTATTCCATGTGCTGGATTATGGAGAAGGCTAGAGAGTTCCAGAAAAACATCGACTATACAAAAGCCTTTGACTGTGTCAAAGAAGCAAACTATGGCAAATTCTTAAAAAAATGGGAGTGCCTGATCACCTCATCTGTCTCCTGAGAAATCTCTATGTGAGACAAGAAGCTACAGTTAGAACTGGATATGGAACAACTGATTGGTTCAAAATTGGGAAAGGAGTACGTCAAGGCTGTATATTGTCTCTCTGCTTATTTAACTTATATGCAGAATTCATCATGTGAAAGGCTGGGCTGGATGAATCCCAAGCCCTGCTTAAGATTGCCGGGAGAAATATCAACAACCTCAGACACAACCTTGATGGCAGAAAGTGAGGAGGAATTAAAGAACCTTTTAATGAGGGTGAAAGAGGAGAGCGCAAAATATGGTCTGAAGCTCAACATAAAAAAAATGAAGATCATGGCCACTGGTCCCATCACCTCCTGGCAGATAGAAGGGGAAGAAATGGAAGCAGTGAGAGATTTTACTTTCTTGGGCTCCATGATCACTGCAGATGGTGACAGCAGCCACAAAATTAAAAGATGCCTGCTTCTTGGGAGAAAAGCAAAGGCAAACCTGGACAGCGTCTTAAAAAGCAGAGACATCACCTTGCCAACAAAGGTCTGTATAGTAAAAGCTATGGTTTTCCCAGTAGTGATGTATGGAAGTGAGAGCTGGACCATAAAGAAGGCTGATCGCCGAAGAATTGATGCTTTTGAATTATGGTGCTGGAGGAGACTCTTGAGAGTCCCATGGACTGCAAGAAGATCAAACCTATCCATTCTTAAGGAAATCAGCCCTGAGTGCTCACTGGAAGGACAGATTGTGAAGCTTAGGCTCCAATACTTTGGCCATCACATGAGAAGAGAAGACTCCCTGGAAAAGACCCTGATGTTGGGAATGATTGAGGGCACAAGGAGAGGGGACAACAGAGGACGAGATGGTTGGACAGTATTCTCGAAGCTACTAGCATGAGTTTGACCAAACTGCGGGAGGCAGTGGAAGACAGGTGTGCTCTGGTCCATGGGATCATGAAGAGTTGGACATGACTAAATGACTAAACAACAACAATTCCAGGTGTGGTCTGACCAAGGCATAATAGAGTGGTACTATTACTAATCATAGACCCCTTATGTGCATGCAGACTCCATGGGATCAGAGACCCCAACTTCTTGGAAGACTATGAGCATATACTTCTGCAAGGGTATGATTGACATTTGCAGGGTTCCACGATCAACCTGTTTGACATCAGGAGCAGGAGGTGTGATCCCACTTTGCCTCCATGCATTTATTTTCCACACAGGGCTCATGATTACAAAAATGCTATCCCGCAGAATAGAGTTTTGTGGTACAGTGGCATTCTGGAAAATAATATGGTGTACACCAGCTCAAGGGGAGTGCTGGGCAGCAACATAGGTTTTACCCTACAACAGAAAATACAAATAAGGAAGAACAGTTTTCCTTTCAAGTTCACAAATGAAAATATTTAGGCCGGGAAGGGGGGGGCGAGTTTTAGCAACATTCCAAATTTTCTCAGCATAAGAATCCAAACATTTAAATGGTCAGCTTGGTAGTAGAGGCAAATGAAGTTCCCTGCTCTTTTGCCCTGAACAGCCTTTCCCTGCCAACTACAGTTATTTCATGTAAGGCAGAATGACAACTGAAAGCCACAAATAGCATTATTTCCCATCACCGCACAGTACATGCAATTAAAAGGCAGAGATTTTGAAATGGCGGAGGGGGCGGGGAGGAACTTGTTAACATACACACTTACATATCACTCACATATATCAGTTTCCTCAGACAAGTCGGTTTAACATCTGCGACTCTGTGTGTGAAAAGGTGCTTAATAGGAGCATGAAACAACAGATCGTTACTGCATTTTGAGGAAATTACTGGGATTGACTATTTCCATTGAGGCTTCAGGCTAAGTATTAATCTGGTGGCCACAGTTGGCTCTTGCACACCTTAGAGTCAGGAATGAGCGAATGCCTGGTTGAGCCGTACTTCAGAAAGTGCCCTACAGCTCTGGCAATCCTTCCCAGAAGGTGTCATGCTAGCTATGGCTCTTACTAGTCTCAGAATAAAAGCATAAAATGCAGTTTGACATCTCCTAAAACTAAGTATGTCCCCTACGGTGCTAGCTATATAATAAATAGAGAACTGGACCATGACAGCTGCTGTAAAGGATGCTGCAAAGGCTAGTAGATGTTTGCAGTAGAACCCAGAGCAAGGCTATTCCCAGCATTGATCAATGCAGACATTTTAGCATTTAAAAAAGGTAAAGGTAAAGGACCTCTGACAGTTCAGTTGCAAACAACTCTGGGGTTGCAACGCTCATCTAGCTTTACTGGCCGAGGGAACCAATGTTTGTCCGCAGACAGTTTTTCCAGGTCATGTGGCCAGCATGACTAAGCCCTTTCTGGCGAAACCAGAGCAGTGCACGGGAGCGCTGTTTATCTTCCTACCAGAGCAGTTCCTATTTATCTACTTGCACTTTGACGTGCTTTTGAACTGCTAGGTAGGCAGGAGCTGGGACCGAGCAACAGAAGCTCACCCCATCGTGGGGATTCGAACCACTAACCTTCTGATCAGCAAGCCCTAGGTTCAGTGGTTTAGACCACAGTGCCACCAAAGTCCCCCACAGCACCACCCATGTCCCTTTTAGCATTTTAAAGGTAAAGGTAAAGGTACCCCTGCCCATACGGGCCAGTCTTGCCAGACTCTAGGGTTGGGCACTAATCTCACTCTATAGGCCGGGAGCCAGCGCTGTCCGCAGACACTTCCGAGTCACGTGGCCAGCGTGACAAGCTGCATCTGGCGAGCCAGCGCAGCACACGGAACGCCGTTTACCTTCCCGCTGGTAAGCGGTCCCTATTTATCTACTTGCACCCGTGGGTGCTTTCGAACTGCTAGGTTGGCAGGCGCTGGGACCGAACGACGGGAGCGCACCCTGCCGCGGGGATTCAAACCGCCGACCATGCGATCGGCAAGTCCTAGGCACTGAGGTTTTACCCACAGCGCCACCCGCGTCCCCTCTAGCATTTTAGGTTGTCGGCTTGGCAATCAGGGGGTTGCTTTATACCTTTTCTCTAATTCCAGTATACTTCAATGCAGCTAAATATGGTGGAGTATCTATAGTTGACATATGGACATATCTGTCTATTTCTGGTACCCTTCAGTTTTGTACATGCATATATTCATAAGTCTGTTCTGTTCCGTTTCAGCCTCAAACTGCAATTAAAAATGAAAGCACAAAAAATCACTTTTAACACATTCTGTGAGTAAATGTGCATGTGTTTTTGTTTCCAGTTTTTGCTTTCATTTTATCCTAGTACAAACATTTCTGTACACATTTTAGGATAAACTATGTATTGTTATATGTATTTTGGTACACATTTTGAGCCAAATTCAAATGTTGCACTGCTGGATCAGGCAGTGCAACATCGTGTTCTTACAATGGCCAGCCAGAAGCCTAGGCAAAGCCTGAGTGCAACAGCAACTGGTGTTCAGAAACCTCTGACTGTGGAGGGAGAATTAACCATTGAGGTTTGTAGCCACTGATTGCCTCAGCCACCATTAATTTGTCTAATCTTCTTTGAAAGTCATCTACTGTGATGGCCATCACTGTCTCTTGGAAGCAGAGGTGCCAAGTTCTGCCCAACATTAGGGGGGCTGTCATACATGCGGTGTGTGGTGTACACATGTTATGTGTCACGTGCATACTTGTTGCACGGAGCTCAACTGCGTGGTGCAGTATAGTGCTCAGCTCCTGACTCGCAGACCTCACCACTGCTGGCCCTGCAGAGGAAGTGAGCTCGGCGGAGGGGGCAGACGGGGCAGAGGTGTGATGGGACTTGTAGTCCCCGCTCACCCTGCCCTGGTGGCTGGACTGGAAAGCACAGCAGAGGCATCAACCACTTGGGAGACAGCATGGCAGCAGGGCTAGGAAGGGGAGCTGTCCTTTTGCTGCTGCTCTAGATGACCTTGCAGGACTCCTACCCATGCAGTGAAACACCCCTGGGACACTTCGGACAGTCCTGACTGCCCCATCACAAGTAAGCTTCTGGGTGAGTAGAAGTTAATAGGGGTTTGTTATTTTTGGGAATACTGGGAAATAACAAAGTAATAAGTAATAAGCAAGAGTTGTACAAGATTATGATTCTAGCTGGAATGGCAGTTATTGCTTTAGGATGGAAAGAAAAGGCCAAATGGAATATGGAAAAATGGAATGATTATGTTTTTGAATACGTACAATCAGAAATATTTGCACAGATAGTGGCAGAGGATAGATGGGAAAACAAATGCCAAAGAATCACAAATAAATGGGCTTTTTACAGGGACTGGATAGAAAGAGGGGAAGCCAACCCTAATATCAAATGGAACATCATCACAGAAAGATCACCATCCCTGTCCCAGTTATCACACAGGTAACCTGAGATAATAGTGGCACCTAGCAAATGGTCTCAGGAGTCCATATGGGAGCGGATGGTACTGAAATACAGAAAGACAGCAAGTCGTTATTATGCATTGCCAAATCCATACAATATACATTTTATTGATTGATAAAATAATCATTAGCAGTGTTGCAACAGGAGGGGAAAAGTCATCAAAGCTATTGATATATTAGGTTGGTGTTTCCCTTGCTGTTTACATGTTTTCTAAAAATAAAAAAGCCGCCCAGCAGGCATTATAATTTGATTTTTATAGGAATTATTTTGGCTTGAAAATATGTGGTAATAGTTTGTTGTCGTCCCCCCCAATTGGCTTATTTTTTTCTGACGGTAGAAGAAATCAATTATCCAATTTAACTTCGTATGTACTTCAAAACTCACACAAAATCATTACTTTAAAAGACAAAATTGCTGTCTAATACTTATTGGCAGTGCAGTGTGGTGGCTCAGAATTTGAGGTGTAAGGGTGCAAATGGAACCTCACCATTGATAGGCTAGCTTCCCCCCTGGCTTGACTCTGGCAGGATTCAAAATAACACAAGTTATTATTTCCCTCAAAATTTGAATTATCTCGACTTCCTTCTGAGCCAATGAAAATTCAGTGGGCCTTCTCTGCCCATGTAAGTCTCCAAGCCCTGCCCCTCACTGATTCACAAAGTCCTGTTCACCTTTTTCCTCCCTCCCTCCCACTTCACTGACATGACAGCTGCAGATGTTGTGTTGCAGGTGGCACCTGGTGGGAGGCAACATATTTCTCCACCCTTCTCCAGAGCCTGGTATACATGGCAAATCTGTAAATGTTTGAATGAATGCATAGTTGCACCAGAGATGCACCTGGATGACAGCTGATTCCTCCATCCAGGGGCAGACTTGGGTAAGGGGCTGTCTTTTATGGCAGCAGTCTATGTTTCTGATCTAATTTATACTTAGCATTTGTTGTTGTCATTGTTGTCATCTTCATATCACTGCCCCCAAAGTAATACGAAAGTCAGTTATTTTCCTTTTCCTTTTTGCTTTATTTCAGTTTTACTGAACATTTTTATTTCATACATTTATTTTAAAAAAATTAGTTCAGATCGAGAGAGGTAGAGCCCCTGGTGCATTTTACAATGAAGATTTTAAACACAGAAAATGAAAGAAAGAAAACCTGGCTTATAAAAAAATATTCAAATGTCCACCCTCCAAATGCAGTTAACAAACAGTCTGTGATTATTGAGCTTAGGAAATGAGATGCAAAGACAAGAGAAGGTGGTTGAGAGATGATCTATTGCAGCTGAAATGTCCTCCCCTAGAGAGATTGATGTCCAGGTCTCAGAAGCCAGCTGGGGAGAAAGAAAGAAAATGTATTGAATAAATGACTGCTAACCATGACTTATGGGACTTTCATTGTGTAGGGGGATGAAGTGAGTTGTGGGATGCAATCTGGGGGGGATATAAACCAAAGTTAGAGTGTCCACAATCCAAAATAGCTTAGAGCCAAAAAGAAAAGTGAAAAATCACCTTGCTTGTATTTTGCTTCACAGACTTACCTGCATTTATCTCTTGGATTCATAAACAAGGAACTCGGGAAATTATGACCAAAACAGAAAAGGGAACAGAAATTGCTGATGTTCGCTTATTCGCCCATATGTGGAATAGAAATCAATGTAGCGAATATTATGAGAATTGCTGTTTTTGTTGTTTTCAGTCCACAAATGACACAAGCCCTTAGTGTACAGATGGAAGAGCACATTAGAGTTAGACCTGATATTGGATCCAAATAATTATTTTATTTTATTATTGTAATCTTTTCCTGTAAGCTCTTATTGCTGGATGCAATCAGAACAGAAAATCACCAACACCAATAACAGTGATGGGGGCCCAAAGGTGAGAAAAGGTCTATCAAATAATGTGTTGGTACTGCATTAGCACAAAGTCATTTGGAATGACTCTCCTCATGTGGTGCATTAAGTAAATGTAGAGCATTTAATGGTTTATTGCATTTTTCAGTTTTTTCCTTGGCCAAGTTAGGTGCAACATCCCGGATTTCTGAACATTTAAATTAACCAAGACACAGTGGTGAATGCAGCATTAGTAATGCTAATGAATCCTAACTTTGGCAATCATTGGTTTGGAGCTAGATATGCTTTTAAAATGTCTTGTCTTATCATAGCCTGGTTCCTGCATACCAATGCATGGATTCTGTATAAAATTGGAAAATTTAAGTAGTACACCAGGCAGTTTGAGAAGCATGCAGAGCTAATTCCCCAGCATATTGATTTGAATATGTTGGTGACAATGGTGAAAGGTTGCATCATTCTCGCATAGTTTCTACTATGTTAGGGTTGCCGTATTTCAAGAAGGAAAAATCTGGACATAAAAAGTTGTTGAGCTTTCTTGGGGAGAACACACCCCTATCATCCACCAGGAAACAGCCCCTCCCCAACCAAATAATAAATTAACTAATTCCCCCCCAACCCAGAAATTTCTTCTAAAATGTACAATTCACCCCGAATGGCCATGTTGACCTCCAAAAAGAGGACATGTCCAGATTTTCCCAGATATATGACAACTCTATACTATATTCTAAGTCTTTATGAGAAACAGGTTGGTTCACTGAAACAGAAGGTGGGGAGAGAGGTTGCAGCATGTTACTGTCATGGTAAAGGGTATCCCATTAAAAGGATCTGTGAGGAGATGCTTCTGTCCAGATATCCAGGCAGGGGCTAGGGCCATAGCACTCCTTGATGCGGACCCCTCTGGTGGTACCCATATGTGATGTAGGTCATAGGATGCCCAAAGTTGTGTTAGCCCTAGAAACATTCCAAGCAGACAGGCTGGAGTGTAAAATGGTATACTCAATGTCTATGTGAAACTTTTCACATTTGTAATCAATAAAGTTGTGGCCTGTTGGACCCATTTTACAGTTACATTCTGTGTCCTGTCTGGTTTATTCAATATATCGGGGGCAATAGGGTCAGTGGGCCTTGGCATGCAAATGAAAGGAGCTGCTTCTTCACACAGCAGATAATTTAACTATGGAATTCACTACCAGAAGATCAGAGTAGGTCAATCATGGCTACTAGCCATGATAGTTATGTCCGTCCTTCACTCTTGGAGGCAGCATCAGCTTCTGGGAATCAAAAGTGGTAGCAGTCAGCTCCTACTTGTGAGCGTCCCATAGGCATTTGACAGGTCACAGTGAAGACAGGAACCTGTATTTGATGGGCCTTTGGCCTAATCCAGAAGAACTCTTCTTAAATTTAAATGTCCTATAGAACATCCACCAACCCAATGGAACTTTGACGGCCCTAATGCCCTTCACAAAATCGGTGAGATCTCCTCACCTATTGTGCACCAAATGGGGCTACAGAATGGCAGGGGGTATTTTGTCCAGCCTTAATTGGTATACGGAATTGGTTTTGAGGACTGCAGCTTAAACGATAATCTTGGAGTTAGCCAATAATTAATCTGGTTTCATTGCTTTCAAAACCTGGAATATGCTTTGCAAATGTTAATTCCACTCTCTCAAACAGATGCTACATGCCCAAATCCTAGGAAGCTACATAGTGAGAAGATTCTGAAACAGACACATCCATTCTTTACTCCCACAAAAACACACAAACTTGCTCAGTATGCCTAAGTATTTGATTAATTAGCATGACCCACATTGTATTGCAGGTGTCAAAAGAGAAAAATGGATGTGTACACTAGTTCCATTTAGTGTGCTTTTGTTCACCAAATGAAGGCTCTTAAATAAGAAGTCATACATTAGGGTATTTAGCCTGAAATATAGCAGGTGACAAGGCAGTGAGTTATTGCTCCATGTTTCATGACTGTGAGAGAAACTTTGGGGTATTAGAATTTCTTCCTAATGCACACTTTAATACGAATATTGCCATCAACAATGTCAGGGCACCTAAGAATAAGTTTGCTACTGAAATTTATCAAAGATACAAATGGAGATGAAATCTGTGGTTCTGTTCAACTGGAATAATGTTCTGAAATTGCAGTGTCATTAGTGTTCATCGACTCTGCTTCAGGTTCATCTGGGAAGCGTTGTCGTATTTTGAACATTCTATATACAAACAAACTGTTTATTCTTATGGGATTTTGATTTCCCCTAAAACCCTATATCCTATCATCTCATCAAAGATTGTGATACAAAACCACATTCAGAGGTGGTTATGTCTTCCCCAGTTTAGTAAATACAATCATACATGATTAGAGTATTGTATCACAGGGACTGCAAACCTCTGGCCCTCCAGATGTTTTTGGACTCCAGTCTACATTTTAGCCCCGGATAAGATGGCAAATGCTCAAGAACATAAGTATAGAAAGCTGTATCACACCAGTGCCCCATCTAGCTCAACATCTTTTTCTCACAGTGGCCAAAAATATGGCTATGAGAAGCCTACAAGAAGGACTTAAGCATTCCCCGGATTTGGGATTGCCTGCAACTGGCATTCAGAAGCACACTGCCTCCAACAATGGAGGCAGAATATAGCCATTGTGCCTAGTCGCCATTGATAGTCTTATCCTTCATGGATTTGTCTAATCCTCTTATAAAGTCATCCAAGTTGGTGGTTGTCACTAGTTGTTATGGAAGCCAATCCCATGGTTTAACGATGCCCAATGACTATGTGGGGACCTGGGTAGCGCTGTGGGTTAAACCACAGAGCCTAGGATTTGCTGATCAGAAGGTGGGCGGTTCGAATCCCTGCAACGGGGTGAGCTCCCGTTGCTCGGTCCCTGCTCCTGCCAACCTAGCAGTTTGAAAGCACATCAAAGTGCAAGTAGATAAATAGGTACCGCTCTGGTGGGAAGGTAAACGGCGTTTCCGTGCGCTGCTCTGGTTTGCCAGAAGCGGCTTAGTCATGCTGGTCACATGACCCGGAAGCTGTACACCGGCTCCCTCGGTCAATAAAGCAAGATGAGCGCCGCAACCCCAGAGTCGGCCACGACTGGACCCTTTACCTTTTACCTATGACTATGTGAGTAAGTACTTTCTTTTCTGTGTTCTGGAGCTTCATTGAATGTCTCTGAATGTTGGGAGAGAGGGAGAAAAGCATTTCTTTTCCCACTTTCTCCACACCATCTCCAAAACATCCTCTGCAGCAGCTCCCACTCCCTAAATCACCCGCACTTTATTTATCTGACCAGGGAAAGTGACCAGAGCTATCCAGTCAAGTGTTAAGGCTAGGGATAGAGTAATCTGTTATCTTCAGTTTCTTTCGATTTCTTACTTTTTTAATCTTAACTTCAGTTCTCCATAGTTCAGCATCCATTGCATTATATATATGTGTGTGTGTGTGTGTGTGTGTGTGTGTGTGTGTGTGTGTGTGTGTGTGAATGAAATCCACACAAAATAATTCAGCATTTTGGTGCACATATTTCCTTATATTGACATATTTTTATGTGTATTTTATGTAAGCTGCTTAGAAGTTTTGATGAATAAGCTGTGTACAAATCCTGTTAAATAAATTGAAAAAGAAATAAAAGAAATAAATAACGTAATTTCCCTCAATATACTGTTTTCCCCCAAGTGGTTTTCCTAACAGAATGGATTTTTGTACATGCCTGCATGGATTCTGCACACAAATATATGCATTTTGAGTGCAAACTTCAAAGAGTAATGTTCCAGTTTGTGTGTTGTTCTGTGAACTAGGTTTATTTGCAGTAAAATGACGACCAAAGTGAGATTCTCCTCCACCCCTAATAGAACAACCACTGCATGTTAATTTGAGCAACTGATGACTATTTATGAATACATGGGGATGGGGGCCTGAAAATGGGAGTTATCATAAAGAGTTGACATCTAATTTTCCTGTGTGGGTTTTGCACTTCTCTGCCTAGTGCCTACCAGTAATGCAGCAAATACTGTGAATCGCATTATAAAGCCATGGGATCATTCAAAGTAATGCTAACAGGTGAATTGCTAATGGGGTGTTATTTATATTATTAGAATACCTTATGCAATTGACACAAAAGGACACCAGTATCAGTAAGAAGGTAGGTGTGTTTGTGTGTGTACAGGAAATGAATGAAGCAATTTTAGCCCAAGTCTTTGATGGTGAAAAAGCCATCTGGGGGGTATTCCTGTCTCTATCTCAGCTGCTACTGCAATCCATCATTTCCTTTTGCACTCATAAATCAATACAAAGTCTATTCCCTTTAGAACGAACTACAAAAGGCTTCATCCTCTTTATTACAATGGGAGGTGAGGAAAGGGGCCGAATTTCATTAAGGAGAACAGCTTATGAAATCATATCATTCTACATTTC
This sequence comes from Podarcis melisellensis, assembly GCF_964234715.1. Classification (NCBI taxonomy): domain Eukaryota; kingdom Metazoa; phylum Chordata; class Lepidosauria; order Squamata; family Lacertidae; genus Podarcis; species Podarcis melisellensis. The sequence goes on along the minus strand of NC_138528.1, from coordinate 24,933,217 downwards.
CTTTTCTCCACCCCCTTGTTTTGACACACTGAAGAGTCAGCTTTAACTTCCCAAGAACAGAAGGCTTTCTCTTCCCTTTTGGAAGGGAAAATACAGACATCAAGAGTACAACCCTATGTGGGTTTAGTTGGAAGTTTGTCTCATTGTGTTCAGTGGTGCTTCCTTTCCAGTTAGAGTCTTGAGGATCGCATCCACAATGGCATTAAATAATCTCTTTGGACAGATGTAGAAAAAATGAGGAGTTGAAGATCAGAAACATTTCTTTTTTTTTTCTGGCTGCAGACTGAGAAAACCAACACGCCAACAAGATTCAGGTAGGTAGCCGTGTTGGTCTGACGCAGTCAAAATAAATAAATAAAATAAAAAATTGTCCAGTAGCACCTTAGAGACCAACTAAATTTGTTCTGGGTATAACCTTTCATGTGCATGGTATCTGAAGAAGTGTGCATGCACACAAAAGCTTATTCCCCTGGTCTCTAAGGTGCTACTGGACAAGTTTTTTTATTTTTTATTTATTTACACCAACAAGAAAAGCGCTGCCACCACCCAGTTAGGGAATTTTCAGAAAACAGCCCCCAAACTGAGCTCGACACAGTTGGATACAACCACCCATTTTCACTATAGAGGCATTTTGGCAGATCCAGATACTTCATGTTTGCCATACGTTTTGTCCACTGCCCCATCAAATGCTTATTTTGGACTCCAGAGCCTTTTCAGGTATCCCCTCCATATGATCAACATCACATGGAGAGAATGGATTTGGGGAGGGGAGGTCCAGGGGCCTGTTGAACAGGAAATAGCCAGGAAGACCCATGGCACAAGCAGAGTTCCACTTACTCTTTCCTTACTTTGGATCCAACAAAAAAGGTCACAAGAATGCTGTTCACCCCATTTGCCACACCCCTCCACCCCTGGGAAAAGAGGAAAGGGGGTATCTCCCTAGGGGAGGACATTATGGCTTGAGGGTGATTTCACCCAATGGGGAGAGGTGGTGGCAAGCTATTTAAGCCTGCTCTGCCAGGGCAATCCTACACAGCTCATTTGGAAGCAAGCCCCATTGAGTTCAATGGGACTTCCTTGCAGGTAAGTGGAGCCTTTGCTTTAAACTGTTTTGCAGACATGATTGCTTAGCAATCTCCTCTTCTGTAGAACACTTTCATTTCATCTTGGATTCATTTTAGAATTTAGCACTCACAAAATGCTACCCCTCCCCCCCAACAACAACACATACACAGTATGGGATCATGAACTGGCTCAAAACCAGTCAATACCACACTGAAGAAAATAAATGTCAGCAGCTTTTTCTCTTTTGATGTAAACACACATAGGAATTCCACTTGTCAATCATAATTGTGTGCATGTGTGTGTGAAGGGGAGAGAATACAGTGGTACCTTGGGTTAAGAACTTAATTCGTTCCGGAGGTCCGTTCTTAACCTGAAACTGTTCTTAACCTGAAGCACCACTTTAGCTAATGGGGCCTCCCGCTGCCGCCGCGCCGCCGCTGCACGATTTCTGTTCTCGTCCTGAAGCAAAGTTCTTAACCCGAAGTAATATTTCTGGGTTAGAGGAGTCTGTAACCTCAAGTGTCTGTAACCTGAGGCGCCTGTAACCCAAGGTAACATTGTAAAGAAATGTAGCCAATTAGCTTTTGCTTTTCTAAAATTCTCAGGACTGCAATCCAGGGTATATTTCCCCCCTACTTGCATTCATAAAATATGTTGTGTAGGTGTTCATGTTTCAGCTGGGACAAAGGTCTCTACTGAGTGCTGCTGGACAAGGTTGGAGGAGAACCAACCTGAGCAGAAAGGAATTACTGGAATAAAGCAGGATGCAGCAACAGGGAGAAGAAGGAGAATATGAAGAAGAAGAAGAAATTTACAGGCAACTCTTCACCAAGTCCTAAAGCAGGGGTCAGCAAACTTTTTCAGCAGGGGGCCCATCCACTGTCCCTCAGACCTTGTGGGGGGCTGGACTATATTTTGGAGAGAGAAAATTCCAATGCCCCACAAATAACCCAGAGATGCATTTTAAATAAAAGGAAATATTCTACTCATGTAAAAACACACTGATTCCTGAACCATCCGCGGGCCGGATTGAGAAGATGATTGGGCTGGATCCCACCCCTGGGCCTTAGTTTGCCTATCCATGTCCTAAAGGGTGTCAGAAAGCTTCCAAGGATAACAGCAATTAATCTGTCAAAATCTGAAAGCACAGCTGAGCCCCTTCTACCTGTTAGCAAAGCCTGATAACTGCCAGAGCCTTGATCCTGAAGAAAAGCATGGAGTTCAAGGGATTATGGCCATGGTTCCCAACATGGGGCACACCTACCACAGGAGGGCAATTTGATTTTTAGGGGGGGGGGCAATTCATGAATGATTTAGACTAAGTTAATTGCCTTTTAGGCTTTCTCCACATTCACTCTGAACAAGAATTATATGTCACAGGGGCGGGGGGATCAGGATTTTAAAGATGTTTAGGTGGGGCATGGCAAAAAAAAAAAAAAGGTTGGGAACCACTGGATTATGGTATGGTTTGAGATTGTGCAATATGACACCTTTCTCTGATAGGGATCTTGAGAAAAAACGAGTAAGCTTGGATGGTTTCTGTGAGCCACTTCAGATTCTTGCCCTGAAAGGTCTCAGCTGCTGTTCCCAAGTACAGAGACTGGAAATTTACCCCCCACCTGCTCAGGGAACTCTACATGGAGTTCTCTCTCTGCCAATATCTGGCAAGTTCAGGGGATGTGGCAAGAGTTCTTGGGCATGAGAGAGTGTTTCATCACAACATGAATAGGAGTCAGGAACAAAAATGGCTGGTGAGATAGGGCAAACAAAAGGACTTCTTCAAACACACAATAATTTACAGACTCACTCAACCTTGCTGATGTGTTCCAAGGGTAAGGAAAACAATCTGTTTGGCACCAGCTTAGCTGCAGAATTTGCTGGAAGGAAGCATGTAAGGCACCATCCATGTGTCCTAGGGACTCCACTCAGAATTTGTGTAGGGTTTACTCCTTGGCCTTTTCTCCTCCTGAAGATAACCCACAAGGCAGCAGAAATTTATGAGCAGTATTTTCCTTCTGCTGGATGGACTACCTTCCCAGGTTGAGGAGTCTCATCTGCCCCTCACTTCCTTCTACAGCACACACAGAAGCTGCCTTGGTGGTTTCTTCACACAGTAGCCGAAGTATATAGCGCCTTATATCCAAAATGCTTGGTGCATGTTAACGTTGGCGACTTGCTTCCTTTGTTGTGACAAAATGAAAATGAAATGGGGTGGGGGTTGTCTTAGGCTTTTAATATTACGTTTAGGGAGTTTGTGACACAAGCTCTTTTGCATAAGCCTGTGTAGAGGAGTATATCAACAGGTCACTGTTGTCTCAGGTCAGGAAGATGCACTACATACTAACAGGGATTTTATGCACCATCAGGAGCAGGGTGATTGATTTAAAAAAACTGGTCACATTTTGCATTCAAAGTAGACTTAGAAGTAGCGTCGAAGAAGGGAAGCATTCAAAATGTTCTAAATAAATCCACTTCTGTCAATAGCCCACACAATACCAAATGACCCCAGGCCTCTTTGCCTGTCAAGTTTAATTGGAGGGAAAGTGCAAGAGAAGTTCAGCTTGAAAAGCTGTGCTTGCGCCATCTTCGGAAGACAAATCATCCAGATGAACTGAACTCTTTCCTTCTGAAGTAGTGGGAGTTTAAAAGGTTCACCCCCCGCTTCCAACTGGCGTTGCCACCAAATTACTAATGCAAGCACATTTTACCTCCAACGTCTCCTTAATGGGAGAGAAAATAAACTATTACTCTGGCCAGCTATTGAGAGGCATTTTAAAATTCAAGCCAAGGAGACTGATCTCCGAAGCTGGGAGCCCCTGTTTGGTTTGATGTACCCATGGAGTGCATCCATGGGCTGCTTCCAAAATTACCTGAATCTAAACCTAAATTAATGGGCCTCCCACCTCTGCAACCAAATGCTTTCTAAAAAGAGTGCTTTCTTAAGAGTTCTCAGTTAGGAGCTATCCACACTGTCATTTGTCCTGTGATTTAAAGTGATTGCAATTCATGTGGATGGTCCCTCAGCCACAGCTTAACCATTTCACAAATATTTTCAGTCCATCCAAACTTTATTTCCCTGCCTTTCCTATTCCTCTCTGCTTAGTTATTTGCTGCTTCGAGGGATGTATTCATTAGTGGATCTTTGTAAATCTATCTATGTGCCTGTCCTTTTAAATTCCTGTGTATTTGTCTATCATGGATGCTTTAGTTGAGATTCCTGCCTCACAGGGGGTGAGCTAGATGAACCTTGGGATCTCTTCCAACTTGACAATTCTGTGATTCTATGATTGTGTGATTGGAACAAGAACTGAAATTTAAAAAAAAAATCCCATGCTTATTGCATGGGAAACACAAAAACTGCAAGCTGCAGAAGAGCAGCTGGGAGTCTCAGTGAGAGCAATGGGAAATGAAAACAAATGTGAAGAATTAAAATTGCATTATAACAATGACATGCAAGGACAGACAGAGTAAAGATCTCTGGTTACAGGGCAGTCTATAAATTCAATAAATAAATAAATAAATATGTAAAGGACAGGAGAGTTTCAGGTTCCAGCCAGCCTGGACCTTCCTCATATGAAATTAGAAGTATATAACAAATATAGAAGTATATAACAAATAACTGAACCATCATGAGTCCTTATGTATTAAGAACATAAGGATTCCACTGGATCTGACCATAGCTCCATGCTGCTTAGCATCCTAGAGAGAGAGACCATCGCTCAGTGGTAGAGAACATGTTTTGTATGCAGAAGGACTAGATCTATGGGTGCAACCATAGAGCCCTGACCTCACCCCTGCCTTTTCCCTACGCCATCCAGATAAGCCACAGTGATGCTGGTGTCAGGAAGTGGCCCCAAGGCACTAACCTACCATATGAGCTACTCCTGCCAATAATTGAATCTAGGACTTTTCTCATGCAAAGCATGTGCTCTAGAATGCTGGACCAGATGGATCCAGCAAAGTTCACATGTTCTTCATACATAAAGGCTCATGGTAGTTTAGTTGTTATATACTCCCAGTTTGATCACCGCCCAAAACGTCTCCTGCTCCAGTGCTTGGAAATTCCATAAACTTCAGAGAAGACACCAGATCCCAGTTTCTTTCAAGAAATGAAAATGGAGTCAGTTCAACTTTGTACAATATGATATTGAAGGACACATTGCTGTTTCTCATTAGCCCTGTTTTCCATGCAATTTCTTTCCCAAATATTGCCTGTTAAAATATTTAAACTATAAATAAAGCAGATACAAAATATTTGCCCCGGGCATGTCTTTTTGTTTTTCATCTTTACATGAACGTCAGTTCTTATCCAAGCAAAGCAAAAGATCTGTGATTTATTTTAAATTAATACATATTTCACTCCACTTTTCAATTAAAAAACCTCCAAGGCGGTTAACAAAACATATTTGAAACAATATAGCATCATGCAACGTTGGGGGGGGGCAGAAAATGAATGAATAACTGCATTCATCAAATCAATATAAGTAGGGAAAGAAATATTGATCAAAGCACATCAGTACCTGCAAGTTTTCATGTGTGGGGCTAATGGCAACTTTAGGTGATTCTAAAACCAAATATTGATCCAAATGGCAAGACTTCCCAACTACGGATGGGTGAATATGTCAGTTTTGGTTTCTCCCAGTTTCTCAATTTTCCAACCTTAAGTTAATTTTGTGGCACTTCAAGGTCTTTAAAAAATATGTAGGAAAATCCCCAGTTTTTCCTAAGATACCCACTTTTTAAATATATTTTCACTAATAAAATGTAACTTTGTACATTATTTTCACTTTTATGTGCATTTTGTGTGCACTTTTTCCTAGTATCCACTTTTCAATATGCATTTTTTTTTTGCCAGAACACTGCATCATAAAATCTGGAAAAATTCATGTATTGGCGGGCAAATTAGGTAGGTTCACATCAAGTGTGAACCAAAAGAATTTCTTCCCCACACCTGCCCCATCCTCATGGTGGAACATATAGTCATGGATCTCCCACTATCTTGGTTGGTTCACCAGAACCTCTGCCTTCCCCCACCCGCAAATTTCTGAGAAATTCATTGTGGGAATTCTTACTGTAGTGTTGCACCATCTTACTTTCAGGAAGGATGGCGGAGGCATTAGGTTCAATCTGAATTTTAATGTGAACCTACCTGAATTTGCACTTTTCAAAACACTTTTCAAACCAAAACAAAGCCATCATTCAAAACCCACGATATATACAAATTTTGTGTGCATAAAAATGCATATATTAGTGAAAACAGCACATAAAATGCATTATGTTAGCCAAAATGGCTTGCAAAAATGTGCCTCTTCTTGGAAATTGCACTAAAATGTTGGTGAATTTTCCTGAGGGCTTAAAAAAAATATATCACAAACTGCAGCAGAAATGTCGCAAATTGAATTTGAAAACTGAGAAACTAGGAGAAACTGAAATGAACGGGTTCGTCTATTCCTGTCCTTCAGTACTGGATTTAGCATTGTAGCCTGCTGGTGCATTGGTTAATGATGGCTGTCAATCAGAATGCTAATGTAATTTCATCGGGCTTGAATTAAAACTAGCCGGAACATTTTGCTAAAGCTTGCCTCATCATTATCATTATCATTATGATCATTATTATGATCATTATTACTGTTACTATTTTGGTCTTGCTTTTGCAGAAAGTGCTTATGCTTCTCTTTGCCGGTGCTCATCCTTGACATGCCACAGAATTTTGGCAGGACTGGAGGAAATTTTATCCCTGCTTTTAGTCAGTGAGTCTAACCTCTGGCCACAGATTACATCCAGGGTGTAAAGAGGAGGGCTTTTTTCCCAGCTCCAAAAGCATGTTTCATTCTTGTGACAGTTTCCTGCATAACCCCCAGAGGAATATGAATACTAAGAAACAGAGAAAAGCTGACATCTTGCGAGTAAATGTAGGAGACCTTTCGTCCTCGGATGTTCCACTGCTGTCATTACAGAGCCTGATATACTGTGGCTCTTCTGTCACTCGCAGTGATGAGTGGTGTGCAATGTCAGTTCAAGACCTACAAGATATGAGGGAAAAGGAATCCTTTGAACATAAATCCCTTTGCATCCAAGCTACACTTATTACCATGCTTTTCATTTATTCAAGGGGGGATAAACGTCCTTATATTTTTGCAAAAGCCTCATATATATATATATATATATACACACACATATACATTTTCCAATTACCCAGTGACATGAGCACGCCCAATTTCAGAGCTGTAAAGAAAACCCTAGACCATTTATTTCCTACGAAATACCTGCTATTTATGGTTGAGTGTTCACCTTGTGTCCTACAAGCGCTTTCTTTATTTAGTTGACTCTAATCTTTAATGCACTGTTTCATTTTAATATTCATATCTCTCTCTCCCCCTGCCCCCCCCCCCGGTGGCATTATGCTTCTCACTCAAGATTGTGAGATGCCTCAAAAGTCCCATGTGGAGCCAAAAGGTAAAGGTAAAGGGATCATTCATTGTGCTATTTGCTATGAATTCCCTAAAGACCCCCAAAATGCAAAAACAACAACCCTCGGCTCTAATATGTATTAATTTTCTTCAAGCATCTGGCTGAGCCTTGGACAATGCTTGAAGAAGACTACTTGAATGTTTAATTTCTTGAAGAATTAATTAAATCAGCATCAGTGGCAGTCAGTGCGGAGAGCGTCTGCCATGTCGTTCATTACCACCAGCCCATCTCTAATTTGCATGTGTGCCTAGTACCCACTACTGTTGTGCTAGAGGAAGTAACAGATCATTTATATAAATTAAAACCAATGGGGGGCTGAGTACTGAACACCATGGAGTATCTTCTGGGCAAGTGGAAGTGTTCTGAGAGTGAAGGATTAAGATTAGCTGCATGGTTTCTCTCATCAAGGTAAGATTTAAATCAATTAATTATCATTTGCAAACTGTTGAATGCTGCAAAGGTTTTGAGGGAAGATAAGATGCTTCAAGAACAGCTAAGTGAAAGCCACTTCAGGTACCAAAATACCCTGTTTTTGTATTTTTTAAAAATGAGAGCAGTATTTACCTCATGAGCCTTGATAGCAGAAACCCTGCACAAGGACTTCTGCTTGTGCAACCAGGTTTTCTCCCCTCTCTTCCCCACGTGTGTGTCCCCCCCCCCGCCCCACAATTGGTGAAGGCGGTTGTGAGAATCCCCAGAATAGTGCATGGGGGGAAGAGAGGATCATTCCAATCAGCAAGCTGAAATTATTGTGTAGATATTGTTGTTGTTGTTTAGTCATTTAGTCATGTCCGACTCTTCGTGACCCCATGGCCAGAGCACACTTGGCACTCCTTTCTTCCACTGCCTCCTGCAGTTTGGTCAAACTCATGTTGGTAGCTTCGAGAACACTGGTCAACCATCTTGTCCTCTGTCTTCTCCTTCTCCTTGTGCCCTCAATCTTTCCCAACATCAGGGTCTTTTCCAGGGAGTCTTCTCTTCTCATGAGGTGGCCAAAGTATTGGAGCCTCAGCTTCAGGATCTGTCCTTCCAGTGAGCACTCAGGGCTGATTTCCTTCAGAATGGAAAGGTTTGATCTTCTTGCAGTCCATGGTCTCCTCCAGCATGGTCTCCTCCAGCACCATGATTCAAAAGCATCAATTCAAGAAGTTGATCACCCTTCTTTATGGTCCAGCTCTCACTTCCATACACCACTTCCATATTGTAGATATAAGTGTCATCATAGCACAGCGTTGAATTCCAATTATCATCTGAGGTGCTTCTATATTTTAAAAAGTTCTGCTGAAATCAGTGGGACCTACTTCCAGTATAAATGCATTCAGGATATGGATGGAACTAAACTTTCTGTTGCTGAACTCACTAAAATGTAATGTTCTACTTGAAATGGAAAAGATACCTTCAAATGGAAAGCCCTTCTGCCTCCACATGTTCCATATTCTGAGACTGGGCTTTTGGGGCAATTCCACCCCAGGTTCTGAACACTGCTCAAATAGTATCTGGTGCCTATATTTATGTCATTTCAGCACCAAGCAAAGGATTGCTATTTCCCCAGGCCTTTTAACTTGATCAGTTTTATTTGGTCTTTATATTATTTTAACGGTGCATTTAGAAATTTAGCTCATTTTTGATGAACCTGTTTTGTTGTACAGTGGTACCTCTGGTTACGAACCTAATTCATTCCGGAGGTCTGTTCTTAACCTGAAACTGTTCTTAACCTGAAGCACCACTTTAGCTAATGAAGCAAAGTTCTTAACCCGAGGTACTATTTCTGGGTTAGCGGAGTCTGTAACCTGAAGCGTCTGTAACCTGAAGCGTATGTAACCCGAGGTACCGCTGTATTCTGGATGTTTGATTTTACTCACCCTGATTATTTGATTGAAAGGTGGGGAATAAATCTCAGTAATAAAGACAGTCCATCAATATTAAGCGCTGAGGGGACAGGAAGTTTTGAAATGGTTCGTTTCATGGCTTCAAAATATGTTAAAGAAATGCTAGGCACAGTAGGTGTTAGATCTCTGCTATAATCTTGGGATCAGACTAGACATGATGCTGGTGTCAGTGTGTCACATGCAGCCAAAATGGCAGGAGCAGGAGCATCCAGCAGTGAGGGCCAAGACTTTGGCTGCTGCTGGGAGGGAGTCGGGAAGGAATTTTGGCAGCATCTTGTTCTCCTTCTGCCAGCAACAACAGTGGCTATGCCAACTAAGAACAACCTGAGTGTGAGATGGGGCAGCATGGGGAGCAACACAGCAAGCTGGCTGGACTCGCCTCATCCTGGGAGCTGGTATTCTAGGAGAAGGAGATAAAAGGTGGGCTAGCTTTGGGTAAAGATGGGTGCATCTGCCCATTTCAGCTTTTCTCAGATTCTCTCTTTTTTCCAGTCTTAATTCAAGTTCTCCACTCTCCCACTTACATCACTGTGCAATGAATAATGTTTTGCATCCAACAAGGTTGTCCTGTTAATGCAAGGATATGTGCTTGTGCAATGAAACTTCACTTCCCCCGTTCTCCCTCCCTCCCTCCCAAATTGTTCTGGGGAGATGGGGAACCCTTAGAACTGATCTGAGAGATCAGTTGTTAAAGAATCAGTTGTTAGAGAAAGGGAGGGCAAGTTCCCTTGTACAAGTTCTTACATTAATGGGTGGATGTTCTTGGATACAATGCACTGTTCATTTCAGAATTGTTGTTGTTGTGGCTTTGCGGTTTAAATGATGTGCTATTTTGTGCATTTTTCTTTTTAGTGGTTGTTAGATGTGCTGAGCTCCTGCTTTGAGGAAGGATGACATATAAGCCTCTTGAATGATAGAAAGAATGAATTTTGCACACCTAGAATAACGTCTGTTTACATTTTACAAAAACGAGTACATGAAGGGGAGGGAAATTTTCACTGGGACCACAGAGTGCAGTGGGGCGGCGGGGGGGCGGGAAGGTTTAACCCTTTGCTCCTTAAGTGCCATCTTGATGAATATCACCTTATGCATACTCCACAATTAGCTTTAGGCAACATCCTTCATTGGGAGGTGCTGTTGTTTTCCTAAAACTAATTTCAGCACAGAGGGGTTATTTGGGGGCGTTGAGGATTGTGATCATTGCTGTGAAGGGAATAATTAAATCTCTTATTGCAGTGCACTGTGACCTGATGCCCCCCGCCCATGTTTGCAAGTCAATAATAATAATAATAAATCCCACATGTGGCTGCTAGCTACACTTGTACTTTCTTGTTTGACCCATAGTTTGTCTTTGCAATAATGTGGCAGATTTGAGACTCTCTTTTTTCATTCATGCTGTGGGTAATTTGCACAGGAGGAAGAGAAATAAATGCTTCACAATGGGTCCAGGGAGCTCTGCATTTGGTTTTATTTTTCAGTGCATTTCTAATGGACATCATCTGTTAGCATCTGCTATTTTCCAGATGTAGCCTATGGTTTTCAAATGTAAGTTAGTAACCAGCAGAAACGTTAAGAGAATGTTGCCCAAAGAACATATTTCTTTTCTTTTCAAATCATGTGCCCATAGGCCATACTGCATCAATAATACTCATAATTTCACTATCAATTTAACTGTCATGTTCTTACAAAGCTCACATTCATTTCAATGGGCTTTGCACAAGGGAACCTCCTGGGGGATGGTACCCATCCATCTGCTGCTACTTATTTATCTATGTAGCAATTTTAATTTGCAAAATGTGCTACCGTGCCGACCCTCAAAAACTCCTCGAGGTGGATTATTATCATTATTTCAAGTCGAGATGGGTAGAAACATTGCTTTCTGTCCCAGAAAATATTTGTCTGTACCACATTTTGTAGAAACAGAGAGTTGAAGAAAGGATTGTGGGCCATCGAGCCCAATTGTATACTCTAGGAATAACTACCGTATTTTTCGCTCTATAACACGCACCCAACCATAACACGCACATAGTTTTTAGGGGAGGAAAACAAGAAAAAAATATTCTAAATGAAACAGTGGATGTATGATTTTTGTGGTTCATGCTGTGGCCACAGACATGTGATCTGATGGTGAGTTTGGGGTAGCCCAATGCAAAAATCCTGAGGATCCATGTGGATCCGTGCTTTGTAACCACGTTTTTGCACCATTGTGGCCCCAGGCAACAGTGGGTGCGTGATTTTTTTGGTGCAGGCTGTAACCATGGATCCTCTGCTCACGACTGTAGCAGATCCCCCCGTCATCCGTAGGCATTCGCTCCATAACACGCACAGACATTTTGCCTTACTTTCTAGGAGGAAAAAAGTGAGTGTTATGGTGCAAAAAATACGGTAACTTATAGGCCACATGCTATATCTGCCCCCCCCCTACCGGTTTTGGGACCCCCAGGATACCACCCCATCCATCTGGTGGGAATTTATTTTCTTTTAGTTTTGCTGAACCACATCATGCTCTGGTAGTATTCTAGCTTTGGTTTGGGTTGTTCTGGCTTAATTTGCTACCACCATCCCATATTGAGAGCCACTGTGGTGTAGTGGCTAGGAAATCAGGGTTCAAATCCCCACTCAGCAAATGAAGCTCACTAGGTAACCTCAGGCTAGTCCCTCGCTCTCAGCCTTGTCTACTTCACAGCATTGTTGTGAGGATAAAATGAGGACGGGGGGGGGGGACTATATACACTACCATGTGATCCTTGGAGAAAAGGTGGAATTTAAATGTAAAAACAAATAATATTAATCCTGGGTGCCAGATCCTCATTGCATGTTGCTTCCTTGCTGAGGAGTGATTCCAGAGGAAGTGATGTACTTCAGGGAGTGGTGGGAGTGGAAGATGGGAAGTGCTTCTAGAGGAAGGCAGACCTTCCATTATCTCTATGGAGGATCAAAAGCCAGTGTTTACTCCCAAGCATGCCCATTCCAGGGAGGGCAACATGAGAAGGATGTCATGTGCCCTTTGATCCCAGCCTCTTCTTCAAGATGCTGGGATGGAAGGGTTCTTCTTCAAGATGCTGGGATGGAAGGGTCCGGCTGTTGCTTAGCCGGACAACCAGGATGTCCAAGCTTCTGCTCCAGTCTGCTGGCTGCCTATCAGCGCCAGTTGAACCTGGTAGCCTGGGGTGGCCACATTTTTAGATTGGCATCTTGGCAGAAGCCACAATCCTTTTCACTATCCTGTAAAAGTTTCAGCCCTCTTGGAGGAAGCTGAAATGGATACACACCCAATATCTGAGCCAAAGTCCACCTACATCTGTAATTAATAGAGTTGTAGCCAATTTCATCCCACATTGTTGTGTTGCCAAGTTTGTTCCTTTATACCATAGCTATAGCACTGTGACTGCAACTAGTCACAATAGCGATGCCCTGGAGTTGTTGGCAGCAGGATGCCTCTGAATACTAGTTGATGGAAATAATGCTGTTGTGCTTGTGGGATTCCCAAAGGCATCTGGCTGGCCACTGTGAGAACATGATGATGGTCCAGATCAGGGGTCAGCAAGGTTTATCTTGCCTGGACTGGATGGGTCCCACGGAGATCCCTCCATGGGCTGGATCATGTAGGACATGGGTGCGTCTGCCCGCGATTTCCGTCTGCGCATGCAGAGACACGATTTCCGGTGCCGCGAAAGCGAGTCCCTGTGCTGTGCTGTGCTGCACCGGTTCAGGGGTGGCTCATGGCCCTGTCAAACGACTTCTGTAGGCCGCTTCTGGCCCATTGGCCTTAGGTTGCTGACCCCTAGTCCAGATGGACCTTTGGCCTGATCCTGCTGGGCTCTTCTTATGTTTTTGTGTTGTTTAGTAAAGTGCTGTCCTTTTAGCTTCCTCCTGTTCACCCGTAGTTTAACTTACAATGATAACTCCAAGGTATGGATTTCTCCTTATTGGTTATTGCAAAATGCTAGGCACATTCATTCTGCCATTTAAGTCACATGAAGACTAACATTACACTAAGTGTCCTAAATGGAATGCTTTTTAGGGAAATTCTAGCTTAAAGCATTTCACTCTGCATATTTTCGATCCCCTGAAGCGATCAAGCAGCATTTATTTGGAAGCTAATTAAATCACTACAATCAACGAACAACTGCTAAACAGCCACTGACATTCTCATGAGAAAGTGCTTAGTCTGGATTTTTTTTCCCCCTGACATGGGGCAACTTCAATCTTCTCCTTCCCCTTTTTAAGGATATCAGCATGAAAAGGGAACAATTTCCCCCAGGAGCTCATCTGTTCTCACTGCTTATCAGCCACCTGAAGTTATAATCCTTTGTTTGTGACTGTAATCATCTCCTCAGAAACTAATTGTGATGTCACAGGCAGAGGATTATGACTTCAGGGGTGGAACAGACAGTGGGAGGAGGTGACCTCTAAAAAAGGCAAGGAGGCTCTTGTCATGCAGATCACTCATCTGCATAAAAAGCAAAAGAGAAGTGCAGCCAGGAAATTGACAAAACAAATCCTTTCTCAAAATGAAAAGTGTTGAACAGGGAACACAGAGCAAGTGGGATTATATCTTTATTTGGGACCCAATAGTCATTGACTTTCAACCCATAGAGAACGTTTCATTGAAGTGGTTTATTTTTTTAAAGGATGGTGCACCAAACTATCTCTCCAGACTTTCATCTTTAAGATCAAGGTACTTAGCTAAAGGACAATGTAAGATAAAGTCTTGAAGTAATAGAATTCAGGAGAAGACTCAACCTGGGTGGTTTAAAAGGGTGATTAGACATGTTCTTGGAGGAGAAGGCTGCTAATTGCCAATAGTCATGATAAATAGATATATAGGTAATGGCTGGTAGCCACTGGTCTGGTAGGGCAGAAGGCAAAGAGGCCAACAATGGTAGAAAACAACTGCACTCTTCCCTCCTGTGGTTTCCAGCAATGCGTATTCAGAAGCATATAACCTCTGACCGTTTCATCCCTTACTCATAAATTTCCCATCACCACCAACAGTGATGTTAATGCTAGCCATAGTCAGTGGCAGAGGAACCCTCTCCGGCACCCAGGGCGGGGCAGCCTGTACAGAGTGCACATGTGTGTCATCCCGTACGGAGTTCGCACACACAGCGACTGCATGGGATGCCACACATGCGCAGTCTGTATAGGCTGCCACTCGTGCACGGCAGCTGTACGGGCTGCCGCTTGCACTGCGACCTTAGAGGCTGGCGCATGAGCGACATCACATACAGACTGCACATGTGCGGCATCCCATATGGAGTGCGCACGTGCGGCAGCCTGTATGGACACCCGTATGGACAGCATGCGAAAGCAGCAGCCCGTACAGACACTGCGCGAATGGCGCCCATATGTACTGCATGCACCCTCGGCCACTCTACAGCCGAGGGGAGGCAGGGGCCATCTTGTCACACACACTCCCAGAGTGGCACCTTGGGCGGACCACCCCCTTGGCCCCCCACTCCGTATGCCCCTGGCCACAGTTGGCATCAAATCAATCTTTACAACAAGGATTTGGAACCTGTGGCCTTCCAGATATGGCTAGACTACAGCTCCCATCAAACCCAGGCACCCTAACTTGGGGGACAAGATCTCAGCCCAAAGTTGTGCAAGAGCCCCAAGTGGCCATTGTGCTCTCATGGGGGGAAACGGGATGTCCTGGTTTTTTTCCCAGGGCACTTGATAGACATACAAGATCACTGGGGAGCAGAGGGTTCAGGCTATCCCCCAGCACACTAAGCATAATCAAAAGGACTGTTCCTGTGTCGCTATTAGCCAAGCAGTGTGGAGACAGTAAACATGGTTGTGTTGGCTCTCAGCACAGTCAAGTTTGCTGTCCCTAAACTGCTGGGCTAGAATTTCCCGTGACATTTGTGAGGGAGGAAAACAACTCTATCAATCTCCCCTGAGGATTTTAACTGTCATCAAGTAAGCTCTCTGAAGGAAGCATTGTGTGGCAGGGACTCTCCTGTCCTCCTGGCCTGGACACCATTGCTTGCTTTGCTCGTGGATCTGATCTGGAAGTCAGGGAAAGAGTACTGTGGCGATCACACAGGGTCCCTGGACATTTGACGGTCTATTGATCCCTGTGCCCCCACTGTGATTGCTTCCCCGCTGCCACCAACCCACTTCTTTTGGGTACACACGGAGTCCAGACAGTTGTTAACATTAAACCAGACAAACAAGTTTATTTTATAAGCATTAACAAGTTTATGGTTTCAGATAATTATTCTTGTCAGTTTCTTAATCTTAGTTTCTTTACCGGCCTATACCTTCCTAATAACTTCTAACTGATTATCCCAACTGTCTATCTGACTCCTCTTAACAGATTCTCTCACTCTCTCAAATCAAACTATCCCAACCCACAGACTTATCCTCCCTCTCTCTACTCTTAACACCCGACTGACTCCTTCACAACTCTAACTCTAACAACTCTAACTCTAACTCCAAAATTCTAACTCTAACTCTAACTCCTCTCCTTGGGTTCCCACTTGCCAATCCCTTCACACTCATTTAACCCTTTCCTTATGACCCAGCATGATGTCACCTAGGAGGGCAAACACCACAAGTACTTCTGGGAAGTGGGAGGCCATTCAGTGGCAGATCTTGGGGGGCTGTCTAAAATTTCAGTGGTGCCCTGTGCAATGCCAGAATTTGCTTTCCTCCCTTCGCATCTCGCCTTCCATTCTACATCATAGTTGTGGTGCCCCCTGCAGCACCCCTGAGGCTCTGTGCCTGGTGTAACTGAACCGGCTGTGCTCCCCTAAATCTGTCTCTGGGCCACTACTAACATTGATGAAGGATTGCTGCTCTTCATGGCATGATGAGATGTTCAGAGGTCTGGAGAGTGGCAACACACAACACAAGAACGGGCCTTTTCTACTTGCGGAATGCTCTCCCAAAGGAAGCTTTGTTACTTATCTTTAGGCGCCAGGTCTTTGGCTAAACAATCTATGGCCTTTTAAACTGTGGGGGCGGGGTTATTGTGTTATTTGTTATTACGCTGTGTGCTTTTGTGTACTGGAAACTGCCTTGAGATTCTCAGAAAAAGGCTGGTATATAAATTTAATAATAAAAAATGAAGACCCTTAAGAGCATATGCTTGAAATTGTCTTAGCCTCCCCTGCATTTTTTCCTTGGGTGCCATGTGTTTTTGAATTTTAAACCTGAAGGCATGGAGCTTCTTGATACTGATGTATAAATGCCATGAATAAATAAAATAACAACTAAGCTGCATGAGGACTGTGACCTTCGCTATATCAGGAGTGCTTGGGAGGAAGGAGAAGGGTTTTGTGTGTGAGAGAGAGAGAGTCAGTGTGGGGGAACCTTATACTGCCACTCCTGGGGACTTTGGGGAGAGAGAATAAATGGCAACTGTCAGTGCAACCTGTAATATGTGGGCCTCCCCATTGCAGGTGATTTGACAAGAAGCAGGCTTTCAAGAGGTCTACTGTAAAACAATAACATCTCGGTAAAGGTGACCCTTTTTTATCATAACGTTTTTTTCTTCCTCTGGCTGTACAACCAAAAGCACAGGGGATCAAGTTTTATATGTGTTGAAAAGGTGCACTAAAAATACTGTTTGGTTTCTCCCAGGTACTATATAAAAGGCGAAGGCAGCCACAGTTTTCTTTTGTGGCATAATGGACATGCTTACAGAAAGCCTACATGCCTAAATGCTAAAGAAAACTCCCATTTTAAGACGTGAATGTGCTTCTTTTGAGAAATGGTTTAATTTTGCCTTATGTAATCCTAAATGTTATACATGCTGGTTTTATCGTAATGCTCTCCCAGCATTCCTCCTGACCTTTTATGTATTCTGAAATTGCTGCTAACTAAAATCTGTTTCCATTTTAATCTCGCTAATTACAATTATTCCAAGGCACAGCACAGCAGACATAATGCTCACTGACACACTCGTACAAAGCAGCGAAATAAGAATGCATTTGTTATCGGAATGGAAACTTAAAATTCTTTATCACTCTGTTTTATGCATGCAGAGGTAAAAATAGCATTTTATAGCTTGTTGTAATTCTTCTTCCTACATCTAAAGTAAACAGTATTATTACCAGGCACCTGGTATTTTTTTTAATGTGCTAATGTTCTACAGTCTTTATCTTGTTTGACTTCACAATAACCCCATGAGATAGCATTGTTGTTTTACAGATGGAGACATTAGGGAGGTGTTAACTCCCACTGAGAAATTTCACTATTCTTTTTAATTCCCTCGAAAGTTCTCCAAACAAGGAGGTACCTGCAGGTTTATTGGGACACTTTGCATTAGGCAAAACTCCTTTCAACAACACAATCAATGCTGCTGTGGTTGTTGTTCGTATTATTTGCCACCAAATAAAGTGGCAAGGCACTTTATAGACTAAGTCCCATGGGACTTAGATTGTGTACACACAATACATTTAATGCACGCTCCTTAAAAATCCTAGGAATTATAGTTTACCCTCCCCCAGAGCTGCAATTTCTGGCACCCTTAACAAACTACACTTCCTGTGATTATTTTTTTGGGGGGGCACTAGAGACTGTGCTTTAAATGTGCTCTAATTATATAGTGTGTATGCAGCCTTAAGGTGTCAGGGACTAGGCAGAGGAGCAATGGTGGAGACCACCTCCCCAGCCTGACCCTCCCAGAGAAGAAGAAGAAGACAGTTCAGAATTACTACCGGGGTTTGAGGGAGGTCACAGCTCAGGGGAAGAGGATGGGGGAAGTTGGGAAATAATGGGAGAGGAGGATGAGGCGAAGCCGGAGCCGCAGCTGGCTGACACGTTATCACTAGAAAGCATTCTAGTCCCACCATCTCCCAGAACCTGGCGAGCCTTAAAAGTAGGAGAGCAAAGGGCTCAAAGGCAGATGGCCCTAAGCAGCAACCGTAGGGTTGGTGTTGTTGTTGACGAATGAGGGAGCAGGAGAGAAGAGGCGTGGAGGTTTACTCGGAACAACACCACTATTCCAAGAGGTTGCATTCCCAAGCCTCTCTCTGTAAATATTGAATAAAAGCAGATGGTAAGGACTTTTCCTTGTCTTATCCGTTCCTGGCAACCTGCCGCGGGGGTTGGTTCCTCTGCTGCCTGACATAAGGTGGCTTACTTTCAAGAAAATAGATAACATTGTACTGTGACCATTCAATCTGTCTACTGAGTAATTGGTTCCATTCTCACTAGATCTTATTCCCAGCTAGGTGTGTGTAAGATTGCAACCTAGATAATTGTGGTGGAGCAGGAACAGGTCACCATTCTGAGAGGTTTGTAAAATGCCAGCCAAATCTCCCACATCCCTGCCCACAACCAGAAACTCAGCCACAGAGACCTGTGAATTATCTAAGTTAAATAAATAAATCACACAATTTAGAAATAAACCATACAAGTTATAAGCTGTGACACATTTCCAGATGGAATCTCTTGTAATCCAAACCTACACATATGCCCCTTTTGCAAAAGCAGTCATACTTTGAGTGTTGTTAGCCTGGTGTTCCTACTCCTTGGCCTGAATTTCAATTGTTGCTGTCTGACAATGTGGTAAATGAATGTATATTGGTAAATGAATGAATGAATGAATGAATGGTTATTCTTAATTACCCACCTTTCCCACCAAGGTTCCTGGGTGGGTTAGAACAATTAAAACAACTTTCATTTTACAGCTGCAGAAATAATAACCATTGCTAACTGGACAGTGTTCTTTAGTGCACCTGAGGGCAGCAGGCTAGTTGAGGGGGTGCAAGACTGGTTGTGTGGGGCAAACACAGCTGTGATCTCCAACATGGGAGAGTGGCCAATGAGCTGAGAGGGTTTGGGGTTGGTTTCTTTGTTTCCTTTTTCTTTTTGGTTGGGGACTGCCTCTGCTGCTGCTCAGCATCTGCTGCCTGAGGCAATTGTCTCAACATGTCTAATGGTAGGACCTTCTCTTTTCTTTCTGCCCATGAATAACTGGTTGGCATTGTTAAAGCTGGCAGGGCCAATTTTCTTGATCAAGATAATGTTTGTGCTTCTCGGTTGAGTGATGGAATTATTTCATACAACCCTTGAAGCTGTATGTGACCAGGAATCACACAAACAAGTCTGTTTTTATACACAGTCATAATTCCAGTGAGTAAGAACCTAAAACAGCTGTGCTGGATCAGGCCCATCTAGTCAAGAATCAGGTTCTCACAATGGCCAGCCTTACACCAATGGGAAGCCCACAAGTAAGGCACACAGAGATGCCACAGAGTATCTTTGTTGAATTGGGAGAAAGTGGTTGTTTCGGCCATGGTGGATGGTGTGGTAGGGTGGAGACACTTACCTGACTTCCCAGCAGGTGAGTCACTGCTTTCTACTGGAAGCAGGAGATGTGAAGCAGCAGGGAGGGTGTGTTGATTTTGCAGAGTCCTTTGCACAGCAGAAGAATGAGTAGTACATGCCACAGGCTTAGTTTCAGTTTATTTACACTTCAATGCTGAGAGATTACAAGCAGGCATCTTGCCTCTGCTAGAGCAGAGAAGCAAATCCCTCTATCCTTGGAAATGCCGAGAACTCCGAGAGAACTGTGAAAAACAGGAAACCAGTGTACGTCACATCCAGTCTCCTCTTCCCGTGGGAAAAGCAACAGTGCATTGACTGTGGAATGTAAACAACCTGTCTCGTGACAAGCACTTCGCTGCACAGAGAAGAAAGCAGAAACCAACATCCTCCCCCTTTCTGTGAACATCACTGGGCAGCGTGTTCGTACAATATCAGTACAAACCCAACTTCTGCACATAGGTACAGTGTTGATCCCTTGATACAATCTTGGACAATACATCAGCAGGAATTTCATTACCTGGCATATAGGACACCGTTACGAGTCCCTTCTGAATACATTCCCTAGCATGTTGCAATTTCAATTGCAAGTGCTTTGTGCTTTGCTTACAACCTTCAGACTTCAGCAAAGCCAAACATGCTTTGTTGTCCTGGTAAACCTGGATTGGACATTTGACAGGAATTTTCATGTCTTTGCACAATTGTAACAACCATTCACAATCCTTAAGTGAATAAGACAGTGCATTCAGTTCAGCTTCACAAGTGCTTAAGCTAACTGTTGTTTGCTTCTTGCATGACCAATCAAATAGACCCTGATTGTACATATAGCAAACTCCAGACGTACTTTTCCTGTCTGTAGTGTCACTTCCAAAACTTGCATCTGCAAATATCTCAAGACCACCAGACTTCTGATTGTTAAATCTCAGTCTGTAATGCATAGTGCCTTTCAAATAGCGCACTATGCGTTTCAGAGCTTTCCAATCCTTAACACTAGGATTGTTGACTTGTCTGCTTAGCAAATTACAGCTAACAGCAATGTCAGGTCTTGAACATCTGGCAATGAAGTTTAGCTTGCCTAGCACACTTCTGTACAGTGTAGTGTCAGAAAATGCTTCTTCAGTGTCATCTACCTGATAACCTGTTGTCATCGGTGTGTCTACAGGGGTAGCATCCATCAGGTTTAGTTTGCTTAACACATCAGCAATTTTCCGTGACTGGTGTACTAGAATGTTACCATCTCGATCTCTCTCTATTTCAGAGATAGGTAGTTGTTTACCTCACCAAGATCTTTCATGTCAAAGTGCTTTTTCAGTTGAGCTAGGGCGTTATTGTACATTGTGACATCTTCCCAAAAGAATAAGATATCATCAACATAAAACAAACAATACAGTTTCTTTTGCCCCCTCCTCTTTGACAAATACACATGGATCAGCTTTCCCTTGCTGAAAACCTAGAGAAAACAATACTTCAGTGAGCTTTGTGTGCCAACACCGTGCACTTTGTTTGAGACCATAAAGGGATTTCTTCAGAGCACAAACAAATCCCTGTTTTACCTGTACGCCATCAGGTGGAAGCATATAAAGTGATTCACCTAGAGATCCGTACAGAAAAGCTGTATTCACATCATGGTGACTAATGTGTAGATTCTCCTCTGCAGCTAGCTTGAGCATAAGCCTAATGCTCTCATACCTCACTGTGGGTGAGTAGGTCTCGTGATAGTCTTCACCTGGTACCTGTGCAAAACCTCTGGCTACCAATATGGCTTTGTGTCTGACTATCTTGCCATTTTGATCAGTCTTCGCTTTGAAGACCCATTTGCTTCCAAGCAGTTTCATTCCTGGAACTACTGGAACAAGCTCCCATGTTTTGTTCCTTTCTAAGGAATCAAGCTCAGCCTTCATGGCATTTAACCATGGCTCAGCTTCCTTTGAATCCAAATCCTGGATTTCTTGGAAACTTGAAGGTTCAAATACCTTCTTGGAGCTTTTAACAGCTGTTATTGCTATCTTAGCAAACTCATCAGCAAATCTCTGTGGAGGTCTGCCTTTTGTGGCTCTTTGTGACCTACGAATTAGCCTTAAGTCTTCAACACTTTCCTCTTCCTTCTTAGGAGAAAAGTGACCTATTGTGAACAATGGTTCTTCCAATTCTTGATCAGAGCTTTCAGAGGGTCGCATAGAGGCTTTCGCACTCTTGAAATCCTCTGAATCATCCGATTCAGTTTCAGACTCAGAATCAGAACCTTCATCAGTGGGTGTGGGTTGTTGTGGCTGCTTTTGCTGTTGACTATCCTCAGTCTCATCACTGTCATCAGGATAACATTGGAAAATTCCCACATTCTCCCCCCACTTTGCATTGTACTCAACACTTCTTGTGAGCTTAATTGTCTTAGAGTCAGACATCATTATTCTGTAAGAACCTTTCTGATAACCTAGAAAGATACCATGCAATCCACGCTTGTCTAGCTTGGAGCTTTGTGATGAGTGAACCCACATGTCAGAACCAAAAATTTTCATGTGTTTGATGTATGGTTTCTTGCCAAACATCTTCTCATAGGGGGTACAACCAATCGCTGAAGATAACCTGCGATTATAACTGTAAACAAAACACGAGAGAGATTCGGCCCAATAACTCTCTGGAAGATTTGCATCATGCAGCAAGGTTTTTAACCCTTGAAGCAATGTTTGATTTGCCCTCTCGCAAAGTCCATTCTGCGATGGCGAGCGAGGACTAGACAAATCGTGTTGAATTCCTTTCTCAGTCAGAAAAGCTTCAAACTGCTGAGAAGTGAATTCCCCCCCCCCCCCGCGATCAGTGAAAAGAATCTTTATCTTCTTACCATGCACATTTTCCAACCAAGCACAGAATTCCTTGAACCTTGGAAAAGCCTCTGATTTCTGCTTGAGATTGTACACATAAATATACCTGGAAAATGCATCAATGAGAACCATGAAGTACCTGTTCCCACCCAAAGAGGGCGCTAGTGGTCCAACCAAATCAGCATGAACAACCTGGTATGGTTCTGTAGCTTGCCTACTAGACACCTTACCTTTCGCAGCCATTTTCACCTTGTTTGCTGCGCATGCCTTGCACTTCATGTGGTACCTGCAGGGTTTAATAGTCATACCTTCAACCAAGGCAGGCATTTTAGATACTGCCTCAAAATGCAAATGACCAAATTTCCGATGAAAATCATGAATACATTCTGCATGCAAACTTTTGTTAGAACCTGCAATGCAACAAGTTTCATCCTGCACAACATCATCATAATACAAAACAAACAAACAAACGATCAACATATTCAGCATGCAATACATAATCATTTTTCTTTGTGATGGTGCACTTCTTGTTCTTGAAGGAAACATCAATGTTCCGTTCATTCAGCTGCGCAACGCTGAGTAGATTATGTTTGGCGTCTGGTACAAAAAGCAAATCTCGTATCGATAAGTCCAAACTGTGAAGAACAGTTCCGTAGCCTTGACTGGGGATCGTGTGACCATCCGCCTGGTGAATCGCACCTTCCTGCGGTGTAAAAGACACGAACAGTCGCTTATCGTTGCACATGTGATGCATTGCAGCTGAATCCACTACGAAGAAAGATCTAGACGTCTTCTGGACCTTTGCAACCTTTGGTGTGAAGCGTGAGACCATTGCCTTGTGCTGCATTGTCCTGGACACCGGACCTTTGCCTTTGCTTTGGCCTTTTCCACGCGATGAGCTTTCGCTGCGCTGCTCTGTCTTGGCACTGGGATATTTGCATTCCCTCTTCATATGGCCTAGACGTCCACACGAGTAGCATTTCACTGCCTTCAAAGCTTTGGCGCCATCTGGTGGTTCCACTGCACTCTGGGATGACGTCTGTGAAGACTCCCCCTTACCCATGCAGCTAGCACTCTGGCGGTCTGCTTCATTCTGAATCATGGCAGTATCACAGGCTACTCTGTGTGGCATCAGATTCCCCACTTGCATCAGCCAGCCTTCTGCAGCTAGCCATCATGACTCTGGCATTAGCCTTCTGCATCATCTCTGCTGCTTTAAATCAAGCTGCTTTATACAAGCTGCGTCTGCTGCTTCAAACCTCATTCCAAAGGCACTTTTAAAAGTTACTTTCGGTTTCCCAGCCATCCAAGCCTCCACGCTTGTGCCGGCGGCTTTAAAAGTTCAAAGTCCAGCCTTAAAGCCATTAATTAGGAGCTGGCAGGCTGCCCGGAGCATGAGCACATACCTCTCAATCAATCAACTTGACGCGCAGAGAAGATAAGACCGGTCCGTTTCTCTGTTCCTTTGCAGGAACTCCGACTCGACCTCCGGAGCCCATCCGTCAGATTGATCGCGTTTTTCTGGGCCCATGACCAAAAGTGTTGATTTTGCAGAGTCCTTTACAAAGCAGAAGAATGAGTAGTACATGCCACATGCTTAATTTCAGTTTATTTACACTTCAATGCTGAGAGATTACAAGCAGGCATCTTGCCTCTGCTAGAGCAGAGAAGCAAATCCCTCTCTCCTTGGAAACACCGAGAACTCCGAGAGAACTGTGAAAAACAGGAAACCAGTGTACGTCACATCCAGTCTCCTCTTCCCGTGGGAAAAGCAACAGTGCATTGACTGTGGAATGTAAACAACCTGTCTCGTGACAAGCACTTCGCTGCACAGAGAAGAAAGCAGAAACCAACAGGGTGGAATGGTGAGAATACAACAACAGGAACACAAGTTTGGCTTAGCTGGTGCATCTGCACCCCACCAATGTCACCACCATCTTGCTCCTCCTGGTAAGCAGCATTGACTCAACTGCTAGGAGGTCAGCAAGTGCCTCCATCCTACCACGCAATCTACCACTGCAGACACAACCAAGCCACGCCCCAATTCAACAAAGAAGTTATGTGGAAGCAGGCATCTGTGGGCTTTTACTAATTGTCTTCCCATAGGTATCTGGTTGGACGCTGTACGAAAACAATGTTTGACCTTTGACCTGACCCAAGAAGAGCTTCTTAGGCTCTTAAGCTCTTGATGGTTTCAGGACTGTGTATCTTCTGCTGTGTGCCAGTAATATTACTGAGGCTTGTCTGCCAAGCCTATGGAGACTGCCTATCTAAACACCTCTCATCACATTAGAATTGCAGAAACAAAAACGGCAGAAACATCTGAAAACTGAAGCCTTTCCTAGCATTTCTCTACACAATTATTATTTGCAGAAAATATACTTCGAGACATTTACTAGTGCATTATGAATTACCATCAATAATTAAAACTCAGCTGTAATTGCTAGAGTACATGACCAGAATACATTTTGCAGTGCAATTCCTTTGCTTTCACATTGTTTATTTATCTGCAGGCTAATCCACCAACTTATTAAATGGAAATTGGCCTCCATGTTGGGGTGTGATTCAGAAAGATTCTGCTATATTAAAAAAAATAATAGATTATTTAAATGTGTGATGGGAACTTAATGTTCAATAACTGTACTATGGTTTCTGATATTTAAATGTTTCAGATTTGATTACATTGCTTGATTTAAACTAGAGGCAACAAACTCACATCTTTCTATTATTTTCCCCTTGCCCTGCAATGTCATTATTTATATCTTTTTCGCCCCAGAATGAGGCACTGTATTTGTCATCAAACGTAGGATTTTACTCCCCTTGGTATTGTCGGATTCAATCTGCCAGAACCATTAAGAATGTGAATGCCCAAACCAGTTTTTGTGTTACTTTATTTTTCCATGTACACAACAGACAGCCCAGACTTCTAATCATTTAAGCTCAGGACTACTTAAATTTAAATAGAGGATGTTGCCAGGCTAAAAAAAAGTCTGCCTCAGAGGATCAGTGTAATGGTGCTGGTGATTAACCCGAAACATTTTTGTCATATGAGAACTTGAACTGATTTATTTCAATGGCCTAATTCATACAGCAGCAGAGCCAATAGCAGTGGTGGTAGGAACCACCACAGAGTGCTATATTCTATCATCTATCTATCATCTATCTATCTATCTATCTATCTATCTATCTATCTATCTATCTATCTATATCATCTATCTATCTATCTATCTATCTATCTATCTATCTATCTATCTATCTATCTATCTTATCTATCTATCATCTATCTATCTATCTATCATCTATCTATCATCTATATCATCTATCTATCATCTATATCATCTATCTATCATCTATATCAGCTATCAGCTATCTATCATCTATCTATCTATATCTATCTATATCTATCTATCTATTTATCAACTATCTATCTATCTATCATCTATCTATCTATATCTATCTATATCTATCTATCTATCTATCTAATCTATCTATCTATATCTATCTTTATCTATCTATCTTATCTATCTATCTAATCTATCTATCTATCATCCATCTATCTATCTATCTATCTATCTATCTATCATCTATCTATCTAATCTATCTATCATCTATCTATCTATCTATCTATCTATCTATCATCTATCTATCTATCTATATCTATCATCTATCTATCTATCATCATCTATATCTATCATCTATCATCTAACTATCTACCGTCTGTCTGTCTGTCTGTCTGTCTGTCTATCTATCTCA
Source organism: Podarcis melisellensis (assembly GCF_964234715.1). Classification (NCBI taxonomy): domain Eukaryota; kingdom Metazoa; phylum Chordata; class Lepidosauria; order Squamata; family Lacertidae; genus Podarcis; species Podarcis melisellensis. The sequence goes on along the minus strand of NC_138528.1, from coordinate 24,906,933 downwards.
TCTATCTGATATGAAATCTACAGCAATCTACTGTTGTTGGACTCCAAATGTCATCAACCACAGCCAACATGGCCAATGATTAGGGATACTGGAAGTTGAAGTCAAACAACATTGCCCTGGTCACTGGTTCCCCATTACCAGAATATTATGGAAGTATCACAGAAAGCAATAGGAGAATCGATGTCCATTTCCTGCCTAAGCCTATCATATCAAGCTACTACTAGAAGGCTGAGAGGCTGTTGAATGGCCATCTGTCATGGGTGCTGTAGTTGAGATTCCTGCACTGCAGGGGGTTGGACTAGAAGACCCTCAGAATCCTTTCCAATTCTACTATTCTATGATAAGCATTTTAAGGGAATTGCTGGCAGAAAGAAAAGGGTCACATTAAGAAACTCTAAGTTATTCTGGTAGGAAATTCCATAGACTATGAAATATATATAAAAAAGCAAATACAAATATCTAAACCAGTGTTTCCAAAAACACTAGTTTAGATTATAGTTTCTCACTTAAATTTACAGTCTTAGATTACAGTTTCTCACTTGATTTTCAAAACAAAACAAAAATCTCCTTTCCTGGGAGTGGTGGAGGCATATCGCCACTAGTGCACATGCATTTCAATGTGTGAAGATATATATATATACTACAACACAATATAGTTTATACCCTTCTATTTTACATGCCGATGGGGCTTATTTTTAACTGCTGATAACATATTTTAGCACTCTGGGGGTTTTCAAGTATGTCAGTTTGTTCAGCAAATGGAATGAATGCACACCATTCTAGATTTTGAGGACCAAACTAGACATGACATTGTTCGCACACTTAGCAATTACTTAAAGGCTTTTTAAAGTGAACTGGTGGCCTGCTGGCTTGATCTAGACTGGGAAAGGAGACCTCAGCTGTTTCCCTTGCATTATCATTCTGATCCAGTTTAGGCCTCAAGCACATACTATTTGCACTAGGGCCAGAGTTCTCATTCGGTCCAATAGGAATTTAATTTCCAATGCAATTAGCAGAGACCAGGACCCTGATGCTGACCAGGACAACAGGATGGGGCAAAAGGGTAAAAAACCAATGACGAGAATGGGATCATGTAGGTTCAGTTGTAAGCAAGCACAGTTTGTGACACTCTTCTATATAATTGCTTGTCATGAGTCATAGCTGCTAAGGCATCTGTCTTAACTTCCAGTTTCCCAGATTTTCAGTGCTTGAAACATGAGATAACCTGATCTTAAAATTGTTAGATTATTTTTTTAAAAAAGAATATATCAATATTTACAGTGACTTGGCTATAGTGGTTCAAGCATTGCTAACCTCATGGCTAGACTACTGTAGTGTACTCTCCATGGTGCTACCCTTGAGGCTGTTTGGGAAGCTGCAGCAGAATTCTACAGCCTGGATGGTATTGAGCATTGGCTACTGACCACATATAACAGCTTTGTTGAGGGAGCTGCACTAGCTGCCATAATAATAATAATAATAATAATAATAATAATAATAATAATAATAATTTATTTATACCCCGCCCATCTGGCTGGGCTTCCCCAGCCACTCTGGGCAGCTTCCAAAAAAATATTAAAATACTGTAATACATCAAACATCAAAAGCTTCCCTAAACAGGGCTGCCTTCAGATGTCTTTTAAAAGTCTGGTAGTTGTTGTTCTCTTTGACATCTGATGTGAGGGTGTTTTCCACAGGGAGGGCGCCACTACCGAGAAGACCCTCTGCCTGGTTCCTTGTAACTTGGCTTCTCACAGTGAGGGAACCGCCAGAAGGCCCTTGGTGCTGGACCTCAGTGTCCGGGTAGAACAATGGGAGTGGAGACGCTCCTTCAGATTTATTGGCTTTTAGTATATAATACTCTAAAGAATCTGTGCCCAATGTACTTAAATGACTACCTTTTCCCCTAGAGCATCCACTGCTACTCCACCCTCTGGACCTTCAGAAAGTTAGTTGGTTTGGAATGGGAGAAAAGAGAGGTGGAGGAAGATCCAGCACTTAAGCATCTGGGATACTTTTGTGAGCAGTTCAGTGAGGAAGGGTCATACCTTAATGTTAGAGCATCTGCCTTGCACAAAGGAGGTCCGAGGTTCAATCCCTAGCATCTCCAGATAAGGCCTGAAGACACTAGCCTAAACCCTGGAGATCCATTGCCAGTCATTGTAGACAGTACTGAGCTAATGAGCCAATGGTCTCACTCTGTATAAGGCAGTTTCCCATGCTATGATTCTATAAATGTAATAAGATGGAATCTTCTAAGGTTAAACTTTGGGGTGGTCATGTATTCATATTACAGATCAACCTGTATCCTACATTTGCTAGTCAGTGTGGTATAGTGGTTAAGAGCGGTAGTCTCGTAATCTGGGGAACCGGGTCCGCGTCTCTGCTCCTCCACATGCAGCTGCTGGGTGACCTTGGGCCAGTCACACTTCTCTGAAGTCTCTCAGCCCCACTCACCTCACAGAGTGTTTGTTGTGGGGGAAGAAGGGAAAGGAGAATGTTAGCCGCTTTGAGACTCCTTCGGGTAGTGATAAAGCAGGATATCAAATCCAAATTCTTCTCTTCTTCTATATTAATTTTATTCCATCCCCAGGGCTTGCTTCTTTGCTAAAGTCTTGTTTAGCCATTTCTCCACATCCCCACTTGACTCCCCCTCCCCCCATTACAAACTTTTAATTTTCCAAGCCCAGCCCTGCCTGGCCCCACTGCAGAAAGTGTGCTGCAAAGGCAGGGAATCCATCACTTGGTAATCACCTGCCGTGCGACTGATGCTAAATATAGTTTCATTTATTGTTCTGAATCTATATATAGCACCAGCCAGAATCTCTTTCAGGATTTCTTCACTCTGTTACTTTGTATGTCTATTGCATTTTGGCCATTTTGTCTGTTAAATGGCCAAGAGAATTTGCTGACAAGATCAGAGTGATGGCATTATCCAATCATGCTCATTCTAATAACTGGAGAGGAAGATTGCTATGAATATAAGCTTCAGCTTATATTTAGAAGATCATTTGAACTCTCTCAATGGGAATATAAAATGACTGGCCAATCAGGAGCTAGGCACTGACTCCTGGAAGAGACATTTTGACACTGACATCTTCATTGGATAATCTCCCTGTGGTTCAGCAAACACACCCTGGCAAAGAGCTGCACTGTTAATGATCAGAGATGGTGGGAGTTTAGTAAAGGCCTGTATATGTGACCATATGTCTCTGATGACAGTAAGAACAAAGCAGCATTTAGGAGCGGGGGGCTATTTTGTTTGCATAAAGGGAATGAAAAATAAACTTACTAAATGGGGTCTTTCCTTGGATCAATGAGTTTGTTAAACTGCAGTTTTCATTAAACTTCATCCAGAAGCTTCCACATTAGTATTGAAATGGATGCAAGGAGAAGATCAGGATTATGCCCATTCCTTCTGTCTCTGCCCTCTATGCATTCAAGGTTTCATTTACACTGATGCCTAAACATGCACATTCACATGAATAAACATGATCCATACCATGCAAAAAAAAAAAAAAATGGGAAGATATGGACAGTGCTATTTTCCTAGAAAAGAGGTGCTGGAACTCACCATGAACACCTCCCTTGTTCTCCTCCAATGGTAATGGAGCCCTCCTGAGAAGTGCTGGAACTGAGTTCCGGCTGGAAAAAAATCCCTGGATATGGATCAGATAAACAGAAGAACTTAAGAAGAGTTCTAAAGACCCATCTAGCCTGGCATCTTATCTTCAGAATGGCTGACCAGGTGCCTATGGAAAGCCTTCAAGCAGGACCTCACTGCAACAGTAACTCTCCCCTCCTGAAGTTTCCAGTAACTGGTACTCAAAGTGTAGTCGGCGGGGGCAGGGGATCTGTGGCCCCAGGCATAAATTTCTGAGGGGGCAAAAACAGGTGCCCCCATGACAGGTTCTTTCATCTAGGCCAGGGTCCGGGCTGTGCTTTTGGGGCTGGGGTAGCACCACCTTCTTCTCATCACGACTGGTGAAGGGACACCTACGCACGCCCTGCCCCTGGGCTAGCCAAGAGGGAGGGAGGGTGCTACTACCACCTACCTAGGAGGGAGGGAGGAAGAGAAAGGTGAGAAAGCACTGCCAGAGCCACATGTGTTTCCCAGAGCGCCTTGCTGCAAGGACAGGAAGACGAGGCGACACAGCGGTGCTCCTGGCTTCATATTTCTCTGCCTTATCTCTGCTCCCAGGTTGGGGCTAGTTTGCAAGAAAAGACTCCCATGATTAGACACCAGCCAGCAAAGGCTCTGACCACTGCCCTGTATACCTGGGTGTCTGCATGTGCAATACTTGACCTGCCTGGGTTACTGGCAAACCATGCTACGCCCCTGGGTACTCAGAAGCATACTGCCTCCAACAGTGGATGAAAAGCATATCCATCAGGGTTTGTAGCCAGAGATAGCCTTGTGCACAGATGTACATTTTCAGGCATAGATGGGCTCTTGAATAGGCTAAGGTTTGTATTTTGAAATTATAGAATCATAGACACATAAAATTGTAGAGTTGGAAGGGGCCCAGAGGGTCATCTAATCCAACCCCCTCCAATGCAGGAATCTCAGCTAAAGCATGAGAAGCATGAGATGGCAGATGGCCATCTAACCACTGTTTAAAAGCCTCCAATGAAGGAGAGCCCAATGAAGAGGATGCAGTGGTAGAGCCAATCCACTGCTCCTGGCAGTGTGTTTGCACCACACCAACTTTCCAGGCAACTTGCCCCTTCCTGTAAGCACCAGTGAGTGACTCACCTACCAGGAAGTCGGCAGCCTCTCCCCTCCCAACAAGCCGGTTTATAGATTGAGATTTCACGATGCAGACAAAAATGTGATGGAGTCTGGCTTGAATCCAATTGGCCCAGAAGAAGCTGAGAATTATCCCATTTTGGGAGGAAAATAGTGTGATTTCGATAGAGGAGAAAGGGGGATTTATGCACCTCCAATCACTACCAAGCAGCAACCGGGGAGAAGAAAGTGGAGGCCTAATCTGCTGAGACCTAGAGGGGCACATTTTGGAGGCAAACCTGATTGGAACACTCCTGGTAGTCTTCTTTGATTTAGCAACTTGTTCCATGACTGCTACAAAATACCCTACCAGGAGCTTCTGTTACAAACCACAGCATTCTACATCATTTCCAATTTAGGATACCCAAGTTTAGACAGCAATATTCACAAGCTCCGATGTCTTTGCCCCGCCAAAGGATCCCTCCTAATGAAATTAGGCTTTGTGCTTGTGATAGACAAATTAACAACCTGCACTTTGCTGTAATTCAAAACAAAGAAGGGGGGGGGAGAATAAGTCAGAGAAGCACATCAGTTGAGGAAATTATCCTTCACGTTCTTGTTAAATGAATTTAGAATGCTATTTTATCATAATAAGAGTCGCATAGAACAACTGGAAAGCTATCAAGGATTCCAGACCTTCTGCTAGGCTGTATGCAGAAACTGCCCTCTTTCTAAACAATCCACTTGCTTGATAAAGACATATTTTTGAGGGTGGGGAGAAGCTGAACTAATAAACCACTGCCTTAATTATAGCCTCTTAGATCTTAGACTGCCAACGTGAACAGTGTCCCGAGTACTTGGAAGAAGTTGGTTTTAATTATAGAACATTCCCTTTATGGAGGTTCTATCCTGTCAGGAGGATCAGGAGAATCAACAATTTGGCTTTATTACTTAACTAGATGAAATGTTCTTTTGCTTTGTCTCCAAGTTCCCAGCCATTCTTAAGCAAAGGGGAGATAATACCTTGAAAAAATGCACCTACACACACGCGCACACACACACACAAACACACACAAGTCAAGATCTCTGCAGGCTTGAAGGTTTGCAAATTAAAACGCAAATACATCTGCACACCAAATGGAGCAGCTGTGATTGAGTGGAAAGCATGTTATGCACTCCACAAACATATCTACATATGGATTTATAGATTGCTTTGCATTCCTTGTTGTGTCCAACAGCATTTAAGGCCCACATGAGGCCCTGGGAATTTTTCTCATATGTACTTTTAAACACATGCACACACTATCAAATCTCCCCAATGACTTACCAAAAGAATGGCCACAAGACCAACAATAAGTAAAATAAATCAATGGCAGCTTCCTATGCAGTGAGATGATTGTCTGGGATCCTTTGGAGTCTTCCCTTTCCTCTCTTTCCAACTGGATGGGAAATGCTGCCAAGAAAGTAAAGTCCATTTTAAGCATTTCTCTATATTCTTGCCTTCAAACTATTTATTTTGCCTTAGAAGGAGAGGGTTGGTCACCCAGCAAACCCTCAATCCCATAGCACAACCTTTGGCCTCTCTGTTTCTTGACAACAACCTGCAATTTACCTGCAAACTAGGAAGAAGCAGCCATTATAAAATTGTAAGAAACAACCTGTGCAACATGAGGCACAGGCATCTGGGTTAGTCACTATGAGAATAGAATTCTGGACTAGATGCTCCTTTGGTCTACATCCAGCAGGGCTCTTCTTATGTTTGTAATGTTCCCCTTCTGCCCCTTCATCTTGAAACAGGTTCCTTTCCCTCTCTAATTCTGTTTCCCTTCTCTTTCTCTATTAAAACAAATTACCCATGCTGCTTCATTCAAACTGTTATTTAGATTTTGACTTCTACTTCTAACCCAGTGCAACTATCCATGGGTCTATTTAGCACCTATTATCCTACCAATTCCTTATTTAGTGTCCATCTCTGCTTCAGCCTTCCCAAGTTGTATTTACATTGCTCTTTCCTTATCTGTTCGTCTTCCATCCCCAGTCTTCTTCATATATTTTATGGACTTTGCTGATGGCACCAGTCTTGACCCTCTCATCTCACCCATAATTCCAGATTATTTATGAAAAAGTTTAAAACATTGGTTCCAATGGAGATGGAGCTCCTTGGGAGACCTCACTTCCTATATCCCACCATTGTGAGAACTGCCCATTTATTCTCCTCTTTGCCTTCTGTTCTGTTCTTTCTTTTTTTCATAACATTTTATTAATTTTCCAACAATAACAATAACAAAACAAACAACAATAAAAACTAAAACAAAACAAAACAGATTGACTTCCTGCTATTTCCTTCCTTGGTTACATTGTATATCAAGGTACTACATGTCCATTATAAAGTTTTAACCATTTGAATTAATTATTGTCCATTCATAATAAAATTACAAATATTCTTAAAACCCTGCCAATGTATTAACCTGTGTACATTGCATACATAAACAAGTTCTTTTGTGATCTTGGTAAATCCATTCCTGTAATAACTAATAGGAAAGCTTCTGGGTTTTTTTGGCAAAATCATTTCCCAATAATTCTTAACAATTTTGCAACCCTACCACATATGAAAAAATGCACCTTCTATGGTTTTACATTTCCAACACTTATTTTCTTTAGTTTTGTACATTTTTGCTAATTTAACCGGAGTTACATACCATCTATACATGATTTTCATATAGTTTTCTTTAATCGCCACACATGCTGTAAATTTTATCTCTTTCTTCCATAGTTTTTCCCATTCCTCCATCTGTATACAGTGGTACCTCGGGTTACATACCCTTCAGGTTACATACGCTTCAGGTTACAGACTCTGCTAACCCAGAAATAGTACCTCAGGTTAAGAACTTTGCTTCAGGATGAGAACAGAAATCGTGCTCCGGCGACGCAGCAGCAGCGGATGGCCCCATTAGCTAAAGTGGTGCTTCAGGTTAAAAACAGTTTCAGGTGAAGAACGGACCTCCGGAACGAATTAAGTACTTAATCCAAGGTACCACTGTATTGTGTCCCACATCTTGTGCCCTGCCTTCTGTTCTTTAATCAGTTATTTATCAATAGCAGGACTCTTACTCTTATCCCATGGCTGCTAAATTTACCAAGGAGCCTTTGGTGAGAGACTCTCTCAAGAGCTTTTTGAAAGTCACATCCACGCCAAGCATATAAAATACCTCTTATGCCACTTTAAAAGCCATGGATTCCCCGCAAAGATTCCTGAAAACTATAGTTTGATAAGGGTGCTGATCTCACAGAGCTTCAATCCCCAGCGCCCTTAAACTACAGTTTCCAAAAAGTTACCTGACTGTTGGAGCAGTATAAGAATGCTTTAAATGGATGGTGTGGATATGACTAGTGGATGACACCACTTCTACAAGACTTACATTTGTAGAAGTCATATTGAGACTTCTTCAAGACTTGCTATTCTACATGATTGGTGATTTTAGCATTGGTAATTATTCCATCAATTTACCCAGAACAGACATTAAGTTCAACTCTAATTTCCTGGATCTCCCCTAAACCCTTCTTAAAAATTGGTGTTAAATTGGCTCTTTCCAGTTCTTTGGAATAGAGGATCGTGTTTTAGTCCCATCCCATATCTAATCTCATTCTAAGATATAATTCTGCTTCAGTATAATTATAATATTAAAAGGTAATCAGTTCCAGACCTTACCTTTCTCTGACATAGCTTTAAATTCTATGATCACTGCTATGTAGAGACCATAGCAGTATCTTGGATAGAACAAACACTGGAGAGCAAATAAAGCCAAAGAACCATACGAAAGCCTGAATATAAAAAATGTGATTGAATTTTATTTTTATTTTTTTGCACTGATCAATATCACCTTACTACATCACTCAGAGATGTCTCAGAGCTCAGATAATGGACTTTGTCAGATCCAAGGGGAGATTGCAAAGACTTTATGCATTTCCCTCCATCTCATGACAGGAGAAAATATAGTAATACAATAGTTTATGAACTTTATTAGAGATACTGAGTAATCTTTGGTTCCTCCCAGATGATGTATCTGTTAGAAAATCAGTGGTATGATTACTGTGATAAAAAACAACAACAGATTTTTGATAAATGATCTTCACTCATCTTCAGCTTCCACAATCTGATACTTCATATTTCACAAACACCACTGCCTCCATCCCCTTCCCACTCTGCCGCAGGATATGAAGTATCAAATGAATGAAGCTGATGCAAACCTGGGGGGGGGGGGGAATGACATTGAGTCACTAGGTGCACAACAGCACTTTCTTTTCTTTTCTTGACACTTGTGCAACATAGTCATCTGTATGTCTACTCATAAATTAGCCCCATTGAGTTCAATAGGACCTACCAACAGTAATGTGTGTGCAGGATCGCAGCCATGCAGTGCAACCCTACATATACCTACTCAAAAGTAAGACTTACTGAATCTAGATAACTCTGGTGCTTCACTTTTGAGCAAGCCGGCTTAAGGCTGGGATGTCTGTTTTCAACTGGTTACACATTTTATTGATTCTGATAACCTAGTACCTGTGACCTACTACATTTCCACATGAAATGCTCCAGAAAATTCATTTGCACTTGCAAGGCAAAGCATTAAAAAAAATAAAAAACCAAGGCCATGAGTGAGTGGCTTGTTTAATAAAGATGAAGATTTGTTCCAGCTTTTAAGTAGATGCACATGGTAGATAAATGCTTTCCCATTGGCCATTATCCAGAGAATGTCAGGACTGATAAAGTACCCAGCAGAATTATTATCATCTGCCACAATAAAGCACTCAATGGATTTGGTCCTCAGCCTGACAGCATTTGGAAAGCCTCTTAAAAATGGGCCAAATCCCCAGGTGGTCCAAGATGTTCCTTCCTGCCACCCTCATTGTTTTATTGTCTTCTGGACTCCCACTGCAGTGTGCATCTGGCTCACAGGGTGTAAAAATTATCTCTATAACTGTTATGTGATGTATGTTTGGAGTCCTAGTTTTGTTCAGTCTGTTAAATTTCCATTTTAGCAATGAGTTTAACACACCCACCCCTTCCCCTGAGTGGATTATGTTGTGGATTATGGCTTTCTTTCCTACTAAACAGTACCTACACCATCATAGACACTCACTGAAGTTATACAATCATTACACCAGGGGCGGCAAACCTGAGACACTCCAGATGTCATTGGATTCCAGTTCCCAGAAGCCTTAGCTAAAATAGACAATGGCCAGGGAAGATGGGAGCTGTAGTTCAACAACATCTGAAGGATCACATATTTCTCACCCCTGAATTAGGCAGTCTGAGGAGGGCAGCAAAGCGATTCTCCCCCTCTGAAATCAGCACCTCCATACACTCCAACATTTCTCCAATGAAAATAGGGATGTCCCATTCCATATTGATAATTTTCCTGTTTATACCCCACTTATCTTACTGGGTTGCCCCAGCCACTCTAGGCAGCTTCCAACATATATTAAAACATAAGAAAACATTAAACTTTTTTTAAAAAAAATATATATCTTTCCTATACTGGATTGCCTTCAGTCAGCTTGAGGGTTGAATAACTCCATACCCTCCAACATTTCTGCAATGAAAATAGGGACATCCTAAGTACAAGTGGGACAGTCCAGGATCAAATTCGGCTTTTCTAAATCAGGGACATTCCTGGAAAACAGGGGCACTTGGAGGGTCTGCACCTCCCCCAATATCATTCCATCTTCCCGACATGTCCAACAGTGCCACATGATGTTTGTCCATCAAATACTAGGAGCAGAGCATCTGTGATCCATCGAGATGTGGGAAATATTGTGTTAGCTTCCCCAATGATAATGCTAGCACTTTGGTCTCATTTTCTAATGTTCCTCTCACACAGCTATAGCTTTTGTGTTATAGAACAGTAGATGTTTGACTGATATACTGGCATGTAGTGCTAAATTTGATTCACAGCTATGGAAGTGTTGTGACACAACGATGAACACCATGGGAAAATGTTGCTATATCAGCACCTTTTCCACACATGTGTGCTTCCCCTATGAAAGCTGGACTTGAAGGTAAATGCTCTCCTCCATGGTTTGCCCCTGTTCACTGGTAGACCACAAATATTATTTCTTTCTTCTTTCTTTGGCGATCACTTGCAGCCGAGTAAGATTGTCTTCCATAAACACATTTTTAACAATGAGTCCATAAGTGACTGTGGAGGCCAATTCTGGATCCACACGTCCTTCCACAGTGGGGACATGGGTTTCCGGGTGGGAGTTGATCATGGTGTGGATTTGCTAAGCATGCCTTCCTCCTAGCACGTTTCTCCCTTGCATCCTGAGTTCAAGTGTCTTCAAAGCCCATGACACCTTTGGTAAAGGCTGTTCTCCAACTGGAGTGCTCGCAGGCCAGTGTTTCCCAGTTGTCAGTGTTTATACTACATTTTTTTAGATTTGCCTTGAGACAGTCTTTAAACCTCTTTTGTTGACCACCAGCATTACGCTTTCCATTTTTAAGTTTGGAATAGAGTGCTTTGGAAGATGATCATCAGGCATCCGCACAACATGACTAGTCTAACGAAGTTGATGTTGAAGAATCATTGCTTCAGCACTGGTGACTTTGCTTCTTCCAGTACACTGATATTAGTTCGCCTGTCTTCCCAAGTGATGTGCAAAATTGTTCGGAGACACAGTTGATGGAATCTTTCGAGGAGTTGGAGATGGCGTTTATAAGTGGTCCATGTTTCACAAGCATATAGTAAGGTTGGTAGTACAACAGCTTTGTAAACAAGCATTTTGGTTTCCATGTTGACTGATGAAGCAGTTCTTTACAGGAAACTACCTGCCACCACTGAAGCAATCAGAAGGGAGGGAAATTGACATTAGACTGACAGGACGTGGCAGCTGAGGCTAGGAATGAATTTTATTATTATTTCTGACAGTTTCTCATTTTTTACAGTCTTAATTTTAGTTGACCCCATTTTGGCAAAGATGTCCAAATACTGAGGCAACATCTTCAACAAGCTGTCTACTAGGATCCCAAGGTCTTGTTTTTGGTCCATCACTCCCAGTTTAGCCCCCATGAGTGTATAGGTGGAATTAAGGGGGGTTTGCCCTGACATGCAATTATATAATTACATAAGTGTCAGCTACAACAGATAGCAAGTTGAATAATGTAGGTTGTAGTGGAAGTCAAGCTGCAGGAGAAAAGAAACAGTGATGACTGCAATGAATTCAGGGCAGAGCAGAATTTGCTGCATTCTTACATCTCTGATCAGTATGGACCGTTGATTTGACCCAATACAAGGAAGATTCCTGTATTCCTAAGGATAGAAAGTTTAATGCACTTAAATATTTGACTTGTACTGTAGGAGCTGCAAAAGTCCAAAGCAGCATAGTAAATATTCTGAGGTGTGGCATACAACTTGCAGGAATGACACAATTTATTCAAGCTTAAGGCTTCCTTCCACTCCAGATCAGCGCATCCTCTTAAAAGACAGCCACCTGGGCACAAAGACCTAAAGCAGGTCATGGCCTATAGTCAAAGGTCTGGCAAGCTGAGGGACCTACCAAATTGAATGCTAAGCACAACTGCTGTGGTATTGATTAACCTAATTTCTTTCTGTGCTTCTCACTCTTGCTGTGGTGATAAACTGCATTAAGTGAGCTGAGACTGTACCCAAGAAGGCAGTTAGAGTAATGAATGCCTTTTTTTCTGACAGGTGGGAGTGGACTGAGCAAGGATTTAAGCTTGAATTAGCAGCAGCCATAGGGAAAGAGGAAATGTGCTCCTTCCCCTAATCACCGCTTCATGTCAACAAATGATAGGCATGATTTTCCTCTAATTGTATCGTTTTATTATCCTTCTTCAACATGTTCAGTGGGCTGCTTGTGAGAGAAGCTGTTACCAGGTCAGGTCAGCCTGAAAATGCCCCCCCACTTCCACAGGGCCATTCATCTCCTGCAGAAAAGTGTGCCCCTGCATGGGATTATAAAACACTTTCAGTGTAGGAAAGGGGAGAGAAATTGTAGATTTGAGGGGAGACTGGCTCACCTGGTTTTTATTCATTTATTTGACTGCACTTGTGAATTGTTTCCCATATCTCGGAGCAATTTGACAGTAAAGACATCAACAATAAAGCATTTATACATCATTTTGAATATATATAAAAAATCCAGATATACAAAGAATTCAAATCAATTTCCTATGTAAAAATGACTTCAAACCTAAAGCAGATAAAGATCTCTGCTTGAAAGGTTCCTTGAAAAAGGAGGATCTTCAACAGGCACTGAAAAGAACATAGAGACAAGGCCTGGTTGGTGCCACCACAAAAAAGGCTCAGCTTCTATATTTTGTGGAATGGATGTCCTGATAGGGCAGTATCTGCAAAAGGCTCTCCTCTGCAAATTGTTGTGTTTATAAGTTGTGTTTATAAGAAGTTTGATGATCTTTTGGGTATCCTGGTCCCAAGCTGTATAGGGCTTTGTAGCAACACCTTGAACAAGGCGGCAAAATCACAATGCCCATTGTTGATTGCAGTTGTATGTAGTGCTAAATTGTACTGTTTCACCATTTGGTTATTTTCTGCCCAAGCCTCCATCAAGACAAAGGGCGGGATAGAATTTTAATTCATTAATCACCATCATCTCAGTATACTAAAGGCAATAAAATCTTCCTGCAAGCTGCACAACTGCCCAGAGGGGAAATGCAAGGCACATGTCAGATGCTGCTCCATTTCTTTGCTTTTGTCGCTGCTTGCATGCTCAGAGAATGCAGGTGAATGAGCAGTGATGGCGAGGAAGAGGAGGAGTAATACGATGAGGCTCTAGGGCTCAGCAGTGGGCCCCTTGCCTGGTGTGGGCCTTGGCAGGTGCCCAGCAATGCTAACCCCCAATGTTAACCCTACAGCCCAGGGTAGATTGTTCAGAATAAATGAGTACAGTGTCCAACAGGCAGAAAAGAGGTCTCAGACAGTGATGCATGGTGTGAGGATAAGGGTATTATATGTATACAAAAGGGTCTCTAGCTTCTATCTGTGAAATGTTAAGAGGAGGGCAGGCAAACCTCAAGGTTTTGGCTTGAATGTGGCCCTCCAAGCCTTTCTATTTGGCCCATTGAACGCTCCCCAGGCCACATGCTTCACTGGTCCTCTTCTGTCCTGAGTGTTTTTGCCTGGCTGGCATATGTCTTGAACTCTGATAATGCCTCTCACTTGCTGGGATGGAGAGACAGGTGTGTGTAGAAACTAATCTTCTATACAAAGGTTAAATTCAGACTCTTCGCTGCAGTCTTTTGCTTCTGGCTCTACCCATCGTTGGCATACAGCTCTTAGAAGGCTGCCCAGGAGGGAACCCAACTGACCTCTACAATTCAGATCTTTAGGGTTCGATGTAATGGAAGATCCAACATCGTTGGGTTTTTTAAAAGTTTTAGATTCTTTTGAGGTACACGAGCTCTGTCTTCTAGTTAGGGAATGCTACTTACATGATGCTTTCTGCTGTGATAGACCAGCTTGCCACCTTTCCTGTTCAGGGGAAGTAAGGGGGCCTCCAAAGATTCCAATTAAGATTTCCCCCTACATTTAAAAAGTTGAACCTACTGGCAGAGTGTGCCTATTTTCTGCCTCCCAACTGTCAGCTTCAAGCCAGCTGTTAGGAGAAATTTTAACGAGTTCTCCTTAATGTACATAAAAGCCAAACTGGCACAGCCTGTTTGCAAGAGAGTTTGAGCATTAAAAAATATATTAAAAAATGTGGGGTCATCAGCATTTGCATTCTGCAGCTTCAACAACAGTCATTAGACATGATCCTTGTATTTGATTTTTTTTAACATATTACAGCAAATTGGGTAAACTAGTTTTGCTGAGTAAACCTTAATTCTTTTTTCCCAATGTCCTATTTAGTTGCTATTCGAACAGATTGCCATGATAATCTACTTTGGTTTCAACCTTTACATTTTAAAAATAATGCCCATTTAGTTATTGGGAACTGTTTTTATACAAGAGAGGATGAAACCCTGGCAGTTCACCAAGCCTCAGAAGCAGCCAAGCGTTGTTTCAGAGATTCATGAAGCTTGTTGGTTGAATTTGCTATTGTGAAACTAGAGGCAAGAAAGATGTATAAGTTTGTATCTTCTCATTCATTTCCCAACAAGGTAGGGTGCCTTCAAATATATCCCCTTTGCTTTGGAAGTTTGGTTTTAAATAGAGCTTTGTGTCTTCCTGGTGAAATTTTAAAATGGGCATAGCACTCAGTGGCTGGTGTTGTTGGGGTTTTTTAAAGTAGAGAATCTGATCTGAAAGTTGGCAGCCATTCCAACAACTTGAGTTATTTAATTGCTCAAGAAAATGGTGAGGGAATGATGATGCCTTACCATTGTTAAAAGCTAAGCGGATCTCACCTCAAGATTGCTTAGGCGCTTGATATAAGTTGCTCTGAGCTTCTTTAAAAATAAGTGTGATAAATATCAAATGGAATCACAAGGAGGCTTGGGAGTGAACTTTAAGGTTCATTCATCTTACTCTTCCACCCCCATCCATTAATTTATACCACATGTTTAATAGCTCAAATGGATTTGGATGCTTGGAAAAAGTGGCTATTGCGAGATTTCATACTGTTGGCATTTAGGATAAATTCCAAACTGGTCTTGAAAATGCATTGTGTGAAGGGGGCCTTACTTTCATGTAAAAGTGCATGGGATCAGGGCCTCAAAAGTCCTGGGTCTCCACTTACCACCACCAGTGTTTTGCCACCAAGTACAACTGTATGCTGCTTTTCCTTCTCAAAAGAAGTCAAGGGACTTTTCTTTGCAACTACTGATAGGAGGAAAGAAGGAAACAGACCTTCCACCTTAGAAGACCTTCCAAATTGCATAGCAATCTGGAGGTGTACTGAAACTGATGAGCTGTCGGTACCATGTCTGAGGCCTTGCCCAGGAGCCAGTCTACTGCGACAGGCTGTTTCGGCACATGGGTTATAAAAGTAGACCTTCCCCTCCGGGTAACATCCTGTGGGCTCTTGGCTTCATCACACTTTTCCATTGAGGGGGGGCACAAACACATGGACGGCACTTAAAAGTAATATCAGTCAGCAGCTGAGTTGTCTAGTGATTGGATCCTTTATTTATATGCCACACAAAACTCTGTTAGCTGGAATCAATAAAAATTGTGGCCATTTGAACACATTTCTTTCTGTATGTAGTCCTTGCTCCCCACTCAGCTGCATGTTAAAGGTGCAAACAAAATGAAAGAATGTATGCAATTCACACTACCAGCCATGATTGTAATACTCTACATCCACTGTCAAATATAGCACGCCTCAGTCAGGGTGCTGTCAGCGGCTCTCGGCTGGTTGCCCAGGAAAGGATTAAAAACAAGGAAAAGTTTCTTACAGTCCTTTTTCATTTCAAAATTTACAGGGAGAGGTTATAGAACCCAGCCTCTTGAATAATCACATTATCCCAAGTGACTCTTCACACCTCTTCCTCATTTGTTATCATCATTATCTCCTCTACGGGTACCGCTAACTGCCCTCTGCCTTTGAGCTCTTTGCTCTCCTACTTTTAATACTCGCCAGGCTCTAGGAAATGGTGGGTCTGGAATGCCTTCTAGTGACAACATGTCAGCCAGCTGCTGCTCCAGCTCCGCCTGCTCCTCTTCTCCCGTTATTTCCCAACTTTTCCTGTCATCTGCCTCTGAGCTGTGACCTCACGCAAACCACTGTTGTAAATCTATACTGTCTTCTTCTTCCTCCTCCCTGGAAGGGTCAGGATGGGGGGGATGGTGTCCACCACTCCTCCTCCTCTGCCCAGCCCCTGACATCCTAGCTGCTGTGAACCAGAAGTGGATAGACTGCTATTGCATGTAGGTCCTGTTCTAGGGCTTCTCCTAGGTATTTTGTTGGTCACTGTGAGATGGGAAGGTGGACTAGATTGGCCAATGGCCTAAACTGAAAGCTTTCGCAGATGACCTAGTTTTGACATTGCAGGAGCCAGAATCTAGCACGAAAAGAGTTTTACAACTGATACATGACTTTGGTCAGGTTGCAGGATTTAAGCTAAATAAACAAAAAACGAAGGTGTTAGGAAAAAATATGACAGAAATAGAGTCAGAACGGTTTCAGAGAGAAACAGAATTATCACTTGTGAAAAGGGTAAAATACCTAGGGGTTAATATAACAACCAAAAATCTGAGTCTATTCAAAGATAATTATGAAAAATGTTGGTCTGAAATTAAGAGAGACTTGGAAAGCTGAGCAAAGCTGAAGCTTTCTTTGTTAGGCCGAATTGCTGCAATTAAGATGAATGTGCTGCCAAAGATGTTGTTTTTGTTTCAAACATTGCAAATTGTGGACAAAACGGAGTGTTTCCGGAAGTGGCAGAAAGATATTTCCAAATTTGTCTGGCAGGGCAAAAAGCCCAGAATCAAGTTTAAGATATTAACAGATGCAAAGGAAAGAGGGGGCTTTGCCCTGCCAGACTTAAGGTTGTACTATGAAGCCGCAGCTTTCTGCTGGCTAAAAGATTGGCTACTTCTTGAGGACACTGATGTTTTAGACCTGGAAGGTTATAACAATGCGTTTGGTTGGCATGCATATTTATGGTATGATAAAGTTAAGATCAACAAGGCCTTTAAGAACCATATTGTCAGGAAAGCAGTGTTTAATGTCTGGACAAAATATAAAGACTTATTGGAAAATAAAACACCAAGGTGGCTTTCACCTTTGGAAGCTAAGGCCCGAAAAGGAACCAATATGGAAGCCTATTGGCCAAAATATTGGGAATTGCTAGAAAAAGACGGAGACAATTGGAAATTGCAGAGTATGGAGAAAATGAAGGATAAAGTGCGAGACTGGTTACACTACGCTCAGATCAAGGAAGTTTTTAAAAGTGACAAAAAGTTAGGATTCCAGGTGGAGAAATCGAAGTTGGAAACAGAGCTGCTAGAACCTAAGACTAAGGTACTTTCAAGAATGTATAACTTGCTGTTGAAATGGAATACACAAGACGAAATGGTTAAGTCGGCTATGATAAAATGGGCACAGGACATTGGGCATAACATTATGTTTGAGGACTGGGAAAGGTTGTGGACCACTGGGTTGAATTTTACTGCATGTAATGCTTTGAAAGAAAATGTAATGAAAATGATATACAGATGGTACATGACCCCAGTTAAACTTGCCAAAATATACCATTCGTCAGATAACAAATGCTGGAAATGTAAGGAAAATGAAGGAACATTTTACCACCTCTGGTGGACCTGCCCTAAGGTGAAGGCCTTCTGGGAAATGATATATAATGAGCTGAAAAAGGTATTTAAGTATACCTTCACTAAGAAACCAGAGGCCTTCCTCCTGGGCATTGTCGACCAGAAGGTGTTAAAGAAAGACAGAACATTTTTCATGTATGCGACAACAGCAGCAAGGATTTTACTTGCCAAGAACTGGAAAACTCAAGATCTACCCACACTGGAAGAATGGCAGATGCAACTGATGGACTATATGCAGCTGGCGGAGATGACCGGCAGAATCCGAGACCTGGGAGAAGAAAGGATGGAAGAGGACTGGAAGAAATTTAAGACTTATTTACAAAAATATTGTGATTTAATGGAATGTTAAGAAATATGCTTGGTTATAAACAATTGGCCATCACTAAAATAGATCAGGAAATGATGACAAGAGAGATTAAGAGAAACAAAGTTGAAGGACAATTATTTTAATGTATTTTATTGGTATACAAGTTGGAAATAAGATGATAATTTGCTTGACAAAAATTTATTAATGACGTAAATGGGAGCGGGAGGCGTGAGGAAGTTCAAAGATGACAGGAAACTTTGTTAAAGCAAAATAATACTGTTTATTATTAATGTACTTTTTTCTTTTTTCTTTAAAAATCTTAATAAATATTTATAAAAAAAAAAAAAATAGATTGGCCAATGGCCTGATCCAACAGGTTCTTCCTATGTTCTTAAGAACTATCTGAGTACCCAAGACATTCACATAGGAAACTATGTTATACTGAGTCGGACTATTGGTCTGCCTAGTTCAGTTGAACCATAAAGAAGGTTGATCACCAAAGAATTGATTCTTTTGAATTATGGTGCTGGAGGAGACTCTTGAGAGTCCCATGGACTGCAAGAAGATCAAACCTATCCATTCTTAAGGAAATCAGCCCTGAGTGCTCACTGGAAGGACAGATCCTGAAGCTGAGACTCCAATATTTTGGCCACCTCGTGAGAAGAGAAGACTCCCTGGAAAAGACCCTGATGTTGGGAAAGTTGGAGGGCACAAGGAGAAGGGGACGACAGAGGACGAGATGGTTGGATAGTATTCTCGAAGCTACCAGCATGAGTTTGACTAAACTGCGGGAGGCAGTGGAAGACAGAAGTGACTGGCGTGCTCTGGTCCATGGGGTCATGAAGAGTCGGACACAACTAAACGACTAAACAACAACAACAGTTCAGTTTTGTCCATGCAGACTGGCAGCAGCTCCCGCTCCAGGTTTTCAGGCAGCAGTTTCTCCCAACCCTTTATGAAGATGTCAGAGATTGAAACAGGTACCTTCTGCATGCAAAGCACATGCTTCACCACTGAACTACATCCATTACCCTATTACAGTGTTCAGTTGTCTGCATTGACCATTCATTATGGTAGACAACAAAAATCAGAACTGCAGCAGCAGCAGCAACAATAAAACAACAACAGCAACAAATCAACTACAAATTGTACATTTCCCCTCCATCTCTAATTAAGCCCTTAGGTCATGTTCACTTCTGATTCTTAGCTCAAATGTTATTTGGTTATGAGTTTTCTGGTATCCAGTTCAATGTTGGCCACACCACTACCACCCTTCTTAAATGCCTAAATGCTAATTGTGAATATATTCCCATCTCCGAGCCAAGTCTCTGCAGTTTATCTTTCTAAGGCAAATTGACAATAAAATTTAAACAAATTGAATTTTAACTGCTATAAATAACCCTCTGCAAGACACTCTACACCCAAGGTCTTTGGTCTGTGGAGGGGCCTTCTTAGAGCCCTAAGCTTCAAGTCTGGAGTATGAAATCTCAGGCTTGAAGCTTAGGCAAATAAATTGGGTTGGAACAGATGCTCAAAACGTAACTTAGTCTTTGGGACAAACTTGAACAAATCTCAGATTTGCAAAAACTCATATTTTTGTAAATTTCTAGGGAGAAGGAGGAGTTGGCAGAATCATTACTATGAAAAGGAATGGATGGGATTTGGTTGAAATGTGGTGTCACCCCAGGCTTTTATTTTCCAACATAGCTATATATACCACATTCCAGCCAAAGTTAAGCAGTTTTTAAGTCTCAATGATTTTACTGGGAGAAGTAAGGTTTCCACTTATGCTTCTCCCATAGAAATCAGAGGGACTTAAAAAGTGCTCAACTTTGGCTCAATCATCACTCAGCCCCAAGATATTACAGTTTCTTAATTGCTTTCTCTTGATTTCATACAACTTCCCATTTGACTTGTGTGGTTTCTCATTTTCACGGAATGCTATTTAATAGCTGGATTTAAGTAATACATGCATCCAGGTGTGTGTTGATGATGTATGTAACATATATTTCCGGTAAATCTCTCTTAGAGTATGTACCTCTGGCAGAAACTTCGGTCATTTCAAGGCCCTTCAGTTATCTTACAGCTGCATTGTAAAAATGCACATTTATTTAATGTACTTCCTTTTTCTCCATTACTTGAAAGCTAGTTTGGTATAGTGGACAGGGAGCTAGATGGAGAC
Organism: Podarcis melisellensis; assembly: GCF_964234715.1. NCBI lineage: Eukaryota > Metazoa > Chordata > Lepidosauria > Squamata > Lacertidae > Podarcis > Podarcis melisellensis. Next base: position 24,886,462 of record NC_138528.1, on the reverse strand, counting down.
TGCAGAGACCGGATTCCCTTCATAATCAAGACATTAACTGGGTAGTCTTGACAAGCCAACACCTTCAAGGCCAGCCTGTCATTTGATGGGTGTTTGGAAAGAGAACCTTATGCTAGTTTGAGCTTCTTGGAATTGTTGTTTTTTAAGTGGGGGTGCTAATGGGATGCGGGTGGCGCTGTGGGTAAAACCTCAGCGCCTAGGACTTGCTGACCGTCAGGTCAGCAGTTCAAATCCCCGCAGCAGGGTGCACTCCCGTCGCTCGGTCCCAGCGCCTGCCAACCTAGCAGTTCGAAAGCACCCCCGGGTGCAAGTAGATAAATAGGGACCGCTTACTAGCGGGAAGGTAAACGGCGTTTCCGTGTGCTGCGCTGGCTCGGCAGATGCAGCTTGTCACGCTGGCCATGTGACCCGGAAGTGTCTTCGGACAGCGCTGGCCCCCGGTCTCTTAAGCGAGATGGGCGCACAACCCTAGAGTCGGACACAACTGGCCCGTACGGGCAGGGGTACCTTTACCTTTACCTTTAAGTGGGGGTGCTAATGCAATTGATAGAGACAGAGAAATAAAATTGTCCACTCCTGAAGATTTATAGATCCTCTGGAACTTCATATATCTCTGGGGCATAGAACGCTTGACCTGAATGGTTATTTCATTAATAGTGTTGTTGAACTATGGAATGGAAGGTTAATCTTGCATATTGATCCAATGGCACATGGCAGGAGGGTCACATATGTCTACTGATTTATGGGAGATCAGATGTGTCAAAATTCCATAGATGCCCTACTGTATATAATAGGGAAAGAACTTTCCTGGTCCCAGAACAGCCTTGTCAATGACAAGGATGGAACGATGAACTAGACATCAGCAATTCCTTTACCTGCAGCTTAAAGTGCCTCTCTTCAGAGGATGAATCAGAGAATACTTTGTAGATGGCAGATGTTCTTTGAAATTAAGTGGATGAAGGCCGGGCCAGCAATGAGTAGGGACCACAAAGTGATAATCAAATTAAACAAATTGAATTTTAACTGCTGTAAATAACCCTCTCTGCAATCAAAACTCAAGCTTTTGATTCTGTGGAGTGGGTTGCCCCAATCAGAGGAGTATGTACGCCATATGTATCACGTACAGAACTCTATAGAGGGAGGCATACAAAACTGTGCCGTGAATAGAGACATGTTTTGGCTGTTTGCCAAACTGGCACTTCCTTCTATCTTGAAGTTAAAACTCGGCACTACCAGGTTCATTAGCAAAGCCAGAGCTGGCTGTAGTTATGCCTCCATGCAGCAGGGTGCTTGGTGTGGGTTACTTGCCCTGTAAGTTTGGGATGAGCAGAATAGACAGTGGCCTGCTTCAGACATAACACTAAACCATAGCTTAGCATTTCAGGAATGAGCATCCTTGAGCCTCTCCTCCCTTCCTCTGCAAGCTTGTACTTTTAATATACAACTAAATGTCCTAACTATGGGTAGTTCAAAAACAACAACACCATGATAACAAACGACAGTTTATTGGAGATCTAGCACAACCACAGTTAGAACAAATCACAATTCACTAAGTCCAGTGTCATGAAGTATGGTGGTTAATCCTAAAATGATAGTGGAAGCTATTACTCTTCTGAGGTTACCAGGGCAAGCCAATTGTGTCATTCCTGTTGCCCACTACCCTGATCCTATCAGGACAGTAATTACATGGGGATATCTCGTGCAACTGGCTATTAGCTATGTTAACTAAATCAAAGCATTACAGTATACCTCTTAATATTGGTACATGGGGGAAGGGAAAACAACAAGGGACATGGCTCAGTGATAGAACATCTGCTTTACAGGCAGAAGGTCCCAGCATCTCTAGGTGGAACTGGGAGAGACTTTCATCTGAAACCCTGAAAAGTCACTGCCAATTAGTATAGATAGTACTGAGCAAGATCAACCAGTGATACCACTCAGTACAAGGAAGCTTCCAATGTTCTGTGTTTCTATAACCCCATTATGGGCTCCTCAGAAGCAGCTTTCTGACCACTGTTAGAAACAAAAAGCTAGACTAGATGGACCCTTGGTCCATTTAGAAGGTCTCTCCATCCATTCTTAGGCGAAAACTTCATTTTTTGGATGGGACAATAGCCCAGTGATAGAGATAGTGATAGATAGAAGAACTGGCGAAAGCTGCCTAGAAAATCTGGACAGCTGCTAACCCGCTTGTCTCTAAACAATACTGAGTGAGATGGACCAATGGCGTGACTCAATTCAAAGCAACTTCATAATTTTATTTTGATGAAACAGGAGTGAAATTTAAGGCCCAGTACAAGTCTGTTGACAAGCGTTTAGGAGACCCTGTTACTATAGGCGCAAAAGCTATCATCCAACCCTGGCATCAGGAGGTCTTGCTCTTTCTGACACAATCTTGCATAAAGTAGAATGTATTTCTTCATTCATAGCACAACAAAATGTGCTGCACCCTCCAGATGTCCTTGCAGCCCACCATCTTAATGGCAGCTGCTTTGCAAGAATACAAATGAGGACCCGTCCATTTACTGAGTATTTATTCATTATTTTATTATGCACCTTAAATCAGGCAATAAAAACACTCCATCTTTAAAGCCCAAACAAATTATAAGAGATGCCCATTAAAAAAAATACTAAACAAGGAAAGCTTTTAAAAAGAAGTAGAAAGTTTTGTACCTTCCGTCAAAACTTAGAGACTAATGGAGACAGGTGAACTTCCAAATGGAGATTGTCCATAAAGACAGTAGAACACACTTCCCTAATGACTGAAACATGGAGAAGAGCATTACCAAATTACAAGAATTGCCACCACTGTAATGCACTGGTGTATGTTATTTTTATAAATTCATATGTTTTTATGCTTTTATTTGTACACACAAAGAAACCCAGGGTTGTGCCTGGGTTATGGACCACCTCAAGGCACAGGTCAACTGAACTGGCACTCCCTAGACTTCCCTTCTGCTCCCCACTTGGCTTCAGGACAAAAATGTCCACCCATACCCCTTTACTGGGTATTGCACCTTCTTGACAGTAGGGGTGATGTGTGTTGGGATTCACAGGATGCTGTGTAAGTAAGTCTGCAGGCTTCAGTTTGCAACAGGCTGATGCGATACTCTCTGTGGAATGACTCAGCAGTAATGTGATTGGCTGTCACCAGTTTAAAGGTAAAGCCTGTCCAATAGTAATTGTGGTGGTGCTGTGGTAGAGTGGTGTAGATTCTTCTTTTGCCTCAAGGTGCAGGCACTCTGTCTGAACTGCTTCTGTAGATATTTGTATATATATTTAGCTCACAATAATAAATACTGCACTAAAGAACCTGGGACTCTGAGCATTCTGCTAAAAGCACCGCGAGGCATCACCCCAAGCCCAGAAATGGACTAAGGATTCCACCCAGTGCCTCATCTGCCAAAGGTTGTGATGATTGCTATGGAGAAGGCAAAAGCCCCAAGCAGGCCCAATTTGTTTGCAGGCCAATTCCTTCCCAGCTCCAAATATGGCTGACATTTTGAACCACAGCAAGGTTTTTTTATACAAGTTGCCTAAAGAACAGCATATGGGTTGGGCGAGTGGGTTGGTCTTTTGTCAGCTGCATTGCTGATCTCCCCGTGCAGCTGGCTTTTATCCTTCAACGGTGGGTCAGAGTGAAGACTTGCTCACTCTGATCTACTGCCAAAGCCCCACCCCCAACCAAGGCCCTCATTGGCCAAAAATTCAAACTATTTGACAGGCTATCCCAGGATCCCCTGTGGCTGGCTAAGAAGGATTCCAACAGCCGGCTGCAAGGGCAAAATAATTTTTTTGCCCCTGGGGAGGGAGTGTGATGGGCCGCAACAACTGCTCACCCAAAACTAGGTAAGCGTCTCTTTCCAAAAGTGGGAATCAGGTAGGCTTGCTTTTGACTAAACTGAAACAACATTCTCTCCCATCCTATACAGGAGACATTCCCAGCCCTAGCTGGAGATGTCGAGGACTGAGCTTGGGACTTTATGCAAAGCATGGGGTCTACCTCTGAGCTGTGGCCCTTCCCCAATTTGCTAAACTAGGAACACACTTTATTGGAAATATTCAGTTGAACTTGTGTGTAAAAGTCCTTGAGAGAAACAAAAGCAAAAATCCAATGCTGAGAGAATAACAGGAACTTTTGCTGGCCTTGTGATTATCACCGTCCGGGCGGACTCTTTGCCAAACAGCTGGAGGATCACAGGTTCAATGAAAGTTAGATTGAGAACGACTTTATCTTCCAAGGTCTAGAGACAAAAGGATCATATTTTTGAAGTGCCCCCCAATTCCCCATTGTTTAGAAAGTCATAGTTGGAAATCATTATCTGAAAAATAAATCTAAGCAGCCTGAAACTCGCTTCTGGTATGCACATCATAAACATCCATGGAGTCAAATCTCTTCTGTAAATTAACGGGGTGGGGGAAACCGGGGATTGGGGTAGGAGGAGGGGGAATGGGTTGCAGATGCTGAACCTAAACAATGAAAATGGTTTCTAGTGTTGAAAAGACAGGGATCTCGTCTATATTTCTCATTGTAAGTTACTGCCTGTTATTTGTGCTGCTCTTGGGCGCAGATGCAGAGGGTCTGCCTGCTGGTGTGACCGGGAGTCTCTGAACTTTTCTGACACTCATAAAATGGTCTTTAAACAAAAATTTGGTGGGTTTTCCTTCCCCCCCTTGGCAATAGTTTGCAAATGCTGCAGTGGGGAGCTGAGCTTTCTCATATTGATTTAAACACTTTCTATTGGTGTTTATGGCAGTCTTCTGGTTAGTAGTTACGTTACACTCTGGGTATGAAAGCAATAACAGTTCAAAAAACGGAGCTTACTTCCTTTCACAGTTTCTGCAGTGGAAAAATAGGAGATGCCCCCATTCATTATTTTGTTCAGAATATTCTCATTGAATAGAAGACTGAATCTGAGGATAAGTAAGTCGGGGAAATGCATTTAGTTCATTTGCATCTAGGGATGAGGGAATTTATCCATTTTGGTTTTTCTCACTTCTCATTTTTCCAGTCTTCATTTCTCTGCATTTCCATACCAGTTTGTGATTTGGGAGAAGGGGGGAAATAACCATTTCATTGTGAATTTCTCCCAATATACCAATTTTTGCAAAACCACTTCAACTAGTATAATGCATTTTTGTATGTTGTTTTTCACTAAAATGTGCATTTGCATGCACACTTTGCCTTATTTTTGTGCACATTACTTGGCTTGAGGATTCTCAAAATCTGGAGCAGTGTGAAATCCTAAGGATGGGTAGGTTTGAGTTAGTGTATTGATTTCAAAAGTTTGGTAAATTTGGTAGGCTCGCCTTTAAATGCAACTATTATTTGATTACTGATGTAAACCTCCAAAATGTATTTTGTATAGTTAAGTTTTTACCTCGATCTTCAGTACATTTTTATTTTATTGCTATGGCTAGTGACTGAGGCAAATAAAGATTCTTCTTCTTCCTCCCACTGCAACTGTCATCAGACCCACCCTTTGCTTTGTGAACAGAAGGTTCCAGGTTCAGTCTCTGCCATGGAAAGAAATGGGATTCTCTTAAGGGATTCCTAATTGAAATGAATGGGAAAAACTCTGCGGGTACACAATTTCTCTGCATATATCAGAGTCCTCATGAATGTAGTGAGAACTTCCTGGCCAGAGGCTAGTGAAACAACTACTTCTACTAATCATTTCAATATTCAGGTGGGAAAAAATATTCATTTTATGCTGAGAGTTAGAATAAATGTTTATTTGCTCTAAGCTAATTTCCCCATGTTAAAACTATTTGCTAAGGTGGAGCACTTGCCTTCTCTTAAAATTCTAAAATACACCAGGAATCAATAGTCCATTGAGATCCCATTGTCTTGTATGTTATAAATGTTAAGTGCTAAAGGCCTTCCGTTCATTCAACTAACAATCAAACCAGGATGCATTAATATATATATATATATAAAGTTCACTATGCTCTGTCTCCCCTGGAATAAATCCAATGCTTTTACATTTTAGCTGATCCCAAGATGTTTCATCCATTTCTCTCTTCACTTTGTGGATTCTGTAGAGATGAGTGAACAAGATGAGTCTCCCCAAACTGAACATCATTAATGGTGTGCTGTGAGATTTAGATGAAAACTTAATGCAATTCAGGCCTTGCTGAGGGTGACTGGCCTCAGTCCACATTATTGTCAAGTGTATCAGAACATAGCTTTCTCCATTGCTACTTTACCTTCATTTGAGGCTGTTCAATCATTGGCAAGGTTGGTCCTATCAACAGACAGAGTGAGACATCTTTCTTAGATCTGGAGTGGCTGGCCTGGTGGGGTGGAGGAGCCTCAACAGCCTCCTGTTGGCAGCATTGCTGCAGCATACTGAAAGGAGGATAAGGAGGATCTGCTGGTGAGGCCAGGTCTGCATGGATACACCATGGAATAATAAAATTTAGAATTGGATGGGACTCAAAGGGTCATCTAGTCCAATCCCCCTACTCACAGTACAGGAACGAGCAGAACCAATCTAGTATTGCTGTAGGCACACATACCCCAGGCTTGCTGCTGCCTCACTCCTTTGCTGTTGCCTCTTCCTGGTCAGTGCTGCTTCTGCTGCTAATGTAAGGCTATTGCAATGGCTCTGCTCCACTGTTGGGAAGGCAAGTAGAACTGTTTAGGTACTGGATGATGGAGCTATGTATCTCATGTGGTCTGCCCTATTTCCCCTAAGCTAGCCTTCTGCCCTCAGGTGTGATGGAGGATGCTGTTCCTCACTGGCGTTGTGGTAAGATTCAACTGAAAATCCACCCAGTTTTTACATGGGTGGCATTTGGCCTTTGCCTCAGGCAACAAAATGTCTTGGTCTTGCCCTGATAATTGGTTCTGCTCAGCAACCTGTTCCATTCAAAATATATCTAAAATTAGGCAGGATCTCATTCAACATTTGAGACAGGCTACTCCAGGGACCTTTAGATGCAGTAAGAATGTTGAAAATAAATGTGAAATGATGAATTTGCCTATCTGCTTATAATCCAGGTGGAGAATGCCATTCTCCCCGTCTCATTTGGCCTGTGCAATGCACTGCAGAAAACAGATGCCTGATTCCTTCTGGGAGATTCCAGTTTGTGCCAACCCCAAAATTGAAGGGAAATGGATTGTGTGTTGAGTTTGTCCTCTGAGATTTACGATAGTTCTTATTGCAAGAGAAACTATTCCACTTCGGCATGCAGACACACTTAGCTTGTGGCTTGAGTGAAAAAATGTGTTTGGATGAGGCAGTGAAAAAACAAACACTAACATGCAAAAAAGAATTTCAGTTGACAAAAGTTAAGGATTTGCGAATGAGGCAAAAGAAGAGAACAAATTGCAGGCAGAGACACAATGTGATAATGTGGTCAGGATCTGGCACTTACATTTTAGTGTGTTACATCTCCTTATTAAAATAAATCTAAATACTGTAAAATAATCTACTGTGGTTTGAATTTCACATCGTCTTCTGAGATTTTCTGTTTCTGAGATTTGTTTGTACTTTATTTCTTTTCTTTTTTAACAAAAAGAGTGGGAAGCAGAGACCGCAAGAGTAGCGGGCACCACAGCCAATGACAGGCAGGGCCAAGGAGTCCCTGCTGTGATGTCAAAGCGAAAACCAACTACCTGACATTCAGAAGACATCTTAAGGCAGCCCTGTTCAGGGAAGCTTTTAATGTATGATTTTAGTGTATTTTTGGTTTCTATGGAAGCCGCCCAGAGTGGCTGGGGAAACCCAGCCAGATGGGCGTGGTACAAATAATAAATTTATTATTATTATTATTATTATTATTATTATTATTATTATTATTATTATTATTATTAAAGGCCAACACTAAGACTAAGAAGGAAGATGACCAGCAGTGCTACCCTCTGGACAGCTGGACAGTAAGAAAGCAGGTAGGTGGGGGCAGATGGAGGTTAGGGCAGAGCCCATCATTTGCCCACCATTTCTGAGGGCTGTAGAACAACCAAGAGGTCCTGTTCCACCCACCCACCCACCCCACTGGCTGAACTCAACTCCCAATAGAGCCTGTAGGGAAGGAAGTGATGTTTCAGATATTTGGGGTATAAGTCAGCTGAAATGTGCATGAAGTATCCAGTTGTTGTTGTTTAGTCATTTAGTTGTGTCCGACTCTTCGTGACCCCATGGACCAGAGCATGCCAGTCACTTCTGTCTTCCACTGCCTCCCTCAGTTTAGTCAAACTCATGTTGGTGGCTTCGAGAACACTATCCAACCATCTCGTCCTCTGTCATTCCCTTCTCCTTGTGCCCTCCATCTTTCCCAACATCATGGTCTTTTCCAGGGAGTCTTCTCTTCTCTTGAGGTGGCCAAAGTATTGGAGTCTTAGCTTCAGGATCTGTCCTTCCAGTGAACACTCAGGGCTGATTTCCTTAAGAATGGAGTATCCAGTAAGCATTACCTATTATAGAATCCTTAACCATTCAGATTTTTCCTTAGTTTTTATGAAGTGATTTTTTTTTTGTCCTCTAAGCAGTTTGACAACAACTACAGCACAGTAATAACTTACTAAGTTCTTTCTCTAGTACCTAAAGAAAGTGCTTCATAAATGTCATCCTAGCAATCCTTGTAGCAACCTCGCAAGATAGGTCAAGAGTTTGAGGAATATTAAGTTGGACCCTAGAGTATCGCCTGAAGGCAGATGAGTCTTCCAGGTTGTTAATGATAAGCAAATGTGGATACGGTCAGTACCTGGAAGGGAGACCTTTTAGGGACCACTATACTACCTTGAGTTTTATGAAGGAAGGAATATCAGATATAATGCAAGTTGTTGTTGTTGTTGTTGGAAAAGGATTCATGGCTGAGTTCAGGTTGAACTGGAACATCCTGATTCAAACTGCAAACTGTTTTAACCACTATGTTGCACTGTTTCCCTCATTTATTAACTATCACATCCAACCAAATATGATATGGGAAGGAAGAAGCCACATTATCAGATTTCATCGTACTGTGGCCAGATCATTTTTCCTTGCCTGTAGCAAATGCTGCAAAATGTCATCAATGGACTAAAGGACACAGTGTGCCTTACCTATTATGCTCTGAAAGCTAATCTTTTCCTGATGCACGTACACACACACACACACACACACACACATATGCTGGCTACCTCAAAGAGGAAGATGCCAGTGTTAGGTGTTCAGCTCACAAGTAGGAACGATAAGTCAGAATCTGTTTATCAAAAGAGAATTCCATTTTCTTATTCTTCCCTGCTTCTGTTCCCTCCCAGCCACTCTAAGCTCACCCAAAGTGCATCCGTCTTCATATTTAAAAGCAGCATCAGCCCATTGCTAAGTTGCTCAGTGCTGCACCCCTGTGCAAACTTACTATCAAGATCCTTCACAGGCTCATTAAATGGCCAGTTGTCAGGATGAAAACTTGGGGAAGCCTCCTGCTGCGATTTTGGACCTCCTGCTGGCATCGCTTTCACTGTCCCAGTCCCTTTGATTTGCCGCCCAAAGAATTTCCTGCCTATTATAAACCATAAATGTCACCACCGTCGCCTGACTGGAGCGGATGGGGGTGGGAGGCAGAGGGAGAAGAGAGAAGCAACTACTTACAAGTTCCAGTCTATATCACATCCTTCCTCTTCATTGCAATTGGAAGCTCTAGTGGCATCGAACAACAGCATATAGTTTCAAAACAACAGCAGGAATTCAAGGAAGGAGAGATGTGCTCTTAAAGGCAGCAACAGAGATCTTTTAAATAAAGCACTTCCAGAGAGGGAAAGGCCTTGAATGCAGATATAGTCCTGTGCAACAGCTTGCAAATCCTGAGGGCCAAATTAGATGTGGCAATTTTTGTGCCAATGTAGCTAAACGTGTTTCTGTTATGTACTGTAAATAGCAGCTTGGGGAAAACCTGAGGAACCTCAGGACTACACAAAGTGGAGAGGGGGGTTTAACTCTTTCTTTTCCAGCCCCCCTCCCCAGAACAACTGGTAGACTGAGGTCTACTTGCTGAGAAATTTACAGTAGATCAGCAAGGATTAGGGTCTCACCTGCACTATACATTTAAAACAGTATCATACCACTTTAAACAGTTGCATCTTCCCCAAAGAATGCTGGGGAGTGTAGTTTATTAAGGTTACTGAGAGTTGCTAAGAGACCACTTTCCCATTCACAGAGCTACAATTCTTAGAGTAGTTTAATAATTCTCTTCTTGAGGAACTCTGGATGCTCTGCCAATATGCTATAATGTGTTGCACGGTTTTACCATAGAAATTTTGGACATTTTGGGACCAGAATATATATGACCTTACCCCCTATATACTTCCCTATTCAATGCAGTCATCTGTGCCCTCCAAACTTAAAAATGGAAAGTAAAATGCTGGTGGTCAGCAAAAGAGGTTTAAAGACACTCTCAAGGCAAATTTTTAAAAATGTAGTATAAACACCGACAATTGGGAAACACTGTCCCGAGAGTGTTCCCAATTGGAGAACAGCCGTTACCAAAGGTGTCATGGACTTTGAAACAAAATTAAAAAATTCCTTCCAGTAGCACCTTAGAGACCAACTAAGTTTGTTATTGGTATGAGCTTTCGTGTGCATGCACACCTCTTCAGATACATTGAAACAGAAGTCACCAGACCCTTATATGTAGTGAGAGGATGGGGAGGGGTATTACTCAGAAGGGTGTGGGAATGGGTGATTGGCTGATAGCTTCAAAGATGGACTTTGAAAACTCTCAAACTCAGGACCAAAGGAAGAAATGAGCTCAAAGGAAGGCACATTTGGTAAACCCTCACCATGATCAATTGCCTCCCAGAATCCTATGTCCCAACTGTGGAAGGATGTATGGATCCAGAATTGGCCTCCACAGTCAGCTACAGACACATCGTTAAGACAGTGTTCATGGAAGACAATCTTACTCAGCTATGAGCGATCGCCAAAGGAGAAGAAGGTTAAGAACATAGGATGAGCTTGCTGAATGAGGCTAACGGCTCATCTGTTCTCATAGTGACCAACCAGATGTCTATAGGAAGCCCCAAATTAGACTCTAGCATTAAATTGTTGTTGTTTAGTTGTGTCTGAGTCTTCGTGACCCCATACACCAGAGCATGCCAGGCACTCCTGGCTTCCACTGCCTCCCGCAGTTTGGTCAAACTCATGCTGGTAGCTTCGAGAACACTGTCCAACCATCTCGTCCTCTGTCGTCCCCTTCTCCTTGTGCCCTCAATCTTTCCCAACATCAGGGTCTTTCCCAGGGAGTCTTCTCTTCTCATGTGGTGGCTAAAGTATTAGAGCCTCAGCTTCATGATCTGTCCTTCCAGTGAGCACTCAGGGCTGATTTCCTTAAGAATACATTTCGTCAAATGCTAAACACTCTCTTATTTTTGCAGAATTTTCCCGAGGCTATGTGCAATATCAACTTTCTTTTGGGGAAAAGCTGATTTTATCTTACTCAAAATATATAGTTGTACATGACTATGCTTTATTCTAATGTCCATACATTTTCCATAGCTAAACAGATAAATAAATTGTTGAGCTTAAAATGCATATGTGTCCTTTGACCCACATTGTTTATTTATTTAATATTATTCCACTTCCCCATCTGAGGACATCCAGGGAGAATACCAGCTTCTAGAAAAGGCAAAAAGGGAAATTAAAAACAGCACGGCATCAACACAACACGCCAATGGCACACAGAATTGCAGATAAAATGTCATATATAAAATTAACCAGGCACTTGAAAATAAAGCTTGCCAAAACAGCTACATCTTCAAAAGGTGGTGAAAGATTGTTGAAGAGGGTGCCAGATGGATTTCCTGGGGCAGATTGTTCCACAGCTTGGGTGCAGCAACCGAAAAGCTGCAGCACTCGGGACCTTCTGGTTGGTTGCTGGTTGCCCACAGGGATAACAGGCGGCTGGACTAGATGGGCCACTGGTCTCATCTAGCAGGTGCTTCTTAAGATTTTTTAAGTTTTCACCTGTACTCCCAACAATTATGGCTCAGATTCAAACAAGGAGAGCCTGTAATCTTTGAACAGGTAAAGGAGAGGTGTATTTCAATCTGCAATTCTCGTTCATAATGTATATTTTTAACAGTTTGATTTATTCATGTTTTAATTGTTTATGTTTATTTTTAACTTTGGTTTTTGTTGACAGCTTTAATGTATATTTTATATTCCTTGCAAACCACATAGGGGTTGTCTTTACAAGTAACAGCATATAAATTTTGTAAAAATAAATAATAATTTCCGTAAACTGGCTTGGGATCCCTTTACTCCAACTTGGGGTCGCTTTTCTCCAACTATGCCAACTTTGATCTGGCATTTCTAGAAGCGCCACGCATTGCCTGTTCCCACTGCAGCAAATGGGAGCTTTCCCCCCAATGTCAATTTGAGGCATGTCCTCCCCACCAAATCTAGATCAGGACTCCAGCAGTGAGCAGAGGGCTAAAGCCCTCCCAGTCCAGGCCACTCCTTGCCCCACAGTGGCTCTCTCTGCAAGAAAACTCTGGCCTGCAGAGGTCAAAGAACATTATTAACATCACATGTTGTTTGATCCTGATACCCCTTTCTTCTAAAAGTGGTGCTAGTCTTCACGGTCACTTTTAAACACTTGGATAGCTTCTTCAAAGGGCTTCAGACCTGGATCTGGTCCAGTTGAACATTGTGCGTTAGGGAAATGGTGGTCTGACAAAACTCCCTTTCTCTCCCCTGGGCCCTTTTATTGGTTTATCAAAGCAGCTTGAATGGGAAGCAGTGACCTAGAGGTAGAAAGGACAGCAACCTATTATCCCTCCTTAGAGATGCCCATCTTGATTTCCATCTCTATGCTTACATTAGCTTCCGCTCAACATCACAGAAGGGGTATCTAATGACCATACTTATATTACTTCATGGTATAGTTAATCTTTCATACTGATTATGTATCAGGAAAGAAAATGGATCTGAGCCAACTCTCAGTTAACCTTGATACCCTGGGTTTTGGTCAGGTCTTAAACCTAAGAACAGCTCTTTCGGAGCCCAACTAATCCCCATATTTCTGATATAGTACAGCAGAGCCAAAACAAACTAAGAGCTAAATTCAACATGGTAGTAGTAGCTGTCTGTATTTCATTGAGAAACTGACTAGAGATGGGGGGGGGGGAGCATTTCATGTAGAACCTAGCTAAACAATAAGCAAACCAAACACAGACATCCTTGGAAATTCACATGTCTCCAAATTTTGCTAATTTCATCAACACCCCACCCCAAAAAAGTGCAAAAATGTGAACATTGGGGAAAAGTTGAGAAATTTATATTTCATATTAGTGAAAATAACATAGAAAAATGCATCATATTAGGTGGGGGGAATCCTTGCAGAAATGTGCTTGTTAGGCAAAATTGCATAAAAGGTGTATATTAGAAGAAACACACCTTAAAATGCTGGGACATTTCTGTGATGACTTTTCTTTTAATTGCAGACTGATTTGGAAATGGGACAAACTGAAGAGGAGAAAACCGAGAGATGAAAAGAATCTGAAATGGAAAGATTCAGTCACTCCAGGACTGACCCAACCAGAGAGAAAGAAGAGTTGGGGAGGGTCTGATTTTGAACAGAACTGAGATATAGAAGGCAGACCCATTGCCTCATCTATTACTTGTTTCCCTGCAATGTTTCTCTTTTAGTGCTGTTCTCATCAGCAAAACTTTGATGGCTCTTTGGGCAAGGGGGTGTAAGGAAAGCAAGTAGTGGCTGTGAGGATAATTCAGGACCTCTCAACCATATAATTTTCTGCTGTTAAAGGCTGCATTCATACAGCAGTTCATACCGTTTCCCTAACGTTTCCCTAACAGCTAATTCCCACATTATATTTGAGCTTTCACACTGCTTAAAAGACACCCCCAGAGATCAGCAGAACCTTGTGGAAGATTAGCACTAATTTCCATGTTAATTGTTTCCAGAGAAAATCTGTCGGCAACCCCATTAACCCAGAAAATTGCAGGAAGGAAGTGATGAAATTTGGGGCAGTTTCCTTGCGTGCAGTTCTTTCCTGCCATTTTCATGGGGGAAATCAGGTGAAAAGAATGTTGTCATCATTGTCATCATCATCATCATTTATTAAGTTTGTTAGGTGCTTTATCTTGCCCAAGGCAACCCAAAGCGACTTGCAACATTGGAAGAGAGGACAGAAGTACTAGCATTTTAATCAGGAAAACTAGCACAGTATTCCCCAGGTCCGAAGGCACACAAAGTCAGGCTAGCTTCCTTTCTACATTATTGGAAAAAACAATTGCCATCACTGCTAGTTTGGACCTAAGCAAGATGCATAAGTTCCCTGGTTTATCCTTTTTCATTCTTTCTCTCAGTGGTTTCTAAGCTAGTCACAGTCAGATGGATTTGCATAGTGCATGAAGGTTTCTACTGTGCTTACAGAAATGGCACATGTAGGTAATGCAAGTTAATTGCTTTTATTTGATTGTCTAAGTGGCATCCATGGGCTACAGCCATGGGCTTTTCTCTTCCTCACCCTCATTTATACCATCCTGAGATAAATAGCTCTGTGTGAGTGGAAATGTCCCATTTGTGCCTTTTGTTGTAATTCCTTCTATAGATATTCCTCCCAAGCACAATTATTTAGACTTAAAAAATAATAATACTGTACACTGATTGCCTGCTTATCTACAACACTTTTTCCTCTGCTAAATTAGTGCTCTGCTGAACATTCCTTCTGCATTTTTAAGACCACACCGTAAATTAAGGAGGAAAGAAATTTATTTTATTTAATATTTATAAATGGGTTTACATACCACCATATCATAAAATATCAGGCCATTGTAAAAGAATGCAAAACATGAAGCACTATTAAAAACAACACACACAATCATTTAAGTGGCTGGCTAATTAAACAGCTACAGGTCTTCAAGAGATACCTGGAAGTCAAAAGTGAGGGTGCCTACCAAATCTTTTCTCGAAGAGTGTCCCACACCATGGGAGCACTGATGTCCAACATCCGCTTGAAGCAACTAACAGATTACTTCCTGAGAAGATGTGGCTAGTTCTGCAGTTCCTCCTCCCTTTGGGGGAGAACCCAGTGGCTACAGAGAGGGCTTACTCAATAGACATTGTTAGGACTGTGCTGGAAGCCTCCGCCTGTCAGCACCTGAGCCGCTAACTCAGTGATATATTATGAGCTACAGACACTGTTTGATAATGGTTCTTCTTGCCTTACTGCAGAGGTATCTTACCCAATGTTTATTCCACTTAGAAATGGATATTGCCAAATATTTCTGGAATTATGTGCCTGTATGTGTTTAACATCCTCACTCCCTGCCTCAACCCCTCCACCCGATGTGTCCTATAATAGATTTCAGATGCATCTTGCATTTGTTCTCCTCTAACGGCGTTCACCTTCAGATATTTGTTAAACTGCCAATAACGATATTGGCAGATGGATCAGGAAAAGGAACTTTCAATTCAAATGGTGCCAAGTGCTTGCTATTTCCTGGATGCTTTTGAGGGTCACGATTCTCCAGGAGAAATGCCAAAATGTAAAGATTTCTTGGAAAGTGTGTGTGTGTGTGTGTGTGTGTGTGTGTGTGTGTGTGTGAGAGAGAGAGAGAGAGAGAGAGAGAGAGAGAGAGAGAGAGCGAGCGCAAGCATCGTTGCACAAAACCTTGCCACACACATTAATTTGTGGTGGCCCAGCTGGTTTTATTATTCAAAATGGTCTGGTCATTAATGGGAGACAATGGGCAGCTGTTGTCTTACATAGCCAGAATGTGAGTCAAACCCTTTTGTGAGAGGAGAGATCAGAACATTTTTGCCAATTTATTGAGCTTGTGAGAAGAGAGTGGGCCAGCAGTAATTTAAGGGAATGGTGGAGCACCCAGCTCCTAACAAAAATCCTGGCTATGCCCATGTTGAGAGCAGAGCTGGTCCACCGATGAGGCTGAATGAGCTGGCCACCTCAGTCATCACCTACCACAGGGCATCACCTTTGTTCTGGTGTCCCTGGCCTCTAGTGGCAAAGAGGGATTGGCAGTAAAGCATCATGGAACATCTAGACCTTCTCTCCTTCCGAGTTGGCGAGAGGGGAGGTTCCATCACCCAGGTTTGCCGCAGTATGGCTGGGCTGTGCACTGGCATCTCCTGAAGGAAGTAGCTAATGCAAAACCCTGCTGCCTGGTGAGAGGGGAGGGGTAAGGGAAGGATTCCTCTACACCTGTTTGGGGAGATTACTTACAGAGTTTGTGCCCCCATCATGGGAACAGGATGCTGGAGTAAATGTGCTTTTGGCCTGTTCCAGTTGTGCTCTTCTTAAGATCTTCTGTGTTTGGAGGCTGAGTTTACAGATCCCACAGCATGCCAGAAACTATGGATTTTGGCAATGATGATCACCCATTATCTGAACATTTTTTCCTGTGTGTGTTCGTCTAAGTGTTTCAGATATGCTTTTACAGTTGACAACTCTGCAAAAATAATTGGTATCTGCTGGATTAAAAGCATGTTTTCTGCTTTGAAAACAACAACAAATGTGCTCCAAGAACTCGCTAATCCTGAGCACAGGAGGTGTATCTAAACAAAGAGCATGTGAAGAACATCATAGGAGCAGAATCTGCATAGGTGGCTGCCTTACACTGAAGATCAGATCAAGAAATCTATCTATCCCAATGCCACCCACTGGGATTTACAGTGGCTCTGCAAAATCTTTTCCTTTTTTTTAAAAAAAATAATTTTTATTAACTGGCCAATCACATCAATTTAAATCACATCACATAAATTCCGAATTACAAAGCCAGATTTTGAATTTTGTTGGGGGGACCCATACTTCAAGATCCAAAGGGGAATTCTGATCATCTTCTTGCTGCTGCGTTAATGTCCAAATCAGTCCAAATCAATCCAAACAGAGTTCATAATTCTATCCAGTCTTATCTTGCTGTTTCCACATCACATCTTGTTCATATATTTTCTCTTTTTTCTTTATGATTTCTTCTGATAGTCTCCTTAAGCTGATAAACACCAATAGTAATAATAATCCTGTGTGAATTTTTCATTCTTCCAATCCTCAAATCCAGATGGTTTCCATATATCATCTCCTTCATAGATAACATCGCTCTTTCCATCATAATCTTACGAAACTGTCGCTCTTAAGTCCCACTGAGGAGTTTAATCCATAATATATAAACAGCTTTGTTTCTCTCTTTCTCCTCCCAGACTCAAGACCTCCAATAGAGCTTCCCAAAATGGCGACGGCATTTTTAACTGCGTCATTCCAAAGCTCTTATACCTTCCAGGCTCTTCTTGAAACATGCTTTGGTTCGAAAGTTTATCTCCACACAGCCTTAAATCCACAGCTTAAGTCCTTAAAACAACATTTCTGACTCATAAGGGGAGGGGATTCTTGTTTAATCACATAGAAAAAGAAAGGAAAGTTTTTCCCCCGCCCCCATCAGTCATTTGCCATACCGTATCTTGACGTATCTTCTCATGTTTTATTTTTGTCTTGTTTTATCAGAGATCTCTTCTGTCAGCAGTCTTTACTCCCCCTTCTTCCTTGAAGTATGTACAATTCGCCTCGTCCAAATTGTTTCTTTTGAAGTTCTTGCAGCTAGTGGCGCGAATCAGGGACAGCATCCAGGAGTGCCGAAATCCCACAGGAGGGCTTTGTGCCTAGTGCCCCCATCCCCACAAATTCGGGGTGGTATAGGGCACAGCAGGCAAGGGCCGTCCCCCCCCACCATCCTGGGGGGGGGGGGTTAAGGAGGCTAATTACCCCCATCATCAACCCAGATGACTCAGTTGGTTAGAGCATTGTGCTGATAACACCAAGGTAGCAGGTTTGATCCCCATATGAGACAGCTGCATATTCCTGCATTGCAGGGAGTTGGACTAGATGATCCTCGGGGTCCCTTCCAACTCTACAATTCTATGATTCTATAGCCTCCAAATTACCTCATGTGGGTCGGAGAGATGTTATTGTCAGCCATCTTCCGATGCGCCCCCTAGTGGCCCCCGCAAAATCTTTTCCAGTCCTGCTGTCTGATATCTCCTTTTAAGTGGAGATGCTGGTGATTCAAGCTGAGAGGACACTATGCCCCCAAAAAACATGTTCTAGCACTATGCTGTGGCCCCACATTGTGGATACAGCAATAGGCAAGGTAGTGGGAAAGCAACTTTCAAATGAGAACTGCAACAGAGGTGTTTTTGTGAAAAATAACAATGACAATTAACTTAAGCACTTATTTATTATTTCAAATACATTATTTCAATAAGACCCATTCAGCGGTGTAGCTCGGGTGTGTAGGTGTGTCCTGAAGTTGGGGGCGGGGTGATCCACCTGTGGGGGCAGGGCGAGCCCCTCTGATGCTTGGAGCCTCTCCACCGCCTCCCCCTCAGCTGTAGGATGGCTGAGGGACAGGCAGTAGGCAGGCGCAAGTCCCACACTGCCGTTTCAGGCAGCATGGAACCTGCAGGTGCCTAAAGCACTACGTCACTCCTAAAAAGTTGCCCGAGCACATTTATTTTTTAAAAAATCATTTTGTTACCCCCCCCCCCATCAGTGATGACATCCAGGGTGATCTGTACCCACACACACACCTCTTCCTCTGCCACTGGACCAACTGTATCAATGAACTCAACCAAGAGTCCAACTGCTAGTGCCTTTGCCAATGTCAGTCTAGTTGGATGGCAACCTTTATTAATTCCAGACAGCATGGGTTGGTGAAGTCTGCTTTAAGGATCTTAAGTTTGCCTTTCTACTGATTTCTGAGGGTTTTATCCAACAACTGAGCATAGATCCACCAAATAAGACAAGTTCATTCATTTCAAGGGGTCTCCTCTAAATAGGGCTAGCATGGGACACAACCCTAACCAATGTTTACTTGGATCATTTTCTGCACTTTATGTTCTGGACTACCTGAAGTGCAGGCAATATTTTGGTGCACTCTTCACCCCATGGTTTCTATCCATTCACTTTGTCAGAGAATGTTTCTCCTATGAGGAATATATTGAAAGCCCAATGTTAAGAACTTAAATGTTTTCATCCAGGGCTGTTTCAAAGCACAAGATCCTGCAATTTGAGGAAATCTATCTTGTCATGTCTTGTGACATTTGAAACTTGTCCAGGAGGCTGTACATAATCCAGAAGGTGGCAGCACTGTTGTGTCCCTTGTGACAGATCAGATGTTGGAACCGTCGACTCTGATGGAATTTTACTAGAAATTGTCACAGACTAATATGGCTCTAGTGTATTAAAAAATAAAAACAAAACCCATAATAATTTCATTGTGGTTTTTTCCCATAATGATATTGCAAATATATAATGAGTCTTCATTACAAGCAGACCTGTTGCACACACAAACCTTAAGTCCACAGTTGAGTAATACCTTTATTAGGGTCAATCTAAATGTCACAAGACAGTGGCAAGCTATCAAGTTCTTCAGAACTCTTCATTGGGCAAGCTGTTACATAAGGTAGCAGATGATAGGAGTAGGAAAAATAAGAAACAATGGGGGGGGGCAATCAGACTGGATGTTATAGCCATGAGGGCTGCTTACAGATTGAGCTGGAGGGTGCAGGCTAATTCCCTCCAGGTGCTGAGATAGTAGGTGTACCTGAAATTTTGACACACACCCTGAGACCTTTGCCCTTATTCTTTGAACTGTCATTTTCAGGGTAACAGATCTTTCCAGTGGTTTGCACACATTTGCACCCACATGATAGAAATGGAAAAATAATATTTCCACTGGCCTCAGGAGGCACATCTGGTACCTACACTATACAGGTTTTGACAAATGCAGAAGACATACATTTTTGTCCTGTTCTTCAACACCCAAGATGTATATATTTACAACCATGCTATGTTGTGGTTGTGATTTGTTTTGAACTATTTTTAATGTTTTATTTTAAATAATAATAATAGTAATAGTAATAGTAATAATTTTATTATTTATACCTCACCCATCTAGCTGGGTTTCCCCAGCCACTCTGGGCGTTTCCCAGCAGAATAGTAAAAACACGATAAAACAACAAACATTAAAAACCTCCCTAAACAAGGCTGCCTTCAGATGTCTTCTAAAAGTTGTATAGTTCTTTATCTCTGATGGGAGGGTGTTCCACAGGAAGGGGGCCACTACCGCCTGCTTCCCTGTAGCTTTGCTTCTCACAGGGAGGGAACCAGGAGAAGACCTTCAGAGGCGGACCTCAGTGTCTGGCCTGAGTGATGGTTGCAAACTGCCCTGCAAACTTAGGGTGGAGGGCAGGTAAATGCTGCTGCTGCTATTGCCCTCAGTGGCCTCTTTGCTTGCTGGCCTCAGTGCTGTGAAGAGATTGAAGGAATAATTGAGAGTTGGGGTGGGAGCCAGCAGGATCCCCTGTTCTGTCACTGAACTGGGATTTCCCTGAAAGAAAAAGAAGTGGTTTTCAAAGACCTAAGCTTAGCTCTGCAACAATGAAACAAAACTTTGCACAGAGAAGCCGAAGTAGGCCTCTCATCAAGGAAATGTAGTGGCCCCACTCTTAAAAAGTTGTTCTTCAGACATCTGAGAAACACAGCAACAGCCTCAACTCGAGAACAAGGGGAACAAGAGGAAATAGAAAGGGGGAGTCTCTCCCCATGGTAACCCCTTGTGTCTCGTACTTTCCCCAAATTTGTCTCGATAGCATCTTTCTAAGTGGTAAATCATAGCCAAGGCTTTTATATCCTATTAGCCACATCAAAAAAATAAAACAAAATAAAATAGAGAGAGAGAGAACAAGGCTCTCATATGATCCTAATGTAGGGCTAGTATGGCCCCAAAGACCATAAATAAACATGCTCTGTGCCAAGAAGGATATGCGAAGAGAAAGAAAATGTCTTTCTCCTGAAATTTCATTTTTCCTTCCTGTTTGAAACACTATTATTTTTGGCTCAGGGTTTCTGGTTAGTCTTCTGTATGTGGATGGATATATTGATGTTCATGTAACTGAGCTCCATCCTCGGAGGATTCCGCAGACAAATGCGCAGATGCCTCCCCTTCAGCTTCGTTCTCCCCCTCGGTTCATTTTCTTTGTTTCCTATTCTTAGTAGATGGAATGAATGCAGTCATATTTGGGAAATGTGTGCAAACCGAGAAGCTCTGAAGGCAACATGCTGTGATCCTGACGTGACCAAAATATAGAGAGATAAAAAAGGTAAAGGTAAAGTAGTATCAAGGATTACTAGCCAGGATGTCTATATTCTGCCACCAAATGCCAGTTGCTAGCGATCATGAGCAGGGAGAGTGCTGTTGAAGTCAAGTCCTGCTTGCAGGCTTCCCAAAGGCCACTGTTAAGATCAGACAGCTAGACAAGATGGGCTTTGGTCTGGTCCAGCAGGCTTTCCCTGTGTTACAATAGGCTTCTTACTACCTCATCATTTATTAAATAAGCCAGTGTGGTATAGTGGTTAAGAGCAGTGGACTCGTAATCTGGTGAACTGGGTTCGATTCTCCACTCCTTCACATGCAGCTGCTTGGGCTAGTCACACTTCTCGGAAGTTTCTCAGCCTCACTCATCTGACAGAGTGTTTGTTGCAGGAGAGGAAGGGAAAGGAGATTGTTAGCCGCTTTGAGACTCCTTAGGGTAGTGATAAAGTGGGATATCACATCCAAATTCTTCTTCTTCCTCTTCCTCTTCCTCCTCCTCCTCCTCCTCCTCCTCCTCCTCTTCTTCTTCTTCTTCTTCTTCTTCTTCTTCTTCTTCTTCTTCTTCTTCCTCTACCTTTGATTTTTGCCACTGCAGGTTCTTAGTTTTACCTTATTTAACATAGTGGAGGCACAGTATTACTTTGTGACATAAAATATAGTAAAATTAAGAGGCTGAGAGAAGAGTCGTGTTTTTTTCTGGGTTTCTAGATTGGCTTGAGAAAGCGATTGGAGATCTTCCAAACATTTTGGAGGAAATCAATTTCTGAGTTAATCTGAGCTGAGCTTGGGAGGACTCCTCCATCTCAACTGGAGACTAATGTGCATAATCTTTTGGCCAGAATCACTTCAGGAAGGATTCTTGCTTTTGTCAGAAACTTGGACACAATGACCTACCCCTTCCATCTTTACATTACTATAAACTATAAGGAGTTTGTTGTTTCCCCATGCTTAAGTACTGTAAATTTTGTGATAAATTAATGCCATCTCTAATATACCTGCCTATATGTTATCCCTAGACATCCTACACTGTTTGCTATGAAATCTCTGTTCCTAATAGCTATTCCCAAGTCAGATATGTAAACTAAGAAGATATACAATATGAAAAGCTTTCAGCAGGGTCTGCTAATTTCCAAGCATTCTGTGTCAAACTGTTCAGGGCCTATTAAGACGCACTATTTTGACAGTTTAGCACAGGGATTTTTTAAAACAAAACCAAAACCAAAGCTGCGGCAAAGGTCTACTTGGGATGCTTTTCTTTTCAGCTAAATAATACAAGGCTTCTGGCTGCTTAACCAGTTGTTCCACCTTTCCCCAAAGTGCTCCTCTGATCACCAGACAATGCAAACAGATTTAAGTTGGACCAAAAAGGAATGCTTTTAAACTGAGTTTCATCGGTGCACGTGTAGGGATTAGAAAGAGCTTAATAAACATGATGATAGCTTGTTGTCTGCGGACCAAGTCCTATCTTTAAAACATTTCCTGGCTCCAACCCAAACCAAAACTTCATGTTTTCCATAAGCATGGTTCTAAGCATTTGCAAGTCTCTAAGAACAGACCCTCATTAAGCCCCGTCACTACAATCCATGCTCGTGTTTTGCTGAAAATTTCTCTTGTGTTTCCCCACCCCCAGACACTCTCTGTCAATGAATAAGGAATAAAATGCACCCAAAAATTTTCAAAAGTGGTTGAGGAGTGTTGCCTAGAAAGCATCTTACCTGTGGTCTGCACTTTGTGGCCTCCATTAATGCCCATACTTGAATTTAATCCCGAGGGAAAATAACATGACATAACTCCTAAAATGTGATTATTTTTCAGATCAGGAACTGTGGGCAAGCTGGGAGGCCGCAGAGTGACAGAGAACTGTTTACAGGAACCGCACACAGACACAACACCCATGGCCACCTTGCAATAAAAAGGCAATCTCACAATCCTGTACCAACTGAAATTCTCAAGTCTCTCAAGAATGTGGCAAAAAATAATGGAAGCCTCTTTTGCAGGAGAAGGAAACTTTCAAGCAAGTGGAGACCAGATTTCAGAAGAGCACTAGAAGCAGAGTCAAGAATGGAACAAAACGGCCAGTGTGACATAGTAATTGAACATGGGTTAAAGACCTGCTCAGCCGTGAGACTTATTAGGAGAAGTCACTCTCTCAGCCTCACCTACCTGACATGGATGGTTGGAGAATAAAATGGGAATTCTATGCAAGCACTGCCCTCGAGCAGTTTGGAATACATTAGGATATCCATAATTCAGAAATTGGGGGCTGCTTCTTTCATTTTATAGCAGAGAGCCTAAAACAGGCTGGGTCCATTCCTTTAAAATCATTGTTGTTGTTTTGCAAATATGAATTTGTTGCATGCCTACTTGCCAGAAAAGAGTATGTATAATTTAAATTGATTATGCATTGTGTAAAATATTTTATGTGTAAAAAAGAGAGAGCAAAACTGAAGTTGCAGTCCTGTGGATACTTATCTCGGGATAAGATCTGCAGGTCTATGGGACTTATTTCTGAGTAGACATTTCTACAAATACAAACTTATAGAAACCTAAGTGCAAACCTATACACATCCACTCAAGAGTAAATCCCATTGACTTTGATGGAACTTACTTCCAGGTAACTGTGTGCAGGATTGTAACTTCAATCCCAATGAAATCAATAGCTTTCTAAAGTGTCATTTACCTTAGCGGGGGTCTCACATCCACCCCTTGTTGGATTGTACTTCATGTATGGCACAGCCATAAAACAATGTTTTTATGATGGTTGTTTTTTTAAAAAAATATGGTTTTTACTAAGAATTTTTCCGGTAACAATAGAACATAGAGTCTCTGTTTTCAAATCATTGAATCATTCAAACAAAACAGTTATATTCGGAGTTAGACATTACCTCACTGCCGTTTTGCAGAGTGAGCAAGTGCTTACAGTCACTTCAGAAGTTCTGGGCTCTCAATAGCCTTCAGAGAAGAGTACGGCAGCCACAGGGGCAAATTTGGCAATTTTTATTCATGTGCTGTTGTCAGTGTGCTCAAAATAACTAAAATCTGGTGGGGGGGAGGAAAATTATTTTGTCTAAGATGCAAAAATCGCACACACACAACCTTAGTATAGCTCCATTCTCAAATTGTCTAGAATCTGCCACCAAGGCCCTTGGGTTTTATCAATTTAATGGCAGGTATCATGAAGAACTTGAGGACTGCAGCAGAATTACACATGGATCTATTCAAACCACTTAATACTGTACTCAAATCATCATAGCTCCAGACATCTCATCCGTATGTTTTGTTATCAAAAACCTTGTATCCTGCTCCATATATCTTCTCTCTCCCACTTTTCTCTAAAGCTACAATCTGGGACTCTCTTCAAACAAAAACTATGCATGAGAAAAATCCTACTCAGACAGGAAAAAAGTCATCATGTAAGCCTTAACTAGAGCCAAAGCCAAGAGCAGATGCTGACATTTACTTAAAACAGGGAATCGGCTAACAAATAGCACAACTGAAATATGTTAACATCTGATCTTACACAGATTTAAAGTGATAAGAAAAACTCTCTTCCATATGGACTACAGATTTTTAAAAAAATCAGCCGTACATCAGTGATTGTTCTTTATACAAAATCTTTCAGAAGTCATTTTTCAAGTATCTACTCCTCACTTTTTGAGTATCTGTATGTTCCCTGCTCATGAATGAAAACTTCAAATGCTGAGATTTTAATGAAGAGCACACTGATGGTTAGAATTGAATTTGTTCCTTCCTCACTTTCCGCTGCATAATTCTCAGGAGAATTCTCAGGCTAGTGGTGGGTGACCTTCCCTCTGTGTACAGAATTGGGGTTCAAGAGTGTGAAGCATCTTCTCCATGGAAAACAGCTCACTTAATTAGAATCCCAAGTTGGCTGGATTTTTCTTGTGCTTCCAGCTACATCATCAGAAACATGGCAGGGCCTGTTGCGGGAAATGCCAATGTCATTTTCCACCAGTGATCATTTTCTGAAATGAACAAATGCTAAAAATATTTATACCCTACCCTTCATTGATAAAGATGCCCGTGCAGGGTGCAGAAAAACACAATAAAAGCAACCAAAACAAATTATGAAATAAGCAGCAGTACTTATTCAAATACACCATCCAATACACCAGATATTTGAATCTACCTTCAAAAATAAAGAAGCTATGCCCCATTGTAGTTGAGCTCCCAGGATCCCAGGCAGAAGAAGATGGAAGGAGTAGAGGTCCACATGGGCCCAGCCCATCCAAGAAGAATTCACCAGTGCTGAAGCCAATGCTGCTTGCTACCTTATCCTGACTCCCAAAAGTAACCTTCTCCCTGGGGACTACGAGAATGAGCTGGTGGGTTTGGAGTGGGTGCAAGCAAAATTGAGGCAGGGGGCCCATTTGAATGGACTGTGCTGCTGCTGCTGCCCTCCTCAATTTTTCTTGCAAAATCCATCAGGATTGTGTGTTTTTTTCACAGTGCCTTGGCTGAGAACTCAATGTACACTTGCTAGGAGCCCATCCATTCTGTCTGAGGATACCTGTATAGATAAGGCCCAAGGCCCCAACAAAAACAGGCTCTAGTCTGAGATACTTAGTTCCCTGGCAGGTGACGGGTGCTTGCTTGACCAGAAGGCAGAGAGTTGCTTTCCAGCAACTAAAGTATCATACATTTAGGTTGTGATCTTATGGCCCGTGAAAGGGTGTCCCAGAGACCATAGAATTCACTGGAGCTTCCACACAGAGATGGAGGTCTGCCCTTACAGAGAGCGGGATCTAACTTTACTTGCTTTCTCTATGAGGATGTGAAAAGATGCACATCTGGGGCTGTTCCATCTCTGGAGGGGGCAAAAAGGAGGAGGTTGGGGGGGTGTTGGGGGCTTGCTGAGCATGCTAGATCCACAGCCTTCACATCCCCCTGAGATGCATCTGCAATAGAGGGTAAACTATATTAGTCATGGAAATAAACTATATTTTTAAAGGAACTTAAAAAAGTAAAAGAAACAAGTAACTCAGCCCATCTTTTGCAAGCCAGCCTGAGTGTAAAATCCACCTACACCTCTCTTCCCTTTCTCTTTTGCATTGATCTGTGAAGATATAGCCATAGATGGAGAATACTAAATGTCTCCAGAATGATCTGGGCACTGTTACTTTTGTTACAGAGGGTTCAAGACAATGCAGAAACATAAACCCTCAAAAAACCCTATTCTGTTGCAACGTGACCCCAACCTCGGAATTGCTGAAAATAACTGATAACAAATATGTGCGTGTTTTTAAGGTGCACAGACGAAGCAAAACACTGGGAGTGAGGTGTGTGTGTCTGTCTGAGCGTGTGTGCAATTTGACTTGTTTACTGCTCTCCCTTTTGGCATTTAGTTGAGTGAACCCAAATACCAGAAAGACATAGACAAATTGAGGACTCTCCTGAGAACAGCAGCACACATAATTAAGGAACTGATTTATGAAGCCAGGTTATAAGAACCGGACATGTAAAGAGCAACTTTAAAAGGCAAGAAGCAAGGGAGGAGGATATAAAAGTGTGAGCAAGAGGGAGGGCAAAAATCAATATAATGGAACTCCTTGGTCACATTGTGTGGCTTTGTCTCCATTCCCAGATTTTTCCTCAGTTCCTTCATATGTTATCTTTATGGAGAACAGCACCCTCTTGGCTTCCTCTGTAGCCATATTGTTAAATCACAGAGGAAACCGAATGCTGGTGTTGTAATTCTTGGATTATTCCCTATGTGTTACCATTTTGGGAACTTGATTCATGTACATTTATGTAGACCAGGCTTCCTCAACCTCAGCCCTCCAGATGTTTTGAGACTACAATTCCCATCATCCCTGACCACTGGTCCTGCTAGCTAGGGATCATGGGAGTTGTAGGCCAAACACATCTGGAGGGCTGAGGTTGAGGAAGCCTGATGTGGACATTTCTGAAGTAGAATGCATTGATTCTGTTCCCACTCCCAAACTGGAAACAGTTCTTAGATTAAACAAAAATCACAAATTGAGGGTCTGTGACCTGATTTCCATAGCACCACCTCCACACCAGCATGCCTCTGAGGTAAGAATGTCATCTAAGACCTTCCTCCAACATCATGTGAGGCAGATAGAAAGTGGTGAAAGGATGTTCTCAGGTGGTAAGCTCACCTGATTATCGATTTTGCTACCAGGAAGCTCACCTGGTGCCATCATTAGGCACCTGGCAAGAACGTTCACCTATAACCAGGCCTTTGGCTGATTCACATTCTATGGCATTTTAAATGTGTTTGAGGGAGAGGGGTTATTGGTTTTTGTTTTATAGTGCATTTTATGATCTCATTTTGTAGTCTTACATTGTGAGCCACTTTGTGATCTTCAGATGAAGGGCAGTATACAAATTTAAGAAATATAGAATAAATATGGATTGATTTCATTGCTATCAATTTTTAATCACTGTTTTAGGTTTTGTGAACTTTGTCTTATTGTTTGATTGGTTTTTTATTGTTTAAACCACCCTGGGAATATTTATATTGAATGACAGCATGTGTGTGTGTGTGTGTGTGTGTGTGTGTGTGAATAAACCAGCATCCAGCTCCCAGGAACTATATCAGCAGTTTCAATACTGACAGCAGCTGATAGGGCAGCAATATGGGAGATATTTTAGTCGCAAATTCATAAGGTAGTGTTGTCTTCCTCTAATTAGAAGCAACTGCTGTGGAGAATAATGTGTCGCCATGTTCCAGATCATGTATAACATGCTGCCTTTAAAATGCAAACTTGGAAAGTTTCCATTTGCAAATCGTGCCACACCACACAATTTGGAGACAAGAGACAACTTTGGCACACCTCAGACGTCTGTAAGAGATTGTGTTTGTCATATTATTCTGATTTGAAAGTCAAATCTGTCATTTGCATTTGTATGATGCATCATTTGCAAAAAGAGGGCTGTCTGGGTTTCAGATATTCATTGTCCTGAGGTGATTCAGGAGACCTGGTGTCCCATCTCAAGCACATTATCCTTGGCTCAGAGATACAAAGTGATGAACCTTCTGAAATACAGAAAAAAGTCCTTTGCCTTACAATAAGAAAATAATTGGACTCATTGCAGCAAAGGGCTCCGGCAGCCTTTCAATGACTGTCTCCTTTCCTATTTCTTACTGGGTCAAATTTGATATTATTCACCCATCTGCATTTGATCCACATTGAGACAGTTCGGCAGAGGCAAGCAAAAAGGTTCATAATGAATACTGTGTTTTACATAACAAAAAAAAAGTCAGAAGTCTTCAAGAAAGGGATTGATGTAAGTTGTTTGTCAGGAAAACTTTGCTGAATACATTAGAATGAACTGCTGAAAGGCAGTGTAGGTGACTGAGTAGAAAGAACAAGGGCAAAGAAAAAGGAGTTTCAGAACCCTATTTTTGGCTTTTGCCTTCTGCAGAACAGAAATCAGCTTAAATAAAATGTGGCAATGATCAGCCGTGGGACTTCAAAGGCTTTGGTTTAAAATAAACATCTGGATGTTGAATTTTGATGTGCATGAAATGGATATCTATTATGCTAGCGCAGTCACAACACACTTTCATCATCACACCCTTAGTGGAAGTGTATCATGTACTATTGTGATCAATAGCCTATGTTATACAAATCTGGCACTCTTCTACAGAAAATATTTCTGGTGTATGTGTAATTGAAATCAGGAGCACAACCCGTCGCTTCTTGTGAACGTAGTTGCACCAGTAACAGCAGTCAGCCCAGGATTTTGGAGCACAAATCTGGAGCCACACCTGACAAAATGAAAGGAGTACCCCAGAACATAGTAGGTTTAGCTTACCACATTTTGAGGTAAGACACATTGGCCTCATTCATGCATCAGAGACAGTGCTTTTTTTAAAATAAATATTAGGGGTACTCTCATTTTGGAAGGGACATGGGTAGTGCTGTGGGTTAAACCACAGAGCATAAGACTTGCCGATCAGAAGGTTGGCGGTTCGAATCACAGCGATGGGGTGAGCTCCCATTGCTCGGTCCCTGCTCCTGCCAACCTAGCAGTCTGAAAGCACATCAAAGTGCAAGTAGATAAATAGGTACCACTCCGACAGGAAGGGAAACAGTGTTTCCGTGCACTGCTCTGGTTTGCCAGAAGTGGCTTAGTCATGACCCGGAAGCTGTACGACGGCTCCCTTGGCCAATAAAGCAAGATGAGTGCCACAACCCCAGAGTCATTTGTGACTGAACCTAATGAACAGGGGTCCTTTACCTTTTCCTTTACTCTCATTTTGACTCAAGAAAATCACCATTTTATAGTTCAAATCAGGAAAACTAAATATAGTAAATGGACAAAAGTACAAAGAACATGCATTACTCATATTGAAATACTGCCCCTCAGTGAGGCCAAATTTTCATCAGTAAAACACCCCACATCCACATTGCACACTGCTTCACCCATTAAATGCTCACTTCTGTCTAAGACTCAGGAAACACCATGGCAGGAAATAAGGCTTCCATAGGGGCACTGACAATTCACCATGCTCTTCAACAGAACTTATGATTCACCGCACTAGAGAAGAAACTATTTTTTTTAAAAAAATTGTTTCTTCACCCGTTAGAGTCACAAAATGTTTAGGGGTATGTGTATCCCTGTGTATCCCCAGGAAAAAAGCACTGATTAGAGTAAACCAAAAGTTGACTTGCTGGGACAACTACACAAATGTGCTGTCTCCCAGAGAGGAGCTTGCACTCCTTTTGCTCTACCCTGTTTCCTTTTAGCACAGTGCAACAGCTAAGCCAAGGTCTGACTTAATGTGTTGTACAAAGTCGGGATCATGGTTAGGGTCTTGCCTCCTTAACCCAAATCTGTAACCAGACAACAAACTTGGATGCAGATTCTGCTTAAGGAGGAGGGAAGTATGATTTGGATGACATACTAAGCCAAACCTTGGTTTGGTTGCTGCACTGCATGATGCTGAATGGAGCAGAGAGCACCAATTGGGTGCAAGCTCCTTTGGGAGCCAGAAAATGCTTGTGGTTCCTGTAAGTCAGAGTTTGGCTTCTTGTGACATATGAACCAAGCCATAGCCATCTAATCCCACCCCCACCTTCCCTTGAAGCTAACCTGTCTTGGGCTGAATCACAGCAGTGATTGGTACAAATGCCAATAGTGAGTCGGCCACCCTCTTTCTGCCATCCTTTTTTCTACTCCTTTTCGCGCACCCCTTCTTCCCCTCGTCCTTCAAGCTCAGGAGGCTGCCAGTCAGGGAGAGAGCACTCTTGCAGAGTGTGAACTAAGCACTTCCAGAGAGCTTTTGAAATTAGGCTGAGGGCTCCATGAATTAGTTCAAGGGCTGCAGGTCACCCACACACTGCATTCATTTATTTTAAAAAATAAAAAAGAGAACATTATGCTCAATTTACTATCTAGATAAAGGGAGTCAGACGGGGCCAATCCTATCATTAGGCAGTAAAGGTGGCTACCTCAAGTGGCAGATGTTGGGAGGTGTTTTTAGGCAACAATCCCCTCTCCACAGTTATTCATCTTGATCCCACACACACACACACTGTTCCATCCTCCTGGGCCATCCACCCATGAATTTTTAGTGCAGCTATAGATCCAGTTTTAAATGTCCAATATTATTTTGGTACTGTTGAAGGAAGTGAATGACTTGGCCCCAACTCCTTCCAGTTCTCCTCTCTAAGCCCACTGATTGTTTCACCCACCAACTTAAACTAGAAATAAAGTTTATTCAATATTATATAGATAAATTTATCAGAACACTTTCGGGGGGGGGGACTTAAGAAGAATTTCACCTCCACATCAAATAAACATTTGGCACATTTCCCCTTCTCCTTCGATTTTACCACCGACCAATAGCACTGAGGACTTGGGGATGCCATTGTTGTTCAGATCTAACAATGAGACAAGTAAGCATCATATCTGTACTCATTGTCCCAAGTGGTGGGAGCCCTTGCTAGTGGAGAAATATAAATCAGCTGTTGTGCAACCTCTATTTGTCCCAATGGCACTTGCTCAGGAGTTGCGTGCAAGCCTGTTCCATTGAGATCAATAGAGGCTGCCAATGAATTAAGACTCCACAACAGCTTCTAGTGAATTCATTTCTTCTGTGTGTACAATTAGCAATGGACCATTCACAATGAATTGCTGCACACAGATAGGCTTTCTGACCTGTGTACTTGCAGAAAAATAAACTATTCATCAGCTCTTCATCAGCGATGAAGTACATTTTCTCTCTCTATTCAGAGAATGCTCTCTGTGTAGGAAACATCACGTCTTAAGAAACTTCATGTCTTGAGAGGCCTTAAGGACTGGGTCACGAGACATAACAAAGACGTAGCTTTTGGCACAATAAGAAACTTGGCGATCTGCCAGTATCTCAGTATAAATAAGTGCTTATATTTGCAAATCATTGATTCAGATAGAGCACACTAACATCTTAATCTTTTGTCAACACACTAACTGTCACAAAAGTTTTTGAATATAGGCTTGAAAGCAAAACTGCATATCAGTAAAAGGTGCAGTATAATGTTGGGGAAGGGAAATTGGGGAACAAAACATATTTGACAGCAACAACCACACAGAGATTATTGGGCCGAAGAGAACTGAGTAACAATGCAAATGAAGTTTTTTGGGGTTTTTTTCCTTTGAAAAGGGCAGAAGTTACTCCAGTCTTACAACATGAGCAATGAAGTGAAGGTGGCATGTTTGTTTTGTGGCCTGATGTTGGACTCCGCGGAGAAGGCAGAAAGGCAGGGCAGAACCTGCAGGACCACGGAGAGCTCCAAGTGAGTAAGCTGGCTTACTGCAGGATGGAAATACTGATGCCGCAGCAGGGCCCAAACCATGGAGCTTAATAACCAAGTGGAAGGGGAAAAGAATATCAAGGTAATAAAATATAAAGCACAGATGAACTGTCATCTCGTTCCTTGTCTTACTCCATTTTAGGAAACATTTATTTGATCAAGACAACCTTCATCAGATAGAAATGATCAGGATGGGGGCAATAACTGACACTGACAGTTTGTGCTGTGCTAATCTTAAAGATGGATGAGCAAGCAAATAGCAGGTTGAGGCTGAAGACAGGCGGTATGATTTTTCTCCTTCCATTAGAGAGCTGAAGGCAGCATGAGAGAGCTATTGAATAGCATCAAAGAAGTACATCCTACCCAAAAGTAAATGTTACTCCCAGTAACAG
Source organism: Podarcis melisellensis (assembly GCF_964234715.1). Taxonomy (NCBI): domain Eukaryota; kingdom Metazoa; phylum Chordata; class Lepidosauria; order Squamata; family Lacertidae; genus Podarcis; species Podarcis melisellensis. The sequence goes on along the minus strand of NC_138528.1, from coordinate 24,854,167 downwards.
TATTCATTCAGGACTCCACCTTTGCAGGGCAGGAGGTATGGACCAGGCAGAGATGCAGAGAGACCAGTTGCATCGGGGTAGCTGACATGGTACCCTTCACATAATGCTGGACTACAGCCCCCATCAGCCCCAGACAGCATGGTCAATGGTCAGAGATGTTGGGAGTTGTAGTTTAACAACATCTAGAAGGTACCACATTGGCTAGCCTGGGTGAGAGAATTCACAGCCAGAAGCCTTCAGCTCATAAAGTTCGAAATGAACATTTGCACAGACTTGCCTTTCATGAAATATTAACTCCCTAATGCAAACTGTTTTAAAAAATACACCTAAACAGATGCTTAAAACAGTTCACACAATGCTTCCTTTCCCTCTTTCTGCTCATGAGCTCCATTTTAATAAGTTACTTCATTGCAGGCAATGATGTGAAGTGGCAAATAATTGCAAGCCCTACAAACCACAATTACAAGTCATGACTTTGATTCTCTATTGCAATCCTCAGTTGAGGGTTCACACAAACCTTACTTTGCTTTGTTCATGTTTGCTGGCAAATTATGGCTTCCGGAAATGCAGAGGTAACATTAAAGAAGCATATGTGAGTGGGAGTGAGAAAAACAACAAGGAAGCACATGAGGAAGTCATTGTTAGTGCAATACCAAACTACTGTTTACTACTAGACATGGCCGACTAGTCCAATATTAAATAAGGTACTCCGGTAGAAATGTAAAGAATATACCTGTGAGCTTTGAAAGTCCTGATATAAAAATCCCATATCCACAACTATAGGTAAGTGTCCCAAACAAAGGAACTGTGAGCATAGTTCCAGAAGAGAGAGAAGTGATTTTATGTGAAATGTTGTTGAAATAAAACAGTGATACAGAATGAAGAAGAGAAGAGCAATAGGTACAAAGTGAGCCAATCAACACCTTAAATAGGGAGTGACTCACATGTCTTTCTCTTAAGAGTGTAACAGCTGGGTTTTATATTTTCAAATATGGGGAAATCAACCCCCCTTTTCCCTAGCAGCTTTGGACGAAACCTGAAACCTGCAGAGCACCTAACAGAGTCTTGTTAGAATATCTGCTGCCTCCTCTTGCATTCAATTTTAAGACTGTGACCAGATGTAGACTCCATGGCTTCACCGTTGGTCAACTTTCCCTCTTCCCCACTCGTTGCTTTGTTCACCATCTTGTGCGAGGAAAGCTCTTGCATGCTATTTTGTGCCATTTTGGTTGGCCTCAGGGTGGCATTTCCCTAATATGGATTTTGGAATGTGACTGGCCTTGGAAGTGAACTAACAAGCAAGCTACATTGCAAAGCATCCTGTTTTGAAAACCCTGCCCTCAAGAAAATTACATATCTATGTTTCTGGATAAATGTTTCAGACATACAAAGGGAACTTGTTGCTGGGGAGTATCTTGGAAAGTTTTGCAGTTGGGTCACCAGTGAAAGGTAACATGAGATATTCTAAACTGGGCCAGAGCTAATCAGTAGCTCATCATTCTACTGCTGGTAAAAGGTAGATACAGTGGTACCTCAGGTTAAGTACTTAATTCATTGCAGAGGTCCGTTCTTTACTTGAAACTGTTCTTAACCTGAAGCACCACTTTAGCTAATGGGGCTTCCTGCTGCTGCCGTGCCACTTCTGCACGATTTCTGTTCTCATCCTGAAGCAAAGTTCTTAACCCGAGGTAATATTTCTGGGTTAGTCTGTAACCTGAAGCGTATGTAACCTGAAGCATATGTAACCTGAGGTACCACTGTACAAGCCTGCAAAAAGGTCAACAAAAATAAAAATAACCACTCGGTAAACATACAATTTGGTTTTACTCCATCTGTACTTGATTCTACTTCTGCAAAATAAATAAATGATGTGCTGACAATTTTAGCCATTCAAGCTGCAATCCTAACACCATTTAACCTGCTGGTAAAGGTAAAGGTAAAGGACCCCTGACAGTTAAGTCCAGTCGTGAACAACTCTGGGGTTGTGGCACTCATCTCGCTTTACTGGCTGAGGGAGCAGACAGTTTTTCCGGGTCATGTGGCCAACATGACTAAGCCGTTTCTGACGAACCAGAGCAGCACACGGAAACGCCGTTTACCTTCCCGCCAGAGCGGTACCTATTTATCTACTTGCACTTTGACGTGCTTTCGAATTGCTAGGTTGGCAGGAGCAGGGAGCAAGCAATGGGAGCAAAGCACCCCATCGTGGGGATTCAAACCGCCAACCTTCCAACCAGCAAGCCCTAGGCTCAGTGGTTTGGACCACAGCGCCACCCACGTCCCTTAACTTGCTGGTAAGTCCCAATAAATTTTCTGTGACTTACTTCTGAATAGACATGGCTACAATTGCGCTGTTAGCCTCTAAGTCTATAGAGGGCTACCCCACCCATGAAGCAAGGCGTAGAACCTGCCTTGGGTGGCAGAACCTCAAGAAAATGCCCCACGAGGGTGCCCCATCCATCCCATTGGCTCTGCTGCTGCCAGTGGTGCTGGGTCCTGGTGAGATCACACTGCAGCTTTGTGGATGTTGTTGCACAACCAAGGTAAGGGAATCTTTAGCAGCAGCACAGTGGCACATTCCTGTTTTACCTCATACAGCAAAATGGGACATGCCTCCTGTGAGTCTATGCATACTTAATCACTGAGCACAGTGGGCCTCACTTCTAAATAAATGTACAAAGGATTGTTTTGAGAACGGCTCCCAATTTTTCAGTGTTCCATATCAATAATCTTTCCTATAAACAGAAACCAATGTGAGAAGTGGGGTGCAGCTCTGAAGAAGACATAGTGAGTTTGCAAAACAGGCAGGGGAAGAAAGAGGAGGGGACATGGATCTAGACCTTGACAGGGGAGCAGGGAAGAGGGACTGCACAGAACAAATCTGAGTTTAATTCCCTGGAGGCTCTTATGATGCATTGGTTTTCATGTGGTTTTCTATGCATCTTCCCATCACTCGAGAGCATAACAATACAGGTTAATACACAGGGGTAATTAAACTCGCATATATATGTGTGATGAAGACAACAGTTGTGACAAGTGGCTTAACAACCTGGGGAAGTGCCAGTGCTACAAAGCTTTTTCTTCCAGTCCATGCAGGTGTGAGAGAGGAAGAGCGAGCGCTTGTGTGTGAGCGAGAGATCTGTTCTTTCTTACCAACTCGATGGATAAATGAAGCTCTTAAAAGCTATACAGATACTCATCTGGAGGCTTTCTGTCTGAGAACAACGCAAGATGATTGTTGCCAGTCCTTTAAAAGAGACACCAAGGGAATATTGTGTACTTTAGGACAACATTTGAAAAGAGGCAATTTTTGAAAGTGTCTGGAAAATTGTCACTGATGGACAAATGCTGCTCTCTTGCCTGCTTGAAGGACACGGGCATGCCTCTTAGGAGATGGAGTGCAAGATGAAAAATTCAGGGACAGTGCTTGGGCAGACCTTCCATCTGCTTGGATCCCTTTCCCTAGCAGGTTATTTTGGTCAGGTTTATGTGGGGGAGAGATAAAGATCTAGACAAAATTGGTGAGCACCAGGGATGTCAAAGAATTCCAACAGGAACAGGAGAAGGAATTGCCAGTGTTGCCTTATTCATCCCATGTCTGGAATGGAAGTCAGTTCTGTGAATATGATCAGTTTCCACTTTTGTTGTTGTTGTTGTTGCTTTCAGTCCATGGGTCATGTGAAATTTTTATATTTCTCTCTATTTGCATTGTGCTTCCTTTGCACAGAAATGAATAGGATGGAATCATGAAGTGACAATGTAATTTATGTAATTTGCATAATGATGTAAGTTATGCAGTTTTGTCACAGTCAACAGCTACTGTTGGAGAAGACCAATTACACCAGAATGGGCTCCAACAATAATGAAGACCTAGGACTATAATGACTTTCATTCTCTTGCATAGGTGTGATTTGGCCAGGTTGAACTCCCAGGTATGTAGGCCGTAGCTTCCTTAAAATGTTTTTATTGAAGAGGTAGGATATAAGGAGCAAACAATAAGCAAATGCGTAGCTATTCATTCATTCATTCATTCATTCAGAACTATGTCAACAGCACCTGTGCTTTGCTGGCTCTTTGAAGAACTGAGGACAAAAGTTCTCTTTCTCTATTTCAACACAAAAGTTATATATCACGACCAACATGATATTTTTTATTTTTTTATGAACCATAGCTTTTCAATCATGACAGCTATTTTGCTGGCTTGCACTGCCTTTCTGACCATTAGCTATATAATTTAGCCAGGAGCAAGGCCTTAGATGATTAAGGGATGACATGATGGAGGTATTTAAATTAGCCAAGGGTTATTATAAAATTAAATAGGATGATTTATTTGAGGGTATTGGCTGGGCTACAGCCAGAAGGTATAAACTAACATGAAAGAAGAATGTGCTTAAGCAGAATTTAAAGATATATTTTACAGAATACAGGGAACATCTTTCCAGGCGAAGCTGTGAAATATCTAACCACATTGATTAGGTACTAATTTGTACCTGTTCTAATCTTGGAAATACTGGCAAAATGTAGCTACAGTTGTCTTCCATGTGTGACGGACAAAGGGCAGACTTTTATATGTATTGTTTAAAAAGTTTTCTGGGTCAGAAACTAAAACTAAAATTGATATTGTTGATTCATGCAAAGCCATACATTCCCCTAGTATAACTTCCCTTAGTACCAATCCTGTCTGACCCAGACATGTGGCATCTATTTATTTATGACATTATTAATATGTAAAAGTTTTATTATAAATTAAGAAAATGTATATCCCTCCCTGTAAGCTCAGCTTGCAGTGAGGCTTACAATCAATACTTTATGAATGACCCTATCCCCTTGGAAACTTGAGCATAATTGAAAATTCCAGGGTTAATTAACTGGCTTAAATGTGAGGATAGATAAATTAGAGTATTATGTTCAAGGAGTTATTCTGATATTTTACATAGATGATCTCTTATGCACTATGGGTTGTCTCCATTCCTGAATTTTTGTTAAAAGAGAAAATGAAACAAGAAACAGAATGTTATTAGTGATTTTCAAATACCATGCACATGGATTATTTGACTGCAGATTTTAAAACAGAAGCATTACTAGGGGGTGAGTGAGCAATTGATCCCAAGGCATGGGTGAAATGCCCTGGGTTCATAGAAGGTTGTTAAGGTCTCTCCCTCTTTTCTGGGCTTAAAAAGCGAAGCCTAGAGTTGCCTGTGTGTCCCACACCACCCAAATACCAGGTGTTTTCAATATGAAGATGGAATGCTCATGGAAAATATACTATGCCATGATTTACAGCAGAAAATGGCCATCATCATGCACAATCATCCACAGTGTCATTCCAGTCCCATTATAAAAGTATATTGCAGCAGGGCTGATGCATAACACACTGTTAAGCCTCAGTGTGGATTTTTAGCCTTAAAAATATATATAGAGAGAGAGAGAGAGCCTTTAACCACTTGGTTTGGACCTGGGGCACTGAGCAATGAACACTGCAACTCATCTGACACTACAGGACTAGACTGTGCTCTGGACACCCCATAAGACTCATCTGCTATAACAGCAGAGTCAAGGTCTTGGTGGATGCAAGTAATTTTATCCTCTTTTTTATTATTATTATTAGTTTTCCTTTATTACTCACAAGTATGTCTTTACCTCAAAACTTTGCATCTTGCAACTATACATATTCTTGTTTTCAAGGTAAGTTCATAATTGTTATTATCATAAATCGGCAAACATTGCTGTACACAAAGAAGAAAAGGAGAAAAAGAAAAGGAATGTAACTTTGAACTGATAATATCCCTCATAAATAAGTGACTTCCTGTCTCTTCTATTTTGTACCAATAAACGTATTACCTATATTCATCAATTGTCTTTTTATTTATAATATTTTCTTATATATCAATTTTCCTTTTGAAATTGATATCCACAGAAACTAATTAAAAGCCGTCACCATTTTTAGATTGCAGCAATTACTCTTCAGGCATGCCTTAAAACAGTTCCAATCTGAGACAAATTCCTGTTTGGGTTTATCTTTGATTCTTTCGGATAAATAGTCTAACTCTGCATACTCTGTTAGTTTTTGTATCCAATCAGATCTGGTGGGTATATATCTACTTTTCCAATTTTATCCTCAAAATGCTTCGCAAACAAGTCACAGCGAGCTACCAGTGGTTCTACCACCTCTTTTGGGCCAGCTGCAATAGCTCTGCCAGATGACATAATGCCATACCGCTGCGAAGACCATCGGCCTCTGCTCCGATGTAGATCAGCGACCCGGGCTTCAAAGTCAGGGCAAACTATCAGCAGAGCGAACTGCACACACAGAATAGGCATGAGGCTTGTGGAAGCTTACTACAACTAAAGATTTATTAATCATAAATCAGGACAAAGAAACATGTCGTCTCTCTCTTCCTTCGTCTTCTCAGAGAGAACAGCAGAAAACAAAAGCTATACACAACGGAAGTTCCCAGCAAGCTGTGCTGTGTGTAAACAGACATGTGACATGCAACAGTTCCACACATCTGCTCATTAAGGTGGAATGAAAATCTCAACAGTAACGAGGCAGCAAAGTATGCCTTCTTTGCTGCCTTCACTGGCACTAGGTAGGCTCGATAATGAGCCCTTACCAGTGTTTGGTTACATACATTCAGATCTTTCTTCCACTTGTGTTCAAGCTGTCTCCCAACTTGTTTACTCGCCCTAAGCTCTGGAGCATACCAGGGGCCTAATGGGCTCCATGAAGTGGGAGAGGGCACTCAGGGGAGATCATGTGAGCCTGAGGCATTCCGGTGTTCCAGAGGGTGGCCAGGGCTTTGACAGGGGCACCAGTCATATCAGCCAGAAAAGACCTCAGAGCCATTTGGAATCCCACTGGATCCATCAGCCTCCAAGGGCAGACCTTCCTAATAATTCCCGCACCTCTGCAGAGGGGAAAAGGTGCTGACAGTCTATATCTCCTATATGGCCCATGATAGAAAATCACATCATATATCAATAGCCTTTTATTCACATCACGTAGGGAAATTCACGAAATATTTGTATCATTTGGGCACAGATCTGTGATCTTTGACAACATCTTTTTATTATTAGTTTCTTATCTGGTGATGTACAGTTCCACCAATTTCTATTCCCTTTAATCCCCAAGAGTTGAGATTATGTAAAACAGTGAGGCTTTCACGGACTTTTGCATCACTAAGTTTGCAGGAGGATTAAACAGTTTATTTACTGTGTATAAATTGTGTGAATGCATTGAAATATTTTGGTTCAAATGAAAATTCTACCTTAGGGACTAAATATGAAAATACATAAATACAGAAAGAAACTATATATCTATCCCAAACAATCACCAACAGGTACTCTGTTTTTCAATAAATGGCTCAGATTTAATGACATTCAAGATTAATTATGTCCCCAACACCTGATGGTCTATGTTAGAAACAAGGACTCCCATTTCTTAATGTGATTGTTTGTTGAATGTAAAATCTAATTCTAGTCTCAATTCAGCTCCTCACATTTCTTCATTCTGAACTTACTCTGCCTACTCCCAAAGATTAGGACAGAACCTTTATCATGCCAATCAAAAAGACAAAAAGAGTTGCAAGCTGTTGAAATTGTGTGTTGCTTCTTTAAAGGGAATTGTGTGAGAATGGCAGAGGGAAGGTATCTAAAGCAACACCCTTTGATGCAAGTCCAGCTGAGTGTTATCGAAAATGAATGCAACTGTTTTCTCTTCACTCCTTTTCTTTACAGTTTGTAAAGGCAGGGTTGGGTTTATTGTAAGAATAGTGTGTCAGTTAATAACAGAAATCAATGTTGAAGAAGTCAAGCTTCCCAAAACAATCATTCCTTGAAAGAAAACATTGGCTGTTGCAATCCATGCCTTGCTGCTCTTATGTTCTTCGTACTTATGTGTGTGTTTTATGAAATGCTGTGCACCAGCCTGTGAACCTTCATGTTGAAAGGTGCAGAATTACCATATTTTCCCGTGTATAAGACTGAGTTTTTCCCCTAAAGAATAATGTCAAAAATTAGCGGGCATCTTATACACAGATAGTGCCAAGGGTGGACTGGCGATTGGTTGTTGCCCAAAAAATAGGGGGCGCCTTATACATGGGGGCAACTTATAGATGGAAAAATACGGTAATTAATTAATTTCTAATGAACAAATACGAGTGGTATCCACCAGTAGAACAAGGACATTTCCCCTATAGCCCCATAGACATTTCAAATCTAGACCAGAGGGTTGGAGGGCCCTGGTGGGGGAAGGAATTGGCAAAAATTACCTCTCTGGTGGATGATTTCCATCAGTGGAAGGGACGGCATTGAGTATCACCCTATGTTCAGAAATAAGGCTGATATTCATTTTGGTAGGTCTGTGTGAGACTGACATTCTTCTGAATAATGTGGCCAGGAATTCACATGCTTTCTCAAACCAACTGTATACAACATGATATTGCCATTACATACATATGTTTATATACTTTCAACAAATGTGCACACCTTGTGTTTGCCTTTGTGAAATGTGAACATGTCGTTTGTTCACACTTGTGGGGAGAAGGACTAGTGGGAGGTAAACACATGGGGAGAGAGTAAGGAGTAAGGCAATTCACTTTAGTCAGCTGCTTTGTGGTACAATTCACCTTAAATGTATTAAAGCTCTGGAAACAAATTAATACCATTTACCAGTGAGTCTCTCCTTGCTCTGACAGGTAGCTATTTAGAACATGCAAATTACATGAACTGTGCAGAAAAATAAAATACGTTTGTTGCCTTAGGTCTTTTTTAAAAAAAACAAAAAACCATAGGGCTGATACAATGCTTGAATCAGAGTGGGTGAGTTAGGAGCACTGAGGTCATTGTTTTCTTAAAAAAGAAAAAGATTAAATAAAAAAAGACAGGAATGGTCCTTGAACTGGATGGGTGGAGAGGAGGCCTGAAATGAAAGCCACTCCACAACTCCATCCATTGCCTAGTGTGGCTATCTAAAAATTAAGGGGCCTCCTATGGCTCCTCCCTCTAATTCAAACAGTGTGAAAGGACTGTGGCTTAGTAGTGAAGCATTTGCCTTATACACCGAATGTCCCAGGCTCAATAGATGCCATCTCTGAGTAGGCCTAGAAATGTCCCCTTCCTGAAACTCTGCAGAATCACTGCCAGTCAGCAGAGACATGTATGGGCAAGCTTTCCGGAAGATAATTGTATTTCAAGGAGATAGTGCTCTAATATGGTTGGCATTCCTGCTCCTGTTTGCTTCCCCCTCTCTAAGCTCTTTGATAGCTGAAGAACAGTCTTTAATGCCCTAATCTGTTAGAAGGGAAGGAAGTGATATTGCTGGGTACCTTCTTTTGATGTTGGACATTGTTTTAAGAAAGTGAGGCATGGAAAGAGGGGGCTAATGAATAATCTACACATAGCTAGTAGCACATAGGCAGTCAGGCAAGCCACGCAGGCTAACAGGTTAGCTATCTATAAATCAGATGATTTTGGGCCAAGTTTTTTGAAGCTCGTGCACAGACTGATGGCCTCAGGGCCGTGCAAATGAAGGCTACCTGGGAGGGTCACTTCACTGCTTCTGGAGGGCTTCCAAGTGGCAGATCGAAGTGCTTGCTTGGTAATGTATATAATGCTTGCTGCTTAGAATAAAATATTTTATCTTCTCACTTGTGTTTCTATTGCCTCTGAATCTCATTTTAAAAGAACTACCTTGCATTTGGCAAGACAGACAACACTGAGATTGATGAAGAAGAAGAAGAGAGAAGAAGAGTTTGGATTTGATATCCCACTTTATCACTAACCGAAGGAGTCTCAAAGCGGCTAACATTCTCCTTTCCCTTCCTCCCCACAACAAACACTCTGTGAGGTGAGTGGGGCTGAGAGACTTCAGAGAAGTGTGACTAGCCCAAGGTCACCCAGCAGCTGCATGTGGAGGAGCAGGGAATCGAACCCGGTTCACCAGATTATGAGTCTACCACTCTTAACCACTACACCACACTGACTCTCCATTGATGGACCAATGGTTTTACTCAGTATAAGGCAGCTTCTCACGTTCACTATTTCGAACACCTCTTGTGCATTCCTACCAAAGTGAGGTTCTCTGACCCAATACACTATGCACCCCATGTTTCTTACCTGGATGTAAGTAGGAAATGGAAATGTGATGGGAAGAATGGTGTCTGAACTGGATGGATCTACCTTCCCGACTCGACTCCTGGCCTGTGCTTTCGAGCTTTTCCCACACCGTGCGACCCAGCTGAATTCCCAAGGAGGGTGTTTGCTCTTTCTCAGCAGTCGCTCAGGGAGCTGAGCACTCTGCTTTAACTCATTGTGACAGCCCATGTGCCGAGTGCCCTTGTGATGTTTACATCTTCATAATTGTGTTGTGCTGATGCTGAGCGGCTAAGAGTGGGGGGAAAGAAACCACACGAATGGTTCAAGATTAAAGACACACACACTCTAGTTGCCCTGCCATCTTTTATTGAATGAGAAGGCAAGATGAATTGAAATGAGGGGAAGTATTAAGCATGCCTCTTGTGAGGCAGGAAATTTGAACATGATATTTGCTCACACTTAGGAGAAGGAAGAAGACTGTTTGGAGCTTGAAATGTGGTGAGATAAAAAGGAATAGAGCAATGGATTTTTGTGTGCAGTTTTGTGGGACAATTTACCTCAAGATAAGAAAGATACTCGGGGGCCAATTACAGTTGCCTGAGAATACTATATGATATATATTCCCCAGTCATGATTTTCATCAAGATCTTTTATTTGTATGTCCCCTTTGCATAGTAGACTATACTCAAGGTAGCTCACAGCACGAACAAAATTACATAACTCACTAAGTTGCAAACTAGAACAAAATTTAAATAAATTGTTAATGAAGGCATCTCATTTAAAATATTCAATAAAAGTAAACAATCCACCTATAATTCATAATAAGGTTTAACAACAAAATACAAAAACATAATCACAGAAATATAAAAACTCCCCATGAAAATTCAATCTTGGCCCCAACCGAAACCCCCAAACACCACCCCAGAATAATGCCCCAAATATATGCATGTATTTAAGCAAAATTATGCTAATATTACAAACTGAATGTAAACAGACTCAATTGATATATCTATACCCTTTATTCAAAATGTTGTAGAAAAATTACAGATTCACATTGTGAATTACTTCATGAAAGAAAAGGTAATAAATCTGCTGACAGCCAGGAAAAAAATCCATCTCAAGTAAACCTTCATTATAAACCATGCAAACATTATAAAGATAAAGATCTGAATTTTCATATAAGGATAAACTGAAGAACTGGTATGTGGAAATTTGGATTGGTGAGGAAATTTGCTGTCAGTGATTCTCTGCCCTTGTGATTCTTTAATATCAGTTAGAGGCTTTAGTTAGGAACTAGATTTTTCTCCTCTGGTGGTTTTTGTTAAAGGCACAATAAATGTCTAGGCTGGTGTTTTTTGTTCATTTGACAACCCTGCCTTGAAAAAGTTACCTTGAATACTAGTAAAAAGTTGGCAACCTTCTTAGAAAGTCAATTTCCTTTGGAGGAAATCACCAAAGATTTGTCATTAAAAAAAAAAAAAAGCTGGAGGAAATCAGCAGAGATGAAATTAAAAGTTATTTTTTTTAAATTACAAATTGAACAGGTATTTTAGAAACACAGCCTCAAGTATGCATTTTCAGTTTCAAAGCAACTGTAGTAGACTAGATTCCAGAATTAAACCAGCTCCAGGCTGGGACCTGGTTAGAGTAGATTCATGTGGAATAGGGGTGCTATTTGAACGAAGCTCTCCAATCTGTAGCTGATGAAGGGATTATGCAGATGGAGGGATGAGAACAAGTTCAATTTCAAGGAGCTGGTGAATATCCTCTCCACTCCTGATTCGACTCATGAGCAGACTCCAAGGGGTGCTTAGTAATGAATAAATTTTCTGTCAGGAAGCCCTTCCCTGCCAACCCATCAGATTATCACAGGGAGCATTACACAGAAATTTAAAGAATTGCTTTCAAACAGGGTTTGAGAGTCTGCTGCTGTACAGATGTTATTTGGCTCCAAGTCCTATGAGGCCAAGCCTGCATGGCCAATAGTCAGGGATAATGGACTCCTGATTTTAAAAGAAAGAAAAAATCACTTTCACATAATCAGGCTCCAACGCTGATTAATGGCTGCACCCAAGATTTGGTTTGAACAACCTCTAATTTTTTGGGAATGTATCCTGAGCACATAGTGGGCACTCCACACTAAGATCTAGTATGAATAAAACCAGTGTGGCATGTATGTCTGGGCTACTGCAATGTGCTTTACATGGGAACACCCTTGAAGATAGTCTAAAGGCTGCAGCTAATTCAGAATGGGGTTCAAGGTTGATGAATGTGGCAGTTGGGTGGAACAGTTTGTCACCAGTACTGAAAGCACTACACTTCAGGCTGTTAGTACTAGCCTGCAAAGCCGCCAAATGACTTGGATCCCAAGTACCTAAAGGATCCCTTCCTCCAATATCAGACACCTCAGAGTTATGATCAGCCAGAGAGGCCCTGATTGTGGTGCTGCCATTGCATACTGCCTGGCAGTGGTTCTTTGCTTAAGCAAAGCCCTCCCTGGTGAGGGTTTCTCTCTCCCTCTCCCCCCCCCCCCCCGGATCTACACTGGTCTGTAAAAATGCTTTTTAAAAGTAATATAGTTCTCAATGCAATTTCCCGTTGACAGATCGCTGCTCTACAGCACCCTCTGGTGTCACATTTTTATAATTCATTTTAATGTTATAACTGACCAGTGTAGATTAGTCCCCCTCCTCTCCCCATCACCAGCATTTAAGGAGAATTGTCCCTTCGTGGTGTCCTGCAATGTCATCACTTTCAGAGTCTGATCCCTAATTGGCTGGGTTCATGCTGTGAGGAAGTAAAGGCCCTGGCGAGAGATAAGGAAAGCAGGTACTGTTTACTAGAGCAACAGCAAGTGAACAAGCACAAAAAGTGATGCTTGGAGGGATGTCCCCAGGGAACATTTCAGAGTCACCCATGGGGCCATTTAATATGATACAAATGTTTTTGTTACAATCCTAATGTCCATTAGTCCATGTATCAAATGTTAAAGAAGTAGAGAAAGTGTAATACTATCTCTGAGCCCGCAACTGTGGTGTGTGTGGCCTCTCATGGTCAAAGGACTAGGGACCTACATTTTATTCCCCTCCCTGAAGATAATATAGCATTAGACTCCAGTTCTTTAGTATTAGTTTATATTGGCATGGAACTATAGGATTTTGCAGGAACACTGTGTTGCATTTGCCCTGAAGTGTAGAGTGTCACATGCAGGACTGGAACGATTCTCAATCTCAAGGATGCCCTGGGATAATACTTCAACATATTATATTTTTGTTGCTGTTTCTCTATATAACACTTTATGATGATTACCCTGGAGAAGGATCAGGTTTTGTTTTCCCCCGATAAATGGAAACACTTGACCTGCAAGTGATGAGGTCTTTTGAAGTGCCAGCCTGGCCTTTATCCACCTGCTGTCTGCTAGCTTTCTCCAGTACTGCTGAGCCATCGGACAAATTTGTAGTTTATGCTGGAGGATGACACAATCTCCTCTGACAGGCTACAAACACTAATGGATTTCTCTCTCCCTTATGCAGGGAAATTAAATAGTGTCTCTTTCCCCATCAGGAAAACCTGACAACATCTGCATAGGAAAACAGGCCAGACAAGGGCACGGAGGTGTCAAACATTTGCAAAGGTTTGCTACACATTACAGCTTTCTCCACAGGGTGCCCAGCAGCTGCCAATAAGATTCAAGGGATGGGACATAACTCTTGACATCCTCAGCTTTATGAACATGCCAGAATGGACAGGCCAGAGGAAAGGAATCCAATAACCAAACTGTCTCCTTCCTCTGTATTATCAATATAAATTGCAAAAACCAAAACACAAATTACATCTCTGTAGCCTGAGGTGTTGTGGGACCCATGTGAGTCAAACAAAGCAAGAGTGCTTAACAGAAGGCCTTGCAGCTATCTGGATGACCGACTCAATTATCCTTCCTTTAGTCCATGTAATGGCCATGGTAGACTGTACATTCGCCTGCCTGGTCGATTTCCTAAAGGCACGCGTCTTTGCTCAACAAGGCAAATGGGTGAAAGTATCGACTGATGAAATGCACTTATTTAGTGAGCAGAAATTCATCCAGCAAAGACCTGTTAAAGACATAACCTTGTCAGAAGCAGAGGTTTATCTCACGAAGGCCAGTTTCGTTAAAGGAAAGGCAGATGGCAAGAGTTTTTAACTAGGTTTGGGGGAGTTGTAAAACGTTTTTAAGAGCTCTGTAGATTAAGTTATCATCTGCCTCAAGGAAAGGGTGGGGGAGGAGGAAGGGCTTCCCTGTGTGTCTTAAAACAATGTCTTTACAAATGAAATGCTTTAAAACCACTAGTCTGACTATTACCTGCTTGATCTGGATCCAGTAGTAAATACATATAGCTAAGCCAGTGATTGAATCATATCTGAATAAAGTAAAACTTGGAAATAAATGAGATTCAATACCATGGTTAAAGCTCTATTGGCAGCTAAGAACGCTACCCTGCCTTGAACACTGATCAAGGACTGTTAAAAGAAAAGGCAGCACAGATTGTAGGTGTTATGCCTTCATTCCCATCCCTATGGATACAATATGGAGGGAGATTTTCCTCGGCCACAATTTGTCTTTTCCAGGTAGAGGCCACTGGATATGGAGTTTCCCCCTTTAAAGTATGGTTGCAGAATTTTGGACTTTTTAGTTTAGAAAAAAGGCAAGTAAGAATACTGGTAGTCTTGACAAACTGACACTTTTGAGCCAATATGATTATTAGGGAATCAAAATGGTGGATAGTTGATACTTTCAGGCCACATTCCCTTTTTTCCCATATTTCATTATCCATACTTCTTCTTTTGCCCTTCCACTGTATGCTCACCTTTGCTGATGCTATGCTGATGTTGTGAACATCTTTCTGTAGAATCCATCTCTCAACCCTTCTGTTACCTCTTCCCCCGGTTTCTTAGTGAGCTTCCTTCATTTCCATTTCAGAGGACTGCAGCAGCCATGAAATGCCACCATTTAAAAAAAGGTGTGTAGAGTCTGAACGCACCTTCAAAATGGTTTGTTTCAGGTTTCATGGCAAGCTCATTTATTTTATAACCCCGTACGGAGTTGTGCTAGATTATGTCATGGAACATGTCCCCTCTTGACTTCCCTTTTCTGTTGAGCAGTTCATTCAACCCTGTAGGAGCTACTAATCCAATATATGGCTGCCTCATCACTGCCTCATTGACTTTCCATTCCACTTTAATTGTCAGCTGAAGACATATTGTCTCTCTTACCTATCTCTAGCTTGATTTCCTCCATTTTTATCCAGTTCCAAAATCCAGCTGCCTTTTATTAAACAAGCTACAGCCATTCCATTGGAGGCCTTAAAATGTTTGATTCCACATGCCTGCACCAGTCTGGATTCACCACTCTCTAATCTTTCACTCTTCTTCTTTTCAAGAGTCCCCCTCACCCTCTTTAAACTCCCAGCTTTCCTCCATCGAGCCAGTGCTCAAAGTCCTCAGAATCATGTTTACTGTGTCCATTCCAGTGTGTCTTTCTTAATACAGAAGTGAAACTACATACAGAAGGTGCAAATATATTGCAGAATAATTGTTGCTTTTCCACTATGTGGTCACTTCCTTAAGTATACCCACACAAATATCCACCTGCATATTATGAATGGACATCTGAAAATGGATGAAACACCACAAAGACTCTGATGTGATTGGATGAACAGTTGTATCACAATTCTTTTTGTTTATGTGGAGTTTTACAAAACAAAACAAAAAATGTAGGAGTACATGTTTGCATCAGTTAAAGGTAAAGGTAAAGGGACCCCTGACGGTTAGGTCCAATCACGGATGACTCTGGGGTTGCGGCGCTCAGTTAAACACTGCCAAAAAAAATCATATAATCATACATGTAATTGAACCAAGCTTTCAAAGTTGTGTTCTGAAGGCACAAGCATGTCTCTTACAAAGGGACAGTTGTGCTCACCTTCCTTGTGAAGTAGGAACTGGTGAGATAGCATTTGTGTATTCCATGCAAGAGTACAGCTGTCACCACCATATAGTGCATCCTAAAGAGGGTATCGGGACACAGGTGGCGCTGTGGGTTAAAGCCTCAGCGCCTAGGACTTGCTGATCGAAAGGTCGGCGGTTCGAATCCCTGCTGCGGGGTGCGCTCCCGCTGCTCGGTCCCAGCGCCTGCCAACCTAGCAGTTCGAAAGCACCTCCGGGTGCAAGTAGATAAATAGGGGCCGCTTACCAGCGGGAAGGTAAACGGCGTTTCCGTGTGCAGCTCTGGCTCGACAGAGCAGCGATGTCACACTGGCCATGTGACCCGGAAGTGTCTCCGGACAGCGCTGGCCCCTGGCCTCTTAAGTGAGATGGGCGCACAACCCCAGAGTCTGTCAAGACTGGCCCGTACGGGCAGGGGTACCTTTACCTTTACCTTTAAAGAGGGTATCAGGAAATCAGAGACAGACCTGAGTCCACCTTTTTAGTAACCAAGTAGCATTTAGCCAGATCAGTCAGACATGGGTAAGGCCATCATAAAATAAGGCTCTTTAATCAAGTACAGGTTTCTATTTGGCTTTTTTTTTGTAAAAAAAATGAATTAAGTTTAAATAGTAAGAGATATCAGAAACTGCATACAAAGATAACGTAATTTGTAATAATCCTGTCTTGAACAGAATTCTTCCATTTGTTCAGTGACGTACATGAAGCGTCTTCACCATCCCTGTTTTGTGCAATGGGGGGCACAGGTTCTGCTCAGGCTGAAGTGACTAAGCACTTGGGCAAGAGAGACAAGGACTTGCTCAAGCTATCTGCTTTATAAGATGCCTTCCAGAAAGGCTATGACTGACAAGGGGAAAACCCACATCCAATTAAACAGGATTCTGGGGGGTTGCCTTAGCCATGGAAGCAGTGGAGGCTGGCCTATTAGTCAGTTGTCATCCAGATCTCATCTGACTGTCTTCTTATTTACAACCAGGCCAGGGGCTGACACTGCCTGTTGGCTTCTTCCTCCTCAGTCTCAATGTTGCCCTTGTAGAACCAAGCAGGGAAGGGGATGGCGACATAACTAGAACTGGTTGGCTCTACACAGTGCTTTTCCCCCCTTAAAATGTTTAAGGATACTCTTATTTCCCTACTCATATTGAAATACTGCCCCTCAATGAGGCCAAACTTAGATTCACAAAATATTTAGGGGTAGGTGTACCCCTCAGAAAGAAAGCACTGGCTTCACATATTATTGGCTCTGGCTGCATCAACTGTTGTCTCTGTACCTTCTACCAGGACTGTCCAAATCATCTGTTATTTGCAATATAATGCAAAAAAAAAAAACCAACAACAACAACCAACCCTTTATAATATGCTTGTTAGGAGATATGTGCTCTAAAATCTGGTGAATTCTCATGATTGTTTTTAAAGAGAAAAAAAACTCCAAAAATTGATGCAGAAATGCAGAGAACTAAATTGAAAATTGAAAGATGAGAAACTGAAAGAAGCCAAAATCGACATGTTGATCCATCCTTGTCCCAATAGCAAACAACCTTTGAATTAAACAGAAGGGAAGGTAAAGGTAAAGGGAATTCACAACTGTGACGGGGATACATATGGGAAGCTGAATAAACTGAATGCCTCTGAATTATATTCTTCTCACCCTGTGAAAAGTTCTTTCCCCATGTTCTGCAGTGTTGAGTAATTTCTGTGCCATTACTGTGTAATATACACATTGCTGTGAAAATCTGTAAATCTTACATATTCATTTGGAAAAGCAAAGTGGTGGGTCAAAATGACTACATATTTTTCGGTGCATAGCCAATTGAATATTAAAAATGTGATCCTTCTGTATTTCTTTTCCAGTAGTGCAGAACGAAATAGTGTTCTACCCAACTGTTCAACAAAAACCCAAGCTTCTTAAATGAATGTTTGTTTTTAGTCCCTTGAGGTTTGCTCGTTAATTTGGCCTCCCCCCTTTCTCTCATTTGATCTGCATCAAGTATCCTGCTGGGGTGAGATTATGACAAGGCTGGTTTTAAGACAATCAATCTTGATTTAAAATGGCTAATGATGGAGAGACAGGAATCTATGAATAATTGGAGTGATAGCATGTTAAGAACTGCTGTGCCATCTTACTGTAGCTACTGTAACTGAAGGGAGTTCCCAAAATTTGGTGAATGAATGTAGACAGTTTCATGTGAATGCTCACAATCCCATATGAATATGGGAAACCTTAAAATTTAGGTGTCAATTTATTCAGACATAAATGCTGCCAGGAACCTAAATTTATTCCATTATACATACTATTTATAAGCAGCTGTATAGAAGACATTATCTGGGTGACTTAAAAGATCAAAAATAAGATTAAAACAATTATAATTACCCCTTCAAAAAGAGAATGCAAAAAAACCCCAGTTTTTAAAAAGCCAACTTTATAAACAGAGTGAAGAGGAACACAGTTCTGTGGCATTAAATCAATTAAAAACAAAGAGCAGAATGATAAATGTATATATATATATCACAGAGCTAAAGAGCTACTCAGGAAAGCGGCAGAATTTGTTCGGTCGGCTTTTTGCCACAAACCAATCCAATACTCTCAAACTTCCTTACACATCAGAATACAATTTCCAAACAGAATGCACACCTCTTTGGATTTTGCAGTGCATTTTGAGTTTAAGAAGAGTGTGTACCAAAACACATATTTTATGGAAAAGTTATATGTAAAATGCATGTTTTACTGGTGAATGCACTGAAAAGTGTGTATTTTTATATTTAAAAAGTGTGCACCAAAATGAATTTCCAGGCATTCTTATGCCTGTCAAAATCCAGATGTTGTGGTTTTGACAAATACTGATTTTAAGACATACTATGTGGCAGTAATATAATCACTGGAATATAGTTAAAAACTCATTGAACCAATATCTGATAGTGATGGAAGAAAAATTGGTTCATTCCACATTTTTTTAGAAAAGCAACTTACAGTATTTTTCCATGTATAAGACTAGAGGTTGTTTTTTTTTTAACAAAAAAAATTGGTTTAAAATTGGGGCTCGTCTTATACCCGGGTAGTGCTGAGGGGTGTTTTCTTAATTTGGAGTCCCCCCAAATAGGGGGCATCTTTTACATGGGGGCATCTTATACACTTTGCACTTCCCAGACTAATACACAAAGCAGAACATAATTATCCTTTCAATTTCACACATCTCAGAATTTTGTGATGCCACATCTCAGCAGGTGGGGCCCATCAACCTAGGAAGGTAGCCCATCTAGGAGAAGGAAAACTCTGGTCCTAAACCTCTACTGCCTTGTGGGATATATTTGGGAGAGAGAAAAGGCTATGGAGTAATCCCTACATAAATCGAGAGTGGAGTCCCTAAGATGGTTGGATGGTATGTCTCCCTTCGGCAACTTCTGCAGCCAAGTTGATGCCAAACTTACCATTTGTTTTCCTTTGGATCACACCAGTGAGGCCAAGAGAGGGGTCTTGTCATATGGGCAGCGCAGGACCTTGATGGACATTGCCCAGACTTGTGACCTGGAAATGTCACTTGGTGCTGTTAATGCAACAGTCTGACCACTTCTGGAGGCACACTCCATTCTCGAGACAGCCAGCCAACAATTACTTCTCGGCTAAAATCAAACAAACAAAATGGATAAAAATGTGCTTTTTAAGATAGCATATGTTTAGAAATGCACCCATGGACATAAAATATATTTGATACATATGTTGTGGTACAATATGTATTTAAGTACAGTTTTGCATGTGATTTATTTTTTTAAAACTTCTTATCTATGTAATTGATCTAATTCAGAAATGGGACAGACCAGGCGTAAGCCAAGCCTTATGAGGAACAGTTGAAGGAGCTGGGTATGTTAAGCCTGGAAAAGAGGAGACTGGGATGAGATATTATAGTCATCTTCAAATATCTAAAGGGCTGCCACATGAAAGATGGAACCAGCTTGTTTTCTCTTGTTCTGGAGGGTAGGACCTGAACCAATGGCTTTAAGTTATAAAAAAGGAGATTCTGACTAAACATACGGGAAAACTTTCTGACGGTAAGAGCTGTTCGACAGTGAAACAGTCTCCCTCAAGAGGCTGTGGATTCTCCTTCTTTGGAGGTTTTTAAGCAGAGGTTGGATGACCACCTGTCATGGATGCTTTAGCTGAGATTCCTGCATTGCAGGAATCTAAGATTCTGTGATTCTATGACTTATGAATGAACATAAGCTAAAGCTAGCGTCAACCAGAAATAGATTGATCTGTTCATCCCTGAGATTTACTCATTTCAGCAATGTTATATGCAGCCCTATTTATCAAAGCATTTCTCTTTCACATTAGTAATTTATCAGTCTTTCCCTCTTGTATGGTAGGCAGATGAATTTCTATCACACTTACCTTCTACAGACTGGAATGAATAGTATATGGACTTCTAACAAGGGTGGGAATGCATAGCCATATCCTGTTATCTCGTTTCCTCTTTTTTACCTCCCTCCCCCCCCCCCCGCCGCACCTCCTGGAATAAGGAGACAGTGATGCATCTTTCTTTTGTCTTTGCTTTTTACATTGGGGAAAGGGAAAGGGAACTTCAAACACAATAAATTAAACATAGAACCCTCACCTACCTTTTCCACCCCCTCCTCACACATAAGGAAACAATCATTCTTGCAAGAATATGTTTTGGTATTATTTATTACGGAGGTGGAGGAGAGGAATGTTGCCAAATGCATGTAAGAAAAGATGCTGACATCATGTGGCCGATAGCTTTGGTCTCCTTCTTTGTCTTTCCCCCAATTCATGAAGCAAATGGTCAGAGTCATTCCAAGTGTAACAAAAGCCATACCCTCCAACTTTTCTCTGATGAAAAATAGGGGCATCCCATTCTATAAGTATGATTTTACTATTTATACCCCTCTGGGCAACTTCCAACATATATAAAAACATAATAAAACATGAAACATAAAAAACTTTCCTGTATAGGGCTGCCCTCAGATGGCTTGGGGGTCAGATAACTCCATACCCTCCAACATTTCTCCTATGAGAACAGGAACATCCTAAGGGAAAGTGGGATATTCCGGGATCAAATCAGAAACCAAGATGGCTTCTCTAAGTCAGGTAAATACCTGGAAAATAGGGACATTTGAAGGGCCTGCAAAGAGACAAACTGAGTAGCAGAGTTTATTGTTGCCCCAAGGCACAGAGGAAGGAAAAACTGCAATGTTTGGGACATGGTTCAGCAGCCTTGCTAGAGCTAAGCAGGTCAGAATCTGGCCCGCATGCTGCTTTGAGCTGTGTCTATCATTCTCACCATAACACTGAGACAGGAGACTCTCTTCCTTGTCCAGAGCTGTGATGCGGAAGAAAAGAAAAAGCCATTCCAAACAGATACCTCTTCTTGCCCATCTGTGAATAAGGTCTTAGAAACAGGAAACAGGAAGGAGTGCTCCTTCCGATTTTCCGACTCTTTCTAGGGGCCTTCCACACATTGTGTTTCTTGTCCGTTCATGATTATTTCTGCTCATGTGGCAGATATTTGAGATCCTTCCCACTTTTAATACTGTTTGAGCCTGCAAAAGGCTTGAGGGCAAACATCTTGCTTCATTTCCAATCAGTCTTTGTCCTGTTGCTTCCTGCTGAAAGCCTGTACCTTTTCAAACCCCAGATTTTCCTGGGTTGCTGTTGATGCTGTTGTCCTGTTTTTGCTGCCATGCAGTGCAGGAGCACCCCTCCAGACAGCAATAATATGGGGAAGCATCTCAGAGTAACAAATAAAGTGGCATGATGCATTGATGGACCAATATGAATCTGCTACTAATGCACTATTATTGTGTCAATGACATGTTGCAGAATACACCAACGAAAGATCACCAGTCTGGCAGGGTCCTTAACCTTTTAATCATGGTGCTACACCAGAGGGAAAAGTGGTGCTTTTTGGAGAAATGTCCAACTTTGAAAAGCCACCAAAAACTTTTCTGAGGGCCAGATTCAGGCTACAGGTCTTCTACCCCTGCTCAAGAATAATTCAGATTTCATGTCATCCTCTTCATACGGCAGAGTAAAGGTTGACTCAATCCTCATTTCAGCTTTGTTCAATACATTAAAACTTGGGGATTTTGGTTTAACACCAGGGCTCTGTCATTTCCAGACCTTGATCAGGAGCAAACGTTATCTCTGGACCTCAAGCAGTGAATGCCAGATAGGGTTTACAGAGGTTTTGGTTGAAATTCTGAGTGCATTGCTTTCATTCCTCCCCCAGCCAGCTCAAAAGGGATCCAGGCAGAGGAGCATTTGCATGGGATTTGGAAAAGTTGGCAAGAAGCCATTTGTGGTGCTTCTTAAACATATGCCAGTAATGGGGAGGAGTGGGTGGAGAATATATCAGGCCTGCCAGTAGTGGGTGTGGCCAAAGGGGGTAAAGGATAAAGGTAAAGGGACCCCTGACAGTTAAATCAAGTTGGGAATGACTCTGGGGTCGCTTTACAGGCCAAGGGAGCCGGCGTTCGTCCGCTTCCACAGACAGTTTTTTCTGGGTCATGTGGCCAGCATGACTAAGCTGCTTCTGGCAAAGCCAGAGCAATGCATGGAAACCATTTACCTTCCTGCTGGAGCAGTACCTATTTATCTACTTGCACTGCATGTTTTCAAACTGCTAGGTAGGCAGGAGTTGGGACCGAACAACAGGAACTCACCCCGTCGTGGGGCCTCGAACCGCCAACCTTCCAATCAGCATGTCCAAGCGGCATAGTGGTTTAAATCACAGTGCCACCTGCATCCCCAAAGGGGGGGGGGGGAGAAACAGGGGCAAAAATGCTACTGTTATTTTGGTACCATATGCTACATTCCAATCATGCAAAACTCAGAGCTTTCTGTGAATAGAGAGGCCATGGGCCTGAGGTCTCCTACCCTGCCTAGGCGATCATCCTTGTTTTGGAAGGGAGAGAATTGTCATGGGTGGTCTGCAGTTTGCGCCATTGTCCCTACTCTGTAATGCTTTGCGCATATATATATATATATATATATATATATCACATAGCACTGTAACAGATAATGACGTGAATGGAATGTTTGGCAGCCAGGATATTTATAATGCCCCTCAAGCGACATAAGCATGGTAACTGCAAGCCGAGAAGAGCAGCATCAACACAGATGGGCTCGTGATAAATTAGACTTGGTTGAAGCCACCTATGGATAAATGAAATTACTGACTGGCAGTAGTTGCCTGACCTGTATCCATCAAAATGTCAGATCAGATATTGGTAGACAGCAGGTATGCACCTTGGAAAGAACGGGGCATGCATTAATCTCTGACATGCCTTCATGCTGTTGCAGGTAATTGTGAGACAGTGGGGCTTGTTTCAGATTACCGGTTCTGCCACACAAAAACCACACACCTAGTTAAAGTGAGCGTTATAACTGCTTTTCTTAGAACCTGCGGTCCAGAAAGGCATTTCCTTATTATCTGCATATATTTTAACATTGCATCTTAAGAAGAGCTTAAAAGATAAATGGTGCAACTTTATGCGGATGTTTTAAACGATCCCTTGCAATTTGGAAGGCAATTATTCTTCTGGTACTGAATTTGGTTCAAACAATCCATGGAAAATATAATACTCTGTATCCAATCCAATGCACTTATAATGCTGCACTTCATAAAGCAACTTCCATAGAACCCTATTAAATTTTGTGGAAGCCATAAAATACTCAGTACTTTTATTAGGAAACACCTACATCAATGTGAGACGCAGATGTCGAATTCGCCTTCCCCTAAAAACCATGTTCATAAACTCAGTATAGACATGGGAGGAATTTTGTTCATCTGTGCACTAGCTTAGTTGGGGATGAGCTTCTTTCTGTCCTTCCATTCTATTTTTGTTCCTTGGGCTCACTTATTCCACTCCTTCCGCTTTAATCCTAGCTTGGTTGGGAAAATCTCTAAAATTAATTTCCAGAACGTGAGATTGCACAGTTTGTCGTAGACTTTAATTTCTTCAGTTCCTATGCATACGTGGCCCCGATCTGGTGGAACACTCTGTCACAAGAGACTAGGGCCCTGCAGGACTTGACAACATCTTTCCGCAGGACCTGCAAGACAGAGCTGTTCCACCAGGCCTTTGGCCAAAGCACAGTCTGACCCCCTCCTTTGGTAATCCTCACAGAACTCTAGCTCAATGGTTGCCATTAATTTGATTTTGAACTGATTTTAAAATGTATTGATTTTAGAATGCAGTGTTACTTTTTTGTTGTAGCTGCTCTGAGACCGGCTTCGGCTGGGGAGGGCGGGATACAAATATATTATTATTATTATTATTATTATTATTATTATTATTATTATTATTATTATTATTATTATTATTCCTTGCCCCCATTTTACACTGATATAACACTGCCAAGTGGTTACTCCTTTTCTTTGCTGATTTTGCTGATGCACACATGCAATTCTGCACACTGGTTGAGCCATAAAACAACAATAATTTATTCATATACACTATCACATCCTGATTGATTTTCTGCAGTATTTGACTTGGGGATAAGTGCCTGAAGCCTGAAAACCATTTTTAAACACATCCTGAAATCTCAACAAAATGCAAAACGAGGAGTGGGATTCACATGTGCCAGAAAAAAACAGGACCACCCCTTGGGAGAGAGAGACAGAGAGAGACAGAGATCTCCTTGGAATAAATATATCCATGGAGAATTTGTCAGTCAGCAGCCACAATTCTGGAACTCTACACTGTGCCACATCTGTATAGGGTAAGCTATATCAATTGCTCTTCTCCATTTAGTGGAAAATTGCTGCATGGTTCTGCAGCTTTAGGAATTAAATTTCAGTGATCAGTTACTAAATATAACCTACCTTTACAATGTGGCAGTGCTCTTGGCCTCACTCCATGCCAGTCAGCACATGAGATTCTGGTCTAGAGGCTGGCAAGGGTGAAATCTGGCAACATCTTTAATGGAAATCTCCTTCCCTCCAAGTGGAAAGCTTGCATGCTGGGTAGGCACAATGGTGGGCTGGGAAGTGAAACCTCCCCCCCCCCCATGTGTGCACAAGGATCTCCTGGATCAACACATTAGGAATTAGTAATGACAAGTTATTTACTTTCAAAGGAAGACAAGGGATTACAAGAAAGGAAGCCGATTGAACATAATTCTGAAGTGGATATTTCAAGGAAATCTCTAGATATATGCAGTATTGTTCTGGCATGGGTTAAATAAATGTTATGCAAATAGTTAGTTGAACAGCATGAAGCATAACTAACATTTGGCAATTAGTGCTAAGCAGAGTCTCTATAAATATTTGGAGATAATAAACACCAAGAAGGTAGCTTAATGCTAGCAATGTGCTTTGATGATGAGAAGCACTTTAATAGCAGGAAGCAAGGACGCATTATCCTTAGGGGGGAAAGGAATTTTATTTGGAGATACAAACACTGGAACAGTGAACAAGCTGCATCAAAAAGCCACCTTTTCATATCATCACCAGGGCAATCCTAGGCATGTCTACACAGAAGTCCCAGTGGGTTCAGTGGGGCTTACTCTGGGGAGAATGTGGATAGGACAGAAATCCTTTGCATTTTCCAAAAGCCCAACATGCGACATGTAGCTTTCCCCACCAGTAGGTAACGCACATGCAAATTAAGGGTTAAACTAGACATGTCATTTGTAATATTCCCCCCTTTGTGAATGCTATGTGTGGGGTGATTCATGGTCCCAAGTTTATTATTTAATTTATTATAGTTATATGCTCTCCTCAACCCATTTTATCCTCACAACAACCCTGTGAGGTAGGTTAGGCAGAGAGATAGTGAATGGGTCAAGATTGCCCAGTGAGCTTCATGGCAAAGTAGGGATTTGAACTCTGGTCTCCCACATCATAGCCAAATACTCTTGTTACGTTTCCGAGGACAATTCAAAGTGTTGGTGTTGACCTTTAAAGCCCTAAACGGCCTCGACCCAGTATACCTGAAGGAGCGTCTCCACCCCCATCATTCTGCCTGGACGCTGAGGTCCAGCACCAAGGACCTTCTGGCGGTTCCGTCACTGTGAGAAGCAAAGCTACAGGGAACCAGGAAGAGGGCCTTCTCAGTAGTGGTGCCCGCCCTGTGGAATGCCTTCCAACCAGATGTCAAAGAGATAAACAACTACCTGACATTTAGAAAACATCTGAAGTTCTGGGAAGTTTTTAATGTGTGACATTTTGATGTATTTTTAATCTTTGTTGGAAGCTGCCCAGAGTGGCTGGGGAAACCCAGCCAGATGGGTGGGGTACAAATAATAAATTATTATTATTATTACTCAGGCTTGGGCCCCTTCATGACAGCCATTATTATTATTATTATTATTATTATTATTATTATTATTATTATTATCATTATTATTATTATTATCATAGAGCAAACAATATCACTTACCCTTCCTAGTCACCTGCCATCTTGGCCATAGAAAGAGAACATATGTTGAATAGGTCAGGAATACACACCTGCTCCTTCAGAAGCACAAACATAATGGCAGGGTGAGTTCAACAAGATTTGATGAGAGAAGCTTTGTAGTGAACAGTGTCATAGCTAGGTTTAAGAGGACCCTCAGGCAAGCCACCCTCCATGGTTCCACTCAACCATTGATACTACCTCCATATTGCACCAGGTCCAGGAGACTCCTGCTGGGGTGAGGGACCTCAGCAGATGTCCAACCTTACTAGGCCTTGGTAGTGAGGATCAATTCTGCTAGGAGGTTATCAATGTTTTCTATTCAGGCCCACAGTCATTGTTTCACAAGGCCATAGAAAAGACTCTATTTATTTAAGGACTTTAAAAAAAGAACTACAGTGACTAATGAAGTTTGACAGAACAGATTTATATACTGGACAACTACACAGAAAACTATTGTGAGAAGAGCAATATGAACGTACATTTTCCTCCATAGCGAAAAAGATAATATTTGGATTTTTATATTATTCTGTTTAACCTTTTGCCAAACTAGAACTCTGAACATAAGATGCACTGTCTCCAAATTTAGACTGTAGGTTTTGGATATGATACAATTTAATCCAAAATATATATCTTTGGGCTTGTTTTCATTTTATTCACATTGACTGGCCCCCATTCAAGTCCCCCAAGAGCCGCTCTGAACAAACGAAGCTTTGACGGCACCAGTTATCTAGTGCAAGGTGTAGCATGGACAGAAGCAGAGACGGCCTTGGATTCAGTTCTTTCCTCCACACTCCACCTCTGAATAAGTATTGAGCATTGTCACAGTTTAGCTATTTGACACCCTACACATGATCTCAGGCTAGTCGTTGGCATTCCTTGAACAGTGCTCTGTACAAGGATCTGGCCATAGTAACTGTTAACACTGGGAAAGAGCCACAGCTCAGTGATGAAGCGCAAGTTTTGCACACAAAATTTTCCACATCCAATCCTTGGCTTCAATAGGTAGGGCTGGAAATAGCTCTATTCTGTAACCTTGGAGAGTGTCTACCTGTCACTGTAGAGTAAAAGAAATGGGTGGACTCATCTGACTCTCAGAAGGCAGTTTTCTATTAATGATTTCTAATGCACCAGAAAATCTGGGCACTCCCCACCCTGAATCTTTCATAGAATCATAGAGTTGGAAGGGCCCTTGGCCCAGTATACCTGAAGGAGCATCTCCTTCTCCAAGGGTGTTCTGCTGGTTCCCTCACTGAGAAGTAAAGTTACAGGGAACCAGGCAGAGGGCCTTCTCAGCAGTAGCACCTACCCTGTGAAATGTCCTCTCTTCAGATGTCAAAGAGATAAAGAACTGCATAATTTTTAGAAGACATCTGAGAGCATCCCTGTATCAGGAGTGGCTGGGGAAACCCAGCCAGATGGGCGGGGCATAATCATCACCACCATCATAATCTAATCCAACTCTCTGCAATGCAGACAAATGCAGCTGTCCTTTATAGGGGATTGTACATGCAACCTTGGCACTATCAGCACCATGCTCTAACCAATTGAGCTATTAGACTTTCTTTTTCCGCATATGAATTACGGTACATTTCGCTGGACTGGTGTGTGTTGTTACTATAAGTAGCTTTTTCGTCTGCCATATTTCCAAGCTGCAAACATCTCTCCACACTACATCTACTGTATTGAATTCACTCGAAATTTGACATTAACTTTGTGGTTGGCCAGTTGCAATAAATTTAAAGAGGTTCATGGCTATTATTCAAAGGACTCTAGGGTAGTTTGCACATGCATTTTCCTCACATGATGATTGATGCATTGCATGATGACTTCCATTTGTGAATGAACCATCCGGTACTACAGACAGAACTTTAAGATCACTGCAGAAAAATTCCAGTTATATTGGATAAGAAGGGCTAGATAATAAATAAATAAATCTCTAGCTAGCTAGATGGATGTATTGTTCTACCTAGCTCACTAGTTAGTGATCAGTCTAAACAATTAGTCCAGACAATTATATCACAAAGAGCATTTCAAATGGAAAGCACAGCAAGGGTTTGCAGAGCTCATGTTACAATAAGCAACCTGAAATAAAAAGCATTATAGCTCAATCTTGTGCGTGCTTATTCAGAACTGAGTCCCATCTGAGCTGAGTGGTGCTCACACTCCAGAAAGTGTGCAGAGGAATGCAGTCAAATTCTGTACCTGTCTACTCAAAGGCAAGCCCCACTGGATTCAACGGATATTACCCCTGGATATCAGATTGCAGTTGCAATGATAGGTTTTCAGCATATGTTGGAAGTATATATTTTGGGACATATCTTCATATTTCTATTCTTTGAAAATCTTTTGGAAACATAACAAAAGACAAGATGTTTGATTCTGATTCTTCTGATCTAAATTTCCTCAACACTTCTAGATTTTAAAATACAGTTCCCTTTTCAAAGCGTTCAAGTGTAGGAAAGACACCTGAAAAGATGAACAGGGTGTTAATGCATAACAAAAAGGCTTAGATTCTAGACTGCATTCTAGAGGAAATCTGAAGGTCAAAGCCAGTTCTTTTCATTACCTTTACCTTCTGACAGTTCAGTGATCATAGAATCGTTCTTCTGCACTCAAGAAAGCATTATCAGCATTCCAACAATGAAACCGTATCTCTCTCATCTTGTACATAATTTCTTGACCCAAACTTATGGTGATACTCCTGTTGCTATGGGAAGATACAAAGGCTGCAGAATTTGGAATAGCCCAGTTCAATCTTGTGTGGTGCAAACAAAGTAAGTGGCCTTAGATTAAAGGTGAGAATATTGATTTCATCCCTTCTGTTCAGTTATTGGTCTTTGGGTACACTCTGCCGTGGATTCTACTGCTTCTGAAATCTGTTTGCAATGAAGATAGTTTCAAAAAGGATTCTTGGCGCTGGAGCATGTGACACCTGCCCCACCTGCCATATCTTTTCCTTCAGCTATTTTTTGTCTCCCCGCTCTCTGTGCTTTACACATATGCACAGACAAATTAAGAAGTTAAGCAGTATTGATGTGATTGTATATCTGACCCCATCAAGATTATTTCTGTGTAATTCTTTTTTCTTTCTAAATGTCATGACACACTCCAGAGCATTGCTTGAACACCACAGAAATTGACTCTTGATACAACCAATGCTTTCCCCCTAAAAAAATAAAATAAAAATGTTTAGGGGTACTCTCATTTTCCTACTCATATTGAAATACTGCCCCTCGATGAGGCCAAACTTAGATTCACAAATTGTTTAGGGGTATGTGTCTCCCTGCATCCCCCCAGAAAAAAAAGCACTGGGAACAACCATAGATACTACCACATCATGAATGCATTTTGAAGGGAAAGGAGCAGTGGTTTTTCAGTGCAGAGGGATAAAAAGTGAACTGAAGTTTCTGACAAGCTGTGGAGTTATGCCATGAAGATACGGCTATGGGGCAAAAGTCCAGAGCCTCACACAGAAGAGAGCAGACGAGTCTCCTGACGCAGGAAAGCTAGTATACAACATTTTGAAGTAATGTGCATTGGCATCTAAATGTCCCCTGCCCATAAGAGTATGATGTCCACAGGATAAAATCACCAGACTGTACTGCTGAAGCTGTCCGGACAGTACTTTTTACCAAAGTTGAAAATAAAATATGGAACAATGATAGTTAATTGGCCCCACTTCACAAACCAGATAAGGCAATTCAGAGCTCAAAATCTAGGTAGAAATAAAGAAGTCATGGGGTGGGGGAGGCACAGCATCAGTATCTGAAACAGATGCCAGAGACTATCCAGATTCCATTCAGATCCGTTTGGTTTGGGCTTGGATATTCTGTGGAACACCTCTGGCTTTATAGACACATTTCCCATTAAATAATAAATAATCTCACTTTGTGGGGGGGGGGAGTATGTACATAAATGTTAAACTGGAAACATTCTGGGTCAGAGACATTGTGGACAGTGACACAACTAGTGGAGAAGGTTGCTTAATATAGAGAAAGATATAAAGAACAGAGTGGAGACAGGGGAATTATGTGATTCAGATTGCCTTGCTGGATTCAGGAATTTAATTCAGCAAAGTAATCCAAGTCACAACTCCTTTGGGGCTGATCAGCCCTTCTTCATGGGGATACTGGCTGCCAAATGTAACTCATGGAATAGGAATTCAAATCACCCTTAGATTCAGAAAGGGTCCACTCTGACTCATGATTGGGTTTTGCATCTGCTCCTTTTGTTTCTGTTCTCCATTATGTGAAGAAATTAGAAATGTGATAACCTTTTTTGTCCCACCGGTCACTGTTGATATGAACACTATTTTGATATGTTAGTTTTGGACTTGTGAAAGGCTTGGCTTGAATGCATTTGCCCACCCTCACAAGTTCTCACATTATTCATGACTCTTGTCTTTTTCCACGGGGAAAAAGTCTCAGAGCTGGATTAAACAGGGCAAAATGGATTTTAGACTATAGAAGTGTCTTCCCATTCCACTTGGCTACTCATTGGAAATGCATCTCGCAAACTACATAGGAGGACAGGGCTGTCATGGAGACCACGTTTCTGCCAATGGCTTCTGTCCAAAACCATTTTCCTTCTGATTGGGAAGAAATGTCTCAGCAGCTACTGCTAATATTGTTTCCTTCTGGCATGTCAAGAAAATGATGCTCCTGAAAACATGGGCACTTAAATCCTGGCATGCCAAATGTTGAATGAGCGCAGAATTATCTCACGTTACAGCAGGTTCCACTAAGAAGCAACAATTTCACTGCACTGAAAGAACATAATTTGGTACTTAAGTAGTACAAGCAACAGCAAATACATCTGTGGCCTTATACAACCGACATGCTTGTCTTCTTAACCTGAAGCTCATAGTGGATTTGTTTTGAAACATTCTCCACAAGGATTCTTTCTTTATGCCTCAGATGCGAAATATTCCCTGAATTTATATATTAAATTTAGCACCCTAACTTTCACCTTGTAAGGAAAGACACTCCCAAGATACCCCAGATACCATTCTTGGACAACAGGTGAGGTTCCTGCAGACTGCAGGTGGACAAATGTTGTCCCCATCTTCAAAAGGAGACAATAGAAAGCCCAAGTAACTTCTGGCCAGTCAACTTGATGTCAAGACCAGAAAAGGTCCTAGAACAGATAATTAAACAGTCAGTCTATAAGCACTTGGAAAAGGATGTTGTTATTACCAAGACCGAACATGACTACCTGAAAAATAAGCCATGCCAGAAAAATCTCATTTCTTTTTCCTGATTGAGTTACAAGCTTGGTGGATCAGGGGAATGCCATGGATGTAGTGTATCTTGATTTTAGTAAGGCTTTCGACAAAGTCCCTCATGATAGTCATGTGAAGAAGCTGGTAAAATATGGGCTAGACAAGGTAACTGTAAAGTGGATTTGTAGCTGGTTGACTGACTGAACTCAAAGAGTGCTCACTCATGGATGCTTTCATTGACATTTCTGCATTCCAGAAGGTTGGAGTAGATGACTCTCAGGGTCCCTTCCAACTCTACAGTTCTATGATTCTGTGATTAAATAGGAAAGAGAGACAATTTGGCTTTACTGAAACCATTCATGTTAAAAT
This sequence comes from Podarcis melisellensis, assembly GCF_964234715.1. NCBI lineage: Eukaryota > Metazoa > Chordata > Lepidosauria > Squamata > Lacertidae > Podarcis > Podarcis melisellensis. The sequence goes on along the minus strand of NC_138528.1, from coordinate 24,822,087 downwards.
TGGGGAACTATCCTATGAATTATTTTCTAAGGGGAGGAGAGATTCTCCACCATTTTCTTGAAGGTAGGGCTCATCATTAGCTCTTTCAGTGGCATGGTGTCTTTCTCTCTCTCCCACCTTGACAATCTCTCTTCTGTTTGTTTTTGTTAGAACTGGAAACATGTTGCCACCCTGGCCACCATTTTGCCTTCTCTACTATGCCTTGGGCCTAGCATGGTTCCAGGACAGTGGGGAGAAGTGAGTAAATGGCACCCATCACAAAAACAATACAAAAGAATGACAGAGAACATTTAGCAAAATGGCCTTCATTTTCAGGGTCTGTTGTGTTCGTGTGTGGATATGAACATTCTCTGAAATGTTCTTAGGAAAAAATCTTCTCCAAGAAATTTCAGCCTGGTTCCTGGTTCAAGCCATATGTCTGCAGGCCCATGTCCATTCTACCCTGGAGATTGGTATTCAAAACTGTTTCTCCAGCTACCAATCTTCAAAAACAGCTCCTTCATTAGCAAGCATCAAGTCTGAGTAGGATGCAATTTGAAAGGAATCTATTAGCCATTCTACCGTGGTAGGGAGGAAAACAGGCAGAGAAAAATATTATCCCCGATGTTAATCTTTTCCCTATTTGGACACCCACCATAATTTAGCTTGAGCTTGTTATTGATCTCTCACTGATGATACAAAACCCCATGGAAAAGCTCTGATGGCTGATGGGAAGGCCCTCCCAACTGTGGGCCAGAGGTTAACATCCCTTTAATTAATACAAGGGAGATGCTCAAGATTAATATATCAGCTGGAACCAAGGCAAAGATGCACCATGATGCTTTAGCTGCTGTTGCAGGCTTCTAAATGGCAGGTGTTTCTGAGCCAAGTGCAGCGTGCTCCCTGGGTATTGGTCAGAAACCCATAGGTTCCATTATGACAGGTATATATGGGATGTTTTAGTTCGGAACAGCATGTGGATATCCATGATGGAACTGCAGAGGATGTGAGAGGTAAGGACTCACTCCTGTTCACTTTTCAAATATGTAGCTCAAGGAAACGAGCCTGCATTTCTCACTTTGTTCTCTAGGAATGTATCATAGACTGGAACATGAGCTTTCCCCCTCTGAGTTTTATAATAGAGGGTCAAACCAAATGTGGCCAGATTGTTTTTTTTATTAGCTGCTCCCTTGTGGCTTTCTCTGAAGAGTGTAGAAATGGTAAGAGAGCATGGCGGATCTTTTTCTCTCATGCCCTTTCTCTAAACTAAATAGCAGCAGCAATATTAATATCTACAATGCAGATGTTTTCAATGAACCACAGTTAAGCAGGACATTTTGGTTCCCAGCTTCAGAAAATGTCAGGATCTTAAACCAAATTTCAATCTGTGCTAGCGTATCCTGGTTTGTGCTGATGCTGATAACCATAATTTCATGGTTCAGACAAAATTGAAACTATGGTTAATTGGATACTTTCACACTGCATTCAGGCTCACTGAGAAATGAAGCAGCTACATACATGGGCACAAGCCTCATTGATATTAGTCCAGTGTCGGTTCGCATCCTTCTGTCTCAGGAAGTAAGGGAAGGGTGTGCCTCCCCAAACCATTGGGGAGTTACAGCACCTGCTGTGGCTGTACAGACCAATACAGAAGAGATATGTTTTGTTGCAGCTGGGGCAGACAAAGTTGTGCAGCTCTACCATGGCAATTCTTTCTGTACTCCTCCCAGCAGTCCGTCCTCCTCTGGTCACTGCTGTGGATACACAACCTAACTGTGGCACTGTGGTCGTCTTCAAGAATCCCCAAGGAAGTGTTCTATGGGGAGCTAGCTGTCAGGAGCTTGTCCTACACTCGAGTAGGACCCTTGCAGAGACCCATGCCCGATTGGCATGTTTTCTCTCTCCTGGTTGATCGTTCGGGAGCTTCAAAAGCCTTTTTCAGCCCGAACATCATAGCGACCGATGCCAACAGACCTCAGCACACTTAGGGATCCGCAGAGTGTTTGCAGTTCGTGTAACAGACCTCAGCAACTCAGCATTTTGGCTAATCTACTTTTTTTACATATAAACACACACAGAGTACAGCAACATGGCTCCCTCTCTCTCTAGCATCAGACAGCAAAGAGAAAAGAACAAAGGACAATAGTCCCACTTCACAGAACACAGTAACACAAACATCTTGTCTCCGTCACTTCCCACACTGTGGAGTCAAAACATACACAATCATGTGATAGACAACAATCCCATGACTGCAATCCCAGAGCAGGAATCTTAAGACTGGCATCAGCCACCAGGCCTGTTGGCAAACCAACTCTGTGTTACAAAGATGCCTGCAAATGTGACATGAAGGTTGGCAACATTAATGCAATGTAGGATTTCATTAACATGTCCAATCTGTTTGGGGGTGGGGGATTGGAGATTAAACTTTGTGCTCCTTACATTCATGGCTCCTATTCAAGGACAGCAGGATAATCTTTTTTCCCAATTCCCACTTCCAACTGTAACCCCCAATCCCACCTTTTACAATGTTTTGCAAAGTCCCCCAACTCCCAGATTTTCAAAAGGCATAGGGGGTTGCAGTTGGAATAAGAAAACATGTCTCACCCTACTTTCAACAGAACATTCCAGGAGCAGAACTCCTGGGGATGTGTGAATCCAACCCTTGCTTCTAGTGTTTAACCTCTGAAGACTGTGGATGGCTTTGGCAGTTTCCTGGCAATCTGTTGGCACCGCAGTAGCGAACACTGCTTTCTCATCATCAGGCAGATGAAACTGAACAGCTGCTAAACTTGGGTTCATATCTCTGCTTGTAATTGCCCGAAATTACCACAGCTTGGATGGCTTGGCTTATTTCTAGTAAAACAATCTATAACAGTTTGCAGTAATACGCTGAAGAGAGCTTCGGGGAAATGCTTTGCAAAAAGCACAATTTATTTTCAAGATGGTGTAGGATATCCTCAGCATGTGATGCACTCCATGTTTTGGTACTACACGTCAAGAACTCCCTGGAGCCAGCAGGACACACTACGCTTGTGATTAGCTAAGCGGACTCTGAACATCATGTTTGTTGGCATGCAGATGTGCTAAAATGTGTTCCCGGGCAGTTAAAGGCAGCAAATCCTCAAATCTCAGTGACTTACAAAGTATTAGGAAGCATTTGTATTGGAGATTGTAATCCAGAAAATCCTTTTATTTTTAGGCTAAGCTGGGTATCTTTCTTTGTGTGTACGCGCATGTGTACACAGTTTTCTCTTAATTTTATTTAGCCTGATCAAATTACTTAATTGTTTAAGGAAGAATAATTCAGATCAGCACAATTTGATTCACTGCATGCACCACAGAGTGTTCTCCCCATGTGGAAATGATACCAAATGGGCCATACATAGCAATGAGAAATAATTTTAAAATGAACTACAATTTACCTTGCATTTTATATGAGTTTCAGGGCATTTAGAAAAAGCAGTTGAACAAGAAGCAAACATTTTGTGTTGACATCACCATGAGCATTACTAGACAGTGCATTTCGGAGGTGTTTTTCTGTATTGTTAAAAGCCTCCCTCCTGGCATATCCCATCATAACAGTGGCATGAATAAATGTCGGTACCAAACAGATGAAAGTATCAGTGTTTTGAATGTATTGCTAATAGGCATACAACACACTGAATAATTCCTTTTGGATATAGCAGCATTTTTCTTTGGAAAACCTCAAAGCTCTCCACTGTTGTTGTTGAACTACTCGTTATAGGGTAGATAAACCTTTGCCATTTTTTTACATCTGCACCATGTTTCTGAACTTAGAACTAAAATCCGCCAACATGTACTTTTTGAGGCTTGATAATAACTACGGCCTCATTTTTGCTCCCATACTTATTACGTGCTGGACATTTTCAAAAAAGTAAGAACAAAAGAAGAGCCTGCTGGATCAGCCAATGACCCATCTAGTTGACCACCCTGTTCTCATAGTGGACAACCAGATGCCTATAGGAAACTCACAATAGTACTCTCCCCACCTAAAGTTTTCAGCAACTGGTATTCAGAAGCATATTGTCTCTGGCAGTGGAGGTAGAACATAGTCATTTGGGTTAGTACCCATAGACAGCCTTACCCTGCATGAATTTGTCCAATCTCCTCAGAAAGCCATCCAAGTTGGTTGCTATCACCACTTTCTGTTACAGCAAAAAGTGAAACTCTGCAATGTGTGAGGAATTATTTCCCTTTGTCTGTCTTGAATCTTCCAACATTCAGCTTCGTTCAATGTCAATGAGTTGCAATTTTATGAGAGAGGGAAGGGAAAAATTCTCTGTCTCTGTGTGTGATTCACCTTCTTGATCTGTTTATTAAAACATGAAACCAATACACCTCCCAAGGTTCTGGGCATTGCTTGCATGTTTTTTTTAAGAGAAAACACACACACACACACACACACACATATATATAAAACTACAAAGTGTGGGTGGGAAATCACACTGGGAATTATTTGCAGTTTGGAAGCACTTCCCTGGTCCAGAATATCCCCACAAAAGAGGCCTTATCTCATTTTCTAAAGGGTGTGTTGTGTGTAACATGGAGTTTGTCCATAAGTGGAGGGGTTTTTTATAAAAGAATAACAACCCATATCCATTATTTTACTGAAATGAATAAATATAGCAGAGTGGAGGGACTATTTCCAGGTTAGGGCCACATTGCCTCCACTTTCCTCCTTACCACTTTCTTGGCTGGCAGGACCAGAGGCAAAATTTGGGTGGAGAAAGGGCTATGAGTATTACCTTTGCCCAATAAGCTACATTCCAGCATGCAAAAGTCATACACTTCTACACAGAGAGAGACTTCTCTATCCAGGCAAGCAGGAGACATTAAAGCAGTTCAGGAAGACATTCCAGCCACTGATGGACATGGCCTGAAAAGAAAAGGTGTGGCCCCGGGAGAGTCTCAAGGGCTGGAGAGGGAAGCATAAAGTTCCCCACTCCTGGTGCCTAGGATTGCGTGGGGGGTGGATCAATTGTAGAATCTAAGGCTTTTCAGAATTCTAGCCTGAGTGAAGGTTGTATAGTTAGAAAGGTGTGAGAGAGGGATCTCTGTCTCTCTCTTTCTCAACAGAGAAATGTGGCAAACCTACCTTAAACCAAGTGACACCATTGATGCACCTTGCTCAGTGTTGTATACAGTGGTTGGCAGAGGTATTTGAGGGTTTCAGATAGGGGTCTCTCCCTATCTGGGAGGTGACTGGGAGGTGCCAAGGACTGAACCAGGAACCCTTTGCATGTAAAGCACATGCTCTGCTTCTGAGCCACAGTCCACAGTCCAGCCTTCTCTTTCTCTCAAACACACTTGAATTACAATATAAATTTTGTGCCATTTTTATTATTATTCAGGTTTGCATAATACTCATTAGCTTCAGCAACATTTTGCTTCGTGCTCATTACAGTATAATTCATTTAAATATTGTCCCTGTGAATACTAGTCTAACTGTACTACAGTTAATGGTGCCCTTGAGAACCCTACTAAGGTGAAATAATAATAATGATCCATTCACTTTCATCCATATCCCACATACTCCACGGATGTGTTGCAAAGCAGCATCTCGTTTAGACACTGGTCCTTCTTGCCTGCCTTTATTTATTTTCCATAAAGCAGGAGTGGTGTAACATTTTCACACTGAGGGCCACATAGGCATCTGGGCAGCCTTCCTGGGGCCACATGGCAGAGGTAGGCAGACCCAGAAGCAAAATACAAGGTTTGACTGGAAAGTTTGGTGAATGGTCACAGAAATCGGATAGCGAGAAATATTCGAACATACCTTACAGACCTTCAAAGTAGGCTCCCTCTGATACCATGCACCATTGACAAGGTTCGTAGAACTGTTGGAAACTTCTGGAGAAGTCCTCTTTTCGTACTGATTTCAGTTCACTCGTCACAGCAACTTGGACGTGTGAAATGTTGGGAAATTGTGCCCTTTTGGTGCAGATTTCAGTTTTGGAAAAAGAAAGAAATCAGGTGGGGCTAGATCAGGAGAATATGGTGGGTGGGACAACTCAGTAACCTCAGTAATGATTTCATGTAAAATATGCAATTCTTACACCATCATTCGGACAGACAAACTCCAATCCAACATCAATAACTCACAAACTCTGTCGACATTTGCCACCATTCTGCTCATCAACAGTCTGCCAGACCAAGGGTCATCTTCGATGGTTTGCCACCCTTCACAGAAATGCTTAAACCACTCATATACTGTCTTTTGAGTTACAGCTTCATCTCTGTACACAATTGTGAGCATTTCATGGGTTTCCGTTGCCGATTGTATGTTCGAATATTTCTCGCTGTGACCATTCACCGAACTTTCCAGTCACACCTTGTAGATGAAGCAACAATTTTATTTGTTTATTTATCTTTTGTACTTGAGGGTAGCTTCTATTCAAACCTCTCTGTCTATCCTCCATGCAGACAAACAAGAGATGCAATGGGACATTTCAGCCAAGCAAACACACTCAAATTCTTCCTGATGTTTGAGTCGGAGTCTCCTTTCCTGTAACTTGAAGCAATTGGTTCGAGTCTTACCCTCCAGAGCAGGAGAAAACAAGCTTGCTCCATCTTCCATGTGACAGCCCTTGAAGTATTTGAAGATAGCGATCATATCTGTCATAGAGGCCCCCTGTGGAAATTAGAATCAAGTGCAATTAGGGTTTTAAATCATGTGGGGAGCCTCCAGGAGTAGAGAAGTGTAGTTAACCCACCACTTAATACTACCAATTAATAATGTGGCAGATCCACTCCTGCTACTGCCCCCTATTAAATATAGTGCACCCACCTCACTGTGCAACTAATTACACAAATTTCTACAATTTACCACAGGCTGTTGTGGGGGGGACGGACTTGTGTGAGGGCAAACTTAGTGATTAGAGTCTCAGGCAGGAGTTGATCAAACAAATAAGAAAAGTGTTATTAGACAAAAGAGGTTTATGAAACAAAGTGGATCAGGAAATGCATTCTTTCAGGTAAAACTTGTTTACTTTAACTAACTAAGTCGTCTCAGGCTTTAACACAGCACTATAGGCACAGCTCTTCTTAAACTCTAATTACTCAAAATCAGGTGTTACACTTCAGGTGGTAGACGTTCAGGTTTCTAGAATAGATGGCAAAATGCTCAGCTCAGTTTCTGTTACTTGGATATTACAGTTAAATACTTTCAATACCATACAGTTTCCTTCACAGCTTAAAACTTTGGTTCATGAGCAAGGGGCACTTCTCCTTGCTTACCCACTCTCTTAACAATCCCACACTTGAGGTATTCTAAATGATATAAAGGATCACCTCATGCCTTGGTACTGGGTTGGGAGTCTTCTCCATTCCTGGCTATCCCGAGACCCAGGTAGCCTGAATTTCCACAGGATCGACCTCTCCCAGCTTAGACTCAGCCCTCCCAGAACACTCCTGTCTGTATACCTTTTCCAGGCCCTTGACACAGTCTTCCTATCCAAGCTGCGAGGCGCTGTCCTCTCACTATGGATAGTTTCCTCAGTGTGTATGTTTAACTTAACTCAGAACCAGTTCTCCCTATCTCACTCCCTATCTCCCAACTCCATTCAAACCCTATGTCTTAACCTGAACCTTAGTCCTATCTCAAAACCAAACCTTAACTACCTCCCTCAGAAAATGCTCCTTTTATTCTCCCTCCCAAAGTTCTGCTCCCTCCCCCTGCTGTGGCTAGCCAATCAGCGAGAGGCTCCAGGGGAACTGCATCACCAGATTCTAGTCTGGCTCTGCTGTCCGTCACAAGATCTTTGCACACAAATTCATTCAGGGCTCTAAAGCATGTAGAGATGATGTGCTGGGGGTGGCCTGGCAGTGTGCCCTGCTTCGCCTGTTGACATGCAAGGAGACTGAATGCCTGAGTAGGGCTTCTGAGTTTCAGTATTACAGGAGCAGGAGAAAAGTGTCTGTCTATCCCCTTTAATCACACCATGCATAATTTTAGAGACCTCTGTCCTATCCCTCCTCCTATTTCTTAGTCATCTTGTTTTAAAGTTCAAAGAAAGCTTCAAACACATTCAGTGAAATGAATGTTTTATTTACTTAGAATATGCAAACCCCGCTTTTCACTTCTACAACGAAGCAAGCAGTTTACATATGAAATATACAGCAATGCAATATAATAAATAAATTTTGATAATTAAAACCAAAAGAGAGCAATAGGAACTCAATACCAGACGGGCAAAAATGATGGGTAAACAAGTAGGTTTTTAATTTCTTGCAGGAGCCATTCAGCTTCTGTGTCTGCCTGGTGTCTGCTGGAAGAGCAATCTGCAGGATAGGTAGGTGCCATTACAGTCATACCTCAGGTTGAAGTTGCTTCAGATTGAGTGCTTTGGGGTTGCGCTCCGTGGCAACCCGGAAGTAACAGAATGTGTTACTTCCGGGTTTTGCCACTCGCGCATGCGCAGACGGTCAAAATGACATCACACGCATGTGTGGAAGTGGCGAATCGCGACCCACGCAGATGTGGGTTGTGTTTACTTCAGGATGCGAACAGGGCTCCGGAATGGTTCCCAATTGTATCCAGAGGAACCACTGTACTGAGGAGCTTCTCCTCTGCACCACAGCCAACTCAATGCTCAGAATGAACGGGTGGTCCTCAACTAAGTTTCATTCCGAGTAGACCCATTCAAATTACTGGGTAATAGACCTAACTTTGCCATGTTTATTCATTTCAGTGGGCCTGCTCTGAGTAAGGCTTAGTTGTATACCACCCTAGCAAAATCCAGCTTGAATTACTTCCTTGAATTACTTCGAAAATCTCAGAACTGTACCTGAAAGTAGTTCCCATAATTGCTGGGTGAAAAGGATGTGAATTAGGTTGGTTTTGGGTTAGAATTATTTCCAGTTTACCATCGGTTTCACCCTCCTACATTACTCTTTAAACTCTTTGGGCCTTTACAATTAAGGATCTTAACTGCTGGGGGAAATACCGTATTTTTTGCTCTATAAGACTCACTTTTTCCCTCCCAAAAAGTAAGGGGAAATGTGTGTGCGTCTTATGGAGCGAATGCAGGCTGCGCAGCTATCCCAGAAGCCAGAACAGCAAGAGCTGCGATCCCTCTTGCTGTTCTGGCTTCTGAGATTCATAATAATTTTTTTCTTATTTTCCGCCTCCAAAAACTAGGTACGTCTTATAGAGCGAAAAATATGGTAAATTAAACAATTCACATTCCACTGTGGATGTATCTTGATGTTTACTTAATCTTAAATCTATTTTATACAATCAGCACAGCAGCTTGCAATATCGGAAATGCACGGGGGGGGGGGGGTGGTTTTGTTTTTTGCCAGGGATCATTTGGATGAACTTGAATGGAACTGTGAACTGAATGTGAATGTGAATTGGATTTAGTCCCCTTTCTGGACATTGAACTAGAACTACTTGCTTTTTGGAATGAACTTTCCAAGCTCTGAGCCAGAGCAACATATGTTCAGTGTGAGAGTCTCCCCTGCAGTAGAGTGACCTGGGCAGTCTGTAAATAAGGAATAGGTCTTTCACGTAGCTTAGCTTCAAGCTGTTTAGGGTCTTATAAGTCAAGACTAATATATTTAAGCTTCCGAGCAAGTATCTGAAAGATCAGGGTTTAAGATCTCATTATTAAACCACTCCTATGCTCATACTCTAACTTTCCCTGTCTGCACAAGCAGATTGTCCAGGCTACTCATTTTCCCAAGGCCTGAATGCAAAGACGGCTGTTTCTGCAAGGTGGGGAAGGCTGGTGCAGGTCTGGAACACTGAGGCAATGCCGTGCTGTGAATTCCATTTCCAGAACTGTTAAGCCTTGAAGTGCTGAGTTTGAAGATGCCTAAGCTGGCAATTATTATGGCAAATGGAGTGGGACAGAGTTCGTGCCACCCAAAACTGCTTGGAAAGAATGTGGAAACACATAATAACTAGGGAAGCATGCTACAGGCACTACTTAATTTATTTTTTTATAAAAAAAATATTGGGGGGCATTTATTTCATCTATAATGGAAATCCAGACTCCTGCCCCCACCCTCGATTTTAAAATGTTCAGAACATCTCATTTTACGCTTGTCGTCACATCTGGAATGAAAACAGCAGACAAAAGATATGGATTTAACTGCGGCTGCTGTGTTTTATTAAAGGAACTGCAATTTTGATCAACCTTTCTCAAGTAAACTCTGCTCTTAGGGGCTGCCACAATAACATTTACTCAGGATACATTGCAGCTGGTTATCTACTACCACTTGAAATTGCAGAAACTAGCCCACAATCCTGTTCTTGTTTCCAAAACCACATCCCAGGTAAAATTGCTCTAGGGTGTCATCAATCTCAGGCTTCTGCAACATTGCTGTAAGTGCTAAAACTCCCAGAAGATGATGCAGAAAACCCTCATATATGTCCAGCTCTGCTAAGATTGCCAAGGCAAAACTGTTTATTTCAGGTGCCTCTGTGTAGTCCACTAAATAAACGTGACAGCATGCTTTCAGGATAGTTGCATGCCGAGGTCCCCAGGGCCACCCCAATAACTTACACATCACACAGAATTTTTGTTTAAGGTATTTGGCATAATTTTGGCCACAACTTTATTAAAATACAAACATGTGAGTGGTTGCTTAGGCCTTGGTTGCAACTATCTGCCCCCACCGTGGGGGACAGACTGACATTCCGCACGCCTGCGAAAGTCAGAAAAGGTGAATACACTTGGGGGCAGCGACGGTGCAGGGAACCTGCCCTCAGCCCACTCCAAATGCAGCCAGGAGCTCTTGCAGTGGCCCGAGCCGCCTTGACAGGGTGGACAAGCAATAGTTAGCCCCTGATTCCTTTAATGGAATCCCTTGCAGCAGCAGCATTAGAGGGACAGGCACAGCCAATCCATGCCCCTCAACCGCAACCGCAACTGCAACCTTACAAGTTGTGACGATTTGCTACGCAGTAGGCAAAAACCAAATGGCCCCAGCCAATCAGCCAGATGGACAAAATTCCTACCAGGCCCCTGCCCCAAGAGCAGACGACCCCATGACAGGCATAGCAAGGTCAAAGCGAACAACCCTAATTCTAGGGAGGGGGGCCGGGCAATCCGATGCACGGGCGAAAAGAGGAAGCCCTAGCCTCCTGCAAGGAGTTTTAGCATTTCTGGCTGTCAATCAACAAATGGCAACATTAACGTCTTTCCAACAACGAGGGAAGCCCAATCGCATCAGTGGCCAACGATCAATTAGCCCGCCCCACAACTTTGGAGTGTCCTGGCGGCCCCCACCACAACACGTGCTCTCCATAAAGAACACGCTTTAAAAAACACATTATGAGTTTTGACTGCCTTGATTGCTATGAATAGGCAGCTGAGCAGTTGGGGACATTGCTTGATAACTGGGAATCTCTCTACGAACTTTGGAATGTAATGCCCATTAGTGTTTGGGAAGGTTACACCCTGCAGGTAGCATAGGATGACAAAGAGACATTTAAAAAAAAACCAAAAAACTTTTAAATAGTGAAAGGCCAAAATCTTCCCTCTGCAGTCAAAGCCATCTTTTCTTTTTTTTCATGAAGAATGTCATGATGTAATGTCATTCCTGTTGGGCCATTCTGTTGACAATGAGTAAAGCCTTCTGCACCTAGCCATGGTTATCATAATTGTGAAATAACATTTTAGGCTTCAATGTGACAAGTGATAATAGGCAGTTAACTCTTATTGGCTATTGCCTTACGATGTAATAGTGCCTTGGAATTCTTCATTTTAAAAGGAGCCGGACAGATGCAGAGTTCCATTATTATTAGATCATGCCTATGGTATCACTGAGAGCTCTCTCAGGCAAAGAGAACTGTTTTCTCCAGAGAAGCTATATGTTTAATCTGGGTTGGAAAGGGCAGCTTCTGTTTTGCCTTTCTGTTCCTTTTCAGCTTGGCAAACATAGCTAGGGTTATGACAGACACGTGAGACCACTTATTGAGTGTTATAAGAGGACCATTCTGTAGGTAACGTGATACAAAGGCCCCTATGGTAGACATATTCAGTTTTGAGGGGGTAAGTAAGCATGTGAAAATCCACATAACTTGTCAGTATTACAGTTTCTTGGGAGCCAGACATGGATATATATACTAAGTCTTTCAAGGTTTTCTTTTTTTAAATGAACTGGTAAATTAGCATGTGAAAATCCACACTGCCTGTCACCACGTAGGTTAGAATTACTCACAGGCTGGCCCACGATACCCCCTGGACTATTTTAAGTCACTTAAAAAATGATTTGGCCAACAGATACGTCTATCTTGTTCACTGGAATGGTTAGCTCTCTATCCCATTGACTTTGGCCTACACCAAAGGGGCACCATGCTGAGGTCAAATCTGACATTTTTAGTAATGACATTGTATAGCTTTTTATGTATGGTGGTCACATGTTCTACTTCACAAAGCACAGTCCTCTCTTTGAAGCGGTCCTCTCCTTAAATGACTGCCCAGTCCAAAGCTGCATTCAGATGTGGGATATACTGAGTTGGTTCTCCTAGTTATAGTGCTAGCATTTCTGATTCCGAACATCCCTTTTACACTGTAATACCATTGCATTGGGACGCGGGTGGCGCTGTGGTCTAAACCACTGAGCCTAGGGCTTGCCGATCAGAAGGTCGGCGGTTCGAATCCCCGCAACAGGGTGAGCTCCCGTTGCTCGGTCCCTGCTCCTGCCAACCTAGCAGTTTGAAAGCACGTCAAAATGCAAGTAGATAAAAAGGTACCGCTCCGGCGGGAAGGTAAACAGCATTTCTGTGCACTGCTCTGGTTTGTCAGAGGCAGCTTAGTCATGCTGGCTACATGACCCGGAAGCTGTACACCAGCTCCCTCAGCCAATAAAGTGAGATGAGCACCCCAACCCCAGAGTTTCCGTGACTGGACCTAACGATCAGGGGTCCCTTTACTTTACCATTGCATTATGGAACTGTGGCTTTTTTATCAATATGGTGCTATACCACTGTAAATGTTAGATGGTGGGAAATGTTTCACCAACAGGCCTACTCTAAGCCATCAATTGTTTTGCCCTTAGTAGATTGCAAAAGTAAGACAGATAAACCTCTTTTCCATTTAGGAATATAAGGTGTATATATGAGTGCTTTCAGAATGAGATGAAATTTCCCAGTATACATTTTATCTGGGGGGAAAGTCAAATATTATTCTTTTTCTCTATCCTCTTGAAACAGAAGGCTATGTTGCAGAATTTTCACAAATACTCACAAACGTCTTCTTTTTTATGGTGGATGCCATTTTCTTCCCACAGTTCCCTGGAATGCTGTTAGGTCAGGGACATTGTGAAAGACACAAAATGGTGGCTAGGCTGCCAACACAATTGCTGCTCTTGCCATTTGACAGGAGCAGGTGGACGAGTGAGAAGCTCTGCTCCTGCCACTGCTTATATACGACCCACCCACAGGTAAAGGTAAAGGGACCCCTGACCATTAGGTCCAGTCGTGACCGACTCTGGGGTTGTGGCGCTCATCTCACTTTGTTGGCCAAGGGAGACAGCGTACAGCTTCCGGGTCATGTGGCCAGCATGACGAAGCCACTTCTGGCGAACCAGAGCAGTGCACGGAAACGCCGTTTATCTTCCTACCGGAGCAGTACCTTTTTATCTACTTGCACTTTGAAGTGCTTTCGAACTGCTAGGTTGGCAGGAGCTGGGACCAGGCAACGGGAGCTCACCCTGTCACAGGTATTCGAACCACCGACCTTCTGATCAGCAAGTCCTAGGCTCTGTGATTTAACCCACAGCGCCACCCACGTCCCTGGTTAAGATACTGGTTAAGAATTTCACCGCACACTTGATCATTTGATTGTCCTTTTTACCCATTGTTGTCTTTTTAATCGTATATAATGCTTTCTTTGTGTTGCTATGGCCGTTGGCTAATGAGAATAAAGTTTATCTTATCTTATTTTTCTCCAAACTGTCCTGAGGAAATTCAATTAATGTCTCACCAGTTTCTCTTCCCACAAATAGGATGGAGAATTTTGAGAGTCTTCTTGTGCACAATTCTAGTTTATAGAGTTAACAGTGGCAGGAGAAACAAACTTTGAAAGTTGAGGGGTAAATTTCCATCTCTAGTTAATGCATGAAGTGCTGTAATCGACTCAGGATATTTAAAAGGTTTAACAGCCTAAATTCCCACACTTCAATTTGCTGCATGTTTTGTGATTATTATTTTTTAAAGAAGGTTTTTGCTGGGGCTCTTTCTTACTGGAAAGTGTGCTTGCCCTGCATTTGGATCAAGGGATCCAGCAAATGCTGTTTAACCAAATACATTCATATAATTCTGACACAAGTCTCCTTTCATCTGCTTTTAATTACGGCAATAATAACCCAGCTACCACGTTTGTAATAGTCATCTCTACCAAAAGCAAGGTTTATATGATGCTTCATAATGCATCCTGTATCACAAGTCATATTGACTTTGGCCAATTTATCCTGCCCATCACACTACTTTGGCTTGCACAGTTAAGGAGTTCACCCACTGTGGAGGCAAACATAATTAGAGGGATGGTGAGCCTTTGACCCTCTGTGGAGCTGGCCTTCTGTGGAAACCATAATAATTTGCGGGATGGTGAGTATTTGCCAAGGACCATCATGTAAACAAAAAGACCTGTGTTGAAAATGAAGGCATGTAAAATCTCAAAGTCTCTGTGCTTCAAGTGACTTTCACCACTGTGCCTGCTTGCTTAGATAAAAATTAATGATCCTTTCTGCAGGACTATGATCTATAAGATCAGAGCCAGTTATATGCTTGTGTTTATTGGTAATTAAAGAATCAGCTATTTTTTTCTGGCCAAGTAAGTACCATTCACACCTGATTCTCCTGCTCAGAGTCTCCATTTTAAGCAGAGCAGAGCAGTACATAACAGAAAAAGTTTGCTACTTCTATATGAGCTTTAGAAGAGGGATAGCTGAACCATATCATCTCAGAATCCACTCAACTTTCCAGGTAGTGGTCTAGAGGCTGGACTTTTATTTTGCCACACAAACTGACCTCAGACAAGGAGGCATCATAATAAAATCATCACTATCTAGTCCATGAAATGTTTATGCCACCATAAATCCGTCACTCTTTAGAGTGGCACAAGAGACTTGGTTGCTGTTTTTCCTGCAGCAGACGGGCATGGCTACCCCTCTGGAATTGTTCATGAGGTATCAGAGAGTGTTTTGTGTTCATGGAGAACATACTGTGGGTCGCCTTGAATATTATATTTTAAATGTAGGCTATAAATATCTGAAATCCATCTATTGCTCAATCAGTCAATCAGTTGTGCTGAGGCACAGTCAAGGTGTAAGATTAAAATAACGTGTACATTTTCCATCATTTGATTGTATATCTATAGATATGGCTTATGAATCATACTTCTATTAAGTATGGTAGAAAAAGGGTAAGTCCTGGGGACTGAAACATAATCTGAGCAAAATGCAGTTGGACCTCACAAAATAAACAGCAGTGATTATACGATTATGCTTGCATAAGTTATTTAAATAAAAAGGCAACGAACACAGGTTTTCAGTGACAAATGTGTGCATAGATTAGTGTTTGGCAAATGTGTAGATTAAGGAAAGAGAAACTGGGCTTGAGCGAGTAAGAGATGGAATGATAGGAGTTTGAAAAAGTATGCATGACATGGAGAACGTGAAAGCGTGTTCTCCTTCATGGAGAGGACACGTTGTGGTGGGGTCTTGCAAGTCATCCCTCTGTTGTTGGGCAGGTTCAATTGGTTGGCCACGAAAGTGATTGGGCTCCCCGGAGTTGTTGGGGAGATATTGATGTTGCCAGTTTTGATTGACAGCCTAGAGGCTATACATTCCCTGCGCGCGTCGAGCTTCCTCTTTTCGCTGGCGCATTGGATCACTCTCCCACCCTCCGTAATTTTAGGGTTTGTTCACATTTGACTTTGTTATGCCTGTCATGGGGTCATCTGTTTTGGGGGAAGGGGCCTGGTAGGAATTGTGTCCATTTGACTGATTGGCTGGGGCCATTTGGTTTTTGCCCTGTTGTTGTTGTTGTTGTTTAGTCGTTTAGTCGTGCCCGACTTTTCGTGACCCCATGGACCAGAGCACGCCAGGCACTTCTGTCTTCCACTGCCTCCCGCAGTTTGGTCAAACTCATGCTGGTAGCCTCGAGAACACTATCCATCCATCTCGTCTTCTGTTGTCCCCTTCTCCTTCTGCCCTCCATCTTTCCCAACATCAGGGTCTTTTCCAGGGAGTCTTCTCTTCTCATGAGGTGGCCAAAGTATTGGAGTCTCAGCTTCAGGATCTGTCCTTCGAGTGAGCACTCAGGGCTGATTTCCTTAAGAATGGATAGGTTTGATCTTCTTGCAGTCCATGGGACTCTCAAGAGTCTCCTCCAGCACCAGAATTCAAAAGCATCAATTCTTTGGAGATCAGCCTTCTTTATGGTTGCCGTTAGGCACTGGTTAAAATTGGTTGTGGAGGGGAATCGATTGGCTGTGCCTGCCCCTCCAATGCTGCTGCTGCAAGGGTATTCTGTTAAAGGAATCCAGGGGCTCGCCATGCTCTTGTCCGAACCCCTGTCAAGGGGCTAGGGCCACGCAAGAGCCCCTGGGAGCATTCGGGGAGAGGTGAGGGTCTGGCACCCGGCTCCATTCTCTCCCCAAAATGTTTTCCCTTACTGACGTTTGCAGGCTTGCAGATGTCAGTTCTGTCCCTGGGTGGGGACAGATAGTTGCAACCAATGCCTAAGCAAACAAAGCAACCATTCACATTTTGTATTTTAATAAAGTTGTGGCCAAAATTATACCAAAAACCTTAAACAAAATTTCTGTGTGAAGTGTGATTTATTTGAGGGGTTTTCCTTGGGGACCTCAACACACAATAGAGAAAACCAGAAGAGGGGAGAGTGCTCTTGTGCTCAAATCTTGCTTTGCAGGTTTCCCATGGGTATCTGGTTGGCCACTATGAGAACAGTACACTGGACTAGATGGGCCATTGGCATGATGCAGAAAGCCCTTCTTAAGTTTTTCTGTTTTTAGGTGAAGTGGGCGGCAATGACCTCTTGAGAGGTGGTGCTTTGTCTGTGAAGCACTCGCCCTAGCAGCTTTGAGAGTCACAAACAAGGGCTTGAATCCAACTTAGACATATTCAGAGAAGACTCAGTGAAATCACTTGGTGTGACTAACTTAAGCCCATTGATTCCATTCAATGTACTCTTAGTATGACTTACTTCAGTACCTCCAGAGGCATTTGTTGGGCCACTTTATTGCCAGGGCTTTTAATGACTGATCTATGTTCTTCCTGTGTTTATCTGATTGTGTGTTTTTTTTTTGGGGGGGGGAAGCATATTTGATTATAATTATGGGCTGTGGATTTTTTTTTTTACTGACTCTGCTACCACTGTTTTTTAAAAACAACAATAATAAAGGTTTTTATGGATATAATAAATATGCAAAAAATAGCAGGGATTACATCAAATCCATAGGTTCCACCCTTATACCCCTAGTGGTATCAGGTTGTATTGCTATATAATTGTTCCTTTTTGATCCGTACAGTACAAAGGTACATAAAAAGGTACGTATTGTCCAAGAGGTCAATTGGAAACTGGCAAATGGACCATTCTAGACACATGATACGATGAGGATTTTATTTATTACCTGTCCTTAAAGTCCTGTGCCAGGTTACAGCATGAAAAACAAGATTAAAAACAATTTCAAACAACTTTTTTTAATTGACAAAAAGCCCCTACTTCACAGGGTTATTATATCCAAATCTGCAAAGACAATTGTGGCAGTGTGTGTTTAATTTTTGGTTTCGTTGCAATATGAAATCTGTCTGGGTTTTGATGTTCCTTTTAAGACTTTCATATTGTGAGTTTCCTTCTCGGCAAGAGCCAATTAACAAGCCTTCTAATACTGTAAGTCCATAGACACCCCCTGCAAATCCTTCCATGTTTGAGCAATGGAAAGTCCTGCTGCCACCAGCAGAAATATGAGCAAGTCAGACTTTGGCTCAGGATCACGCATTCCTATTCTCCGAGACCTGCAAAACTCATCTCCAAAAAACCTAACAACTTACATAGACACTTCTTGTTCAAGCAACATAATAGTATGATATAGGATTACAAGTGGGTCAGAGGCAAAATTAGCACTACGTCAACCCACCCTTTGTAGAAATAAGCTCCTCATTACCTTAGGGCGAAAGTATCACTAGCACGACAAAAAGATCCTTGTGCAGGTTTTTCTTTTCTTTTTTTCCCCCAAACGCCCCAAATTCTCCTTGCACTCCAAGCAAAACAGCAGCCCCTCATAAATATCTCTGCTAGCAGCCAGGCTCCTAGGTTGTCTTCCCTCCCATTGAGTGGCTGTTGGTCCAATTTCACTCATAAAAATATTATGATAGGAAAGTGTAAAATCAGTTCCAATTTCAGTTTCTCTAATTTGGTGGTTAAGAAAAATAATGATCGGAATGCCGCTTGTTACATTTTAATCTAGAACTCAAAGCTTGCATCAATGCAGAGCGCGGGGGTCCCCTCCCATTTCCAATCTTTGGCTCAGATTGATGAAAGCATAAAATAAAGGAGAAGGGGGAAATCAAGGAGAAAACAATAAAAAGTGAGTGATCTTATTATTAAATGTAGCTACTGAATGCTATGTCAGGGAATTATATATACCTGTGTCAGAAATCAGCTGGGGGTCCTTCGTATAGGCTCAGTCATATATTTCAGTATTATCTTCACTACATTTTTGAGAATAAAATGTACCTTCATGCATGTTTCAAACAATAATTCCAAGGCAGGTTGTGTGTGTGTGATTTCCTATGAATTATCAAAACAGACTTCAGAAAGAATTTGTAACTGTCCAAAGGAGCATGCTGCAATTCCCCCCCTTTAAAATAAGATACATTTTTTTTAAAAAAAATGTATTCTTCTTCTCTCAGTCCTCTCCCTAAAATGATTGCAGCAGATTAAAAAGACAAAAGCCCTATTCGTCCTTAAAACTTCTAGCATTCGTTGCTTTCATACAATTTCACAAGCCATTGGGTACTTTGGAAAGTAGTGTATAGATATAATGTGACTTTAAAGATGTATATAATATATATATAAGGAATTGTTCTAAACTGTTTTTTATATGGAACTGTTTTTAATAGTTTCCCCCCTTTATTGTTTGGTAGCTGCAATTGTTTCATAGCTATATCTTTTGTTACTCTCACTCACTCTGGGGGTAAACAGTGTTGTTTAGTCGTGTCCGACTCTTCGTGACCCCATGGACCAGAGCACACCAGGCACTCCTATCTTCCACTGCCTCCCGCAGTTTGGTCAAACTCATGCTGGTAGCCTCAAGAACACTATCCATCTATCTCATCCTCTGTCGTCCCCTTCTCCTTGTGCCCTCCATCTTTCCCAACATCAGGGTCTTTTCCAGGGAGTCTTCTCTTCTCATGAGGTGGCCAAAGTATTGGAGCCTCAGCTTCAGGATCTGTCCTTCCAGTGAGCACTCAGGGCTGATTTCCTTAAGAATGGATAGGTTTGATCTTCTTGCAGTCCATGGGACTCTCAAGAGTCTCCTCCAGCAGCATAATTCAAAAGTATCAATTCTTCGGCGATTAGCCTTCTTTATGGTCCAGCTCTCACTTTCATACATCACTACTGGGAAAACCATAGCTATACGGACCTTTGTTGGCAAAGGTTGGGATAAACAGTGCGTAAGAAATAAAACAAAATACAGAACATTTAGAAATAAATCCATTAAATCAGGGCTGCACTCTAATAGAGCATGTGAGTGACCATGATGACTTCATCCAGGAGGCCATGCAAGGAAAGCCAAAAACCTGCCAATCAAGTGCTTGGCAGGGAAGGGAGAGTGAGGTGGACCAAGTCCAGCTCCCCGCTCACTTTTCAATGCAGTTTTCTTTACAAGGCTATGAGGAGATTTCACCCCTCCCATATCCAAGAATCTCCTGATGATCTCTGCTGACTCTCCAGAGAGGAGGCGGCGTGTTCTGCTATCTACTTATTCTACTCCAGCAAAGAGTCAGTCAGTCAGTCAGTCAGTGTGTTGGAGAGAGAGAGACTGAGTGTTAGAGATCGTGTGTATAGATAAGGTTGCTGCTAAGAGCAGCTGAAGACACTCAGTGTAGTGCAGCATTCATTTATGCTTAGCCCTCATTAAGCTCTGTATATAGTTGTATAATAGTTGTAGATAGAATAAAAAAGTTATTCTACAGAGCTGCTCTCCAAGTCGTTTATATACTCTGCTAGACTCTGCTATACTCTGCTGTGCGACGACTGTCTTCTTGTGGAAGTGAATCCGGTGCTCACAACTCTAAGCTGTGAGTCCACAGCACTTTGACCTGTTCCTGTCCAGAAGGTGGTCTCTGGAAGTGCTACCCAGCTCGCCTAGCCCAGTCGGGGCTGAAGTGTATGAGTCCAGTTGATGGCACTGGCTCAAGGGCGATGCTGACAAGCTACATGGATGCAGACACATGCGGCAGCTGTGGGTGTGCATGACTTCCCCACCTGACAAGAGATGGAAAGGGCTGTAGTTCAGGGCTGGAATATCTGCTAAGGCTAGAGACTCCTGCTTCCAGTCTTGGAGAGCATACTGCCAGTTAGTGCAGATGACAATGATGTAGATGGACCAGTCACCTGATTCGGTATAAGGCAGCTTTCTGCACCCCTGGGATAACAAGATGGAAGTCTGATTTTGATGGCCTCTTCAGATGCTCTACCTCAGGGCTGCCAACTTAAATAAAATATGGAGGGGAGGGGCAAGTAAGCCTTGCCCCACATAATCAATCACAAGATGTGGAGCACACACACCATTTGCATAACAATGCCCATCAACTTGGGGGAGGGTGGGTGTGGCCCACTCAAATATTTTATTGGGAGGGCAAAATGGTCTTGGCCCCTAGGAGTTGGCTCATGCTCTACCCCATTTGTGGGCAGAGAAGGGAAGCATCATATCACCAAATTTCTCAAAGGAAAGTGACATTTTCTCAAGAGCAGGCTTCCCTTATTAGCAGTAGCCGGGGGCAAAGTTTATTGATTTCCCCACACCCAACAAAGGGAAGCAACAACTACTCTGGCTGGATCTAGACACATTTAAAAAATAAATAAATCAGGAAACGCATTGTAAAGCTCATAATGGGAAATCGCGTTGCAGATTCCTAACTGATATTCTGTGATCATTCCAGGATGAGGATTAAAGGGGGAATTATGCGCTGAACTCCAGCTCCCAACACACCTATCAGCAACATCTGGAGGGTCACAGGTTTCCCAACCCAGACTGGGGACCTCTGCACTGTGACAATCTGGATAAAACAATCTTCCTCAGACATTTGCCTGCTAACCAATGGTTGAGGGAGAAATTCAGAATAGCTGGCAAACCTAATTGGAGAAATAATAATAATAATAATAATAATAATAATAATAATAATAATAGGAGAAATTGGCCAAACAACAACATCAATAAAAATAATAATGTGGAAATATGGATAACTAAATATGGGATTGGAAAAATTAAAAACTGAAAGAAACCAAAGTCGCCCATCACTATGCTAGGCTCCCCCTCCTTTTGTTTACAGATGTCATTCCAAGTCCTTTCCATAGCTTAAATGTTCTCTATATGACAACATGCCTCCTGACACATCTTCCTTCACACTCTACTGCCTTCCATTCTGGCAGTTGTATAATTGTGACTCCTGGCTGACTACCCCATTCATCAGCGATCATCCTTACTGTTCAATGGTCCCTTTCTTATGGAAGCTCTAGATTTCTGTTCTTGATGAAAGGAATGGCAACCCTTTGGACTCTGGCTCCTGATAGCCCCAGTCTCCACAACCAGCAGTCAGGCATGATGGGAATTGTTGTCCAATAATATCTGGAGTACCACAGGTTCCTTACCCCTGCTTTACAAGGTACTCAGAAAACTTTCCACCAAAAGCTGCAAAAGTAAGCATTATGCTTCCACCTCACCTTACAATCAGTGGATCCCTAGGTGGATGAATTATTCTGCTAAAGTAAAGGGAACTTCAAGGTGCTTAATTACGATGGGATTGTGTTTATGCTTGCACAATTTCCTCCTTAGCCATTCCTTCAGTTGATCCAAGTTTTATCTCTCATACTGCCTGTTATTCTGAACTAAAGGAAAGAATGGAAAAAGACCCCTATTAATATGATGAAATGAGTGAAGAGAGGAAAGTGAAAATACCTTAAAGTAGACAGTTGTGAAGACTGGGTTTTTGTTGGGTTTTTCCTCCTCCCAGATTTCAAGTACCTTTGTTCAAATCAAAATGCAGGTGCAACCAAAATTTCTTCATTGTCTGTGAATTCCATCATTAAAAGTTATTCCATCTGACAACGAGTTGTATCTTTCTGCCAGTCAGTTAAGCAATTTGAAAACAATCAACAAAAAAGGAAGAGAATGAAACAAAAGGCAAATGTTCCCACCTGCTGATCTGATATTTTAATTCTAAAGGGAAATTACCAGTTCTTCACCTGTCAAACTGACTCACAGAACAAATGCAGAAGAACAAATATTCATGACATAATCACAACACTGGTGCCTCTGATTTATTTATTACAAAGCTTTTTAGTAACGACTGTCAAACGAACCCAGCTTTTCTTGTTTACATCTCTGAAGAGTAATAAACAAGACACAATTAAAGCCTAATTATTTCCACCTGGTGAACTCTATTTTGAGAAGTTTTTTGATTAATTAACAGTAGGCGTCTCTCATCATTATTTGCTGGAAGAGGGGGGAAAAATAACAATTTAAACCAAATTAACATTAGTCTGTAGTGAGGTCTTAGTCCATTTTCTGGGTCATTGCCACTTAACTCATTAGAGAAATAATTGGAAAATGCAACCACTGTTAATCAATATTGCAATATGATTTCCATTACAATGTTGATAGCAATTAGGCAGAAGGATGGGAATCAGTTTCAAAGGAGGAAAAGTATGCTTATTGTTTTTAAATTTTATTTACTCATGAAAACCATTGCAACTTTATCGAATAGGACAGAGCAGCAAATGGAGCCCTTCTCTTCTTTTGTAATCATTTTCTGAGAAGGGCATTGGAGTTTTTAAAACATTAGTTGGACATATTCTGAAGTAAGCATATAGAAGACCAAGCTACAAACTACTTGTGATACAAATGTTCTTAAGGACAAGAAACAGTATTTTTCAGCATAATGTAATATAATATTTAAGCATAGCATTTCTTAAGCTTATCCACATGATTTCCTAACAATAAACCTGGGTTGTTCCCCTGCCCTTACCTGCTTTACTGGTGTTATGTACTGAGTTGAATAGGATCCAAAATGCAGCAGTCTGATTGGTCCTAGAGCAATAGGATTCACATTGCAGCAGTCTGATTGGTCCTAGAACAATGCAGCAGTATGATTGGTCTGCAGGAGACACCCAATCCAGCTCCAGATGGAAGTGAATCCACAACCTGATTGGCCTCCAGGAGAATCCTGGAATTAGCCAATCACGTGCAGCCCATTGTGTAAACAATCTATATAAAGCAGATACATTGGGGAAACTTTCATTCCTCCTCACCACTATGAGCTGAATAAAGAGCTTGGAGTATAGACTTGGAGTATATTTCAACTGTATTATTGTTCCTCTATACGAGTCTTTGCCAACCTGCTGTCATCCTGAGGTTTTGAACTACAACTCCCAGCAGCCCCAGCCAGACATTCTTATTTAGACAACCCTACCCAGATGCTTAGAAAGTTGGTATGACTTTTAATTTGTTTTAGTCTATTTTATTGCAGTTTTAACCTTCTCTGTGTTTTAAATTATAGTTGTAAATCTTTTAGAGATTATTTTATCGTATTATCTTCTTTGTAAACTGTATTGGGGGTTTTACTACAATCAAGCAGTACATAATTTTTTATGAAATAAATAAAATAAATAGTTCAAAACATCCGGAAAGCTGCTCCATGCCCATCCATATGCCAACTATTATCTTTTTGTTATTGACAAATAGGTAGGTTGAATCTTTGTGTGAGAACCGAGGCATTTCCAAATGCCTAAAACTAGAAGAGTATGATTTTCCCCCGTTGTGTGTCCTGCCAATATCTGACATGGCTTCCAGGTACGCAAGACAGAGCTTTCTCTCTTGCAGTCTCCGGGCTTGGGATGCTCAGTTCCCTGAGGGATCCAGGTGTCAGACTGAAGACTTCTTGCAGGCCTTTTGCCGTATTGGATGCTTCAGTTGTTGTCACTATGGAAGTTTGACCTGATCTTCTCTGCTGATTTTATTTGACTGTTAATAGCTGCTGCTTTGTGTCAAGTCAAACACAAACTAAAACAGCAGCATATGGAGGATGGATGGTGGCTAACAAATTGAGGTTGAATCCTGACAAGACAGAAGTACTGTTTTGGGGGGACAGGAGGTGGGCGGGTGTGGAGGACTCCCTGGTCCTGAATGGGGTAACTGTGCCCCTGAAGGACCAGGTGCGCAGCATGGGAGTCATTCTGGACTCAAAGCTGTCCATGGAGGCACAGGTCAAATCTGTGTCCAGGGCAGCTGTTTACCAGCTCCATATGGTACGCAGGCTGAGACCCTATCTGCCCACGGACTGCCTCGCCAGAGTGGTCCATGCTCTGGTTATCTCTCACTGGGACTACTGCAATGCGCTTTATGTGGGGCTACCTTTGAAGGTGACCCAGAAACTACAACTGATCCAGAATGCGGCAGCTAGTCTGGTGACTGGAAGCAGCCGCCAAGACCACATAACACCGGTCTTGAAAGACCTACATTGCCTCTGAGTACATTTCCAAGCACAATTCAAAGTGTTGGTGCTGACCTTTAAAGCCCTAAACGACCTCAGTCCAGTATATCTGAAGGAAAGTCTCCACCCCATCATTCTATCCGGACACTGAGGTCCAGTGCTGAGGGCCTTCTGGCGGTTCCCTCACTGCAAGAAGCCAAGTTACAGGGAACCAGGCAGAGGGCCTTCTCGGTAGTGGCACCCACCCTGTGGAACGCCCTCCCGCCAGATGTCAAACAACTACCAGACTTTTAGAAGACATCTGAAGGCAGCTTTTAATGTTTGATATACCACTGTATTTTAATATTTTGTTGGAAGCCGCCCAGAGTGGCTGGGGAAGCCCAGTCAGGTGGGGTATAAATAATAAATTATTATTATTATTGACATTTTTGATCTGTGGTAAAGCATCCTGGGTACCTCATATTGAGATGGAAAGGCAAGCAGAGGAGGTAGGTGCCAGTTGAGACTGGTAGGGTACAAGGCATGGAGGCCAACACTAGATGGAAGCAGAGCAAAGGATAGGCAAAGCCAATTTGGGTTTTGTTCACCTCCCCCCTCAGTTCTAAAAAGGCAAGTGTGATATTAAAGAAGAGGGAGATGACAGTGCCTGCTTCTCCTTGATATTGTTGTAAGTAAAGAGGGGGCAAGTGGGGGCAGGCTTAGCTTGGTGAAACACTGCATTCTAGTGTTTCAGAACGAAGCAAAGTTCAAGTAAGCCAGTACAAGGCCTAGCCCAAGACAATTTGCTTCCTGAGGAAGACAAGATGGAATGCACACCCTGGACTTGAATGTTGCTTCAATTCCACCACAAGGACAACATCACACCTGAGACTGGCTGGGTGGCTAAAGGATCACAAGGCATGGCACATAGACCTATCTCATCCAACACCTTCCTGAAGCTTTACCACACACACACCCTTTAGTATCTGCCCATGGCTGCCTTACAAAGAAGTATTCATATTCATCTGAAGGAAGGCTGGCTCCCATATCAGTCTGTCCATGCACTGCAGTCATTTATGGAGTCCCTCTGCTGGCTCCAGTTGCAGCCTGATGTCATTGAGGAGAGGCCTCTGGAATGAGGGGAGGGGGCACCTGGTGTGCACATAAGAGGATAGGAAGATGCCTTATAGAGCACTGTCTCAAAAAGCTATGCTTAAAAAAAAAAAGGAGTGCATTTTCACCTGGGTTAATAGGAACACAGGAAGCTGTTGTGCAGTGAGTCAGACCAATAGTCCAACTTACTCAATATTGTCTACTCTGACTGGCCGTAACTCTCCAGGGTTTCTGACAGGAGAATTTCCCAAACTTACCTGGAGATGTCAAGAATTGAACCCAGGCAAAGCAGATGTTGTACCACTACTCTAGGTCCCTTCCTGGTGTACTCACATATTGTTGATGCCTCTTGAAGACCTTTGAAAAAAACACCAGGCTTTTTAACTGCTGTAATGTTTTATGTTGCTCTTGACTTATAACTCTGGCAATGTGTTTACATTAGCTGTTTTATGCAGTTCAGCTGTCATTTTCATTTTGTATTGTATTGTTTATAGTTTTATGCTTAGTTGGTTAGCTGCCTTGGAAATAAGTATTTGAAGGACAGGGCTTAATATATTTACCAATTTCAGTTTGTTTCAATGCCCATTTCTACTTATCTTGGGGGACATTTTGGATTGCTTTCTGGAAACTGGCCATGCGTGCTGGGACTAGTGGGAGTTGTAGTTCAGCAACATTGGGGTGGGGGTGGGTCCAAAGTTCCTCAGCCCTTCTTTAGATATTAACTGTGTACATCATTTTACTTCAAAATGTGGCCCTGCTGTGTTTAGTGACCCTTTTGCTCACTCAGCTGAGTGGGAACTTAGACCTCTGTCTCAAGCCCTAGTTCACTGTGCCAGTTCCTCAGGACCCTTTTGGAAGTGTTCCAGATGAAACACACACACACACACACAAAATAACATAAATCCTAATGCTGTTAATTCTTTTTTCCTTTTTTTAAGTGTTCTCCTTCATGATGTCTACAAGGTCAGAAAATGTGGTGGTCTGAAAACAAAATGAATAGCAGTTCTCAATAAAGTCAAGTTTAATAGCCATGGAATAAAATTACTGAAATGTTGTACGTACCACTGCAGTTGAACAAACATCCATCTGAGAAGAGCGAGAGAGCAAGCCATGCTGGTTCATGAAAATGCCATGCTTGTTCTGTCATTTTGATGTATAATACATAATATCATTTGGAGGAGCAGCAAGACTGGGGAGTGAACCCTTTATATAATCACCTGGAGCCATTTATTTCAAAATTGTGGCCTAGCTTATTGACCAAACTGACCTTGTCTACCTTAGTGCAGAGATAGCCTGTGTGGTGCTCTCCACACCATAGCTCTCCAGAGTCCCACGCAGCATGGCCAATTCAGGGATGATGGTAGTTGTGGTCCAACAACATCTGGAGGGCTATTCATCTTGGCTATCCCTGCCCTGATGGATAATTTGTACCAGAAATGGACAGGGAAATGCAACCCTGTTGATTCTCCTGGAGCTTTCAGTGGCATATGACATTGCATTCTTCTGTTTCACAGGAGCAAGGCTGGAGGGCATGGCATTTAGGTGAATCCATTCAGTCTAGGAGAAGACAAGGAGAGAATAGTTTCAGAAAGTGATGCAGAGAGACTCCTGTCTTCTGGGATACTGTAGGGATTTCCATCCTACCCCCCCCCCATTTCTGTTTTAGCATCAGTAAAGTTTGAATGCTGATTCTTTTCAGAATTCACAGTAGGTGCTTGTAAAAAGTGTATTTGCATAACATCTGGAACATATAGTCATCTCCCACCTCAAAACTACTTCATGTACCATAACATTTGATTTGTAGAGCTATGGCCTGGTCCCTTTCTTCTCCTCCCTCCACCCCACCCGCAAGCGCTGCTCTTGACATGCAGCAATCCAGATGTGATTACTCAGTGAGCTCAGGTTTATTAAAACTCTATGATGGTTAGGTACCAAAAAAAAAAAAAAAGGGGGCAACCTAGAGGATGAGGTCATCACTGCACACAAAAATGAAGCACAGACACACTGCAGATGTTAAATCGTTCATATACATTTTAAAGTGTAAAGGGGTGGGGAGAACATCAATCTTTTGCCATCTGGGTCCATGACTGGTCTGCGATATTTTAAGGGATATGTTCATGTGTCTAGGCTGGAATCAGAATCAGCTGTTCACTGCTTTGCCCGATGCAATCCTAGCATGCCAGAGGCTGTTTGTGGAAGTATAACGTTTTGATAACATGGCAAATGTGATCAATATGGGACAAATTTGGCGACAAGTCCTGGTTGTCATAAAGCTGCCTGTACTTGCTGATTAATTATGTCAGAATCTGCCATGTTGTATGGATAGCCAGAATGTTGACTTGAAAGAAAAGAAAAGACCGACATGGTCAAGAGATATAGTATAGCTGGCCAACTGGTAGAGAATGTATCGAGGATCCATTTCCTGGATCTAGCCTGTATTCTGAAGGAAATCTATGTTGGTGCATGCTTTTCCAGATCTAATAATGACTAACAAAAATACATGAGAACCGGAAAGGAGAACCAGGGAAATGACTTGACTGGATGGATGTATGGGATGTGGCATGAAGCCTCACAGCTTGCTTGAGGTGTGAGCCCCGGGGTGAACTGAAGAACAAGAGCACAAAGAATCTCAGCCAAAAGACTACAGACCTTGCAGCCAAGCCTGAACAGAAGAAGCTGGAGGAGATGGTTGGAGATAACCTGGGGTTTCTTAGGCACACTCCCAGCCCATAGTGCTGCTACTGATCACCCATTTGGGCTATATCAAGGGTGAGATCACTACCCTGTTTTGCTTTTGATTCATGACTTAGGGGTGCTCCCTGGTGAGAGCAAGGAGCACTAGGGGTGTGGGACATGAGTAATTCTTCCTGGGGCAGGAATAATTATAGGTGTTCCCTGGTGACAGCAGGGAGCTCCACCGATGGGGAGTGTGTTATTCTGCTCCACCTTCGGGTGATCTTAAGTTGGAGCAATAGCAGCCAATAGTGAGAGTGCAGCTACCTATAGATACATGTGGGTGGGGCTTGTTGTCTCTGCTATATTTCTATATTTTGGTCTGTTACTAATTATTACGGTCCGTACATGTTGAGAGTCCCATGGACTGCAAGAAGATCAAGCCTATCCATTCTTAAGGAAATCAGCCCTGAGTGCTCACTGGAAGGACAGATCCTGAAGCTGAGGCTCCAATACTTTGGCCACCTCATGAGAAGAGAAGACTCCCTGGAAAAGACCCTGATGTTGGGAAAGATGGAGGGCATAAGGAGAAGGGGTCGACAGAGGACGAGATGGTTGGACAGTGTTCTCGAAGCTACAAACATGAGTCTGACCAAACTGCGAGAGGCAGTGGAAGACAGGAGTGCCTGGCGTGCTCTGGTCCATGCGGAGAGTCAGACACGACTAAATGACTAAACAACAACAACAACACATGTTAGCTGTTTCTCATTTACATTGATTTTTAGAGGTGATCTTACCTAAGTGTGGATTATTTATTTCTATTTTTTTATTTACAATGTTATGATGTTGCGAACTGCTCAGAGATTTGAAATATGTCAACAAAAATACATTTTTTGGGGGGGAGGGGATTTGAAATATGGAGTGGTATATCCGTAATCTAAATAAACTAATTTGTAAATAAAGCATCTCATTACTCCTTGGGATTTTAGAGCTATGAGCCTCCACATTTTGTTTAATTTTTCCTGAAAGTTCCCATTCAAAAGGACCCATCAGAGAGTAGTGATGTTTCAATATGGCCATGACAGAAGTGTCTGTGCTAATGCATTCCTTCTATGAGAAAGTGACTGCCGATGTCTTCACATATCATTGCCATACTTAAGGTGCTCTAGGCATTATTGTGAAAACAGGAAACCACCAAAATGCACTAAAGGTTTTCCTTCTGCTGGCAAAAAAATCCATTAAAACTCATCCAGAGACCACATGCACATCTGGGGCTTTCCACTATCAGCTTTGGAAAAGCTTGCGCTTGAAATTCTTTGCTTCCCATAGCTGACAATCAAGGTTGGATCATTGCCAAGCTGCTTACATCACCAAAGTATCTTCAGCTGAATAAAGATGTATTTTTTAAAAAGAAGAAGAAAGAAACTACATAAGGGACAAATAACTGGTGGTTCAGGAAAACAGTCGGCCTCCAGGTTGGCAGGGCCAATTTGTATGATAGTCCAAGTTTTTAGGTCTTTATGTGCATATGCACTTATCTTAGATTTTAATCTTTAAGCTGTTGTTGTACACTGCTTTACATGTACATTTTTTTCTTGTGAAAGCTGTCCCAGTTGTGATTTTCGAGCTGGTCTTTGACTGTAATAAATTATGATGACGGTGGTGGTTCAGTCAAGTTCATACAGGATTCCCATAAGACTCCAGGACTGTGCTGAATATTCACCTGTTTCATGTTTTTTCCCCCTGGAGACTCAAATTGTTCCAACCCTTTACCTCTTTTGCTGTCAGTTTTTCCACTCCGCTACTGCTCCGTGCTAGGATGGGAAAGGAATTCAGTTCAGTTCACTTGTAAAGGCAAACCTACCTAATCCACACTTTCTGCAACTAATTGAAAACTAAAAGACACCCATGCTTTGAAAGCCCTACTTCTATAAATTTTGCAGTACAGTTCTCTAGGAAAGTAACATGAACAAAACTGCATATACTGGAGTAAAGGGTGTGTCAAAATGCATATATTGCTGGAAATGTGTGCGGTTTTCTCAAACAATGAGTTGAATGGAATAGCAGCCAGAAAAGCTGTTTAACAGTATAGAAAGTGTGTATGTGTCATCCATCTACTTATCCAATTATTTATTTATTAAATTTGCCTGCCACTTTGTCCTTCCCAGGGAAACCCAAAGTGACTTACAACCAAACACGAATTTAATCACATAGATAATTTTCTGTTTCCTTTATGGAGTATGTATGTGATTTTTTTTATTTTTTTTTTGAGAGCATAAATTTTAACTCACCCTCCATATTCAATCCATCTGGAGGAAAAGTTGAATAAAAAAAGGAAAAGAAATGTAGGTCTATGCATTATATTTATGGCTAAAGATGAGTGGATTTTTAAAAATGGCAGCCAGTGATATTCTATAAAGCACTGTGCTTTCTGCCCAAGACAAACGAAGGATACTCATGTTTATTTTCCCCGCCCTGCCATGATAAGGTCCTTGCAAAGCGGTATAATTTTCACATTGTGAACATCTCTCTATGCACTGTTCCATGATGATAGCTGACAGAGGTGTTGAGCAGTGCCCAACATTGGGGGGGTGGGTCATGCATGTGTGATTGCACATGTGCCTGTCACATCAGGAGCAGGCTGAATACAGAGCCCGGCTGTGTGGCACAGTGTTGCACTTGGCCATTGGCAGAGGAAGGGGGTGCAGGGGGCTGTGGTCCACCCCAGGTGTCATCACTGAAGGGTATGTGTGTGACAAAATGAGTTTTTTTAAAAAAATGGGCTCATGAAACATTTTAGGAGTGATGTGGTGGCTTAGGTGCCTGCAGGTTCCGTGCTACCTGAAACAGTAGCATGGGACTTGCGTCTGCCTACTGTCTCTCCCTCAGACGCCCTACAGCTGAGGGGAAGGTGGCAGAGAGGCTCCAAGCGTCAGAGAGTCTTGCCCCGCCCCCACGAGTGGATTGCCCCACCCCTGACTGCAGGACATGCCCCAGCACCAGGCACTCCAGCAGCTAGCTACACCACTGCAATCGGCTCCTGGTTCGCTGGCTCTGCAGAGGAAGTGAGCTAAGTAACCAAACAATTGAACCCCTGTGTTGCAACCAATTATCAGTAATATCCAAGGCAACACGATGACCAAGTACAACAATGCAATATCAATATGTTGTTGCTGCTGTTGTTTAGTCGTTTAGTCATGTCCGACTCTTCGTGACCCCATGGACCAGGGCACACCAGGCACTCCAGTCTTCCACTGCCTCCTGTAGTTTGGTCAAACTCATGCTGGTAGCTTCAAGAACACTGTCCAACCATCTTGTCCTCTGTTGTCTCCTTCTCCTTGTGCCCTCCATCTTTCCCAACATCAGGGTCTTTTCCAGGGAGTCTTCTCTTCTCATGAGGTGGCCAAAGTAAACTCTTTATATAATCTATACAGAATATTGAACAGTATGAAAAACCAAATAAACGGAATCTCATAAATCTCTGAAAGTAAGTCTTATAAGTCTCTGAAAGTCTCTGTAGACTATGCAAGTCTCGGAAAGAAGCAATGGGTCAGATTCTTATGTGATGAAAAAAAGCCGTAAAGCTTTGTTTTATGACGTCCAACGGTGCTGAAGTGGTCCGCAAACAGACGTAGTGAACAGTGATTCCGGATATACCCACTGTTTCATAGAATTCTTCTTCAGCACAGCAGAAGGATACGAAAATACTTCATAAACCCATCTATATGGTGAATGG
Organism: Podarcis melisellensis; assembly: GCF_964234715.1. Taxonomy (NCBI): domain Eukaryota; kingdom Metazoa; phylum Chordata; class Lepidosauria; order Squamata; family Lacertidae; genus Podarcis; species Podarcis melisellensis. Next base: position 24,789,890 of record NC_138528.1, on the reverse strand, counting down.
AATTGTATAACAACAATATCTATGGAGTAGTGGCCCTGCAGAGGAAGTGAGCTAGGCAGGAGGAATAGATGGGGCTGAGGCATGATGGGACTTGTAATCCCTGCTCATGCCTCTCCAGAAGCTGGACTGGAAGATATAGCAGAAGCGGTGACCCGTTGGGAGACAGTGCAGCGGCAGAGGTGAGAAGGCGAGCCATCCTTTTGCCCCTGGGATGTTCCAGACAGTCTTGGCCACCCTGTAATGGGAAAGGCACCGGGTGAACAACTGAGGGATCATGCTTGGCCTCCTCTGCTCCCTCAAGCTCAGCCCCATCCTAATAGACTTTGAGGGGCCTGAAGACTCCTCAGCCCTATAGAGTTAGTGCCTATAATACCTGAGAACTTCAGTAAAACTTAATAAATCTTAGGTATCAAAGCACGAAGGTGGAAAGTACTGAAGAATGAATTTCTATCTCCTATGCAGTTAGGAAAAACATAGGGTGCCTTCTAGAAAACACAATGGCATTGCTATCAAACTCTGTCAGGCAGTAGCCTTCACCCTTTCACATTTTGCTGTCTTAAGAGTTAAGGGGTTGGGTGTGTGTGCGCTAAGGAGATAGCCCATCCGAAAGAACATCTGAGAAAAGATTGAAGCCCAACAAAGAAAATGTTGGCTCAAAAGTTAGAAGCATGGCTTATGTGACACATGCCTTGCCCTCAGTGAATTACAGGCAGCACAGACTGATCTGGGATTAAGAACAAGGGACACTCATCCATGTGCATGTAAGCTAAACACTTGTGAGGAATGACATTTGGGATTTTTATGAAATCATATAGAATCCTAAGTAATTTTGATGCAAGGTAGGATTTTCTATAAAAGTTGTCAGCTGCTAAAGAAGGGGAAGAGATGGTTGACGACAAAATTACTTAGCCCTGCTCTGCGTATCTTCAGCTTAAGGCTGTCATAGAATGGACTTATGCACACTTCAGCCTTTGGATGTTCCAAAAAAAAATCCAAAAAACTGTTGTTTTAAAACTCATCTCAAAAGAATCAGAGCAGGATTGGAATCAGTCATGAGATAAAGCAGAACTGGATACAGAAGAGAAGCAAAACACGACTGGATCCAGGCATGTGACTGAAAAAGGGAAACATTCCCAAAAGATAATAATAATTTATTATTTATACCCCGCCCATCTGGCTGAGTTTCCTTAGCCACTCTGGGCGGCTCCCAATTGAATTAAAAACAATACAGCAATAAATATTAAAAACTTCCCTAAACTGTGCTGCCATCAGATGTCTTTTAAAAATAGGATAGCTGCTTATTTCCTTGACATCTGCTGGGAGGGCGTTTCACAGGGCAGGCACCACTACCGAGAAGGCCCTCTGTCTGGTTCCCTGTGACCTCACTTCTCGCAATGAGGGAACGGCCAGAAGGCCCTCGGCGCTGGATCTCAGTGTCCGGGCTGAACGATTGGGGTGGAGATGAATAAGAAGAGTCCTGCTGGATCTGGCCAAAGGGTCATCTAGACCAGCGTACTGTTCTCAGAGAGACGGTCAAGATGCCTGCTGGAAGCTCACAGACAGAAACTGAGCACAATAGCAGGCCAGGTTTGTCTAAGTGCTTATGGATAGTCAGGCCAGATCAGGGAGAAACTTCTAAAGAATACTCCAACAATATAGTGTTGGCTACATTATAATCTTGTGGGCTGGACCCACAGTTTGGAAGAACTAGTAACTTTAGAAGCTTCCTAAATGAAACGTTGTAGGTCACCATGTTGGCCCTTTAATAATAATAATAATAATAATAATAATAATAATAATAATAATAATAATAATAATATGTCAGGTAGACTAATACTGCTATTAAGACAAACAACACAAAATGTGCACTACAAACAAAATATGTGCAGTGTGCATAGGAATTCATTCATATTTTTTTCAAACTATACTCCGGCCCCCAGCAGTGTCTGAGGAACAGTGAACCAGTCCCCTGTTTAAAAAGTTTGAGGACCCCGCCTTCTGATCATCTAGTCCAATCCCCTGCAATGCAGGACTCAAACTCACAACCTTGAGATTAGGAGTCTCCTGCTGAGCTATCCTCAGAGAGAGAGAGAGAGAGAGAATGCTTAATGCACACACACACACACACACACACACACACACACACACACACCACCGTGCTCAGAATTCCTTTTCCAACAGATGTTGGTGCCAGTGTTTACATACTCTCAGCTGTTTTCACTCCCCCTCTCCCTGCACCTCTCCTCTTGCAGCAACACAGTCACACACACAGTCGGGACCAGCAACCCCCTTTACCAGCCTACAAGATTCCTTGTTGATGTTTCTTTCCCACTGCATTTCCTCCCCTGCCTCCTCATTCTCCCCCCACTCCCCGGCCAAGGGAAGTGACCTCTCATCACTTCCACTGCCACCGGGGCCCAGCCTCCCCCCCCCAAAAAAAAGAAACCCGGGGGAAATTGTGGGGGGACAGAAAACCCAAAAAACTCCCAGGTCCTGGAAATTCCTGACATCTCTTAAAATTCAAAAATTCCCCTCCGGATGCCATTTTTGATGTTCGATTTCCTGGCATGTTTGGAATTTGCAGACATATGGCAAGCCTCTAGTTGGGACAGTGTGGTCAGCACACATAAAACAATCACTTTCTTATACAGAGAGATTTGTGTCTGGCCTGTGCGTCTAGTACATAAGTCCCTTGCACTGTAACCATAATAATCACTCAGTGTGAACACGAGAAGCAGTGACGTGGTCAGATGTAGAGCAGCTCCTGAGTTCTAATCAATTCCACGTGGTCTAAAAATATATAGGGTGACAGATTCTGCATTACCCCATCTGCTAGAGGGGTCAGAAATCTCTTGCTTCCTTTTGCAAGGGGTTCTGGGTGGTTGGATGCAATGGGAACAGGACTTTAATCCCAAACAAAGGAGCTGAAGAGTGAGGCAAGACCAGACTATAGCCTCAAATTATAAATGATTAACTTCTTCCTTGTCGTGCAGGCATATAGTTTTGTTCATTTTACGCCACTTTGGGGATTTACCTGAAACCAAGAGCTAGGCAGCAATGTGTTTGATGAATTTCTCCTTTCCTTTGTTTAAGGAGCCAAACATTAGTTTCCTTATTGTATCTGACTCTTCTTATTTCAGGGATGTGGGTACTACTGTGGATTAAACCACAGAGCCTAGGGCTTGCTGATCAGAAGGTCGGCGGTTCAAATCCCTGTGACGGGGTGAACTCCCGTTGCTCGGTTCCTGCTCCTGCCAACCTAGCAGTTTGAAAACATGAAGTGCAAGTAGATAAATAGGTACCACTCAGGCGGGAAGGTAAATGGCATTTCCGTGCTCTGCTCTGGTTTGCCAGAAGCGGCTTAGTCATGCTGGCCACATGACCTGGAAGCTGTACGCCAGCTCCCTCGGCCTATAGAGCGAGATGAGCGCTGCAACCCCAGAGTCGTCCACGACTGGACCTAACGGTCAGGGGTCCTTTTACCTTTACCTTCTTATTTAGCTCTACTCCTATATCCATCATCCCTGTTCATTCATGGTCGATTCCATTCCATATTATGGAATAGGGAAGAGCAAAAGAAAAAAAGTATTTTATTTTCTCCTTCTCTTCAGGTCGGTTCAGTTGCTCCCCCACCTCGCCCCACAATCATTTGCCCGACCAGAATAAATTCACAGTCAAATGTGTAACAGAATTAAAATGTGGGAAAATAGAGAAGCTGTTCTTTAAATTCTATCAGCATGACTAGATTGGAACAGTAATTGAGTTGGACAAGTAGGTCTGGAATACATACACAATAAGGATGTTTTGTCAAACTGCAGGCTAAACTCTGGATATACTTGAAGACATTTCTTGCTTTTTACAAAAGGAAACAGGATATTATGTGGGGAAACTTTTTCAGCCTGAGGACTGCATTCCATCATGGCCAATCTTCCGGGGGCTGTATGCTGGCGGCAGGCTGGACCCGAGACAAAAAAGGGGGGAAGTGAGTCTTACCTTTTTACAATGGACTAGATTTCACCCATACAGAAATTTGAGATTTCAACAGCACCCTTACCACCACCATCTCCCACACACCATTCTCCATACAGACAAGCCAGAAGCATTATCAAAATTCAAGGGTGTAAGCACTTGGGGAGGTTGTAGAGAAGGCACAATGAAGGATTTGTCCTGGGGAGAGAGATGTATGGTGGTCCTAACCTTATTTTTAAAATTATGATTTTCAGGTTTATACATTTCAATAATTTTACAGTCATTTTAACATTTCAGAACTTGACTTCCTTCCCTCTCTTTCTGTAGTTCCTTAAATTTATTTTTTAATATTGTCTGTATATTCAAATTAACTTAATTTGTTCATTTATTCATCTACTTTAAATATATACTCTTATGAAACTGCAGGTTGTTAGAATAATCCTGCCAATCTTCTTATCTGTTTTCATTTTATCCGTAAATATTCAATAAACCATTTCCATTCTTTTATAAAAAGTTTGTTATCTTGATTTCTTATTTTTCCGGTAAGTTTTGCCATTTCTGCATATTCCATAAGTTTTTATATCCATTCTTCCTTTGCTGGGACTTCTACTTCTTTCCAATTTTGGGAAAGTAACATTCTTGCCACTGTAGTAGCATACATGAATAGGTTTCTATACAGTTTGGGTAGTTCTGCCCCTATAATTCCCAAAAGAAAAACTTCTGGGTTGTTTTTTACAGACGTTATTTTAAACATCCTTTTCAATTCATTATATATCATTTCCCAGTAAGCTTCCACCTCACTACAAGACCAAGGAGGTGGTCCCAAACCTGGGAGAATCTCAAGGACTGGAGAAAGAGGCCTGGAGGGCCTGAGGTTGGACAATTCAGGACAGATAAAAAAAATGTACTTTTCAACAAAGCACATAGTTAAACTATGGCAGTCACTCCCATGGGAGGCGGTGATGGCCATCAACTCAGATGCCCTTAAAAGAGAACTGGATCAATTCATAAAGGGTGAAGTTGTCAATGGCTACTAGCCATGGTGGCTCTGCTCTACTTCCACAGAGGTAGCAATGTTTCTGAATAGTAGTTGCTGGAAGGGAGGGAAGAGTGTTCCTGCACTTGGGTCCTCTTATGGGCTTCCAGAAGAAGAAGAAGAAGAAGAAGAAGAAGAAGAAGAAGAAGAAGAAGAAGAAGAAGAAGAAGAAGAGTAGTAGTAGCAGTAGTAGTAGTAGTTTGGATTTGATATCCCGCTTTATCACTACTCCTGTCAGCATCTGCTTGGCCAATGTAAGAACAGGATGAAGAAGAAGAGTTTGGATTTGATATCCCGCTTTATCACTACACGAAGGAGTCTCAAAGCAGTTAACATTCTCCTTTCACTTCCTCCCCCACAACAAACACTCTGTGAGGTGAGTGGGGCTGAGAGACTTCAAATAAGTGTGACTAGCCCAAGGTCACCCGGCAGCTGCATGTGGAGGAGCGGAGACGCGAACTTGGTTCCCCAGATTACGAGACTACCGCTCTTAACCACTACACCACACTGGCTCTCACCACACAGACACCTGGTTGGCCATTGTGAAAAAAGGATGCTGGACTATATGGGCCATTGTCCTGATCCTGCAGGCTCGTCTTACATATGTCTTTATGCCCTAAGAATGGTTGGGTATGTCAATTTCAGTTTCTCATTTTCCCAACCTTAAATCCAGTCTACCACAATTCTGCCTCATTTTGTGTGTGTGTGTTTTGTTAAATGTCTTCGTGAAAATTTGTCAACATTTTAGCGCACATTTCTCCCAAAAGGTACATTTTTGCAAGGAAATTTCCCCAATTTAACACATTTTTGAATGAGATGTTCACTTATGCACACTTTCCGATGGTGATATTATATTTTTTACCTGTCCTTCACCAGCAGATCCCAGAGCTGCTTTCAGCAATAATAAATTCAGCATTAAAAACAGTTAAAACAAATGACTCTCAGTGGAATAGGGAAAACACACCTCAGGTGTCAAAAGGCCAGGGTAATTTTCTTGCACATAATACATTACAACATAATCTTCTACAAGTGCATTTTACCTTGAATGATTCCATAATTTTATGTCCCTATATGAATTTGATTTATCATAATGCTGTGAAACATTTCTCAGCAGGCTAAAAGTAGCAAAATACACATTTTGAGCCCCAAACTCCCACAGTGAAATTTTGAAAAAAAAACATTTGAAAAAAAAAATTATGCATTAAACCATGTATTAAAGTATGCACTTAAATAATATTTTTGTTTTGTTGCAGATTAATGCAGTACAGTGATGGATTTTGGGGTGCAAACAATTGTTATTGATTCTCTTACTGCAAATGTATTAAAGAAAAAGAAAAACATGGGGAACATATGAAAAAAGAAAGAGAAAACACAAGAAAAACCCTGCCAGCTCACATCCATAATACAATAACCATCAATACATACATCTTGGTTTACACATATAGTTCTATGCCATCTGGATGTCAAAACAGGTATTTAAAAAAGCTGATGTTTCTAAAAAAAAAGTGTATTCAAATGTAGCAAGGGTGTTAAGGTCCTCAGACCATTACATAATAGATAATGGGTGTTGATCCTTCCAGGCTCAATGTTTAAGTCTCCTGGCAATCAGAAAGGCTTGCAAAATCCATTTTTGATGCCCGCCCTTTAATCCCCATAGTTGTTGTTGTTGTTTAGTCGTTTAGTTGTGTCTGACTCTTCATGACCCCATGGACCAGAGCACGCCAGGCACTCCTGTCTTCCACTGCCTCCCGCAGTTTGGTCAGACTCATGTTGGTAGCTTCGAGAACACTGTCCAACCATCTCGTCCTCTGTCATCCCCTTCTTCTTGTGCCCTCCATCTTTCCCAACTTCAGGGTCTTTTCCAGGGAGTCTTCTCTTCTCATGAGGTGGCCAAAGTATTGGAGCCTCAGCTTCAGGATCTGTCCTTCCAGTGAGCACTCAGGGCTGATTTCCTTAAGATTGGATGCGTTTGATCTTCTTGCAGTCCATGGGATTCTCAAGAGTCTCCTCCAGCACCATAATTCAAAAGCATCAATTCTTTGGTGATCAGCCTTCTTCATGGTCCAGCTCTCACTTCCATACATCACTACTGGGAAAACCATAGCTTTAACTATACGAACCTTTGTTGGCAAGGTGATGTCTCTGCTTTTTAAAATGCTGTCTAGGTTTGCCATCGCCTTTCTCCCAAGGAGCAGGTGTCTTTTAATTTTGTGACTGCTGTCACCATCTGCAGTGATCATGGAGCCCAAGAAAGTAAAATCTCTCACTGCCTCCATTTCTTCCCCTTCTATTTGCCGGGAGGTGATGGAACCAGTGGCCATGATCTTCGGTTTTTTGATGTTGAGCTTCAGACCATATTTTGTGCTCTCCTCTTTCACCCTCATTAAAAGGTTCTTTAATTCCTCCTCACTTTCTGCCATCATGGTTGTGTCATCTGCATATCTGAGGTTGTTGATATTTCTTCTGGCGATCTTAATTCCAGTTTGGGATTCATCCAGCCCAGCCTTTCGCATGATGAATTCTGCATATAAGTTAAATAAGCAGGGAGAAAATATACAGCCTTGCCCCACTCCTTTCCCAATTTTGAACCAATCAGTTGTTCCATATCCTGTTCTTACTGTAGCTTCTTGCCCCACATAGAATCCCCATAGTACAAAACATAATCTAAAAGTCATTCTGGCTACAAGCATGCAGAAGTGATTGAGGCTGCAATCCTTACTCAACCTAACATGGGCATGTGTCTGTTTTGCAAAACAATAGAAGAGTGTGCCATCGGCAGTAAAGACAAACCATTGGAGAGCTGCGGTGCCATTTTATTATGATTGTGGTTGAGAAAGATGAAGGAGTCCTGTTGTGTTGATGCATCATGGCGTTTGGCCTCTCTGTGCTCCTCCCAGCAGTCATTTCTCCTCTGGCCACTGCTATGGATACATGGCCTGTCTGTCTGTCTCCAGGCACTGCCATTATCTGCAAGGGATTCCCACACGGCAGGGTTAATGTTGCCAGCCTTCATATCATGTTTGCAGGTGTTATGTACTGAGCTTGGATCCTAGAACAATAGGCAGGTAGGATCCTAGAAGGCAACAACCTGATTGGCCTGCAGGAGCAGCCCAATCATGCCCCAGGAGGAAGCTTATCAGCCTATTAGGTCGGGAGGATACTAGAACGCAACAACCTGATTGGCCTGAAGGCGGGCCAGTCAGGCTCCAGATGGGAAGCAGAGTCAGCAAATCACACAGGACCCATTGTGTAAATAATGTACATAAGCCCTGAGGTATTTTTTTTTTTGGGGGGGGGGATTCAATCACTGTACCTATGAGCTGAAATAAAGAGCATGAAATTACTACTCGACTCTATTTCAGCAGACATCTTTATAATGCAGAGTTGGTCTGCTAACAGGCCTGGTGTCTGAAGCCAGCTCCCCATAAAGCATGTCCTTGGGGATCCTGCCACCTTCCATTCTGTGTATATGACCAAGCCAGAGTAGATGTCACTGAGTCAGAAGTGCAAACATGCTGGGAATGTGGGCTTTGAAGAGCACATATTTGTTGTCCTGTTTCATTCAACAGGACTTCCTTCTGAGTAGACATAGTTAGGATTACACTGTCAGAACAGAAATAGCCAGATTTACCCATCCCTAATACATAAGCTATATAAATCTTTCTCTCCTGGAAATATAAGCTTTTCTGCTCTCACTCAGGAGAACCATCCAGGCTTTTCACAAGGGAGAACCATTCTTCATATATTTTGCTAAGGAAGCTGTATGTAAACGAAAAGCTGTATGCAGAATAAATGAAGATTACATGAAAAATTATCTATATATGTTTGACAGGATGCATCAGCACTAGAAATGTAAGAGATTATGATGGCAACTTACTACACGAGAAAGGAATGATCTTGGCTATCGGTTGTGTGCAAAACTCCTTGGAGATTGATCTCATGTCTCTAATCCTCTCAGACTTTCCAGCAAAGTGAAAATATGTTGAGAAAATACAAGAATCAAGAAACTAGTAGCAACCAACATATTTTACAGACTGAACTCCCATTAAATAGTTTAAGCCCTTTGAGAAGTTAGTAAACTTAAAAAACCCTATTGTCTCCAAAGCAGACCTTCAAATACCTAATTAATTTTCATTTGTTTTATAGCTCTAGCAGATGCTGTGTTTTCACAGATTAGCTCATCTCCAAAGTAAATGCTAGAAACAAGAGTTTCACTACATTCCTAAATATTACAGGCTCCAAGAACAGACAGAAAAGAGCAACTGAGCTTTGCAAAGCTGTTCTTCCATGGGGATTTCAAAATGGCAAAAAAGGTTAATCCTACATGAAAACCACCCCGTAGAAAAGAAGAGCCTTGACCATCCATTGTCTGGCAGACGAGCTAGAGAAGTCAGCAAGAAGATAGCCTTGAGGTGTCTCCTTGCTGATGAAAGTGTGCAGCCCACAGCAGTGTAGTCAATTTTTAGCGGGTTTTTATTAGGAATCTGCTCAGGCCCATTTGGCATCCAGGACCTTAAATGAAGTTGCAAGGAGTACAGATGCCCTTCATAAATGTGTGCAGCTGTGACTTGCGCTCAGAAAACTAACAAGAGAGCCCCTGTGAAGTTCTTTCATGGTAAACATCAACTGCTTCCATTCCTCTGCCCCAGTAAGCATTCGGTTAGCTCCTTGCTGAACCAACTGAAGGTTGTTTATTTGATTGTTTGAACATCTGCACTTCTAAATCAAATGCATGCAAATGCACACATATAATTTACAAAAAGCATTTCTAATCTTAATATCCTTTCTGTTACAAAATACACACATGCCATTCCCAATAAAACATACATTTAACCTTTGTGTTCCTTCTTTAACATGAACATAATTTGTTATTTTAGGTTTTGCCACATAATCCCATTATTTATTTAACCATTCATTAGTTGCTAGTGTCCCACTTTTAATATTTTGCACACAGCATGCTAGGTGTCATAATCAGATTGGATGATATACAAAGGCAGCCCTACAAATCTAGCCAAAACCCCAATAAAACCTAATAGGCTAACCTTTAAACAAGGGATTAGGAAAAGGGTGCTCATTTTACTTTAGGTACTGAGATTTCCACACATAAGCACACACACACAAACACACACACACACACACACAGACATAAAATGCTTTCCACTTTCATAGCTCATTGGTTTGTGACAGGCTATATGTATTCCTCAAGTATTCCTTACTGTCAGCTCTGTAAAGCTCTCCACTTTTGTCAATATATTTTTCAGTTATGAATGCTGTAAAGAGCAGACTGAGTTTTATTTTCATATTTGAATTCTTTATGTCTATGATATTGGGAGCTTCATCTTTCAATGTGTTATCTAAGTTCTGAGCGCTTTAGCTGCATTGACTGTTGTTTTTCACAATTTTAACCCTATTACCAGTGGACAAAAAACATGCAGTTGGTATTACTATCAATGAGACGGCATACATCTTGTTAAAATTGCTGATCACTGCTCACCCACCCATGTTTCCAATATGTGGTTGTCATGTCTTCTATATGATGTTGCATGAATATTGATTAGCAAATATTCTGTGGTGTTTATACAATACCGTATTATATGGATTTCCTATCTGAAAGAGGACATTTTGTTTCAGCACTTTGCAGTTGTTTCATGCCTTTAAAAAAATGAAATATATATATATATATATATATATATATATATATATATACACCTCTTTTATTTTAGTGGCACCAAGGAAGCCATTCAGTCAGAACACTCCCAAAATATGTTGCTGCTTTCATAGGTCCCAGGAATAAATAGGAAATATCTGCCAGTTCGCAGACAATATTCATTGTTGAAAAGTCTTAATAACTCATCTCTCTATCTGTTGGACATGCCACATCCCAGGTGTAAAATAAATAAAAGTTTTTAAAGCCCACCTGTGGTGCCTCTTGGGAGAATTCTCTTCCCCCATCCCTTAATTCTGTCAGGATAAAAAAGGAGCTTATTCCTTATGGAATTACATCACAAACGAGCATTTCTCTTTAAGATTGTCCAGTATAGACGATTTAGAGAACAAAAGTTTTTGATTCTCCTTATGGGTAGCCAAAGTGGTTCCATCCAGATGTTCTTGATAAACCATAGTTCTGTTCTCTGTGTGGTAGAGCACTCTTTCAGGGCACAAACCAAGGTAAACTCACTTATTAGTGACCTGGGATTTAGCTGGTAGTTGCCTGCCTTCCCCAGGAAAACTATAGCTCTTATAAGAAGCTGCTGCAGGAGGACTGTGAGCAACATAGGCACCAACTCTGTGGGGCTGAGGACACCTCAGCACCCTCAAGTATGTGGGGGATGGGGCTGAGCCTCCCCAATCTTGAGGGGTTACCCCCTGGGCCTCCCCACAGTGGCAGTGGGTCTTGTTGGGCCTCACAGCCTTCTCCCAATGTGTGTTGCACTTGTGATGTCATGCTCATGCAACAAGCTCCCCTAACATTGGGTGGAACTCTATTAAGTAGCATTATTACTTAATAATGTTAATGGAACACCTCAAAGCCTTGCAAATGGCTGCAGGAGAGGGACACTGAGGAACATCACTGGAGGGGTGTTTCTAGGACAAACATGAAGTTGTATAATAATAATAATAATAATAATAATAATAATAATAATAATAATAATAATTTATACCCCACCAATCTGGCTGGGTTTCCCCAGCCACTCTGGGCGGCTCCCAACAGAATATTAAAAACACCATAAAACATCAAACATTAAAAACTTCCCTAAACAGGGCTGCTCTTTTTGATATTGGATGCTGCATGTTGTTTAAGTAATCTTGTCATATTTATAGTACGGAAATGTGGCTTTTTCTATGTTATTATATTCGCTGTTGTTTTGCTATGTTCTTATGAAATTGTTACTATGTTATATTGCTATGCTACTGTGGAAGTGCGTTTTTTGAGTGTTTGCTTGAAACGTATTCCTGTTCTTTTGTCGTAAGTTACTTTGAGCGTGTTTCTTTTTTTGTGAAAAGCGGCATACAAGTTGAATGAATGAATGGCCTTGTCTTCACAACCGCTGGGACATCCTCCATGCTTAAAAATGAGGGAAATGCTTAGGAATTCTTTGCACAGGTTTTTAAGCCTGGGAGTATCTCGAGCCGTTTGTGGCTCATTCAGTTTTGAATAAGATTATCAAAGCCTGTTGCTGCAGTATGAATGCATGCAGACCTCATTTTAATAATCAGGAGAAAGATCTAGCAGTTTTCTACTTGACAAAATGATTATACTTTTGTTGAAACAAAACAGAACTTCAGACTGAGAATTAAAGCATAATGCACTTTCAATATTCAGCACATTGCTTCATTTAAAGAGCTACCTCTCACATGAAAGCTTGTAATGCAGAGTTTCGGCTTCACTGAAGATGAATTGTTGAGCTACTTTATGAAAAATTTAAGAAGATTTACTTATTGGGTATACTGATAATAAAGATCTATTTACCACTGCAGTTATTCCAGCTATAATTCTTGTGACATTATCATGGTGTTTGTTTTCTGACTCTTGTAGAGAACAGGAACAGGAAACCTGGGTTGGACATTTATGAATGTTTGCTGCCATAGATGCTCCATTTCATATATTTTCCTGGCACTATCCATTAGAAAACATATCAAATGAATGACCCATGTTCTCCATCCAGTCAAGATAAGATTTCATCCTGTTTTTGTTATCTCAGGTATTAGCCACATCACCTATTTTGGTGCCATCTGCAGCTCTGACAAACTTCTCCTCTACTTCTTCCTTTGTCATTTTGTCCTTTGTCAACCAGAAAAGAACCATGTGACATCCCACTTCTCACCTCTCTACAGGCTCACTGAGGAGCCACTGATGAACATTATTTCAATATGGTTCATCAACCAGCTGCATACATGCCTTACAAAGGTGTAATCTAGCCCATGTTCTATCAACTTGTCAACAGGAATATCATGTAGGACCTGCAGAAAGGCCTGCTAAAATCAAAGTACACTATGTCCACAGCATTTTGACAGCTGACACAAACAGAATTTCATGGTAAGCTAAACAAAGGGTGGAACATATAATGGATGTGTTGGAGCTGTTTGTATAGAGTTATTAGAATGGACCACTAGCCTTAATCTGGTGTCCTCCATGCTGGCTGGGGCAGTTGGGAATTGAGTTCAAACATCCAGAGGACACTGGGCTGGTCTAGAATCATTGTTGCTTTTGTGTTTATGCCGTCTTCCTCCCCACCCCACCCCCCCTGCTCTGACATCAATCACAGGGCCGCTGTGCTTAGAATGAAGCTCTTTTCTGGCATTAATATAGGAGAAAGAGTAGGGGAGGCAATGAGTCCCACATTCTCCTGAGGGGGTTGGATTTTCAGTTCCAAAAGACATTACTTCATTCAGCTGAGATTTATACAGTGCAGGAGAAAAACCCACGAGGAGTATTAACTGATATTGAACTAATAAAACATGCAGTAGAGAGAGTGAATCAGTTTAATTTTGAAATCATGCTGCTTCCCCCTTGCCAGAAAAATTATTATTATTAATATCACCACATTAAGCTGTATACATAACTAATTTAGATACATTTGTCCCACCCCAAAAAAGAAAGAAAAAGATGATGATTTAGAACTCCTTTACATGTAAATTTCCTCTACCTAGACATAAGATTGCTGGCTTAAATGCTGTTGGAAGTACAACAGCCGAGATCACTTAGTTTTAATTCTAGTCTCAGTGTTGGTCAACAACTCAAGAGGAGTGAGTGGCAATGTTGCAAAGCAACCAGGGAACTTGGCATGATCTTTAGGGAGGTTAGCATGTGTTCTGTTATCCTCTCTTGCTCTGAGGGAGGATTGGGGTGTGTGTGAATTTTTAGTTGAAGCTAACCATGCTCTGAACAAAGTCATTCAGAAATGCAAAACTCCTTTGTGCCTTTTTGTTCAAGATGTATTCTTTTTGGTTCAGTTTGTTCAATAAATTTTTACTAGGATTTTCTCTTAGAATGTCATCTGCGTTATTTAAGTGCCTCTAACAAATATTATGTATTTCGAAGGTGCAGCAGCTTCCAAATATATCTCTCTTCGTGGTGTTCCAGGAATGAAGAAGCATTTGTGAGGTTACTGTGGAGTAGGGGTGAACTGCCGGCCAATCTGTGAGGTTGTACGGCAGTGCAGTTCACCCCACCTCTGAGATTACACAGATCTCTCCCCCCCCCATCCTAGTACCACCCCAAGGTCCATGTTTTATGTGTGGACCTACATGCCTCTCTACATGTGTAGACGTCCCCAGAAGCTAGAACTAGAGATGGAAGAAGAACCAAATAGATTTTATACACTGAATTTGGCAGCTCTGAACCAACTGAGAGTTGCATTGTTGGTGTGCAGGGCTTTATAAGCTCAAGTGATTATATGCAAAAATTATGACTATTATACCTAAAGGACAGGATTCAACTAATGAGCCCCACCAGTGGAAGCCTGTGCAAGGGCTCCTTCTAGTGAAACTGAGTGGAGTTTTTTTACTCCCTCTCCTCCTTTTATGTGGCCACTCATAGTTTGGGGGTGGGTCAGAACAGCATGGGGTGGGGGAGAAGGCAGATCCCCCCATCAGGCAGGCAGACCCCTCCATCAGGCAGGCAGAAATGGATGTGATGATGGAGTGATCTTGTTATTGGGACATGGACTTCTTCCCCTAACATGTATAAAATAGTTAAGCTCTATTTTGTACTACGTATATTTCTGCAGCATAATTTTACAAGTATATTAATATGTAATATTTTGAAGGTATATGCATAGTCGTATAAATAAATTGTATTTATTTATAAATTGTATTTATAACCTGCCCTCCCCAGCCAAGACCGGGCTCAGGGTGGCTAACACCAGGTATAAAAACAAGATTAAAATACAACATTAAACTGCAGTGTCATTTCAGTAGAAACTCAAATCAAAGACTTTTGGGGGATGAATATGTCTAGTCTTCACCAAGGCCAACTATCCAGACTAGTCCTACGTGGGCCAGAAAAAAGCCATGGAAGTCCCCAAATAGGAGTTCCATCACAGAAGGAGAAAGGAAAAAGGAAAGAGGGGGAGGGGATCAAGATATGTATCTGTTTCTGTGCTGTTTACTTAAGGAAACCTGTAGTGTATGTATGCATAATACATATATAATATTCAATGTATAATAATGCATAAAATACATGAAAATTGTTCATAATTTTAGCAGAACCAGGGGGAGCAGTGCAATCTGGTTTCTCATCAAGATTAAGGAGCAAGATTAGAAAAATAAATCCATGCAGACATCATATTTTTCAGAAAATTTCATCCCTACCTGGAACCCTTATCACACAAGTTTCAAGCTCCAAAGGAATGTAGAGATCTATATGTAGAGATCTATATGTATGCACAGTCCTTTCCTCTACAGACTGCCATACCTAACAGGAGGACATCAGGACTGGGGCCCAGAGAAGCTGTGAGATCAGCAGTGTATGGCTCAAAGATGGTATCACCTTTACAGAATAAAAGTCACACACAAAACAACCCTTATACAGTATATCATGGGGCGTTAGTGAAAGGATCGCTCCTTCCCACATTCACCCAGCACTAGGGGGAACTGCTTTCCCAAAATGTGATCCTATGCTGCTTACAAATGTGTGTGAAAATTTAACCATCAGGCAGTCTTTTTACCTGATTTAAGTCCGCACTGAAGCCTTATCCATGCATTAAGTGAAATAAGAAGACGTCTGAATGCACATAGGCTCTCCCTATGATTGGGAACCCTGATTGTGCAGTCATAGAGAGACTGTGCTTGTTCAGCAGGCTTGTCCTTTGCAAACAAGCCTCAACAAATGGACAGAATGGGGACAGAATCAGAAAGGGTTATGACATTGGAGATAAGGGCATGCAATCTTAAATGTTTGGAGGGATGATGGGCATATCCATTGAGGCTGTTCTGTTAGCTCAGCAAACTTCCACCTGCACAATGGATGTTGTTGTTGTTTAGTCGTTTAGTCGTGTCCGACTCTTTGTGACCCCATGGACCAGAGCGTCTTCCACTGCCTCCCGCAGTTTGGTCAAACTCATGCTGGTAGCTTCGAGAACACTATCCAGGGGGTTCGAGGAACCTCTGGAGCAGATTCTGAGGGTGCACAGGAAGAAGAGAGGAAGGAGAATTTCTGTTGCATGCATGGAACTCAGTACACACATCTGTCTGAATATGTCTTGGAAAAACACCAATTGTGCAGAGAGTGGATCACTGGCCCTCCTCACAGGGGAACAAGCTCACATCTGGAGCTGGACTTCTGTTAAGTGCATGTGTGGGCCAAGCTTTATTGTGGAAGCGTGGAAGAGAACTCCAAGAAGAGGACGCTATGAATTGCACTATCTTTCCCCTGCAAACATATGCTATACCTATGCTTTCTGCTTGCCAAGTGAGGCTAATTCTCCACTGAAAATCTTCACCTTTTAAACAGGTATCAGTGTGACAACTGTAACTTTTTATACCCAAACATGAATTGTCAGTGATATGATCCTTCCTATCTGTTTTGGAAAAGGTCAGGCAAAACCCGACATGACAGGAGTTCTTTGCAATTTCCCCCCCCCCCCTCATTACCTTCCTACTTAAAGTAAAACCTTAGGTAGGTTCAGCATCACTTTGCTTTCTGTTTGACAAGAAAAGCAGAATCGCCTCCTGGATCCAATACCCCCTACTGGTGTCATCTTGCAATATAATCACTATGATAGCATTTTTCACACAGAAGTCCATAAAGCTATTGGAAAAACTCCAGAAGAGGATTACAGCTTGTGAAAGACTCTTTTTATTATTATTTTAAGATGTCACTTTGTAATATGCAAAACTTTCTCTTCCTCCAAATTCTTGCATGGTGACTGGTGCCACCATAATCCCTTCAACAGCACAACGTTCTAATCTGAAGGGAATGTAATATTGCTTTATTGCACATAAGCTTAAACTCTTTAGACAGGCAGGCTCCGGTGGCTTTTTGTCTTGAGAAAGCTGAACTGAATGCAAATAGCCTGGATGAATAGAACAGAAGATACTGGTAAATAATTTCATTGAGGATTAAAGCCCTTTTAAGCTGGTAACACTTGTGCAGGGTGGGCCAGCATACATAATACAGAACAGATAAGTGGTTATAAGAGATCTGTGCTATCATACTTTCTTTTTATTATTTACATAGGTGGTGTCTCATTTTGTGTAAGACATTAAGATCCAAAAGGACCTGGTCTACAAATATATGTAGCTTCTGTTTCTGACCATCTGGTGAGAGAGAGAGAGCCATGATTATCATGCTGTTTTGTTTTCCAGCTGGGACCTGTTTCGTCTCTCTTCAGTTGTTCCCCTCCTCACGTGATTCCAATAGCACAAGGGGGCAGGGTGTGGAAATGCTCCCTAGCCCTCTCCATTGTATGCAGTGGAGTCTGATCTCCTAGGACAGTACATAAGAAGAGCCTGTTGGATCAGAGCAATGGTTCCTTGTGTGCCTCCTCCTCGAGAGGTCTGGAGGGTGGCAACACGAGAACGGGTCTTCTCTGCAGTGGCTCTGCAGTCTGTGGAATGCTCTCCCCAGGGAAGTTTGCCTGGTGCTTTCCTTATACACCTTTAGGTGCCAAGCAAAAACATTCCTTTTTAACTAGGCCTTTTGTTGACCTGATTGACATCCTATACCCTTTTAAAATGTGGCTCTTTTGGGGGGGGCTGTTATTGGGTTATTGTTTTTATTTTGATTTTATATATTGTGATCTTTTCTGTGAACCGCCCAGAGACCTCCAGGTATAGGGCGGTATATCAATTCAATTAATAATAACTGTCCAGCATCCTGGACCACACGAGAGCCAGTGTGGTGTAGTGGTTAAGAGCAGTGGACTCGTAATCTGGTGAACTGGGTTCGATTCTCTGCTCCTCCACATACAGCTGCTGGGTGACCTTGGGCCAGTCACACTTCTCTGAAGTCTCTCAGCCCCACTCACCTCACAGAGTGTTTGTTGTGGGGGAGGAAGGGAAAGGAGAATGTTAACTGCTTTGAGACGCCTTCGTGTAGTGATAAATCCAAACTCTTCTTCTTCATCCTGTTCTTACATTGGCCAAGCAGATGCTGACAGGAAGCCTGCAAGCAGGACCTAAGGGTGACAGTACTCCCCCCTCCTGTGGTTTCCAGCAACTGATATTTAGAAGCATACTGCCTTCGACACTGGAGAAAGTTCATTATTATTTATTTCATTTTATTTTATAAAATTTATACACCACCTGCTTGTTGAAAAAAGAAACACCTCAAAGCAGTCTACAAAAAGATAAAACAAGAAAGAAATACAATCCTTCTCTAAAATATATAAAAGTTAAAATACTAAAGCAGGTTAAGATTACCTCAAATTTCTAAACATCTGGATAGGCTTGTGTAAGAGTGTTTTAAGCAAGCACTGAAAAGAGTACAGTGGTTTAAGAACTTAATTCGTTCCGGAGGTCCGTTCTTAACCTGAAACTGTTCTTAACCTGAAGACCACTTTAGCTAATGGGGACTCCTGCTGCCGCTGTGCAATATGTTCTCATCCTGAAGCAAAGTTCTTAACCCGAGGTACTATTTCTGGTTAGCGGAGTCTGTAACCAGAAGCGTCTATAACCTGAAACGTCTGTAACCTGAGGTACCACTGTACAGCGAAGGCACCTGCTTGATATCAATAGGCAGAGAATTCCAAAGTTTAGGTGCTGCCACAGTAAATGACCAAGTTCTTAAAATGTGGATTGGGCATTACATGGCACCTGCATCGATGTCAATTCCACCAGTTGAAGCGTTTGAGTGGGCACATGTGAGCGATAGCCATCGGGTTTGGAATCATTGATAGGAGCACTGCTCCACAAGCTCAGCCTGCCTCCACTGGCTGACAGACACTCAGAGGGTGGCTCTGCCTGTCTGACTCTGGCTTCGCCTATTGCTGGTCCCTCTCCCTTCTACAGTACTAATCCCGAAAGACACTTATCAAGACTCCTCACAGCATTGCTGGAGGCCCTACAGCCCTCCATATGCTGGAGACAAGTTTGCAGTGGGGAGCCTTCCCCACAAATCTAAACTCATTGTATTGTTTATATCCTTGACCTCTTCTACCCAGTGGGAATATCTATCCAGTGGCGTAGCATGGGGGGTGTAGGGGGGGCCGGCCGCACCGGGCGCAACATCTGGGGGTTAGGGTTAGGGGGTGCAAATCCACGGGTTAGGGGGTGCAAATTACTTGCCTTGCCCCGGGTGCTGACAACCCATGCTACGCCACTGTATCTATATCTATCTATCTATCTATCTATCATCTATCTATCTATCTATCTATCTATCTATCTATCTATCTATATCTATCTATCTATCATCTATCTATCTATCTATCTATCTATCTATCTATCTATCTATCTATCTATCATCTATCTATCTCTATCATCTATCTATCTATCTATCTATCTATCTATCTATCTATCTATATCTATCTATCTATCTATCTATCATCTATCTATCATCTATCTATCATCTATCATCTATCTATCTATCATCTATCATCATCTATCTATCATCTATCTATCTATCATCTATCTATCTATGTATCTATCATCTATCATCATCTATCTATCATCTATCTATCAACTATCTATCTATCTATCTATCTATCTATCTATCTATCATCTATCTATCTATGTATCTATCATCTATCATCATCTATTTATCATCTAAGCAACAAATAAGGGAAGATCATGGAGGTGCACAATAAAATAATTAGAACATTACTACATTACAAAATCATAAAAAAGCAGATGACCAACACCAATTCTCTTAAATTGTGTGAGGAAGTACATTTAACTCTTGGGATGCCTCCAGCAACCACCCTCTTGCAAAGAGTTAAATAAGCCTGCCCTTTGTGGCTCTGTGTGCTTTATTGCATTTGACCTCGCTAAGCCATTCCTTCATTTTCGTCACCTTGGTTATTGCTGTGATTAAATAACAGGAGCAGGTAAAGAAGGGTGAGGGAGAGAGCTCACAACGGATCTTACTCTGCTAGCGAATGGAGGCAACATCTGGATGCACACACCAGATGCATTTACAACGCATGGCCTCAGCCTTGAGGATAGTACCAACACGAAGCCCTTCTGGACATTTCACCCTCAAAGCTTTATAACTGCCACCCTGGCAACAGTATCATTTCATTTTTATTAAAGCCAAAAGTACAAGCCAAAACATTTCATCACAGAAATAAAATCTATATTTTGGTAATCACAGTAAACACACACACACAAAAGCTGCCTCATGCTGAGAAAGACCATTGGCCCATCTAGATCAGTACTGTCTGCACTGACTGGCAGTGGCTGTCCAGGATTTCAGGCAGAAGTCACTCCCAGCCCTATGTGGAGATGCCAGGGACTGAACCAGAGACCTTCTGCAGGCAAATCAGATGCTCTATCACTAAGCCATAGCTCTTGTTAATCTAAAACAATCATGTTCCCGCAGCAGAATCTTCCAGTCTGATGGCTGGCATTTCAAAATGATGGGGTCACAGGAGCAAATGTGACCATTTCATGAGAAGCTGGACTAAGTTGCCTCTGCATCTACATGGAAGCAGAACTGTCTTCCAAAGAAAGGTTAGTTTGGTTAGTCTTCAGAGTCCAATATCCAGGCCTTTCCTAACATATTTCCCCTTGTTTTTGTCATCTCCCCCCTTCCCTTCCAAATGCTGTAGAGAAAGCTCCAAGAAAGAAAAATTGGTGTTAGCATGAGGGGATATTTATTCACTGAGTGAACCTAGCTGAGTAATAACTACTGTGGATGAAATGGCTTTGAAGATACATTTTGCTGACAGAATTCCAACACAAAGTCACCAGAGGTAGGAACAGGTCTCTAAATCACTGCCAGTAAAGCCTGTCCTTCAAGGACTTCTGGAACAAATTACACCAGAATGTAAACTATCTCTTGTTTCAGTGCAGAAAGAAACATAGGGGGGTTTTGTGTGTGTGTGTGTGTGTGTGTGTGTGTGTGTTTTTAAAAAAATCTTACTAAGTTTGGGGGAGATCACTCATCAAATTCTACCTTGCTTGGGTTCAGTCTTTCATTCCTACCATGAGACCAAAATTTGACTACTCTTGGTTCTATAAGGCAATTTTGTTGTTGTCATGAGCCAAATTCAAGCACACTGAGTTTCATGTAGATCAGCAAATATTAGAGATGGTCTGAGGTGGATTTCAGGCAGGAGTTTCTCCCAGCCCTACCTAGCGTTGCCAGAGATTGAACCTGAGACCTTCTACATGGGAAAAAGAAGCTTTACCACTGAGCTACTGCCCATGCCAGTAGCCCTTTTGGTGGTTCTGACAACAGCGGCAGGGCTCCTGGGAGTCCCAACAGTGGGTGGCCACCATTTCTTACCTTCCTGCAGATCAAGGGCATTCTGATTGTCTTTGTGATTCCACAGTTCCTGGGAGCACTTTTGACACTGGTGCTAGATTTGCTGCTAGCTCCAAAATCACATTTCCCCCCACCCTGCATTGCCAAAATGCCACTTCCAACTTCACAATATGTGAAAAGGGTTGTGAAGTTTGGGGTGGCTCAGTCCAAAATATATATTTTACTGTTGTTGGAATCCATCTGTCTCTGGGGTTGTGCCTCAAACTGCTGCATTAGAGGCACCAAAGTGACTTTTCCTGGGGCACAAGCATTTGCAGTGTGCATGGAGGATCTGGAGTGACAAAATCCTCCTCTCAGCCTCACTGATGTGTTCCAGAGGAAAGCAGAGTGTAGAAATAACAGAGGACGGCACAGGAGTTGAATGCATTTGAGCTGTGCAGGAGCAAGCTAGCAAGCAAGCTTCAAGCAAGCTGCCGGCTAGCTCAGCAGAGGCTCCTTTTATTAGCAGAAGTCAACAATTGGAAACAGTAGCGAAACCACCCTGAACTTAACGTATTTCCAGTAAGGCACATTTCCAGCGTTAGCTATACATGTGTCAGACAGGTGTTTCCCCCCCAAATGTTCCCCTGATACTTGAAAGTCTGCGTTATTCGACATGCTCCAGCCAAGTGGAACATTGAGCAGTTTTCTGCGAAGGAGGAAAAGGTCAGAGAGTGGGCATGGTGGCTAGACCCGCTGTGGCGTGTCTTATGCTGAGCTGCATCTGCATCCCCACAGCAGAGCAATACCTTTGGCACCAGCTTGGCTGCAGGAGTTGCCAGAAGGAGGCGTACAATGCACCATCCAACCATCTTAGGGACCCCGCTCTGGATTCGTGTAGGTTTTACTCCTTAGCCTTTTTCTTCTCCCAAAGATATCCTGCAAGGTAGTGGAAGTTTAGGGTCAGAATTTTCCTTCTCCTAAATGGGGTGGCTTCCCAGGTTGATGAGCCCCATCTGCTCCTCGCTTCCCTCAGCAGCCTGTGCAGAAACTGCCTTCTTGGCAGTTGAACCCACTATTGACCTTGTCTTCTCAATCCTCTGGAGCCTCTCTCACATGTAGGGTAAGTGCCTATCTCACTGAGGGTTTGAGACACATTGGCTACCCTCACCTGGTTTTGCCAGCCAGTCGAAGCCATTCCCAGGGTGTGGCCACTGTTGCATGTTGATAGCTCCTAGGGGCCACAGGTGAGAACTGAGTGCAGGGGGTTGGAGACCAAAGGTGGACAAATGACCCCAGGAGGAACACAATGTGCCTCAAACCAGAGGTATTCCCTCTCCTACTACCCCATACGCCCCATATTTTCAATAATGGGTGGGAAACCCACTAGAGTAGAATTATTATTATTTTCTTTCCATGTTACAAGGATGGATCACTGTGATTCTGGTTCAGTTTAAGCCTAACCAATCTGCTATTCTCAATTCTTATCACTCTTGAATACACATGTGCTAAACAAAATCGTTACTTTAATTCCAAGAAGGGCATATTTGTACATTAAATTTGCCTGCTATTTCCCCTTGTAAAACCTTTTATCTGTGGTCTAAGCATGCAAAGAGATAGTGTGATGGGAACGGGAAACGGTTTGTATTTTTAACCAAAATGGGAGGGAAAAACACTGTTAACATTGATTTTCTGAACTCATAGTGAACTCAAGCAAAGTCGGTTCTAATCTTTTGGCACAATATGTTGTATTTAAAGTTTATCTGTTTTACAGCACTGCAAGTGAGTTAAATATATTATCACAGCAAGATGCCTCCTCAGGATTATAAAAGCTTTTGTTTTATGCATGCAAAAACTTGTAAAGAGTCTTTCACTATTAACTCGCAATGCAAAATATAAATGCCTCCTATGGGAATAATGGACATAAACATATTTCAGTTTTATCTAGTATAATCTAGGTCAGATCTTTGAATTGGAAGGAGCAAGGAAGGGGAGATCAATGAGCTCCCACAGCTATTTGTGGCTGTAATAAAGCCAGTGTAATAATACAGACTTCAAGAAAGCCTCCCCTAGCTGAAATGCAACTGAGCAATGATGAATGAACCCACCAGTTAACATTAACAGTTCGGAGATGGATAATGAAAACAGAAACCTGTGAAGAAAGTTATGGGATGTGCTTCCTTGGTGGGGAAGACTAAGACTGGTTTAACTTCAAAAAGAAATCTCCAGGCCAAAAAAACAATTTTATTGGATGGGCATATAAATGTTATTGATAGTGTCCTTGCCTTAATTATATGTCAAGGGTAAGGAACCTCAGGCCCACAGCTCAAACCACAAATTTGCTTTTCTATCTGCCCCTTGCAGCTCCTCCTCTTAATTTTATCCTGGTTCACACTCTTCATGGGCTATGCCATATCACAATGGAGTTGCGAAGGCTGACAGATGCGCCTTGGCTTATGCAAGTTTGCCTCTTGCATAGGACTTCTCTTGGAAATAGTCCAATAGTCTGCAATTCTAGCATTGCATTTGTATAGGTCTTCTGAAAAGGGGTACAACTTGCAAGGGGGCTGCCCCTGTTATCACAGGCAGTGAGCAAGGCAACTCCTCTACATGATCCCCACCATGGCGATTGGCAGCAGCTCAGCTTTGAACTTTACTTACAGATTCATGCAAGGCACTGAAAAAGTGAATGGAACCCAAGGACTCACAGACATCCAATGGATTGTTGGAAGATTCAGCACGGTTACAATAAGTATTTCTTCTACTTGTTATCTGGCCTTCTTCCCTGGCACTTCCTTTCCAAGTCCACAGTTCCCAAATCCCCCTGAAGCAGGCATCCCCAGACTCGGCCCTCCAGATGTTTTGGGACTACAATTCCCATCATCTCTGACCACTGGTCCTGTTAGCTAGGGATGATGGGAGTTGTAGTCCCAAAACATCTGGAGGGCCGAGTTTAGGGATACCTGCCCTGGAGGAAATAGCTTGTCTTTGCTCAAGGCCTTCTGTGAGGTAGCATTTCCGCATTTGCTCTTGCTCACCCACATTTCATTGGCTTCCTACTCCCTCCTCCCAAAGTACACTGAGTCCAGCTTGTGGCATTAAAGAATGTCAGTCTTTTCCATCTTCTGCATCAATACTTCCTCAAGTATTACAAACAATTATAGCACCCTTCCCCAGCTGTGGGTCCTCAGATGTTTCACTGGCCCCAGACAGCCTCCCCGGTGGTCAGGGGTGAGGTGCGCTGCTCTTAAGGCAAGGCTGCAAGGATAGTTCCATTCAGATAGGTTCATTTTAATGTTTTTGTAAACCACTTAGAGATTCTGTTCATTTGGCATAAGAATTCATTGGTATATGAATCTCAGAGCTAGTTTGTCATTTGTCCAGCGTTCCTTGTGAAGGGGGATAGATTGTTAAACAGGGGTCTCCTGACAGCTCTCATCACCCTTAACAAAATATAGCTCCCAGAATTCTTTAGGGGAAACCATGACTATTTAAAGTTATATCATAGGGCTTAAATGTATGGTGTAAAAGTGGCTGCAAGTCTTATTCTTTCTTCCTCTCCACATGTCCAGACCGAGCTCAGGGGAATGGGGTGAGAGATATTCTGTCTGCTTTCAGCAATATTGGGCCTTTTGTGAAGCTTAAAAGCCTCCATCGCCCACTCAACAAAGCGCAGTATAACAGCAGTCATGGCTGATAAGAATACACAAGGTAAAAGGTGAAACACTGCTGCAGGCCTGCATTAAAGGCCCTGTCAGGGAGCTGCATAAAAACCTATTGACTGAAGTAGGTAAGTTACCAACAATGTGGAATTTTCAGTTAAGTATCAGCCTACCATCTTTTTGTACCTAGTTTTAATTATGACTGTGTTTGTTATATGCTGTAGATATTCAACAAAAGATGCACAGATTCAGCAGAGAACAGATAATGAAGGATGCTTCATTAGGTAGCTGTGTCGGTTGCTGTCATTTCAGCATCGCTGGGGCTGAAGTGTTGATTGTTTGGGAGATTTTAGCATTCCTGTCAAAGCGGCTCTCACTCCACTCCGTATGCTGGAAAACGTTCCTCTCCATTAAATTCTCTAAGGCTTCCTCTACTGCAGAGCCAGTGCTATTCATCCCAGCCTTGATCTGGCAATCTCTTTGCATCTCTCATTTGACTAGTGCTGCTTCTCACCTTTTCTCTCCCCCCCCCCCACCGCTAGACACACAAACTTCAGGTCATGTACCTCATTTCTCTTGAGCACATTGTTTTGTGTTCTCCTCCTCCACACTGCATGCCAACAATTCCATTGCGTGTGGCAATGAATGCAAACTTCGAATCCAGGAAACTTAAGCAGCGCTCTAATGCTACTCCCGCTGTTGCAATGAAACAGTGGGGCTCCCAAACACCAATTGCTTTGGGTAAGATTGATTCTTAAGACTTCCTCTGCGTAACTGGAAGTTCATGCTAGCCATATCAGCAGGTGCACACCTATATGGAAGCCACATGCTGGAGGAACGGGGCATTTATTTTTCCTAGGCAAGTTATTCACTCTCATGCTTGATTTACATTAGGGATCATGGAATTGTAGAGTTGGAGGGGACCCTGAGGATCATCTGGTCCAACTCCTTGCAATGCAGGAATATGCAGCTGTCCCATACGGGGATCGAACCTGCAACCTTGGCCTTATCAGCACCACACTCTCACCAACGGGATGCTGATATGAACTGATCTGATCCACATCTCTCAGACTCATTTGCATATCAGAAATATCCAAGGAATTTTGCAATGATCCATATTTTGCAACCAAAGTATGTTTAAGACATGTATTTTGAGGGTGGGGGTGATTTAGAAATGGGTATTTTGAGAGGAAGTACACGTAATATATATATTGTACCTAAAAAGCAATTCTCATCCCTTATGTATACAACTGATCACGGTGCTTTGCACAAGTGTGGAACTCTGCAGATACAACTGTATCAGCAGATCCTCACATAATGTTGGAATCCTATTAATGGTGCCTATGCCTTTGGGACTCTGTCCCATTACATTGTTGGAATTCTGCCTCAGTCAGAGGAATGTGCCCTTCCCAGCGTAGGCACCGGCAGATATTCCTTGGCGACCTCCCCGCTGCTACACTGCTGATAAGTAGCCGAGGTCTCGGCGATTCTTCTCAGATGTGTGAGAGGAACACACCGTTCATCTTTCTCCCCTTTGGTGTCCCCCAGGAAGGGGAAAGACGCAGACAGAAATCTATTTACATCTTTTATTCCTGTCTCTTATATCAGTACAGAGAAACATGTCTGCACTCCACAGCAGTAAGAATAAACTCCACCCATGTACTTCCAGTACTGGTCATATGACACACACACTGAGCTAACATCCGGTGCTCAGTACAGAATGGACTGCCCCTTTGTTTCCATGGCAACAGTCACAAACATCCTGTCTGGCTTTCCAGCCACAAGCAGCTGCCTGAGCTGCTAGAGCCTTTGCTTGCTGCAGCTTTGGTGCTTTATGATAACATACATATCCCACTGGTTCCACTCTATTGTCTTTTCAGAGTCTATTGAAGACAAGTCTTCTGAATGCAGATGTCTATCCTAGTTCGTATCTGTATTGGATTTGAAATTGTTGTTATATATGTGACTGCATTAAATTGTGTGTGTGTGTGTACATGCAATGCTTTTATTGTAATGTGAAATTACTTCAAGATGCTTCGCATGAAGAGATCCATAAATAATCATAATTAAATACATTTTATGTGCTTTTTTTAAAAAAACGAAAAACCAAACACAAATTAATGCAAAAACAGGATGAAAAAGACTTATGGCTGAACATATGCAAAAGCAACTCGGACTAGAAACAGAACACTTTTCCTACCCCTGTTTCATAGGAATCAAGTCCTAGAGGGCAAGGTCCCTTCGCCTACCCCCTTCAATAAAATATTTGAGGGAGCCACTCCCCTAAGTTGATGTGCAATGCCATTAAAATGGTTTATGTTCACTGTGTCATGTGATCAATTATGTGGGGCAGGACTTAGCTGGGCACCCCCAATATTTTATTCAAGTTTGCACCACTGCCCTGTATCACTCACAATGCAGATGATGACTACCAAGTATAAAACACTGGGGTGCACATGTTGCATTTCTGGTTGGGAATGGTTAAAGACCCTATTTGTAGAATTTGTGTGTGGGAGGTGAGCGCTGCACTGCGCTGCAGTAAAAATGGAAATGGTCACAACCAGCCTCAGAAAAGCTTATTGAATTGGCACCTGTTCACATTTCAGCTTGTCCCTCACCTAGAAAGCATGGGTCTGAGTAGTTTTCCCCTTGCCCCACCCTTCCCAAGGAAACCCTTGTTCTAAATAGGAGCAAACATCAATCCAGAGCAAGCCTGAGTTGCAGTTTGCTCCAACTGAGTGCTAAAGAGCGTCCCCCCCCCCCAGGGGTAGAGCAGGATAGGGGAAGTAGTGGGACAAGAGGAAGTGTGGGGATAAACCTCTAGACTGGTGTATCCTAACAGAGAAGGAGAAGATAAGAAATAGCAACGGTTATATTTTGAACACTGGGTGTCAGAACAAAAGTTGTAGAAGTTTGCCTACTTCTATTTGCTTAAAGCAGAAACATCACCTTGCCAACAAAGGTCCATATAGTAAAAGCTATGGTTTTCCCAGTAGTGATGTATGGAAGTGAGAGCTGGACCATGAAGAAGGCTGATCGCCAAGGAATTGATGCTTTTGAATGTTGGAGGAGACTCTTAAGAGTCCCGTGGACTGCAAGAAGATCAAACCTATCCATTCTTAAGGAAATCAGCCCTGAGTGCTCACTGGAAGGACAGATCATGAAGCTGAGGCTCCAATACTTTGGCCACCTCATGAGAAGAGAAGACTCTCTGGAAAAGACCCTGATGTTGGGAAAGATAGGGGGCACAAGGAGAAGGGGACGACAGAGGACGAGATGGTTGGACAGTGTTCTCGAAGCTACCAGCATGAATTTGACCAGATTGTGGGAGGCAGTGGAAGGCAGGAGTGCCTGGCGTGCTCTGGTCCATGGGGTCAAAAAGAGTCGGACACAACTAAATGACTAAACAACAACAATTTGCTTATTATTCTGAGAAAACAAGTATACTTCTTTTTTGTATGGTGGAAGAGAATATGATCATGACTGATTAGACTCTAGGCTCTTCCAAACTTCCTTTTGCTGGGAAAACCCACTATTTATGACTGAGTTGGAACAAACAGGAATTGGGGTTTCCACAGTGAAAACAGTGAAAAACAAATTTAAATCTAAATTTTGTGGGAAGGAGATCCAGATTCTGAGCTAAGTACATTTAATGTTTTTAATGCATTATGTGCATTAAAGCAAGTTTTCATATATGGGCTTAATTTGATAATTTATCTTCTAAGGTTTTCAAATAGGGTTCTTGTAGTAGTCATGACGGAGGAGAAAGCACTGAGACACAGCCACCACTATAACTGGCAAAGCTGTTCAGCTTTTCTCTGACTTCTGTTGATATGCTTTTCTCTTTAGTTTAAGGGCTTGATTCAGCTTGCTTTACAAAACTAAAACATGATTGTTAAAATTCTGAATTTTGAATTGGATTGTGAGTTGGTTCCAATAATTTGCCACTGGCTAGTTTTTGCACACGCCCATTCAACCTCACCATTTTTGTAAGGGACAGAAAAAAGAGCAGAGGGGAGGGTGCAAATAGATATGGCACTTGGGTGGCAGAAAAGTTTGCATCCTAATGGGAATTCTATCAGCCTCCTCTCTGATTACCAGATTGATAAATTGATGAGCACAGTTGATATGCCTGTATCAGTGGAGTAGAGAGTCCAGTGTATTTGTGTGCATGCAAGAGTGCGGGGTGCCATGCAACCTCTGGATCCTCTCACTATGGGTGAATGTGACCTCCCCCCCCCAGGCCAAAAACAGGGTAGCTGCCTCTGAAGCAGACCATTATAGTATAACTGCTGTGTCCCATGAATCAATGCAAGCAATACCCAACATTTTTGTTGTTGCACTTTTATCACACGACAATTAAGTTTGCTTTGAAGAGATCACTGTTTGATGCTAATGGAATAGCATGTAACACACCCTGCTCCTCTGAAACCTTTTGTTGTTGGTCTCTTTTTTAAAAAAACAACAACAATGAATTTATGTGACTTTTACTGTCCCTGACTCTGTTTTGCTTTGTTGAGGCTGGCTTGGCCCTTTCGTCATCCTTAATCAAAGTGTGAATGTCACAGAATTTCATTTTTTAAAAAAACAAAACACTAATTTAAATGGATGCAACAGAGGTGTTGAAAATTGGCTCAGTCTTTCCTAATTTATTACAATCGGCTTCTGACCTTTTCATTATTTTGGTAGCATTGAAGTTTCTTCAAAACACCCAAGAACAAAGTGCCATTAAAGAAGTCTTTCATGTGGCCAAGCATTAAATCATTCCTGTCCGTCTGTCCTCTTTTGGTTAATTTGAATGTCAGTATACCAACCTTACACTGTATGGCACAATCTGCTTTTTCACTGAAAATGACTCTGGATTTTGGTGATGTTAGCGTTTTATTCCACAGCCATTAATCCTAATTTTATTTAATGGTCTGCCCTAGGAAATGCCATATGTGAAGCTCCGATCCATATGAGCTAACATTCTCTTTCTCAGTATTTATGTGATAAAGGGGGCTTGTGAAACAACTGTCCAATGCTAGCATCACTAGGAGTAATTGTCATATTGTGCAGATTTTTTTTTTACATGTACTGCTGTCAAGCAAGTTGTCGCCCATCTTATATTTGTGCATCTGATTATTCCTGCCTAAATGTAGAACCTTACATTTGTCCCTATTGAAATTCATTTTGTTAGTTGTGTCCCAGTTCCCCAATCTGTTACGGTCATCTTGAATACTGATCCTGTCTCCTGAGGCATTAGCTACGCCTCCCAGTTTGGTGTCATCTGCAGATGTGATGAACATCTCCTCTATTCCGTCATACAAGTCAATTTTAAAGATGTTGGTCAGCACTGAACCTAAGATAGATCTCTGCAGCATCCCCATTTTCTAGTATTACAAAGAACCAAAGGTATTTATTTGTGTTGTTTATATGTGGTCAAATGACATTTGTTTTCAGGGAAACCTTGAATAAAAAACTGAAGCAAGTAAATACAAAACAGGAGATGAGAAAGAGAAAACAGTATCTTGTGCACTGTGCAATTCTGAGGTGGTAAGACACTTATTGAGACCTTTTGTGGGTACCACAGGAGGTACTGGCAGGCTCAGTTGGTACCTCCAGGCACTGCATTGGTAACCCCTGAATTAGAGAAAGAAGATGGTGTGCAGACTATATGACAATTTGTGGTGGAGTTAATAATGGCCTGTAGTAACAATGAGTGAGCATTTCAAAGCGTGAAGTGAAGTGGCATAGAAAGTGATGTTGAAGACTGTATCCGTTGACAGAAATGGTAATAGAAGAGAAAGTGCTTAAACGAACAAAACTACTAGAGCACATTAAATAAGAGAAAACCCATGAATGTCTTCATGCCCTTATTAGACTTTCTAATAAAATCCGATGATTCACCAAAGCTCCCAACAATGACAGTGGGGAACCTAAGACCCACTTGAGGTAGACACAGTGAAACAACTGATTCCCTTAATTGGCACATCCCAGTGGGAGCAGAAATATGCCAATTATCAAAGGCTCCGAGGAATGCATTGTTCTGTTAGAGATTCTTTTTTAGTTCATGAACTGTTTGAGGGGAGAAAATTCTATAGCAAAGGACTTTTAGAAGGGGAATGTTAAGGTTCGTTGCTCACTAATACAAGGGTGTTTCATAGAAAGTTGATATCATTAATCCCATGGACATTCTCTCCCATTCCTAGCAGAAAACCCAGTAGGATCAGGAGTTTAGGAGGTACCATTGGTTTCCTCTATGTGGCTGCACATGGGTTTTTTAAAGGAAGGGTGGGGACACAGACACTCACATCCTCCTCCTGTGACAAGCTCCACTCCCTGCTTGTCTCCCAGAACCAAGAGAGGCATGAAAAGGGTGGGGTCAGAGGTTGGTTTCATGCACATTCAGTCTCTGATTGCTTGGAGGGAACCCTAGAGAAGAGGAGACTTGGATGACTGTAGGGAGGCAGGGGGCAAAACCTACTGAGGATGAGCTGCTGTGCTCATCAGGCCTGGCAATCCGCCAAGTCTATGCAGATCATGTTCTTGCTAATAAAGACTTGCATGGTGTGATTTACTGCCAGCTCGCTCCTGACAGTAACACATGAATCCTGAACTGGTAAGGTTGCCCACTGGCTTTGTGGCTCACTGAGGATTAGGACCCAAGTCTCCCCAGTTCAAGTCATTAATTTTTTTATGCATCTTCAAATGAAGGAAGTCCACAGTCATCACAAGGTCAATGTTGTGTCCTACCACTACACACTCACACAACCCAGTATTAAGTCCAGTTTAGGCAAAATACTCACAACTGTCTACAACAGCTAATGAGATCAGTGCTACTGAATATCAATCACATTCAATGCTATATTTGTACTAAATAAAATGAACCCTGAGCACTCTGGGTAAAGGTTGATTTATAAACTGCCTTGTTGCATAAGAGAATGTTGCATAGTCTAATCTTTTCTGTTCTTGTTCTGCAGAGATGGACTAGGTGGGTAGTGTCCCCCCTCCCATACATAGTTTCCCCCCACTCACCGTTGGACAGGCACAGCCTTGATTTTGTTTATATACGTGATTTGAAGGACCTAGGTTAATAGATGCCAAACACAGCTCAGTAACGATAAAAAGAGAATAATGAGCATGGGAGGAAGGAGTAAAATGAGCAGCAGCTAAATGGAAAAGTGCTCCAGCATAATGACCAGGAAATAGATTTAAGAAATATTGCCAAAAAAAAAATGTCCTTAAAGCCTTCCACCAAAAATTGCAGCTACTTTGAATGACATAAATAGGGTACAAGCTTGCATTTCCAGAGTAACAGCAATATAAATACGATATGAGCTATGTTGAGACACAATAAGCAGATCCTTCATTTTTGAGCTCGTACGGTTGCCAAATTGGCAACTACATATTGGCTGGGGTGTAATTACTCTTGATTGGGTGCAACATAGATCAGCTGAGATCACAACCCATTTCAAAGGATAATTGTATTGGGATGACAGAAAAAGCAAGTTTTGTGTTAGGCTCTGTCATGTACAATTAGAACCATTCATTTGTATAAAGCATAATGCTTGAGAAACATTACCTGATTCAAATCTTCCCCGAGTCATCCCTTGAACAACTCTTGGTGGACTCTTTTACAGACAGGCTTACTCCAGTAAGTATGTGGCAGAATGAGAAACCGGAACCCAGGTTTTTCCCCAGCCAAAGCTTTTGCACTGGACCACCCTAGATGAATAGGGTGCAGGAAATCAGCAATTTCATAAAGACCTGTGTAGAGATTCCAAACTATATTGTAATCACTGTTTTTGCAGCTGTGACAATGGGTAATTAATGCTAACTAAATGCTACACACAGGTGTGCAGTTAGTCATGTTGAATATGAAAAACAAATTAAGTGTGTATTTCCCTTGACAATGGTAAATAGCACGTGTGCAATCAGTGCCATAAAATGATCAGTGATCTTTGAAAACAGGGATACAAATTCCAGAACAGATGAGGTACAAAGGATAGTAAGTGACTGAGGAGCTTAAGTAGCTCGAACACAGTGTGTGTTCAGATTAGGTTCTACGGAAGCTTATGAAGACTCTTCATTGAAAAAGATTGCCAATGGCAGATGACTCGCTGATCTGCCACCTAGACCAGACTTCCACTGCAACATGCAGTCTCAGGTGTGTGCTGGATGTGTTCCAGGTGAACTCTCAAATTCATGGAGTCTGGCAGTGAGACCCATGAAGGCCAACAGTGCGTGGGGTAATTGACTAGCAAAACAATGCTACAAGATGTCACTGTAGTGTCAGTCTGATGGTGACTATTTTTTGTATGTTTCAATCGGGAAAAAATTCCATTCAAATGACATTAAACCAAATCCCATTTCAAACGTTCTTCAACAGAAGCTAAGCCACAAACTTGGGGAAAGAATAACCCTCTCCATCGTATTATGTTCCGGGTGCCTCTGAGCTGTTGAGGAAGAGAAAAAGCTGCCACTATTTTTATTGTAAGCGAGAATCACCTGCTATACGAAAATGTAAGGTGTCGATTTTGTCTAGTGTGAGCCATTAATGAAAGGTGTTTCTCATGTTTTGTTGCTTTCACATTACCCACAGCAAACCACAATCCAAGGTTTTTGTTTTCCAATGGTGGGTCTTAATAATGCCATCATGTCCCTCCCTCCCTCCCTCCATCTGCCTGAATCCTAATCATATTGTAGTTTTATGTTGTTAACTGCCCTGAGATCTATGGATTAAGGGTGGCATACAAATTTAATACATAAAATAGAAATAATAAATAAAACTCACACTTATAATTCAATTCAATGACACTTGCTCCCAGGTATGTAAGAACGGTCACAGATCTATAATAGTCTATAATAGTATGAGAGAGAGAGAGAGAGAGAGAGAGAGAGAGCGCACACTTCTTATCTACTCTATTTATTAAATACATTTGATTGCAGATCCAACCCTCCTCTGAGCAGAAACCACACTGTTTCACCAAGTTGTTAACAGAACCACCTACTACACTTAGAACAACTGAGAACAGAGAGAAAGAAAAAGATACAAAACAGGCAGGAATGGGCTTTTTAGATGAACCAACATAACACAGGGAGGCCACGTCCCCTCCCTCCACTGCCCTAACTTACTATAATATCCAGCTCCCCAGGTTTCATTAAAAAATAATAATGAGTAAACTTTTTGCTTATGTTGAACCTAAGACAGGAAGCATATTGTACAGACACTATCTTCTTTTTGTGTTTGTGAGACAAACTACCCTCCCCTGCACCTCCCTTCCAGAGTCATGCAGTAACCTTTCAATGAACTGTTGAAGCATACATGTTTGCATATACCAGTATCTGCTAGAAGAAGCTAGGTCAGAGCCTTCTCTCTGCCATTCTTGCAGGGAGCTTTATATGCTGTACAAATTTCAAACACACAGCTCCCACCTGCAGTCCGATGGTGTGGCAATCCATGAAAGGCTTTGTGACTTGATTCTGCTAATTAATGATGTAAACTAAGTCAGTTGACAGCACCAGCAATAAAAGAGAAACAGATTGTTTAGAGGGAGAAAAAACCAGCTAGGTGTTCTTCTCTCAATACTTTTTTTTTTTATGAGACATGAAGATAACTGCCTCTGCTTCGCAAATGTGAAGCTAGATAACAGACATGTTCAGCAGCTACACATGGCCATATTAAGCTAAGTAGGAGGCTGTCAAATGAGATAGGGGCCTTTCTCGAGTCCTCTTTTATTTTTCTTAATGCCTTTATACAAATCAATTATGCAACCACACTTGAAATTCTGAGTACCGAATTCCTGGGTAAGGAATTCTCCTCACCTCAAAAAGTATATTGTAGAGCTGAAAAGGTTCAGAAAAGGGCTAGGAGTGGAGGAGAAATTCAATTCAGTTTTTGTTTAAAGCTGAATTTATCGAATTTGCACATGCACCAAAACACTGCTATCTGAATTTTGCACCACAGTTCTCTAATGATAAAATGTTTACCAAAGTGCAACTATTAGGGGGAAGTGTACATAAAAATAAAGATATTAGTGAAAAGAGCATGCAGAATGCATTATATCGAGGGGAAATGCTTGAAAACAATATGTGTACATTAAACAAATTCACACTAAAAATTTTGACAAATTTTCAGGATGATTCCCCCCCTCCAAGTTCCCAAATTGCTGCAAAACAAACTGAATTTGAAACTGGAAAAATGAGGAACTGAGAATTGAAAATTAAATTGAATTTAAAAAAGGCAACCAAAACATAATCTAGAGGATGAACATTCTTCTCTTTGAGGAAAGGTTAAGATGTTTAGAGCTTTTTACTTTAGAGAAAAGGGGAGTAAGAGGAAAACGTTAGAGGTGGATAAAATTATGCAAGTTCTATGCAGAAAATTCTTGGAAACTATAGTTTGCAGGTATGGGTGGGCACATAGCAATTCCAACAAGAATTTCCTAATACAGAGATTATTGGAAATTGTTTTTTGTCAAGGCTTCTGGTCTCCCAGCATGGGAGCTCATCTATGATCGGTCATGGATGCAGTTAGATGTGCTGTTTGGTCAATCACTTATAAGGACATTTCTCTAGTTTGACACTATAGTTGGGATCAGCATGAACTAATTGGAGTAAAAAGCAAATCTCTAAAAGTCCTGGTGTTTCACTTCCGTTCAGGTTTTGTGCTAATAGGGAATTGTAGACCCAGATAAAGAACACCAGAGTGACTTATTCTGTAATATCATATTTTGTTGTTAAAAAAAAAGTTTAGGAACCAGGGCAGAAAGAGAAGCCAAAGGGAAGCAGTAATTGGACAGAAACACTAATGCAATTTAAACTCCAATTTCTCTAGTGACAAACGATCTCGTAAAATTGGTACAAAAGTGAAGTCTTTCTTCCATTACCAAAAAATAAAATAAAAATCTCCCTTTCAAATTGGATTACAGTTCAAAAAAACTGATTCATTTTTACCCTCCCATTCAACTTCACTAAAATTACATGACTGGCAGGGAATAAATTATTTCCTTTTGAATTCCTTAAGCATTTTAATTAATAAAAAAAACATCAAACACACTTCTCTTGGGGTGTTTCATGCCTGACTTATTAAGAGGATGTCTTTAGCTAAAATGCCCATCTTTCTGTAGTAAATGCATATGCTCGACATATATTTTGTACATTATTAGTAAAGCAAGTCATCAAGCTACATGCTTCATGCAGCTCATTTTAGATGAGACAAACGCATTTCTAGAAAAATAGCACTGAAGGCAGGAAGGGCATTGCTTTGGATTTCCTATTGCACCAATCAGAGGAGTGGTGGAATGAGTACAGAAACCAGCAGCCAAGGAGACAGAAAGAACTGGCCTTATTGTCATCCAGAGCCCTATATATAGAGCCAACATTCACACCACATATTTAAAGCTTTACGTTATCACTTTAAACAGTCATGGCTTTCCTTAAAGAATTCTGGGAATGTAGACTGTTAAGGATGCTGAGAGCTGTAGGAAACCCCAATTCCCACCACAAAGCCACAATTCCCAAAGTTCATTGGAAAGAGGGTTTGATTGTTTAAATGCTCTGAGAATAGTAGGCCTGTGAGGGCAATAGAGGTCTCCTAGCAACTATCTGAACCCTTAACTACAGCTCCCAGAATCCTCTGGGGAAAGTTAGGACTGTTTAAAATGGTATCAGTGCTAGACTGGGAATGTGGCCAGAATGTCTCTTTATCCATTATTTGCATGTGGAACAGGACTGTGAACTTAAAAACAGGCGCTCTAAGCCTACCTGCTTGTGTGGGTGTCCTGGTAATGCGGAATCCCCACTTTCAAGTAGGAGTTCCTAGGTTGGGCTTTCTTTTCGCACAGCCATGTGCAACATGCAGCTGCAGTTTTACGGGGGGGGCGGGAGGAAAGAGATATAACACCAGGGTAGGCTAAAAGCAAGACCCCACACCTTCATGTTTACACCTATGCCCTACATATAAGTGGTGTGTGTTTTGTTGTTCTCTTTTGCCTTTCAGAAAATAAAAGAAAAATGGGGAAGGGTAATAGCTCAGTAGAGCAACTGCTTTGCATTTAGAAAGTCCTTGCTTCAATCTCCAGGTAAGGCTGGGAGTAGGGATGGAAGATAAATTCAGTTCAGTTTTCACTTAAAGGAAAACTTACAGAATTTGCAGTTTTCAAAACAATGCACAAACCAAAACACAGGCATCCTTTGAAATTTGCACTTCTCCAATTTTTGCAGTGTGGTTTTCAGCATCTAATGCTTGAGGCAAGACTCTTCCTCTTCCTCTTTTGGTGATCACTTGTAGCCAAGTAAGATTGTCTTCCTTGATCACGGTCTTAACCGTGAGTCCATAAGAGGCCAATTCTGGATCCACAAGTCCTTCCACAGTGGGGACATAGGTTTCCGGGCGGAAGGTATCACAGGGTTTGCCAAGCATGCCTTCCTCTTAGCTCATTTCTCCTTTTCACTCTGAGTTCATGTTTCTTCGAAGTCCACAACACCTTTAGTAAAGGCTGTTCTCCAACTGGAGCACTCACAAGCCAGTGTTTCCCAGTTGTCAGTGATTATATATATATATTTTTTAGATTTGCCTTGAGAACATCTTCAAACCTCTTTTGCTGTCCACCAGTATTTCACTTTCCATTCTTAAGTTGGGAATAGAGTAGTTGCATTGGAAGATGATAACCAGGCATCCGAACAACATGATTAGTCCGATGAAGTTGATGTTGAAGAATCATTGCTTTGACACTGGTGATCTTTGCTTTCAGTACACTGACATTAATTTGCCTGTCTCCCAAGTGATGTGTTTCGGAGACACTGTTGATGGAATCTTTCAAGGAGTTGGAGATGGTGTTTATAAGTGGTCCATATTTCACAAGCATACAGTAAGGTTGATAGTACAATAGCTTTGTAAAAAAGCATTTTGGTTTCCCTGCGAATGTCCCGGTCCTCGAACACTCTGCACTTCAGTCAGGGAAAAGCTGCATTCGCAGACCTCAGGCTGTGCTGGATTTTGGCATCAGTGTCAGCCCTTGTGGAAAGATAACTGCCCAGGTAGGAAAAGTGATTGGCATTTTCCAATGCTGCACCACTAACTTGGATTTGTGATGCTGCAGAGAGGGTATTTTGTACTTGTTCGTGCATCACTTTGGTCTTTTTGGATGTTGAGCAATAGGCCAAGCTTTTTGTAAGTTCCCCTGAAGATATTTAGGATGGTTTGGACAACTGCGTTGTCATCAGCATACTGAAGCTCTGTGACAGCAGTTATGGTAACCTTACTCTTTGCTTTCAGCCTACTCAGATTAAAGAACTTTCCATCTGTTTGATATATGATTTCTACCCCAATGGGGAGTTTCCTTCAACAAAGTGTAGGATCATGGTGATGAAGATAATATACAGAGTTGGGGTGACTCTATGTTAGGGCTGCCCTGGGACCAAATGAGGCGAATGTATTCCTGGTGCACATTGTACTACTTGCGTGTCACTGACAGTTCTAGCTAAGCACTCCCCCTTTCCTAGTTAATTCTATACCCAAAAGCTGTAAAGTGTCGTTTGTCTTGTCTGAAACAGCTCTCAGGAAATATTAGTAATAATAATAATAATAATACCTCATCATAGCAAATATTGTCTAACACAGCATTTTCGCCTCTTGTCATATCGGAGGTGAATGTTGTAGTGTTTTTTATTTTCATCAACAGAATTCTGAGAGAATTTTGATACAATTAGCAAAAAATATTTGGTGGGCAGGTTGTCAGTATATATCTCTATTGTTGCTTTTCGTTTCTTTTATTTTTGACCTGGACTTTGCAGGGGCAGAGAACCGGCTGGCCTAAGCCATTCGATCCTGTGACAAGCCCACTGCTATTGTGCGATGCTAGACCAATCGTTGTCACTTCCGCTACAGCCTCAGCTGTTTTGCACAGCAGGGCTACCCTACTGCTCCATAAAGCCCTACCAGGCTGAGGTAGGAGGTTAGGGCTGTTCCCTAAGACAAGAGGAGTAGCAACTTCTCACATTCATCAGTTGCTATAAAGCAGCAATAGCTCCTTTGATCCTTTTCTTACAACCTCCGTCCAGTCCAATATTACAGAACAGTCTCAAAAATGTAAC
Organism: Podarcis melisellensis; assembly: GCF_964234715.1. NCBI lineage: Eukaryota > Metazoa > Chordata > Lepidosauria > Squamata > Lacertidae > Podarcis > Podarcis melisellensis. The sequence goes on along the minus strand of NC_138528.1, from coordinate 24,750,796 downwards.
GAGTGAACAAGCATCCCAAAGTGAATTGGTAACATAAGTGAGTCTCTTTTTACAGTGCAAAGCTGTGTAAAAACAGGAGTACTTTTGTCATAATAGCTTCAGAAGAATCATGCCATTTACTTTAGCTTTTAATGCCGCTTTAAATTGCTATTTTATTACCCTTGTTGACATTCTGGAAACATGAAATTACCGAATCACATTGGGGGGTGGGGGAACCTTGCTAAATAATACAAGTCTAGGCCACAAATGTGAATCATGTTCTTACCTTAAATAACAAAGGACATATTTATTTTAAATTCTTCTCTTTTTAATGCCTCCCTCTTTGAGAAAGAAATGCTGTTAAGCAACTGCAAAAACTATCATGTTGCAAGTAAATTTGTCTGTGACCTTGAACAAAAGACTTTTATTTTCTCAGCAGAAGGTAAAAAAAAAAGTATCTTAAAATATATAGTGTTCGTTCACCCTAGAAAGACTTGGGTAGGACTGCAGCCTATTGAATGCTATTGTTGAACTTTGCCTTCCACCACAAGTTTTATCTATTTTAATTAATAAAACCCAATGTTCATGAGTTCAAACTTCAGTTTTGTTTGGCCCTTTCTTCTGTTTCTTGAAAATGAAGGGATTTAAATGATGTTTGAACTTCTAAAAGAGTTTAATCTAATATATCTAACATATCTAATATTGCTATATAATAAAGCTTCACTGGGCTTTCTCATTACTCAAGGAGACTCCCAAACTGCAGCAGCATTTTACATCTTTCCTAATCTCCTCCAAAATGGATGCAAGGTCCAATATCCAAACTTGAAATACAGAATTGTGTTCTGAACATGCACACCATTTTATATGACCTCTATTTTTATGGGGATTTGGTGCTAAAACACTCAAGCAAATAGGGAAACTGGACAGGTGAGATAAACCAAAGCACCCAGTTCATGCTACAAAATGAGCATCTGTCCAGAATGTGGAATTTAACAGAATAATTCAGTACTGAACCAACATACCCAGTGATCCAAAGCAGGACAGAGTGGTCCCCTTTTTATCATTTGTATGGTGACATTTCCCACCCAGTCATCCATGGTAAAAGCTTTCAAAGTGAACAAGTCCTACTCTGTCTCACTAATATAAATATGTGCCAAAATTCATCCCGCAGTTTCTCTAAGGTTTTCCTCCTCTGCAATAGAGGCTTTTACTTTTCTGCCTCCTTCCCTGGGCACTTTAGAATTTCTTCTGAATTACTGTTGGTGTGGAATTTTTAGATTATTGTACTGTTGCAAGGTGATCATGCGGGGTGCATTTGCTTTGTTTTCTAGTAAACATTTCTCTGGCCCTCTGCAGCCTCACTCCATCTGTTCATGCTTCCTAATCTGCAGATGGTGGCTTCTTCTGCCCTTTGATTGAATCACAGGCACCCAGGGAGGCTGCAGTGTGCAGACCACTTGTGAAATGATTCATAGGACACTCACAAACAGCCACTTAAAAAGTATGGTAAATGCAACAAAACCCCTGTACCCAGCCCATGAGAATTTCACACACCCCAAAGTCCCCCTTTGAGTAATTTTTGAATGCCATTTCTTTTCTCAGTCACTGGTGGAGAATTGGGGGAAGGGGTGCAGGAGAACTTTTCAACACAACTCTGTTAATGTCTTACCACACCCTTAGAAAGGATGAAAATGGATTCACCTCTGGCTAAATCTGTTCATGCCCATTTACAAGAAGAAGAAGAAGAAGAAGAAGAAGAAGAAGAAGAAGAAGAAGAAGAGGAGGAGGAGTTTGGATTGGATATCCCGCCTTTCACTCCCCTTCATGAGTCTCAAAGCGGCTAACATTCTCCTTTCCTTTCCTCCCCCACAACAAACACTCTGTGAGGTGAGTGGGGCTGAGAGACTTCAAAGACGTGTGACTGGCCCAACGTCACCCAGCAGCTGCATGTGGAGGAGCGGAGACGCAAACCCGGTTCCCCAGATTACGAGACTACCGCTCTTAACCACTACACCACACTGGCTCTCAAGAAGATTTGCCCCCCAAACACAAAGCTCTAAAGCCTTTCCAGACCTTTCTTGTCCTCCCTTCCCAAGTAAAACAGCTCGTGTGGAATTCCCAGTCACAATCAGTTGTGGTGATGATGTTTGCAGCAAGAAATCCAGAAGAGAAATGGGTCTGGATCCTTACCTGTCTGCTCAGGCCAGGATTTAGACTTCTAGAGGGCCTATTAGTGAACCACCTTCTTAGGGAAGCTGCCTTAAATGGAAGCTGCCTTATACTGAGGCAGATAATTGGTCCATGTAACTTAGTATTGTCAACAATGACTGGCAGTGGCTGTCCAGGATTTCAGACAAGGAAATTTCTTAGTCCTGCGTGGAGATACCTGGGACCTTCTGTAGGCCAACCTGCTTGTGCATTGTTATTCCTCATCATGCCTGAGTAAAGCACAGTGGTCGGTTCTTTCCATTTGTGTTTATGTACTGTTCTGAAGTCACAGTTTGCTCTTGAGGGCACTTTCCATTTGTCTCAGGTTTCCACAACATCCTCGGGTTAATCGATAGAAACGACCAGCTTCCTAATAAAACTGCAGCTACAATATAATGAATTTTGAATGAGGAATGATTTCTTTAAGTGTTGCTGAGCGTTACACATTTACACTGTGCTGAGGAATGTGTGCGAAACTTTCCTCTGAAACTTTCAGGCCTTGACTTTGATGTATTAGACTCAGCCTCAAGTCTCCTTTATTGAGCACTTGGCTCTTGGCAACATGCAAGAGATACAGGAGAGAAAAGAGTCTGAAGGGCATAAGAAAAGCTAAGGACACATTTCTCAGGACACAAAGACCCTCCAAATATGGATTCTTTTTAACAAAAAAATGTATTTGTCGCACTTTTAAATCAACTTTCTCTACTTCCAAGGTCTCATTTCTGCCAAGGAATGAATTCTATAGTAGAAAATGCAGACAAATGAGAACCCCGCCATTGAGTCACTCATCACCTTCCATTCCTACAGATCTAGGGTAGCAGGTGATGGTGTTCAGGTTTGAGGGCAGTGACTTCCAAGCGGGCATAACATGAAAATTATTGAAGCTCAGCATATATCCTCCTTACTATTTAACTGTCTTTGCTATGACAAGAAAGCACCCTTCCAAAATAACCATGCCTAGATATTGCAATGCTGTGGTTGTGAATACCATACAAATGCATAGATAGGGATGGGAGAGAAAATGGATTCAGTTTGCATCTAAAGGCGAATATAGCTAATTAGTACTTTCCAAAAGAATAGGTGAACCAGACCTCAGCCATCCTTTGAAATTCACATTTTGCAATGCAGTTCTCTAGCCAAGTGACTGCCTTGTGTTACAGACGCTTCAGGTTACAGACGCCACTTACCCACAAATAGTACCTCAGGTTAAGAACTTTGCTTCAGGATGAGAACAGAAATCGTGCGGCGGCAGTGGGAGGCCGCATTAGCTATAGTGGTACCTCAGGTTAAGCACAGTTTCAGGTGAAGAATGGACCTCCAGAATGAATTAAGTTCTTAACCCGAGGTACCACTGTATGTACACGGAGAGAGAGAGAGATTCACACACAAACATGCATCTACACAAACACATATGGTAAAATATGCATATAAATGCATATATCATCCAAAAATGCATTATCCAAAATGTGTAAACTAGACAAAATTGTGTAGAAATGCATGTATATTAGGAGAACTTGACATGAAAATGCTGGTGAATTTCTACGAAAACTTTTTAAAAAATAAAATAAATCACAAACTGGTGTCGAAACAGGGTGGAGAACTAAACTTAAGATTGGAAAAATGTGAAACAGAGAGAAATGGAAAGTAACAAGATTCTCCCATACATACATATGGATGCAAGCTAGCAGTAATAGCTTCCTTTTAATTTCCATGCCTATACACCCCAAATATCTCTGTTTTAAAACTTTTTCCCTTTCCTTTGATTCCACAGAGAAAGTCCTTTAGAATTGCACCCTGTGGCAGAACAGAATGCCAAATTTATTCAGCTGCATAGCTCAGTCAGTAGAGCATGGGAATCTTAATTTCCAGGCTGTGGGTTTGAGCCCCACATTTGGCAAAAGGTTCCTGCAATGCAGGGGGTTGGACTAGATGACCCGCACAGTCCCTTTGAACTCTACAATCCTACGATCCCGTGAACTCCATTTTTTTTTACGAGGGGAGAATGGAAGTTACACCATTGGTACCTATTGAACTCTGTGCTTTTAAAGCAGCGGTAGCACACTGTGGCCTTGATAATACACAGAAATGGGAAGTTTGTGATTTATCTCCTCTCCTTTACTCCTTCATCAGATCATTTTCCAAAGTATAATCAGCCAGAGTTCACTAGGAACTTGTAGTGACTGATCCCTTTATTACCCGATTCATCATACTGCAGGTACTTACACTAGGAAGAGGACTCCATCAGTCAAATGCTAATGTTGACTAGTTTCTAGCTGGCAATAAAGCACTAAAGGCTTTTAAGTATTAAAAAGGGGGAACGTTATCCTCATGACTGTCACCAGGTCAAAGCCTTCAGAATGGTATTGTTGTTTGCTGTTGCTGTAACGATTCGGGTATTTTATTTTATGCTTCAAGTTTTTTCATCCTTTTTTTCAGAATCTCAGTTCAGTGACTGTACAGTCATACCTCGGGTTACAGACGCTTCAGGTCGCGTTTTTTCAGGTTACAGACCCCCGAAACCCGGAAGTGCTGGAATGGGTTACTTCTGCGTTTTGGTGGTCGTGCATGCGCAGAAGCACTAAATCGCGTGCATGCGCAGAAGTGCCAAATTGCAACCCGCGCATGTGCAGGTGTGCCGCTGCAGATTGTGGGCACTGCGGGTTGCAAATGTGCATCCTGCATGGATCACGTTCACAACCCGAGCGTCCACTGTACTATCAAACCAGAATTGTGTTGGAAATTTCTAAAGTGAATAAAGTTGTATTTAAAGTAAGTTATGTCAATGATGTTCATGTTTACCATTTCCTCAAAATGAAGTCTTATTGAGTTGAAAGGGACATGCCCCGGAGGAAGTTTCATAGCATAGAGACACCAAAGCACAACCACCCAACTCCTGTCTTTGTGACCTATGGGCAGAGCAGGATAAACTGTCCGACTCCCAACATACTGTAGTGGATTAGGGGATTGGACTGCAGCCTACAAGAACTGGATCTTTCAAATGATCCAAAGAAGCTCTTGTGCTTCAGTTTGCCACTTGGCAAATACAGTGGTCTAAAGGATCATGTAGCCTTGATTTTAGATTCACTGTCAGAATTTGGGGCATGCCAAGGTAAGTACCTAGCCATCATCCAAGAAGCCATTGATAGCTGAATCCTCCAGGAACCTCTTTCAAAGCCATCAAAGTTGGTTCCCATCACTACATCTTGTGATATTGTGTTTCATAGCTTCACTGTGTACTTGATGAAGAAGCACCTCATGTTGCCTGGATTTAATCTTCTTCCAAAATCCCCAGGGCATTCTTGGGAGAAAACATGGCTTCCCCTGTGAATAACTTTTAGCCACATTACAGAAAGACCATCTTACCCCTCTGTGAATTGTATTCACATTCCTTCCATTGAAGATCAAACCAACTGAGGTCTCCCCGCCCGCCCTCCACCTCAGCATGATGAAAAAGCTAGACTTAATACTTTGGGCCAACAATAATTGAAATTCAAGGTTTAGGCGGGCACATGTAGCAGGGAACATCTTTGCAGAAATCATGTCGCAAGTTAGACCTGATTTCTAGGTGGCTTTTGCCTCTGCACTGTGCATGGAGGAACAATTTGTATGAATTAGCTCTAAATTTAAAAAATTAAACACATTCTGATTTTCTAACACAAAACCTGTTTTCTGCAAACAGCATGTGAAAACCAAGTTTGTGAGGTTTTTCCACCTTAAAAATGAAACATGTGAATTGGCCCTTAGCTAAACTGGAAATGTGAATCTAGGTCAAGAACTCAGACTCATAATGAGATGTGAGCCAAAGTTCTTAAAGAAAAAACAACAACAGCTAAAAGAGATTGAAAAGCTTTCCCCCCAAAAGCCCCTGCCCCCTCTTTACTTTTCCATAGCTGCCAAATTTTTATCTGATTATGGTGGCTTGTGATCTGACAGAATATATTCAAAGCACAACCAAACTGGCTTCCACACTGTCTCAGTGTCACTCCTGTGTAATCAAAGATTCAGGTGACAAGGAATCAGGTGAAAATTGTGATCAATGTGTAACTTGGACCCTCAGAGCCTTTGTTAGGAATGCCTGCCTCTTATAGCCACATTCAAAAGTGTGACACATTCTGACACATTTCTGAAAACATGCATAGACATTCTTCCCCCCCCTCCACCCCCCCATTTATTCATTTTGAACATTTCTAGGCTGCCTGCATTGTTCCTTGATTTAGGGAACCCTAAGAACATAAAAAGACTCTGCTGAATTAGGCCAACAGCCCCTCTAGTCCAGCATCTTGTTCTCACAGTGGTCAACCACCGCGGGAAACCTGAAAGAAGGACCTGAGTACAAGGACACTCTCCCCGACATGGTTTTTAGCAAATGGTATTCAGAAGTATGCCACCTCCAACCCTTCATTAGATCACAATCAGGGCAGGGTATATTGGAGAAGGGGAGACTTCAGGCTTTTTAGATCAATTTTGCTTTGGTTTTTATTTTTCTTTAAACAGAGCCAGGTACAAACATCAATCTGGAGAAAACCTGAATTGCCATTTGCTCCAGTTGAGCACTAAAGAGCAGTTTTCCTCTGAGGAAGCAGCAGGGCAAGAGGAAGTGTAGCTAAACCCTCACTCACACTGTTCCCACTATCCCAGAATATTCTTTCTTTTGGGTGTCTGAATTATCAATCAAAATGAGTTCATCATTTTGACCTCTGGATGTCCCTTTTCCTTAAGACTCTGTCTTCCAGTTATAGTCATTATACTTCCCGTTTCTGTTTATCTGCAAACCCCATTAATTTTAATGACCACAACTCTATAGTTTTCAAAATAGTTTTGCTTTGTTTTTCAACAGAATTTTGATTTTTAGAGCATTTTCTCCAGCGTATAACAGCAGATTACAGTTGTAAATGTACTATCTAGAAACAAAGGACTGTAGTTTGGTTTTGTTATGATTGGTGACGTCCCATAATTGAGATAAGACAGTAGATGCTTTGTCTGAGAGAGTCCTTGATTCATATTTCAGCATGAATAGGTTAGTCACTCTGTCAGCTGGCTTCAATTACACATTCTTATATGAGTCAGCATAATATATACTAATGCAAGGGTCAATTTCAGGTAGCGGCATTTATCAGGTAGCAGCATACTGTAGGTGAAACTCACATTAGCCTTTTCGTCTTCCAAAGTCATCCCACAAAGCAGCGGAGGTTTAGGACCAGAGTTTTCCTTCTCCTAGATGGGCTACATTTCCAGGCTGATAAGCCCCATCTGCCTCTCACTTCTTGACTGTTGGACGCACTATTGGTCTTATCCACTCAATCTGCCAGGATGTAAATTCTGGTTCTTCTCAATTTCTCATTTTTCCAGTTTACAACATTTCTGCATCAGTTTGAAATGGTGTTTCTTTTTTCCCACTCTTGAACATTAATCATTATTTTAGCAATCAGTTCTCATACACATTTTTTTTTGCGTGCAATTTTGGCTAATAAACACATTTTTGTAAGCAATTTCCTGTAACATAGTGCATTTTATATGTTATGTTCACTGATAAATGCATTTTATCTACGCTTTCTCCTAATATACACAATTCTGTACACTTTTTTTGGTTGGAGTACTGCATTCCAAGATACAGAGAATTTAGAAGGACAGCTGCCTTTTAGTATGTGTATTATTCTGGGAAATGCAAACCACATTGGTTCCCATAAAAATGTGAACTAAAAAGAACCCTTCCCCCATTCCTATGTGATAAAATCTCCCCATACTTCACTGCTTCCAGTCCTAATCATGATAACAGTTTTTAAAAAGCTCTAAACACCATAGTACCCCTTCATATTGCTGTAGTCTATAGAGATTCCATTTCACACTCCAGGCTCTCCAGCACGGGTGGGGTTGGGGGCAGCATCTTGAGTGTGTTCCTGGCATTGGACAATCAGGATAGATTAGGGATTCAGCTGGTTTATTGCCAGCCTGGCTGCCCAGCATTCTCCCTGCCTGAGCTGACAGAGCTGGTCTCAGAGGCGATGTTGAGGACTCCCAGACTGCTAGTTCTGGAGGACTTCTACATCCATGCCAAGGCTCTGGGGTGGCTCAGAACTTAATGGCTGCCATGATGACTATGAGGCTGTCCCAACATGCCAGGGTTCAGTTTTAACCCCCACACTGAGATCCGGAGGATGACAACACAAGAATGGGCCTTTTCTGTGAGATCTTAAATTGAAGGGTGGTGCAAATAACAACAACAAAAACATATGGATTAATAAATAGCCAACTGACTGGTGAAACCCTTCATAGCAGACTATGCCCAGAAAGGTCTGTTATTCACAGCCTTATTTCAGCCACATGGCATTGAGAAGCAACTGCCACCCCATGGCACTGAATGCGGCATAAGTGTTATTTTTCCTAAGATAAACAGGTCAATCTCTGCTCATAACTATACCTCTATACCTGGTCTTCTTTCCATCATTTTTGAAATATACTCGGAGTTGAGAGTAGATTTCATGCTCTTTATTCAGCCCATAATGGTGAAGAGGAGTGGAAGTTCCCCCAGTATGTCTGCTTTATATACATTATTTACACAATGGGCCCCACGTGATTGGCTAATTCCGGGATTCTCCTGCAGGCCAATCAGGTTGCAGATTCACTTCCACCTGGAGCTGGACTGGGTGGCTCCTGTGGACCAATCAGACTGCTGCATTCTGGATCCTATTGTTCTAGGACCAATCAGACTGCTGCATCCTGGATCCTATTGTTCTAGGACCAATCAGACTGCTGCATTCTGGATCCTATTGTTCTAGGACCAATCAGACTGCTGCATTCTGGATCCTATTGTTCTAGGACCAATCAGACTGCTGCATTCTGAATCCTATTGTTCTAGGACCAATCAGACTGCTGCATTTTGGATCCTATTCAACTCAGTACATAACAATTTTCCTTATGAATTCATTCTCCTTGAAAATGGATTTCCACAACTGGACAAATGTTTGACCTCACCAGTACCTAAAGAAGGCTATTCATCCTCCTCCATTTGTTCTACAAAAACTTTGCCTAATTACTTCCAGTAATTCCAACCAGTCTTTTTGCAGCTGCATCTTATTGATGGCATGTAGTTTCCTTCTGATTAAGCGGTTGTATCACAAGACCTTACCTCCACTGCCACTTCCAGATCTGTTTTGCCGATAGATAGGATAACAGAACATGTTTGCTCTTTGTCAGAAAATGTATTACTTTACACTCTATTTGTTTAGCTCCATTCCCTTGTCATTAGACCGCTTTGTTTGGTCAGCCACTTCATCCAACATGACTTATTTCCGTTGTGATTCATCCAGTTGGTTAGTTGTGGAAATACTATCTAACCTGTCTCAAATTACATTTTCTCTTCATCGGTGATTGAAGTTCATGAGTTTTCATTATTCTTCTGGATTTATATTTAAAAGCTGGCATTTTACCTTTTATACAAAACAGGGCCGAATGAAATCATCAGACTCCTATGACCAAAGTAATGCAAACACTTGAAAGATAAGAGCTTCTGAAGTGGATCTTCTTGCGTCTTCCTTTCTGTTATAGCACCTTAGCCATCTTGTAAATCTGATCCCAGGGGTCAATAGATTCTCCAGAATAACGTAGCTGCACTGAGGGATTGGCAGAAATCACCTCGAGATAATTTCTGTTCAGGCCAAAGCTACATGCAATAATGGAGATCCATACTGGATCTCCCATTTCTTTAATTTGTTTGTTTTACAAATAAACTAGGCACTTAAAGAAAACACTATTCAAACAATGGCAAAAATGGAGTAGTGTTTGCCTTCACACAACATTCTTCGGGGGGGGAGGGGGGTTATTGGGTTGTTTTTGTTTTCATTATGTATTTTGTGCTTTTATACAGTGGTACCTCGCAAGACGAATGCCTCGTAAGACGAAAAACTCGCAAGATGAAAGAGTTTTTTGTTTTTTGAGTTGCTTCGCAAGACGAATGGGCTAGCTTCGCAAGATGAAAACGTCTTGCAAGTTTGTTTCCTTTTTCTTGAAACTGTTAAGACTATGGGAATACGTGCTTCGCAAGACGAAAAATTCGCAAGACATAAAAACTCGCAGAATGAATTAATTTTGTCTTGCAAGGTACCACTGTATTCTGATTTTATCCTGTGAACCACCCAGAGACCTGCGGGTATAGGGTGGTGTACAAATTTAATTAGTTAATTAGTTAGTTAACTGTCCCAGTGAAAGATGGCTCTTAAATATTTTACACATATCCACACGTTTTCCTTATCAGGGCAAATAGTAGCTTTAAGGACTGATTTTCTTTCCTTTTTATAAAAGGAAAAATACAGTTTTATAGTGTACAAAAAATGTTACTTTTAAGCCCATCTGATATTTGACGAAAAATAGAAGCTTGTCAGTTTCAAGAGGAAAAAAGGGATCCATTATTCAGTTTATTTCTTTCCATATGAACAAAATTTATTTTTAACAGCATTGTTCTATCAGAAATGGTTAGGCTTAGGTTTATTAAATTCATGTATCACTTCCAACTAAAAGAGTCCCAAAGCGATTTGCAAGCAGGTAAAAAAATTCAGTGGTACGATCACATACATATATTAAAAACATATTTAACAATACAATACCCTATTGATTATTCTGTCCAAGTGCCTGGGGAAACTGAAATTATGACAAGGTTTGTGCTAGGCTTTGTTCCATGAATGGAAAGATACTACAGAGAAGGCCTGTAACAGGAATCAATGTCATCTTGTCCAGTCAGTTGGACGGCATATAAATAATTAAATTATCACCATCATCATCACAATTGCTTGGGCCTTAAGTAGTACCCTCTGGAACCTGCTCATGGAACCCTCTCCCAACTCACTGCCATTAAGCTTAGGAAAAAGCTGAATACCAGCATGGGGTCAATAATCACTAGAATCACAGGAGTGGGAAAAGCTAACTAGCATAAGGGTTATCAAGCAGGGAAAAAGAGGGCTGGATGAGAAATTGTATGAAATACCTCTGGTCTCACCCACTGCAAGTTCTGATCCCACCCACTGGCAGAAAGCAGTTTACCGCCAAGATAATTCAGCTCTTGATGGAAAAAAAGTTTGACCATTCCTGCTCTCATTGCTGTAGTCTTTCAAGGCTCTACAAGTCAATGTTGGATAATGACCAGGGATGATGGGAGATGTAGTTCAGTAACATCTGAAGGGTGAAAGGTTTCTCACACCTGCAATATGTGAATTGAAACACAGCTATCTTTCAAAATTCACATTTCCCTGAATTTTGCATGCAGGTAGCCAATCATACAATGATGCACATCCAAAAATATATCAATTAGCGAAAACAATATAAAAATGCATTATATTAGGGGACATTGCTTGCAAAATGTGTGGAACAGACAAAGTTGTGTAGAAAAAATGAACATTGGACAATTGTGTGTACAAAAATGTGTCTCTTTGGAAAATACACACCCAAAATTATTATGCATTTCATGTGGATTTATTTTCTTTTTAATGCAATCTTATGTAAAAATTGGGTGAACGGAACTTATAAATGGGACACTGAGAAACTGAAAGATTCATTCATCCCTAATGTGATAGCATGGGATGTGAATCTAAAAAAAATAAAATTTCCTTGTGAGTTATTTCATTCTAAGACAAATCACATCTAGAATAGTTCTCATTGTGAACATCTTGACTTTTAATAGATTTGCTCAGGATGTATATGATATGGAGAATATTAACCTCTAGTCTCCCATTGGAACAATTTCCCAACAAATGGATGGAACCTCTCTAGTACATATTTTAGAAAGGCTTTGACCAGTGCTATAAATTGGAGATATGAAAAGCTGCTTAATCTTTTATCATTTCTTTCTGCCCTTTCTCAGCTGGGAAGACATGGAAAGATAAGATCTGGTCATCCATTAATCTTCCCTTTTTTTCTTCTTTTTTACAATGACAGGTGCTTAGAAACAAAACGTTAGAAGGGGCCTTGCTGTCTAACTCCACAATCTGAGGCTGGAAACTATATATTAATGGTATAGCCAACAGATGCCTGTATCGCCTTTTCTTCAGCCTCAAACAAGTTTTCATCACTTCCTTAGGCACCATGTTTCACTATCCATGCATTTGAAAAGTGTGCTTTTCTTTGTATGGAGCCTAAATCTTTCTGCTTATCACTTTAACTTATCTCTTTTTGTCCTTCCCCCAAGACAGGGCTGCATGCTTCTCACCTACATTATCTGAAGGTCGCTCTCATATCCCCCTCTAATCTTCCTTTTCTCGAGGCTAAACATGTCCAGTCTCTTCAACCTTTTCTCATACCGATTGAACTTCAAATCATTTGTCATTTGTAAGCTACTCTTCAAAGCCTTCCCTGACTTGTTGACGCTCCTTCTGAAAGTATCACTTTGAATCACATATCAAAGGAAAGAACTCACAGGTCCTGTTGCATTCTAAGATTTAAAGTAGGGATGGGGGACCTGAGGCCAGGGGCCCTATAGTGGCCCTTCAGTCTTCCCTATCTGGCCCTATGGATTCCAGATGGACCACTGGCCTGATCCAGCAGGCTCTTCTATTGTTCTTAGATACCTTTCTGAGTCACACCTTTCACCAGCACTGCTTTCCACCCTCAGATGTTTTTGCCTGGCAGAAATGAGTCCCTGAATGTTGATAATGCTTCTTGTTTTCCCAGGTTAAAGGAAAAAGAGGGATAAGTGGGTGTGTAGAAACAAGCGTACAGTGCAAAAACCATAGAATTGAAGAGCTGGAAGGAGCCATGGGAGCCATGTAATCTAACGGCCTGCAATGCAGGAATCTCAACTTGATCATGCATGACAGATGGCCATCCAACCTCTGCTTAAAAACATCCAAGGATGGAGCTCTTACAGACAGAAAGTTCTTTCTGATGTTTAGTTAGAAACTCTTTCCTTGTCATTTCATTTCAGTCCATTGGTTCAGGTCCTAGCCACCAGAGCAGGAGAAAACAAGCTTACCCCATCTAGCATGTGACAGTCCTTTAGATAATCCACGTCTGTGCAGTTTGACCATTGGTCCTGCCCACCACTACCATGTGATTCCCCGAAGTTGACCCATAAAACAGATGGTGTGTCAGCCCTATGCTGACCTCAGTGACAGCTCTCTCTTTCCATTCCAGCATGCAGCAGCCTGAGATATGAGGCAAGACATGCAGGCACTAGTCTCTTTATTCATTTTGTGAGAATCCAGCCTGATCCTTCCTTTGAGTGTTTTTAGCCAGTGAGTGAAGTCATCATCACCATCACCATCACCATCATCATCATCATCATCATCAACAACAACAACTTATGAGAGCCACATTACACATTACCTGTCCTCTTGAAATTACACATTACACATTACCTGTCCTCTTGAAATGGTAACAAGAACGGTGAAATCACCTGCTTTAATTGGGGTTTAAATAGGGGAAATTCATGGGATTTCCAGAATGGATTCTTTTTGTCAAAAGGAAGGTACCATAATCACTGCCAATAGCCACTGCTAGTTCCTAGGCAGCACTATCAGCCTGTAATCACAAAACACTTAAACTGGAGTTGAAACCGAGATTAGATTAAGCCAACCTTTTCCCTACAATCACTGAAACTATCACACACTTGTCTGTTTGTTGTGAAATTGGTTCTGAAGATCATTTATCACTGACAGAGTCTTCCTTTTGTGTGAAAGATGTGCTTATCAATAAGAGGCAAGGTAGCACACGATAAGCTTAACCTATGTAAACTAACATAATGTTTTGTAGACACCAGCATTTCCTTAAATTTATTCCTTGTTCCAGATTTACTGAAAACTAGGGCTTTGTTTGAAACACTGAGTAATATAAGCTGAGTGCTTTGTCAAGAACAAATGCATAAAAGAGGCAAGTAAGATTAAAATGGTAGCATTTTGAAAAGCTCAGGAAGCCAGTGTTTGAGTACCCTAGAGCACAGTTTGCTATATTTGTGTATCACGCTTATAGGTGCTATTTAAAAACATTCATTGCTTTCAAATTCATCTCTCAGGTTACATACAAATGACATTAAAAGGATCGTTATTACACATTTCCATTGTACAAAGGCACAGCTAGATTTGACACATAAACAGTGAATGTATAATCAATGCACTGATGACTAAAAGATTAAGGCAATCCTTTGCCTTTGCAATGAAATACTTCAGTCCTTGGATTTCAACAGAAACATGCTCATTGTGTGTGACCTGATTGCAAAGGACTGTCGAATTTTAACAACCAATTCTGCTTTTATCAGGGGTTCACTGCAAGAGCTCCACAAGAAGATTGTGTTGTAAAGTGAGAAAATGAAAGTCAAAGGCCCATCTGTTCCTTTCAGAGGGCCTACCACATTCCATCTTCCTAAAACATACAATTTCTGCATCTTATCTTGCTCAATACTTGCATACTCAGTACTATGGAAGGAATCATATGAGAATGTTTTACTAACAACTATACCCATTCCCACTATAAAAACTATTGGAAATCACATCATATAAAAGATTCAATGTTTTTAGCCCAAGATGTGCAATTTGAAAATCACCTACGCCGATATGTCCAGAATGTCAAACTTGACTGTCTAGAGCATAGGTAGGCAAACTAAGGCCCGGGGGCTGAATCCGGCCTAATTGCTTTCTAAATCTGGCCTGTGGGCAGTCCGGGAATCAGTGTGTTTTTACATAAGTAGAATGCGTCCTTTTATGCATCTCTGGGTTATTTGTGAGGCATAGAAATTCGTTCTCCCCCCCCCCAAAATATAATCCGGCCCCCCACAAGGTCTGAGGGACAGTGGATTGTCCCCCTGCTGAAAAAGTTTGTTGACTCCTGAGTACATCATTAACCCTGGGAGAAAGGTACATCTCTTTAGGCAAGTTCTGGTATTTGCCTGAAAATGCAAACTCTTTATCTTTGTATGAGGCACAGGATGAACACAATGGAGAGAGTCTGCTGGAGGTTTCTGCTGAAGTGCAACCCTCAACACAACTTTATCATGGTCCCTGATTACGCAACGTATTCTACTCATGTTCAAGCAATTGCAAGTACAAACCCCCTGCAGACTTTCCTTGCTCACTGCAGGGAATGTCAGGGGTTGAAGGGGAGAGACATTGTGCATGAGAATTATTGGATGGATTTGGATGAGTAGGAGAGGATATTTTACTTATTAACCATCCTTCCTGTTTTCACTAGTGTGAGAATGCACATACCTATTTCATCAGAGTAATATCACCATCTATTTGCAACTCAACTCTAGAAGCTTTTAGGACAAGGTTGTATAACCTTCTAGAATAAGTCTGATATCCAAGAATGCTCAGGCAGACTTGTATTATCTTCTACCTTTTAGGTTTCCCTCTTAACAAAGTTATCACTCTCAGACCATTTAAGTAAACAAGAAAAATATAAGGTTTACTCACTTATCAAAGTCTTGCCATGATTCAACAGATATAGTGATGAAAATCAGGCAGGGGATAATCCTTAAAAATTACAAAAGTCCATGGTCCAGTTCAAAATGGAGTGTGCTCTCTGGAGAAGAGCTCACAGACAACCTACCCCATTGCATGTAGGAAGAAGAGTGTGCAGTGACAGGAAGAAGAAGATTAAGGTTGTATTGTTTCCCATCCTGACACACAAGTTTCAAGGATATGACATCATAGAGTCCCCTGCTTGAGACTCTCCAGCAAGCATACATTTGTGATCTGGCAGCAGATTATCCCACAAGAATTTGGCAAAGAGGATGATGTGAACACACCAGCCCCCAACCACACTTTCAGCATCTGCATGTGCAGGCAAATATCTAATCACACCTTTCCTTTAGGATGCTTCTGGCATTTCTGCTTGAGAACTCCAGGATCATGGCAAAGTGCTCTTAGTATAAGTGGTTCGGAAAAGTAGAACTAAACCTATCAGTATACAAAAAACTGTTAAATGGATGCAATAGTGTGGAGCAAACTAGCAACGAGACTGACAAAATTTTGTCTTTCTTCAGGTTCCAGAACAAAGGAATCTTTTCTCAGGTTCTTTCATTCCAAGTTGCAGAAACTCCTTAAGTTCCTTGGCACATATAGTCTCCCATGGCCACTACCAGGAACTTGTCAATCCACAAGCAACACATTAATGAAGAATCATAGAATGATGGAACCACTGCAGATCCATCATATTTTCCATCATAAATTCGGGTGTCTCCAATGTTATTTTCTTTCAGATGTCAGCTCATTGTTTTCTCAGGCATATGGGACTGCTTCAGAACCGGATTGCTGCTGCATTGTCTGTAATTTTGGCTTGTTATTTTGATGCTTTGGGTTTTTTGAGATATATTTGTTTTATATTGTTGAGTTTCTGGTATAGATATGTGTGCCTTAATAGATTGTTATGTACCACCATGGGAACCTTCTGGTTACAGGGCAGAGCGCACTTCCACCACCTTATAATTCCCCATGTTCACAGGAGAGTAATCACCATTATATCTCTTTCATGGAGAACTGAGAGAGGTTGTCCCTATCCCTTTCTGTCGACTTTAGCAGAAGGCTGCTTTGAGCTGCTACTGGTGGTGGTGCTGCTGGACTGTGACATCCTTTCATAATCCATTGATAACACCAAGGTTGCAGGTTCAACATCTGTATGGGACAGCTGCATACAGTATTCCTGCATTGCTGGGGATTGGACGAGAAGATCTTGAGGGTCCCTTCCAACTCTGCAACTCTCCATGATTCTGTGCTGGCCAGGATTGAAGAGAGTTGGAGTCCAACAACATCTGGAGCATCACAGATTCCCTATACCTGTTCTAGGAAGCCATTGAAGACAACAGCCCTCTCACTTTTTGCTTCCTATCAAAACGAAGGTTCCATATAATGATCATGGTCACTACTGATTGTTCATGAATTTGCCCAATCTTCTTTTAATGCCTCCTGAACTAGGGACAATGCATCCTCTGGTGACCTACTGCTTATTTTAATTTCTATTCTCTCCTGCCCCTGTTTTTTTCAACCACACTTTGGTTGTGCTTTCATTTTCATTTCATCTTCTCTCTCTCTCTCTTTGCCTCAGTCTTTGAGATATTCTGTAGACTACAGACTTGTCAATATATGCACAGCCAGAGGGGCTGTGTCTGCTAGATGATGACTCCAAAGCATTTGACACCCCCTCCATCAGTCAGTCTTGAATCAGGCTGCTATTTGCACCACAAAGTGGTATTGATATTAAATGGGCAGCATATACAAGGGGAATGTGGCAATTGTCTGTAGCACAATGCCTCCGGGGAAGGACATGGTGCTTACTAGCTTCCCATTGATTTTCTAAATAGAATTATAATCAAGAACTAATTTCAAGCCAAGTTCAATTTCACTAAGATTGAATAAAGCATCCTATCAAATTGGTTACTCTGCATCAAACAGACAGAGATAACATTCAAAGGACTGTAATTTGTTCAGAACAATTTCAAGTTCACTGTGGTACTTGGGTAGGAGATTGATAAGATTTACTGATACCCTTCTCAGTTAAGCTTAATGTCTGGAGCAACACTTTAAAATGATCTTACCTGTGGTTTGGGGGGGGGGACTTAAGTTTCACACCTGCTTAGTCTTTGTACCTGCATAATTGGATCAATTGTTTAAAGTACTGCATTTACATAATGCTGTTCAGTGCCAGCATCTGTTTAAAAATAGGCACAGTATTATTTATTTGCATTTATTTGCAGCAATTATTATTATTATTATTATTATTATTATTATTATTATTATTATTATTATTACCCCTCACCAGCAGGTTCCAGCAGGTGACAGTTTAGAATTCAATTTAAAAGCTATTACACCAATTAAAAACTACAAATTGAAAACAGTTAAAGCAGATTACAGTCATGGGAATAGGGTGGGCCCTGAAAAAAACACATCACAGACAATTCCCACAAACCTGATTCACCAGAGGAGGCAGTCCATTCCTCAATGCCTACTCAGCAGTGCACTGAGCAAAAAGTCATGGAGAGAAGTCTTTGCCTTCAGGTCAGGGCACTATCCTCTTAAAAAGTCACACTCCCCAGGAAGAATCTGGGAGTGCCTAGAAAGTGATAATGTGGACTTTAGAAAGAAGAAGAAGAGTTTGGATTTGATATCCCGCTTTATCACTACCCGAAGGAGTCTCAAAGCGGCTAACATTCTCCTTTCCCTTCCTCCCGCACAACAAACACTCTGTGAGGTGATTGGGGCTGAGAGACTTCAGAGAAGTGTGACTAGCCCAAGGTCACCCAACAGCTGAATGTGGAAGAGTGGAGATGCGAAGCAGGTTCACCAGATTACGAGTCTATCGCTCTTAACCACTACACCACACAGGCTCTCAACCTCCAGAGTTTGTTAGAGCAAGCTGTGCACTCAGAGCTAGTGCTCTGCCAAAATGTTCTGCATTTCCCCAATTCCTAAACATTATCCACCAGTTAATAAGAATTTCATTTGAATTAATAAGAATTTCTTTTGAAAATTATCAAAGGGAGAGAAAAAATCAGTAATATTCTCATGAATAGGGGGTGAGGTTTGTGTGTGTGTGTGCGCACGCGTGTGTGCTTGCCTCACAAAGCCAAAGGTATCCTTCTGTTGTACAAATCACCTCACTAGTGGTCTGCACTCTGCAGCTTGAATTGAAACCCAAGGGAAGACAGCATGAGGTAACTCCTCCCATGGGACTTTCTCAAATCAGGAAGTATATGAAGCCTGAGAAACTGCAGAGTGCTTGAGAAATTTTTACTGGAAATACAAAAATCTCCCTCAACCATCTCACAAGGATGGGGTAAGCTCAGAACCAATACTCACTTTAAAGAAATTCTAATGTGCCTTGAAAAGGGCCAAATACACACACACACACACACACACCCCAGAAGCTCCCTTCTCTGGAGAATAAAACTTTTTTAAAAGAAACCAGGAAGACATAGCTTTGGCACAGCTCCTCTGAGCTCTCTGAGGTGCTAAGACACTGTCTGCCTTGCTCCTTTGTCACAGGGAGGGCGGTCAGAACACTGAATGGCCAGTGGTCAAGGAGGATGGGAATTGTAGTCTAAAACATTAGGGGGCACCAGGTTGAGAAGGCTGCTGTAGAGGTCCCACACAGAATTTGGTTGTGCCTTATTCCACACCAGGTTGTGCAGCCCACGGCCATCACCCTCACTATAACGTATCTTTGTCAGGATGAAATCCCATATGTTTCACCAAACCCACCATTATTACTATTATTATGTATCATGTGTTGCTGGGGGGCGGGGAGGGCAAGGAATAGCAGGAGTCTGTGATTGTGAAAGGGCTGAGATTCCCAACTTGGTGGTTTTGCTGGCTCACTAAAAGAAACAACTATGCTCAACTGGTGAGACAAAGGGTGCTTTGATGTGTTTCTGTTTGTATTGGAAGGAGAGTGTACAGAATGAAAAATTGATTAGGTGGTTTGGGGTAGCATGTAAGTAAAAAGCAAAGACGGGTCGGAGGGGGGAAGTCCCAAAGTACTGAGGATGGAATTTCTCTCAGTCATCCCAGGAGATACCACACAATCCATTTTGCTTTAACATTTCACCATCAAACCATTGTGGAGGCTTGAAATAGCAAAATCTCTCTGTCAACAAAGATCAGAGCTGACATAAAATATAGCATGTGGTTACGGTAACAAAACTCCATAATGACTCAAACCTACTTGATCTCTGCACAAGAATGTCAAAGCGGAAATCCACCATTTCTGCCTTATAATTGAATTACAAAAGACATGCTAAGCATTACATCGCCCCTATGGAATTTATGTTACAACACAAGAGGGTTCATTTTTCTGGTTTGTGTGGGCAGCAGCAGATTTTGTTTTAAAGGGGAAATATTTGTGCTAATTACCATGATAATTAGCTTTGTTATTGATTGCTTTGTTATTCAGGTCGCTTTTCTCTGCTGAGGTAGTTCTTCTGAAGTACCATTGAGATCTCCACTCATTCTCCATTTCTGGATACTGACAGTCATTCTACAACAGAATCACACAGTATTGTTTTATTAATATTTTATTTAGAGCATTTGTACTCCGCCAGAGGCAGATTTAGGGGAGCACAACTGGTTCAGTTGCACTAGGAGCACGGCATAGGAGTCAACTCCTAGGGGCTGAGGTCCCTTTGCCTCCCCCCCATAAAATATTTGAAGGGGCTGCCCCCCTAGTTGATGGGCTTGCCACTCAAATTGTGTGTGCTGTGTCATGTGATCAGTTATGCAGGGTGGGGCTTACATGGGCCTCCCCAATTTTTAGTGCAACTGGCACCCCTGGAGTGGAGCCTCAGGGGTGCTGCAAGGGGCTCCACAACTATTATGTAAAATGGAAAGCATGAGGCAGGGTCACCAAATTTTGGTGTTGCACAGGTCGCCACTGAAATTTGAGACCCCACTGTCTCCACTCTTCAGCCCAAAAGGCTCCCAGAGCTGCTTGCCTACAATCAAAACCAGGCAATCCTTGCTTGCAGACTAACAATATCAAAGTTTTATGTACTGTATTTTTCGCTCTATAAGACGCACCAGACCACAAGGCACACCTAGTTGTTGGAGGAGGAAAACAAGAAAAAAAATATTCTGAATCTCAGAAGCCAGAACAGCAAGAGGGATCACTGCGCAGTGAAAGCAGCAATCCCTCTTGCTGTTCTGGCTTCTGTGATAGCTGCACAGCCTGCGCTCGCTCCATAAGATGCACACACATTTCCCCTTACTTTTTAGGAGGGAAAAAGTGAGTCTTATAGAGCAAAAAAACGGTAATTCAGTACCTCCCCTAAAAGCTGACAAGCCATTAACACAAAGCATTGCATTAGATATCAAAATCAGTATCATATTTATAATATGAAAGTGCCTATCTCCTTTAAAACTTGAAGCACTTTGTTGTTGACATAAAAAAAATTGTTTGCCCCTCCTTATTTTGACGATGGAAGCCTGATGTCAGCTACTTAGGTGGCATATACTGCAGTCAGCTGAAGTCACTGGAATTATACCAGCCTGAACCAGCTGAGGTCTTGGATCAGCAGAAATTAGTGGCTTATCTCCTTAATCAGTTAATCACCCCATGTAATGGATAATGAAAACATTTCATACACAAGCTAAAAAATAAAAATAAAATCCTTATTCAAACCATAAAAGTAAAATGTGAATGCTTATAAGTGATGATTAAATTAAATCTCTCTTCTGTAAAAACAACAACAAATTGGTTTGGGAAGGTGGTTGGGAAAATGTCAATTTGCACGGAAATGAAGCATGTAAGTCAATAAGCACAGCATGTAGTTGGAGTCAACACAAGGCTTCGTAGGCTCCAAAAATGAGGCCAATAGGACTTCCTATATGGGCCCCCTTAGGAAATTGTGCAAAGTTCTGGAGCAGGGCATGAACTGTATCCTTACTGGGGAGCTGTGGTGGTTGGTGGCCATTCAAACTGCTAGGGTGTAAGGAAGGGAGGCAAACAGTAGGTGGAGCCAGAGCCAATGACAGGCAAAGCTAACTCACCCTCCTCTCTGCTGAGTTCTACAGGAGCAATGCTGAGACTAAGGAGTGGGAAGCTGATAGACAATGACTCCTTCTTTGTGAGCACTGGCTGAAGGCTGGATGGAGAGCAGTGCCACAGGTGACCTAAAGGACCAGCACCCACTGCTGGAGAGAAATCTGGACCTAAGACTTTTGATACCATCTCAGAGGTACTGCTCATTTAGGGTGATTTGACATCATAGGAACTACGCTTCTTGAGATGTCAAACCACTCTGGACATCTATGGCAACATCTAAGATGTTCACATTATCATCTTGCTGGTTTTTGTTTTTATTACCACTAGCTTTATTTATTGATATAACCCGCTTTGGGGGTCCTAGGATGAAGGGAAGGATATAAGTTTTTTAAAATAAATAATAAATTGACATAAGGACCCTTTCCCCCAATAGTCCCAATGCCCTTCCCAGTATGGATAGGACTCTCTCTGGTGCCTGAGATAAGCAGTACACAGCTAGCACCATGGAGAGGTTTCATTTATACTGAAATATAAATTTATAGTGTTCTTAGCTCTAAGAGGGCACCTAAAACTCATAGGAGTGTATCAGTTCACAGAACACCAATTTGGCATAGTTACCCTATGAAAAAGATCGATTGCAGACATTAGGTGGACAACATCCAAATCCTATTCTTCTTCCTGTTGGTTTATTTATTACATTTATATCATGCCTTTCCTCTGGGGAGCTCAAAGGTTTATTTGCAGGGTTCTTCCCAGGAGGTCTCCCATCTCGGCACTAAGCAGATCCAGACCTGCTTAAGTGCAGCAAGATTGCTACATCATCTGTCTTTAAAAGCCAAATCCTGGTTTTCAAAGGATTAATTTTTTCCATGACTAATCTAAACAGCTCCATGTCATTGCTGCAGTTTATCAACAATGTATGGAGTGTCTTAACACTAAAATTATAAAGACTCCCTCCAAAAAAAGAAAGGCGGGGGTTGAATCTTGCAGTTCTGCCACTCTTCTAAATCCTCATCCAAAAATTCTGACTGGTATTCCATAATTGTTCATTTTTAATTTTATTTTTTTAAAGAGTGGAATCACAATAAGAATTAAGTGTTCTTTGCTCCATCCCATCTGCTGTTTTAATACTTTCACCCCAAACCATCTTTATTTCTTTTCCCCAGCTAAAACATTTGCAGGAGGTGATCCATCCACATTTTACCCATGATGCAGTATGCCTGAGAAGAAACTGAAAAAGTGGGGGGGGGGGTGCCAAGCTTTTAAATGAAATAGGCAACGTACGATTTTGAAGAACTGACAGAGTAAATGAGACTAGGTGAAATTTGAAGAGGCAGTTGGATCTCCATTTGGGTCAGGAAACCATAACTGTGTCTCCAGTAAGGGTTTTGCCTACAAACAGTCTTTCTGCTCCTTCTGAAACTTGCGCTGCTAGGAAATTCTGCCGTCACCGAGGTAAGTGAGTGGAATCAGAAAACACATCCATCATTATATTCCATATGCCTGTGCCAAATGTTTGCCCACAAAAATTGGGAAAGTGAATGAGGGGTTTGGGATTAGAAAGATTAATAATAATAATAGATTACCTCTTTCGTATTTAAAACTTCTGTTGGTTTTTAACTGTTGTTGCCTCTCTATTTTACCCTACTTTGTTTTGTTTGTGGGTGTATTTTTTTCTTATTCAGCACTGTGTGGATTTTGTGTAAGCTGCACTATGTTCTCTCTTTTTTTTTTTTAGAAAAGCATTAATTCAGCAACATGAAAAGCAACACTAATAGATAATTATAATTATTTTAGACAGGGGAAACATGGGTCTTAATGCACCCGAAAGGTCATTTTAAACACTACACAAACCCATGTTTGTCAGCCAAGTCATTTTAGTTGGTCAATTTCTGTTGATTATAACTGTATTATTGGGGAGCAGTTGCCATGTCCCAATTTACCTACCTTCATTAAAATGTCTATAGAGCACCTTACATAGAGTATGCATGCATTGTTCCTCTACTGATCTAATGAATGAAAGGGCATTTCTTAGCCATAGATGTTGCATGACTAAAAAGGGCTTGCACTGCAGATGTGAATCTATGAGTACTCAGAATCAAAATGTGCAGCGTATCACAGCTCCTTCTGCGATACATGTTGCTATAAACATACACTTGTCACTTTCACATTTGCATTTGTAGGTGTGCGCTTTAAGTATGTTAAGGGAGGGTGAGCATGCACACACACTCATATAAAAACATGTGAAGTGTCTCTAGACTCTTTGCCCATGACAAAGAAAAGAATCATTGCCTTCCTAATTCAGAGGCCAAAGACCCAAATATCACATCGCTGCATGTCATCATCCGCACTTTGTAATTGTGTTCTTGTTCCAATGAGGTGAAACGGTCTGGAGGGAAAAGCTTAATTTAAAGATCGAAAGAAGAGTTTATTTGAACAAATTAAGAGAAGACAGAGTAGTGAGAAGGAGAGAAGGCTCTAAATAGGACAATCCTCAGGGGGTGAATTAGTGTGACTATATCTTACAGCATGTGTGGCGGGGGAATGGCGGGGGGAGAGATCAGCCAAAAACACATAATAATATGAATTAAGCTACAATCCTATACCTACTTGTTGTTGTTGTTTAGTCATTTAGTCGTGTCCGACTCTTCATGACACCATGGACCAGAGCACGCCAGGCACTCCTGTCTTCCACTGCCTCCCACAGCTTGGTCAAACTCATGTTGATAGCTTTGAGAACACTGTCCAACCATCTCGTCCTCTGTTGTCCCCTTCTCCTAGTGCCCTCAATCTTTCCCAACATCAGGGTCTTTTCCAGGGAGTCTTCTCTTCTCATGAGGTGGCCAGAGTATTGGAGCCTCAGCTTCAGGATCTGTCCTTCCAGTGAGCACTCAGGGCTGATTTCCTTAAGAATGGATAGGTTTGATCTTCTTGCAGTCCATGGGACTCTCAAGAGTCTCCCCCAGCACGATAATTCAAAAGTATTAATTATTTGGTGATCAGCCTTCTTTATGGTCCAGCTCTCACTTCCATACATCACTACTGGGAAAACCATAGCTTTAACTATACAGACCTTTGTCAGCAAGATGATGTCTCTGTTTTTTAAGATACCTACTTACTTGGGAATAAACTTGATATTACTTCAGAGCAGACGTGCATAGAATTGTGCTGGTGGTGCATCAAAATGGATATTTTGTGGTTTTATTTAAATCAATATTATTAACTAAATAATTGAAATCTGCTGGTTGTATTATAATGTTTTATATCTCCCACCTTACCATGAATGGTAGGTATTTCCATTTTTATGCTTTATATGGCACAAAGGGATCTGTTTCTCTACTCCTGAGCTATGAGTTAACACATCCCTAATTGATAAGCACTATGCTATTTTTGGGGACGCGGGTGGCGCTGTGGGTCAAACCACAGAGCCTAGGACTTGCTGATCAGAAGATTGGCGGTTCGAATCCCTGCAATGGGGTGAGCTCCCATTGCTTGGCCAACCTAGCAGTTCAAAAGCATGTCAAAGTGCAAGTGGATAAATAAGTACCGCTCCAGCAGGAAGGTAAACGGCATTTCTGTGCACAGCTCTGGTTCACCAGAAGCGGCTTAGTCATGCTGGCCACATGACTCGGAAGCTGCACGCCGGCTCCCTTGGCCAATAAAGCGAGATGAGTGCCGCAACCCCAGAGTCAGTCACAACTGGACCTAATGGTCAGGGGTCCCTTTACCCTTTACCTTTATGCTATTGTTGCCATTGCACTTTGCATTGTTTTTGCACTTCAACTTTCTTCCCCGTCATATACAGCCTACCACACCAGGTAAATATGTCCATCAGCATCTCAGTGTTACTTAAAAGAAAAGGAAAAAATCAATTTTTGGCTCCAGGTGCTCATCAGCCATCTGGAACTGCTTCCTCCATCTCATCCATTATGCAAATGAGATGTAGTATTAGTTATGTTTCATCTACTGATGTTAATACATTAATAGGGATGATACAGCTTAAGTCCTGAGAAGGAATTTGTGGGGTTTTTGCTATTCATAGGCCAGAGCTTACACCCCATTAGTTCTAATGATTCTGGGGTCACTGAGAACCTTCATGATCCATGCTCAAGCAAATTTGGATATGCTAATAAGATGATGTTTTTTTTTAAAAAAAATGTTCTGGTGAATTAAACTGTTTCATGCAATTGCATATTCCATTTGTTCTGTTCAGATGATTATTTTATTTTATTTTACACACACTTTCCCGCTAGTTTTTTATGCACATCAGCTAAAAAGTTTCCACCAGCCCCCATTTCAATCTGAGCCAAAACAAGAGAAAACACTCGAGACAGTATTTCTAAAACAGAAGGTATGAGCATTGTTACTTCCTAATGCACGTCTCCCCTTAGCACCAGGTATCAAACCAACATGCCAGCAACTTTTACGAGCCATGGAGCACAGACCTCTGCCTGGAAAGAGCAGGGCAAAAGATACTGGACTTCTCCGCAACCCTTCCCCTCCGGAGGGAGGTGGGACCGATTTGGATGGTCCGCCCCCGCCACTTAATGGATCCAATTGGCTTCCAGAGAGTGGTAGGGGATGCTTTATCCCAAATTGATGGCCTTTCAGCTGATTCCCTGGTGGCACGCTGGAATGCGGAGTTAACCAGGGCAATTGACTGTCTGGCTCCAAAGCGCCCTCTCCGATTGCATGGAGCCCGGACAGCCCCGTGGTTTTCCCCGGAGCTGAGGGTGATGAAACAATCGTTGAGACGGCTAGAGCGCCGGTGGCAGAAAACTCATTCTGAATCAGACCGGACACGGGTTAGAGCTCAACGTCGAGCCTACCAAGTGGCAATGGCGACGGCGAAGAGGGCCTTCTTCGCCGCCTCCATTGCATCTGCAGAAAACAGCAGCAGGAGACTTTTTCAGGTGGTTCGCAGTTTATCGGAACCACCTGTACCACCGGGGCCTGGTAGGGACCCCAAGATCTCCTGCAATGCTTTTGCAAAGTTTTTTGCAGATAAAATCGCTCAGATTCAGAAGGAGGTAGACTCCACCGTGGGAGCAGGGCCAGGGCGGGAGAGTGCTAGAGTTCTGTCTGGTCCTGTTATATGGGATCAATTCCAATCTGTTACCTCCGAGGATGTTCACAGGCTGCTTGGACGAGTGAAACCGACCACCTGTCTCCTTGATCCTTGCCCATCCTGGCTGATAAAAGCGAGCCGGGAAGCGCTGGGCGATGGGCTCTGCGGGGTGGTGAATGCTTCCCTCTGTGAGGGAGCCTTCCCAGACCCGCTGAAAGAGGCGGTCATTAAACCGCTTCTTAAAAAACCATCTTTAGACCCGGCCAATTTGGCCAACTATCGCCCAGTCTCAAATTTGCCATTCCTGGGCAAGGTGATTGAGCGGGTGGTTGCTGAACAACTCCAAGCACGCCTGGAGGAAACGGACCATTTGGATCCCTTCCAATCGGGATTCAGGCCTCACCATGGGACTGAAACTGCCTTGGTCGCGCTGGTTGATGATCTCCGGCGGGCTAGGGACAAAGGTGAGAGCTGTTTCCTAGTTCTGCTGGATCTCTCAGCGGCCTTTGACACCATCGACCATAACATCCTTCTGGACCGTCTAGAGAGGCTGGGAGCTGGGGGCACTGTCATACAGTGGTTCCGCTCCTTCCTCCTGGGCCGTGTCCAGAAAGTGGTGGTGGGGGGTGAGTGTTCAGACCCCTGGGCTCTCACTTGTGGGGTGCCTCAGGGTTCTGTCCTCTCCCCCTTGCTTTTTAATATCTATATGAAGCCGCTGGGAGAGATCACCAGGGGATTTGGACTGGGTGTTCATCAGTATGCAGATGACACCCAGCTCTACCTCTCCTTTAAATCAGAACCAGTGAAGGCGGTGAAGGTCCTGTGTGAGTGCTTGGAGGCGGTTGGAGGTTGGATGGCGGCTAACAGATTGAGGTTGAATCCTGACAAGACAGAAGTACTGTTTTTGGGGGACAGGAGGCGGGCAGGTGTGGAGGATTCCCTGGTCCTGAATGGGGTAACTGTGCCCCTGAAGGACCAGGTGCGCAGCCTGGGAGTCATTTTGGACTCACAGCTGTCCATGGAGGCGCAGGTTAACTCTGTGTTCAGGGCAGCTGTCTACCAGCTCCACCTGGTACGCAGGCTAAGACCCTACCTCTCCGCGGACTGTCTCGCCAGAGTGGTGCATGCTCTAGTTATCTCACGCTTGGACTACTGCAACGCGCTCTACGTGGGGCTACCTTTGAAGGTGACCCGGAAACTGCAATTAATCCAGAATGCGGCAACTAGACTGGTGACTGGGAGTGGCCGCCGGGACCACATAACACCGGTTCTGAGAGATCTGCACTGGCTCCCAGTACGTTTCCGAGCACGATTCAAAGTGTTGGTGCTGACCTTTAAAGCCCTAAACGGCCTCGGTCCTGTATACCTGAAGGAGCGTCTCCACCCCCATCGTTCAGCCCGGACACTGAGATCCAGCGCCAAGGGCCTTCTGGCGGTTCCCTCATTGCGAGAAGTGAGGCTACAGGGAACCAGACAGAGGGCCTTCTCGGTAGTGGCGCCCGCCCTGTGGAACGCCCTCCCATCAGATGTCAAAGAGATAAAGAATTACCTGACATTCAGAAAACATCTTAAGGCAGCCCTGTTCAGGGAAGTTTTTAATATGTAATGCTGTACTGTTTTTAACACTGATTGGGAGCCGCCCAGAGTGGCTGGGGAAACTCAGCCAGATGGGCGGGGTATAAATAAATTATTATTATTATTATTATTATTATTATTATTATTATACGTGTGGCCAAGCCCTCAGTCTGGCCAATGGTAGGATCGGTCTTGTGTCTTCCTCTTTTAACTTTCTTTTGAGCATTTAAATTTTAAAATATGTACATATAAAACTACCCCACTTAGCATATCGTCATTGCCTTAATAAACATTACTCTTTAGTTATTGTTCTCTGATACCTTTGTTAGATTTTGTATTAGATTTATGTTGCCTAAGTCTGTAGTGCTTTAGTTACACGGAGGCCATAAATCAATATCTAGCAGCTTTTCATGCAGTATTCTGCTTGCTGTATTTAGGCTGCAATCCTATGCACACTTGCCTGCAAGTAAGTCCTATTGAACTCACTGGAGCTTACCTTTGAGTAGGTGTGCCTAGGGTTGCACCACCAAGGAGTCTAGATATGGAGAATGCCAAGATGCTCCTTATCTCAAGCGACACTTTCTTGCTTTCTGCTTGTACCTGTAATGGAATATTTGGAATGAGAAGTTGAAGATCAGCTTTCCTGAAGTGCCAATACTCGCAGACCTGGAGAGAAGCAAGGTGCTTTGAAGAGAGAAAGTAGGAAGCCCTTTTCCCCAGGGCCAATTCATATTCATATCAGAGCATGGGAACTTCAACTCTGATTATGTAGCCTAATTTACTTGACAGTAATTGTGTAAAATAGACCCCAGCAAAGATGAGCTATTAATCCTGGATGCCAGTTCTGCTTAGTCATGATTGCTTAGTCAGTTTTAATGGAACTCTGGCAACATTCGATCCCAGAAGGGGGATTACAAAGAAAAGACAAAGACCACGATAGTTGTTGCCACACTAATATATCCAGTCTTTAATTAACACATTGTAAAGAAAAAAATAGGGACGTGGGTGGCGCTGTGGACAGGGACGCGGGTGGCGCTGTGGGTAAAACCTCAGCGCCTAGGACTTGCCGATTGCATGGTCGGCGGTTCAAATCCCTGTGGCGGGGTGAGCTCCCGTCGTTCGGTCCCAGCTCCTGCCCACCTAGCAGTTCGAAAGCACCCTAAAGTGCAAGTAGATAAATAGGTACCGCTTTTTAGTGGGAAGGTAAACAGCGTTTCCGTGTGCTGCTCTGGTGCCGGTTCGCCGGAGCAGCTTCGTCACGCTGGCCACGTGACCCGGAAGTCTCTGCGGACAGCGCTGGCTCCCGGCCTCTAGAGTGAGATGAGCGCACAACCCTAGAGTCTGTCAAGACTGGCCCGTACGGGCAGGGGTACCTTTACCTTTACCTTAAAGAAAAAAAATAGTTTATTAACTCATGGGTTGTTTGCTCTTATTTATTGAGGGAGTTGCTTTTTGATATGCTTAGAGAAATTTAATTGGTGTAGTACGGTAATTTTGCTGGCTGACATATGTAGATATAAGTGCTAGGGCAGGGGTCAGCAAACTTTTTCAGCAGGGGGCTGGTCCACTGTCCCTCAGACCTTATGGGGGGCGGACTATTTTTTGTGGGGGGTGGGGGATGAACGAATTCCTATGCCCCACAAATAACCCAGAGATGCATTTTAAGTAAAAGGACACATTCTACGTGTGTAAAAACACACTGATTCCTGGACCATCCACGGGCCAGATTAAGAAGGTGATTGGGCTGGATCCGGCCCCTGGGCCTTAGTTTGCCTACCCATGTGCTAGGGTTTATTAAGTGTTTTAAGTGGATTTACTAATATTGTGAATTTATACATTCTTGCTGCATGGATATAGTAGCGTTTGTTTACTAGCTACCTTTTTGCAAGCTGATATGAGTAACAGTAATAATAATTTCACTTTTTTCATACAAAATAAGACTCAAAGCAGCTCACAAAGACAGCTAGTAAACAAATGCTCATCATCATCATGAATTGGCAGGGCAGACATTGCACAACTGGATAAGCAGAAGAGACAGCATGAATGCATATTTATTAAAAGCCGATTCTTTTTTAAGGCAATACTTATTTAATCAAATTGTAGGGTAATGGATGCGACAGGTACTCCATCAGTGGATCTTTTGCTGCTGTAAAACAATGTAATAGGACAACTCGGCCCATCTCTGGTTCTCAATGTACTTTCCCTCTTATTTTGCTTGTTATTGACCTATTGCCCTTCCTCATATTATTGTTGCTCTTAGTATTATTGTTTCTCTTGTTCTAATCGTTGGGTATTTTTCATAGCAAAGGGACGTATAAATAGCAAAGGGATATAAATAAATAATCTGCAGCAGTGTGATTCATGCTTGTGGAATATATCTGCACAATCACTCACTCTTTCTTTTTCTTTGTGTAAAGGCCACTAACCTAGCCAGGAGGTGGGCGGTTGTTGTGGTGGGCCATCCTGAAATTTGAATTTGCCCTATTAGGGGCAAGCTGGGGGGTGGAATCTGGGTGGTGGAGCTGAAGGGATACATCTTCACTCTGGTCCACCTCCTGGAGATAAAGACCAGCTGTGCCCCAGCATGGCACAGCCCCCCACCCCTTCTTAAGCGTCAGCCCTCCCTCTGGAGACTGGAAATGGATATACACCCAGTGCCTGAGTTAAAGGCAACCCAAATCTGTAATCAATACAAGCTGCGTCCAATTTTAAATCCCAGAACGTTGTCCTGTCTGGTTTGTTACACCTGTTGTTGCCTGGGTTTTGCCCTTTGGGAGGACGACACTGCGAGTGGACCCGCAACTTTCCAAGAAGGGTGGAGTATGCACTTGTGACTTTTATTTGCTCTGGGTTGTTGTTGCTTTCCAGCAATGTTAGGGACATTCTTTAACCTGGGTGAACTTCCAGAGGCCTTTTCCCAGAGGTGAGCTGGGCCAGAATAACCCTGGGTAGAGCTTTGTACAGAAGACAGCATTCCAATCACACAAAAGCCCAGAAGTTTGTACACATATACAGTGACAGGAGCTCGTCCTACACTCGAGTAAGACCCTGGCAGAGACACATACCTGACTGGCATGTTCTCTCCCTCCTGGTTGATCGTTCGGGAGCTTCAAAAGCTTTCTTCAGCCCGAACATCACAGCAACTGATGCCAATAGACATCGGCACACTTAGGGATCTGCAGAGTCTTCGCAGCTTGCGTAACAGACATCAGCAACTCAGCATTTTGGCTCATCTACTTTATTTACATATAAACACATAGAGAGCACTGCAACATGGCTCCCTCTCTCTAGCATCAGACAGCAAAGAGAAATAGTCCCACATCACGGAACGCAGTAACACAAACATTCTGTCTCCGTCACTTCCCACACTGTGGAGTCAAAACATACACTGTCATGTAACAGACAACAATCCCATGACTGCAATCATTCTAACATACGGATGCACTTCTGCATCTAAGGCAAGAACTAGGCCTTATTACAGTTCAAGGACCCATCCCAGACAGGTAAAAGCAGTCGAGGAGGGTACAGAGCAGGGTCAGTGAGGGGTGTAGCCTGGGAAGGAAGAATGACATAGGGACAGTCCAGCCCCAGGGAATGAGGGCTCCACTGCATCACCACTTTGTGCATTTAAGAGCAAACCTCACCATGATCATTCAGAAATGCTGCCTAGTTTGAATACAATCATCATTATAATAAAGCATTCTGCTTTGTGGTAGAGAGCACCAACACTTGAAAACTATCATCAGAAAGGGAGCTTTCAAGGGCACATGCACGATGCATCATGTGCTCAGAGTTGTGCTTATTCTTCCGTTGAGCAAACAATGGTATTTGGTAGAACACTAATACTCTGAAGAGCCTTTTATTTTCTCATCTGGCAGGTGAGTACTTTTTTCTTTCTATCACTGGCACCCACAATAGTAGCAATTATGCTAAGCTATAAAGAGATGTCTGTAGGAGTCAAATCTAACAAATCATATTTGCATTCAAATCTAACAAAGCTTATTCTTGCTACTTCACGTGTGAAGGGGTTAAGACCATCAATCTGTATTGCTGATAGGCAGGCAGACCATAGAAATGTAACTGACAGAGAAGGTTTTGTGTGATGTCTCTTATTTCCTCTCTCACTCTCTTTCACTCCAGCCAGTCAGGAGAGCGGATGTTTGTCTGCTTGCTCAAGCATAAGGCACATGCCTGAAACTGTTTTTGCTGTAAATATAAGCATTTTACCTGCATTAGTTTTTGCTGCTGTTACTACTATAACCTGCCCATCTGGCTGGGTTTTTCCAGCCACTCTGGGCTACTCCCAACATATATCAGAACATACTAAAACCTCAAAAGTTAAAATCTTCCTCATACAGGGCTGTCTTCAGCTGTCTTCTAAAAGTCAGAAAGTTGTTTATTTCCTTGACACCTGAATAAAGGATGTTCCACAGGGAGAGCACCACTACCGAGAAGGCCCTCTGCCTGGTTCCCTGTAACTTCTTGCAGTGAGGAAACCAGTAGAAGACCCTCGGAGGAGGACCTCAATGCCCGGGCTGAACGATGGGGGAGGAGATGATCCTCCAGGTATACTGGGCCAAGGCTGTTTAAGGTTTTAATGGTCAGAACCAACATTTTGAATTGTGCTCGGAAATGCACTGGGAGCCAATGAAGATTCTTTAGGACCAGAGTTATATCATCCCGGTGGCCATTCCCAGTCATCAGTGTAGCTGCCGCATTCTAAATTAGTTCTAGTTTCTGGTTCACCTTCAAAGGTAGCCCCATGTAGAGTGCATTACAATAATCCAAGCAAGAGATAGCCAGAGCATGCACCACTCTGGCAAGACAGTCTGCAGGCAGGTAGGGTTTCAACTGGTGTACCAGGTGGAGCTGGTAGACAGCTGCCCTGGACACAGAATTGACCTGCACCTCCATGGACAGCTGTGAGTTCAAAATGACTCCCAGGCTGTGCACATGGTTGTTCAGGGGCACAGCTACCCCACTCAGGACCAGGAAGTCCCCCACACCTGCTTGCCCACTGTCCCCCAAAATAGTACTTGTCAAGATTCAACCTCAATCTGTTAGCTGCCATCCATCTCCCACCTGCCTCCAGATACTCACACAGGACCTTCACTAGTTCAGATTTGAAGGAGAGGTAGAGCTGGGTATCATCCACAATCCAACCCAAACCCCTTGATGATATCTCCCAGTGGCTTCATCCCCCAACATCATTTTTGGACACAGCCCAAGAAGAAGAAGAAGCGGAGCCACTGTATAACAGTGCTCCCATCTCCCAACTCCTCTAGATGGTCCAGATCAATGGTGTCAAAGGTGACTGAGAGATCCAGCAGGACCAGGGATCCAAGCGGTTCACATGCTCCAGGTGTGCCTGGAGTTGTTAAGCGACCACCCGCTCAATCACCTTGCCCAAGAATGGAAGGTTTGAGACTGGGCAATAATTGGCCATATTGGCCGGGTCCAAATATGTGGGTTTTTTTTTAAAAAAGAAGGGGTTTAATAACAGCTTCTTTAAGCAGGTCTGCAAAGACTCCCTCACAGAGAGAGGCATTCACCACCCCCCAGAGCCCATTGCCCAGCCCTTCTCAGTTCACTTTTATGAGCCAGGATCAAGGATCAAGGAGACAGGTGGTCAGTCATAATAATAATAAATATCCCACCTTTTTCCCAGACTGGGACTTACGGCAGCTTACACAAAATTTTAAAAACCAGCTAGAATACGAGAAAGCTAAAAACATATAAAAGATAATTGTTTTAAAAAGTAATTGAACTGTAATGGAATTTTTAAAATGGGGGGTGGGGGGAATCTGTTAAAATATAGACAATAAAAAACCCACAACAAAACTAAAAACAGTGAGGGGGGAAACCCTTTCCTTAAAGAAAATAGTCAATTCCCCAAACCTGTTGGAATAAAACAGGCATGCGTCACACAGCAGCATAAACCAGAAGACTTCCCAAGAAGAGTAACCATTCTCAGGTGGGTAGGCAAAACAAGCAAACAAGCAAACAAAACGTGTACGTTGCCTTTGGCTATAGAAACTACCACAGGTTTTTTTTTAAAAAAAATAAAGGCAACATATTCAGATGTGCTCCATCTCTGCAACCAGCCCTAAACAGATTATTATTAGCCATATAAAAAGCAGATAGGGGATTACAAGCTGCTGACTTTGAGGCATTGGATATACAGAGCTCAGCACCATGACGCCAGTGGCAATCTGAAACAACCTTTCCCGGGCTTCCTTTTCCTCCTCTCCCACTGCCACCTCCGCCCTCTCATAACTGCAGATTTGGAGGATCGCTGGAAATGTTTGTCTTCCCAAGGTTATTGCATACACAATCCTATTCTCCACTAACAGCAAACACTTGTGTTTCTCGAATAATTACTTGCCGTTGTCATTTGAGGAAGGTCGTTGGGTTGAAATATAATTCTGCTATTTTTAAAATGGTTTTTTTCCTCAAGATGTGTAGGAAGTTATCTCCCTGCAATTCTTTAGCGCTAGATGCAGTTACCTCAGGCGGTTCTGCTCTCTATTACAGGCTGTTTATTCTCTCCAGCCTAGGAATGACTGCAGTACTCAGAAAAGGCTGGGTCTTAAACATCTGTAGCTACCCTGAAGCCAGAAACTGCTGCTGCTTAATCAACTGGGCTGGTCTCACTGAAAAGGCCGCCATTTCCCAGTGGTCCTGAGAGTAATTAATTGCCTCCACCATGGAAAACATACCTGCCTTCCCCATCGTGGGTCAGCAGCCATGTGTATGCTAGCTTGGCAGCAGCTAATGCTCGAAAAGATCATAAGCTCTTTTCAAATCAGCTGAGATTATTTTTTCAAATCCTTCCTTTTTCTTTCCATACTGGAAGTTACAAGTATCTAACAGCTGATTCATCAAAAGTATGTTGCACGGAAACTTGTGGCAAAACTTTGATGCCATCTGTTTTTTATTTGCAGTCTCATAAAAGCTTCTTTTTTAAAAGTAAAAAAGTAAACCTCAGCCCTAGTTCTCCCTGAAGTGCTAAATCTCTGGCTGTGCGTCTTCAGACTCTAGGTAAGGATTCACATCATTCCTTTCTCATTCTGATGTTCAAGCTGCCCTTGTCTATGTAGCCAAAACAGTATCACCCACACCAGAGTGGGAAGGATGGTAGTTTTCAGAAGTGCAAAGCTGTGGGGTGGGACAACAAAAGGCCTAATATCAGCATTCTTGATGGAACTGAAGTTAAAAACAAACTTGTTAAAAAACCTGAAAGAGGAGGGGAGGCCCAACAGGACTGAACTTGCTCACTGCACACAGAGCACTGAACATCTGTTAGTGGGGAAAGGTGAAAACCAGGGTTGATGTTACTGGCACCAACTATGGGAGGCCTTGGGTGCCTGGGCACCCACAAAAAATTATTTGTGGGTGCTTGGCACCAAAACTGTGGGGCCTCCGATGCTACCTCTGGTGTTTCCAGTGCTAGGTCCTGAAAGTTGCATCACAGGCCTCACAGTGCCTTGGAGATCATGTCCGAGGCCTCACGAGGTCTCTGGCACGACGTCTGATGGCTGGCGAGCCTCGGACATGACTTCTTGTTTCTCCCAGAACTCACCTCACAGGTAACATCTGAGGCTTCACAAGGCCTCGGATGTGACTTCTGGGGCTCCCAGGCGCTGCTGCGGCACACGCGACATAATGTGACGTCATGATGTCACGTTACGCCACACATACCCATAATTTGGGGCCCAAGTCAGTGCCCCTTGTTGATGCAATGGAGTATCCTGGGTGAGGGCATGGCTGGCTGGTATCATGAACAAGAGCTACACTGTTAAAGGATCCACACATAACTGAAGGTTCCTCCATGTTAAAACAGCAACCGCTCAACTGTAAACACTGTAAATATCAGACAAGGATGTGGGTGCAGTCGCAGGCAGCCCTGCTGAGATAGGCTGAGTACTAGGCCTCTTGCGCCAAACAGTTAGCCAAGTTGTGAAAGCACTGGGAAAACCTCAAAATTTGTGTGACTCGCTTTATTGCAATATTCACTTTATTGCCATGGTCTGGAACCGAACCCACAATATCTCTGAGGTATACAACCTATTGTTCAGAAATTGTCAGCAAATTCTTTCTTGAGCAATTTGGGGTCGGCCCCAGTTTAACTATTCTCCCTCCTGTTATCTAATGCAAACAGAACATGTGTAGTTAGCGTGACTAGGATTTGGCACAGGAGTGCAAAAGCTGCCGTTTAATCCTGCATGTGTACATGGAGGCTTTGAGCCCCATCACGTGAGATTCAGAAGGAACCACATATTGTGTCTCCCCACACACACTTTTATTTTCATTTTATTTTATTGTTGCTTGCCCTGGGTTTCATCTGTCAAGAAGTGTATATTTTGCTAACTATTTCATTGCATAGACTTTGGCACATGCCTCCCCGACTAATTGTGTGGGAAAGTGTGGGGAGAGAAAAGAAAAGTGAAAGAACGCTTTCTTGGAACTTTAATCAGGAGCACGTCCAAAGTTGAAACAAAATGCGTAAGACACTCCGGTGCAAAGCCTTCTGCAGAAACAGTTCAAACGATAGTGTCACCAGCTCCTCAATTTAGAGGAGTGAATCTGCTGCAAGAATCACACAAAAGAGCCCAAAGTAGCCAGCACATGTTAATGGCTGCCTGGGAAAAACTCACACATGTTTTTGTCCTGGGTCTGGACAGATAGAAGGTTCTTTTCTACATACTCTGTGCCCACATAGCCAATAATGGAAACATTTTCTGGAAGGAGATTATGGCACCTGTTTCTTTGCAACCCTTCCCATATGTCACCTATGGTCAGAGAATATTAGCAGGGTTGCTGTGGTTGTATCACAGATCTTTGCCTGTTCATGAGTCATGTCTAGTAACATCACCACTTCTGCTCGTTTGTCCCATGATTTCTCAGAATGATCCTGATGATTTTGTTCACCAAATTTTTCGCTCTATAAGACGCACCAGACCACAAGACGCACCTAGTTTTTGGAGGAGGAAAACAAGAAAAAAAATATTCTGACTCTCAGAAGCTAGAACAGCAAGAGGGATCACTGAGCAGTGAAAGCAGCAATCCTTCTAGCTTTTCTGGCTTCTGTGATCGCTGCGCAGCCTGCATTCGCTCCATAAGATGCAGAAACATTTCCCCTTACTTTTTAGGAGGGGAAAAGTGAGTCTTATAGAGCAAAAAAATACGGTATTTGTGGTTACATTTTTATACCATGCTTCATCCAAAGAGTTCAAGGTGGTATACATGTGTCAGGGAACTGCCATCGGAGCTAGAGGCGGAGGGAAGGCTCCAGAGGGATGCCGGAGAGGGTCCCAGTAGGGAGAGAGGCAGCCCATCTGCTGGGG
The DNA here is from genome assembly GCF_964234715.1 of Podarcis melisellensis. Taxonomy (NCBI): domain Eukaryota; kingdom Metazoa; phylum Chordata; class Lepidosauria; order Squamata; family Lacertidae; genus Podarcis; species Podarcis melisellensis. The sequence goes on along the minus strand of NC_138528.1, from coordinate 24,713,167 downwards.
AAGGAAATCAGCGTAACACCAGTGGAGAAGGGGGGCAGATGGGGGAATCGGAGAGGAGGCTCCAGGACTCTTCACCAGAGATCAGCGGGGAGAGCACGGGTCCTCTGCTGCCCACACCCTCCCTGCGCAGAAGACTTCCGCGCAGGGAGAGTAGGAGGAGACTTGGCGTCAAAGAACTTCTTTGCTGGAAGAAGTTCAAGAAACACCCACTGACGGATTCTGCCAGCGACTGAGACAGCCACGAAGTGAAGGGCTGTCCAGACAGAAAGGGTTCAACCAGGTAACCTAGCCAGGAGTGGCGGCAACTTACGCACGAGCAACCCCTAGAACCATTACAACATAGTTCTCCTGCCCCTATTCACTTAACCTTCAGAACAACCCTGTGAGGTAGGTTAGGTAGCCGCAGTCATATAGCATGGGTTGGCAGATCCCAGGGCTGTGGGGGGGGGGGAGTAGAAAAGACAGGAAAACAGAGCATGCATGTGCATTTGATTGCCTAACAGTGTCCGCATCATCTAGGAGATCGCAGCCGCAGAGATAAGAAGAGTTGTTCTGTTGTCTGGAGAGGTCACTTCCTGGTTCACATGGAGAAGTCATTTTCAGTGGAGCCCAGTGACAGAAGTGTGCAACTGTATTGAGGCAGCACTGGGTACTGAAATTTTGCGCCGCTAACAATTTTGAGCCCAGGGCAACTGCTGCTGTGCTCCCTCCACGCCATGCCACTGCACTGCCAAAAGTCACCCAGCGAGCTTCTTGCTTGAGCAGGGACCTGAACCCTGGTCTCCCAGGTCCCTGTCCAGCACTCTAACCACTGAACCATAGTGCTTCTTTCATTGTGTTGTATTGTCCTTGCAGTGTAGCAGACCTTTCCCCCAAACCTTCACTTTTTGAGGGTGCGGAATGATTGTGCGAATAAATATTGTGATTGTGGTGGTATCTACCTGTGCACCCTTCTCCTTATCAGCACATTTCCCCTGCCAGTGGCAACCCAACCCAAAGCAGAGTTAATAAAGCACAAATGGTTGTGTCCCCCAAAATAGTAAAAGGAGAGAGGGGAACCTTAACAGAAGATGTCCAGGTTTGCATGTGGGGATTTTTGAATGCAAAGCACATGGTCTCCCAATGAGGTGCTGTCCTCTCATTTTGGCTTAACTGCTTGGTTGAAAAGCAGTCCGCCTATATTGTAGCCACACAAACGTAACTTTTAATTGCTTGCTGTTTTTAGAAAAGCATCAAAGAAGAGTGTTCCAGGCCTCCTGCAAACCCAACATCTGTTGCAGTGGATTCCACACACCCCTCCAATAATCCCATTTCTCTAATTGATCAGTTCTAGTGCATTTATTAGAAGCATATCTTGGATTTGCAGGGATTTTATTTTAGTACAAAAGAGATGGAAGCTGGACAGCTTTCTAACAATCTTTCACCACCTAACATAAGTGTCAAAAATGTGCTGTCTTCGAGTTGTTTTCTAGGGTTTACAATCACAGATGAAGGCTCCCTTGCCTTCTTTCTTTCTTTTTTTCCTTTTTAACACACACACACACACACACACACACACACACACACACACACGTCTGCAATCTAGATGCATATGCCAAGAGTGTGAGGTTTTCCGGTATTTGATGAGGCCACTACATGAAAGCTGCCTTTCTTCAAATCAAATCAATTTCCCCCAAAAGATCTCTTTTATATTTTGAGATAGAAAAACAAATGGAAGTTTTGTTTTCTCGGTCCTTTCTACCCTCTCGTCTTGCCTGCCTCTTCTTTCCATTTGGCGAGATACATAGAATAATATTGTAATCCCTCCTGGCAAGAGAACAGAAACATGTTTTCCATTACAGTTTATTACATTTTTCCCTGTTTCTTTTTTATTTATTGTTTTTATCAAGATATTCAAATGCCCCTGGGATCCCAGGCCTGTGTTAAACTTGTAGACAAGACATAGTGTGTGTCTGCTTTCTCTTGCAACACAGAGCTCTGGGCTTTGGGACCAAGTACTCGCCCCCCAGAGCATCATTAAAATTCAAAGTGTGTGTGTGTGTGTGTTTTAAAGTACAGTGGTACCTCGGGTTAAGTACTTACGTAATTCATTCCAGAGGTCTGTTCTTAACCTGAAAATGTTCTTAACCTGAAGCACCACTTTAGCTAATGGGGCCTCCTGCTGCCGTTGCACCGCCAGAGCACGATTTCTCTTCTCATCCTGAAGCAAAGTTCTTAACCTGAAGCACTATTTCTGGGTTAGCGGAGTGTGTAACCTGAAGCGTATGTAACCCGAGGTACCACTGTACATGATGTGCCCATTAGAAATCTCAGATTCCTATTCTTATTTCCATGCTCTATGTATATATATTTAGCCGTTTTGGTTAGGTGGGTTAGGCAAATCTATAGAGGACAGGTCTCTCACTGGCTGGTGGTGGTTCTGCTGGCTAGAAGGAATCTCCATATTGAATGTTCTTCCATACAAAATGAATATCAGAATAGAGCTCATAATGTGGCTGCCCCTGTTCTTTGGAACAGCATTCCCATCAAGATATCACAGCTGCCTGCTATCAGCACTTTCTGGAAACAACTGAATATATTTCTGTTCCCAAAAAACTTTCCCAGCTGGATGAATGGGTCTTTTCCATGGGTACGAACTCTGTATTATTTTTAAAATTTACCTGCTATTTCTTTCTGTGTTGTTTTTGGCCACTTTTATATGTTTCTGTTGAATTTTTTTACATCATCTTAAGACATTTGAAAGCAAGGTGATGATAATAATGATGATGATAGTAATAATAATATCCAAACCCTACTGGGTTGTGGTCCATTTCTGGCCCCAGTTCAAAGTCCTGCCTTTAACCATTAAAGCCCTTAATTGTGGTTCACTTTATCTGATTTTTTTCACTATTTTACCTCTATAGTAACTTAACTGTGAACTGCTTAGAAACAATAGTGGTATATGAGTATGTTGCTGGCTCAGACCAGGGACTCAACTAGATGGGTAAAGAAAAAGTGTTTTATATGCATTGTACAGTGGTACCTCGGGTTACAGATGCTTCAGGTTACAGACCCTTCAGGTTACAGACTCCGCTAACCCAGTAATAGTACCTCGGGTTAAGAACTTTGTTTCAGGATAAGAACAGAAATCGTGCAGCGGCGGCGCGGTAGCAGCGGGAGGCCCCATTAGCTAAAGTGGTGCTTCAAGTTAAGAAAAGTTTCAGGTTAAGAACAGACCTCCGGTATTTCTATCATCATAGCCTTGGAAAGTTGCTACATGAATGCAGCCTTAGATGGTTCTTAACAAATTCATAAAGCAGAATGCTAACAATAGCTGCTACTGCAAGCACCATGCTTCCAAATATCCACTGTTGAAGTTTGACTCGATGGCTCTAGTGGTCCCTTCCAACTCTACAGTTCTAAGATTCTAGGACTCGTGGCCTCATGTGGCCCAGTATACCTGAAGGAGCTTCTCCCCCCCCCCCATCGTTCGGCCCAGACACTGAGGTCCAGCGCCAAGGGCCTTCTGGCGGATCCATCACTGCGAGAAGTGAGGTTACAAGGGAAGCAGGCAGAGGGCCTTCTCAGTAGTGGCGCCTGCCCTGTGGAACGCCCTCCCACCAGATGTCAAGGAAATAAACAACTATCTGAGTTTTAGAAGACATCTGAAGGCAGCCCTGTTTAGGGAAGTTTTTAATGTTTGATGTTTTATTGTGTTTTTAATATTCTGTTGGGAGCCATCCAGAGTGGCTGGGGAAACCCAGCTGGAGGGGTGTGGTATAAATAAATTGTTGTTGTTGTTGTTATCACGTCCTGTGTGTGTGCTTTTCAGAGGCACCTGGTCGGCCCCTGTGCAGAAAAGGACGCTGGACTTAACAGGCCTTTTCTGCAATCCAGCCAGGGTGTTCCTATATTCTTAGAACACATTTTATTTCAGGAGTAAAAATGTATTCCAAACTTAGATTCTCAATGTAGTTCTTAAAGAGATGGATGGAGTGGCAGTGCTGACCTACTTCCTACCCCAATGGCATTTCTGGTGACATCACTTCCTTGCAATCTCTGCTGACTTGCTAATGCTTCTAGGGCAGCTCTGGACACAGAAGCAATAGCTGCTGACCCTCAAAACGAGACATCATCTCCTGGAGTTCCTCCAACTTCACGTCACAGGCTCCAGATGTGTGCAGCACATCAGTTTAGTCAGCATGAGAATGACCTAGCCAGGCATGCTGCCTCATGGACCACGGAAATCCCAACATAGCTTTCAAGAATGTTAATGGAATAACTGTATATTTACCTAGAGAACATTTCCCCCCCAGTGCAGTCCTGTGCATTTAAGCCCTGCACATTTCAGGGGGGATTTACTGCCATGTAAGATGCAGAGGATTGTAGCCTTACACTGTAATTGTTTTATATTCCAATCTCTGATCAGCCAGCTGTAGCTTTGTTATCTCTCTCCCTACCCCCCAATTCCTTGATCCTTTTCTTTGGCAGTTCACTTGCTCATTTGTTTGTGTCTGTTTTCATTGTATTTATATGTAATTTATTTAGTACGTCTCATTAAACGGTGCGGCACCACAGCAGGAGAAGGGAGTCTTTGAAAATTAAATTATTAATGATGAGCTATGCAGTGTGTTTCTCTCCCCACCCCCACCCCCTTCGTTCCACTGATTACAGTCACTTTAAAAGATGAAATAATCCCTCGCTTTTTTCTTTTTTTGCTTTGCCTTCTTTTTAATGAAGAGAAGCAAAGTGATGCCGAGTTTCTGGGGCATTTCACTACTGCATTTCAACCAACCATTTTAGGACTCCGAAAATTTAATGAGCAATTCATTATAAAATCTCACTCTGTCTACAGCAGCGGCACTGAGCAGACCTATGGCTTGTGCACAGCCATTCAGAAAGACGGGCATGAATAGTCGCTTCCATTATCTTCTGCATTGTGTGCAGATAGTCAATTCTTTTTTATTTTTAAAAGAAGAATCTGCATGCTGTGATTCTTCCCCTTGTTCCTGCCCCCCACCCCCGCCGGCACACAAAAATAAGCTTTATTGTTCTAATTTTTAAACCCACCAAGGTCAGTTGGTGTCACCTCTGGCTCCCATGTTCTGTGATTTAACTCGGTCTTTTTCTATTCTAACGTCTTCCCTCACCACCATATTGAAAACAAGCAAACATCTGAAACAAATTAGGCATGTGTATTTACCTGACATTGCTTAAGAGCAGAGACAGGCAACCAAATATTTAAATTTCTATTGGATAAGCAGAATGCTTCACTGCAAAGAATTGAAAAGCTATGTAATCACAGGGTAGGTGGTGTAATTGAACCAAAATGCAGCATTTTGTAGTGACTGCTGAGCAGAGCAGAAGGCAGCTTCTCCTGAAAAGGAATCAGGGCCCTGTGAGTGGACCCCCACTACACAGGCCCTATTTCCTCCTCCCCACCCTGCCCAAGGATTTGATGGTTTTGTCAATACTAGCTGATAGTTGGCTCTTAATGAGATGTGTGTCTTGCTGGTGCTGTTCTGATAGGGGTGGGGAAAGAGATGGAGGATGCTAATGGACCTACGTTGAGGCATAGTCTCCCTTCCCTGACATGTGGGGGCACCTTATCCTTGCAGCCCCAGGAACAGGAGAAGAGTTTCCTAGTGGATATTTGCATCCAGAGTCCTAAGCTATAAGAGTTTTGAGAATACAAACATTATTCATCTTCCCTTATTTTGCTATTGGTGCTTCCCTAAATGGAAGGATGACCTTCTGGGAACCAGCAGAATTCCATGCTGCGATGGGTTGACTTTTTTTTCTTTCGCCAGTGTCCCCTTCCTCCAATAGCCCCTCTCATGCCGCTCTAGAAGGTCCCCACCCCGCTGGAGCAGATTTTCAAGGAGCTACAAGCGAAGATAGGAATACCACCAAAAGTTACCTTCTCCATTTTCTGCAAGCAGAAGCTTAGGGGCAGAGTGAAGTAACTAGTTGTGTTGGCATAAGCATGCATTAACAAGTCCCACTAGTGGAACTGACTTTCCCTGCTCTCCTACCCCAGTGCATCCCCTTCACAAATAAGCTCTGAGGGTAGTTGGGAGAACTCTCGAAATTTCACACAGAGGGAGGAGAGAGATTGTTCCATCTGGCAAGCAGAAATGCATCACCTTAGTTACACGGGTGGCTCTGTGGTCTAAACCACTAAACCTCTTGGGCTTGCCGATCAGAAGGTTGGCAGTTTGAATCCCCGCGACAGGGTGAGCTCCTGTTGCTCGGTCCCAGCTCCTGCCAACCTAGTTCGAAAGCACACCAAAACTGCAAGTAGATAAATAGGTACTCCTCCAGCAGGAAGGTAAACAGCGTTTCTGTGCGCTTCTCTGGTTTCGGTGTTCCATTGCACCAGAAGTGGTTTAGTCATGCTGGCCACATAACCCGGAAGCTGTCTGTGGACAAACGCTGGCTCCCTCAGCCAGTAAAGCAAGATGAGCGCCACAACCCCAAAGTCATCTGCGACTGGACTTAACTGTCAGGGGTCCTTTACCTTTATGTTTTAGTGACGTGAAATTTTACTTGGTTCCATCATGAGCACCAAGCACTTGTTACCAAAGCCCTCACACCTGTGTTGTTTTAAAGTCAAGGGTAGAGAACCTGTGGCTCTCCAAAAGCTGTTGCGACTACATGAAGGCTAGGTTGATGGGTGATGGAATCCACTGATATTTGGAGGACCGCAAATTCCCCATTCCTGTTGTAAGTGACATAGACCCATTGCTGTGTGTATTGTCATGTATGAAGTGTATAGTTACTTCTTTTAGGAACATAGGAAGTCAGATGATTGGTCCATCTAGCTTAATATTGTCTGCACTGACCTGCAGAGTATCGCAGAGATTTCAGGCAGAATTCTCTCCCAGTCCTACTTGGAGATGCTGGATATTGAACCTGAGACCATTTGTATGCAAAATTAGGACTTGAACTTATATATTGCCTGGTGGTAGGCTTTGCTTGGTGGCAGAGTTAGTCTCAATCCTATCCTCTGTGCTTGAAGATAGAGAACATCAGGGGCTATCCAGTGAATCTGAAAAGAGTCTTCTTAGTTTTTTAATCTCCTCATCATTATTGGCAGGTAAACAATCATACCACCTTCAAAATCCCCAAGGAATCATGGGATCCTAATTAACTTTCACTCCTCCTTCCCCACCAATTCCCAACACCACCCTGTTTTCGTCTCTTTGCACTCTGCATCCCATGTACAAACAGGAGAATGCATGGAGTGAGAAATTAATTACATAAGGGCACTTTGAAAAGCTAAGATTTACTCTGAAAGTTTAGGGGGCGGGCAAATAATAACTTTGCAAAAGCTTTTGTGTGGTCCCTGGCATTAAACATACACACACATACTGACACACACACTTCCAAACAAAATCTGGAGCAAATTATTTTTGATATAAACAGTAGGATCTGAGGGTTGCCTGACATCATCTGCCGAATTATAAATTAATATGGGGAATGGGCAAAGCTGTCAGACAGCAGAGGCAAGAATGGAAAATGAGTGGAGTAAAAATAGATCTGTGTCTAATGCAAAACTCAAGTTCTTTAAGCTATTTTGAACAGCACTCTTTGTCCTCCAAGTTCTAAAGTTTTGGAATTAATATATGAGGCTCGTCTGCCTTTGCTGTAATGTTTTCTTCTAATGTTGACTCTGCAAAGGTCTCTTTAAAATTAGCTGCCTCCTGAAGGATGCAGTATGCTTGTCAGTGTAAATTGATATGTTCACCGTCCTCTCTCTCTTCCCTCTCTACACCCAGCCGAATTCTTCCAGGGATCAAGAGTCAAATATTATTGATGAGAATAATAATTCAAATTGTTAAACCCATGGCTGAAATACACCAGGGATGAGGACCTGATGTGGCCCTCCACACTTGTGCATCTGGCCCTCAGGACACTCCCCACAGCACACAATCCTCCCCCAGGTCATATCTCTCTCCAGCCCCAGGGGCGTAGCTAGCTGCTCTGGCACCCGGAGCAGCGGGCATGGGGCAAGTCGGCCACGGGGGTGCTGCACAGGGCGGCATCTTAGCAAGCTGCTCCCAGAGTCCGCCTGGCAGATGTAAGCCCCACACTGCCGTTTCGGGCAGCGTGGGGCCCTGAGCCACCACATCTTTCGCAGGAGAGATGCCTGGCTCAGGCGTGCTGCAGGCCAAGCCTCGCGGTAAGTGCCACCCCCGCGGTGTGCCATTTTGTCACTCCCTCAGGGTTGACACCCAGGGCGGACCGCATCCTCAAACCCCGCTTCCTACATCCCTGTGCAGCCCTACTTCACATAATCCGTGAGGGATTTTGCATGGCTGGAATGTTCCCTTGAACATCTTGCTTACTGAGTGGAAGATAGGGGTATGAATGCAAGTGTGTGTAGAAACTTGGCCACTGTGCAAATGTAAAATTCACATTTGTTCCTTCAAAGAAATCCCTATCTACTTTATCCACATCATGCATAATTTTGTAAATGTCTGTCACGTTGCCTCTTACTCACCTTTTCTCTAAGCTAACATGCCCCCAAATGTTGTTTATATGGAGTTTCTCCATTGCCCTTTTCTGAACCCTTTTTGATGTGAGGCAACTGGAACGGTACAATGTGTTCCAAGTGTCTAGACTGGGTGCTCAGCTGTATTTGGTTGTATTTTATAGGCTGTTAATCCATTTGATTTATCTGCCTCATTTTATTGTATGATTGCACTCATTAATGTTTGTTATGGCTTAAAATTGTTTACATTTCACCCTGCCATATGGATTGCTTGCGATGAAGGGCATTTTAGAAATATTTTAAGCCAGAGAATAAACTGAATTTTTAGCTCAGTGGCAGTATCTCCCAAAAACGTGAAATTAATTTTAACTGATTTGCAGCCAGTGGGTTGTGTGCCTCATATTACAGTGAATAGAAACACTCCTCTGGTGTCCTAGTGGGGTGGGGGCAGGCAGAGAGGCTTGTTTGGCTGCCATTGGGTGAGCTGCTCTGATGTCACAGAATGTGAAGCAACTGAAAGCTAAAGTGGAGAGCATATTAGAACTAGAATTGGAAAGGGAAATAAGCAACTTTGCTTAACTAAACTGCATTTGTTGCTGCAGACTTGTATATTTAACCTTCTTGGTCAAAAATGGTCGAGCGGTTTGGATGAAAGCCACTGGGCACAAGCAAGCAGATGGCACTTCCTGGTTGATCAGCTGAACAGACATCTGTGCCAGAGGACAACCTGTCCCTATAGCTCTAGCCCAAACAGTTGTGCAGTGGTCCCTGGACATTCCTCTTGTTGCACCAGCATTCTTTCCTTTCCTCTCAGTGTTATTTGGGATGGAGAATTAGTAGGAAGGACTGCAAAGCCAGCATGCTCCGAGCTGTTTATTGTCGCTGCAATTGAAAACAGTAGCACAGCTCTGCTTTGTTGTTACTCGGAAAATAACTGGGGTTTATGCCCAGTGGAGCATGGCGGTATGTTTTTGCATCATTGACCAAGTATAGAATTTACGCTCAAGGAGCTACAACTAATCCATAGGATTAAACTGCCTTGGTTATAATTTGCGGTCAGATCCTCAGCTATTTTGTACTTGATTACACAGGCAGCTTTATTATGAAGCAGAGACAGTATAGTGGCACCTGGGGAAGGGAGATTTTTTGCATTGGATAAAAGTTCAGTGTAGAAGCTTTTGCAGTTGTAATAGTTTGGTTGCTCTTGATGCCTGCTTCTCATGTGAGGACAGGTCTGTCAGCAACCAGGAAGGGCACGGCTACAGCAACAGGGACAAATGACCCTTGCCGTTAAAGATAAATATATTACTTTTGGTTTCTCTCAGTTTCTCATTTTTTCCAGTTTTAAGTTCAGTTTGGACTATGGTATTCTATTTATTGTGGTTTTGCTGTCATGTTTACTAAATGTAATCTAGGAATGACTTAATTGTTGGGAGTGCTTTTCTGTTTATTGATCATTTGCTGATTTTAAGAGTTGATATATGCAATATATTTCAAAATGGATTGGTGACTATTACTTTAATAGTTTTAAATTGTTGGCTTTTCCAGCCATTTCTTAATTATGGCTTAAGATGGGACATGGGTATTTTGTCGTTTCTGTGGCTTGTAAATTGTTTTGTGTTTAGCAACACAGGAAGGCAATATTCAAATAAAAAGAAGAAATGAAAAAATTAAACATACTGTAGCCTTATTAGAGTTCACCGATTGGGTCTGCGTTGCTCCGGGACAGGAGGAAGGAAGTCAAAATGACACTGAGGTTGTTGCAAAGAAAGAGTTTATTCTGCTCTCCGGATAGCAGAAGGCACTTGCGTGGTGAGTCCACAGCAAGTACAAAGAAATGACAGGTTTCATGCAGTTTATATATCCTCCAGGTACCCTCTCACTCCTCCCCTAGGAGCCCAACCACGTCGGCGTACGTACACAGGTTGACATCACATATGTTCCTGCTCTGGTACTCTCAACCATAAAGGGATCTTCCTTCCTGTACTTCTGACCATAAAAGGATATTCCTGTTCCTACTCCTATCTTGGAGCAAGAGGTCACTACTTCTGAGAACATGCTCTGGCGTTAGTCCCAGACTTGGGTCTCTGCATCATTTGTGTTCAGAACATAAGATATGTCTGTGTCTGTTCTACTGGTAGAGTCAAGGCCAGTCTTGCCGTCAAACTGATAAGGGAGAGAGCTGTGTTCTTGTTTTGCATTTGCTCAACGGCTAAAGTTTATGCATTTTAGCTAAGGAGAAATGGGGATTTTGGTGCAGTTTAAAAACTGCCTGCACAGTCAGTTTTGGGGTTTGGGAAACCCATTCCTTCAATACTTGTTTAAGCATGATTCTTGGCTTCACTCTGAAAGTGAAAGGCTAAAACATCCATATGACATTTGGGGGAGTGGGGTAGCAGGACATATGTACACATAAAGTTTGTACTGGTTTAATAATCTCTCTTTGTCAATTGCATGAAGAAGAAATCACGTGAAACTGGGAACAGGCCCAGACCCACCCCCAGATATCCATGAATAAACTGTGTGCATCAGGAAAGCCTATGCATTCCCAGAGTTCCATGTTAAGCCCCTCTGGGAGATATAGCTCTCTGTGGGGATTAGGGGTCTCCTAACAACTCCCAGCACTCTACAGTTCCCAAAACTACAGTTCCAAAAATTCTTTTGGGGGATGTTAGGGCTGTTTAAAGTGGTATGATGATGCTTTAGATGTATGTACAGTAGCACCTTGTGTTACAGACGCTTCAGGTAACAGACTCCGCTAACCCAGAAATAGTACCTTGGTTTAAGAGCTTTACCTCAGGATGAGAATAAAAATCACATGCTGGCGGCATGGCAGCAGCGGGAGGCCCCATTCGCTAAAGTGGTACCTCAGGTTAAGAACAGTTTCAGGTTAAGAACGGACCTCCAGAACGAATTAAGTTCTTAATCCATGGTACCACTGTATGGTGCAGTTGGGACAAAATACTGCTGTGCTTCTCTTTATATCTGCTTTCTACGTGCATTTGTTTAAGTCTTAACTGTCTTAACTGTTCTGGACAAACTGAAAGCTTGCAGCACTTTGATGACTTTTCATTGCTCCTAATAAAGATATTACACAGCTTTGTGGACATCAGGTGGGTTTGTTTTTTGTTTTACTTCTGGACCAACATGGCTACTTTTATTGTGTGTTTTTTAAGACAGCAGTATTCAAGCAAATTTAGAAGAGTCAGCTTTTTTAAAAAAGAGTTACATTTAAAATCCCCAAATGGCGTACAAAGCAGTAAAATCTCATCCAATACATGCTAAAACAGCATAAAAAACCATAAACTACAGCTTCTCACATGCTGTAACCCAAGAAAAGTTAGAAAGGCATGATAGTGTTGGCTCACATTTTGAAGAAGAAACATAAAGTCTTCAGGAAAGGGTGTGGGAAGTGTAGGGATGAAAAATTCATAGAAGGAAACTCAAAACCTATGAAAGTGGATTCAGCTGAGGTGCAAATAAACGACACATCGGTGCCAAATGGAAATAAAGTATTGAAATTGGAATCCTGTGCAACAAAAGGAAGGTTAAAATAAGCTGCAAAAACAGAGTTAATTGTTGAGGATGCTGGTATCAAAATTCATGCTTCCAAGTACTGAGGAAATAGAAGCAGCAAGAGAAAGAATGAATCTGACATCTAAAGATAGGGCACAGACAGCAGGTAATAGGCAACATTTTCCTGGGTAAGATAATCAGTGTCTCCCAAGACTGGACCTTAAATAAATTGTAGTTACTAACTCAATATGGGGGAATAATGATTTAGAGATAGCGGCTGGAAAAGCAAAATGGCAATGCCTCAGAATCTTTGGCTAGGAAATATAAAGGAGAATGATGGACAATAAAAAGGCAATTATGTGCCATTTGAGCATCCTTTCAATAATCATCACTGTGCCTCAGAAATGCGGACTGGCAGAGTCAGGAATGATGGATGGGGTAATTGACTGCTTCCTGAACTAAGGTGTCAGATGCCCTCTGGAGAGTGACCATTCTTTCGATCTCCCAGGGACCAGATTGATCTGCACAAATTAGAAATAGATAAGCCATCGAGGTCCCCCATGAAAATACGACTGACAAATGTGACACACTCTGCAAATGGAAAAACTAAACAATGCTACAGCTGATCCAGAACTCTCAAAGCAGATGGGAGTTTTAGTTTTGATGGGTGATACAGGAAAGAGTGATTTTGAGGGTGTTGATTTCACAGACAAAATATTAAAATAGTGTCCCACGAATGCTGCTCTAGTCAGACTGCCCCCTCTCACCCAGTCATTATCTGTCTTGTGGGAAGGATAAAGAGAGTGAGAGAAGCAGGCAAAGAAAACATCAGGGGCATACTGTCCCCTCAACACCCTCTCACCTGCCTGCCCCCAGGGCCAACTTTACATTTGATATCATTTATGTATTTAGTTTAGTTGTTTAGTCATGTCTGATTCTTCGTGACCCCATGGACCAGAGCACGCCAGGCACTCCTGTCTTCCACTGCGTCCCGCAGTTTGGTCAAACTCATGCTGGTAGCTTCGCGAATACCACCCAAACATCTCATCCTCTGTCGTCCCCTTCTCCTTGTGCCCTCCATCTTTCCCAACATCAGGGTCTTTTCCAGGGAGTCTTCTCTTCTCATGAGGTGGCCAAAGTATTGGAGCCTCAGCTTCACAATCTGTCCTTCCAGTGAGCACTTGGGGCTGATTTCTTTAAGAATGGATAGGTTTGATCTTCTTGCACTAAAAGACTAAACAACAACAATGTATTTAGTATGGTGGTATATCAATGAAACAATTAAATAGATGCAGAAAATGTGTTTTCCCAGATCACCACCTGCCTAATCTCTGGAGATGGGTGCACCTGGAAAAGAATACTGGATGGTGACTTTGATAGATGAGCAGATTATCAATGGTTAGTAGTCATATACCTCCAGGGCGACATTCTTCTTAATACTAGTAATTGAGACGCAACAGTGGAAGAACCTTGTGTCCTGCTAGTGAGCTTCCCATTGGCCACTGTTGGGAACAGAATGTTGGACTAGTTACGCCCTTGCTCCAATCTAGCAAGGTTATTCTTATATTCTCACTTTCACTTGGCAGAATATGGTCTATAGGATTGGGGAAGCTGTAACCTCTGGATGTTGTTTGACTCCAGATTCCATCAACCTCTACAAGCATGGTCAATCATCAAGAAGGATGGGAGATGCAATCCAACAACATACAGAGGGCCACTTGTTTTCAGTCCATGGTCTGAAGGATATACAGGCCCCAAACAGTATAGGGCTTTAAATCAGGTGTAGGGAAACTGTGCATCACCAGGTGTTGCTGACCTACAACTCCCATAAGCCCCAACAAGCATGATGGCTGTAGTTCAGGAAGATCTGAAGTGCTAACGGTTCTCTGTACTTGTTAAAGTCAATACTTTGAATTCTGCACAGAAATAAGACAGTTCACCAGTGAAGTTATTTTGTGTTGTGTGTTCCAGCTGACCAGTTCCCATCAGTAATCTAGCTGTCATATGCTTGAGACACCAACTACTTACATAAGCCACACTTGAGCCCTTTCTTTTCAGAATTGCTTTTCAAACTGTTAGCACTCAATTTCATAGACAGTGACGACTTCAGCTGTACTGTTGGAATCTGGCACGCTCCTCCTCTTCCTCCGTTTGAAAGAATGTGGATAGAAAATCTTTGGGGTCAATGGGGGTCCCATGTATTACTTGCTTTCATTTATTTTTATTCTGTTACATTTGTATTCTACCTTTCCTCCAAGAAGATCAAGGTAGCATAAGTATCTGTCCTATTTTGTCTCCACAACAACCCTACAGGGCAACCCTGCAGATTGAGAGACAGTAACTGACCCATGGTTACTCAGAGAAGTCTATAACAGCTGAACAACATCTAAGGGCTTATCCACAGTTATTTTTTGCCCTGTTCTTTCCAGGCACTGGTTTGTGCTTTAACGCTCCATGCCCAAGCATGGTGTGTGTATATATATATATATATATATATATATATATATATATATATTCGTGGTTCTGTTTCTTTATCTATTAAGACTGCTTATTCTAATTTCCCCTTATATTCCTATTTCTTCCTCCCCCTATATCTTTAATACTTTATACTGCTGAATTTGCATTAACCCTGCTGACATTTTAACCTGATTAACATGATTCTTCAGATATTCTACAGACATTTTCCACTCCTCCTTAAATACTCCTTGGTGGTTTTTTCTGGGGGGTGGGGTTGTACCAGAGCTTTCCCCATGAAAACCTGTACTTTAGCACTCAATCAAAGTGAAAGACAATTTGGGTTTTCTGGATTACTTTCCTCTGATTCAGCTTTAAACAGCAAGTTTTCATGGAGAAAGCACTAGAGAGAAAAATGGGGGGGGGGGCACTCAGACATGGACCATGCCTGGAAAGAGAGGGGGAAAGGCAAATGTGGATAAGCCCTAATTGTCCAATTGCACCAGTAGTACATCTTCAGAAAGCATCGTTTTACAAGTTCAAGTCCCGCTCCCCCTCTTTATTTCTTAATTTGGGGTCATTTTGGGGAATTATAGCAAATTAAGAACAAAAACCCAAGGAAAATGATGTGATGTATACAAAGAATGCACAGTACACTGTACTTGTATTGCAGAGAGATGCTAAAATGGATTTTAAAAATGCTGGAAATACTAAGATACATTTGGAAATGAACCTTGTCAAGATGATGTAAACACATGATGATTTTATTATGTTTCTCCTGTGTGTGGTCAAGTGAAAACATTGCATGAGCACGAACCTGCAGGAAATGCTGTTACTCAACCTAGGAGAGTGTAGTCCTATCCAATTCATTCTGGCTGATCTCCCCTCTATTCTCCACAGCTGGAGGTTTGCTCAAAGGAACAAGAAAAGGAGGACAGCAAAAGAACTTGGAGGAAGTACCTTTTGCAATAGAAATTGTTTCTACTGTTGCTTTTATATGAACGAATGTAAATTCATGTGCTTAATATGCATAATAACCAAGAATTGTGCACAAACACCAGGCCTTGTTAGGGAGGGTTGTTTGGCTCGTAATTTGCTGCTTTGCCTTTTCAAAGAAAGCAGGGAAACAGTCAAGGGCTGCAACTTAAATATTTGAGAATCTGAGTAGTTTGCACTGCACACATTTCCCCCATTCAATCTGAGTTTAGGTCTCAGCCTTGCTCTCATGTGGATCATTTTTATTTCCGGTTCTTGGTCAAGCATGCACCTTTTGGCTGTAGGAGGTGGGGCTCCCCAGAGCAATGATCATATCATGCCCACTTGCCTGCCTACCTGTTCATAAGATGTGCCTCCTGCTGTTGCACTGAGCACTGGACACATTTTCTTTTTTGCTGTGAAAAGGGGGATCTGCTCTATTTGTCAGTAGTGTGCATTTGCGTGTGGTAAACAGTGGTGTAGCGTGGGTTGCCAATGCCTGAGGCCACAAGGAGGGGTGGGTCAGAGGGAGGGAAATGGACAGAGTACACATGTGTATTCAACTGCCTAATGGCATCTACGTCACTCAGGAGATCACAGCTGCAGAGATAAGAAGAGTTGTTCTATTGTCTGGAGAGGTCACTTTCTGGTTTGCATGGAGAAGCCATTTTGAACAGCCCAGAGACAAAGGTCCACAGCTGTACTGAGGCAGCACCGAATGTTTAAATTTTGCTCTCCTAACAATTTTGCACCCGGGGCAACGATCCCTGTGTGCCCCCCCAACTATTTGACTGGCAAGAAAGGGGGAGGAAAGAAAATGACTAGACCAGAATGCCCAGTGAAACTCATTGCTAAATGCGGGTTTCCAATTTTCTTTCTCTGAGGTTTTTTAAAAATAGAAATGTTTATTTCCAGTGCAGAACACCGGAAAGTGGAAATAAGTTTTATGTTTTTACTGGATGTTATACATCTAAAACATACAATAATCAGGTTGGCTTATGATTGGTTGAAGTTTGGAGCTGTACTAATTTCCAGGAAGTGACAGGGTGCAAAACAACTCACAAAAAAGCCCTCGGCCCTTTATAGAACAAAGTTGTATCAGTCTGCACAAAGCAAGGGTATGAAACCACCAGCCCAAGGGCCAGTCTGGGCTTGCCAGGTTTGACCTACGAGACCGTTTTCCCCTCAACCATTCCCACCCAAACATCAGCTGACCTCACTGGTGAAAGCCCACCCTGAGCTGATCCCTTCAACCTCTCGAAAGAATCTGGAAAAGATTGGCTCTGCTGGTGCGTTTGCACTGCACCAACCTCTCCACCGCCTTTCGCCTCTCCCTCTGGTAAGCCATAGCAACCCACTGGCTGGAAGCTAACTCACCCAACAGACTGCTTCTGCAAAAGAATGCAGGGTTCTCATTTGGAGCCTGCATATTCTGTTACTGGATCAAGGTCTGTTTGTCTATTCTCGCATTCACCCAGTTCCTGGATGATTAATAAGACTTTCAGTTTCATGCACCAAGAGGATAGGGAGGGGTGTGGTAGAAAATAAAGTTTCAAAAGAATCCTCTGAGTTGATGGCTGTGCATTGCCAACAAAAACAAGGGAACATCAGAGCACTGAAGCACTAAAAAAGAAAAATCCTATCTGTCCAAGGACAACAATATATCAAGGGGAAATAATTCTCTTTGTCCTACCTTGGGGTTAAATGCTCACTGCTGCCTGGGTAAGCTTGCATTTCTTTTGTGCTGGGTATGTCTGTGAATGTTTTATGAATGTAATTGAGCTTAGGAATCAAGTTTCCGAGACAGACACAGTTTATTCTGAAGAATAAAGATACCAGCAGAAAGTTATTGATTTTGGAGGAATCTACGCCTTGTGAAAAATTAACCAGACATTCCTTCCAAATCAATACGATTATCCCTGCTGCTTCAGGACTCCTTAATCGGATCCAAAGAAGGTCCCCAGTGCATAGTCTGTATGTTATTGCCTTCGAAAGCAGCATTAGAGCCTCTCCTGCTTCTTCTATGAGAACACCTTCTGCAAACAGTAGTGTGCAAATAGCCAAATAGCCAAAGTAGACCCATACAAGTCAGTGGGAATGCTCTAGAGTAAGCAGCTGGGGGGGGGAATCTCCCCAGCCCAGCAAAGGCGATCCCCGTTTGCAGATGATGTAACTGTAGCTTGCAAAGCAATGCATCTGATGTGATAAAGATGGGTATCTGGAGCCAGATGCAAGGAAGTGTGGATAGATCTGGATTCTGTCCAGTGTCTCATGTTCATTTTTACTGTGGTGAAGCCAGCACAACAAGGTGCCTTTCCCCCTCTTTTTTTCAATGTGCCATCACATGATCAGATCTCCAGAGGTTTCATTTTTCAACTGCTTTCCTGGATGCAGAAAATCTCGCATCTTGCAATGGAGACACATATTCATAAGAAATGGTCACCACACAAAAACAACAGGTTGCACTGAGTTCATGAGATCTGTGATCATAAGAATCTGACCGGAGACAGACTGCTCTAGTAATACACACACACACATACACTACACTGAACCAAAGATTGCCCAGGGAGCAGGGAAGCTCCGATCTACAGAGCTTCACATTTGCTGGATCATTGTCAGTATCCTGCAATGTAGTTGAATGAATTCAGTTTTGCTTCCTCTGCTCCCCCCTCCCACCAAGCTAAGGACTATTACTTGTCTAAAATCAAGCATCTGCATCACATATTACTTTTTATAGGTCTACTGAGGTGCGGTTTTGTAGTGCACGTTCCAAAATCCGTTATGTGCAATCAGCAATAAATCAAATTGCCATGTCATTCACCCCTCCCCTGCTTAATTTAATGCCAGGATTACAGAGAGTGCAATAGTTTCTCATTGCTCCCAGGAAATGTGATAACAGCTAAGTATTATAAGTAAATTTCATGATTAACGGCCGTGCTTCTTTACTTGGTTGACAGAATAAGCACCCCTCTTCCCCAATAGGGAAGTTCACTACAGTGGTACCTTGGGTTACATACGCTTCTGCTTACATATGCTTCAGGTTACAGACTCTCCTAACCCAGAAATAGTGCTTCGGGTTAAGAACTTTGCTTTAGGATAAGAACAGAAATCGTGCTGTGGCAGTGCGGCGGCAGCAGGAGGCCCCATTAGCTAAAGTGGTGCTTCAGGTTAAGAACAGTTTCAGGTTAAGTACGGACCTCTGGAACAAATTACCGTATTTTTTGCTCTATAAGACTCACTTTTCCCCTCCTAAAAAGTAAGGGGAAATGTATGTGCATTTTATGGAGCGAATGCAGGCTGCACAGCTATCCCAGAAGCCAGAACAGCAAGAGGGATTGCTGCTTTCACTGCGCAGTGATCCCTCTTGCTGTTCTGGCTTCTGAGATTCAGAATATTTTTTTTCTTTTTTCTTCCTCCAAAAATTAGGTGCGTCTTGTGGTCTGGTGCGTCTTATAGAGTGAAAAATACGGTAAGTACTTAACCCAAGGTACCATTGTAGTTATAATTTGCACTCATTTTAGGGCGATCTCCTACTCAATTTCAACTCAGTTTGACGTATTTTGGGGTGAAACAACAAAACTAAAATGCTTATAAGTAAACTGGTCCTGTCTGGCTAGGAAGACAAATATGAACATTTAAAATCAGACCTAGGAAACCAGATCCATAAACATGGTCATCTTCTGATAGTTTAAGCAGAAATGTAGATATTTGGATAATAGGTGGAAATAGCTGACCAGCTAAATCTCTTCCATGTCAATTTAGTGAAGGATGCTGGTTGTAGTCCAACAGCTGGAGGACAACAGGTTCCATATATGATCCCCTTCATTATTCATAGCACTTGTCTCAGTAACTCTCAGTGAGACAGACCAGTATTCTTATATTACTGACCTTTAAAGCCCTAAATGGACTCGGCCCAGTATATCTGAAGGAGCGTCTCCACCCCCATCATTCGGCCCAGATGCTGAGGTCCAGCGCTGAGGGCCTTATGGTGGTTCCCTCATTGCAAGAAGCAAAGCTATAGGGAACTAGGTAGAGGGCCTTCTCAGTAGTGGCGCCCGCCCTGTGGAATTCCCTCCCATCAGATGTCAAGGAAATAAACAACTCTCTGACTTTTAGAAGACATCTGAAGGCAGCCCTGTTCAGGGAAGTTTTTAATGTTTGATCTTTCATTGTGTTTTTAGTATTCTGTTGGGAGCCACCCAGAATGGCTGGGGAAACCCAGCCGGATGGGTGGGGTATGAATAATATTTTTTTATGTTGTTAATGATGTTGATGATAATCCCCACAAGTACAGCGTTTCACTCAACAATTTATGAAAGAAATATTATTTATGTATTGTGGTCCCAGCATTTTTACATTATAATATAGTTATTTGTCCTATTAATAAATAGCTAATGATAGTTCAGTGGTAAGGCATCTGCCTTTCATTCAGAAGGTCCCAGGTTCAGTTCTTGGTGTCTCCAGATATGGCTTGAAAATGTTTCTGCAAGAAATTCTATACTGCCAAGCAGTGTAAACAATGCTGAGCTAGAGAGACCAATAGTCTAACTCACTATAAGGCAGCTTCCAATTGTCCCAATTTTAGTCCATATTTCCGCATCCTGATCCAACTAAATCAGAGGTCGGCAAACTTATCTGAGCGTGGGCCGGTCAACACTCCGTCCATCAGAGGATGTGCCAGATCATATGTGCACACATGCTCTTCCGGGTCAGAGGAGCACCGTGCGCATGCGCACACACTATTTCTGGCGCTCCTCCAACCCAGAAGTCCACCGGAAATATTGTGTGTGCATGCGCATGGGTGCTTCTCCATCCCGCACGCGTGCCCATACACTATTTCCGGTGCACATCTGGGTCAGAGGAGCACCCGTACACATTTGCACAGGTGCCATCAACCCAGAAGTTGGGCACTGCGCCACACCACACTGCCACCCACCGGTAAGAGTGGGGGGTGGGAGGGGTCGCCATGGGCCAGTTAGATAAGCCTCATGGGCCACTACCAGCCCATGGACCTTAGGTTGCCGTCCCCTGAACTAAATGATATCTACACCATAGGCTTATATGATTTCTGGGTCAAGAACCATGGGTATACATCAAAAAATGAATTCAAGTGCCAATGCAGTCTATATTCACATCTTGAGGAGCATCCCACTGACAGCAGTGCAAAAGAGGTATGTTTGGATTTACACCAATGGCTTATCTCCGACAAGTGGCTCAGGTGCTTGGCTCCATAGAACCAGCTTTGGGGACAGTTGCTGCAGCCCTTCTGCTCAAGCTATGGACCATCTGCTTGAACTGCTGGGTGTGAGTGGAACAAAATTGATGAGTCTCCTGTGGAACCAGGCTAGGGAGATGCATGCTTAATGGACAATCCTGTTCCACATTCATTTAAACTGCATGGGGGCAGGACTGTTGCACAGGTCTGTAGCTGCAATAGGGGTGGGATATGAGTATCTTCTACTAAGACAAGAGACTCTCTGGATGCAAGAGTGTGTGAACATCTATGGAGGTCCATCATCTCTTTATATTCTCCTGCATCCCTTAAACATGGGACTCTCTCCAGAACACATATATCTGGGGTTGGGTACCTGGAACCATCAGATGCTGTTGGACATCAACTTCCATCAGTCTGATCCAGGAGGAACAATATTCAGGGCCAATTGGTCTCATACTCCAAAACACCTGTAGTTTCACAGGTTCACCATTTCTGACATACACGGTGGTACATTCTTCTCTTCTGGAAAATCCATCGCCCCCAAATCCACCTTGTTTATGCACCTTTGGCTTAAATGTTCCATCCTCATCCCTCCTGCAAAAACTAACCAATCTTCCTCTGTTCATCTTCCCCTTTCTTCCTTTGCCTGTTGTTTTCCATCCATAAAGGTTTAGATTA
The DNA here is from genome assembly GCF_964234715.1 of Podarcis melisellensis. Lineage (NCBI taxonomy): Eukaryota > Metazoa > Chordata > Lepidosauria > Squamata > Lacertidae > Podarcis > Podarcis melisellensis. The sequence continues at coordinate 24,691,853 of NC_138528.1, read as the reverse complement.
TAAGATCCTTGGGGCAAGGCTTCTGCTACTAATTTATATAGTGTCATCAGTGTGCATAGTGCTTTGGAGTCTAAAGCACATGGACAGCACTATATAAATTAACAGCAGTAGTAGTGATAGAGGCAACAGCAGTACTAGTAGTTAATCTTCCACAACCTGCTTTATGCAATAAGTTAGTTTCAGAAATTCTTATGACTGCCCAGGCTTCACCTCTGCTTCATTTCCTGAATACTGGAGTTTCCACCTTGCAGCTGTGAACACCAGCTCTGAACATGTCTTCCACTGGCTGCTTCGATTTGATTTCTTTGTCTTATGGGTAGATCAAAGAGATCTATAGCATACATTTCAGAATCTCTGAGTTTAATTAAACCCTTAAAGCCCCTTTACAAACTTATGACTCAGACATTAAAGAATTTTTGATGACAAATAGCCAAAATCCTTCTTGCACTCTTTATGCAATGCATAACTGAATGATGATGTCCCAGGTTAGACATAAAATGAAGACAGCCCAAGGCTCTGAAAAACAGATGGATAAAACTCTAGAGTAAAAGGCATTTTATTTTTCAAGCCTCAGGAATCTTATTTTTTTCCCCTTGTTACAAATTATCTGTAGTATGAACTTCCTCGTTCTTGCCCTTTACTTTGTGTAATAAATAAATCCTATTTATGGATCTGCTTGTACTCTCAATGGCATAATGTGCATTATTTCAATGAGTCCAAGATTAGGTCTTAAATCACAGATTTCTCTGTGGCAGAAAAAAATGCAATGAACAGCTTTCTGGAGACAAAGGGAGGAGGGAGGATGAAATGCTGTTACATAAAAACATAATATATTCTCCTGGAACTAACAGGAAGCAACTATATGCTGGATTAGAGACTAGGGGGCACTTCCAGGCTGTCAGCATTTTGGGGGTAGAATTCAGTCACTCAATGGCCAATTCAGGTCGTGCAACTGAAGTTGATTCTGAGGTTTTACACAACAAACTTGCTTCTCTCCACCAACCCACCCTCATCTGACTTTTTGTGCTATGGGAAGTGATGGGAAAATGCCATGACAAGTGCGGATGAGGAAACCTCATATTCCTCCTTACAAATAAATCAGAACGAATGCTCAAGAAATAGCCAGTGTTGGCTAACTTCCTTGCAAGCTTTGTGCAAAGAAATCAGGATGAATGCTCAATAAACTGATCATCTGCAAGCAACCTAGAAGTCTGAGAGCAAAATCTAGTCATAGAAGGTCACCTTCTAAACCAAAAACCAAAAAGACCAAAACTGTTAGCCAGATTCTATCCATATTTTTTGAGAAGTAAATCTTACTGAACACAATCAGACTTACTCTGAAGTAATTGTCCTTAGAATCCCAGCCTTTGTTGCTATCTGTGAGGTATTGTGGTATTAGGGCTATTCTAGTCAACAATATTTTCACCAGGAACTGGTCACTAGAAAGGTGGCTTGATGGATACATTCTTAGTTTTGTTTATCTCTGCATGTTCCTCTGCAGAGAAGGAAATATGGGGAGAGAATTGTCACACTCATTGGTTGGCTCTAGTCTGCTAAGTTAGTCATGACTAATTTAGGACCAACTTGGGTATGTTGAGCCTGGATAAGAGGAGACTGAGAGGAGACATGATAGCCATCCTCAAATATCTAATGAGCTGTCACATGGAAGATGGAGCAAGCTTGTTTTCTTCTGTTCCAGAGATTAGGACCCAAACCAATAGATTCAAGCTGCAAGAAAGGAGAATTCAACTAAACATTAGGAAGGAAGTTCTGATGTTAAGAGCTAGTCAACAGTGGAACAGACTCCCTCGGAAGGTGGTGGACTCTCTTTCCTTGGAGGTTTTTAAACAGAGGTATGATTACCATCTGTCATGGATGCTTTAGTTGATATTGCAGGGGGTTGGACTTGATAGCCGTTGGGATCCCTTCCAATTCTACAATTCTACAATTCTATGATTCTATGACTAATTGCTGTCCTTGAATTCAGTGGGACTAAAGCATGACTAAGTTTGTCTGGCTCTGATAGTTTGTTAGTTGCATCCTGCGAATTCAGCATAACCAGAAAAATGGATGAGGTACGGAATAGTGGGTCACGTTGGCCAGGGTGGAAAATTGTTAGGCACTTTTCTTCTCTATGCCCACTCTAGGCTGGTAGCTGAAGACTACCAGGATAGAGCCCACAGGGCTTAAGATCCAGTAGATCTTAAGTTGGCATTGGTGTTGACCTTTAAAGCCCTAAATGGCCTCGGCCCAGTATACCTGAAGGAGCTTCTCCACCCCCATCATTCTACCTGGACACTGAGGTCCAGAGCTTAGGGCCTTCTGGCAGTTCGCTCATTGCAAGAAGCAAAGCTACAGGGAACCAGGCAGAGGGCCTTTTCGGTAGTGGCACCCGCCCAGTAGAACGCCATCCCATCAAATGTCAAGGAAATAAACAACTTTCTGACATTTAGAAGACATCTGAAGGCAGCCCTGTTCAGGGAAGTTTTTAATATGTGATAAAATATGTTTAATATTTTAATGTATTTTTAATCTTTGTTGAAAGCTGCCCAGAGTGGCTGGGGAAACCCAGCCAGATGGGCGGGGTACAAATAATAAATTATTATTATTACAGTGGTACCTCGAATTAAGTACTTAATTCGTTCTGGAGGTCCGTTCTTAACCTGAAACTGTTCTTAACCTGAAGCACCACTTTAACTAATGGGGCCTTCTCCTGCTGCTGTGCCGCTGCTGCACGATTTCTGTTCTCATCCTGAAGCAAAGTTCTTAACCCGAGGTAATATTTCTGGGTTAGCAGAGCCTGTAACCTGAAGCGTATGTAACCTGAAGCGTATGTAACCTGAAGCGTATGTAACCCGAGGTACCACTGTAGTATTATTATTATTAGATCTCAAGCCTCCAGCACCGCACTCAAAAATGCCCTCCTAGGATCCTTTATGTGCTCTACTGATGACAGGGGCCTACCATCCACCACAGAGAATCTCAGAGCCTTCATCACAGCAGAAACACGCCCCCCTGCTAACACAAACCTTTGCTTTCTATTAGCAAAAACTAGCAGGAAGAAAGATGCATTCCACCCCAACCTCACATTCCAGACATTCACGGAAGAGCAGGGATTTAGGATTGTGCTCTTATGACTTAGTCAATTACAGTGGTGCCTCCCAAGACGAAAAGAATCCGTTCTGCGAGTCTCTTCGTCTTGCGGTTTTTTCGTCTTGCGAAGCAAGCCCATTAGCGGCTTAGCGGATTAGCGCTATTAGCGGCTTAGCGGGCTTAGCGGATCAGCTGATAAGCGGCTTAGCGGATCAGCTGTTAAGCAGCTTAGCGGATCAGCTGATAAGCGGCTTAGCGGCTTGGGGAAAAGGGGGGGAGGAGAAAAAACCCGCAGGAACTCGCAAAACATTTTCGTCTTGCGAAGCAAGCCCATAGGAAATTCGTTTTGCGAAGCACCTCCAAAACGGAAAACCCTTTCGTCTAGCGGGTTTTCCGTCTTGCGAGGCATTCGTCTTGCGGGGCACCACTGTAACAGAATTGGGTAGGTTTTCTGGTTTGCAGAGGTCATCTTGCTCACCATATGCAGAACTAGTCTTTACAGGTTGCAGAATACCAGGCCTTTCATGCACAGTTAATTTCCCCAAGGTTTCAGTTTCAGTAGGTTTCAGTGCACTGAGGACATGCATTATCTCTGGCTTTCCACCCTCATTGTTCCCCCACCTCCCTCCACCACAAATTGGACTTGAATTATGATTTCTACAGACCTTAAAGGAAAGCTGTGGCATTTGGCTGATCTCCATAAATGCACAACCAGCGGCAAAAGAGTGAATAGTGATGGATGAAACTGTTACCACATGCTGTAAATAATATTATTGAGCTATATTTTCAGGATGCATTAAGAGAAATGAAATAAATGTAATTAATAGAGGGTTATTATACTATTAATAGAAAGTTTCTTTGAAGCACTGGCTTTAATGTATGATGTAGGGTATCTTTTGAACATATCATATCTGCTTGCACCTTATTTGAACAAGCTGATCTTTCTAATATTTATGCCACATGAATCTTAGAATTAACTAAATAGAAGTATTTTTACTGATTGCATAGATAACCAATCTCCTGTTCCAGTATGCTGGAAACCATGTGTCCTTAATGGTGCATGGATAAATCACATTTGTCACTGATTTGAAGTGTGAGTCAATACAACCACAGGTGTCCTAAGGTTTACAAGATGGGTAAATCTGGGTCAATTTCTTCCCACTACTCAGACTCATGAGTAGGAAAGGATGGGGATTCAATTCAGTTCACATTTAAAACAGAATCTGTCAAATTCATACTTTCTGAGACAATATGAGAACTGGAGCTGTTACCCATTGAAATTCACATTTATCTGAATTTTGCGAAACAGTTGCTTAACCAACCAGTGTTTCCAAAATGTATATATTAGGTAAAGGTGTGCCTAAAAATGAATATATTAATGAACATAACATATAAAACATATTATATTAAGAGACATTACATCAGTCAAAACTGCATACCAAAGAAGAAATTCAAAGTTGAATGCTGAAGAATTTTCAGGTGGATTTTTAAAAAAAAGAAAATTCCCAAATGTATGCAAAAATGTAGAGAATTGTATTTAAGATTGGAACCATAAAGAACTGACAGCTGTGTTTCTCACGACTTTCTCCTCAACTTACAATAAACTAAAGCAAGGCAATAAACAAGGGTAGGTCATTGTGAGAGGAGAATGCTAGACTAGATGGGACATTGGCCTGATATAGCAGGCTCTTCTTACATTCTTATGGTGTGTGCACTGACCTCATGTGCCTTTTCCCTTCCTTGTCTCCTCCTACGTTCTTTCCTTTCTCCACACACTTATTTATGGTCACCTCTCTTTCTTCTGCCCACACCCATTTCCATATTATTATCTATAGTTTTCCCTACATCTAGAACACAATCCCCTTCTGCCTTTATCTTGTATGCCTTTGGACCTTGTAGCTATTTCTCAAGACTCACTTCTGTTTTTTAGCAGAGTATTGGCGGAACCAAGTCAGCTTCAACTTATTATTCTCTGTTATCACTTGACTCCACAATAACCTCCATTACATACTCCATTCCCTCTTCGAATGATTAAACCATGACCTTGTGCCCTATCTCTCCCTTATGCATCTCATCATTTCTCTATTATATACGCTACAGTGAAGGTTCCTAAATTTTGTGAATGCTGTCTTTCCTGTATGAATGCTTGATAAAAGCTATACTTTTTTGTATAGCCAGCACACGTGAATGCTGTTTTAATCCCAATTCAGTGTATCTCTCAGAATTTGAAAATCCATACTGGGACAATACCTTGGTCAATTGACATGTTATAAAATAAGGTGCAAGATTTTGGAATTTGCTGGAATAATTCAGGCTAGCTGATAAACAGAGCAGAGAAAAAAGATGGCTGGTGTACTCTTATTTTGTTTTAAATCAGGCCTGATGAAGAGATCTGGACAACTCGAAAGCTTGCACTCTGTTTTGTAACATTTTGGTTTGGCCTAGTTAAAGCTTTGCCCTAATGTGGATTTTAGATTTTTTTATTTTGGGTTAACATGGCTACCTTTGATGTTTGTAAATGTTTGGACATTTACAAAACTTGTCCAAGATGGCCCCTGAACAATCTGAGCCCTGCATACTTGAAGGACCACCACATTTTACCAGCACATCAAGACTCCATGTGCTCACTCTGTCTGAAGTAGCCACACAAGTTAAGATATTTTCAAGCAACCCTGTTAAAAGAATGGACAGATAAATCCATGACTCAGCTACATTAGTAAAAAAAAACAACAGCATTTTGAATTTGTTATAAACATGCAACTCCATATGTTACTGGAGAGCAAATAAATATATATAATTGCAATTTTCCATAGCAGTCCCCCCCCCTTTTATAACAATTTAATTTCTTGCTTATTTATAGTGGTTTTTTTCTTGTATGTAGATCCACCCCATTTCTGGTCCATGCCACTTTTACACGTGCTGCTTCCTCATCTCATTTATGTTTTGATATCCAGTTGCATAATATTTACTTACATTGTTATGTAGTGTTCAGAAAATGCCTTTTAAAGTTTTCCTGATTTTTTTTAAAAAAACATAAAATAGCTACATCAGGTGGCTTCAAAGTCTAGCTGCTTTTGCCACTATGTTCACAATGCAGCCATATATACCCCAGACTGTGATGCCAGGCTGACACTCCCAGAGTAAATTTGTAGTAGGAAGAAGAAGAAGAAGAAGAAGAAGAAGAAGAAGAAGAAGAAGAAGAAGAAGAAGAAGAAGAAGAAGAAGAAGAAGGCGGCTGCTCCCATGGGTCCATGCATGCGGTGCCTGGGAATGATGGCATGCAGTCATGTCTCATCACTCCCAGGGGCATCTCTGACTGTGGCAGTAGGCACAATTTCTAGGTGCTTGAAGCAGCTTGAAAAAGAAAACATGAACACATTAAAGGCACGCCTTGGACGGTTTCATAAACACAGACAGCCAAATAAACTATAGCAGAAGGTTAGGGAACTGGGAAATCCATAAAAGAACTGTGTTTTGATCTGCAGCTTAGTCCAGGAGATGCTGATCAAATCAATCCTCTTTGAAATGTGGAGGAAATGATTTCCCTCACGTTCCAGCTTCCTTTGCATGCATTCTGTTGTGGCTTTATATTACCATACAGTGGTACCTCAGGTTACAGACGCTTCAGGTTACAGACTCCGCTAACCCAGAAATAGTACCTCGGGTTAAGAACTTTGCTTCAGGATGAGAACTGAAATCACCGGCAGCGGCGCAGCGGCAGTGGGAGGCCCCATTAGCTAAAGTGGTACCTCAGGTTAAGAACAGTTTCAGGTTAAGAACAGACCTCCAGAACGCATTAAGTTCTTAACCCAAGCTACCACTGTATTTACTCTAATGCTCACCTTTTTTGGCCAAATAACGTTGCAAAAATTAAGGTGCACATTAGATTCAATGTCACATTTACATTCACCAGCAAATACCATTTTTGTTTTGTTACAAGGTTCTGAAAATTGAGGTGTGTATTAGATTCAATGGTGTGTTATACTTGTGAGTAATTGTTGCTTACTAGTATGATGAAATTTGCTTTCATGCCATGGATCTTTTTTGATGGTGCATCTGGATTTTTAAAAGTGTTTGATTCCTTCTGTTACTGCTGTTTTAGTGGAAAGGTAGGATATAGGGACACAGGTGGCGCTGTGGGTTAAAGCCTCAGTGCCTAGGACTTGCTGATCGAAAGGTCGGCGGTTCGAATCCCTGCTGCGGGGTGCGCTCCCGCTGCTCGGTCCCAGCGCCTGCCAACCTAGCAGTTCGAAAGCACCTCCGGGTGCAAGTAGATAAATAGGGACCGCTTACCAGCGGGAAGGTAAACGGCGTTTCCGTGTGCAGCTCTGGCTCGCCAGAGCAGCAATGTCACACTGGCCATGTGACCCGGAAGTGTCTCCGGACAGCGCTGGCCCCTGGCCTCTTAAGTGAGATGGGCGCACAACCCCAGAGTCTGTCAAGACTGGCCCGTACGGGCAGGGGTACCTTTACCTTTTTTAGGATATAAATGTTTTAAATAAATGTAATAATGAATGCTCAATAAACCACTCATGAATGTTGGCATTCACCAATTTCAAACATTTGTCTAAAGATACACAATGTCTGGCATGCTGGTGGCACTAAGTTAAATGGACCAACTTTTGGTGAGTTTCATATACATTCACTGAGAAATAAACAGATAACTTTTGGTTCCTGCTGCTCTGCTACATGTTTTTCCCCCCTGCATTTTTTTATTTAGTTTTATTTATGCTGCAAAACCAAAGTAAATGCGTCCATTTGCATATTGTTAAGAAAGTGTAAAACCTTTATGGGGTTTTAATCAAGATTTACAGAAGACAATAAAGTTGATGTATGCCTGGCACTTGTATAATTGAACGGTGGTAGACAAACTGCACTAATGATGCCAATTTCCCTGAATATTTATAGCTTCAAATAACACTGCTAGTCGCAAACATACAGTGTTATAAAATGTTAAATAAAAATAGCCCAACTTTCAAATCTCTCGGAATCAATGCATTTGGTCCCAATGGAGTTTTGTAGGCAAAAGTGTTTGCTGCTGCTCAGAAGAAGAAAAAAACATAGGCTATAAGGTAGATGTTGTTGGTTTCCAATCTCTCACTAAACTTCAAGTAACTTTAATCGTTGTCACCCATTCTGAAATGATCATAAACCTGGTTGCATTTCTGCTGGACTTCCAGGATCAATTTGCACTTGCACCTACCGATGTGGGTGGGCCCCTTATATCTAGAGTAGAGTTGAGCTGAAATGTTCATTTCAGGTTTTTCTGCCACATGGGAATCCCTTGCAGTTGACCGCAGTGCCTGGAGACTGGCAGTCATGTTGTGTGTTCATTGCAGTGACCAGAGGAGGAATAACTGCCTGGAGGAGCGCAGAGAGAAGAAATGCCATGGTGCATCTGCAGCAGCACAACTAGACACCTTCATCTGCCCCACCTGCAACAAAATATGTCTCTCCCTCATCAGTCTCCACAGCCACAGCAGGCGCTGCAACCCTCCAACAGTTTGACTTTACCCCCAAAGGAATACTCCTCCATTGTCTTCCCAGACAGACGGATGCCAGCAGCAGGGGAATTACAACTCCCATCATCCCTGGGCGCTGAATATGCTTCCTGGGACTGATAGGAATTGTAGTTCAGCAACTTACGGAGAGCCAAAAGTTCCACAGACCTGTTATCGACTGCTCTTTGTAAACTTCTTAAAGGTAAAAAAGGGTAAAGATAAAGGACCCCTGGATGGTTAAATCCAGTCAAAGGTGACTATGGCGTTGCGGTGCTCATCTCACTTTCAGGCCAAGGGAGCCGGCGTTTGTCCACAGTCATGTGGCCAGCATGACTAAGCCACTTCTGGCACAATGCAACACCATGATGGAAACCAGAGCACATGGAAATGCTGTTTACCTTCCCGTCACTACCTTACCTCTTTATCTCCTTGCACTGGCGTGCTTTCGAACTGCTAGGTTGGCAGGAGCTGGGACAGAGCAATGGGAGCTCACCCCATTGCGGGGATTCGAACCACTGACCTTCTGATTGGCAAGCCCAAGAGACTCTGTGATTTAGACCACAGCGCCACCTAAACTTCTTAAAGGCCTTCTATTGAATTAGTGGGAGGGAGAGAGAGAGAGAGAGAGAGAGAGAGAGAGAGAGAGAAGAGGGGATTGTATAATAAGTGGTGGACTCAGAGAGACAGAGATTGTAAAAAAGGTATTTGCACATGTGACATTCCCCAGCACACACAAACTCACAATTTCAAGGTTTTCAGCTCAACACTCATCACAACCTCTTTTGTGTGAGATTCGTAATGGCAGAGATAAATGAATCATACTGCAGTTGAAAGGCACTTCATACAAACAGCTTTTCACTTGTTCCTACCTCCACACAATTCCATAAAAAGCAATATAGCAGACCTCATCCTCTTGACACTTAGACTTCCTGATGGCAAAATGTGACATTAGGTTTTTTTAATGGAGTTTGCTGCAGTCAATGGAAGGCTACAGAGCAATTTCAGATCACCAGAAATAAAAGAGGTTTCATTCTTAATCCAATTATTTCCAACAAATCATCTAGCTATAGACTTATTGTCTATAGGTTATTGTATTTTAGTGTTTTGTTGGAAGTCACCCAGAGTGGCTGGGGAAACCCAGCCAGATGGGCGGGGTATAAATAATATTTTTTTAAAAAAAAGACTTAGAAGGATACAGGAAGATGAGTTACATGTCTATGCCTGTTTATAGTTATCAACCTGTCCAGTCCTACCTTGAATCTTCCAAAATTCCAACATTTTGTTACAAGGTGCTCTTTGCTGAAGAAGAATTGCAAATCTCCTAGCTCTCAGCTAGATGGAAAGGCCCTATTATTTTGTATACATTAATGAATCTTTGATCACTGCAGATGGCGACAGCAGTCACGAAATTAAAAGATGCCTGCTTCTAGGGAGAAAAGCAATGACAAACCTAGACAGCATCTTAAAAAGCAGAGACATCACCCTGCCGACAAAGGTCCGTATAGTTAAAGGTATGGTTTTCCTAGTAGTGATGTATGGAAGTGAGAGCTGGACCATAAAGAAGGCTGATCACCAAAGAATCGATGCTTTCGAATTATGGTGCCGGAAGATCAAACCTCTCCATTCTTAAGGAAATCAGCCCTGAGTGCTCACTGGAAGGACAGATCGTGAAGCTGAGGCTCCAATACTTTGGCCACCTCATGAGAAGAGAAGACTCCCTGGAAAGGACCCTGATGTTGGGAAAGATGGAGGGCACAAGGAGAAGGGGATGACAGAGGACGAGATGGTTGGATAGTGTTCTCGAAGCTACCAGCATGAGTTTGACCAAACTACGGGAGACAGTGGAAGACAGGAGTGCCTGGCATGCTCTGGTCCATGGGGTCACGAAGAGTCGGACATGACTAAACGACTAAACAACAACAATGGATCTTTCTGTAAGATGCTCAGTTAGAGAAAAGGAGTGTTTATTATCAGTCAGGGACCTTCCTCATTTAGAAATGCATAAAGCCACTATGGGGAGGGGATAGATATTGTTGGTGCCTTTGGCTGATCTCAGTTTTTAGAACTGGCTCTTGTGGGTCTGACTCTTGTGGGCACATTATATCAAGAATTTTCTCTCCCAATATCTCAGGGCAGATAGCCCAAACACAGAGTTGAGATGAGCAGCTCATTATTTCCTCTTTAGATCTTGCTGGCCCTCAACAACAAGCCTACTCTGTCCCAATCCGTGCAATTCTGTCCCATTCCATCCTGTTCATTTGCATGCTATTCCATCCCATAGTACACATTTTGAATGCATTTTGTGCATATTTTGTACATTAAATATGCATTTAACAGAAAATAGACATTTATATTTATTCAAGTAAATCAGGCATGTCCAACAGGTAGATCATGGAGTGTTTCTGGTAGATCCTGGTAGATCTTTGGCCCCTCAGTGATCTTCTCCCCCCCCCCCCAAAAAAAAAGAAAGAAAGAAAAGAAAGCTCTCTTTGGCTTTCCCAAAAAAGCTCAACAACTGTGTTCCATCCAACGACAATGGGTAGATCACTGCCAGTTTTTTTATACTGTGAGTACATCACAGTCTATTGGGAGTTGGACGTCCCTGAAGTTCTAAGCATGTTTAAAACATAAAACATTCACAGAACTACCCAATCAAATTTTAAAAATAGACATTTTTTTAAAAAAAATATAAGTAAAAAAAGTCAGTTAAAAGATACATAATAAAATTACATGTCTGGGTAGCAGTAGGCTTGCCTAAACTAAAATTCTTTTATAAAGCACTGAAAACAATATTGGGATATACAATGCATTTCAATGCATTCACCATGAAAAATACACATGTTGTACACACTTTATGCACACCAGAAGCACATTGCAAAATCCCAAGGAGTGTGGAATCCAACTAAGAGCTGTACTTTGATCCACAAGCAGACCCAGGAGAATTGGATTGGGTTTGTCCACTGCAACAAGGAATCCAAGCAGAGCTCCTTCTTCAAATGTCTGCTAAAACCATTGCTTAGCAAACTTACAAGAGAACCAGTTTATCCAATGCAGCATTGCTCCTGGAAGCTTATTTCTGCATCTTTGCCCATCATACTTCCACAGTCTCCTTTGAGACATTTGTTTTCCTTTCCCCTCAGTTATTTGCTTCACGGTGAAAACGTCTGCCGATATTAAGTCTGTTCTGTCTTCTTTTCCTCCCTTCCCTTTTCTTTACTTTGTTTTCTGCACAATAATTAAGCAACGTATTATCAACCTGCAATGGCAAATGAATTAATTTCATTAAGTGTAATTTCTCAAGTGAGAGGCGGGGGGAACTGTATCCAGTCACCCAATAACAATTAATATCCCTCCATCACATCTGCTAAAAAGAACTGCTCAGCCTTGACCAGAAAGATGTCACTGGAGCATTTTTGGCATATATTAAGAGGCAGAGTAGAGGAGTATGTACTTGGCTTGCTGCTTCCATGTCAAATTATTTTATAATTCATGCAAACAGAATGTTAAATCTTCAGAGGAGCTTTAAACGAGAGAGAAAGAGACAAGAAGACAATAAAGTTTTGTTTACTTTGCAGGCAGATAAAAGACTATAGCAAGTCTCTACCCTCTCCATTAAATCTGCATAATCAGACAGACATATGCATGTTCCTCAAGGGAGCGGGAAATCAGATCTTCAAATCGCTGAAAGTTGATGCCAAATTTCATTTCCTAGCAAACTATCTACAGAATATATTTAGGCATAGCTCAAAAAAATAAAATAAAAATCACAGCAACACATGTCTCTTGATAGTCCACAGGGACTACTCTCTCCCCTTTGTTTTAACAAGGTTGGTCTCTGGCCAAGCCAAAGTCTTGAACAGCAGGATTTTTAAATGCCATATTTACTCACAATCACTTCCTCTGCACTGGCGGCTTGAGGCAATAAGTCGTTTCATTCATACAACCATTTCTTATAGCACATTTTGTGCCTCTTGCCCAAATGGAACCACCCACGAATATTCACACATGCACAGCGGCACAAATGCACGCTCAGTCCAAACTCAGCCTGGGAGACCCAACCATTTCAATTTGCTTTACATGCAGATGTTCCCAGGTCTAATAGCTGGAATCTGCAGGTAAGGCTGAGAAGGACCTTTGCCTGAAACCCTGGGCAGCTCCTGCCAGTCACTTTAGACAATTATCAGCAAGATGGGACAACGGTATGATGCAGGATAAGGCAGAATGGGGAGGGGGACCCCCCTAAACAGTGGTACCTCGGGTTACATACACTTCAGGTTACATACGCTTCAGGTTACACACTCCGCTAACCCAGAAATAGTGTTTCAGGTTAAGAACTTTGCTTCAGGATAAGAACAGAAATCAGGCTCCGGCAGCGCAGCAGCAGCAGGAGGCCCCATTAGCTAATGTGATGCTTCAGGTTAAGAACAGTTTCAGGTTAAGGATGGACCTCCGGAACGAATTAAGTACTTAACCCGAGGTACCACTGTACATTAATAAATGTTAGGCTTTTGGTTATTTGGGATGTGAAGGGAGAAATACAAGCTGCAAAGGAATTCATGGGCTGGCCTATGCAAAACAACCTGGCCAAGATAAAATACAGTGGTGCCTCAGGTTACATACACTTCAGGTTACATATGCTTCTGGTTACAGACTCTGCTAATCCAGAAATATTACCTCGGGTTAAGAACTTTGCTTCAGGATAAGAACAGAAATCGTGCTCAGGCAGCGCGGCAGCAGGAGGCCCCATTAGCTAAAGTGGTGCTTCAGGTTAAGAACAGTTTCAGGTTAAGAATGGCCCTCCAGAACGAATCAAGTACGTAACCAGAGGTATCATTGTACAGGGCCATTGAGGGTCATCGGCAGTGCAAGAGAACTGTTCTTCCCTTGCCTTGAGGTGTGAACAGAGACTGGGGATTTGGAAGTTTGCCAGCATAACAGTGTGTTTGAGGTGACAGGGAAAGAGAGTTGTTTAGCAAGGTGTCCAAAAGAAGAAGAATTTGAGAGAAGAAAGACTGGGTTCCATTTTGGGCAGGCTGGCCAAAGGCTGGATGGGAGAGAAGCCTTTGACTCCTGGGCTGCACTGCTGTGGGGGACAAGCCCCTCTTGAAAGGACCATGCTGTAAAATATGGACTCCCTCCATGCAAACTGAAGGTAAATAAACCACAGTTCTTAAAGTCTCCAAAGCAACACAGACCCTGAGTGAGGGTCTGAAACTCCTTGGAAACTTGCTACCGTTCAGCAGAGAGAGGGGGTGGCACCCAACTTTGGTAACAGCAGCTTCCTAGAAATGCCTAGAAAGTTGTAAAATGTCCATAACTGCGAACCACATTGTATACATGTGCTAGTTTGTAAACACTGAGCATATATTAAGATCAAGACTGTTAGCCTATTGCCACAGACCAGACCACTTTTTCCAGAGCAAATGCGGGAGCATACATGTGCATGAGCATACATTCTAAGGCTTCTTTAGCTGCACGATTCAGCATCAGAGATGGTATATCTGAAGGAGCGTCTTCACCCCCATCATTCTACCCGGACACTGAGTTCCAACGCCAAGGGCCTTCTGGCGGTTCCCTCACTGTGAGAAGCCAAGTTACAGGGAACCAGGCAGAGGGCCTTCTTGGTAGTGGCACCCGCCCTGTGGAATGCCCTAAATGTCAAAAAGAACAACTATCAGACTTTTAGAAGACATCTAAAAGCAGCCCTGTTCAGGGAAGCTTTTAATGTTTGATGCATTACTGTATTTTAATATTCTGTTGGAAGCCACCCAGAGTGGCTGGAGAAGCTCAGCCAGATGGGTGGGGTATAAATTATTATTATTATTATTATTATTATTATTATTATTATTATTACTACTACTACTACAGTGGTACCTCAGGTTAAGTACTTAATTCGTTCCGGAGGTCCGTTCTTAACCTGAAACTGTTCTTAACCTGAAGCACCACTTTAGCTAATGGGGCCTCCTGCTGCTGCTGTGCCGCCAGAGCACGATATCTGTTCTCATCCTGAAGCAAAGTTCTTAACCTGAAGCACTGTTTCTGGGTTAGCGGAGTCTGTAACCTGAAGCATATGTAACCTGAAGTGTATGTAACCTGAGGTACCACTGTATTTAGAGTTTCCAACTGTGACCTCCTCCCACCAAAAAAGTCCTGTGCCTTTTGTAGCATGCACTGTAGAAATCAGCATATGAAGATTTTAACAACATAGAAATAACATCTATATCTGCAAGTATCTGCAGCTCTAGCTGCTGTTAAAGGCACAGGATGAGATGCTGGTTGAAAAGCACCTCTATCCAGAAGTAAGTCCCATTGAATTCAATGGAATTTACTCCCAAGGGAGCTGGCTCCTAGGGGCTGAGGCACTTTGCTGGGCCCCCTCAATATTCAGAGGGCCCCGTGCATGACATCAGGACGTGACGCCAGGTCCCCTCAATCATTCGGAGAAGCTGGTGCATCTGCTCAAGAGATTAGTGAGTTTAGGATTGCAGCATCACTCCCCACCTTTACCATGGCAATTGTGTTATCCATGAATACCTGCAACGAAGGAGAGATGGATGGAAGGTTGCATGGGTGCTACATCTGGAAGAGGTGTGATCAGCATGAAAGCAGAATGTAAGCAGCCCACCTTCATAACATACAACCTTATCATCTCCTTGGTATCCATTATTTGTAAAGTGCTGGGACAGCTGCAACCTATCACTGGGTGGAATCTGATAATGGGTGTCATTTTGCTGACAGAAGGCATCCAGCATCAGCAGCAGGAAAAAGGAGGCAATTTTCAGTGATTCCGCCTCTTACTCCTGCATTCCACCCATCCTCTCCAAAATATTGTTATGAGTTGAAGAGGGAGAGAAGGCTGTAGGCTGAGGCCCTTCTAATGCCTGAGATCACCTGACTGACATCACTGGCTCCCGCCAATTGTGTTATTACACAACTGAGGCAAACGTGTTGGGTATTGTTGTTGTTGTTTAGTCGTTTAGTCGTGTCCGACTCTTCATGACCCCATGGACCAGAGAACGCCAGGCACCTCTGTCCTCCACTGCCTCCCGCAGTTTGGACAAACTCATGCTGGTAACCTCGGAAACACTATCCAACCATCTCATCCTCTGTCGCCCCCTTCTCCTTGTGCCCTCCATCTTTCTCAACATCAGGGTCTTCTCCAGGGAGTCTTCTCTTCTCATGAGGTGGCCAAAGTACTGGAGCCTCAGCTTCACAATCTGTCCTTCCAGTGAGCACTCAGGGTTGATTTCCTTCAGTATGGAGAGGTTTGATCTTCTTGCAGTCCATGGGACTCTCAAGAGTCTCCTCCAGCACCATAATTCAAAAGCATCAATTCTTTGGCGATCAGCCTTCTTGATGGTCCAGCTCTCACTTCCATACATCACTACTGGGAAAACTATGCGAACCTTTGTTGGCAAGGTGATGTCTCTACTTCTCAAGATGCTGTCTAGGCCTGTCATTGCCCTTCTCCCAAGAAGCAGGCGTCTTTTAATTTCGTGGCTGCTGTCACCATCTGCAGTGATCATTGAGCCCAAGAAAGTAAAATCTCTCACTACCTCCATTTCTTCCCCTTCTATTTGCCAGGAGGTGATGGGACCAGTGGCCATGATCTTCGTTTTCTTGATGTTGAGCTTCAGACCATATTTTGCGCTCTCCTCTTTCACCCTCATTAAAAGGTTCTTTAATTCCTCTTCACTTTCTGCCATCAAAGTTGTGTCATCTGCATATCTGAGGTTGTTGATATTTCTTCCGGCAATCTTAATTCCGGCTAGGGATTCATCCAGACCAGCCTTTCGCATGATGAATTCTGCATATAAGTTAAATAAGCAGGGAGACAAAATACAGCCTTGTCGTACTCCTTTCCCAATTTTGAACCAATCAGTTGTTCCATATCCAGTTCTAACTGTAGCTTCTTGTCCCACATAGAGATTTCTCAGGAGACAGATGAGGTGATCTGGCACTCCCATTTCTTTAAGAACTTGCCATAGTTTGCCGTGGTCAACACAGTCAAAGGCTTTTGCATTGTCAATGAAGCAGAAGTAGATGTCTTTCTGGAACTCTCTAGCTTTCTCCATAATCCAGCGCATGTTTGCAATTTGGTCTCTGGTTCCTCTGCCTCTTCTAAATCCAGCTTGCACTTCTGGGAGTTCTCGGTCCACATACTGCTTGAGCCTTCCTTGTAGAATTTTAAGCATAACCTTGCTAGCGTGTGAAATGAGTGCAATTGTGCGGTAGTTGGAGCATTCTTTGGCACTGCCCTTCTTTGGGATTGGGATGTAGACTGATCTTCTCCAATCTTCTGGCCACTGCTGAGTTTTCCAAACTTGCTGGCATATTAGCACGGAGTAAAACTCAGTTCTGAGCCATAATCTCGGATTAGCAATTTTAATATCCTTTTGTAAAAGTGCGAACTAGATCTGTGCCCTTCCCTTCCTTCATTCCATGTATGGTAGAGCTCTTTGGGGAATATGAATATGAACTGAATGCCATTGACATTGAGACTTTAATTGCTGGATTTCACCATCAAATGTCACTCTGCAAACAGGTTTTTTTGCTGAATTGAATTGAATTTCTGCCTTACCCTTTCTCTCAGAGGAGCCCAAGGCAACCATTTGAATATTATGAACTCATTTTGTGTGAATGTTTGCATTTCCATCGCTTTCCTCCTTAATTACTGTTTGGTAGAGCTTGTCAGGAGAGGAAGGAAGCCATTTCCCACAATGTTTTGTCTGCAGAGGTAGGTGTATGTGGGTGTGGGTGTAAGTCAAAGTGTGAGAGAGATTTAAGGAGGTGCTCAATATAACACTGGCACTTCCTGTCATAAAAAGGCACTTATTTAGAAGCTGTCTCTTGCGGTCTATTTCTCACTTCCCCTGTCTATTCAGTATAAATTCAAGACAGAAAGAACATTACAAGCGGGATTGGAAGCTGACCTGAAAGGTTCACTTACACTTAAAGATGCTTGGCATCTCATATCCGGCTGTCTCACACCTCCTTCCCCTCATGGCACCCCACTCATAGTTTATTATTATTATTATTCCCTCCTTCCTTTTTCACTTCAGTAATAGTTGCAAGGGGAATTCATTAGTTTTGCACGAAGGTGACTGATAGTCTTATGCCCTCTAGCTTGCCCTTTCCAAAGTTTTGAATTTGACAGAGAAATGATAGATAGTGGGATGGATAGAACAGCCCTTTTGGCTCTGTGTCAATTTTACATTCATAAATACATTTCTTCTTGTTTATGCATTCATCTGTGGGTTTGTTTCTTTTTGTAGGCCAATAAGGGTGGGGGGTGGAATCCAAATTTCACACTAGAGCAGTATCTTTATTTGGTCAATCAAAATGTCACAAAATAGTGAGCTAGCTTTCAAGTTTCCCAGAAGTCTTCATCAGTTAAAGCAGGGAGTACAGAACAAAAAAAGAAAATGTTTTCTTGATGTTAAAGGCATAACGTTAAGATGAAATGGCCAAAGAGATCCCAGATTTAATAGATTCCAAGCCTAACCATGTATATTCAGAAGTTAATGATACTGAAATCAATGAGGTTCACTCACAGGTCTGTTAGGTTAGGATTGCAAGCTCTCTCCTAAGCGCTACACAAATAATAGGTTATCAAGTGGCATTCCTAAATAAATTTATTAGGGAGTAAGCCCTAAGCATAGTGGGATTTACCTCTGTGTAAACAAGCATGGGGTTGCACTGTAAGACAAGGTCTAAAAAAACAAAACCTTATCAATTTCAACTGTACAGTGGTACCTCGGGTTAAGAACTTAATTTGTTCTGGAGGTTCGTTCTTAACCTGAAACTGTTCTTAACCTGAGGTACCACTTTAGCTAATGGGGCCTCCTGCTGCCGCCACACCACTGGAGCATGATTTCTGTTCTCATCCTGAAGCAAAGTTCTTAACCTGAGGTACTATTTCTGGGTTAGTGGAGTCTGTAACCTGAAGCGTCTGTAACCTGAAGCGACTGTAAACCGAGGTACCACTGTACAGTGAAGGAGTTTTTCTGGAGTTATGGCAGAAGGGGTGGGGAAGCATGTCAATATCCCCATCATTCTTTGCCAGCTTTGCACATCATTCTCCAAACTGATCTAACCCTCATCACAAAGATCAGCAAGGAAATTGACGAGCTTTAGTTGGAAGAAGCCTCTGCATTGCAGAAGTGAAACTAACCAGCAAATCACTTGCCAATTTCATCTCTACAGTGAAAAGGACGTGCTGCAAAGGCTTGTCAGTTTCCCTGATGCTCTTAGCAACCTTTGCACATCAATCTTTGATCTTGCACAAGATCAGTCTCTAAGCACATATATCCTCTCCCCTCTGAGCAACATATGAAAGAGTTTTAGAATCTAAATCGAATACATTTCCCCCCAGTGGTAATTGAATTAAGTTAACTATATATAAAGAGGGTCTGGAATATTTCTCTTCGCCAGTGGAACTACCTGTACAACATCTGCATCAGAATTCAAACTTTGTAGGCTAATGAAACTTACTTTGCTGCAAGGTTCTAACCCAGGAGTAGGGGAACCTATTGCAGATTCAGGGATTCACTGCTTTATGATGAACCTTCTGGGGGGTCATATACCAAATTGGGTGAGGTTAGAGGCAAGTTTCTGTAGAATAACACCAGATATGTCCTTCACCTTTGTACAGTAGGCAGAAGTTTCAGACACCCACTCACACATCCATGAAAGCAAGATGCATTATTAACAGTTCAAGGAAATATTCAGGGTGTGGAGCAGGACCAGAGGGGTATGTGGCTTGGGGAGGGGGCACAGTCAACACAGAGTACTGAAGGGTAGATAGCCTTTAGCCCATAGGCCTCCATCTTCATCTTCATTATCCTCAATTTGCTTTTTTCACAGGGTGACTCAGAGCAAGTTACATTAGAAGCAATTGCGTGTTAAGATCCCCAGGAGCTTCCCCAATAAATAAATACACTATTGACAAAGAATTTAGTTTTAGGTTATTAGCATAATTTTTGGCCACAACTTTATTGATTACAGATAGTGAGGGGTTTGTTTAGGCATTGGTTCCCGACTAGCTGCACCTGACCGCAGCAGGGCAGCACTGACGACTGGGCTCCACCAGGTCATCAGTACAGGTAAACATCGTGGGGGAGCATTGGTCCAGGATCAGACTCAAGCTCACCCCAAATGCTCCCTGGGACTCTTGTGTGGCCCTACCCCCTGAAAGGGGTCAACAAAAACATGGCGAGTCTCTGGATTCCTTTAATGGAATATCTTTGTGCATTGGAGGGGACAGGTGCTCCAATCCCCCCTCCAGATCACCTCAAACGAATGCCTAACCACCAAAACTTACAAAGTTGTGACAATTTGCTATGTGGCAGGCGAAACCCAAGTGTCACAAGCCAATCAGCCAAATGGGAAAATTCCAACCAGGCCCCTGTCCCAAAACAGACCACCCATGATGGCATAGCAAGGTCATAGCAAGACCCTAAATATAGGGAGGGTGGGAGGGTGATCCGGTGCATGAGGCAAAAAGAGGAAGCTCTATGCAATGTATATAAAGGTCCCTTGGTTAATACACAAAAATCCCCATTGGCCAGATCTGCCCAGCAACTAAGGGACCACCAATCGAGTTGCTGTGGCTATCCAATCCTTCCCATCCACACAAACAGTGAGGTCAGTCCTGATGATCTTCTCTGTGAGGAGGACTCGATTTAAGAACAACCAAAAAAATACCTAAAAACACAGCAATGTAGAATAAAGGCAGGACTTACAGATGCCAACCCACTATGAGAGGCCATAAAGCCACACTCTAAATTTCAGAGCCAAAAGTCTCAGTAAATATAAAAAGGATCTTGACTGGTGCCTAAAAACAGATGAAGATGGTGCCAGTGTCATAAGACAAAGGTTCTTGAGAGCAGAAGCAGAGCAGAAGAAGGCAAGGCCTACAAGGTCTACACAATCATTCAAGCCTAAGCCTGTTAATGGTTACCAGCAAACTGCGAAGTCACTGTGACTAGTGACTCATCTTGAGTGCTCTATAAAAGTAGCCAGCCTCTCTATGGGCCGCAGTCAGTGTCTTTGTCTGTGTGTCTGTCTGTGTCTGTGTCTCAGCCAGCGTGTGTGTTGTTTTGTTACAGACAGAGTGGCTCCAGGACTCTAGTTAATCAGTAACTAAGACTATGCCTCTGTGAAGAGTCAGATAGCTGCTATGAGCTCTGTGTATGCTCTTTAACTATGCTGTTAATGAAGAACTTTATTTTCTCAAGTAAAAGTTTTATTCTGTTTATGAAGAAGACTCTGCTTTGATTTATTTACCGCTGCATGACAGCCAGGCAGGCCTCCCTAAAGAGAGTGTTCCACAAAAGTGGGAGCAGCACTGTAAAGACCCAAACTCATGTTGCTACCCTCCAAACCTGTGGTGGGGGCACACAAAGAAGAGTCTCAGAGAATGATTGCATGGTCTGGGTCAGTTCATGGGGGAAAGGTGGTCCTTGAGGTACCGGGGTCCTGAGACATACAAGGCTGTATAGATCAAAACCTGCTCTTTGCATTGAGTCTGGAAAAGAATTGGAAGCCCGTGCAGTCATTCCAGATTTGGCGCTCTATGTTAAGGCCAGACTCTCCTGGACAACCATCTGGCTGCCAAATTCTGCACCAGCTTGCTAGAATATGAACAAAACCCAGGTTATTTGAGAAGTAATTAGGAAAGCCTATTCCTTTCATGCTCTGCTTGTGATCATCTCAGAGGCAAGGGCTTTAGCTCTCGGGAGCATAAATCTGTCCCTGTGAGGAGAGAGAAAAGATAGAAGTATTCGATAAGAATGAAAGAGTACTGAAGAAGGCAGAGGAGAGTGGTGAGAGATAGAAACTGATATGAAGATATATGGAATAAATGACTCACTCAATTCTGATGAAGAGCATATGCTCACAGCAGCTATGCATTTTTATCAGAAAGCCACTTGTGCACATTATATACCGGTATATTTGCACACATTCAACCATTAACACGGGTTAAATCATTTCTTCCTAAAAACAACACTGTCAGTGGTAAGAATATGTCAATAAAGTGAATTGACTCCTTCCTTAAAAAAAATGATGGTTCCATTTGCTATCAAAGCAAAAAAATAAAAATCTATAAACTGAAAGCTATTACCTTGGTAAACAGCCAATGAAAAATTACTACCTAGCCCAATAGGAACTGTAACAGCCCAGGGTGTGAATGTAAAAAATGAACTATCCAGCAGCAGTAGGAAATATATCTATGCCTTTATAGAACACTATACTTGGGTGGCAGTGGCAGACCTATACAGTATTTTGGAGGCCCTGAAGCTTGAACTATAATGGGGGGGGGGTGCCTACATAACCAGCAATAGAAGAAGAGTTTGGATTTGATATCCCGCCTTTCACTCCCTTTAAGGAGTCTCAAAGCGGCTAACATTCTCCTTTCCCTTCCTCCTGCACAACAAACACTCTGTGAGGTGAGTGGGGCTGAGAGACTTCAGAGAAGTGTGACTGGCCCAAGGTCACCCAGCAGCTGCATGTGGAGGAGTGGAGACGCGAACCCGGTTCCCCAGATTACGAGACTACCACTCTTAACCACTACACCACACTGGCTCTCCCAATAAGGTCTGGGTTACTACTCTTACCTTCTTCAATTGGGTTGTTTACCTTTACAACACCTGTGCTACTGACTCTTAAACTTTGGGATTTGTCGAAATAGAAACAACAAAAAATCAATCAATTTGAGTCATACAAATTTAATAAATAAATAACCAAATAACCAAACAAACTGCAATGGCTGTCAGGTCTAGCTGGTCTGGCCAATGCTCAAGAATGAACGGAGCTGGAGTCCAATAAAATCTGAAGGGCCACAAATTAGCTATCCCTGCTCTGGAAGAAGAGGGAGAGAGAGGCCTTGAATTTGCTCTGCAAATAATATATCCCTGCTCTGGAATGAGGGAAGGAGAAGTTCATAATTATTGGGTGGTATTAACAAAGTTAAACTCAGAGTAGTTGAAATGAAGATAACTAGATTGTGTCTATTAAATGAAGTGGATCTACTCTGGCTTAAACGTAGCTGAATACCTCCCACAGAACTGGAAAGTTCCTTGGGGGCAGTGCTATTTTTCTGGAAAAAGAGGGGTCAGAACTCACTATGAACACCTCCCCTGTTCTTTTAGAATTGCAGTGGTGCCCACCTGAGATGTGCCAGAACTGAGTTCTAGCTGGAAAAAAAGCCCTGCTTTGGGGTTGTCTAGCCCAAATTCTGCCTTATGCAGGGATGTAACTACAGTACCTCTGACAGATGGCTATCCATCCTCTGCTTAAATACTTCCAACAAAAAAAGAAAAAAGAGCTTGCTACCTCCCAAGACAGTCTGTTCCACTGTTGAATAGTTCTTACTGTTAATACTGTTTCTTCTAATCTGTGTCAGGAGAATGCAGGAGTTGCTGCTGCCTTGGGTATCATTCTTTCCCCAGCTCCCTGAGATGAAGACACAGGTGAGACAAAGTTGATGCAACAGGACAGCAGCAGCTGTGGGGAATAACCCAAACACTCACAGCAGTTGTACAAAAGGCAGGATGCTGGGATGTCAGGCAGAGGGCTCCAAGAGGGGGGGGAGGGGGCGGTGGGGGCGGGTCGCCTCGCCTCGGGTGTGACCACTGAGGGGGGGTCACAAAATGGTGGACGGCACTCGCCACGGGGCTGTAGCGCACCCGAGCCATGTGTCTCTCCTGGGAGTGATGCGGTGGCTTGGGTGCCCACAGGCTCCGCATTGCCCCAAACGGTCTGCCCGCCACCTCCCCTCAGTTGTAGAGCGGCTGAATGGGAGGAGGCAGGCAGACTCCTCAGAGGCCCCGCGGAGCGTCCTACCCTGACTGGCCTGCCCCTGGGCGCAAGGCACGTGCGCCGCCCCAGGTGCCCGATCGGCTTGCTCCGCCGCTGGCTCCAAGCAGCCAGTTATGAATCTGAGTAGGTTGTATTTGGAGCAAATAAATTGAGAAGGGGCAGACTTGTGAAAACTTCAGCCCTCTTATGTTCTCCCCTGAATACCGAAATGGGAGGGGCGTGTTTCATGCAGAGAGAAAATGTTCATGAGTCACATACACCTTTTTTCTGCTCAGCTCTATTCTTTGCTGATCAATATCAATACCAAGGAAAAAAAGTGCGACAGAGATAAGTCATCAAAGAGAAATTATTTTTACATCCTCCGAGCCTCGATAAGATTTTTAACCAGCCTCCTAAAGATGAAACACTTTCCAATTCCCCTTCAATCCATTCCCATGAGTTTCCCCCTCTCAACCTTGAAAGCAGAAGCTGTTGCTGATGTAGCAGGCTGGAAGGAATATTTCTGCTTGTACCTCCATCTGGGTCAGCTCAGTATTGACTTCATTGCCAAACTTGAAAGAAAGCATATTTAGAGTTCAGGGCAGGCCATTATGAAAGATGGAGAAAAGGAAGAAAACCTAGGCTTATTTGAAAATCCATTATGGGGTCTTGGAGCACCCCAACAGCAGTACTCCAAAGATAGGGAAAATAATGTTGCATTCTTTGGTTATGGTGGAAGTTTGTGTTCAAAGTGAATAACAGATTAATCCAATTCACCATATTCAGACCGAAGCTGCCCAAGTTAATACATTGTTTGAGTATTATTAGTTTTTGAGGGGATACATCTCATTTTCCCCCACCCTGAAAATATGGGTTTTGATATTTTGTCCTTATTTGAATGATCATGTTGAAGTTCTCTAAAGGAACTTCATAGAAATAAAATAGTCTGAAAAAATAAAAAGGACCCATTAGATATAGGATCACGAGACTTGCCTTGTTGGATCAGTTCAAGTTATCTTTTGTTAAAGATTTTATTTTCAAAGATTTTTATTTTCATCTCCAGACACTTCAGGTCATGATGTCCTTTCCTATCTAAGCCTTACAAAATTTGTTTGAGTCTGTGGTCATCATCCTATAATGTGAATTTCTTTACCTGAAAGCATGTGGTGTAGTGTGGGACTTCCTGGGGTGTGCAAAAGAGGGGAATATATTTCTGTATTCATTTCTATTTTTTATGTTGCATTCATTTTATTTTCCCTCTATTTTAATAGCAGTTATTCCATTTGTTCACTCATCGTGGTATCAGCGAAGACCCCACCATTATTCTAATGCCTGTCATGTTGGTGTTTTCCATCCTGCATCAGCCCTTCTGGATTTCAGATATAAAGGACGAAATGGCCCCATTTTATAGGCAATTAAATTAGGCATAAAGACTCAACCCAAAAGATTCCCACACTTAAAGATTACCTATCAGCCAGTTGGACTTTTCTCTTTCTTCCCCAGTCACCGCAACATCTCTGAATAGAACTTTCCTCTCTCTATCTCTCTCTTCCCCCTGTGACCTTTCTGTGAACAGTTCATAGAGTTCTATGCAATGAACGCAATATAAAGCAATGCCCACAACACCAGGTAATTCAAAATGAATGAAAACAGATAGAAAAACCACACCCCAGTGGGCTCTCTGTCTAACATGAGCACAGGCCCCACATAGCCTGGTTCTGCTCCAAATCTCCCCTGAGTGCTTTTGCTTGGCTGAAATGTGCTGTTGAACTGTGACAATGTCCCTTGCTTTCCTGGATGTTTGTGTGAATGTGCAGCCTACTCTACAAAGATAAAAGCCATATCTATGATGTTGCCCATTTTCACCTTTGGCCATATCCACCATTGACATGGGTACTCCTTGGAAGTGCCCCATGGGTTGAAAAGGATCCCCCATCCCTGCTCTCTGAAGCCTTGTGCCTTCCTACCAGAGTATGATCCACACCATGCATCTATCCACATTGTCATGTGCAGCAACAGTCTTCTGGGCAGAAAATCGATACGCCTACTCAGAAAGTTAGGTTGTTGTGCACATGCACAGTGGAAAGAGTCTGTTTTCGAAATGAAAGAAATTAAGAACCAGGGCAAGAAAGCAGCAGTTCAGAGAGCACCACAAACCCATTACAAGCTTCTCACACTATTAACTTTGCCTTTTAAATGATTTCTCTCAGCCCGGCAGAAATGCCACCAGGCATAGTAGGGAATCTGCTCAGGCAACCCACTTTAACTTGTTGATTAAAGTTTTTGCAAGCCTGCTGCATCCAACATGAATCTCTAACCGTGCTGCCAGCACTGGGTGTAAATGGTGATTTATCACTATGTAAAGAAAGAGTGGAACTAACAGAAATCCAAGGTAAGCACCCTTTATTCCCCCAGAACATAGCTGGCCTTATTTTTTCCCCTCGCCAGTTAGTCAGCAGTGGCTTTCAGCACTTGCTTTTTTATTCTGCTAAGGATTCTTAGGCTCCATTTCCGTAACTTAATCTTATAGATGGCTGCATTCGGCTGTGACAAGATTGGATAAGAATTGCAAGGTCAAGTTATCAGCAGTCAGTGTAGTCAGTGTGAAAAGTCTGAAGAAATGTGTCAATAGTACCTCAGTTGATGTGTAATTACGTCGGCCCTTTTTCATCTTCGTTGGCTCCCCATTTGTTTCAGGGCCTGGTTGAAGTGCTGGTTTTGATCTGCAAAGCTTACATGGCTAAAACATGGAAGGAGAATTTCAGTTCCATGGATTGAAGACTGTTCCTTGGCACTGTGCCTTGGCCACAACCCTTCTCCCAAGACCTCACCCCTTGCATAAGTGCTACTTTGCTCAGCTACGTGTGTGCTAGTGTTGGGGGGGGGGGCTGGGGCACAAAAAAATGCAGCAGACAAAATTGTATCCAATATTAGTCCTACTCAGAGTAAACCTATTGAAATCAATAGATATGGCTAACTTAAGTAGGCCTTACATTGGATACAACTTAAAGGCAAGTGTGCAGATTTGCCTAATTCATCCCTATAGTGTAAAACTCCTTTAATAGAGCAATTCTATCCATGTGTTTACTCGGAAGTAAGTCCCACTGGGTCCAGTTTTATTTTACTGGGTCTACTCTGAATAGGAATAATGTTTGCCATAACTCTGCTCAATTTCCCCCCACCTAACTTTTTATGTCTCTATTTTATTAGGGTTTACACAGTATCATAATAAAACAGTACATCTGCTTTGAGCACAGCTTTGTTGCTGGAAAAGCAGAAAATATTAATTCAAAATCAAAGGCTAGTGTGTGGATTTTAACTGATTCATTCCTCATCCAAAACACTTCCAACACAGCAATCCTATGTGTGTGCTTATTACTTATTAAATTTCTATACTGCCCTTCAGTCGAGGAACACGGTGGAGTTTACAATATAAAAACACAAAAATACATCACAAACAAAAAGTTTAACCTCCCCCTCATCCCAGTATTATTGGAATTACACAGAATTAAACCCCACTGTGTGCTTTTTGACCTTACTACCAGGTAAATGTGCACAGAATGGCTGCCTGAGGCTCCTCGCAGGTTCAGACGAGCACCAAGTAGCCATTTATCATTGGGTGGAAAATATTTATAAATGGAATTAAATATTCTCACAAACCCGTTATTACGGGTGATTAATTTTCTATCCCAGACTCCATTAAGTGTCTGTACAGATATTCTTTCCACAGGACTAGCTCTCTAATTTATTTGCAACCCCTCCTTTCCCTTCCCACATTGGTACATGGTCGTGCTGGGATACTCATTAGTTTTATGCTCGCAATTCCGCCAGGCACCTCAGAGGCATCAGCAGCACCTCAGAAATCATTAACGTAACTGGTGCTGCAATCTAAAGCTGCCAAGTATAGAATAATCATTTAGAGGTCTGAGACATGTTCATCCATAAATGAGCATTTTAGTGGTGGGGTGCGTGTGGGGGACTACTCGTGTTTCAGTCATTCTCCAGAGACAGGGGAAAAAAGATCTCAGCAAAAAGATCTCAGTGTTAGAAGCCACTTTTCCCACTCCTAATCTGCTTGATGTGTCTTAAACAAAACCAATTTTGTTTTTGTTTTTCGCTCAACTGGAGTGAAAGAGCATAGATACGTCCTTGTATGTGGCAATAAGATCATCTGGCAACTTTACACTCCATGGATAAAGGTTTTTTATTTTTACATGTGTGTGCCTCTTATTAGGTTCAGTTCTTGTGTTTATCTTTTGATAAAGTGCAACAATATGGCCTTTATCCACCATTTTCATTTGATAGAGATTAGGTGAGAATTCGCCCCCACCTAATTAGCTCTACTGACTTCTGAATCAACCAATATTTCATTGATCCAACCAGTAAAGCATCTTTTATCAGGTCCTTGGTATTGGGAGTCTGTGGGAAAGCCTGCAGACTCCAGATTCTGGATGGTTCATGCACTAAGTTCCACTATGGCTATTCCTGTTATCCTATAGAAAGTCACCCCCACATTCACTTACCACAAGGCTTGGAAATCTATTTTGGGATGCAGGAAGCGGCAGACAAGGTGTGTCTTTTGCCTTCTGGGATTTGGGCTGTCGTTCCCCTACCAAATCTCCTTTCAAAAAGTTGATGCTCCACTTATCACCGCCACTGGTTCTGCGTCCCTCCAGGGATCCTTCGGGCTTTCTTCATGGTAGCCCCAGCCCCAGGTGGCAAAAGACACTGTACCAGGTGAGTGCCAGTTTCTGCCTCTGCTAATGACTTCCCCTTCCCTGCCCTAAGGTAAGCTTATGGGTTTCAGAAGAGGGAAGGGAGGCATAGCATGCTTTGTGCATCCCCTTTCTGAGCACCAACATCAAATGCTTGCAAATAGCTTGAGCCTTTCAGAATGAACAGTGGGATGCATCCCCAACATCAAGGGCAAATCATTACCCAAGGTAATTTTGACCCTTCAAATAGGGATCGGAATTAGCCAATCCACAATGGAGAGGGTGAATATCAAGTCATTGCCATCCCCTCACACTTTGTATGAGATCCTCATCTAGTAAATTCCAATGGAAACAGAAACAAGAAGGGAAACTGGCGGTGTTCACTTCTTAGTCCTATGGTCCTATGTCCACAACAGAAATCAATCAACTAGTATGCAATGAATACCCACTGTTATTGTTGCTCTCCATCAGCAAATGATATGTAATCAATTACAGTCCCCACCCCCATTTGCATTGTGGGTTTTTTGTATTGAAATAAATGGGATGGAATAACGTAACGGCAACAAAATTTATGTGATTTGCATAGCCGAATTGCAGAAATTATGTAATTTTGCTACACTTGATAGTTAGATGAATAACTTTGGTAGAAGGCGAACTGCAGTGGATCTAAAACAGTGCTGCCTATGACAAATCCAGGGCAGGGCAGAAAATGATGCCTCCTTACACACACACACACACACACACACACACACACACACCAACGAGTTCAGCAGAAGTCAAGTAGATGAGAACAACATTCACAGAGAACTCCAACTTTTTCAAAAGATTCTACGCATTGCTAGATCTCCAGGAACTCAACATAACCAGGATTCCCTGGGGCTTAGCCAGTCCCCTGGCTATTGAGCAAGTCTCAAATCTCGACTGGTGCTTCATCAAAACATTCCGCAGCAACAAATTCTGACAGCTATTGAGAAGATTAAAAAAAATGTTCCATGAATCATTATATGGAATCAATATAGCATTATTTAGCACAGGTGTTTCTGTAATTGAGACACAATGGAATAATTCACACTGCTCTAAGTTCTTCAGACACACACTCCCCCATGTCTGGTGGTCTGCTATTAATACGCAGAGCACTTATACAACAGAAAATGCAGAGGAATGATGGCAGTTGTAAAACACCTTCCATCTCAAGTTCATTCTTGTCCCCGCCCCCCCCTTTCCCTTTCTATTTGGCCCTTAAACATTTGCCCATAACCCCTAGTGTTAGATTCTACTGCTCTAGCCTGAATTGTGTGAAATCTTGCACCTGAAATTGATAGATTGGGTAGCAGGGACTAAATGGAGACAAAGGAACTCTCCCATTATGGGTTCCAAAACTTCAGCCCTAGACTAGCTTGAAAGGTTCATTTGAGCAACAGTTTTCAGCTGTCTGATGTTTGCACTGAAACGAGTTAGCAGATGTTACTTATCTAACTTGGATAGTCTGGCCTTAGTTGTCCATGCTCTGATGATCTCCCTGCTGGAAGACTGCAATGCATTGTACATCAGGTTGCCCTGAAAGACAATCTGAAGGGTGCAGCTAGTACAGAATGTGGCTGTCGGGTCAGTAGATGGAGCAGCCAGATAGGACCATGTGACATTGGACTTGAAAGCGATGCACTAGCTGCCAGTGAGCTAAAAGGCCCAATTCAAGTTGTTAGTAATAACATATAAAGCATACAACTTGGGACCCAAGTACCTAAATAAAGCTTTCCTCCATCCCAACCACTACATGCTGCGAGGATGGCATTGACTTGTGATAGGGCCTTCTAACTGTGGTTCCCTCTTTGTGGAATACCATCCATAGTGAGGTGCATCTGTCTCCATTATTAACATGGGGAAATTAAAAAAAAATTACTGTTTACCCAGACCTTTCATGGCTGAAAGATATTATTCCTGGAAACCTTGAATTTACTAGCCGTGCAGGTAAGTTTTATGCACATTAACACAAACAAATGTGGTTTCCTTGTTTTATCACTGATGTTTTAGCTGCCTTTGGCTAGTTTGAGAGGAAGGGCAGGGTATAAATTTAATAAACCCCCCTCCCCCATTAAGGAACACAAATCTTGAGTGTTTTCCACTTGCTTGTGACAAATGCAAACATGCTACAATGCATCTAGCTGCATCACCCAAGCAGTTAATGGGACATGACATTGTTGGTATTTGAATTAAATAACTTTGGGTTTCACCTAGTTTTATAGGTTTTGAATCAAGCCCAATGTGAAGAGTGGCTACGGATGTCTGATACAGCTGGTGGGGTGCAGTTGGATGGGTGGGCATTGCTCATCAGTGTGAAGGTCACTGCTAGGAACAGTGGTGAGGAGGGGTAAAGTAGCAGGAGGGTTGGCACAGTGTCGGCATAGAAGCATTTGCCATGCCCACCATTGACCATAGCATCCTTCTGGACCATCTAGAGGGGATGGGAGCTGGAGGCACTGTTATACGGTGGTTCCACTCCTTTCTCTTGGGCCGTGTCCAGAAAGTGGTGTTGGAGGATGAGTGTTCAGACCCCTGGGCTCTCACTTGTGGGGTACCTCAGGGTTCCGTCCTCTCCCCCATGCTTTTTAATATCTATATGGGAGAGATCATCAGGGGGTAGGGCTAAGTGTTCTTCAGTATGCAGATGACACCCAGCTCTACCTCTCTTTTAAATCAGAACCAGTGAAGGCGGTGAATATCCTGTGTGAGTGCCTGGAGGCAGTTGGAGGATGGATGGCAGCTAACAGATTGAGGTTGAATCCTGACACGACAGAAGTACTGTTTTGGGGGGACAGGGGGCTGGGTGGGTGTGGGGGGACTCCCTGAATGGTCCTGAATGGGGTAACTGTGCCCCTGAAGGACCAGGTGTGCAGCCTGGGAGTCATTTTGGACTTGCAGTTGTCCATGGAGGCATGGTTAATTCTGTGTCCAGGGCGGCTGTCTACCAGCTCCATCTGGTACACAGGCTGAGATCCTACCTGCCCGTGGTCTGTCTCACCAGAGTGCTGCATGCTCTAGTTATCTCCCGCTTGGACTACTGCAATGTGCTCTACGTGGGGCTACCTTTGAAGGTGACCCGGAAACTGCAATTAATCCAGAATGTGGCAGCTAGACTTGTAACTGGGAGTGGCCGCTGGGACCATATAACACCGGTCTTGAGAGATCTTCATTGGCTCCCAGTACATTTCCGAGCACAATTCAAAGTGTTGGTGCTGACCTTTAAAGCCCTAAACAGCCTCAGTCCTGTATACCTGAAGGAGCGTCTCCACCCCCATCATTCAGCCCGGACACTGAAGTCCAGCGCCGAGGGCCTTCTGGCGGTTCTCTCATTGCGAGAAGTGAGATTACAGGGAACCAGACAGAGGGCCTTCTCGGCAATGGCGCCCACCCTGTGTAATACCCTCCCATCAGATGTCAAGGAAATAAGCAGCTATCCTATTTTTAAAAGACATCTGAAGGCAGCCCTGCTTGGGGAAGTTTTTAATATTTAATGCTGTATTGTTTTTAACACTTAATTGGGAGCCACCTAGAGTGGCTGGGGAAACTCAGTCAGATGGGCGGGATGTAAATAATAAATTATTATATTATTATTATGCCTCTTACTTTAGCATTGGTCTCCAGGTTCGTACGGCAATCATGCAGTTCAGCAGTAGCCTTCCATTCTTTTGGGAACAAAGTCTCCTTATGCAGATTTTTTCCCCTTTCCTTTGTGTGTGTGTGCGCGTCTGTGAATGATGGAGAGAAGGATCCTTTTGACGCTCTCAAATTGTGTGTTCTGAACATGTCATTGTCGAAATGGATGGAGATCTTAAGGAAGGAGACAAATAAGCAACAGGGAAGAAAGAGGGAGAGCGTTTCCTCCTAATGGAAAACACACCTGTCCGATAGGCTCTGTTCTGCCAAGGAATGTGTGGGCTAGAATATTGAACGACATTGTTGTCGGTATGTTATAAATACGAGGAGGTTCTTTCAGCTCCAAATGGGAAATCCAGAAAATGTAAGGCATTACAAATGAGACATGAAAACAAACACAGTGCCAAATTCCATGGAGGGGAAAAAAGGAATTAAAATGATTAATAAAAATGTTATCCTAAATGATAGTCTTTACCCTTTATAGTACTAGAGGGATACATATAGAAAAGGGTGGGATTTACAAGAGCCTCTCATTTGGCTCATTGAAAGGGAAATCAGCTTAGTAGAAAGGGTGGGTTTCTTTTCTTCTTTTTAATGCTTCCCAGATCTTTCTACATTTTATCAATAACAAGGATATACTTCCTTCCACCAAACAATTCAATTTAATGAGAGTCGCTGGTCGTTTTTCACTTAAGCATTGGAACTGGGTGGGTGGAGGGAAGTAGATTTTTTAATATATAGGTGTGGCTTCCCTCTTTTTGTTATGACTTCTCAAGAATGAATTTCAAACAGGGAAAGGATGGAAATTATTAGTTGTCGGACACAACCCACAGAACATTATTATGTATTTGACAAGAGAAAGACATGTTAGCGTTGCTGAGTCTATTTGCAGACTCTGTGGCCAATTTCCTTTGGAAAGCTCGGCACTGAAACTATCCAACAAGCAGTCAAGAAAGGGGTTTATAAGTTTTTGCAATGCAAATCTATAAAAATGAGCTTTGTTGGCAGGCCACAGATTTGAATGAAGAATCTGTATGGTACATAGTAAGTGCATGGGACTTTACCAACATTTAGCAAATTATTATGTATTACACCATTTATAGGGCTGCCTTTGGGAATACTTTGAACTGTAGAATATGTCTTCAGTTGGATAAAAAAAACAGAGTAGTTTGAGAGGGGACTCAAAGCTTATCTAGCTGAGCCCCTGACAATGCACAAAATTAACTGATGTGGATTCAGCCTCCACTTTAAAATAAATTATTTCATTGCAGATGGTTGAATCTTCAGGGTCCCTTACCAACCCTACAATTCTATAATTCTATGAAAATCTGCACTTCTCCAAATTTTGTGATGCTGTTCTCCAACCAAACAATGTGTATGGAATTGCCTATACAGTGGACGCTCGGGTTGCGAACGTGATCCATGCGGGATGCACGTTCGCAACCCGCAGCGTTCGCAACCCGCGTCTGTGCATCTGCGCACATGCGGATTGCGCTTCGGTGCATGTGCGAACGCCAAAACCCAGAAGTAACCCATTCCGGTACTTCTGGGTTTCGGCAGTCCGCAACCCAAAAAAACGCAACCTGAAGCGGCTGTAACCCGAGGTATGACTGTAATATTGCAAACAAAACATATTCAGGGAGGATGCTTGCAAAAATGTGAATATTAGTCAAAATTGCAAATAAAAATGTGTTTATTAGGAGAAATCCACATTAAAATGCTAAAGAACTTTCATGAATAACCTTTTTTGAAAAGAAAAAGGAAGGAAGGAAGGAAGGAAGGAAGGAAGGAAGGAAGGAAGGAAGGAAGGAAGGAAGGAAGGAAATGCAGGTTGCTGTGCTGAAATAAATTTGTGAAAAACTAATATTAATATGAAAAAAATGAGAAGCTGAGAGAATCTGAAATCAACAGATTCCCCCAACCCTCCTCATAGCTAAAGACTAAAGCACATTGGACTGGGCACATTTATGTGCACTTGTAGAAGAAGACACACAGTTAAAGCCATACATTCAATAAGAAAACTGTATTTAGTGGCTAATAAGTGCCCTTTCTTACCGACAAAGGTCCATATAGTTAAAGCTATGGTTTTCCCAGTAATGATGTATGGAAGTGAGAGCTGGATCATAAAGAAGGCTGATCGCCAAAGAATTGATGCTTTTGTATTATGGTGCTGGAGGAGACTCTTGAGAGTCCCATGGACTGCAAGAAGATCAAACCTACCCATTCTGAAGATCGTGAAGCTGAAGCTCCAATATTTTGGCCACCTCATGAGAAGAGAAGACTCCCTGGAAAAGACCCTGATGTTGGGAAAGATGGAGGGCACAAAGAGAAGGGGACGACAGAGGACGAGATGGTTGGACAGTGTTCTCGAAGCTACCAGCATGAGTTTGACCAAACTGCGGGAGGCAGTGGAAGACAGGAGTGCCTGCCGTGCTCTGGTCCATGGGGTCACGAAGAGCAGGACACGACTGAACGACTGAACAACAACAACAAGTGCCCTTTCAGGTGGTGGGGAAGAGAAGAGAAGGAACTCAGAGTCTCCCCACAGCCTCACCCCAAACTAAAGGCAATCATTTGAGCCTCTGGGCACAGCTTACATCTGCACGTAAATTGTGCTTCTCGTTTTGGTACAAAACGGAGGACAATGAGACAGTGATGAGTTCTGGAATTTAGACAGCAGTTGTCCACCTGTCATTTTCTTGTCCTTAGTGGAACAGGGAAGGAAGGGAGAGTATAAAACATCTAATAATTTGCAGTTTTCATAGCAACAAGTAACAGTGCAATTATTAGACGCACACTTTTGCCCCACAAACAGATCTAATTGCGGTTCTGAGTGGGAGATGCTTCCCTCCCCCCTTTACCTTGAGCTTTTGATTATTAAATTGCTGTTTGCTTTTCATCTGGTTTTCATTTGAAAAATCCCATCTGTGCAGAGCCAGAAAGAAGAATGGTAAAATACACACAAGTTACAAGCATGTAAGTAAGATGAACAATGTTTTCTGGGTTTATTTGGCTATAGTGATGTTTCGAGAAGATCTTTGCTTTGTAAACTGTGAGGCTTCGCTCGTAGAGCTGATAAAGTTAATTACACCACTGAGGCAAGATGTAAAGCAGATCACAAACCAAGTGGAAAAACAACAACACAGCAGCATTATAAACAGCAGTATTGGTATTTTCTAAAGTGTATATATTTAAACTAATTATATAAAGCCTTGGATAATAGCAAGCCTTCATCTCCCTTTTCCAAGAAGTGAATAGAACACATTTTTCTAAGACGTTTGCAGATCGTCTTCTCTTTTACAGTTACAATAGGATGTGTTTTCAGTGCCAATCACACAAAATTATTTCGGCGTTTATATATATGTCCCAAAGTAGATAATCTATGGCACTTATGTGACATACAGGGAAGGCCGGGGGACAGCCCCAGTGACTGGTAGTGTATGAGACTTAGTGGAAGGAAAATTGAAATAGATAATGTAAGGAGAGCTAATGAGCAGCAATTAGGAAAAATAAAAGATGCGAGAAAAGCTATGAGAGGATTTGCTACTTAGCTCTTTAGCAGATGTTATTTGGACATCTCTGTGTGAGAAAGAGCCTCATAAATTGCAGTTTCTGTATTTATGCCTGGGAAAAAACCCAAGTTTTGGTGTTCAGAAAAAGAGTCACACCTATATTTTGCAAGGATAATTTGAGACACTGTGGGGAAGTGTTAACATCATGTTCAGATTCTATAAATTTTAATGCATGAGGCAAACCTCCCAAAAGAGCCATTGACAATTCCTCTGACAGGTGCAAGTTCCTCCCTCGCTGGCTGCTTTCCTTCTCCTTTGAGTTGATTGAAAACGTCGATTTAGTACTAGCCGGAAATGTCTGGTGTTGCATGTGAAGAAATATAAAAAAGAAGATATATTTATAAATGGATGGTGTGATTTGTTAGTTAGGCCTGTGCACAGTGCCTCACCCAACCCAGGGCCTGGCCGGACCTGTAAGACACCTGATCTGATCCAAACCCATATTAATTTCGTGGTGGGGCTAATGACTAATTAAAGGTAAAGGGACCCCTGACCATTAGGTCCAGTCATGGACGACTCTGGGGTTGCAGCTCTCATCTCGCTTTATTGGCTAAGGGAGCCGGCGTGCAGCTTCCGTGTCATGTGGCCAGCATGACTAAGCCGCTTCTGGCAAACCAGAGCAGTGCACAGAAACACTGTTTACCTTCCCGCCAGAGCAGTACCCATTTATCTACTTGCACTTTGACATGCTTTCGAACTGCTAGCTTGGCAGGAACAGGGACCGAGCAACGGGAGCTCACCCCGTCACGGGGATTCAAACCGCCAACCTTCTGATCAGCGAGTCCTAGGCTCTGTGGTTTAACCCACAGTGCCACCCGTGTCCCACAATGACTAATTAGAGTTTTTAAAAAACAACAAAAACAAGAACCCCTGTATAGTCAGGAAATGGAGGCATTGTATCTCCTTTCTTCCTTCACCGGACCATACTGTGGAGAGCAAGAACATTCAACCAAGCTAGGTGCTGCTTTGTCAACACACACTCTGCAGAAAACATGCTGGTTATGCAGACCCCTGCAGCCAGCAGGCCTGGATCCTTGGAATGTAATTATTGCAGTTCTGTTGCATGTCCTCAGCGGCCAGGCCTGGTTGACCTCCCCACTCTTCCACCCCCATTATTGCCCTCAGTATGTTCCAGCACAGGAGTGATAGTTGGTTCTTCTCTCTTCTTCTCTCCCTGTTCACCAGTCCTGGGGTTAGGTCTCCTCATCCCACCTTGGGCCCTTTACATTCACGGTCACTGCCTTTCGAATTCTGCCAGCATGTTTCCTAGCTGAGAAGTTGAGGGCTCCATCATTCTCAGTTTGACTGAGCACATATGTCTTTCCCTGCTGGGAACAGGCACATGCAGTAAGCACTGAGTTGTTTGAAAACCTTCTTGCAAATCAGCCCTGGGTTGCTGTTTACAGCCTGACTCTCCTTTTACCCACCCAATGGCTCACCACCTGACAGACCCAAATCATTCCAGGTCGACCAACCTGGAGTGATCTGGAGTTGTCTTCATCTGACATGGTTGGAACCCAGACTGGTCCAAATTGGCCTGTCTTGATTTGGGCTTTGGCTTAATCTTGCACACAACCTTAAAGTACAGTGGTACCTCGGGTTACATACACTTCAGGTTGCATACGCTTCAGGTTGCAAACTCTGCTAACCCAGAAATATTACCTTGGGTTAAGAACTTTGCTTCAGGATGAGAACAGAAATCGTGCTGTGGCGGCGCGGCATCAGCCCCATTAGCTAAAGTGGTGCTTCAGGTTAAGAACAGTTTCAGGTTAAGAACAGACCTCCGGAACGAATTAAGTACTTAACCCAAGGTACCACTGTAATTGCAAATCTAAACCAAATCCCAATTCTTCTTCTCAGGGACTGTCATACCAATTCAATTTCATGCCAAATTTGATTTTGATTAAAATCAACGCTAAATTGGGTGATGATATCTTCAGAGACACCCAAATGGGTGTAGTTTGGAATGGTTTGGTTCAGAATTTTTATTCAAAATGACATCCAACAGCATCCAAACATAGGCCGAAACCCATTCTTCAATCTCAGGAACTGTCACACAAAATTGGGTGATGATATATCTAGAGGTCCAATTCAGTACAGTTTTGAATGTTTTGGCCTGCCATCTTGATTCAAAATGGCATCTTCTGGCATCTTCCGAATGTAGGCAAAAATAATTCCATCCACCTTGGGAACTGTCACACCAAATTGGGCAACAATATCTAAAGAGGTGCCTGAATGCAAAGAGAATAGACAGAAAGACAAACCACTTTCCAAATTATATAGCAGGGGGGAAATAGTAGATGCAGATGGACAACAGATTTTAAAAGAGCCACGTTTCCTCTCGAATAAGAATGCAAGTGAAAGATGTAAGCCAGATGTATTGTTGATTGTTTGATTTTATTGTCTGCTCTTTTCTTCTTGACATATTCACACCTATAATCATATGTATATGAACATGTGAGGTCCCGGTTGTGTGAAGACTGTAGTCAGAACTGTATTCTGGGGCTTAGCTTTGTGCCAGAGGTCTTGGGCTGTTGGGTTCTTAGAGGTTTCTGTGCAAACGCATCAGTGTTTATTCACTTTATTACCCCTGGCAAGAGTACGGATTGAATAAAGGAATTCCTATTTTAGCTAGCACCATTAAACAATTACTCAGCACGTAATCACATGTGTTCATGGTGCTATTTGGCCAAGCATGCAGCTACCTATCTTTCTTCAAATCAGTTTCTCTGTCTAAGGAGGTGGGTCTTGCTTTGATTTCATTTTCTCAGTCTCATGTTGAGTGAAGGAGTCAGACTTTACTGCATCTGAATAGACTGTCTTCCAAGTTATCTGGAGCCCAGATCTGGGACAGACCTGGAAAAGAGTCCAGCATTTAGTTAGCCATCAAAATAAAGATGACTATTTCAAAAGGGCTTATGTACCGTGGCAGAAGTGCAATAGAACTTCTCTAAAGTCAACGAGAGCCTGTGACCAATTTCAGTGGGAAGTCGATTCCAGATTAAGACAGCAGTCACACAGGTGAGTATGGGAGATGGATCCCACATAGCATGGAGCGATTATCAAACCAGCCCACTAGCCATATTTTTCCTGTCCACCACACAGTTACAGCTTTCACATGACACAAAATAATATGACTGATTTCTATGGATATTTTTTTTATCAACTCATACAACTTGTCCGCCCTCTTTTCTCTCAGCTCCCTTTGGGTCCTTGCCAGATTTGTGACCTTGACCCTTTTAAATGGTCCTTTATGACTTGTGTATTCAGTCTTTTGGTGACTGATATGTTTCAGCTGGTTTTATTGGTTGTCATATTCTCCTGCTATTATTGGATTGCATGGCCATTGTGTTATGCTTGGATTATGATGTGATGTCACATCAATAAAACTATACTGCGTGGGAGCTGGAGAGGACAAGGGGGACAGGGCTCCTTCTCTGCCCCAGGGTATTTCAGCAAATGGTCTTTGGAACATTATCAGATTCTCCACAAAAGGTGGTCTTTTGGGACTGTTTTTATCAATTCCTCTACAACAAGGGGAGTCCACAGTACACAAAGACTTACCAATACTATTACTTGTGGTGCCTTGAGCAGGTCACTGAAATACTGGGAAATTGTATAATGGCATTATGATATCAGCATTTTTATTTTCAATTCCTTTCCTAATGATCCCTATTGTGGTATCTGCATTACATTTTGCAACAATATTGACTATGATGCTAGCTGTTCCTACCTCAGTTGTTAGTTCAAAAAGATTTCTGGCGACTGGAGGGATCCCAGAAGTCTGCCTGCCTGTGAACCTTAGGAATGGCACCCTCATGTCCACAAACCCAGCTTGCTCCATTTGTCTTGTGTAGATCCAGCTGCCAAAGTCGTGCCGCCCAGCTTCTTGCAGTGTGAAGCCCTCTGATAATCTATGGTGCAACCACATTTGGAATACCGTGTATGGTTTTGCTGCCTCTCCTCAAAAAGGAAATTGTTGAGCTGGAAATGCAGGGCAACCAAAATGATCAAGTTATTAGGGTTGCCATATTTTGAAGAGCAAAAAGAGGACACATTTGCCGACTTCTATTTCTAACTATGAATCGCTATGATGACGCTACCCATGAAAAAGAGGACGTTTCCTGAAAAAAAGAGGACATATGGCAACCCTATGATGGAGCAGCATCTGTATGAGGAAAGGTTGCAGCAATAGGTTATATAAAATTATAATTTATTTTTTATGATTATGAACTCCGTCTCCATTGGGCCAAATCTGGGCTGGTCGAAGCTTCCTCCCTATCACACCACTTTTAAGCTGAAAGTGTAAACCTATTACTGCTAGAAGCAGAAGCAATCTCACCTCTCAATTACACTCACTCAGAAATATTGCCTACAGAGAATATGGAGACTACATGTGGAGCCCAAACTGCAGTTACAAGGAATAAATAACTACAGTCCAGACAATGCCAGTTGTGACAATATTGTCAGCATGAAAATCTCCTACATTTTTTCTATCTACAATCAGAATTTGAATCTATAAGTAGAAATGTGTGTTGTTAGTATTTTAATAATTGTTTGGATTGCACATATGTCAAAATATTAATTATTTTCAGACATGCTATGATAGTAAGAGCAAAGTGTCTTTTTGCTAATATTTGATTCCAGGAAGATGGTGTTGTGTGGGTCAAGATTAATTTTATATTGTGTACTAAATAGCTGAAAGGAAATGCCGCCGGAAAATGAAATTCCAATTTAAAACACGAGATGAGATTAGGAATGCAACCCCGGGCATGCTAATTTAGAAGCAAATTCTACTGACCACAGTAGAACTTACATTTGAGCAATCATGCATAGGGTTGTTATACAGTTGACCTACTTGATCCTTCCCCAGTCCAATGTTTTAAAAAAGTTCTATGACTGGTTTCCCTTTTTTCCAAAGATATGAAAGCTGGGATCTTCCAGACCAGGGTTTCCCAAACTTGGGTTTCCAGCTGTTTTTCGACTACAGTTCCCATCATCCTTGGCCACTGGTCCTGCTAGCTAGGAATGACAGGAGTTGTAGTTGAGCAATAACTGCAGACCCAAGTTTGGGGAACGGTGTTCCAGACTTTCAACAAGTGCCTGGGGACCAATTGTTTATTTCGTTTTCTGATCATTACCTAGGTATCTAATCTCTAAATCAACCTGCCATCTGCATTCCTTAGCGGGAAATGATTCAGGGGGCACATGCTGGGGATTTGTAGGGCCAGAGGCAAAATGGGGTAAGGTAATGAATATGGCATTTAATGTTTGCACCATAGGCTACATTCCAGCCACACAATAGCCAGACCCCATCCATCATGGAACTTTGAAGTGCCAGGCATAGCTCTAATGGCTTTAGCCCAAACGTAGCAGAGTTTTCCTGCACAGCAAAGAAGCTAGTTGAGGTGGAAATGACTAGTCAGCTAGACTCAGAATAACTATTTACAGGATTTATTAAAAGGAAAAAGAAACCAGCAGAGTTTCTGCATACAAGAAGAAGAAGAAGAAGAGTTTGGATTTGATATCCCGCCTTTCACTCCCTTTAAGGAGTCTCAAAGCGGCTAACATTCTCCTTTCCCTTCCTCCCCCACAACAAACACTCTGTGAGGTGAGTGGGGCTGAGAGACTTCAGAGAAGTGTGACTGGCCCAAGGTCACCCAGCAGCTGCATGTGGAGGAGTGGAGACGCGAACCCGGTTCACCAGATTACGAGTCTACCGCCCTTAACCACTACACCACACTGGCTCTCTCAAAACAAAGCAAAAATAAATCCTTTCTTTCTCTCTCTCTCTCTCTCTCTCTCTCTCTCTCTCTCTCTCTCTCTCTCTCTCTCTCTCTTAACCATACACAGCACTCCTACTCCTAACACACCTAACCCAAACTGTGCTAGCATTCCTAGATAACAGAGTTGAGTGCTGGTCATTAACCAATCAGAGTAAGTAGTTTCTAGGTCAAGCAGACCTTGGCTTTCTGCCAGGAGTAAATTGACACTGCCTTGAGTTAATTGTGTGAAGCCAGAATCTGTAAGTTTTCATGAGAATCAATTAACAGAAACTGAACAATCCATACTATACATTTAAA
Organism: Podarcis melisellensis; assembly: GCF_964234715.1. Classification (NCBI taxonomy): domain Eukaryota; kingdom Metazoa; phylum Chordata; class Lepidosauria; order Squamata; family Lacertidae; genus Podarcis; species Podarcis melisellensis. Next base: position 24,650,433 of record NC_138528.1, on the reverse strand, counting down.
GCAGCACCGTGCCACTTTAAACAGTCCCATTGAATCCTGGGAACTTTAGATTGTGAAGGGTGCTAAGAGTTGTTAGGGTACCCCTGTTTTCCTGCCAGAGCTACATTTCCCAGAACAGTTTAAAAATCAATCCCTCTTCTATAAGAGTTATAGGGAATAGGGTTCTCCTAACAAATCTCAGCACCCGACGCAATCTACAATTCCCAGAATTCTTTGGGGGAAGCCGTGACTGTTTAAGTGCCAAGATACTGCTTTAAACACCAGTGCGACCATACACAGACACCCCTCCATCCTCCATCCATGCAAGTAAAATGCACATTTCAAGGACACATTTCTGCCAGGCTAAACAACCAAGGAGGGTGCAGAGCAGGGGCTGTGGTGGCTGTGTCCTAGAGTCTGTGGCCTGGGGAGGAGGGAGGAGGTTAACCTAGGGAGAGTTCTGAAAGTTGAATACCAAACCTGAGGTTCTCCACCTTTGCTTTAAGTGAAACAATGTCCATAGCTAGGCTACAAAAAAAATAAAAATGTTAGGTACTGTAATGGTTCCAGGGGTTGCTCGTGCGTAAGTTGCTGCCACTCCTGGCTAGGTTGCCTGGTTAAACCTTTTCTGTCTGGACAGCCCTTCACTTCGTGGCTGTCTCAATCGCTGGCAGAATCCGTCAGTGGGCGTTTCTTGAACTTCTTCCAGCAAAGAAGTTCTTTGACGCCAAGTCTCCTCCTACTCTCCCTGCGCGGAAGTCTTCTGTGCAGGGAGGGTGTGGGCAGCAGAGGACCCGTGCTCTCACCGCTGGTCTCCGGCGAGGAGTCCTGGAGCCTCCTCTCCAATTCCCCCATCTGCCCCCCTTCTCCGCTGGTGTTACGCTGATTTCCTTCCCCAGCAGATGGGCTGCCTCTCACCCTACTGGGACCCTCTCCGGCATCCCTCTGGAGCCTTCCCTCCGCCTCTGGCTCCGATGGCAGTTCCCTGACAGGTACGTACATTAATTTCTCTTCAGAAGTATCAGAGAGCATGAAAGGGGCTGGATTTTTTTAAAAAAAATTGTTCAATTTTTAAATGCAATTTAAGTGTGGTCTTCTGGCTCCTTCTGGCTCCTCATGATGTTTATTGGTGGAAGACAGAGCATATTTAAACCTATGTATTTTGAGTTAGTCGCCTGTTGTTACTATGCATTTATTTGTGTCATTCAGTCGTCTCCGTTTCCTGAAATCAATTGACTTTGCCTGTCAGTGGGACCTGAGTGGATTTATATCATTCCTTCTGGCCCATAAAAAGAAATATATTGTCATTAACCACTCATTTTTGCCAGCACTTATGGAGTCTGTGGTTTGCTTGATTCTGCCAATGGGACGATCTATTCCCAAGGGGACTCTTTATTTTTTTATTTACCAAAAAAGAAAAGGAAAGGAGTGCTCGTTAAAAGCAAATCTGAACATCGTTTTTATAGGAAAAGGCTGCTTTCTCGCCCAATACTGCTGCCAACAATTACCCAAGGAGGTATAGAATGCATAAAAAAATGCATTTCAGTTAAACAAGGCATATGGTTGTGTTGAACAGTAATACCATACCTGGAAGTAAAGGACTAAAATGGCATTTTCAATGTGTCCATTTCTGATTTTTGTTTGAAATCATGCATTCAATCAAGGATTCTCCAACTTTCGTATCTGAAGTTCTGCATTTGGTTACACATTGTTGTTGTTTAGTCGTTTAGTCATGTCCGACTCTTCGTGACCCCATGGACCAGAGCACGCCAGGCACTCCTGTCTTCCACTGCCTCCCACAGTTTGGTCAAACTCATGCTGGTAGCCTCGAGAACACTATCCAACCATCTCGTCCTCTGTCGTCCCCTTCTCCTTGTGCCCTCCATCTTTCCCAACATCAGGGTCTTTTCCAGGGATTCTTCTCTTCTCATGAGGTGGCCAAAGTACTGGAGCCTCAGCTTCACGATCTGTCCTTCCAGTGAGCACTCAGGGCTGATTTCCTTAAGAATGGATAGGTTTGATCTTCTTGCAGCCCATAGGACTCTCAAGAGTTACACATGCCACACACCATTTTCTGACTAGGTATTTTTGGGACTTCTGCAGATTGTTCTGTGGACAAGCTGTATCCTGTTGCCAAAACCCAGGGTCCTCAAATGTTCCATGACACGCAGACTGCCTGAATTATTTTCAGGAGAGACGGTAACCCCACAAATATGGAAGAATGCACCTTCAGAACTGCCATTGAAATGAATGGGGAAATCGTTGTGAGCAGGGAAGCTTTATGAACACCTTGGAGCAGCATCATTTTTTAAGAAAGTGCTGGGCCATAATATGTGCTCAGATAGACTTATCCTGGCTCCATTAAGCAGCCTGTGACTTGGAGCACCTTCTAGCAGATTTTGCTATTATACCAGCTATGACTGTTGCTGGATAGGGATAGCTTGTCTATGGTGGTTCATGCATTGGTGACCTCAGTGTTGGATTAATGCAGTGCTTTGTGGCTGCCCTTATGCTTGGTCCAGATGCTGCAGATAGAATAGAACTTATTGTGGTGGCTAGGCTGCTATACACATTTTTTGTACACATATTTGGGTTTGACAAACACATCACAAAATTCAGAGAAGTGTGAATTTCAAAGAATAGAATAGCTGAATTTTGATTTAGAAAGGCCTAGAATGGCCAAGTTGGAAGGATCCTGATTGTCATCTAGTCGAAGCAATGCAGAAATATCCACTAAAGCATCCATGAAAGATGGTCAGCAAACCTCTGCTTAAAAACCTCCAGTGAAGGAGAACCTAACATCTTCTAAGACAGGGATGTCCAACTTCCAAGAGACTGTGATCTACTCCCACTAAAAAAACAACAACTGGCAGTAATCTACCCATTGTATTGATCTGTTCCCCTTACCATCAGAAGGTTCTTCCTGATTTTTGTTTTGGGAAGAGCAGTTTAAGAAGTTTTACATTTAAGTGTGAACTGAACTGAATTTTTCATCCATTCCTAATCTCAGACTATTTGGAGATTAAAAGTGAGCATCACCACCTTTGAGATTTATCTGAAAGACCATCTGCTCCAGTGTGAAGCTGTCCAAGTATTAAGATATTGATTTGAGTCACACTAAAGTCACTGCATTTATTTGCACATGGCAATCCTTACAAATTTAATTAAAGGGGTAAATAGGTGGGGGGGGGTATTCTTTTGATGTGGATTAACAAATTTCAGTTAACCAATTAGATGATGATTGAAACAAATAGCACAGTAACTTAAGAAGGCAGTATTTTTTGATAAGAATTAATTATTTATTTTGAATAAATGACACAGGGGGTGGTTGAAATCTGTGGTTTTGAGATGTTTCTGAAATGCAGTGCTTGACTAAGAGATTTGCTCCCAACAATGCCAGTAGCACTCAATATCCTTTCACATGGGACTTCTCTATTTAAAATCTCATTAAAAATCTACATTTTTAATGGGCAATTAATGCATCAAACAATTAAGCACGGCAAATTGATGAATGTTTGGGACAAGCTCATCTGAAGTTTGCTCTTCAACATTCACTTGCAACCCAGTTCAAAATGCTCAGCTGATACATTTTTTTTTACAGTCGCACAGTACATAATTCATATGAAATATATATATTTATATATAAACAATCTCAAAGCAGTTTACAAAAAGATTAAAGTAACCTTATTAGTAAAAGCAGTTAAAAACAGCTACTTAAAACATTCATGTAATAATTAAAACCAATGGCGAGCTTAAAAACAGATTAAAACACATGCAAACATTCTGCCATTGGGTGGGCATCTCACTAGTTTGTTAGCAATTGCCCAGTGACATATTTAGCATCATTTGAAGAATAGTGTGAGCTCAAATTGTTTTCTAATTCATGTAATAGCTCTCACCGTGTCCCCACTCTATGATCCCTAAACACTTTGTCATTTTCACTTGGTCGGGAGCCATAGAATTGCATCTGTTTGCTTGTTTTCCTCTCATTGGGTCCTGCTTTTGCTGTTGAGCCATTTCCTTCTTAAGAGGAAGGGGATGGCTGCGTTGTGAGTTCTATTGATGCTGCTATTTAAAGCTAGTGAATAAGTGATGCTGCAAGTAGCCGGTGGTTACTCTGCACCCTTCCCTGTAATCTACCCCTTTTCTGTGTTCTTAAATTGCTTAGCTTGCTTCTCCCTCCTTCTAAAAAAGGGATGCTCACCTCCAACTGCCAGTTGCAATGAGACTGCAGAGCTGAAGGGAAAGGAGCTATGGTCTATGTCTTGAACCACAGGTATAGAGGATGCTGGGTGGTGTGTTGAACTGTTGAAATACCTAAAGGTGAGAAGGCCCATTAGGTTATATTGCCGTGTTAGGATTGGCTGAATTTTCCTGTTTTCCTCTACCCTCCCCATTCTTCTTTCCTTTGACATCTTTTCTGTTAGAGTGTGAGCCTGCAGTTCTAATGCCTGCTCTTCAGGGTCTCGGAATGTGAGACGTGAAAAGGGACAGAGGGGCACAGCATGCAGAGAAAAGAGTGATGTATATTTGAAGTTATTCCTATTTGGCCAGTATAGTTGCCATTATTTAGTTAATGTAGTAGGAACATTGGAAGCTGCCTTATACGGAGTCAGATCAGTGGTCCACCTAGCTCAGTACTCCCTTCACTGACTGGCAGCGGCGCTCCAGAGTTTTCTGACAGGGAGCCCTTCCAAGCCCTAGATCAGAGCTTTCCTGTTTCATGTTGGCGACACACTTTTTAGAAGTGCATCATTTCCCAACACAGTAATTCAGTTTTACTAGCAAACCAGAGGTTAAATCAACCCCTTTCCAACCCCAGGAGGAGCATGGGGTGTGTATGAGTGACACACCTACACACTGCAGCTGACACACTAACATGTCATGACACACAGTTTGGAAAGCTCTGCCCTAGACACCAGGAATTGAGTCCGGGGCATTTTGCATGCAAGGAAGATGCTCTATTGCTGACCTACACTCCTTCCCCAATTTTCATTGAAGTCTTGTTCTCAATGAAAACTTAATGCTAAATCTCTCTCACACACACACGAACACACATAGAGAGGGGGCTGGGGAGAATCTCCTGGAAGGATAGAGTGAATAATTCTTTATTACAGTTAATCACATGTTCATTTCAGTGGCTCAGAAAACATCTTATAGCAAAACATTTCCGCTTCCACTTTCTTTAGCTGCTCTGATGTGATGTGAGTAGAAGCCAAAACGTTTGCTATAAGAATGTAAGATCTCTGTTTTCTTATTCACTAATGCATCCTCTGTTAAAGTTGTTGAGCCGAACGCATTCAAACACAGCATTTTGTGTACATTAAATTTGTAACTTTGACATGTTCAGAACAGAACCCTGAGACGTTACATGCCAGGCATTGTCATGTCTTTTAAAGCATCCCCCCACCAGACGCACAAATGAACAAAGCCAGGCAGGCCTCCTTTGGGAAAGCATTCCATAGTTACTGACGTGGTCAAGGAAGGAAGAGGAATTTGGCTCAGGATAATACAGTCTTTATTGCACAATACATGAATGTCATGGACCTGCATCCGAGTACCTTGAATTCATTAATTTTATTTTACAATGTATAGATTTTTTAAAACTGCAGATTTAAATTTTTTTTGGGGGGGGATAGGCTGCCTTGTTCTTCAATATCTGATCTTGTCAATAATTTGGTTGCATGCTTTGCATTTTATGTAAATTGCTCAGAGGTTTTGGTGGCTAATTGGTATATGACTTACCGTATTTTTCACTCTATAAGACACACATTTTCCCTCCTAAAAAGTAAGGGGAAATGTGTGTGCATCTTATGGAGCGAATACAGACTATGCAGCTATTGCTGAAGCCAGAAGAGCAAAAGAGATCGGTGCGCAGCAATCCCTCTTGCTCTTCCGGCTTCAGGGATAGCCACGCAAAGCGTCTTGAGCACAGCAGGAGCACTCCTCCCTCTTCGCTCAAGAGGCTTTGCGTTCCTTTCTTGCCTCTTGTTTTCCTCCTCTAAAAACTAGGTGCATTTTATGGTCTGGTGCATCTTATAGAGCGAAAAATACAGTACATTAAATATGCTCAAAATCATTACACTAATCCTTATTTCTGCCGTGCCAGAAATGCACGGAAAATTCCTTAACCTAATTCTCTTCCAATAACATCACCATAAGCAGTATGGGGTGGACGGTGTTGTGTCCTTCACTGTCTAAAAGAAACAGGTGATGAAGATTTAACATTAATGACGGGACACACAGGTTGGGAGCTCGCCATCCCTTTGATCTATTCCCCTCCAATGACCTTGTCTTTGGGAGCATCTGGAGAAAAGGTGACGCAGCAAACACATAATGGATTGCTGGGGAGTTTATTCTCTTACCAAGGGAATCATTAAAGAAAGGCTTGGAAAGTTGATGTTTTCATTTATGTGGAAATTATTGATTTACAGTGCGTTGTTCTCATGTTTCACAGTTCTCTGCATTAGGAGGATCAATCTGATAACTAGAACTGATGCATTTGTTGCAAAAGGAAGGGGGGGGCAAAAGATTACTAGATGCTGCACCCAAATTCTAATGCTGTTGAGAATTGGCAGGCCTGAATACGGACTGTGGTTTCCATCCGATTCGATGGGACTGTACTTCCATTCCCATATGGAATAGCTTTCGTTAACTATAAGAGCTTAAACATGCCTGCAAGTAAGACTAATTCTAATTGGTATGCAAACTGTTTAAAGACCAGATCCAGATTTCATTTCATTAGTTTGTTCACAATGGATATTCTCTCAAAAGTGTTCCTAAAACTACTTGTCTTCCTGAGGCAAAAATGTCTGAGACCTACTATTTGTCCAACACTGAGTTGAATGCAGTAACCCACAGTTGTTATTATTATTATTTCATATTTACTTGTACCTCACCTTTCCCCCCTGACAGGGTATCAAGGTGACTCAGAGATAAAAAATAAGAACAACTCAAAACATAGGTGCTGGTGGGACAATCATTTAAAAACAATTAAATGTTGATTAAAACTCTCTCTCTATCTATCTATCTATCTATCTATCATCTATCTATCTATCTATCATCTATCTATCTATATATATGATCTATTAAAACTATACAAATAATTGCAATAAAAACAGCATGTCACCAGCTGTTTAGCATGTTTTGCATTTGTTTTATGAAAGCAATGTTATTGTTCATTTTATCTTGTTTATTGCCATGATATATATTTTTATTAATGTTGGTGGTAATGTTTTTCTTCCCACCCCTTTCAAATAAATAAATATATATTGTATGCGATGTCACAACTATTGACATCTAGCACAACCAGTTCTTGCAATGATCCTATCAATTCTGATGGGCAAATCCCACAGTCCACTGCAGGAAAAATCCTCTGGAATTCTAGAAATTAACCCCCCTGCAATGTAGGAAGCATCCGTGACTTGAGCCAAAGAGCACAAGACAACCCAGAAAACTGTTTTCAGTGTTACGGTAAAACCCTGGGACATACAAAGTAGTAAATAAGTCTGTGGGTGAGGGCCTTTCTATCCTAACTGAGTAGCCATGCCATGCCTTTTCAAACCTTGGATTATGGACAGGATTTAGGCCAACAGATGTAGTAAACTGGCACATTTTGAAGCGGTGAGAATAATTACGGCAGGAGGACTTGAAACTGATGCATGAGTTAGGCAGATGCCTCCTTGTTTATTATTATCTTGCACACACCAGGAAGACACAGAGAAAATGTAATAGCAGAGGGCAGGGGAAGGAGTAGCAAAATTATGTAGCCAATCATAGGAGCATAATGAAGCCGCCTTATACCATTGAGTCAAACCATTAGTCTTCATAGCCCAGTATTGCCTACCCTGGTCCTGAATGGGGTAACTGTGCCCCTGAAGGACCAGGTGCACAGCCTGGGAGTCATTTTGGACTCACAGCTGTCCATGGAGGCGCAGGTCAATTCTGTGTCCAGGGCATCTGTCTTCCAGCTTCATCTGGTACGCAGGCTGAGATCCTACCTGCCCACGGACTGTCTCGCCAGAGTGGTGCACGCTCTGGTTATCTCCCGCTTGGACTACCCCAATGCACTCCATGTGGGGCTACCTTTGAAGGTAACCCAGAAACTACAACTAATTCAGAATGTGGCACCTAGACTGATGATTGGGAGTGGTATCCAAGACCATATTACACCAGTCCTGAAAGACCTACATTGGCTCCCAGTACATTTCCAAGTACAATTCAAAGTGTTGGTGCTGACCTTTAAAGCCCTAAACGGCCTCAGCCCAGTATGCCTGAAGAAGTGTCTCCACCCCTGTCGTTCAGTCCGGACACTGAGGTCCAGCTCCGAGGGCCTTCTGGTGGTTCCCTCCTTGTGAGAAGTGAGGTTGCAGGGAACCAGGCAGAGGGCCTTCTCAGTAGTGGCGCCCACCCTGTGGAACACCCTCTCATCAGGTATCAAGGAAATAAAGAACTATCTGACCTTTAGAAGACACCTGAAGGCAGCCCAGTTTAGGGAAGTTTTTAATGTTTGATGTTTTATTGTGTTCTTAATTTTCTGTTGGGAGCCGCCCAGAGTGACTGGGGAAACCCAACCAGATGGGTGGGGTATTATTATTATTATTATTATTATTATTACTACTACTACTATGCAACATCTCTCCTAGGTCTACCTCAGGTTCCTGGGGGTTGAAACTGGGTCCTTCTGAATGTAAGGCATGTGCTGCACCTCTGAGCATCACCTTCTCCAGTTCATAGGAGCCCAGGATTACAGTTCACAAGCTGATAGTTTGCATAAAGGACCTGGACAGAATCCATACCCTCCAACATTTTTCTAAAGAAAAGCAGGGCATCAAATCAGAAACTAGTTAAAGCTATGGTTTTCCCAGTAGTGATGTATGGAAGTGAGAGCTGGCCATAAAGAAGGGTGATCGCCGAAGAATTGATGCTTTTGAATTATTGTGCTGGAGGAGACTCTTGAGAGTCCCATGGACTGCAAGAAGATCATACCTATCCATTCTTAAGGAAATCAGCCCTGAGAGTTCATTGGAAGGACAGATCCTGAAGCTGAGGCTTCAATATTTTGACCACCTCATGAGAAGAGAAGACTCCCTGGAAAAGACCCTGATATTTGGAAAGATGAAGGGTGCAAGCAGAAGGGGACGATGATGAGATGGTTGGACAGTGTTTTCGAAGCTACCAGCAAGAGTTTGACCAAACTGCGGGAGGCAGTGGAAGACAGGAGTGCCTGGCATGCTCTGGTCCATGGGGTCACGAAGAGTTGGATACGACTAAACGACTAAACAACAACAAGGTTGGCTTCTGTAAATCCAGGACTGTCCCAGGAAAATAGGAACACTTGGAGAATCAGCTTTTGGTGGTGGTGGGGAGACTCATGAATTTGCTTACAGATCACTGGGGCCATTTCTAGGCAAAGGCAGGGATGGAAATGTGTTGGAACTTTGTCCGAGTCATAACATGGGGTGGTATATTTAAAAATGCCTATCTCCACCCCCCCATGAAATAATAACCCCCACCCCCCAAAAAATAATAATCCTGGAACTGTAGTCAGGAGCAGAGTCTGTATCGTAATATAATTTAAATCAGAATCCAATTAGGGATGTTAGTGAACAAGTCCCAGTACGCCCCTGAAATTAGTGCTTGGTCTGCAGTGCATTTTTCTATGTGCTGCTCTGCCACACAGACACATTCACAGATTTAGAAAACAACACTGCCTAAGCGTTGTTTTGTTTGTTAATTTCAATGCAAGCATATGCTCCATGTTCCATTTCCAAGCTTAGGCTTATTCACATTTCCCAAGATACTACACTAGTATTGCAACATCTGTAACAGCTCTTGATGTTTCGTGTTTAGCTTGGTACCCTGCAGCACAGAACCTCCTGACAAACAACCAGCAAGGAGGTGCTGGGACAGGGGGATGAGAATGAAATGCTGGTTTTCATGGATTCCAGGGTAGTTCTGCAGAAAGAAATAGCCCAGGAGGTTTATGTGCAGGAGACCGGATTGATGGTTCCTTGATATATTTATCAGGAAGCCATCAAGGTCAACGTGAGGGACAGACAGCCCCTACCAAGAATGGCACAACAAATTGAAGTGTCCTATTTCAGCACGTCTGCATAAAGTTTATTCCTGTCATTGGCGCAATCAAATTAAATCCATTCACCAAAAGTCAAGAGCTCGCAAAGCCTCACTGTGTTGCATCTCAGGCAATCCAGGAATGATGGAGCCATCTACTGGCCTCTTTTCTTATATGTGAATAAACCGAGATACATATTTAAAAAGTTAGATGGACTTTGTAGCTCAGGAACGAGAAGTGTTCAAACCAAAGTAATGGGATCCCAATCCAATACACACAGTGCAGTGGGATGCACAATTAGGAGGGGTCAGAGGTCAGTGACAGAGCATATGCGTTGCATGTAGAAGGTCACTGATTCAGCCCTCAATATCTCCACGTTAAAAGTTCTCCACTAGCAGAACAGGAGAATATCTCTGCCTGATCTTGGTGAAACACAGGAGGCTGCCTAACCCAGGCCAGATCATTTGTCCATCTAGGTCAGTATTGCATCCTTTGACTGGTAGCGTCTCCTAATAGCTCTTCCAGGCAGAGGTCTTTCCCATCACCTGCTGTTTGATTCCTCCCCCTCCCAAGATGACAAAAATTGAACCTGGGTCCCTTTGGGATGTATATACTCTGCTAGTCAGGCTTGACAGTGCTAAGCTAGCAGGACCAATGGTCTGACTCACCACTAAGTTCAGTCAAAACATTAGTGATAGTGTATTCATGCAATATCCTTTTGGCTGAGTGATTCACCTTGCAGGTAGTGGTAGGCCTTCTATGTACGCATAGATTTAGCTGGGATGTGGCAAGGGACTCTGCTTCTTATAGAATTTTGTATGTTTATGATCCACTGCTGGTCAATGCCAGCTAGCACTGGGCAACTCTAGCCCTCTTCAGATGTCACAATAGGGGAGATCTAAGCAGTTAAGTATAATTGTTCAATTCACATTGAAATGGAGGATGCCTGTGCATTTTGCTGAAAGAGTTCAACTGGAAAGTTCAATTGAAGCTAAAGAAGAGCAACACTGGAGAATGAGGTGCAAGCCAGGTTTGCCATATTCCTTTATTTCAAATAACAATTTATTAATTCTCCAAAGATAACAAACAAAAACAAAACAAATTGGCTTCCCTCTAGTCCCTTTTTTGGTTCCATTATTTATCAATGTACTGCATGTCCATTGCACAGTTTAACATCTTATTTAAATTACTTGTTATCTAATCCTAACAAAATTACAAGTACTTCTAGGTAAAGATAAAGGGACCCCTGACCATTAGGTCCAGTTGCAGACGACTCTGGGGTTGCGGCGCTCATCTCGCTTCTGTTGGCTGAGGGAGCAGGCGTACAGCTTCCGGGTCATGTGGCCAGCATGACTAAGCCACTTCTGACGAACCAGAGCAGCGCATGGAAACGCTGTTTACCTTCCCGCCGGAGCAGTACCTATTTATCTACTTGAACCCTGCTATTGTACTGACCTGTGCAAAATGCTTCTGTATATGTGCAATAAACATCTTCCATTCTTCCTTAACTTTGTTGTCATCTCTTCCTCTTAGTTCCATTGTCAGTTTTGCCATTTCAGCATATTCCATTAGTTTAACTTGCCAACCTTCTTTAGCTCAGACACCTGCTTCTTTGTAATATTGTGCTAATAATGTCCGTGTAGCTGTAGTTGCATACATAAATAAATTCTTTTGTGATATTGGTAGATCCACTCCTATACTGTGATATCTAATAGAAAAGCTTCTGGTTTTTTTAAAAAAACAACGGTTAATTTAAATATCTTCTTCATTTCATTATAAATCATTTCCCAATATTTCTTTATGATTTTACCTGTGAAAAAATGTTCCTTCGGCCATATTCCACCATCAGAAGCAGTATGCCTTTGAAGAACAGTGTTTTTGGATCTTTTGCAGGTTAGCCATGCGACATTGTTTGGCCATTGTGAGAGGGCTGGATGAGATGGGCCTTTGGTGTGATCCAGCGGCAGGGCTCTTTTTAATAATATTCCTTGAGCAAGACAGACTGCTCCAAAGTTTCTGCAAAGACTGCAGGAGCCAGAAAAAAAGGGAGAGAAATACTCTTCATGAAGTAGAGACAAAAGGTATGGGAAAACAGGCTGACAATGATCGTGGGATTTTCAACCTTTAACACTGTGGTAGTTTTAGTCGCTGACTTATTGATTGAGTTTCATTAGACAAATTGATCAGCAAAAAGCGAGGGCCATGCTGCTTGCGACAGCAAATGACACCACAGCACGGGAGCGCCGAGGCTCTCTAAGGGGTTTTATCTTCACACATTTATACATTTTTAAGTGTTCAGAGCACGAGTAGTAAAGTGTTATTGGATTTGCTAAATATACATTGCATGCTGCTATCTCGACACGAGGCTCAAAGGCAACCAAGCCGGACGCTGCTTCTATTCAAACTCAATTTACAATTCAAATCGAGGGGAGGAAAATTGAAGGAGAAGGTGGCTCTGGGTGGGGACCCATAAGAACATGAGAAGAGTCCTGCAGGATCAGGCCAGTGGCCCACTGAGTCCAGCACCTTGTTTCCACAATGACCAAGCAGATGCCTCCAGCACCATCATGACTGCAGGAAGTAAAAAATGCTCATAAAGCTGAGTACATTTACCTGGGAATAAGCACTATTTCATTGTCAGAAATGATGCTCATATTATTACTTTTACTTTTGTGAAATTAAAAAAAAAGTAATTTGAGCATCTGTAACCATGACTGTGCCTGGCCACAATAATAAAAGGATAATAAGGATATTGTGGCCAGCATAAGTCTTGACAGGTCTGGCATGCTCATGCCAGGCCTGGTGTTGATGCCAGGCCTGTTTTCCCCTGCAGCTCTTGGAGTAGACAGGGGAACCCTGGATTTGGGCTCTGAGGTCGAACCTTAGCTGTGGCACAGTCTTCAAATATTCATGGAAAACTTGGATGTGGTTCCCACACAGGGGCATAGCAAGGGGGGTGCAGTAGGTGCGGTTTGTCCCGGTGGTCCCCACTGAGGGGAGTGCAGGGCTGTCTTACCCATAAGTGCTAGGTGTGCGGGGCACCAGGCTCTCAGGGGCGCCAGGCCGAGAGTCCGGGGCCCAAGAGTTGAGTCCGGAGAAGAGCCCGCCCATCAGTTGGAGTGCCGCGGTGGGCTCTTCTGCTGTGGGCGGCAAGTTCAGGGGCGACCGAGCCAGCGAGATGCTGAGGCAGCCGGCCGGGTTCCACCCTCCTGTGTGCCTGGGACTGGGCAACCTGTGGGGGGTGGATCTTTGGACCCTGGCGCCACATATGCTTAAGACAGCTCAGGGGGTGTCTGACAAAATGATGCGCGACACTCACCGTGGGGCCTGCAGCATGCCTGAGCCACACGTCTCTCCTAGTAGTGACACGGTGGCTTGAGCGCCCGCAGGCTCTGCGCTGCCGCAGTCCACCCGATGCCTCCCCCTCAGCTGTAGGGTGGCTGAGTGGGAGGAGGCAGGCAGACTCCTCGGAGGCCCGGCAGAGTGTCCTGCCCCGGCTGGCCCCACCCCTGGGGTGTGGGGCACGCCTGTCACCCCAGGCACCTGCTCGGCTTGCTCCACCACAGCTCCGAGGTCCAACCTTAGCTGCAGCACTGCCCTCCACATGTTCATGGAAAGCCTGGATGTGATTCCCACATTCTAAAGCTTAAGCCCCTTTCTCCATAAGCTGCCTCAGGCCCATCTGGCTTGTGCACGATCACCAGGGAATAATGCATCTGCTTGAAATGTGCCCGCGTCTGCCCATTCCACTGCTTCGATCTGTGGAACTGGCATTTCTGCAAGTGCCTTGTGATGTTTGTTCTGCATTTGCAGGAAATTGATTTTTCAGTGTGACAGCACCCATGTTCTAGAAGTCCCGGCCTATTAATATTAAGCAGGTATCTTCACTGTAGCATTTTCTGATGCTTGAAAAAAAAAAGTGTTTGTTCAGGGAAGTCTACCCAGACATGGAATTTTATTGCATTCACATGCTTCTAAAACTGTTGATGTTATCTATATATATATTTTAATTTATGGCCTGATTTTTTTTAAAGAACTGTTTATTTTGTTTTGACTAGTATACAAAAACTGTCACGAAAGAAGATGCATGAACGCATAGAAATGAAAACAGTGTGTACAAGGGTCACAAAAACAGGCAGGGGCAAAGGAGCTGTTCACAATAAAACCAATACAGTGGTACCTCAGGTTACATACGCTTCAAGTTACAGACGCTTCAGGTTACAGACTCCGCTAACCCAGAAATAGTACCTTGGGTTAAGAACTTTGCTTCAGGATGAGAACAGAAATCATGTGGCGGCTGCAGGAGGTCCCATTAGCTAAAGTGATGCTTCAGGTTAAGAACAGTTTCAGGTTAAGAACGGACCTCCAGAACGAATTAAGTTCTTAACCGGAGGTACCACTGTATGCAGACAATTGTCTGCTGTTTTAAAAGTCTATTACAGTACTATTGTTATTTTTAACGAATATTTTATACTATTATGTTAACCACTTAGAAATCCTTATTATTGTTTCCAATTAAGTGATATACAAATCTTGCTAAATAAATGAAACAAACAGCATTGGATCCATTAAACCTGTGCAATATCATCATGCTCTCCAACACTAGGAATGCCCTATTCCATGATAATAATAATAACAACAACTTTATTATTTATACCCTACCCATCTGACTGGGTTGGCTCAGCCACTCTGGGCAGATTCCAATATATACAACATTAAACATTAAAAAACTTGCCTATGCAGGTCTGCATTCAGATGTTTTCTGAAGGTTGTATAGTTACTTATCTCCTTGACTCAGGGGTTGCATAACTAGGGTTGCCATATTTCAACGGTGAAAATCCAGACAGAAAAGTTGATGAGTTTTAATGTATCCCCTGAAGTTGTTGGTGAGCTTTTTTTGGCAAATTCGCAGTATTCTGGATATGTCAGGGATCATTCCAGGATCAAATCAGAAACTGGGACGGCTTCAGTAAATCCAGGACTGTCACTGGAAAATATGGACACTTGGAGGGTCTGTATTATCAGGGAATAATACATCAGCTTGAAACGGGCTGCTGCTGGCATCTGGAAACCTTTGGTGCCTGGAAGAAGTGATAGCCCCTGGCCCTAAGATCAGGCAGCAGGGCTGACCTTGCTGACCATTTGAATGATTAACATTGACAGAAAGAGAACAGATAAAGCTTTTAGAAACCAGAAGTAATGTCACCCGCTTGAAGAGTGTTTTGTTCATCTCGGCATCATAAAGCCCCAAATGTCACAGAAATCCCTCTCCAGAATTTCCTTCCTTCAGTTCTGAGCTCTAAGATCAGCTTCTAGGATTGTTTCTTTGCTTTTCTGGCGATACCTTATCCTGAAACAAATACAGTGTGGCTGGAAAGGGTCCAGGAAGGATCAATGGCAGAATCAGTAAAGTAAGAAGCCCCAAAGTCTTTGGAGTCGGAGCAATAATTCAGGCGCGGGCAGTAAGATATGAAAGTCATCTCCCGATTACGTAATAACATCTTAACAAAATAAAGAAGCTGCTTCTCAACATCCGTGTATTAACCTCCAGCGTCTCCTGTTTAATGCACCATTGTTCCTCGCTGTCTGTTGTCCAACTTAACACCGGCTCCTTTGGGGCCAAGAAACTATATTTGATGCTTTAAAATCATAAATAACTTTAAGAGGTCTGGGAGCAGGATCAAAGTGTTCATGCTTTGGAAACGTGTAATAAAAAATGAAACCCTAAAACAATAATTAAAGCCACAATGCTGACAGCACAATATACCTCAAGGCCAGGCATTCCTTTGCAGGTGGGGGTGAGCTGCAATCCTGCATACAGACAGCTTGATGAAATCCGATCAACAGTCAACATGATTCACACAGTTTAATGGAGTGTGCAGGATTGTGTCCAATAAGATTAAATTAATACCTCAATCCTAAACACACCTCCATTGATTTGATTTGATTTTTATGGATTTCTGTGGAAGTATGCTTGGAATCCTGGTATAAATCTTGGGCAACAAAATCATACAATGAGGCTCTTAAGGCCAGTTGTATCTTCCTTGTTGATGAAGCTACTTGTGCCTTCTCTGGGCTTTTCAGCCTCTGTGGTATCCAATTTTAAGTTTGCATCAATTTTAGTCAGTTAGAATATTCCATAGCTGCTGGGGCCTTCCTCTCGCCACACCCCACAACATACGAAATATCATAAAAACTGCCAATTTGGCTTTCCGAAGACCATTGTTTGTCTGCAACAATTCAAGGCAATTAAAAACCAGAGCTTCATACCCCTTCAACTACCCCAATTAAATAGGGACATTCCAGTTTTGGGGACCATGCTCTCGAGAGAATTTTGCATTGCCATGCAAAAAGATCCCCCTCTCCTCCCTCTGGGGGTCAATTTTAGGGCTGTGGGTGCAAGGGGAGGAGAAGGGAGAAAGTCTCATTGTGCAAGTAGATGTCCTTCCACTAATGTGACTCATTAGTTCAATCCCACTCACCATGTAGCCCTATCTGGTCCTGATTTCCATATGTAATAAATGTTGCAAAAAGGGCAGAGTGAGGCTGCACTTGCCTACCCCTGCTGCCCATGCAGGTAACATTTGTAATGGGAATGCTTGCTGAATGCATTTAGGCTCTTCCTGTGATCTGGGTCTCCAGGTCACATGGAGAGCCTTCATCCATGCTCATCAGTCTTCTGCATTGTGTGTTTTTGCCTGGCTGAAATGTGTTTTTGAAGTTTGATCATGTATCTTGCTTGATTGAGAGAGGAGGGTGCAAATGTGAGTAGGAAAAGTAACTTACCTTACAAACGTAAAGTGCTGCCCACTTTTGCCTCTGCCCAACCACAACACTGGCACGCAGCCCCCAAAATGTTTCCCAGATGGAATGTGGCCCCCAGTCTGAAAAAGGTCCCCCATCGCCTGCATCATTAAGCATGCATATGGGTCATTTTCCACATTTCATAGCAGTTTTCATTGCATTTTATTATAATCGCTGTAGGCTACTATAGTAGGGTTTGGCTGAAAAGCGAGGTGTTACAGTAAAAGTCAACAGAGAAGTCAAAAGCAATAAAACCAGCAGAGTATATCTTATTTTGCTGCCTTTGAGATTTTTGTCTGTTTCCATCCATGCACGAGTATGGGTTGTGGGTGTTTCTTAAGCTGACTTCATTGCTTTCCATTTGAAGCCATAGTTCTGGAAAGGTTTGTGAAAGACTGCAATGTCAAGTAAAATTACAGTTGCACAATGGAAATCAGTGAAGGTACGGTTGTCTGGCCTAAGTGACTGGTTAGTCCTTGCCTGCAGTACTATGCCCAATACTAGGCAGCATGCTGTGGAAACAGCATAATTTCTTTTGATTTGGTACATCCTACTGCGATCAAAATGATGCCAGGCTTCAAAGATCTGTATTATGAAAAAGGAGACTGGAATAGCTGAATATATTGCGACAGGACGGGGAGGGGGCTTCAAAGTGATCCAAGCAAGATTTGTAACGATGTAATGGAGATACAATGAAATCCAAGAAGAGTCCTTACAACTAAGAGAGAAGAAGAGAGAGCAAAAACTCAAAGGCGTACATGAAAGATTGTTGTCTAGAAATTAGGAAAGAAAGTGAATAAAAGATCAGTTTTATAGATCACTCGCAAAAGGGCAGGCTGGTCATGAAAGATTGAACTCAAAGGAGTTGTGCTGGGATGGAGAGCAGAACGAAGAGACTCAAGAGACTGCTGAAGTTCAAAGACTGCAGGTAGGTGAGGATGGAGGAATGTACCGTGTAGAAAGGATGCTCTGTGTTTTTTTTGTGCAACTCAAGGTGCTCCAATGCGTCCCTTTAAAATTCTGGGCAGCTGAAACACAGCTCATTGGGCTAAATAGCATCTTCTTGTTCAGCCTGCCTTTGATGAGTTATTTAAGGATGCATTCCTAACTCTGTCTACTCCAAAGTAAATCCCATTTCATTCAACAGGGCTCATTCCCAGGGCTTAAGGATTGCAGCCTTAGTTTCTTTGCCTGTTGTTCCTCAGTTCCTAGTTTGATTGCCATTAGGAATGTAGGAGGCAGCTATACACCAAGTCCCACTACTCATCCACCTGGCTCAGTGCTGCCTACTCTGATTGGCAGGGTCTATCCCTAGTCTACCTGGAGATGCCCGGAAATGAACCTGGAAGCTTCTGCATGCAAAGCAGGTGCTCTGCCGCTGAGCTGTGGTCCTTGCTGCTTTTGAACCATTTTGTTTATATTGATTCATTTAGGAATTTCTACCCCACCTTCTGACCACAAAGCCCTCTAAGTGGCTTGCGACAGATAAAGAAAAGTGCAGAATAAAATCAAGCATTAAAAGGAAGTAATTCCTAAGAGGAAGAGTGCATGTACCATATTATGGGGAGAAAAGAAAGAAGAAACTTCAGTGGCACCCCCAACAAAATGTTCTTTTCAAGGACCCATCTATTGAGGCATACACACACACACACACACACACACACACACACACACAGGGGAGGCCCATCCCTTCCACCACCTAAGTGAAATGGGGAAGTCCTGCTCCAGCCACTCCCAAGACTTGCACAGTGGCAACTTCCAGCAAGATCTTGTGGAATTTTTGTGGGATCTCATGGAGCTTTCAGAAGATCTTTCTGGAAGCTGCTTCTGCCACACAATCCCAGCAGGGGTGGGTGGGTACCCAAGGGATTCTGCCACCTGAGGCATCTGGTTGAGTCCACCTCATGGGTGGGCCAGCCTTGTGTAAATAAATCAACATGAGAGGGGAGAAGGTGCCTAAGAACAGCCCATGAGAACCTCTTCTCTCACACCACCCACTCTAAACATGTTGCATAAGATAATGCAGCATCTGCAGGGCATATGACACAATACTGATTTCCTCCACACTGGAAAGAAGGCTCATGAGACAGAACTGGAATAAAGGTTATATTTATTCAAAGACTGGAGCAATGAGAAACCACTATTAAACTAATAAACCAAATTCAAAGAAGTACAGGCAGGTGAGGTTCTGGTCACCCAATGGGTACATAGCTGTCAACGTTTCCCTTTTTTTTAAGGGAAATTTCCTTATTCTGAATAGGATTCCTCGCAAGAAAAGGAAAAAGTTGACAGCTATGAATGGGTACCACTCACCACTGTTCCAAACACGGCACTGTTATTTCTTTCCTGCATCTTGATTGACCAGCAAGGATGATGGCACCCCACTCATGCAGACTAGCTATATTTTTGTTAATGTCATCTAGTCCCTTGATCTGCTCAGAACAAATGTCTTCCTCCAGTGGCATAGCGTGGGGGGGTGCAGGGGGGGCCGTCCGCACCGGACGCAACATCTGGGGGTTAGGGTTAGGGGGTGCAAATCCATGGGTTAGGGGGCACAAATCCACAGGTTAGGGGGCACAAATTACTTGCCTTGCTGACAACCCACGCTACGCCACTGTCTTCCTCTCCCTTTCAGCACATACCTTTTTTGCAGCACAGTCTGAAGAAAGTTTCATTGATTGCAACAAGGCTTGTGCCAAAATAAATGGGTATAAGACTGCGGTTCTGTGTCCCATCTCTCCATTCCGCTGGAACTCCTCTCAAAACTCTAAAATTGCATTCAGATAATGTAGCCCTTCCTCATTGATTTGCACACACGCACAAAACAGGAACTTTGATGTGTTCAGAATTCACAGCGGTTACCTGAAATGCACCTTATTGATTTGATTCCTAAGCAGTTTCATAAAAAAATATTAAGCTGGCAAAAATACAGTTGTATCTCTACAGCTCTGGGAAGAAATTACTGCATGTTTGCACTGCCACTGGGAGCATAATTTTGAATTTAATCATGCTTACATTTGTGAAACATCCTGGATTATGCACAAATTTGCTAGTATGAAACAAAGGGGGAAATCACAATTCAAGAACAGTAGGAGTATGTGAATAACAACAGTCTGGTTTCAACTTAGTTCTTCTTGAAAATATTGATGGAACACTTTGGGTACAATATAAAGCATTTTTGGTTATGTAGTAAAAAGCTACAATCAAGATGAAATTACATTGAGAGAACTGATTAATGCACTCAGAAGTATGCTTTTAACATCTAAAAATACATTTGTGAATGTCATCTAGATGCATAGCACACACACACACACACACACACACACTGTTTGCTGGGGCTATGTCTCTTTCACAAACTGTCATTCTGCACTTAGCCACCCCACACCAAAAATGTCCTTGAGTATAAGGACATTTTAGGAATGTTCTTCTGTTAGCAACTTTTGTCCATCTAGCTCAGTATTATCTACAGTGCACTGACTGACAATGGCTTACTGGGGTTTCTTACAGGAATCTCTCCCAGAGCTCCTGGAGTCTGGACCCAGGATGCTCTGCCACTGAGCCACAACCTATCATCTATTCTGAATGCATGCCTCACGGTATGGTCCAATGACATTGCTATGTCCAGATTATCACTCTTCTGTAGCTCCACCTGCAAAAAACAAAGGGCACCAATACAGTGGAGAGGGGGGAGAAGATATACTTCTTTTTAGATAAGCAGCTACACTAACTTCTTCTACCATATGGGCTTTGCATGGAGCTTGCATTCTGGATCATTGTACATGTCGTTGGTTGCGTGTAAGCCCATTCCACCCTTGTCTAGGGCCAAAACTAATGTACACATTGGCAGTCACATGTCAATTGACTGTGCACAAAATGTTCACCACCTGTATAATCTGGAAGATGTCATGCAAAACCCATTTGAGGTGACCCCATGCTGTAGGTGGTTTGCACTCTAACAGTCCAAGCCTTCATCAGTTTCCTTGTTTGGACGCAACTGGAAACTGGTTTAACAAACCTATGAAGTGTTGTGTTGTGGTGCATGAGAAAAGGAAGAGGGGAAAGTGAATATTCATTCCCAGTTTGAACTTGGTTTCTCATTAATCACCCTCTTGATTTCCAGACTCTTTCAAATACCCAGCCCTTCATGAGTGCTTCTGGATTCACCACTCCCATCCCAACACCACCAATCTCAGAGCCTTCTGATTCAACCATTTAATCCTCTGTCACTCTTTTGTAGCTCAAAGCCGATTTCTTTAAGCATCAGAGGAAATAAAAGAAACTGAGCGTGAATCTGGTCATTTTCAAAGTGCCCCCTCCTAATTTGCATCTGGCTTGTACCATGGTTGTAAACTAATGAGGCTACCTCTATCCTCATCTTGAAATAGCAATTAAATAAAGAGCTTTCTGCCTGATGTAAAGTTATACTGGGGGTGGGGGGGACAGTCAAATGCTTTTAAACTATTGTGATTTGCACTAGGTTACTAAAAAGATTTGTGTTTCTTTCATTGAACTGTTTTAGTGGCATGCCTCTTCAGTGGGAAAATGCAAGCACAGAGGTAGAAGTGTATCTCACCAGGGATATGGATGGACTAGAGCTGTGAACAATCCTTATATTGAGTGGATCCGACCTCAAAGCAGGTGGGCATGCTGATGCTTTCCTTTGTCTTGCAGGCTGATCTCTCCTTCCTGAAATCAAAGGAGTAAAAGTGTCTGCTGAAAAGCAGCTCACCAGCTATATTTGCCTGCAGTGTGCATTGGATAAAGGAAGCTTGCTCCATACTTCTTGAAAAGGTGTATGTTGATAACATGCTGATAACTTCTGAAAAGTGCAGGGTTGCAGCAGCTAATGTGTTAAGAGGATATGAAGTAGTCTGTACTCCTGCAATGTCAAAATCAATGGCAACTTTGCTTATTCTACACTAGGATCGTCATGCACAATAATCTGATTTTCATTTAAAATATTGGATCATAGTGCATTAACTATATAAACATTTTTTTAAAAAAAAATCACTCAGTGGGGCAGAAATCTACATTAATGAGATTTGCATGTAGGAAGGGAAAACATAAAACTTTTTTTAAAAAAAATCAGTGTAAAACAAAAGATCTTTCTGCAAAAGGAAACAAAGTTTCGCTTTTTATCTAAACAGAAGTAGGTTTCGTTGCTGAGACAATTAACATACTAAAAAAAATTGAAAAAGACCCTCTGGTTAAATCAATTAACTTTGAACTAGCTGGATATTCCTCCCACCATGACTCCCCAAAAAAGAGTTTCTTGGGAATAAATTCTGAGCCATATTTGAAGGGAGCACTTGAAGTGAAGCCTTGCTGCCTCTAATAAGGCATAGATTTGAAGACAGCGCTGTGGGTTAAACCACAGAGCCTAGGACTTGCCGATCAGAAGGTTGGAGGTTCGAATCCCCGTGATGGGGTGAGCTCCAGTTGCTTGGTCCCTGCTCCTGCCAACCCAGCATTTCGAAAGCACGTCAAAGTGCAAGTAGATAAATAGGTACCGCTCCGGTGGGAAGGCAAACAGCGTTTCCGTGCACTGCTCTGGTTCGCCAGAAGCAGCTTAGTCATGCTGGCCACATGACCCGGAAGCTGTACGCCGACTCCCTTGGCCAATAAAGCGAGATGAGCGCCGCAACCCCAGTCGGTCACGACTGGACCTAATGGTTAGGGGCCCCTTGACCTTTTAAGCAGAGAGCAGATGGGGCCAGGTTTTGAGCACTCCCCTAGTTTACAAGGCCCAGCAATATGGTGTGAGGAAGAAGATGGGATTAAAGAGAACCGTTCCAAATTGAATTCTCTCAGCATGCCATTGCGGGTGTAGTGGGGCAGGGGAGGAGCTCTTACACACAATTCATCTCAATGAAAAAAGATCTGGAATGTAATTTCTCTCTGCAAACTATACAGCAGGTCCCGGCCTTGGTATTTACATTGCTGTCTCAGTCTAATCAGCAGTGGAATCATTTGATACATGTGTGAACTGTCGCAATCTGCGATTGTCACTTTTGAAATGTGCCATGCAGGTGAACACAATGAAAAGGGCTGCCGCTGCTTGATCCTTTTGACAAGCGCTTTCCATGTTTGCATGATAAGATATTGAATCACTGTTTAATCGCAATGTTCCAGAAAGCCCATAAATATGCATGAATTTATTAGCTCGTCTAAGGTTTGATGCAGAGCAGCAAAAAGGCATAATAGTTTTCATCAAAACAATGCAAAATATAATTCCCATAAAACTCAGGAATGTTGGCATCTCTTAAACAGTTTTTTCCCCTCTTTCATACTAATGAAGGCTAAATGTTTGATGCAACAGAATGCAGTTTTTCTCCCATGCAAAGTATGAATAATACTTTGATTTGGCACATAGATTTATGCTGCGGCATAAACTATATTGGCATCCTATATGAGGACAGTAGGACAATGCTATACAGGTTTTTTATCACCCAGTTCTCCTCTAGAAAAGATTTTGTAAACTAGATTTTTTTTTAATCCAGTGCTTGCTACAAGTGCCAGCTGATCAAACCTGTTTGCTCCTCCCAGAAGTCATTCCTCTTCTGGTTACTGTGGATGCATGACTTGACTGCCCATCTCCAGGCACTGCCCCTGTCTGCAAGGTATATAAAATAATGGACCTTGAATTTGGCCATTAACACATGCAGATCTGTGTAACCATTTGGCCATTAACATATGCAGATCTTCATAAGCAGAAGTGTTGCATGCTGTTGATGGGAAGCCCACACTGCCAGTATCATCATAGGAATTTCTTGGCATGCTGGGAATGTGCTGCATAGGCATTGCTAATCAGACCACTGTGCTGAACTTTACCCAGAAAATTATTGAGGACCGGCCACTCTTGGATGTGGGAAGCAGAAACCCATGATTACTATCTTGTTTGTTCCGTATGTGTATTCTTCTCTGCCTTTTGCATTCTCAAAATATTTTTTTAAGTAAGGAAGCACCTGAGAACCATGTTATAAGTAAGAAATGAATGATTTGTAAAGTCAGTTTCTACAAAAAAGAACTGATGGTCTCAATGGACTTGTTTGGTACAGGTGTGCTAAGCCTGAACTATCCATGGAGATGAAGTAGCTGGGTAACACCTAGCTACTTTAAATGAATTCGAATCTCCAGGGCCTAATGAGCTGTACCCAAGAGTACTAAAGGTGTAATCTCAGAGTAATCTTTGAAAATTCTTGGAGAACAGTAGATGTCCCTGTAGACTGGAGGCAGGCAAATGTCTCCATCTTCAAAAAGGAGTAAAAGAAGACATGGGCAGCTACTGACCGGTCAGCTTGATGCTGATACCGGGAAAGGTACTAGAACAGATAAATAAACACAAGCACAAGATGACTGTAACAGATTGGAGAGCTGAGCCCAAACTAACAAACTGAATTTCAATAGGGATAAATGTGAGGTTCTGCACTTAGGCAGGAAGAACCAGCTACACAAATATAGCATGGAGAACAACTGGCTTGCCAGTAGTACACGTGAAAAGGATCTAGGGATCCACAAGCTTAACATGAGTCAACAGCAGCAAAAAAAAGCTAATGCTTTTCTGGGCTGCATCAACAGTAGTCTAGTGTCCCAATCAAGAGAAGTCATAGTATCACTCTCTCCTGCCTTGGTCAGACAACACCTGAAGTACTGTGTCTAGTTCTGGGTGCCACAATCTAAGAAGGATGTTGAAAAGCTGGAACATGTGAAGAGGAGTGTGAACAAGATGATCAAGGGTCTGGAAATCAAGCCTTATAAGGAACAGTTGGGGGAACTGGGTATGTTTAGCCTGGAAAATAGGAGACATAACAGCCATCTTCAAATATCTAAAGAGCTGTTACATGAAGGATGAAGAAAGTTTGCTTTCTCCTGCTTTGGTGGGTATGATTTGAACCAATGGCTTCAAGTTACAAGAAAGGAGATTCTGACTAAACATCAGAAAGAACTTTCTGGTGGTAAATTCAATGGTGGAACAGATTCCTTTGAAAGGTGGTGGATTCTCCTTCCTTGGAGGCTGGATAGTCGTCTGTCATGCATTGTACAATTCAGTGATTCTTTGGCATGATCTCCAAATCTCAGATCTGTGGGCCCAGTAAATGTTATATATCCCTTGCTCCAGACAGCACCTTCTAAATTCCCTATTTTGTTTCACTAATTCCAAGCCATTTTACCTATTTAAAAATGTGTTTTCAGCATATATATTTTTGTGGTCAATGTTATGATAACAATGGGGAAGACCCCCAAAGACTTCATTGATTCAGGTCAATACAAACATCTGCAAAGTCCATTATTCTAAGATTAATTTCCTCAACTAAATATTATTCCACCCACTAAGCAACTACTGCAGTTAAAATAAACAGCTCTTAAAATGAAACATGCACATCAAAGTTAGAGTTCTATGCATATTTGCAGAGAGACACTTTGGGAGCAAATCTTTTCCTGTTAATTGCATCTTCAACCATTTATTCAGCGCTTTAACAGGTTATGGGACGCAGGTGGCATTGTGGTCTAAACCACAGAGCCTAGGGCTTGCCAATCAGAAGGTCAGCGGTTTGAATCCCTGCGCCGGGGTGAGCTCCTGTTGCTCGGTCCCTGCTCCTGCCAACCTAGCAGTTCGAAAGTACGTCAAAGTGCAAGTAGATAAATAGGTACCGCTCCAGTGGGAAGGTAACTGGCGTTTCTGTACGCTGCTCTGGTTCGCCAGAAGCAGCTTAGTCATGCTGGCCACATGACGCGGAAGCTGTATGTCGGCTCCCTCGACCAGTAAAGCAAGATGAGCACCGCAACCCCAGAGTCCTCCACAACTGGACCTAATGGTCAGGGGTCCCTTTACCTCTTTACAGGTTAATCGTAGAATCATAAGAGTTGGAGAAGTCTTGTAGGCCATATGCTGAATCCAACTTCTCATTCCTAGAAATCCAGAATTAGAACATTCCCATCAGATAACTGTCCAGACTCTGGGCCCCTCCACATTCATGCTTTATTGTACTCAAGCACCTAAGTAAATAGGACTTAGTGCTTAATTTCAGCTGTTTAGAAATTAGTGCCTGACTTTCAGTTTTCATTTTCCTCTTCCCTCCATGCTGTCTTGTGTGTCTTGGATTCTTTGTTTATTTGTCTCCTTGTTTTTTAGACTGTAAACCTGTGGGTAGGGATTGTCTTGTTTTGAGTGTGTGGTAAGAATTCTTACCGCAAGTGTATGTGAACTGCTCTGAGAGCCTTCTTGGCTGAATAGCGGAGTACAAATGCTCTAAACAAACAAAAACTTCAGCTGGATCTTACAGAGAGCTGAGTAAAAACAGGGGAGAGGCAGGCAGGAGCTGAATCCCTTCCTTTAATAGATGCAGAGGAACAGCAGGCAGACAGAGCAGATTAGCAGCTCCTTGACCTGCCTGCCACATGGTAATCCTGACTTTCTTTCTCCGAGAACATCACAGAGGCAGCAGGTCAAGTGTAGCTTACTGGCAGCAGCAGAATTAGCTTCAGTGACTCTAGAGAACTGCTAGAGAATGGAAGGACTAGTTTACTTACCCTGAGGAATAAAATAAAGTGAGCAGGAATAAGCTCTGTGGGCTGTTTTCCTGATCACTGGATCAGCAAGACCAGGGGCGTTTTTCCAGCCGAAACTCACTAGAACTCAGTTCCAGCACCTCTCAGGTGGGTGCCATTGCCATTATAAGAGAACAAGGAAGGTGTTCATAGTAAGTTCTGGCACCTCTCTTTCTAGAAAAATAGCACTGAGCAAGGCTATGATTCAAGAGCAGAAATGGGAGGGGGGTCATTATGGACCACCCATGCTGCACTACATCTGGATCCATCATGCAGCATTGATCCTAATATTCAGCATCTCAGCTAGAGATGGAAGAAACTGCCAATTCTGGTTCTCTGCATGTCTCATTTCTCCACCCTTAAATTCAGTTTTCCACTTTTCTTATACAATCCAGAGAATATATATTTTTTAATCCTCGTGTAAATCCACCAGCATTTTTCCCTAACACATTTTCATGCAGTTTTGACTAATATACACATTTTTGAAAAGCAATTTTCCATAACAATGCAGTTCTGTATGTTATTTTCACTAATACATGAATCTCGTGTGCCTTCTTTACACTAGTAAAATAAATCTGAAAAAGTTTGAACTTTGAAGGATGGTAGTATTTCGGTTCGCAGCTCGTTCCAGAAAATGTGAATTAGGCAAGTTTGCATTTAGCTGCAAAGTGAATCAGATTTCTCCTCCATCCCTAATCCCTAAGCTATGATTATATATTTGCCAATAAGGCAAAGGGAGGCAGGTGGTGCTGTGGGTAAAACCTCAGTGCCTAGGACTTGCCGATCGCATGGTCGGCGGTTCGAATCCCCGCGGCAGGGTGCGCTCCCATCGTTCAGTCCCAGCGCCTGCCAACCTAGCAGTTGGAAAGCACCCCCGGGTGCAAGTAGATAAATAGGGACCACTTACCAGCGGGAAGGTAAACGGCGTTCCGTGTGCTGCACTGGCTCGCCAGATGCAGCTTGTCACGCTAGCCACGTGACCTGGAAGTGTCTGCGGACAGCGCTGGCTCCCGGCCTATAGAGTGAGATAAGCGCACAACCCTAGAGTCTGTCAAGACTGGCTCGTATGGGCAGGGGTACCTTTACCTTTACCTTAAAGGGACCCCTGACCATTAGGTCCAGTCGTTGCCATTACCATGTGGCAAAGGCCCACTTGGAGTTCCTTGGGCCAAATTCAGACCTCAGACACAGCACGGCTGAGAGAATATGATGCTGTATATTGTTAACAAGTTAGCAGATCTCTGCATAGTCGATTAAAGGCTGCCCAGAACTCCCAACCATTATTAGCTTTCACAGGGAAGTGTCATTGATAGGAGAGTGTCAGGGACTGGCTGGATGAGGAGGAGGGGTGGAAGCTGCCTGACCAAAAGCCCCCCCAGGGAAAGCACAGTGGGAGAGAATTTGGATACTGGATCCTGGTAGTGGGAAACTGGTCACACCCTAGAGGAGGGGATGAGTGGGAAGTACTGGGGGCTGGGAGCTTGGAAGAAGATGAAGAGGAGCTAACAGGCAGGTGCCCCAGCACAGGGCAAGGACAGGGATCAGACTTGGCAGTTCCCCTTTGACAGCTTCTCTGCTGACAGCATGCAAGACCCACCCCACTTCCCAGAATGAGGCGTTTATTGCATGTTGCTGAGCAAAAAGCTAGGCAGACACAGAGAGCGCCCCTTGGAACTTGCTGTATATCAGGGGTCAGCAAACCTTTTCAGGAGGGAGTAGGTCCACTGCCCCTCAGACCTTGTGGGGGGCTGGACCCACCCTCTCCCGAAAGCACCCCCTCCCAAAAGGACCCCCCCCCGCCACCACTCATGTTGTCACTGCCACCTCATCTTCGGCAGCGTCGTCGTTGTCCTCTGCCTCGGCCAGGGGTCTGCAGGGTGCAGAGCCCAAGCCGCTGGCCTGGGCGGCGGAGGCAGCCTCCCTGCCACTGCTGCTTCCTCCTGCTTGGCTCTTGGCCATACACAGCCACTTCAGCTGGAAGGAAGGGGTGTCGCCCAGAGACATCCG
Organism: Podarcis melisellensis; assembly: GCF_964234715.1. Taxonomy (NCBI): domain Eukaryota; kingdom Metazoa; phylum Chordata; class Lepidosauria; order Squamata; family Lacertidae; genus Podarcis; species Podarcis melisellensis. The sequence continues at coordinate 24,622,019 of NC_138528.1, read as the reverse complement.
TCGCTTCAGATTGGCTACAGGAGCTTCCTGCGGCCAATCCGAAGCTGCACCAGCATCGCCGCCCACCCAGAGGCATCCACAGCTTCAGATTGGCTGCAGGAGCTTCCTGCAGCCAATCTAAAGCCGTGCCAGTGTCATGGAAGTCAGTCCCTGCGCGACGAGGTGTCCACACCACACCGATTTAGTGCGGGGACTGACCAAGCAGGTCCCAGGGTCCGCAAGGTTCACAGGCTAGATTAACAAGCCCGGTGGGTCGCATCCGGCCCCTGGACCTTAGTTTGCCGACCTCTACTGTACACAGAGGAAGAGTCCTGACACAGAGGGCTAGGGAGTGAAGGGCGAAGTCCAAGCCAGTTTGAGCAACTGCTTCATCTAGAAAGGTGCAACCCTTAGAAGTCTCTGTGTGTTCTTTGGTCTGCTTCTTTAATAAAGAAACTAACTGTAAGTTAGCCAAGTGTTTCGTTCTCTTTCTCTGATCTGCAAATGACCTGTTCTCCTTGTCAGCTCCCTGACAGACACACACACACACACACACACACACACACATGCACCAGGTAGGGTAAGTTTCCTTTAGCATACTTACAGTGGAACCTCGGTTGTTGACCGTAATCCATTCTGGAAGACTGTTCAACTTCCGAAACGTTCAACAATCGGGGCTCAATGGAGAAAATGGAGAAACACACCCCTGAAGCCATTCGACTTCCAAGGCGCATTCGAAAATGGAAGCATTCACTTCCAGGTTTTGGCATTCGGGTTCCAAATCATTTGGCTTATGAGATGCTAGAAAATCGAGGTTCCACTGTACATCTTAAATAAATCATACACTGGATTATCCATGATAATAGCTTTTCCCATTCTTTCAATTCCATTGGAATATAACATGTAATTGGGGCTGGGAATTTTGAGATGAACATTATACTTGAAGGAGGTTGAGATCCCCCCCCCCCACCTTGACACGCAAACTACCTTGTTCATATTGTTTTCTTCACAGCTGCATCCCCGAGCTTCTGCTTTGTTTCTATTTTCCCTCTGAGTGTGATGACAGATGTAACCAAGTTAAAAGGAAGGCAATGCTTAGAAAAGGACCCTTTTTTAATGCATCCTAAGGCAATGTTTCTATGACTGAGTGAAGCAGTTACCCTAACCCAGGGATCACCAACCACATGGCATGGATCTGACGCTATCAGCAGCCAGCTGTAGAACAATGCCAATATACCCATTCCCTGAAGAAGTACAATACTGTGTTTTGTGGCATTTATGAGATGTGCTCTAGAATGTACAGGATTGACTGGAAAGGTGGAGCTTTCAAGATATCAAGTTCCACTGAAAAAACAACAACAACACAACAACACATGAACATTAGACCCTTCTCCAGTAAAATATGAATCTCAACTGGAATTTTACAGCTGGGATGAGATTGGCTTACCTAGATGTAAATCATTTCATTATAGGAGAAGATAAAAAATTTAGTGTTTTCCTAGCAGACTCCTCAGGGAGTCTCATTTCCACATGTGTCCTAACCAGAAACTATTGATGATGAGTCAAACAACATCTGGTTTTCTGTTTGTCGCTAAAGAGGCAACTCTTTATTGGCCAATCCTTCATCTGTGTGAGGGTCCAATGAATGTTGTCTGTAGCTTTAAGAGCCCCAGTTTAAAAAGAAAGGAAGGCAAAAGCCATCTCTCCAGTGCTCCGTGCAGAAAAGTCAAGGAATAAAATGGCTGTGAAACTATGTGACTACTGTTCACCATTGCCTCTGTTTACAGGTATGTTACTGGTTCCTAAAGCCGAAGCAAGGTTTAGCTTTTTATCAGAACTGGCTTCTCTGGTGCCAGCTGAAGACAATGTTTCTTTTAAATAGAAATGCATTTGCAGCCTAACCCCAGCTGGTCAGTTATTTTTCAACCAGACATCAAAGACATCTCAGCCAGGGCTGGTTTTTCTTTTATTTAAGTTTTTAATGGTTTACAATAAGGAATCTTTCAGTGTAACCACCAGCCTGAATAGTGCAATTCCCCTAGGGTTCCATCTGGACTCCTCCAGGTGAGTAATTTGTTCAAGAAGCAATCCTCAAAACCTTCCCTGAAAATGGCTCTATTAACACTAAGTTCCTTTGCTCTTTTTCCAGCTGAGTGCAGGGTATCAAGTTACAGTTCACAGAACTCAGGCATAAACTAGACATTACAGAGTACGTGTAGCTGCCCCTGGAAAAAAAACAGCCTCACGTGTCACCATTGTTCTAGTTACAGGTAGGTAGTCGTGTTGGTCTGCCGTAGTCGAAACAAAATTAAAAAATTCATTCCCATAGCACCTTAGAGACCAACTAAGTTTGTTATTGGTATGAGCTTTCGTGTGCATGCATGCTTCTTCAGATACCATTGTCACAGCTTCTGTTTCTCTTTATGAACTGCCACTTATAGAGGTAGGAGAAGTCACAACATCACCAGTCTTCACCATATGGCAGAGCACACTTTCGCACCCAAAATGTCCCAGGTTTGATAAACATTATCTCCATGCAGGGCTGGGAATTTCCCCATGGCTAATTCTAGGGAGCTGTTGCCAGATGGATCAGAGGTCTTACTCAGCATGTGGCAGCTTTTGGCATTCCTACTGTTATGTATGCAGTAGTCTGTGTTTACCTGAGCTTGAGCGTGGACTAAGGATTCTGAACGCCTGTTTTCTGATTCAATACATGATATCCAATCACAGAACACTTCAGGATTTGGCCCATAAACTCTGAGTCATGAGTCACAGCTTGGAAGTTTAGACAGTCAATCACGTTGGGAGTGGGATTGGCCCAGGCCTTCAGAAATGTATATAAACAGTTGCTTTGCCCCTGTTGTCCAGTTCTGTTAGTTCAATAAAGGTTCTTGCTGTTATCACTGTGTCTTGCCTCTTGGGAACCCACCTACACTTCACAGAACTGCATAACCTCTACTTCTGGCTTCAGCAGATCTGATTCAGATCCCATGTTGGCTCAGGTCAAAAGACATAGGTTTATATCATTTTGGGAAGACATATAAGGATAGGTGGGGTTTTAAGTAGAACGAGCCAAATATGGACCTTATCATATCATCTATTACCCACACTCTACCAAACATGTCAGTTATATAATATGGGTTGAATCCCACCATATCCTTTCCACTTGTTGAAAGTATCTTCTGTTCCTGGAAGAATTTGCAACTCCCACCTACATTTTAGCCTCACACCAACCTTGGGAGGTGGGTGAGGGTGAAAAAAAAATGACTGGCCCCAAATCAACCAATGACTACCACAGCTGGAGAGGTATTTGAACCCAGAGTCCCCCAGTCTAGGTCTAGCACTGTCATCAATACACTAACTCTTTGTCGTCAGATTTCTCTATTTCATGTGTACTGGACCCCAGTAACAGCTAAAGCAGTGATGGCCAAACTTGGCCCTCTAGCTGTTTCGGGACTACAATTCCCACCATCCCTGACCGCTGGTCCTGTTAGCTAGGGATGATGGGAGGTGCAGTCCAAAAAAAGCTGGAGGGCCAAGTTTGGCAATCACTGAGCTAGTGAATGAAGATTAAGGCTGCAATCCTATCCACACACTTTCTTGGAAGTAAAGAGGATTGGATACGTAGGTCTTAATTTTGAGATAATATGCCTAGGATCAGGCTGTAAGCGTTTAAAAAACCCCCAACCAGCCTATGCCTTCAAAAGGTTTCTTTCTTTAATATGTATGAAGTAAGATATCTTGAGCCCAAAGAGGCAGAATCAGAATTGTAGAGTTGGAAGGGATCCCAAGGATCATTTAGTCCAACCACCTGCAGTGCAGGAAAGGTAGGAGAGGGGTTTTTTATTACTATTATTCTATAAGTGGGAGACATGAGAAGTATTTTTAGGAAGACTTAGCAGATCCACTTAGCAGCCAACAAGTAATGAAGGGACTTGCTGCACATGGTAGTATATTAAGGGGCTTTCAATGAAATTTTAGTGAGAGGCTTTGAGCCCACTGGGTAAATTGTCATTATCATCAGTGTTCACTCAGCAGTTAGTGTCTCGAGCTCAGGAAGCTCAAACATTCTTGTGAGCATTGTTGCTGCTTCTTCTTTTAAGGCAATGAAGCTGACAGTGCCTGTCATTATGCCCCTTTCAAACAGATTTTATAAATGGCCAGGGATGCTGGATACTTTACTGCAATTCGAAGGGACAGCAATAGAGGAAAGCAGCATTTATTCCTAAAAACTTCAGCACATGCCTCCATCTTTTAACAAAGCAATATTCCGTTTTTCAAACAAATTGTGTTTGCTGACTGGCGATATAGTTTGGGATGTAAACCTGACCATTGTAGGCCATGCCCTTGGGCCTGGTTTGGGAGCTCTAGCTGGTGTAGAATGTGGTGGTCAGACTGCTGATGGAAGCATCTGGCTGAGAACATGTACCACCATTGCGTGTCGAGGTCCCCAAGACACCCCCAAATAAAACACAATTGACACTTGATTTTAGTTTAAGGTTTTTGGCATAATTTTGGCCACAACTTTATTAAAAATGCAAGAAATGTGAGTGGTTGCTTAGGCATTGGTTGCGACTATCTGACCCCGCACGGGGTCACGCCTGCGAAGTCAGTAAGGGAAAACATTCGGGGAGAGAGGCGGAGCTGGGTACGTAGTAGGCAAAAACCAAATGGCGCCAGCCAATCAGCCAAATGGACAAAATTCCTACCAGGCCCCTGCCCCAAAAGCAGACGACCCCAAGACAGGCATAGCAAGGTCAAGCAAACCACCCTGAAAATAGGGAGGGTGATCCGGTGCACTCAGTGAAAAGAGGAAGTTCAATGCTGTGTGCAGGGTATTTAAAGGGTATGGCTGTCAATCACAAAATGGCAACATATAAATCTCCCCAGCAACAAGAAGAGCTCAGTGATAATGGTGGCCACCTCTTTTCCCACCCAGCAACAGTAGGGTGCTTTGATAGCATCTTCATTGGCTTCCCATCTACCACTAAGCCAGATTCAAGGTTCTTGTGTATTAATTTACAGAGCCCAAAGCAACTGAGGTTCAGGATATATCAGGGATCACCTGAATAGCCCAGGTCACTAAGATCATCTGCAGGAGTTTCATCAGCCATTCCCTGAGTTGGCTAGCCAGGATAGCTCAGTCAGGAGAGCATGAGACTCTGCATCTCAGGGTCATGGGTAGAAGCCCAACCTTGGGCAAAAGATTCCTGCAATGCAGGATGTTGGACTAGATGACCCTTGTGGTCCCTTCCAACTCCTTGATTTGACAACAAGATGAAAACGAGCCTTCAGTGTCATCTGCCCAGTGTTATGGAATACTCTGTCAATATGGATTCAGCAGGGACCTTCTGTTACAGCTTTCAAATGCCTGATGGAAATTTTTTAATCAGTCAGGCTTATGCAAGCCAATAAGAACACATATTTCCATAATAGCTTATTTCTGATTTCTTCTTTGCTTTCATTGCATGGTTTTATGTATAACTGTTTTAAACCACTCTGATATTTTTTTATGACTAGCAGTATATACATTTTTAAAAACACATAAAGTTATAAATAAAAACTCTCAGCAGAGTGGAAACCCTAATTTTGGGATCACATATGCCTGGAATAAATGAAGGGCACAGAGGAAAGTGGTCAGGTATTCCATGAAAATGAATCATTGCACATTTGTAAAGGGAGCTTTAAAATCTCCCACATTGTTCTTGTGTGATCATAAATCAGTACAACTCTCAGACCAGACAGATGGCTACAGTAAATGAGCAGAGCTTCCTTGATGTCAATGGGGACAAGCCAATTAGCAAATGATGAGAACCTAGTGCTGTACTTGTTATAGTTCTCTAAAGGCTAAGATTACAAGGGCACCATTGCTGATTTCAGTGGAGGCTGGGCAAGCACAATTCTCACCATGGTTTAAAAGATTACACTCGATATTACAATAAAAAAATTCTCCAGCAGCACCTTATAGACCAACTAAGTTTGTTCTCGTATAAGCTTTCATGTGCATGGACACTTCTTCAGATACCATACACTCGATATTACAGTGTATAAAAAGAAAAATGCTGTGACGTTTAAGATCACTTGTTTTGGTCAATTTTTACACCACAGAAACAATTAATAAGTGATGATGTCAGGTGAAACAGTCAACTTTTGTTGCTGCTGTTATTATTTGCAGCTAAGGGAATTGTGCCCAGGCACATTTAACACTGCAGTGTCTACTCAGAAGCAAGCCCCAATATGGATGTAGCCAGGATTTATTATAGGGACGGAAGGCATTATGTCGGGGGGGGGGGGCAGAACTGAGTTATCTGTGATGCAATTGGTCGGTTAGTTAAGTATTTTTATATATTTACTTGATTTGGGGGGGCACCCATGAGCCCCATTGAATTCAATGATACCTTTGTTGTTGTTTAGTCATTTAGTCGTGTCCGACTCTTCGTGACCCCATGGACCAGAGCACGCCAGGCACTTCTGTCTTCCACTGCCTCCCACAGTTTGGTCAAACTCATGCTGGTAGCTTCGAGAACACTGTCCAACCATCTCGTCCTCTGTCGTCCCCTTCTCCTTGTGCCCTCCACCTTTCCCAACATCAGGATCTTTTCCAGGGAGTCTTCTCTTCTCATGAGGTGGCCAAAGTATTGGAGCCTCAGCTTCACAATATGACCTTCCATTGATACCTACTACTAGATAAACAGCTACAGGTTGAATTCTTATTATTTATTTATTTTATTTATTACATTCCCAACCACCTTTTTCTTTCATGGAGTACATGGTTCTTCTCCCCATTTCACCCTCACAACAACCCTGTGAGGTATGTTAGGCGAAGAGCTGGTGATAGGCCCAGGGCCTGCAACAATAGCCCCACACTCCAGTGAGATCTATGGAAACACAGGTGTTTCTGACCTTCCATGTGCTGAGATTGCCCTTCCCCAATCTGGTACAGCCCAGACATTTTGGATTACAAATCCCATCGCTCCCAACCAACAAGGCTCATGGTCAGGGATGATGGAAACTGAAGTCTCAAACTTCTGGAGGACATCAGGTTGAGGAAGGCTGGCTTAGATCACCTCATTATGATTCTATGATTCATGACATGCTGCTCTGAGTACCATAGCCACCAGAAACCAGGCTGGTGGATTAAAAAATGGAATTTGCTTCATGGTGACACCTATTCTTGCAACTCCCTCACAATGAAGGTCTACAAGGCTCCTTCACTGCTGGCATTAAAAACCTATTCATTTGGAAAGGCTAATAGTATGGTTGGGGAAAATGCTGCTAACCTTTTAATATTGATTTTGATGCTGCTTTATTAATGTTTAGTATTGTGGGTTTTGTACTTTTATCATTTTTATGTTTTCCTTACGGTAAGCCACCTTGCGGTACTGTCTAGACTGAAAGGCAGGCTACATATTAAGTATGTGAATGATAAATTGATGTAATCTGGAACATAAATGGGACAACGGCCATCGCAAATGGCTCCCTACTGGGTAATAATAACAGGCTGGCACAGCTGTCTCTTTGGAGTTCTGGCTACCCAGAAGGACAACTGAGGCTGATTAATGGATCATTAGCTAAAGACAGAAAGCATGGGGCTGTCCTGATGAAATACAGAGTTTGTGTTCTTGCCTTAAAAGAGGGAAAGGCACCATCCTAGATTGTTTTAGGCTTAGGACTGGTGGGACTGGCGGGGGAAATTTCCGCGCTGCCTGCTTACACTTTCATAATGCCTACATAATTCCAGAGGCATGCCTTTGTGAATAAATGCACAAATCTCTATAAAACAGCAGAAATGACCATTTCTCTTCCTCCAAACTGAGGAGGAATTCTACATTATTATTATTATTATTATTATTATTATTATTATTATTATTATTATTACCATCGTCATCATTATTATTATTTTAAATCTTCTCATCACTTCAGTAAGAATGAGCAAATCTCTGTAGCTGTCTAGGTACATAAAAATAGTATGATGCTTCAGTGCCACATGGAATTTTATGAGGAAAGAGGCAGGAGTGTATGACAGAAAAATCAAAATGTGGCTTCACACGCATTGAAGTGAAATGACATTCTGCGTACTAAAAACTGGGCAAGAACTTTTATAGATGAACCCTAAAAGGACATTGATAGCCATTTCAAGTATCTCCCTGTCCAACTCTTTGAAAGAACTGTTGCTTACAGTTTCCCAAATTTGGGTCTCCAGCTGTTTTTGGACTACAACTCCCACCATCCCTAGCTAGAAGGATCAGTAATGGGAATTTTGGTCCAAAAACAGCTGGAGACCCACATTTGGGAAACCCTGGTTTCCAGTGTTGTAGTTGTGCAGAAATGCAAAAGTTGGTTGGCACCTTCTGCTTGTTTGTTTGGGTGAGTTGAGGATGCTGATATGGCAAATCCCTTTTGTGGTTAGGTCATAAGACATATAGAATATACAATGAGCCTGTTGAATCAGGCGAATGGTCCACTCAGTTCAGCACCCCCGTTCCATAGCTGTCAACTTACAGATTTGAAAATAAGGGACCAGCAGGCTCCAATACTTTGGCCACCTCATGAGAAGAGAAGACTCCCTGGAAAAGACCCTGATGTTGGGAAAGATGGAGGGCACAAGGAGAAGGGGACGACAGAGGACGAGATGGTTGGACAGTGTTCTCGAAGCTACAAACATGAGTCTGACCAAACTGCGGGAAGCAGTGGCAGACAGGAGTGCCTGGCGTGCTCTGGTCCATGGGGTCACGAAGAGTCGGACACAACTAGACGACTAAACAACAACAACAGCCTCAAAAATAAGGGATCAGCAGCCAAAGTAAGGGATTTTGCTATTGTAAAGAGTTGCATACATTGGTAGGATTGACAGATGCTGTCAATCCGGCATGAGGTGGTTGCGGCGGCACCGCAGCCGCTGAAGCGCCACCCTTCTGCATCCCTCCCCATCCCCTCCTCTTCCTCCTCCCTCAGGCCGCCTCCTCAGCTGCCACCACCGCTGCCGCCTCTGGGTGGCGAAGGCGAGAGTCTCTCTCCCTCCCCTCCTCTCTCTCGGGCAGGGAAGGGCCAATGGAACTCCTCGTGCCAGGACGATGGTGCCAGCACGCCCTCTCTCGTGCGGCGGTGGACCCTGAGCCGCTGCTTCCTCCTGAGCTGGGTGAGCATGAAACCCGGGAAATTTAAGGGACATCATCAATAAGGGACAGCAGCAGGACACGGCGCTGGGATAAGCGAGTTTCCCGCCAAATAAGGGGCGGTTGACAGCTATGCCCCGTTCTCACAGTGGCCATACAGATGCCTATAGGATTCTCTCAAGCAAGACCTGAACCGAATGTCCCTTTTTCCTCCTCCAGTTCCAGTAACTGGTATTCATAACTGTTGCTGCCTCTGACTATGAAGGAAGAGCATAGCCACCAATGGCTAGTAGCCTCCTCCTCCATGAATTTGTTCAGAGTCATCATCCATATTCTGAATGACTGGCACTCTCCTGCAGAGGCCCCTGTTATAGTCTGTGGGTCTTGCTCCATGCCCAAGGCATTGCACCTGTGTAGAAGAAGGGTCATGCCCCAGATATGAATGAATACCAGTGTGCATTGACATGATAGTTTGCTGCAATATGACAATTTCAGGAAGTACCATAGCTGTGTGTTTACCCAAAAGAGGTGCCTAATATGACTAGTCAACAGGAGACATCCCGCTGGCATGAGCAGAGGCTGCATCACATCCAGGAACAGAAGCAGAAAGAAATGTAGAATCAAACAACTGTCAAATAATGTGCATTTTATTTCGAGATCAAGGCTGTACTAATAAGGGGTTTCTTGATTAAATTCTCTGCCCCAGTTATTTTAATGGCCAGCTCATATTTATACTCACTGTAGCAAAAATTTCTTCATTTTGACTTCTGCAAATTCATGAAAATTTATGCTTCAGGAGGCTGGTCTTTTTTAAAATAAAAAAATAAAAACCCTATCAGTTCTTACTAATAAGTAAGGCACAGTTGCTTAGCTTTGCCAGTTATGATCTCGCTTCTCCATCAAATGATCATAATAGCCTAATTCCCTTCGGAGGCAAGCACCGCAAAAACTTCATCTTCCTTTTTAAAGTTTTGCAACCTTAATATATTCCTTGCCTGTTCCATCAAGCACACCCTCCCACTGTCAAATTACGTATAATGGCAATTACTAAAAATACGGATCTGCATTTTAAAAATAATCTAACATAACAAAAGCTTAGATGGCAATTCCGCAAGCCATTCATACGGTGGCCACCATTTTCTTTCCTCAATCTATATGTAAATCTTTCTGTATTACTTACAATGATTGTAAGATAATTATAAACCTTGGCACTATATTTTTGCTGTTATTTTTGAAATATTATGAATAGCCTCATAATCACGAAAAAAATAAAGGGCACAAGTTGGTAGTTTGCTTTCCAAATGTATTACAAACTATTTATGATAATATATTTAAACACTATGTTTAATTTTTTTTTACAGGGACACTGGATCGCTAAAAAACCCCACCACATTTCCATATGAAAACCATTTCACGTGACTTTTTGTGAACAAGCACGTCAGTTATTATGATCGAAGACTGGGAAAAGAGCAAAACCATTCAATTCTTGGAGCTCCATTGATAGACTCCCTCCCTCTCTCCTGTTGATTTGCATCAACTGTTTCTTGGCAGAAACAAAATATTACCTGATATACCATTCACACACAATGATTCTCTTCCAATGGAGAAAAAATGGACACAGGAACCTGCCTTATGCAAACCGTTGGTCCATTCCGCTCAGTTTTGTTTATACTGATTAGCAGCAGATCTCCATGGTTTCAGTTAGTGTGTCCTTTCTAGCCACAACCAGAGATGCAATGGAGGGCATTCCAGTCTAGCAAAAACACCCCAAAAGGGAGTGAAGAAATGCAGAGAAGTAGCAAGCCCAGGTGGTACCTGGTGCAGAATATTTTTTGTCACCCCCATCCCCACACATTGACAGCTCGGGGTAGGCTTGGGAGTCATGGGCAGGTGCTGAATGTCTGCCCCCCCTCCTATGTCTCTGCACCCCCATCCCCGCGACTCCCAAGTACCGCGAGCCGTCAGGGGAAGGGAGGGAGCTATGCCACTTTGCCGGGGCACTGGCAAAGCTGTGTAGCTCGTCCTCTCAGGAGCCACAGCTCCCGTCTGTCCTCCTTCCCTCCCTCCCTGGCTTGCTGTAAAGTGGCAAAGTGGGAGCCGCTTACAGTGAGCCAGGGAGGGAGGGAGGGAAAGCCATGGCTCCCGCCTGCCTCTCCCTGGCTCACTGTAAAGCAGCTGTGCTGGTCCCGGGTGGGGTTACCGTGGAGCGTGGTCTAAGTCCGGTCCTAGGTCGAGGGTAAACAGGCTGTCCGTCAGGGGTGAAGCAAGATCCAAAGCGAGGAGTCGGGCGTGGTCAGGAACTCAGGAGAGCAGGTCAGGGTGCCAGGAGGAACAGGTTACCAACTATGTTGCTCCCTCAACCTGGGACTGGGTGGGCTGGCCTTTATCTCCTCCGAGGTGTAGGGTGGCCCCGGTCCACAGGTGCCTCGCCTCCCCTGGCCTGGAAGCGAGCACTCCTCCTGAGAGAACTTAGTTCCCTCCGCCTCTCTGCCCTGAGCCTCTGCAACTCAGGAGAGGCTGGAGGGTTACTGGACCCAGAGGCAACCTCACCTTCCTCTGACAGGGCTGGGAGAGGAGCACCAGCAGGCAATGGGTCCTTGATCACCTCCGGAGCCAGAACAGAGGAGCACAGGTGAGGGACTTTCAGATTCAAGCCCCTGCCCCGGCTCAGCTGGCCCTGGAGGCGGGGACTCCTGTGCAGGCTGGGATTCCTCAGGTTCAGCATCTGAATCAGATTCCCAGGCCATGACAGCAGCAAAGCAGAACCTGCTTACGGCGAGCCGGGGAGGAGGGATCCCACCGCCGTACGTACGGCGCTGCAGTGGCGCCAGTGGCAAACCGCTATGTGCAGCGCATGTGCGGCGTCGCTACGCACAGCACATGCGTGGGACACCACACATGCATTGTACGTAGTGCTGCCCGAGAGCCGTATGGACGGTGGCAGGATCCTCTGCTCACAGCTGCGGCGGCAGCGGAGGGATCCTCCACATGTGGCTGTGGCGGTGCAATGACTGCTTGCACCACCACGCCTGAGCCGGGGCGGCAGGGCAGGCACCCCACGGGGTGCCTTCTTGTCACTCTCCCAGATATGCCTGACCCGGGGCACACCACCCCCTGCCCCCACCTTGCAATGCCACTGAAGAAATGTCAAATACGTCTGGGGCCTGGGAGAGAGTCCTAGTTACTAAGTAGAATGTAGAGAGGCCTGGAGAGCAGACCCTCCAAGTGTCCCTATTTTGCAGGGACAGACCCTGATTTACAGAAGCCATCCTGGTTTCTGATTTGATCCTGAAGTGCCCCACTTTTCCTATTTTTATCAGAGAAATGTTGTAAGAAATGCCCCTGAAGAACCAGGTGCGCAGCCTGGGAGTCATTCTGGACTAACAGCTGTCCATGGAGGCACAGGTCAATTCTGTGTCCAGGGCAGCTGTTTATCAGCTCCATCTGGTACGCAGGCTGAGACCCTACCTACCCGCAGACTGGCTTGCCAGAGAGGTGCATGCTCTGGTTATCTCTCACTTGGACTACTGCAATGTGCTCTGTGTGGGGCTACCTTTGAATGTGTCCCAGAAACTACAATTAATCCAGAATGTGGCAGCTAGACTGGTGACTGGGAGCAGCCGCCGAGATCGTATGAAACCATCTTGAAAGACCTACACTGGCTCCCAGTACGTTTCTAAGCACAATTCAAAGTGTTGGTACTGACCTTTAAAGCCCTAAACGGCCTTGGTCCAGTATACCTGAAGGAGCGTCTCCACCTCCATCATTCTACCCGGACACTGAGGTCCAGCGCCGAGGGCCTTCTGGCGGTTTCCTCACTGCGAGAATCCAAGTTACAGGGAACCAGGCAGAGGGCCTTCTCGGTAGTGCTGCCCGCCCTGTGGAACACCCTCCCACCAGATGTCAAAGAGAAAAATAACTACCAAACTTTTAGAAGACATCTAAAGGCAGCCCTGTTTAGGGAAGAAGAAGAAGAGTTTGGATTTGATATCCCGCCTTTCGCTCCCTTTAAGGAGTTTCAAAGCGGCTCACATTCTCCTTTCCCTTCCTCCCCCACAACAAACACTCTGTGAGGTGAGTGGGGCTGAGAGACTTCAGAGAAGTGTGACTGGCCCAAGGTCACCCAGCAGCTGCATGTGGAGGAGCGGAGACGCGAACCCGGTTCCCCAGATTACGAGTCCACCGCTCTTAATAGGTTATTGTATTTTAGTGTTTTGTTGGAAGCCGCCCAGAGTGTCTGGGGGGACCCAGCCAGATGGGCAGGGTATAAATTGTTGTTGTTGTTGTTAGGTATGGAGTTCTGCGACTCCTGAACCAAGGAGATAAGTAATGATGCAACCTTTAAAAGACATCTGAAGGAAGCCCTGTATAAGGAAGGCTTTTTTTTAATGTTTAATGTTTTATTATGTTTTTATATGTGTTGGAGGCTGCCTAGAGTGGCTGGGTGGGGTAATAACAACAACAACAACAACAACAACAACGACAACAATAGAATAGTATGTCCCTATTTTCATCAAAGAAATGTTGGAGGGTATGGGAAGGCCACATTTGGCTGTTTCTGAGGTTGCACACCCTTGTCCTAGAGCTATGCTATGGCACAAGCACTGTGGCTGCTAATCTCAGCTCCCCAGAGATGCTTGAAACACCTGACCAAGGAACAAATCTTAAAGGGGGAGCAGGCAGGCATTAGTGGTGGGCCCTGCAAGGGTGCTGAGGCCCAGGCATCTGCTCAAAGTTGCCAGCAGCTGATGCTGGCTGTGGTTTTCTCACCTAAACATGCCAGGAGTGGGGTGCTAATGTACATTTCTGTCCAAGCGTCAAGCTGAAGGAAAGTCCATCAACAAAGTCATCTCAGGACAAACTATAATTGCCCACAATATAATTGTGACCACAACACTTGGAGGGGAGGCTCACGGTCATCTTCATCAAAATGTGTAATACGCTGTCTACTTTGTATTTGTGAGCTTGCCTGTTTTCTCTCTTTACTAACACTGCAGCAGATTGGAAATGTTGTCCAAACCATTCTTTTGTCTAAAGGAAAAAGAGGGGGGGGGACACACCAAAAGAAAGTAAAAGAACATTTTGTTCTAAGAACATTCAGATGTATTTGGCAGTTGTGTGTGTGTGTTTTAAGTAGACGCTCTGAAATATTTTTCATCAGAAACATATGTCAATTTTTTAAAAGATTTGTGGCAATTCAGAGATTTAACTGTGATTCAAAGTGGAGATTCCAAAGATAACACACACACACACTGAGGCTGTAACCTCTCTCTAACAGCTCTGGGTGGTTTGCTTTCTATTTTGATTTAATTTTATGAATTGCACAAATAGATGAATTCCTTTCTTAATGTGCTTTCCAAAACTAAGAAATGGCTTCAAGCGAGTTATTGAAAAGTATAAAATGTAAGTGTTAACATTGAGGGAAGTGGTTCAATAAATGGTCTGAGATGTGATTATTAAACAAAAGTTTACATTTCCCTTATACCTAAAATATTTTTCTTAGTGTTTAATAATATCTATGGGCAATAAGATCAGGTGCTTATCTCTGGGAAACTGGTCCCACAAAACTTGTTAACACACATAAAAGTGATGCAGTTAGGGCCAATGAATTTAGTTATGCTGTTCACCCACTTCAATTGAGAAAACATGAAACTTTTCAGGAGAAGCATTCCCATGCATACCATGCTTCAGATGAAGAAGGCAGGGACGGGAAATCAAGCTCTGTTTGTTACTTGCAGACACCACTTAGGAGTCACACATACACATCTCATCGGCACACTATTTTGCTCCATTTGTGGAACACAGTAGATCCAGTTCATTTTACATGTATGTGTCAACTGCAAATGAGAATCTTATTAAAACTTCTGATGAGGAATCTGAACAGTGCTTTTTTTCTAAAAAATAAAATAAAAATAAAAAAGTTTAGGGGTACTGTCATTTTGACTCAAGAAAAATCACCATTTTATAGTTCAAATTGGGGGAAATGAAGACAATAAATGGACAAAAGTACAAAGAACATGCATATTACACAGCCAGGGCTGTCTTTACCCGGGGGTTCAAGGGATGCGGGGCACCCCGGTGCTGAATTCTGGGGGGCAGCAAATGTATTCTGGGGGTACCAAATGTATATGTACTGTATACCCATCCCTCTCGATCGGCGGCAGTGAAAAGCAATGGAGTGAAAGCCCCCCCCCCATTGCTCTGTTACTCCGTAGCGTCAAATTTTCCTAACAAATCAGGAAACAAAAGCAGCTATTTCCGCTGTGTTGTTGTTACAGGTGAGCAAAAAAGGACAATAACTTTGGCTTCTCCCCTCCCAAAAAAGCTCAATAACTTTGAGTTCCTCCCCCGCCCAAAAGAAAATTGGGGGGGGGGAGACTAAATTTGGGGGCATTGGAAGGATATTTGCACACCGGTGGTGCAGATGCTAAAGATGGCCCTGTACACAGCTGACAGTATCTTCCTTTACTTCTGAATCTCCCGTTAGATTCACAAAACGTTTAGGGGTATGCGCATCCCTGCATACTCCCAGAAAAACAACAACACTGAATCTGAACACACACCCCTCCCGGTACATTTGTGCATGCAGGAAGAAAAGGACCAGGGTCAGAGAGGGGCCTTTTATGGCACCACAGAGTGACTGGTGTTCTCTCTTTCCTTCCATGTGTCAAAGGAGGAGATTTCTCCTCTAGAGTCCCCTGGTCCTCTGGCTACCACTCAAGAGCTGAGAGGGCAGCAGTTCAGGCTGCTTGATTTCTCTGGCTCTCTCCCCACTCCAGTTTCGGGTGTTCTCTTCTCTTCTATGCATACCCCTTCCAGGAGCTGGACATCCATTGCCATCCCTTCTTTGCTACTCCAATGAGGTCACATCACTTCTTCCAACACTTCTAGACTGGTTTGTGATTAACAGCACCCACAGGTAGCATGAGATCTGGGCACTTAGCAAGTTGACACAGCCTTTGAGAGTGAACATGGCATTGATGCCATGTGACAAAGAGGAAGGGAAAATGTCTCAGTCGAGCTTAATGCCAGTCCCTTCCCATGCATTTCGCTGCATTCATTTGGGGGCTGGTTTTTGCCTAGCGATGGGGAAGAAATTTGATTTTGTTTGCATTTACAGGCAAACCTACCTAATTTGTACTGTCCAAAACAATTTGTGATTTCCAAACAACTGTACTTTCCAAAGCCATTCATGTTTCACTAAATTTTCCAACCCACTTCGCCAGCCAAGTAATGTGAACAAACATGGATATACGGTGGTGAAGTTTGTGTATAAATGTACTATATATTAGTGAAAATAACATTATATATTAGGAAAAAATATTTTGCAGGAACCTGTGTATTGGGGAAATTGCATACACTGCTGGTGGGTGTTCATGATTATAACAAATAAATATATATATATTTAAAAATCATACACGGATGTGGAAATGTGAAGACCTGAACTTGAGATTGGGAAAATAAGAAACTGTGTGAAGCCACAACTGAAAAAGTTGCTCACCCCTGATCTTACCAGCAACCCCTGATCTTTGCAAGCTGTTTTGAATTGGTACAATTTTCTAAGGACATTCTGTCTCAGGTTCCTTTCAGCTCTGCATGGCATTCATTCCTCTGAATTCCATCGCTCCAAGTTGTCCATAGTCCTTGACTATGCATAGCTGTTGTAAATTGCAAAACAAAACCACATTGGCGGGTTGTTGCAGATGGCAAAAACAAAGAGCCAGATAAAAAGCAAATGAAAGCTTATCGACTGCCTTTTAGGAGGCACTGGTGTGTCTGGGAGAATACGCATAATTAGCTTTGCACACTCAGTGAGCAAATGCAACTCTCTCTTCCAGCATTACCCTTTGTTTGATTTCCTTGTGTAAGCTGTGTATTCCAGGGAATAATTTATAGAAATCAGTAGCTCCCTGCTTGCATACACATACACTTTATGCTCAGTCACCTGTAGCTGCTTTTGACAAGAATATATCGAAATAACATATGGAGACATTACATCTGGCACTGAGGCAACAAGTTGTTTTTGTAAGATAGTGCCAAGTGAGTTAATTGGGTGTTTAGACATTAGCTATTTCAGCACAGAATCTAAGAGGGGAAAATGGCTTTACGTATTCAAAGTAAAAGGGATTTCAGCTCCAATTATCCAAGTGTTCTGTTGCTATCAGGCCACTTCAGCTAGGTGAGGTGGCTGCTGCTGAAGTTAAAGGGTGAGGATGGTGTTTCGATTAATGACATTACCTCTGCTGTGCTTACTAATTAAGCTTCTTTTGACTTCACTGGAAATTGGGCTGGACCTTCAGGGAGTGAGAACTTCAATCATGTGGTCATATAGGCCACACTGTGATGCTCCATGTACACATCAATGGTGCTTCAGATAAATAAATTCATGCTATAGCAAGAAGAAAAATATGTCGGAACACTGGGTAACTTATAGAAATTTGTTAAAAGAGGAAGGTGGAGAATTCAAATTAAAAGAGTTTAGGGATTTATCAGGAATGTTAACAATGTGGATACAATATTATCATTTGAATGAAGTATTCGAAATGGATAGGAAATGGGGAACAAGTATCTCAACTGGAGAGTGACCTGCTAGAATGTAATGTTAAAGTGATGTCTAAAATGTATAAGAAATTATTGGAATGGGAGACAAAAGATGAACAAGTGAAATCTTCAGTGATACATTGGGCAATAGATATTGGTCATAACATAGAAATGGAGACATGGGAAAGACTGTGAAACATGGACATAACATTTACAGCATGTTATGGTTTAAGAGAAAACAATATGAAAATGTTATACAGATGGTATCTAACACCATGTAGATTGGCAAAAATGTATAAATCAAAATTGAATATGTGCTGGAAATGCAAAGGGAAAGAAGGTACGTACCTTTGTACATAAGTGGTGGTCTTGTAATAAGGTTAAAGCTTACTGGGAAATGATATGTAATGAATTGAAAAAGATGTTCAAGGTAACATTTGTAAAAAACAAAAAACAGAAGAGAAATTTATTTATGTATGCAACCACTGCCGCAAGAATGCTATTCACCCAAATATGGGGTGGGGGAGAGAAGTTCCGATGAAAGAAGAATGGATGCAGAAATTAATGGACTATACAGAAATGGCAAAACTTACTGGAAAAATAAGAAATCAAGACAACAGACTTTTTATCAAGGACTGGAAATCATTTATTGAATATTTACAAACAAATTGTAAACAAATTAAGACATTAGCAGGATTTCAGTTTCAACAATATATATGAAATAGACAAGGAAAAGAATAAACAGAGTTAATTGGGATAGGCAGAAGGGGGAAAGGGGGGAGTTGAAGTTCAATATGTGAGAATTGTTTTAATTTCTTTGTTGAAATGCTTATTTGTTATAAATGAAAATTATAAATCAACATTAAAAGATAAATAAATTCATGCACGTCAGTAGCTGTCCATGCTCACTCTATGCATGTGTACATGTCGTTCAGTTTAATGAACTATTAATGTTCCTTGATATCTGTGCAGATGATGTAAGAACAGAGCAGAAGATTCTTTAAAGCATGGTTGGGACACCTAAGGCCCTCTGGATGCTACTGAACTACACCTCCCATAATCCTCCACTGTGCCATGGCTCTGTGATAGAGCACCATCCCAGGTTCAATCCCTGGCACTTCCAGGTAAGGCTAGGAAAGACAGAAACCCTGGAGAACTGCTGTCACTCAGTGTAGCAACACTTGATGGACCAATCTGTCTCCGTATAAGGTAGCTTCCCATCTTCTCATTGACCATGCTTGATGGTCCAACAACATCTGGAGAGCTTGCTCCTATTTCTTCACTGCTTGCACATATATGAACTTTAGGGTCTACCCTAATCCTTTCCTAACTTTAGTCAATCCATGTTTCCACAAAATAAACAAAATTATCCTCACATAGCTTCACTGATCAGGTTCATCTTTCTCTGCTCGCCAGCTCCTTGCAATCACCATATATTAGCTCCCTAGAGCTTACCCTACCCACCCAACACAACTGCTAAGCTTGCTCTTCAGCATCTCAAACCTGTTTCTGAAACCACTACTTTCTTGGAGCTGTTTGTCCTCTTCCTTTGAAAAGCAAATGGGTGGTTGTCTTAAACAGCATCAGAAGCTTGAATAAAGTGGGGTGAATGGATACTGAGAAGAAAATGGTGGTTTTAAACAACAGGTGCTTGAGTAAAGCTGGCATGGAAGAACATTGAAGGGTATGTGTGCGCGTCCGCAAAGAAAAAAATAACGAACCAGTTTTAACAAGGGGAAATAGCAGAGTATAACACAGACACTAACATCAAAAGACTAACACAGCAGCACCTTCCCAAACTTTCTTTTCACTATACTCAAACCTTGTTTTAAGCCAGGCTTCCTCAAACTCGGCCCTCCTGATGTTTTGAGACTACACTTCCCAGCATCTCTGACCACTGATCCTGCTAGCTAGCGATCATGGGAGTTGTAGGGCAAAAACATCTGGAGGGCCGAGGTTGAGGAAGCCTGTTTTAAGCTGTCACATCCTTCCTTCAAGAAGAATTGATACTTTTGAATTATGGTGTTGGAGGAGACTCTTGAGAGTCCCATGGACTGCAGAAAAATCAAACCTCTCCATTCTTAAGGAAATCAGGCCTGAGTGCTCACTGGAAGGACAGATCGTGAAGCTGAGGCTCCAATACTTTGGCCACCTCATGAGAAGAGAAGACTCCCTGGAAAAGACCCTGATATTGGGAAAGATGGGGGGCACAAGGAGAAGGGGACGACATAGGATGAGATGGTTGGACAGTGTTATTGAAGCTACTAGCATGAGTTTGACCAAACTGCGGGAGGCAATGGAAGACAGGAGTGCTTGGCGTGCTCTGGTCCATGGGGTCACGAAGAGTCGGACACAACTAAACGACTAAACAACAACAACAGCAATCCTTCCTTCAACACACCCTCCTGTTTGCTCTACTGAAACCTCTGCCATTGTTTAAAATAATCACTTTTTCCCTTACAGTTTCTCTCCCTTTTGGTTGTACTCAGACATCTCCCCCTTCAACTGCCTCATGAGAGAGATAAAGAATACAGAGCCCATAGATATTCTGTGTACTTTAGTCAAACCTCTGCTGCTGTTTAAACCACCATTTTCTCCCTCTCCGTGTTTCTCCCTTCTGACTCCCATTCCATGGCAACTGCCAGAGGTGCCAACTTGAATAAAATATTGTGGGGGCCCAGATAAGCCCTGTCCCACATAACTGATCACATGATGCAGTGCACTCTCACTATTTGAATGGAAATGCCCATAAACTTTGTGGGGGGGGGCCTGGACCCCTCAAACATTTTATTGTGGGCGCTGAATTCCCCACAGCCCTTAGGAGTTGGCGCCTAGGGCAACTGCTGTTGTGCATCCTGCCTTCACTTTTTGTCCCCTATTCCACCCAGACTTCCTGTAAATCCAGGATTGTGATAAAGCACTACAAGTCCTCCAATGGGGGCTGTGCAATGACATTCTTACATTGTTATTCTATAGAGATAAAGGGATATGATGATACTCTCATGTATTAATGGTGAATAATACAGAGGTAATTAGATCTTAGGGTGATATCTTCACTTGTTAACAAAGTCATACTGA
Organism: Podarcis melisellensis; assembly: GCF_964234715.1. Taxonomy (NCBI): domain Eukaryota; kingdom Metazoa; phylum Chordata; class Lepidosauria; order Squamata; family Lacertidae; genus Podarcis; species Podarcis melisellensis. The sequence continues at coordinate 24,601,305 of NC_138528.1, read as the reverse complement.
GTGCCATTTGGTTGAAATATGGAACATAATCCTTTACTACAACACATTCATTTTAATGAGAACTAATTATCTTGCTGCCGGACCTCATGTATATATTGTGTTGTTCTGTTCCCTATTTTCTTCTTTTTCTTTTTGTAAAAATCCTGATTACCTTTCTATGTCTCAAAATCTCAGTATAAAGATCAATATCATTATTCGTATGAAGTTCAATATGATAATTTCATTTCATTTTTCTGGTAATAGGCTCATTATAAATGAGAGCTTCCTGAACATATCAACTTAGCAAGTATAATTGTTGGTTATGAAATCTGCACAGCACACTTTAGTTAATTCTATCATCTGAAGGATATTTCTTTTCTCGGTTCAAATATTTATTTTTTAAAATGTAGCTTCAAAATTTTTATTCCAGATTTCCCCACCCTCACCCTAAACTTTTAGGAATCCCTGGTAATGTCAAATCCAGGTTTATTCAATAGCTCTTATATGTTATTCATGAAGTCTTTGTTGCCGTGCTTGATTTCCCTCCCTTATCGATTATGAATTAGAGTATCTTGATAATTAATTCTTCTTTCTCTTGGGATGAGTCCTGATTATTTTTGTGTTATTCTATATCTCTATATCTCTCCACTGGTTCTGGGCACCACAATTTAAGAAGGATGTTGACAAGCTGGAACGTGTGCAGAGGAGGGCAACCAAGATGATCAAGGGTCTGGAAACAAAATCTTATGAGGAACGCTTGAGGGAGCTGGGTATGTTTAGCCTGGAAAAGATGAGACTGAGAGAAGATATGATACTCATCTTCAAATATCTTAAGGGCTGTCACGTGGAAGAGGGAGCATGCTTGTTTTCTCCTGCTCTTTAGGGTAGGACTCGAGGCAATGGCTTCAAGTAACAAGAAAGGAGATTCTGACTGAACATTTGGAAAAACTTTCTGACAGTAAGAGCTGTTTGGCAGTGGAGCATACTCCCACAAGAGATGGTGGACTCTCCTTCCTTGGAGGTTTTTAAGTAGAGGTTGGGTGGCCATCTGTCATGGATGTTTTAACTGAGATTCCTACATTGCATGGGGTTGAACTAGATGTCCACTGGGTAGCTTCCAACTCTAAGATTCTACGATTCTATGGTTCTTAGCGTTGTTACATTTGATGATTGAGGAAGAGCTTTCCATATTTCCATTTTTAAGTTCAATAAAAGGCAGAAAGTACAATTATTGAGCTGGGGGACATCTAGTCCAACTCCCTCCTCAACCCAGCAGCTACAATGCAGGATCTACAAAGGTGGATGAAACTACAGCTCTGGCTATGTTGCCACTGGTGGTGCATTTGCACAGTGCTGACCACCCTGCTGCCTTACCCCTCCCACTCTCCCTCCCAGTAACAGCAACGACTAAGTTGCCAGAAGGTCAAATAAGGCCTGCTGCCCCACCATCTGGGACAGTGAGATCCACTGTTTCCCTCTGATATTTCCATTCCACAAAAAATATCCTAATGGTTAAGAGCTGTTCCTCTTGCCATGATGATATTTCTCCTAATGTTTAGCTGAAATCTGAGCTCTTTGGGTATTTGAAGGCAGTTATCATGTCTCCCTTTAGCCTTTTCTTCTCCAGCCAACCATATCAAGAAAACAAGGGCACACATCCTATTTATTCAAGAGAGACATACAAGAATTGTAGGCACAAGATGTTTAAGATAATGGATAAGATTTTAAGGGCAATATATATGTAGGAACAGCAGCAGGGTAAAGGAGAGGGACATTGATTGGGATAAATAAGAGGTTAAATTTTACAATTTGTGAAACCAGATAGGGCTCAGCAGGAAGATATGTTTTGGTCAAAAGCTAATTTTGTAGGAGGGAATTATACCTTGATGTCAGTTTATGTACCAAATGGATCTCAGAAAGGTTTTGTTGGGTAGTCTATTATGGGAAAAGTTTTTTTTAAAGGCACATTGATTATGGGAAGAGATCTGAATGGGGTAATGGAAACAGAGGTCTCAATTTGGGGCGATCATGAGAACTTCACCCATTATGAACAAAGTGGCTTAAAAACACTGTTATTGATGTTTATATTCAGGGAATGGGACTATGAGAGATTTGAGATGTTACTCTGTATCACATTGCTCATGTTTTTGCATTGATTCTCATTTCAAAGAAAGCCTTCAAAGAAAACTCAAGTAAGAAGTATCAAAATTGAGGCCTGAATACTTTCAGATCATGCTCCTGTTACTGGCAATGCATAGGAATAACAAGCAATTATGTGGCAATTTAAATACAATGGGTTAGGTCCCAAAGTGATATTCTGTTCATGGAGCGATCTTTGATCTAGTAGAGACTCTGACAAATGGAAGGGGAGAGTAATTTTCAGTATTCACTTCTCACTCAAGTACCCTTCACCATAAAAAAGGTCTGTTCCAGAGGACTGGAAAATCTTGTTGAATAGCATGGGAGAAGGAATTGATGGAAAATGCTTCTCCTTCTTCCTTACCATGGGACCATTCACTGGACTAAAGACTACCCTTCCATGGAAGGATTCCTTCCATGAAGGGCAGGGTGCTTTGGGGTCCATTCCCACTTTTCTCTAGAATGAAGATATCCAAACTTCATTATATTCTGGAATGATAATATCATGGTTGACTATCGCATATTGATATTATAGGGCAAATATAAGAGGGCACACTTTAATCCCAACAACTGGCTGTCCAACATTTGCCTAGAGCAAGGCTGGCAGACATGTGGTCCTCCAAATGTTATTGGACTACATCTCCCATCAGTCCTTGATCACCAACCATACTGGCTGAAGCTGATGGGGATTGGAGTCCAATCCACATCTGGAAGGCTAGAGATTACCCACCTCTGGCCTAGAGAATGAAGATAAACCAGTGACCAAATCCATGGACACAAGGAGGTGGCTTTGGAAAGAACTAAGTAAGCACTGAAAACCTTTGTTGCCTACAAGTGTGCCACTTCCATCATTAAGAGCTTCTGGAAGTATAGGAAATGTCAGCAGCAGCAGGGGGGGGGGGACATGAAAAAGGGAACACCATGGCCACACTGACACCCCAAGAAGTTAATTTCTCCTTCTTGAGCCTCCCGCTGTACCACAATGTTGCTGTGTACCAGTAACTGCCAGGAGAAAAGATCCTTTTTGCTATACTAGTCTACAGATGAGGATCAAGCAGTCTTGATGGCTAAAGCATAGCAACCCTGCTCCACTAATAAGAAAGAATTCCAGGCAATCCAGCACAAGATTGCATCTATAAATTCTGGAATCATTTGGATTACTGCTGGCATGTCTGGATTACTAAACAAAATAGTCTACAGAGCAGGGCAGATTGTGATCTCTAATGCATCAAGCAGAACTCTACATGCTGACTTTTCATGGCCCAGAGCTGCACATTTCATATATGCTTCTTTGAACAGACCAAAGAAAGAAAGAAAAAAGAATTTTTTTTCTGGGGACCTTTATACACCTGAGGCCCACATTGCTGCATAAGTATAAACAACATAAGAAATACTATTTTGGTTAGAGTATGGGTATTCTGTGGCCCTAACATAACACAGTCTTATTTAGATTCTAATGAAAAGACCCTGAAATTTTCCCGAGGGAGGATCAATCCATTGGGCAAGGTGAAATGCTTGCACAGAAAAACAATTTGAAGAGTGCAGTGTTGAATTCCACCCTATAGAATCATAGAATTGGAAGGAACCCTGAGGTTCATCTAGTCCAACACTAGATTGAAGGAATATACAGCTGCCCCATCCGGGGATTGAACCTGAAACCTTGGTGTTATCAACACCATGCTATAACCAACTGCGCTATCCAGGCCATGTTTCTCCCTGAACCCTAAAAAACTCAGACATAATGAATAGCAATCCAAAGTAGTGTTTATCCAAAAGAAACCAGGGCTCCTGTAGAGTAGTGTGGCCAGCAGTCTGGAAAACGGTCACATTACGCACTATCTCCATCTCCTAGGCTTGAATATTGGTAATGGTTCTGACTTTGGACAGACGTTAGACACTTCAGTATTTTGTGGTCAGTAGAGGTGAACACCAGCTACTCTCTCCTGATTTGAAGCAGATCAGCCAGAGTTCTGACTTGCTGCTATTCCCTGTCACCTTCCTAAGCCACTATTTTGCACCTGCTGCCTCTGGTTGGTGGATCTCAGTGATCCAGGGAAAGCCCAAGTAGATCCTGCAAGCCAAAGTCTGCACATCCCCTGGTGTACAAAAGATGGATTTTCAGCACAAGCATCACCTGTTGACCCCACCTTTTCCTCAACCATTAGAGGAGCAAGAGTCTTATCTTCTTTGCCATCTGTTTGATCATGCAATAATGATACCCTACTTCCAGAATTGCAAGGTGAATCTTATTCAGTGAGTTCTCTTTTTTATTGTTAAACATGGCAAGGGGGGCATTACAGTTTCCCCCTAATGTGAATATTCCTATGAAAAATCTTTCGTGACTGCTGTAGTCTCCTTAAGAAACCAAATGTCCTATGCAAATAACTCCTTGGGGGCTAATATGCAAATATTGATGGTTCTGATGATCACTGAACCCTGGTTTTCTCTAATAGCATCTACCTTCATTAGCTTCTATTATCTATGTAAGAAATCAGGTTTTGGCTGTGAAATCAGATGGGCAGAATGCAAAGCATATCAAGGGTTTAATGGCCTGCCTTTCAATAAATTGAATTTAATCTTTTTTAAATACTGCAATGATTCTTTAAAAGGACCAGAAGATAATGGGACCACGGCAATAGAACATACTGTGATCACTTTCAGGCATTGAAACCTAATGCACTGGCTAATTGGCGCCTTGAAGCATGCCCACCTAATATCTGGTGCATGATTAGAACTTTGTGCCATAAATATCCATAGACTAGTTCACTCGTCTCTAGATTAAGAAGAGGCCTGGGTAAGATATTTGTGCTTGAAACCAGGAAAACAAATGCTAAAATCACAAAGCAAATACATTTGAAACAGCATCACTTCTCGGCTTGAGCAGTGCACTGTGTTGACATTTAGGGCAGGCCACTTAATTCCAAATGGGTAGATTTAAAGGTAGGGATCAGTAAATGGTCTGAAGGCAAGACTCAGGTGATGTGCAGCTGCTGTCCGTTCTTTAGCTTTCAGGCCCTTTTTGCCCGTCAGTCTCAGGCTCCGCAACTAGAATAATGTTCTAGTTCAACAATATCTTTGGCCTCTCATTTCCCCACTCCTCCACTGCATGATCATCCCTCCACACTATTTCTCTTTACCCAAGTGATTATGAACCAGTAATTGAAGGTAATTGAAAAGCCTGACTTTCACCTTGCAGAGTAGTTTGCTGCCACCTATAGGTAGATTTTCTTGCTTGCAAGCTGGAACTGTCTGTACCATAAGGCAATGGACAAATCACTAAAGGAAACTAAAGGAAAGACTTTCAGGGGGCACATGCTAAGGCCAAGCTAAACTATCCCATGCAAACTGCAAATAGGTTTTGTAGTTTGTGCTAGCAGTGGCTAATCTTTGCTCCTTGAAAATATGTATCAGCTGTTCAGTCCAACCTTGGATATATCTCTGAATTAGATTAAATGTTTTGGGCTGAAACACGGCTGAATGTTTACCAAACAACTTCTGCTTCAGTTTACACAAAATCAGCGCACATCATTTCCTAGTTGGGGAGAAGCTGATTTCTCGGAAGCCGTGGCTGTTTAGAAAACAGATAACCTTGCTGAATGCTGAGCGGTGTTTCAAAAATCCATGTTATATGCAGCACAGCAGTATCTTCTGAACTTCCCAGGTTGTGTGAAAAACTAATGAGGATCATTCTAATTTGGTCCAGGGCCTAAATGAAACCGCACACTTTGTAGATGTGCAGAAAAATAGCTCGTTAGGTCAAAAATTGTCCCTACCAGAGGACAATACGTTCCCTGTAAGGGCAAAGAACTGTCACAACTCAGGACTGCGGTCTGCTGATGTTCTTCTTGTTTTATTTTTAGTTTTAAGAGCAGAAGAACTAGATCCCTGTGGGAAATCTGCAAGAAGGCCCTGAGTTTGAGAGCACTCTGCCACCTGAGGTTCCCAGCAACTGGCATTCAGAAGCATACAGGAAACTATCAGTATCTTGAAGAAAATATACCTATGGACATACCCATGGATTCTGTTAACTCCCATACATGAAAAACAAACTGTTCAGTTGTCTTCCTTCCTTTACAGAGTAATCCTCCCCTCCTCCTTTGTGGTTGCTTGGTGGGGTGAGGTGGCTTCGGGTAAGTGTGCCTTTGCTGCGCTCTACTGGCTAAGCTGGCCTCCCACCAGCCAACAGTGATGGAAGTTCTCCTTCTGCCCATTGAAAGTGCAGGTTGTTACGGAAGGGGGGGCATGTCTTCTTCACCTTCTTCGCTACAATATATCCATTTATTCCCAATTGTCAATGTCAAAAGGGACTAAAATCTATAAAATCCATAGAAAAGCAACGTGCCAATTTGCTCAATTTCTCTAGGACTCCATCACCCCTCCCCTGTCTTCCATAATCCCTCAAGTAAGGTGTCAAGACCCTAATCCTGTCAAAATCACTCTGCCAAACCTTTCCTCCGGGCAATGCCAGGTGACAAACTATGCATACATGGACCATTGTCTTCCCATCACTGGCACTCAGGAAGCGCTTATCTGCGCATATTTCCAGCTCTGCATATTCCCCCCTCCCTCCTCCATATGTTAATCCGGTGTAACCCAACCTCTCCTTAATGTATTCATGATGTAACTGGGATGTATTTTGCACTGTATTCTGGGACATGGAGGGAGTTTCAAAAGTTCATGTCACCCCTTACTCGCTGTTCAATCTCGTCTTGAACCTGTTGCACAATAAACCTTGGATCTCCGCATTTTGCTCCTGTCCGGCTGAGCTCATTTTCTTCCGCAGGGACCCACGGACACTTAGTCCGACGAGCTGGGTGGCAGTGTAGCCCCGCACCCAGATTTTAGCCGTAACAGTGTGGAAGTTCCACTGGTGGGATGTTTGCTGCTGGCAGTCAGCTGGAGATCTCAAAATGGGTTGTTCCAGAGATGGGGAGCAGATGACCCAGCTTGGGATCTGCTGGATGGCAAGCCAGTCCATCTGCTGTGATGGCAATGAGCCTAGACACTGTGCCATCTTCAAGACTGGCTTAGCAATTATCCTCTTCCTGGATTGTCCATCCAGTTCTGATGGTGGCTGAAGTTTGAATTCCCCCCCTTACCCTTACGTATTATGAGACAGGTCCCATCTATGTGGCCTTTTAACATGACCTAGAACATCCCATGATGCCCAGGGCAAAATCTGCTGCAATTTCCCCAATGGTTCCAACAGCCCAAGCAGTATATCTTGTTAATTGTTTCTCCCTCTCATCCAATCCCAGCCCCCCCCCCTTTTGGAACAAAATATATATTTAGACATGCACGAAAGCCTCATCTGAATCCCTTTACAAATATTTTAAACCTATGTGTCGTGGCTGTAGGGCTGTGGTTTGAGTTTGCTGCCTCTTCCATCCACTTTTACAGATATCTTCAATATTGACAGCAAACAAAAACTGCAGATCAGTTTAGGGATGCTTGTGATCTACCTTCCTAAATTCATTTTCATTGCATGCAAATGAATCATATTCAGCTGAGTGACTTGTCCTCCCTGTGACAAACTCTCCCCCCCTCCCCGTCAATTACTTCCCTTGAATAATAAATAAGAGCTTGGGGGTTAATAGTGTATGGGAACAGAGCACCTGAGACAATGAGTTCCCATGGCAACCAAATTCACTTATTAATATTTTTAACATTCTTCCTCTCTCTCCCTCTCCCCCTTCTTTTTTGTTTCACAGGGTAGATGGATGGATGAAATATGAGACAAGCTTAAAATACTTCCTGTATAATTCTCCACAGCCAGAGCTCTCAAACAGTACATGAGGAGGAGACTGTAAATAGCCAAAGATTATTTGAAAACTACAGTGGTTCTATGAAGTGGACAGTTCCCTTTGTTTCGTTTCGGGAGGCATGGCTTTAAACTGGAGTCAATAAATGAACCTTAGGAATTGGGAGATGGTAGGTAACGTTGATAAGGGATGTGGGTGGCGCTGTGGGTTAAACCATAGAGCCTAGGACTTGCCAATCAGAAGGTCGGCGGTTTCAATCCCCGTAATGGGGTGAGCTCCTGTTGCTCAGTCCCTGCTCCTGCCAACCTAGCAGTTCGAAAGAACGTCAAAGTGCAAGTAGATAAATAGGTACTGCTTCAACGGTAAGGTAAACAGCATTTCTGTGTGCTGCTCTGGTTCGCCAGAAGCAGTTTAGTCATGCTGGCCGCATGACGCGGAAGCTGTATGCCAGCTCCCTCGGCCAATAAAGCGAGATGAGCGCTGCAACCCCAGAGTCGGCCACGACTGGACCTAATGGTCAGGGGTCCCTTTACCGTTTATGTAACATTGATGGAGAAGAGCAGCATGTGATTTGGCTTGGCCTTGAGGGGGGTGGGTTTTTTAAAATAAATAAATAAATAAATTTATACCCTGCTTTTCCTCCAAGGAGCTCAAGGTGGCCTACACAATCCCCCATTTTATCCTCATAACAACCTGGTGAGGTAGGTTAGGCTGACAGTCAGTGACTAGCAGGCATGTCATTTATGTGGGGCTGTGGGGGCTGAAGTCCCCCCAAAATTTCCACTCGATATTCCACAGCTGGAAGGGCTCAGCCAGGTCCTCCTGCAGCTGTGACTAGTCCCCTTGGGCCTTTAGGAGGGCACAATGGGCCTTGATGGGTCACCCCCACCGTGTGACATCACACACACCAGTCTACCCAGTGTTGGGCTGAACCTGGCGCGCCTGGTGACTGGCCCAAGGTCACTGAGTGAGTTTCATGACTGAGTAGGGATTTGAACCCGGGTCTCTCAGGTCCTAGTCTGAGCCTCCAGACACTATGGTGACACTGCCTGACAAATAGGTGGTGCAGAGGGTCTTGAAACATATATAGTGGGGAGTGAGAGAGGTTTAGTTTTCTCCCCCTGCAGCAGTCAGGGGGCTATTGGGTTGTTGGGAAGGGGTTATTGAGTTGTTGCTTTTATTTTTATTATGTATTTTGTGGTTTTATATCTTGATTTTATTCTGTGAACTGCCCGGAGACCCCTGGCTATAGGGCGGTATATAAATTAAATAAATGATTATGATTATGATGATGATCAGCATTAGCTGAGGAGACACAACTGCTATTTGCAATGGAAGGAAAGATCCTTCCCATACGATAATCTTTATTGTCATTGTCCCATACAGAACAACGAAATTGAAAAATCCACATAAAACATTCAAAAACCAACAAGCCTGCTATCCCAGCTATCCCAACCTGGTTATCCCCCTAAAAACTCTGATACCCCACTTTTAAATACAATATACTCCCACAGAGACTCCTTACACTGTGTTTAAAACCAAAATCGCATTTGGATAGAAACTGTTTCTCAGGCGGCTAGTCCTAGTCTTTACAACCCTGTACCTTCTTCCAGAAGGCAGAAGCTGAAAGAGATCATTTCTGGGGTGTGCACTATCCTGCGCTATCTCTGCAGCTTTCTTATGGCACATGGAAGCATAGATTTGATCCAAGGTGGGAAGAGTGCACCCAATTATTCTCTCCGCAGTCTTTACAACCCTGGACAGCATTGTTTTTTTTCCTGATTGTGCAGCTCCCAAACCACACACACAGACCATAAGTTAATACACTCTCAACAGTACAATGGTAAAATGCCATCAACAGGTCCTTTTAGAGATTGTTTTTCCGGAGGATTGTCAGAAAATCTAACCTCTGCTGTGCTCTCTTCATCAGGTCTTTGCTGTTTTCTCCCCAGGTTAGGTTATGCTGGCTATGGGTTTTTTTAAAACTCTACCACACAGGATCAAACCAAATGATTTACATCTAAGAGCAAGGAAGAGTGCATGGTGGGAGTTGTTCATTTGCAAAGGGCTGGTCCTGATCATTTCTAGTATAGACTCAACTGAGCATTTGGTCACAACCACCTCGTGGGTGGGTGGGTGGGTGGGTGTGTAGGGGGTTGGATTGGATTACCCTTGGGGTTCATTCTGACACTATGATTACCCCTATAAGCTTCATGTTTCCATAAAACTGGAATAAGGATATTTGAAGAGCCTGCTTGATCAGGCCAATGGCCCATCTATTCTAGCAACCAGTTCTCACAGTGGACAATCAGCTGCCCTTGGCAGGTCCTGAGATTATTTTTGCATTTTTCCTGATGTGAATGGAACAGTCTCCATGGAGGAACGCCATTTTAGATACAACTTGGAATCTTTTATTTGTTAAGAAGTGCTGTTTACCTTCCCTTATACCACACAAGGCCAAGGTGATATGCTGATGTCTATTATGTAAGTTAGACACATTTCTTTAAACAGAGATTAAACCTCAGATGGAACATATGCAGAAATATCCAGCAATGTGTTTGGTAAAATCACTGGCGCTCTTTTGCTTAGACATCATTCAACGCACTTTGAAATGTCCCCTTGGTGCAATGAAGAGCCTTAAAGCATGTTCCCCAAGAAATGATGTGATTTTGTTTCACAACATGCTAAATTTCGAATATCAAGCTAAGTGGGGTGTATGGATACAAAATAAAAATAAATGGCTTATTTGTCTCTCTTGGCACATAAAATGGAGAAAGAGGGATGGTATCTTTTCCTATTGGTCAGCATTCTAAAAAAACACAAACCTACAGCCCATTAATAATGTAGCTTGCTATAAATAGATTGCAAGGCTGTATCTTCGGTGAATTATAGTAGTATTTCACATAGTCAGAAGTAAAGTTGCAGCAATTTTCCATGTCTTTAATTTTACTGTCACAATGGTATAGAAGAGCTGTGTTCTGGAACTGATGGATTTCAAGCAGGAAAAAAAAAATCACATTGCGCGTATTAATAGGTGAAAACGAGCTTTGGCAATGTAATTTTAATCTAATTATTAGCTCAGTGAAAGGTTTCCTGAAGAGTAGGCATTACATGACAGGGTACTATCCCATTAAAGAATTGAATCTTGGCTACAATCCAGCCAAATTTGGCCTCTTTTAATGTCCTGTAGATTCCAGTGGAAGATTTCCATGCATGCTTTGCTCTGCCATTGGAATCAATGGCACTTAAAATGCTTAAAGGAGTAACCCAGAGGTAACCAACATGGTGCCCTCCAGGTATTGATGGATTGCAATTCCTATAAACCTTAACCGCTGGCTGTGTTGACTAGGGCTGGTGGTAGTTGCAGTCCTGAAACTTCTGGAGTACACCAGGTTGACTGGCCTTAAGGTAAGGTAAGGTAAGGTAAGGTAAGGTAAGGTAAGGTAAGGTAACACATGTGGTTTTAATACTTGCTTTGCTGCTCCTGAAAGTTTATGTTATTTTTAATTAAGGGGTGACATTTAATGAAATTTTACTCGCAGTAGAGCCATTATAATGAAAGAACATGACTAAGTTGGGTTCATTAATTTCACCGGGTCTACTCTTGAGTAAAGTTTAGTTAAGCACCACACACAGAGAGGAATTGTGTTGCACTAAGGTGAATGTTTCATCAGGGCAAGCATTTGGGTTTCTCAGAATGAACAGCCCTGTTAAGTATACAGTGGTACCTCGGGTTAAGTACTTAATTCGTTCTGGAGTTCAGTTCTTAACCTGAAACTGTTTTTAACCTGAAGCACCACTTTAGCTAATGGGGCCTCCTGCTGCCGCTGCGCCGCTGGAGCCCGATTTCTGTTCTTCTCCTGAAGCACGTTCTTAACCTGAGGTACTATTTCTGGGTTAGCGGAGTCTGTAACCTGATGCGTCTGTAACCTGAAGCATCTATAACCCAAGGTACCACTATAATTGTTTAATGTACATTGAAATGGGGGAAAAACGTCCACTGAAGCTAAGCAAGAGCTGCAGAGAACCTAACACATTAGTGATTAGTAGGGCTGTATCATGGGAGTGTATCTCTGATGACTCAGTCACTTGAAAAGTATACTATTACAAGTCTGTGTATATGTTTATCTGTAGGTCTCTATCTTGGTGGAGTGAGTCTTTGTTCTAAAGCCTCTGTCCAGGGAAACAGCCTCCGGCTAATGGAGGCTGCTTGGAAGAAAGGAAGAGCTTTGGTTTTTAGCTCTGGATGGAAGATATTTCATAATCTATTTTGCCTATGCTGGGATCAGCATATGATATTATGCAACTATCTGTATGTAACTTTATTGTTTTGGAGTAAAGTTCTGTTAGTAAAGCTTTTGAACCATATTTTGGGACTGAACAATTTTTATTTCAAGAAGAGTCAGTTTTTATTCGTCCCATTTGCTTCCCTATGTGCAATATTAATCACTTCAATACCCCCTCTTCCCCACCCCTGTGCACTATTCTAGTAGGTCTCCTGACCTCTCCAAGCCAATTTCATGGAGCGCAGGAAATGGGTGGAGGTGGGCAAACCCCATTATGCAAGCAGAATCCTACCCAAAGTCGTCGTGGTTTTACTATTGCATATTGGGTTGCTAAATCAATGCAAAGTCGGTGGGGAGTAAACCTTCACATTTTCCCTATTGAACATGGAAGTGATTCCTTTAATATGCATTTTCTTCCTAACAAGCTGTTAACTGATATTCCGTGCTGAAATAAATGAAATATTTATTTGACAGCCAAGAACTGAAAGGAAGCAAACAAACCCTTCATGAATTCCTGTGGAAGCTTTCCAAAACTGCACAGTATGCATTGAGTTTTAGTTACATGCTCTCTTCAATGCATGTATCACAACAACCTGAACGGGCATCTCCAAAGAAGTAAGTTACTTTGAAAAAGATCTAATTTGCCGCCAGCTTGCAACTCTTCTAGAAGCAGAAAGCCTGAAAGCAGGAGAAAGAGGTAGAATTCATATCTGTATAAGCAAAGGTTTTGCTTGAATCCGAGGCAGCATTTGTCAATCTGGTGCACTCCAGCTGTGGGAGTTGTAGTCTAAAGCAGCAGGAGGGCACTAGGTTGGGGAACACAGCTCTAGCCTGACCAAGACTATGAGGTAGATCAGTACAGGTTATTGTCTACCATGTGGAGTAGACAGCGCTTCAGCTCCCATCTCGGAGATATCCCTAGTGCATCGTTTTTGCTTTCTCTTGCATATCTGAATGGCTGCCATTCATCCTTACAATAGGAGCATATTTTGAAAACATTTTCCCCTCTGTGTAAGGCATTTTCCCTTCTGTTGTTTCTAGAAATCGAGAGGGAATGAAAATATTTGCCGCATGCTCCTCCTCAGATTCATGTAGCAGCTGCCACACAACCCAACACTCACACATGTTCAAGCTAGTGGGAGAGTGTGTTCTTCTGCTTGTGGACTTCTCATAGGTGTTGCATAATACAACAAGTACTCATATATATATATATATTATTTGTTTTCACATTTTGATATATCTTTACATTAACCATTTCACACATCAAAAAAAAAAAGGTTCCTTAGAACCATCAGATTTCCCTCCCTTCCTCCATGGGTCCTTTCTATAATACAAAGTTATCTGCATCCTTTCAAATTATCCAATTACTAATTTTTCCATTTTAAAAAAACCCATATGATAAGAATTTCACATTACAAGCATCTTCACATTCCTGCTAGTGAATTTAGATGTTTACAGTGGTCCTTTAAGTCATGTAAAAATTTATTCCAGTCTTTTTCAAATACTTGATGCTTCATGGTTTTGGTTCTTCCCTGTCATACAACATGCACTTCAGTGTGAAAGAAACATTAGAACACAGGACAGGAGTGTCAGTATTATTGTCTCGAAAACTCACAGAATATCCCCCACATCTGAATGCACCCTAGATTTTAATCACAGTGAATGTGGGAGTCTTATCAGCGAAGGTTCAAGCAAGGGCTTTCACTTGTACAAGAGTGCTTTCATCCACTCCTTCCTCCTTGTGCACCCCACACTCCTGACCCCTGATATTGGTTCAGAGGCTCGGGGAAACTCCTAGAACCTCTTATGAGGAGAGAAGAGTTGGATTGCTCCATATGGCAAGCTGAAATACCTGCCCTGACAGAATGATCAAGAAATAATAATAATAATAATAATAATAATAATAATAATAATAATAATAATAATTTATTATTTATACCCCGCCCATCTAGCTGAGCCTCCCAGCCACTCTGGGTGGCTTCCATAAAAACCAAAAATACAGTAAAATATCACACGTTAAAAACTTCCCTGAACAGGACTGCCTTAAGATGTCTTCTGAATGTCAGGTAGTTGTTTACCGCTTTGACTTCTGCTGGAAGGGCGTTCCACAAGACGGGTGCCACTACCGAGAAGGCCCTCTGCCTGGTTCCCTGTAGCTTTGCTTCTTGCAATGAGGGAACCGCCAGAAGGCCCTCGGCGCTAGACCTCAGCGTCCGGGCAGAATGATGGGGGTGGAGACGCTCCTTCAGGTATACTGGACCGAGCAAGAAAGTGATTTTTCCCCTAAACCGTTTTTTCCTTCCACCACCACTATGATTCCTGTTGCACCCACCCAAAACTTTCCCCTTGCTGGAGAACCATTGCAGCTACCATTCTAAAATTTGGGATCTTTGCCTCCCAGAACGGGTAAGCATGCTTGTAAATTTCACCCACTTCTGTGGAAAGGAAAAAAATACATAGCCATTTTTTAAAAAAGATTTCCCATTATAGTGAATGGGGAGGGAGCTTTGTTTTTACAATTTTAATTTGGTTCTGAATAAAGAGTCAAGTTGGAAAGACATGAAGCAGCTTTGAAATAGATTCGGCTGCTTCTCAAAGCTGCAGTTACAGACACGAGTTGAATCTTGTGGACAGTGTGTATCCCCTATTATTGAGCTCTGTCTGTACAGAATGAAACTGACCAGGGTACAAAGTAATATAGTGACATTAATACCAGCATGTTTCTGATTATAATGAGGAAAGTCATTATCTGCAAAGTGCAGAATGAAAGCACTGGACTTCCCTGGACAGGCCATAATCTTTCATAAATAATATTATCATGCCATGTCCAATTCACATTTCTCTACTCACATTTGTAAATGAAGCGGACAGCGACACATTGTTCTCTATTCAGATGAATCAACTTTGTGACCTCATTTAATTTGCACCAGGGAGTGGATTTTCTCAGTTCTTTTTGGAAAGGTTTATTCCTAACAATCTGTGCATTTCTTCCTGCAAAGTGACTACAAAACTTCCTTATAGTTTGATTCTAAGGTGTATACTATGCAACTGAACACAATAGCAAAACACTGCAGAAAGCAGATGGTCAAGAATATGCCATCCAAAAGAGTGCTGTCACTGATATGGATTCATTGGAAAGATAATATTATGGCCCTCTTTGATCAATGGATAGAAAATAAGGCAGCTCTTGCGGCATATGAAGGGATTGATTTTAGATGCAGGTTGTGTAACACACACACACAGCAAAAGGAAGCAGACACCATGGTCCAAGTTGTCAAACCTCTCTTGAAGACACCACCTGCAAAGTTATTGGCTTGCTTTCAATATTTTGCTCTCTCTTCCTGGACCAAGACCTTCAACAGGAAAGCGTGATGGGAAAAAAGCACCCGGACCCCCAGGCCCTTCAGTTTCCTGCCCAGAGTCTCACTTCCCTTGCTATATGTCCAAGGCTGTGTCTGGCAGTATTGCTTGTACCCACATGAATCAGAAGGAAGGGGTTATGGTCAGTGAGCTTTATAAGACTTGGCAACTTCTGTCATCTCTTGAATCTTTGCACCTGGAAAACAGCACACTTCCCAGAACATCCTGTTACCTCTACACATGGCTGCCCCTGTCCCCCTCAATAAAGACTCACTCACCACGCGTCACCACAGTGTATTCTGAGGTCAGCAACTGCTGTCCTTGCTCCTCTGGCTAGGAATAAGTGTCCAATGAGAGGGCATGGAATAAATTTTGCCCTTGACAGTCCTGCTTCTGTGGGTCATATTCTTCCAGGGGTTTGTCTCCTGCAATGTGCAATCTTCCTTCTTCATAGAGGCATTTCACCTGCATCACTGCTCCAAGACAGTTCACACTGCTCTATTCTCATCGTGCCCAGTCATTTACTAATATACCTGCATGTGACGCCAGGAGCAAAGAATTTTGATTATTTAGCCAGTTTCCGAGGATATAGCTAGAGGTTTTCACCTTACACTAAAGCTCTAACTTTCAGACATTCAGTAGTTTGGTTCTCTGGAGCCATTGCATCTGTCAAGAGTTTTCTGTTGGTGCTCTTTAAATCCTTCTAAATTTAATTTTTCGAAATGGGGAAAGTACCACAATCTATTCTTTGTATGATATTTTATATTCCTGTAGGATTAGATGCTCTCCAGACATTGAACAAACTATCATAGTCACTCTTCTCTTGGGCATGTATTTAGCTTAATTGTTTTAAAGATGACTGAAGGATATAGGTAGCAAAAAATAATAATTTACCCCTGCTGATGTAATAGAAATTAATAGAAAGTCAAGGGAGCAATGGTTTTGTGCTCTGCAGCTTCCTTGTACTCACATAGTTTTAGGGCTTGCTATAATCTATGCCTAGTGAAGTTAACCCCTTGTTGTGGCAGGTATACAAACTGCATCTTCCTGCATGTGGCTAGGCAGAGCTAACTGGGAAGGGTCTTTGAGATATGCATGCATGCTCTCCAGCAAGTTTGCAACAGAAAGGAGAGTGATACATCAGAAGTAGTAGCCTACAGACAACATAAATTGGGATTCAACAAATGAATCCCCTCAGCTGTATTCCCTCTCAAGGCCTTCTGCTTGCACAACAGTGTTTATTCCCATCTCTTCCCTCCTTGTGTCCCACAAAGGGCCTTTTGACTAAGCCACATTCTTATGTCAGGTGTAAGGCAGAAGGGTATGGCTTGCCCCCAAAATGGCCTTGTGAACCGAATGGGGAATTCTGGTGGGCCTACTTTGCAAGGTGTCTGAGACGAGAGTTCTGCTGGATGAAAGGACTAACTACGAACCTAATACCTAACTAGGACAGTTATTAAAACTGGAAAATATGACAGACAGTAACCTGATTCCAGCCAGGCAGGTTAAACAAGGACTAAATCAAATGCCTATTGATGTTATGGCAAAACAAAGCAGGAGAGTAATAGCCTCTCAGTTTTGGTTTGTTTTGGTTTTAAAAAGTGCAAAATATTCATTTGTATTAGAATTATGTCTTTGCCCATGGAGTTTTCTTGGCAGGGACACTGGAGTGGCTTGCTGGTTCCTGCTCCAGGTGAATCATGTTTGGTCAAAACTCTCCACTATGACCTGTCCATCTTGGGTGGCCCTGCACAGCATAGCTCATAGCTTCTCCGAGTTATTCAAGCCCCTTCGCCACAACAAGGCAGTGACTGCAAGTAGATCAAACCTATCCATTCTTAAGGAAATCAGCCCTAAGTGCTCACTGAAAGGACAGATCGTGAAGCTGAGGCTCCAATACTTTGGCCACCTCATGAGAAGAGAAGACTCCCTGGAAAAGACCCTGATGTTGGGAAAGATGGAGGGCACAAGCAGAAGGGGACGACAGAGGACGAGATGGTTGGATAGTGTTCTCGAAGCTACTAACATGAGTTTGACCAAACTGCGGGAGGCAATGGAAGACAGGAGTGCCTGGCGTGCTCTGGTCCATGGGATCACGAAAAGTCAGACACGACTAAACGACTAGACAACAACAACAATTAGAATTATATCCAACTACTTTCTATAATATAAAGTCTACAGATGTGATCGTTATGCTTTAAGGATTCATGGAGAATGTGACTATCAGTGTTCACTAGCCATGATGGGTGTGTTCTACCTCCATTGTCAGAGGCAGTATGCCTCTGGATAACAGTTTCTGGGAATTGCTTGGGTGCTGCTTGCAGGCTTCCCATAGCCATTTGGTTGGCCGCTGTGAGAACAGAATGATGGATTAGATGAGCCTTTGGCCTGATCAAGCATGGGCTCTTCTTGTAGTTTTATTTCTCTTCTGCTGTAGGTTGCCTTTGGACTTAACATAACTAAAATAAATAATATTGGAAGGGGGGAAAGGGACACACCCCCCTGTGGTGCTCCTTAATTCCATAAAGGAGTCAGTGGCTATTTTTCACTCAATGCCTGTTAAGTTGATTGCTGCTTTTTGTTCCATGTGGACAATGCCACAGCTGTTCCATCTTGGGATAATTCATAATGAAAGCATCTAGAATATTTTGGCTGACCTATTCTGTGTTGGCAGTGGAATATACTTCTCTCCAAGACACTCAACGGCTATCTCATAAATCTATTACTTTACCTGCCAACTGAACCTTTAAAAAACTCCTAGCATTTAAAGTCAGCCATTAAGCATGTCTATTGATGGTGGTGTCTACTTTTTCAAGGACAGAGTTTGGACCTTGGAACATTCTTGTTCTTTGATTACATTTGTTGGATGGCAGCAAGTAAAATTACTTTCAGTATCAAACACAGGTGAGCCGAAAGGGTGTTTGTGAGAATTAATGAAGAACCGAGACCTTGAGAGATACATTATTTTTTTAAATCCCAACAACAATAATCTGGATATTGTCAGTGGTGGCAAGTAACATTTTGACTTGACGGAACTACAATTTTTAACCTCCCTGTTTTCATCACAACAGGACTTGTTATTTAGGAAAATGTGCCATTACACCTGTGCAGGCTGCCACTGTCTCCTCACAGGGATAGAGTTTCCATGTAAAAGGATTCATATGTTTTTCATACCTCTTATTTAGAAATTAAGCCATACCACATGCCATGCAGCTAGACTGGTGTCTGGGAGCGGCCGCCGAGACCATATAACACCGGTCTTGAAAGACCTACATTGGCTCCCAGTATGTTTCCGAGCACAATTCAAAGTGTTGGTGCTGACCTTTAAAGCCCTAAATGGCCTCGGTCCAGTATACCTGAAGGAGCGTCTCCACCCCCATCATTCTGCCCGGATGCTGAGGTCCAGCGCCGAGGGCCTTCTGGCGGTTCCCTCATTGCGAGAAGCAAAGCTACAGGGAACCAGGCAGAGGGCCTTCTCGGTAGTGGCGCCCACCCTGTGGAACGCCCTTCCAGCAGATGTCAAAGCGATAAACAACTACCTGACATTCAGAAGACATCTTAAGGCAGCCCTGTTCAGGGAAGTTTTTAACGTGTGATATTTTACTGTATTTTTGGTTTTTATGGAAGCCGCCCAGAGTGGCTGGGGAGGCCCAGCCAGATGGGCCGGGTATAAATAATAAATTATTATTATTATTATTATTATTATTATTATTATTATTATTATTTGTATGGGTTTCTGAATTCATGTATTGTTTACACCTACAGATCAGTTGCAAAAAAAACCTAAACACACAAAAACTTTTAAAAGGTGGAAAAAAGTTGGCTTCCAGCTGCAAGCGGTTTTCCTGCCAACCAATCAATTTAACTTTTCATTATCCAAAACATGGTTTTTTTCTAGTTTTCTTAAAACAAACAAACAAAAAAAACCACACCAGAGTATTCCAACCAAAGACAAAAAAATGTTGGTTTCTTTTGAGCAGTGTTTCCTGCTTGGCAGGGGGTTGGACTCGATGGCCCTTGTGGTCTCTTCCAACTCTATGATTCTATGTGTGGTGGCAGCAAAACCAGGGGAGTGACAGGTTGGCAATGTCAGTCTCCCACAGGTATCTGCACCATCAGAGTGCCAAGTCTGCCAACCCAGAGCTCCCCTGACCTTATTGCCACCTCACCCCACCCCGGCAAGCAGCAGCACTGCCTATGCCAGGAGCGTCAGGCCTCACACAGCCAGCATTTTTTTCTGGATAAAAAAAGAATTACATCAGAAGAACCTTCATGATCCTGTAATATCAAGATAGCTAGATGTGCATCTGTAGGGAAAAACCAATAGATGTGAGGTGCACTATTATAACTAAACTATTATATTATAACTATTATAACTAAAAAAAGAAGCCAGTAGTATCAGGGGAGAACTGGTCTCTCACTCTGGTACAGGACTGTAGGCCACTGTAGGGATGGATAACAGGGTTTCTGCAAAAAGTGAAAAATTACAATTTTGTGTTGAAGCCTTTGAAAAATGAACAGGCCATGAGCTGAGACCCAGAATGTGCAGTTTGCCAAGTTTTGCAGCACAAACCACGTGAGATGAGATGCTGTTGACATTGACTTGGACCCAAGCAGTGGCGGCTGGTTCATTAAGGAATATAGGACATTGCCCTACCAACCTCAGTCTGCCCCTCAACCAGTTCCAACCTGTTTCCTTCCTTCCTTCCTTCCTTCCTTCCTTAGAATCAGACCAGGAGGTGACCCTGGCCCTCAGCTTCCTCCTCCTTTGCCTCCATTTTGACCTTGTGGAACTCAGCAAGCAGGAAGATGGGCGTAAAATGACAACCAGTTGATTCGGCCTCCATTGCTTCTTGCTCCACCTACCATTGGTCTAGCAGTCTCGGTGGGAGCCAGCCTCCATTGGACCCAGGGTGTGTGCAGTGCACCACTATGAAACCTTCCCATGGTATCCCACTTTCAAAGACACAAAGCCCCCCCCCCTTCCACGTAACTACACTAATTTTTGATAATAAAGACTGCGATTATCTAGAAGCACATGGCAAACTGCTTCCTTTTCAACTTCTTTGAATGGTACATTTCCTGTGTGGAATCCATGCAAATGGTATGTAATTCCTTAATGAAACGGGTCATAAGCTACCCTTGTATTGCAAAGGAGAAGCCAAGATGAAAGTGCGAGTGATTAAACCAACAGTCTAATTTCCTCTTTTATATAGAGGATTAATTCAATCTATTAAAAGACAGCATTTTAATAGGCTAGGTGAAAGCAATGGTCTGTGCAGAGGAATGGATGGTGCGTTTCTGATCCCCACTGCACTCTCTTGCAACTGGTTCACGACGCTATGAGTTTGTGATCTCTAATTAACAGATGTTAAAATATTCCAGCTTCACAGAAGCGCCTGCAGTCAGGACATAAAGCAGTTTTGTTTCCCTTTGTGGAAGTGATGTACAAGTAGCACGCCAGCTTTGTGAGCAGAGATCATGGTTTTGATAAGAAAATAAATCAAGCGGCTGCTGTGGTCAACATGAGGTGGAGGGAAGTGGGGAGAGGAACCCACTTGATGTATAGCTATTGCTTGGGCCAACAGCGAAATATTCAATAGGGGATCAAGCTGTGCTTCTGTCGTTGGTAGACTATGCACAATTTAATTAGAAAATGCAGGGGGAGTGGCGGCAATCTGATAATTTGAAAATGAAAAGGATGACTGCAGCGGCCCGCATCGATTTCTAGTAAACAGGGACATGTCAGGTAGTATTTAAACTATCTGCTGAAAACATTCAGATTGCCCTTACTATTGCATTATCTCCCAGGTAGCATTTTCTCCAATAAATAACAGCATGCAAGATAGCAGACACATTAATTATTAACCAGCTCAGAGGATGCTTTTATAGACCGTGTTTTGTCACCCTTGTCTGCCGGTTTAATCTCTACATTTTTAAACGCATCTCAGCTATTGTTAAATTCATTGTTTCTGGATGATTATGTCGCGGATGAGGCAGGCTTCTGGACAGTCCCAAAGATAATATTTTAATACACAGTTACACCTCCCAATTGAAATGCCACTCATTCTCAAGTGCTCCCATGGTCTGAATCTAATTTGAATAGAGCTGAGCCACATGTCCTCCAGCAAATTCTTTAGTAACGAAGTAGGGCTTGGGCCACCACAATATGTTTTCTGACAGACCTCTAAAATAAATTGCTGCTGTTCCAAGTTGGTTTTAAGGTTGACATCGTTGGGCAGCTGCTGGGGCCCACAGCCCTCCAAGCGTCCTCTGCTAACCCTCCAAACCTCCTGTGCTTGCTGCCGCCCATCCTTGCTGTTGTTGCCAATTCATGGGGAAGTGATGTCACTGCCATATGATCTCATCATGACTCCTTTTATGTGGCATGCAATGGTAATATGTTATACAGTGGATGCTCGGGTTGCAAACGTGATCTGTGCAGAATGCATGTTCACAACCCACAGCATTTGCAACCCGCAGCTGCGCATCTTCATGTGTGTGGGTTGCGATTCAGCGCTTCTGCACATGCACAAAGCACAATTTAGCCATCTGCGCATGTGCAACCGCCAAAACCCGGAAGTAACCTGTTCAGGTACTTCCGGGTTTCAGCGGGTCCGTAACCCGAAAAAACGCAACCTGAAGCATCTGTAACCCAAGGTATGACTGTACAAGGAACAAGAGATACAATGATACATTGTGCAATTCACACCAAGAATTACACTGGTTACTAAGTAGCCACAGGACTAAAGCTAAAGTGCTCGTGCTAGAGCCCTATACAGCTTGGGACAGGATACCTGAAAGATTCTCTCCCCCGTTATGCGCCCAGCCAATCTCCGTGCTCTGCTGAAAAGGGGCTCCTGTAAGGCCCTTCTCATCAGTCCCACACACAAGCATCTGTTTGTGACTTCCACAAGAAGGAACTTGTATGCCGCCCACGCCCTGCTTCCTGTGCAGCTTCCGTATGCGATTTAACTAAAAAGTTATTCCACCCCTTATAAACCCAACTGAGAGGGCCTGCTGCAGAATCCATTATGTCAGAGGTCCATTCTGCATGATGTGAGGAATCAGGCCTTTAATGTAATGATATGTACACTTTGGAACCCCCTTCCATTACATATCAGACAAACAACAACTCTACTGCCTTTTTGGTACCTATTGAAGACCTTCCTTTTTCAATGGGCATTTGAAGTGAAGCATCCCAATTCTGTATCTGTATAGGATTTAAAATGGTTTTATCATGTTTTTATTATATTTCTCTTGTTAATCGCTTGAGGATGCTTAGTGGGGAATGGTTCATAAATCAAATCAAATGAAATAAATAATAAAAGAAAACAACGTAACTGTCAGGGAACTGACATCGGAGCCAGAGGTGGAGGCAAGGCTCCCAAGCGATGCCGGAGAAGGGCCCAGCAGGGAGAGAGGGAACTCATCGGCTGGAGAAGGAAATCAGCGTAACACCAGGGATAAAGGGGGGCAGATGGGGGAATCGGCGATGGGGCTCCAGGACTCCTCGCCGGAGACCAGCGGGGAGAGCACAGGTCCTCCGCTACCCACACCCACTCTGCGCAGAAGACTTCCGCGCAGGGAAAGTAGGCGTAGACTTTGCGTCAAAGAACTTCTTTGCTGGAAGAAGTTCAAGAAACGCCCACTGACGGATTCTGCTAGTGACTGAACAGCCACAAAGTGAAGGGCTGTCCAGCCAGGAAAGGTTTAACCAGGCTACCTAGCAAGGAGTGGTGGCAACTTACGCACGAGCAACCCCATATAACCATTACAGTAACTTATTGCCATTTTTTTCTAACTAATTTTTTTTCTATATAGCATGTGACAGACTATTGGATCATCACTGGAAAGCAAGGGTTGTAATGCTTTAGTCTCCTCAAGAGTTTCAATGTCCAGGTGCACTTTGGTAATGTAGAAGAGGAAAGGCATAGGGAAACTGAAGGAACTGAAAAGCTGTGGTAAAATGTGGGTAAACAGCATTCTACCTAATAAATATATATGAGGATGCATTCTAATGCACCTCTTCTACTAATAAACAAGACCAACTGAATCAAAATTCCAGACTCAAGGAAAGAATTCAGAACTAGGCATCTCCTAGGGGCACTCACTGGTGCCAGTCCCTCATTTCAGTGGCAGTTGTCTGTCATAGCTCCACAGGAATGCTGTTCTGCAGAACAGGGACTGCCACACCAAAAGCCTTGCTCCGAGTTAGTGTGGAAGGGGCTTCTGGGATCTTTGGAACTTGCAGAAGAAACTCTTCTGTGGACTGCAGAAATCTACTGGGTGTATAAGGTGGTCTGTCAATATATCTTCCTTTATTATGTCTGTAGCACTAGTGTAGCACCCTCACTCCTCTTCAAACCAATCCCTGATCCACGCTTCCTCAACGTGATTTGCTTTCTTTGACTGGTAGGCCCATGTAGACACGGAAGCCTGGTATTATGTGATCCTTGTTATACATAACTGCTAACTGTGTTCTGTCTGCCCAGAGGGAACTCATCAGCTACACTCCATCTGCTTATTCGCAGCTCCCGCATTGCTTATTCATGAAGCAGATGCCTTTAGGAAGCAGGTATTGGAGGCATTAGTGATGATGGCACTTAAATTTCTGATGCATGCGGGTTATCACTGCTGCCTTTCCCTCCCCAGAATGTGACCTTGAGATCGACATGGGTAGGGTAATGCTGCCTGGGCTCATCTCTATGGGGTCTCCTTTTCTTGATCCTGCACAGTAGCTTGACAGCAAGAAATGTATAGTTGGGAGTGGAGAGAGAGAGAGAGAGGATATCATTCTTCTTGTCACATTAACTGGGTCCCAGGTACAGGAGGCTGTTTTTCTATTCACTTAGTGTGCAAATTCAAAATCATTTGAAGTCCCACTAACCTTTGGACATTTGGAAATATGTAGTTTCCACTGTGCCTCCCCACCCCTTGGTACTCTGCATAAGGTAGCAACTGAGGCAAAAGTTCCTCAACAACAGCCAGTAGCCACGGTGACTATGTTCCACCTCCACTGTCAGAGGCATTACGCTTCTGAATGCCACTTACTAGGAATCGCAGATTGGCAGAGTGTTGTTGCATCCAAGTCTTGGTTGCGGGCTTCCCACAACCATTGTGGGAACAGGATGTTGATTAAATGGGCTATTGGTCTAATCCAGCAGGCTCATCTCATGATCTTACGGTCTCATCATCTTTCCAACGGCATTCTTATTATTATTTTTTTGTATTGTTAACTACCATATTTTTTGCTCTATAAGACTCACTTTTTCCCTCCTAAAAAGTAAGGGGAAATGTGTGTGCATCTTATGGAGCGAATGCAGGCTGTGCAGCTATCCCAGAAGCCAGAACAGCAAGAGGGATTGCTGCTTCCACTGCACAGCGATCCCTCTTGCTGTTCTGGCTTCTGAGATTCAGAATATTTTTTTTCTTGCTTTCCTCCTCCAAAAACTAGGTGCGTCTTGTGGTCTGGTGCGTCTTATAGAGCAAAAAATACGGTAATTAATTGCTTTCTACACAGTCGTCTCTAGGAGATGTACAATAAAAGCAGTTTAAAACACACCAAACAGCAGATACATTCAAAACAAAGCTAAAACAACACAAAATAGATGCAGAATTGTCAGCTAACCCACAAGAAAATAGCTTATAGCAACTATTCAAGGTTATCCATTGTTTTTATCTGTGTCAAAGGTTAGGCTGAAAGAGCATGTATTTCATGGTTTTACCCCATGCCAATGGCTATACCCTATTGCAGATTAGGGTCTTTCTTTTTCTGGGGTTCATCCACCACCCTTCATAATGACATATAAGCCACATATTTGGCTGAATCACAATTAGCACACCTTTTTGGAGCCAAACAGCTTGGAGCACATCTACATCAGGCATTTAAAGCACTTTTACACCACTGTAGCAGCCATGGCTTCCTCATAAGAATCCTGGGAATTGTTGCTTGTTTGTTGAGAGTTATAGCTTTGTGAGGGGGATATTGGTCTCCTCTCAGCACACAACTACAGCTCCCAGGATTCTTTTGGGGAAATAATGGCTGGTTAACGTGGCTTTAAATGTATAGTGCAGGTGTGGCCTAAATCTAAAAGAAAATTTCTAGCTGCAGTAAGGCAGAGAAAAGGGGTGAGGGAGAGGGACTGCCAGCATCAGAGGAGGAGAGGCGGCTGAGGCCTTGGCAGTCATCTTGGCGAAAGCGAAGAATGCAAGAAAGACATGACACCCAGCAGGGACCAGCACTGACTAGTATAAGCAGTTAGTTGGCATGATTGCATGCATAAAGAAAAAGTGTTGCGCACACCATTTTAAAAAGAGGTCTCTAATTTGATTCCTGCATTCACATTTTTGAAACACAGGCTGAATCCCAACTGAACAGTGGCGCAAATTGTGTGCATTTGCGAGGTGCAGGAGTTTGGTTGTCAGCCTATTCAGGATGGAGTTGCACACCTCCTGAGTAAGCAAGTTCACAGTCTGGGTGTGCACCTTGAACTAACACAGTCCCTTAAGACCCTGGTGGCGCTGTTGACAAGGAGAGCCTGTTTGCAGCTCCAGCTGCTTCACCAGCTGCATGAGACTGGGACAGCCTAGCGACAATAGTGCATGCTCAGGTAAGCTCCGATTTTTACTATTGCAATACACTGCACATTGGGCTGCCCTTGAAGATACTCAAGTAGCTTCAGCTGGTGTAGAATGCAGCCACCAGGTTATTGAGTGATGTAGCTCAATGGGATCCAATTACACCTATCCTGAAAGATCTGTAGTGCCTGTGTGTTTGCCACAGGAGTCAAGTCAAGGTCTGACTGTACACGGCTTGGGACCAGGTACTTGGAGGAGTAACAGTCCCATTATCTGCCAAGTCATGTCCTGTGATCTGCAGGGAAATCCCAGAGTGTGGTTCCAACTACAGTTATGGCCAGTTCCATGGCAACATGATGCAGAACCTTCTCTGTTATGGCCAGCGCTTTGTATCTTGATAAAAGGGTTGTGGGTACCAATACATAATGGCTGCCATGGATGGGGGAGAGGTACCAGTACTCCATACCAGTGAGTACCAACACAAAAAGGGACTGGTTACAACACCTTGGAACTTCCTTCCATTGGAACTGTAATTGTCCCCCTCACTGACACCTTTCTGACATCAGCAGAAGATGTATGTCTTCCAGTTGGCCATTTGGAGTAGATGAAAATATTTGGCTGTACTGTTAACCGTAGGATTATGTATTGCTGGAGTTTATGGAAGATAGCTGTATTATATAAATTCAACGTAGTGCTTTTGATGAGCTCATTAGTTACCATCCACCCTACCAATCTTACTGTGCCTTGTGTCTCTTTTAATAAACTATAGATGGACTATAATTCTCTTTTCAGACTAACTTAGAAATTGTCTGAGTGTCCCCCTCCCCTATGAGAAAAAAATCTGAAAAACACACTTTGTGAACCAAACTGAGGGTTTATTTGCAAAAGAGAAGATAGAGTGAACCGGAACAGGTGGCGGTCACAAAACATTTATTCCAGCAGGGAAGCAACTGTGACAGCAGGGACCCCCCTCTGAACCAAAGTAAGATACTGTAAGTTCAGTTGGGTGCTAACTATTAGTAAGACTGCAAGTATCTGCAAGACTGCATGACTGCACAAACTGCAACCAGAACAACTAGGCCACACACTCATGACCTAGCTGCTCCACCAGGTGTAGTGGTCACCAGCCACCATTGAATTTAGGAACTTTAAAACCTCACCTTTGATTGGGGATAGATATTCAATAGACCCTATAGTTATTTTCTGAGTCTTTTTTGGCAGAACTTCAGCAGCTGGAAATTACCATTGCAGTTAGTTCTCTTTGTTCTGTTTTCCACTTCTCCCTGCACTTTATGGAAGCTTCTGTCTCCTATAGCTTTCCCAAACCTCCCTTTCCCTGCAGAAACACCCCATTCCCCAAGATCTTCGAGGTTTGTTTTTGGCAGCATAATACAACCCCTACATTTGTATTCAACCTGTTTGGGTTTGGGGAGAGGGGGCCAAAAATCAAGAGCATGCTGGGCCTAGTAAATCCTTCCGGCATCCCTACTCGGATGCTTATACCTGGTTTTGACATCCTTGGCTAAATATTTAAACATGTTTATTCTTCTTACTTACATTTATTGTATCACCTGCCAAAGCCGAGACTAGTTTCTAAACATAATTGTAGTGAGGCCTTCGTAGATCTGTCAGTATAAAGCTATAGAGAATTTCTGTAAGAGTATATATGGCGGGGTAATTTGTTTGCAAGCCAAAAGAATCAACAATTAGCTGCCGATGCTTCTGAAGTTTAGTTGTACACATCGTGAGCTGAATGGTGAAACATAAATGTTTGTTTCTTCTCATATCTGTCTACGCTTTCTGAATCTGGGGACTATGTAGGGTTACACTATCATCAGCATCTGACCGAGTGCTCAAAATGAGGTGACTCAGGGTAGAATGCCCCCCTACCTTTATTTCATCCCTCTTGTTTTCTCAAAAAAAATTCCTTCCAGTAGCACCTTAAAGTCCAACTAAGTTAGTTCTTGGTATGAGCTTTCGTGTGCATGCACACTTCTTCAGATACACAGTGTGAATCTGAAGAAGTGTGTATCTGAAGAAGTGTGCATGCACACGAAAGCTCATACCAAGAACTAACTTAGTTGGTCTTTAAGGTGCTACTGGAAGGAAATTTTTTTGTTTTGACTATGGCAGACCAACACGGCTACCTATCTGTAAGTGCCTCTTGTTTTCTGTTGAAGTAAAACAAAAGAAAAATTCCAGGGCATCACACAAGGAAAATCACAGCACTGTTCTGTGGGGGGCAGGAGGGGATAATTTCAGCCAAGCCAAGGCTTTAAATATCTTAAGTTCCCACTAGAATAGTCAAATGTAGGAGACCAGGGTCTGGGGCATGCATTGAATAAGCTGCACTTCCCGAAATAATATGTAAACTAAAATGCAAATGTCCTGCAAAATTCACACTTAGAAATTAGCAAACCAGTTCAATTTGGTTCGCAAACCAACAAATGGGGACAGAAAAGCAAATATTCAGGGAATTGCATGCAAAACAGCTGTTTGTTCAGAGATGTTGCATACAAAAATGTGAATATTGCTATACTCTTTTTTAAAAAATTATTAATTTTCCAATTTAACAATCCAATAAAGGCCACATTAAATGCATTCTGAATTATAAAATAATCAAACATTCCAAATATTAAGCCAAATCATAAATCTTTGTTTGACTTCCCATGCTCTGAGGTCGGAGGATTGTAATCATCTCACATTTACGCTGCTTTCATAATTAGTCCAGGTGGTTCCCATAAATCATTCCAATGTAAATCCTTCATTCGTTTTTACAGCCTCTGAGTTCATCCAACAAGCGAGTTATATCAAACAGTATCTCTCTGTGTGGGTGTTTATTTTCGTCCTTGTCTTTCACTTTCACTTCTTCATGTCTGTAAATCCAATACGACACATCCCAAAATGGAGGAAATCTGGCTTTCTGCCAATTGTTCCAAGCATATGTCCAAACCTCTACATCTCACCTCATACCAGAACAGATACGCCTGTACTTTGGCTAGAAGCCTCAATTCCCATCTTCCACTCTTAACAGTCCATCATAATTAATTGCAAATTCATAAATCTTTTCCACACCGTTAATAATTAGATCAAAATTATATCAATATTACAGTACAGTACAGTCTCACTTGCGTACATAATAAATTGGTATTCAGACTTTCCTGGGGGATTTGCCAAGTAAAATAGCAAATATACAATATATCAAAAAGAAACAAAGGAGGCTCTCCTCCTTTCGTTCTGACATACCAATTCCAAAATACAGATAGTCTCTCTTCCACCCGAATCCTTTAGCTCCTCAGTGGCTGAATCAGTTCACAGAGTTGTATATCTCTCCTCACTCAGAACATGCCCATTAATTAAGTCCGAACTATCATCTTAAAAAACAGGAATTTGTTCGCTTATGGCGGTGACTTTGGAAAGTTGCCAAAGATAAGCACAATGTTTTCCACTCAGCGCCCCCTGCACACTCATTCCTACCGGGCTGGGGGCAGGTGTTCAGCGATCTGCAGGTGAAGCTGCCCCCCTGGCCCTGGGGAGGGGTTGGGAGGATGATTACTCCCATCTTATCCTCAAAATATCCCATGCGAAACGGCTCAGATGTAATCAACAGCCTCCATCATGGCAAGCCAAACCGGAAGTCCAATATTGCTTTACTTTTAATTGCTGTCATGAATTGCAGCAGACACACACAGGTGAGAGAAGCTACTCCACTTTTCCCTGTTAAAGATGTATGCCACCTTTAATTCCTTGGAGAAAAAAGTGGGATATAATGGCAATCAATAAACAAGAGATCCCCCACATCCTGTAAATGGGATGGATCCAGAGAGAGGTATTGCCTGATGCACAAAGAAGATCTCTTTACAGAACTGTCTCCTTAAAGTTTCATACGCAACTCATTCTAGTGAAACGTCTGATATAAGTAATGATTAGATTGCTTCAGCAAGTTATCCCCTGAAGGCCAGCTATTGCACTCATACTTCCACAAACTGCCTGTCATTATATCTCTCATCTGATCTTCTGGAGGCAGTGACATTTCCTACACCAGTTGCTTCCATGGTGTTTCTGATTCACCGCACTCTTATAGAGCCTCAAGGGTTCTGCACACAAAGGGGGGGGGGAGGCTTAATTTTGCAATTCCAAGGGCTTACGAGTGACTTTAAAAGTTGAAAATGCACCACTATTATAGCAGAGTCAGAAGAACTCACTTTTCATTTGTGAACATGTGACAGCTCATGTGAAATATACTGCTTGTTATTGTTTGGTTGCTGACTTCTACTTTCAGAGATCATATTCTGTAATGTAGTGTTTGGATAAGAAGAGATACAGACATTTGGAGCTGTTCTAATACTGTAGCAACCAGGGGTTTGTGTGAGGACAAGCCTGCTCCCAGAGAGGAAATTGTGTAAATGTGAACTTAGAAGAGTCAGAAAGGACCACAAAAATCAATCAATGTAAGCTGAGAGGGCAAACTGAGAGGAGGGTGGCTTTATTCAGTACAGTGGTACCTCGGGTTAAGTACTTAATTCATTTTGGAGGTCCGTACTTAACCTGAAACTGTTCTTAACCTGAAGCACCACTTTAGCTAATGAGGCCTCCTGCTGCTGCCGCGCCACTGGAGCATGATTTCTGTTCTCATCCTGAAGCAAAGTTCTTAACCTGAAGCACTATTTCTGGGTTAGCGGAGTCTGTAACCTGAAGCGTATGTAACCTGAGGTACCACTGTATTTGATGGCTGTACCTTGTAGAGAGAACTGTAGGGAGGTCAAACTGTGATCATTGTAATTTCCTTTGTCCATTGGACATGTTGCTATTATTTGAGGGCAGTTGAATAGGTCCGTTAATTTCAGCAGGTCTACTTGCTGAACCTAGTTAGATAAAACTACTGATATTTTACCATATCAGATATTCAATAGAGGAATGAAAAATGTTTGTAAAATTTGTGGAGAAACATTGATAACTGAATAATGAATTTGGGTGATGATAAATGTCTTGTTGATTCAGTCATATTGATTTTGTTACCTTGATTTAGTAACCAGTCTTATTTGTTGTTATGTATCATTATAAGAAAAAAGAGCCTAACAAAGTATCTAACAAGTCCTCAATATGATATGACACCTCTAACACAGAGCAGGAGGAGATAGAACTGGGATTTGGCTATATTTATTCATCTCTTGCATGTATATCCCATGCTTTATTTCCTAGGCAGACCACAAGGCTGTCTGTGTGTGTGTGTGTGTGTGTGTGTGTGTGTGTTCATTCCCATGTCATCTGCCACCCAGGTAATGACTTGACCAGACGCAGATATTCTTAGGTTCAGTGACATTGCTGCCTCACAGGTCTTCAAATCATACCCTTGGACAAGTTATTAAAAAAAACCAAGTGCAAAGCCCATTCCTATCCTATGCATGATCAGAAATAAATCCCAATAGGTTCAACAAAGTTTGCTCCAAACTAAAGGAGGATTTCGGCAAAGTATAGAATTACAACCTAAGACATATTTGCTCAGACTACAGTGAACATGAAGTCTTCAAAACTACAATTTCCCATTGAATCTCTATTGATTAAAGCTCAGCTAAGATACTTGTAATATTCAAAGGGCGTGCCCACTAGTAATTACAGCAAGACCGCATGGAGGCACCAGTTGTGCGAATATGTGCATGTATGGCAATTGCATTAATGCACTGGCTGCATCACCCATCCTACACATGGAGTTGCTGTTTCATGCAGCCTAATATCAGAGAAGCGTCTCACATTCTTAGATGGATGCTGTGGGGCACTCGACAAGAAGAACAAGAGAGACTTGGAAGGAAGCAGTCATGTATCCTATTGAAACACTCCGATATTTAACATAGCCTCAATAGCCCCACCCACTTGCAATGCAATAAATAATAATACAAACTCACCTTAAAGCATTGCTGTAAGGATTACAGGTAGCTGGGTAATGTTGCTGTTGTTTGCTGGCAGTTGTATGAGCTTGTCCTGTTGGGAAAGAAGAGCTTTACCACCTAAATATCTGGTTAGAAGTGCTGGAAAATTAATTGATTTCCAAATTAGGTGCAGAATGTAGCACCATTGATCACCCCCTCGAATCTTAAAACCAGTAAATGTAGCCTTCTTTCCTTCCTCAATCTAACTGTACTGCTGACTTTATGACCATTGGAGTTGATACATTGCAACTAATTTCCAACAATCAGTAGATGAATTCACAACACCATATGTTGTTCAGATGCTAAATGCACCGATTACTTGAGATCTTGAAACTGCCAACATCAGTCATCATGTAGGAGCAAGTTGCCTTGTGATGACTCATTCAATATATCATGGCCTCTTTGGCAATTCCCACAAATCAAGAAGTATATCTATTGCGACCCAGCACATGGCAATTGATACCAGCAGCTGAGTATGTGAAGTCACACTGCTTTGTTTTTATATGAAAGAAAGCAAATGTGACTAAAGCTATTTTCAATCAAAGTAAAATCTGAGTGGGAGAAAAGAGTGGAAGTAATTACTTTAAACTTATGGATTGTGTATGCTCTTGTTAACTCCAGTACCGTTTCCAAGGAAAGCTGGGAGGATGCAAAACATTCTTTACATTCCCCTTCTATAAATATATGCTGTGGATGCTGATTGTTGTGGAGAAAACAAAGCAAGAAAGCAAAAATAACTGGCAGCTATGAATGTATAAGTGTAAATTGAAAAAAGGACATAGAGCTACTGTTTAGCGTAGTAAAAAAAAGTCTTCGCTGAGTATTAGCTCATACTTCTAGTTAGGTTTCAGCAACAGGTCTGCCACCCATTCGCAGCTGAAGTGTGTTCATGGGGAGATAATTGATGCCAAATCCCTTGCAATTTGCACCTCATTAATGAGATACAAATTAACACCTCATTAATGGGGTTGAAATCAACACCTCATAAACGAAGTGCAAGCTAACACCTCATTCATAAGGGGAAATGAATCCTGGCTACCCACCCCATTAAGATGCCTGCCTCTCATTTTAGTTCCCCCTGGATCATAGAGGTGAAGGTAGAATGGCTATTTTTATCGGCCTTCCTATGAGTTTTCTATCAGCAAATCGGAAAAAGGTGAAAACTATAGGCCACTTAATTTTGTAAATGACACTGTGGAGATGTTTACTGGCTTGGGCAAGCAAAGTGGCTTCCAACACAGTGCCATGCAGAATAATAAGAGGTGTGAACTCCACATTCATGAATTTTCACTGCTCATTTGGGAGAAGGTGAATGGGCTCGAATGAAGTGACTCGTTCTTTTTTGTTTACGACAGAGGCTTTAGGAGGAGATGAAGGGCTACGTATAGAACAAGGACACAAACATAATAACAAACGGCACACTTAGTTGGCCATAGCTCATCAGCAGGGCACATGTTCACATGCTAAAGCACATGTTTTCACATGATCACCAACAAATCTAGGGAGGACTGGGAAAGACTGCCATTTGAAACTCTGAAGAACTGATACCCATCTGTGAAGACCAGTAGTATTCAACCTTTTCAGACCTGGTACCCAACACTAACCCAAACATGCATTTGGGGACCCACATCTCCATTTGTTTATGGCAGGAGTGTGATTTACTACAATGCAGCTTAGATCTGGCAGTGACCTTGTACTGGGTCCCACCAGCTGAAGATCGGTGCTGTAGACAATGCTGAGCTAGATGGTCCATTGACCTGATTCAGCATAGGGCAGCTTCCTATGCTGTGTTGTTAGCAAAACAGTCCATTGTCATACACACTTCAACTAATGAGTCCTTTCTGACATTGTCTGGAGATCTATGCACACCTCACACTTTTGCCAAACATGGGCAGGGCTCACAGACAATGACATATCTAATAGCCTTGCTCCCAGTAGTTTAGCTACATGTTTGGTGTTAGTAAAAGGGGCTCAACAGTGCCACAGACAATTCTTTCTTGTGATCACCTCTCCTTCATGACTGAGAATACTGGGCCAGCTAGGGTTTATTTTATAGTTTATAGTTATTTTATTTATTCAATTTCTATACCGCTCTTAACCAAGGATCACAGGGCAGTTTGCAACATAAAAGCACAAACCAATACAGTGCAGTAACAAACCAAAACAATACAGTGGTAGTTCTGGTTAAGAACTTAATTTGTTCCAGAGGTCTTAACCTGAAACTGTTCTTAACCTGAGGTACCACTTTAGCTAATGGGGCCTTCCGCTGCCACTGCGCCTCCGCCACGCGATTTCTGTTCTCATCCTGAGGTAAAGTTCTTAACCCGAGGTAATACTTACGGGTTAGCAGAGTCTATAACCTGAAGTGTCTGTAACCTGAGGTGTCTGTAACCCAAGGTACCACTGTACCCTCCAACCAAAAGGAAGAACTCTATGGGCATGCCATTAATGCTAAATGTGTGACAAGTAGGCATGTTTCCTAGTGTTGACTCCTGGCTCAAAATGATTAGAGCATGCACACTGAGAGTGCTGTGCACACATGCACCTGATTGGAGTCATCACTGGAATTTCAAGTATCGGTCATGGTAGATAGTTGCCAGGAGGTCAACACACAGAAAGATACACATGCCAGCCAAAGCAACAATGCTTATGAGAGTGGAGATGAAGGGGAGCAACAACCACATAGATGTTTGCCAGGAACAATCCAGAGAATTGATCTCGATAGAATTTGGGAGAAATGCTCACCAAACAAAAGGTTGTTGGATTTGGGATTTTGATTCATAG
The DNA here is from genome assembly GCF_964234715.1 of Podarcis melisellensis. Taxonomy (NCBI): domain Eukaryota; kingdom Metazoa; phylum Chordata; class Lepidosauria; order Squamata; family Lacertidae; genus Podarcis; species Podarcis melisellensis. Next base: position 24,566,487 of record NC_138528.1, on the reverse strand, counting down.
ATTCGCTGAGAGTGAAGGACTAGTATTGAAGGACATCTGCACATGTGCCTAGTTAGTCTGAATATTGCTCATACATGTGCAGAATCTCCATTGGCATTCCAAACTGCTGAAGAAGCTTTCAAGGGGAAGCTGCTTGATCCGTAATACTTCTGAACATTATGAGCTGGATCATTCTTAGCTTGACAAACTCGTATACCAACCCAGGAAATGGTGAACTTCAGTGACTTCGCTAGTTTGAATGCACAATCTCTGTCCTAAAAGCAAACGCAGCAATGCATGTTTACTATATTTAGAGCATATTTCTCTCTTCGCCCCCTACAGATTCTTCCTATTGATTTGCATCAAACAATGTAATAGTTGTATTGCCCTGACTCTGTATTTTTTAGAAAGTATAAATCGCAAGGATGTCTTAAAATCTGGAGAGTAATAACCTTTCCAGTAATAAGTTGCATGTACAGTCAATATACAATATTCATCTATCTTTTTAAAGGAAGGCATTAGAAGTTATTAAAACCAGAAACATGATGTTTGCACCATGGAGATGTTCCCATTTAAGTTTACTTTGACATATGGAGTTTTGTTCAGACTCTAGGGACTGAACCTGTGTGCTTCTGAATACCAGTTTCTAGAAACCACAGGAGAAGAGAATGCTCTTGCACTCAGGTCCTGTTTGAAAGCTTCCCATAGCCACCTGGTTCACCACTGTGAGGACAGAAAGGTGGGCTAGATATGCCATTTGCTTGATCCAGCACATTCTTCTATTGTCTGACTCAGTGTAGGGCAGCTTCATTAACTAACAACCTCCTACTCCTAGGTCATATTAGTAGTGACCTGTTTTCCAGTTTTGCTTTGTCTTTTCCTACCCTCCAATGTGATCTCTATAAAATTAAGGATTTAAACCTAGGGTTCTTCCTTCCCTAATGAAGTAAATATTTATCCCCTTCTGTCTTGTAAAAAACTGGTTAATTGCATGAGTTATCTCAAGCTGTTTGCCCTAGAACCATCGTCTCTAGTAAAACTGCTGTCTGCTTCTGACACCACTAAATGATATTTCAGTTCTTGACAGCCACAGGTCGGGCAGGAGGGGATATGTCTACTAAGCAGGACACTTTTGCAATGGATGAAAGAGTTTAAAATGAAAATTTGCATCTGTCTGTACTTGTGCAAAGTTTAATGAGAACACAGCTGGTTTTCTTGATAAAATTTAGGACCACTCAGGCAAATTAAAACAAACAGATTAGCTGTCATGTGGTCTGCAATAATGAGAACAATTAATGTGGTAGTTGGTATAATGGAGAATAGAGCCCAGCCAAATGGGGCTTTAAAACAGTTCCAGTTCACATGCCTGGATTTCTGTTCTCATTTGTTAATGTTGTACTGGCCATTAAGCATCATAGAAAATGATGAAGGTAAAATGTGATTGCACTTCTTTCATTAGATAGTTGCAAATCTCAGGCTTTCCATAAGTATGGCAAGGGATGAATCCTATTGCCTTCACAATGCTCACCTCTGTAGCCAGCCAGGAATTTCAGAAATATTTAGACATCAATACCATCAACTGTAATCGTCCTGGGCTCTTGTCAACTATTGTGTTTCGTCATTGCAAGTTTCAGTGGAGTTTCCCCAAACTAGTGATAAAGACTAGGTCTACCAGGCTGCGACCTAGAGATCTACACATCTTCTTTGTGCAGTGGGTCCTTCTCCCCTCTGCTTTCCCCATTTATGCCCCACACCCTCCCTAAGTCTGCTCCAGAGGTTTGGGGGAACCCCTAGAACAGATTTAGGGAATGCAGAGGAGAGTAGATGGGGGAGAATGTTGAGTTGCACAAGCAGAAATTCTTGGGCTGTTGAAACATCCACATAGTGCTCCATTCAATACAACCCCTGACTCCATTGTCTACCAACAGAGCATGCAAGGGGTGGTTGCACAAGGGGTGATTGCATCCTGCAATATATGGAGCTCATGGAAATAAATCCATTTTTAATGCAACTTGCTAAATATGGACATTCCATATTTTTAAGAAGCATCAGGGAACACCTTTACAAAGCGTAGCTCAAAAGCTGCAAGAAAGTGACTTGGCTGACAAATATGGAAAATAAAAGAAAAACAAGCAAGGCCAAGCTTGAAGGGGTAGGCTGTTTTCAAGCTTGATCTCGCTTGTTGATCATGTTCTCTGGGACTAATGGGAATTGTAGTCCACCAACATCTGGAAGGCACCAGGTTGAAAAAGGCTGCTTTGAATTATAAGCTGATTGATTAGCTGTCCTCCATTGCTCTTATTTTCAAGTGTTTTACATGTGCATGTCATGCACAGATTTCTGTAGGTTTCAGTTTATTTGTGCTTCACCACCACCCACATTACATTGCTTATGTGCATTCATTTGAAGAAAAATCTTGATGTGATTATACTTATAGGTACAAAGTTCTGCATGCCATTTTATCAATATGCACGAGTGCATGTGGACATTACTAAAACACTGCACAAAATGGATCTAGACGCTGCAGTATGTAGGACTATGTCAAGATTGCTTTTTTGCAGTGTTTTAATCAGTGTTCACATGCACACTGATAGCATGAAGGGGATGAAAGATACAACTGAATGAAAGGAAATGACAAACTCTGGAATGAATTTGAATAATTTTCCTAAATTAAACTGAAATCCAGGAAGGATAGCATGCAAAGCACAGCAAAACCGCAGAACAGCAAAGGAAAGGAATGAGGAAAATCTCTATGGAGTAACACATCATTTTCTTCTTTCTCATGTTCTAGGAAATGAGCACAGGAAAAGCTAGCTAAGCACTACTCACACTTAAGAAATAAAGGATCAAATAGTTTGTATTGATTTAAATCATGCCTGCTAGTTCCATCGGCCATTAGGTTGGACTGTGTTAAGCATCTTGCAACAAAAGGTGCTAATTAAAGGGTGATGTATGATTTGCAAAGTCATTCTCTCCATTCAGAAAGTATTAGTGGAGTTTCCCCAAGCTAGCGATAAAGACTAGGTCTGCCAGGCTGCAACCTAGAGATCTGCACCGGGTCTTTATAGTTCCCATTGCAGTACGAGGCAAGGGAGCTTGCCTCATACCCTCTCTGGTCATGCTGATGCCCTGTGCCTCCTTCCCTTCTACTATAATGAGCTCAATGCAATGGGACCAAGGAAATATATTCATCTCCCACACTGTCAGGGAACTGAATAACATTAGACCGATGAGACCAAATGCCTATCTAGTCCAACCACAACCTTATGGAAGGTCATAAACAGAACATGGACACATTAGCCTTCTCCTGCTGTTCTCGTACTTTGACGCATGCTAGATCTGATACTGTAGGTAATATATAAAGGTAGGTAAGGGTAAAGGACCCCTGGACCATTAAGTCCAGTCAAAGGCGACTATCGGGTGCAGCGTTCATCTTGCTTCCGGCCAAGGGAGCTGGCGTTCGTCCGCAAACAATTTTCCAAGTCATGTGGCCAGCGTGACTAAACCACTTCTGGTGCAACGGAACACTGCGATGAGTGCCAGAGCACATGGGAATGCAGTTTACCTTCTCACTGCAGTGGTACCTCTTTATCTATTTGCACTGGTATGCTTTTGAACTGCTAGGTTGGCAGAAGCTGGGACAGAGCAATGGGAGCTCACCCCATCGCACAGATTTGAACCACCAACCTTATTATCAGGAAGCCCAAGAGGCTCAGTGGTTTAGACCACAATGCCACCTGCTCCCTTTTTGTTGTTGTTGTTGTTTAGTCGTTTAGTCGTGTCCGACTCTTCGTGACCCCATGGGCCAGAGCACGCCAGGCACTCCTGTCTTCCACTGCCTCCCACAGTTTGGTCAAACTCATGCTCCCTTAGGTAATATAAATATGACCACTGTAATAGCCACAGATATCCTTGCCTTTCTGAAAGCCATTCAAATTGGTGCCCATCATTATATCTTGTGACAGCAAATTCCAAAGTCTGACAATGCGCTGAAGAAGTATATTCTTTTTGTCTGTCCTTAATCTCCAGGATGAAACTTGGCTGCCTTAATAAAGACAGATATGCCAATTCTCATCACATGTCCATATACAATGGAGGAATTGTTCCTGCTGATCTCTGCATTCAGCCAGACTTCTGAAGGGAACCTACACACATGTACACAAATAGATTCTGCAGACCTGACAAGGAAACTTGCAACAGAGATAGACTTTGTTCAGAGACTTGGTTGAATATGTGGTGGTTAGTGTAGAGCTGGCAGGCACAATCCTGCTCCCCTCTCCATTTATTCAGTCTATATTGGTACGAATAGATTTACTATTCACACCTGTTCACACATCTTCTCAACCACTATTCTGCATTTGGCCAACATTTTTGGTTGAACATTATTAATCTTATTTGGTCCTTACAGTCCCTAACTGTCCAAGCAAAAATGCCCATAAATGCACTTGTTTTTCCCAGTAGTAAATTGCTTAGAGAAATGTTATAGCCAGCAACTGCTTACTTCCTATACAGGAAAATGAGTAGATTCTCTTGTTTTGTATGCTTCTATGCTTCTTTTTTCATTGAAAGAAATCTAATAGTTCCTGATTAAGCTCTGTTGTTTGCAAAGCGTAAGGCAAACTTCCCTAAGGATTTATCATTTACACAGTTTGCGTGTTGTGCCTTGGAAGCTGATGGATGTCTCAGGATTTTGCTCTCACATAAACTGTGGAAAACTTCAGTTGCCATTTGATCAGACTGCTTTTGACATAGTAACCACATAGACACCAACAACAACCTGAATTTTAAATGTGAAGTAACCTCTCCAGAGCTTTTCATGCGTGGGGGTTGTTGTTGTTGTAAAATATATCATGTTAACTGTACTGAAGCACAATTGAAGAAAAGGTGCTTTTGAAAAACCTAAGTACAGAAATGAGAGTCCCATTGACTGCAAGAAGAGCAAACCTATCCATTCTTAAGGAAATCAGCCCTGAGTGCTCACTGGAAGGACAGATTGTGAAGCTGAGGCTCCAGTACTTTGGCCACCTCATGAGAAGAGAAGACTCCTTGGAAAAGAACCTGATGTTGGGAAAGATGGAGGGCACAAGGAAAAGGGGATGACAGAGAACGAGATGGTTGGACAGTGTTCTCGAAGATGCAAACATGAGTTTGACCAAACTGCGGGAGGCAGTGAAAGACAGGAGTGCCTGGCGTGCTCTGGTCCATGGGGTCACGAAGAGTCAGACACAACTAAACAACAACAACAAAAGTACAGAAAAAATGGAACCCTATGTGAACAGATGATCCAACAGATCAACTTTCGTTTGAACAATTAAATAAACTTCAGTAAATGTATTTGTGTATGTGTGAGAGTGAGGGTGAGGGTGTGTGAGAGAGGAGAGAGAGAGAGGAGAGGTGGGATGTATATAATATAAGCATTTTTAACAATCTTAGCTCTCCTCATTTTCATAGGGACTCAGATTCAGACTCATTTGCACTCTTGGAGTAAGTTCATACCTCTCAGTAAGTTTTCACATGCAGACAGCCCTGGGTTTAATCCCCATCATCTCTTGGTAGGGCTGGGAGAGGACCCTGCCTGAAACCCTGGAGAGCCATGGCCAATAAGTGTAGATGATATTGAGCTGGGTGGAGCAATATCTGAGTCATTATAAGTCAGCTTCCAATGTTCCATTTGGTGGGTGGAAGGAGAAGCTCCAGTGGGAGGTGGCCAAATGGGAGGCTAGTTTAGCCAGCAGAGCTGGGTGGAGGAAGACAGCCTGGTGCAAGAGGGTATTGGATTGTTCTGCTAATCTGTGAAAAATTATAATGGGGACAAAATTCACTCCAGGGACTACCTCCCTCTAGTTTTTCAGATTCAGAATATATATATTTTTCCTATCTTGATGCTGAACTGAATACACACACTTCCCATGTTTGTTTGTTTGTTTGTGTAAGAAATTCCTATAATGTACAATCTCACATCCATATCTGCAATGCCTAGTTGAATAAAAATGGTTTTACCTGGTGCTGTCAGAGTTGGGATAAGGGGAGCAGTTTGATGTGAGACAGCAACCAGGAGATATGAGACCAGCTAGCAGTGAGCAGCAGTTGGAAGTTCAGATCAGGAGGCAGAATAACCAAGAATAAACAAAGACAATGTAGGTTTGTTGTAACATATTCAGGGAAATGTTTATTGAAGGCTAGCAATCCAAATGGGAACACGGGTGGCGCTGTGGTCTAAACCACAGAGCCTAGGGCTTGCTGATCAGAAGGTCAGCTGTTCAAATCCCTGCGACAGGGTGAGCTCCCGTTGTTTGGGCCCAGCTCCTGCCCACCTAGCAGTTCAAAAGCACGTCAAAGTGCAAGTAGATAAATAGGTACCACTCCGGTGGGAAGCTAAACGGCTTTTCCGTGCGCTGCTCTGGTTCTCCAGAAGAAGCTTAGTCATGCTGGCCACATGACCCGGAAGCTGTCTGCAGACAAACCCTGGCTCCCTTGGCCTATAGAATGAGATGAGCACTGCAACCCCAGAGTCGTCCACGGCGGGACCCAACGGTCAGGGGTACCTTTACCTTTAGCTATCCAAACTGCACACATACACACACATTAACCCACAGCATAAAACCAAAGTGCAACTGGAACAGGAAGTCCTCTCATATTTCTTCCTGTTCAGGAAGAGCCAATGACTAACCTTGGCGGGCAGCCCAGGGCCTGAAAGTGCTTCTGGGAATGACCACATTCTTCTTCTTCTTCTTCTTCTTCTTCTTCTTCTTCTTCTTCTTCTTCTTCTTCTTCTTCTTCATATTTCACCTCTGACAGAGGTAGTTGGCACAGGGCCTTAGCAGACGATCTCACAGGGCAGAGACTGGTTGCTACAGGAAGAGATGAGAGAAGAATGGGTTTTTGACAAGCTGCAGAAAGTTGACCAAAATGTAGTCTTGTGAAAAATATTTTAACACTTGAATCAGAAGGGCAACATTGTTCCCTAAGTGCAATAAGCTTCATTAGCAAAAATCTAATGGAAGAAAGCGCTTTCAAATTAGGACAATGCAATACAACCATTTTGTATAAATATATAAATGTCACGTTGGTATGGTTAAAGAGGAGATGGAAGTGAATCTAATAAATTTGCTAGGGAGATGGGGAAGGATGGCATGTTAACCATTCCTCAGTATAATGATCATTAAGAAAGATTATTGTCTTTCACAGTTCAGAGAAAGGATACCCATTCAAATGCCAATTTCAATTATAAATCAAATCTTCATCCTCAGGCTCCCGCATAACATAGTCAAAACATTAGTTGATTTGAGCACTTAAGATTTGTGAAACAAATGTCTGGAAGAAGGGAAGCTTAATCATATCAGCGCTACATTGCTGAACAATGCTTCTCATTTACAGTCCATTAATAAAAAAATAAAATAGAGCAAGAAGGAATGTTTGACATGAACTCGGGAAGATTAAGAAAAAGTACCTGCCATGATTCAACAGCATAATTAAAAGCCACAGAGGAAATTGTATTATAAGCTAACCTAACTGTCCATTATTGTGATAGTGACTTCTTAATCACACACAAATGGCAAATCGAGCAACTCACTGGGTTAGCCAAAGGCCCATTAAATGTATTAAGCTACCAGCCTGGCAAAAATAATAATAATATGTGAGTGCTTAATTCTAATTTCATGGATGGACTTCAAGAGAGTAATTAATGACTAAGTGATGAAACAGCCTAGGCACTAAAGAACCCAGCTCTTTGCTTATATCCTGCCACTACTTTGCTTAAGAACATAAAATCCCGATGGCTTGGAGCAAAGATCCCTCTATTCCAGCATCCTGTTCCACACAGTGACTAACCAGATGCCCTTAGGAATCTCACATGCAGGGTGTAAAAGCAGCAGTCTGTTCCCATTGTCATTTCCCAGTGATATAGGTATTCAGTGACAACATGTTCCAGTTAGCTATCACATGAAATGGCTGTTGGCAGATTCATCCCTCATACCACATGAAATGGGGAGGGTAGGCTTGTCAGATTTACTCAAGAGCTACCAACCAGATCCAGGCTTAAAAATATTGTTAGAATTACAGCAAAGGGATACCTCTGAATACACTCTGAACCCAAGAACTCATTTTTGGTACCAGACCTGAACTGAGCTCACAGTCCTTTTGCACAAACTTTATACCTGGACTGGTCTTCATTTCAGCAGTCAAATTTAGGTGTAAAAGGGAATTTTGCTGTTGCTATTGTTAAACAACAGAGTGTAATAATTTATTATGCTGATGTCCTGCAAATCACCCAGAGGTATATGAGTAGATCCTGAGCTATCTTCTTCCACCCTGACCTAAGCTACTGATTTTGCCACACCCTATGGCAGTCAATTCCATCAATAACTATTGCTTGTCTGTTCTGAATCTACTGCTGGTACCAAACAGTTTTAATGGGTGGCCACAACTCAAGAGTTGCTATTGGGTCGTTGTTTTTATTCTGATTATGTAAGTTGTGTTTTTTTTCTGTGAATCGCCGAGACCTCTGGGTATAGGGCAGTATATTATTATTAATAATAATAATAATAATAATAATAATAATTGTAATAACAACCACCAAAATTTCTGAGCCTGTGGACACATTTGTAATATGGAAAAATTGCTTTGGCCTCACCAGCCCACTACACAGTGAAACGTATGTTATGTGCTACAATTGGATGCTTTTGCAGGGAGAGGGGAAAGAAATCTTTCCCCTTGTTATCTAATTAGTTTCCTATTGGAAAGGACAACCTTCTTTATAGCCTATTTCCTTGGAGTTATTCTCTGAACAACAAACTGCCTCCTTTCAGCAACTGTGATGGCCAAACAAGGGCGCCGGCGGGGGGTGGGGTGGGGACGGACACATGCATTCAGCTTCTGTCATCACCTTCATGCTAAGATCCTCTACTGGTTTCACAAATTCAAGAAACAGGAAGGCCTGATGGGGCAGATTTTCAACTCTTGTTTGTGGGCAGCTCAATCGACCGAAGAAAATTGCACCATCTTGCAATATTGTTTCCTACCTAGACTACCCAACGAGAACATAAAGGAGTATAAACAGGATGGATATTGCTAGTCCCAAGTGTTAGGCGATTAAGATGAAGGCTACACATCTTGGGGAGTGCATCTGTTTTGTCTAACTTACCAGCATTTCCCCTCCCATAAATGAGTTGCCTGCTTTCTCTAGTGACCTAAGCAACAGATGTCTCATTAGCACCTGAGCAGTGCCAGTTTCTCCAAAGAGCTACAGACTGATTAAACACATGCTCCATTTTTATCTCTTTATGAGTCATTACTTAAAGGTTTTATCACCAGATTGCCATACTTAATTATGTGTAGCCTTAATTAAATATGAACATTCTTAGACCTGGCTTTTTATTTACACTTCAACCCCCTGTAAAATGTTACACCGGTTGCCACCCTTCAGAAAGAAAAAAAATGACCCCGTGCAGTGTGGCATGGACCCATTTAGTGCATGAACCTTTTCCTGACATGGAGATAAGGATGAAGGAGTCAGCCTCCTTTGTTCTAGTTAATTTTCTTATTTGTTGAACCCATGATGCTGTTCCATTTTCTTCTGATGTTAATTGTTATATTTCCTTTTTTTAAAAAAAGCACATGCAAAATGGAAGCATCATATATTTTTACATCTGCACAGGCACTGGCGGAGGAAGAGGGGGGTGCCATCATGGCTGCCCTCCGTGCTGGGCAGCATGCCCCCCGCAGGCTGTGCGCCACGCCCCTGTGGGTGGTGTGCCATGCCCCTGGGACTCGCACCATGCCCACGGGACGCACACCAGGCACGCCCCTGCCTGCTCTCCACCCCCAGTGCTGGAGCATGAAGTTCCACCACTGTGCACAGGGTGCGTGCGTGTGTGTGTGTGTTTCTAACATACATGTAAGAGTTAAAAACGGTGTTACTGCATTTGGCAAAGTGCAAAAAGCAGTGGTCCATAAAATCCCAGTTTGCAGACTGGTAGGTGAAGCATGGGTAGGCAAACTAAGGCCTGGGGGCCAGATCCAGCCCAATCACCTTCTAAATCCGGTCCACAGATGGTCCAAGAATCAGCGTGTTTTTACATGAGTAGAATGTGTGCTTTTATTTAAAATGCATCTCTGGGTTATTTGTGGGGAATAGGAATTCATTCCCCCCCCCAATATAGTCCGGCCCCCCACAAGGCTGAGGGACAGTGGACCGGCCACCTGCTGAAAACGTTTGCTGATCCCTGGGTGAGAGGCTGTGAGGAGGTGACGATCAGATCATTGCAGCTCAGAATTTGCAAGGACAGGAGTAGCTATCTTTGACCCTCAAAACATTGTTCCAGTCACAATGGTCTGTGGATAAGGTTGGTGGGAGCAGTAGCCTAGCAACATTTGAAGGCTTGCAAGCTGCCGCTCCCCATTCTAACACACCGCCTGCATTGATATAGGCTTCCCAACTGACTAGAATGGAAACACAACAGCTGGGGGGGGGTGTATAATAGAGAAAGAGAGACCCACAGAGAGATAATTGGGTTAGGATGAGCGGTGAAAATGAACTACCAGGCAAAGGATGAAGATTCAGATCACTACTCACCTGCCTTCATTTAGTGCTTTACCCATCACACAGTACAAACTTTCTCTCAGCAGGGGAGTACATATGATGGAAAGGATGTGATGTGGTAACAAAGTCTGTCTCTCTAAGATTCTAAGGACGGAGTGGAGCCCACTCTGTCAACATTCAGGGCCCCTTAAAACTCTTCGCAGAGTTTTGTAAATAACCCACCAGTTAGCCTGCAATGAAAGAACAGATCAACTTTGTTTTTTATTTTAGCATTTGCCATGAGATAGCGTCACATCGGTTTTGAAGTGATAATTAGCTTGTGAAAGATTATTCTTTACCATCTTCCCAGAAAACATGTTTTTCAAAGTAAGATTGTTGCGATTTGTAAAGAAAACTTGTTTGCTGAGGATGTAAGCTGTTTCTTTTGAAAAAGTTAATTGCATTCCCAATCTTTGTTCGCATTCACAAGCAGTTAGCCAAGTGTCCTTCTTTCCTTTGGGTGGATAGCTTCTTGTGAGTCTGAGGTTCTTTTTGGTGACAGAATAGGTAAAGATGCTGCGGTTGTCCTCAAGGATCCGAAATCTGGCCATCAGCAGGAGTTAATTTGTAGGCGGATTGTGGCCATGGTCTTTCTTTTCCACATTAGAATCTGGTTATGTATCCTGAATGTGAAATCCATTCTCAAGCCACCGAGTTTTTAATTTAGGAAATTTAAATGTAGGAAATGTTGTATTTGCTAGGGGTAGCACACTGCCCTTTGGGTGGTGCATAGGAAAGGAGCTGTTTTGTGAAAGATTGTTCATTTGGATTTGGTCTTGGGCTTCACTACCTTCTTACTCATTCTAACAGTCTCAGTATTGTTTTGAAAGCACATATATTGTATACTGGTGAGCATCATTGAACCAAATAATAATGCAATATCATCAGCCTATTATTATTATTATTATTATTATTATTATTATTATTATTATTCCCTTTCTCCCAAAGGAAGGCTAGGTTGGCACCAATTCTGATGTTTTTCCAGTACCGAGTGAATACCTTTTTACTTGCCCATGCTTTCCAGTGTGTCATTTAGTTGGTTTTCTTTTTATAGTTTTGATAGTTTTCCAATAATTATGCCCTTGTTTCAACTGCAATGCTGCTGCATTATTTGATAAGATGAGTGTTTGAATGTGTATTTTATTTGATGCTGTAAGTTCTCCCCAGGGCTTACTACCTGTCTTTTAAAAAAAGAATTTTAAATGGCTTGTGAAAAACATTGTTTTGTTACTGTTCTTTCAGACAGGCTAGGATTTCGAATCTGTGGCTGTTCCCAATGCCTGTTTGCATTGCCCTGCTTGCTGTTGATTTGGCAGTGGTTGCTATTGTGAAAGATCGTAGTGTTTTTAAGCTTGCATTTTATTGCTGCGATTTTTCTTTGATTGCTGATTGTTTTCATGCCCGTGCAGTGCTGTGCTTGCATTTTTATGAAACAGTACCGTAGAAGTTTGATGAGTGAATGAATTGATGTGTGTATTTGTATAGGAAAGTGGTGTAACAAATAAATGGAATAAGTAAAAGGCATAACCAAGAGCTAATCTGAATAGAATGAAAAAAGAGGTGGAAAAGCTAACTAAACAGAATGAGCTGTGATCCAGGAGGTCACCACTGCAATCTTTTATCAGCCGCAAACTCTCTCTGTGGCCTGAGGCAAGTCACTTTCTCTCAGATTCAGCAAGCCATCTGCAAAATGGAGATAATAATACTGGTTTGCTTACAGGCCTAGGTTACAGACCATTAAAGATTAATTATACCAAACCATAGAGTTTGGAAGGGATATTGAGTGGGCTGTCTAGTCCAACTACCTTTTTGACACATTCAATCCCTGGTCCAGGTAGGATTGGAGGAGAAATCCTGTCTGAAACTCTGGAGAGCCACTGCTGGTGAGCATAGAAGATACTCAGCAAGATGGCCATTAGTCTGAGTCAACATCCTATGTTTCTAATGCAAATATAGCATCCCTAATCAATAGCTAGTCAAAACAAAAAAAAAATCCTTCCAGTAGCACATTAAGGATTTTTTTTGTTTTGACTATGGCAGACCAACACGGCTACCTATCTGCAACTGGAACAATAGCTAGTCAGCAGGGATGGGGAATATTGTCAGTTCTGGTGTCTCTGTTTCTTACTTTTCCAGTCTTGAGTGCAGTTCTCCACATTTACTCACCTGCAAGTGTTTTTTTCTTTTCTTTTTAAAGACCTCATCAGCATTTTAGTTCAAATTTATCCCAATATACACAGTGGGTATGTAATGTTGCCTAATATTTTTGCAAAGCAATCTTCCCCTAATATAATGCATTTCATATGATATTTGCACTATTTTTTTTTTTCATTTTTTAAATACAGACTTTACCTTGGTATACACATATTTGTACATATTATCTGGCTGGAGAATTGCATTGCAAAGTTCAAAGAACTGCAAATTTCAAGGGGTTGCTGTGCTTTGGTTCTTGTATCATTTCAGAAAGTGTGAACTGGGAAGGTTTTCCTTTAAATGTTAACAGAATTGAATTCCCCACCCTGCCTTCCCTATGGGTCAATCTCTGCTTGATGACCTCTGGTAAGGGAGATAACCAGACCACAAGACGCACCCAGTTTTTGGAGGAAGAAAACAAGAAAAAATATATTCTGAATCTCAGAAGCCAGAACAGCAAGAGGGATCGCTGTGCAGTGAAAGCAGCAATCCCTCTTGGTGTTCTGGCTTCTGTGATAGCTGCGCAGCCTGCATTCGCTCCATAAGACGCACACACATTTCCCCTTACTTTTTAGGAGGAAAAAAGTGAGTCTTATAGAGCATTCTTAAGGAAATAAGCCCTGAGTGCTCACTGGAAGGACAGGTTGTGAAGCTGAGACTCCAATACTTTGGCCACCACATGAGAAGAGAAGACTCCCTGGAAAAGACCCTGATGTTGGGAAAGTTGGAGGGCACAAGGAGAAGGGGATGAAAGAGGACGAGATGGTTGGATAGTGTTCTCGAAGCTACCAGCATGATTTTGACCAAACTGCGGGAGGCAGTGGAAGACAGAAGTGCCTAGTGTGCTCTGGTCCATGGGGTCACGAAGAGTTGGACACGACTAAACGACTAAACAACAACAACAAGAGCAAAAAATACGGCAGTTGGCTCCATTATTTAACCCAAAATCTAGCCTCCTGTCACTCAAGCTCATTAGATCTGGTTCTGCCTTCTGGAGAGGCAGAGAATGAGCCTTTTCTGCTCTCTCGTATGTGGCAGCCCTACAGGTATCCCAGGTTCCTCTTCAGTCCTCTCTCTTTCAAGCTAAGGATACCCAGTTGCTTAAGCCTTTCCTCAGTTTTCCACATGTTGACCATCTTCATTAACTTTGTTTGTTTTTGCTGTTTCTCATGGGACAGATCACCTGGTAGGTCTTTGGTTGCATCCCCCAGTTCCCCTTAGAAAGATGCTATGTGAGATGTAGCCAAATGCCAAGAAGATCTGGGGAGAGTAATGGCTCCCAGGTGCTAAAACAAGCAAAATGACTGTCACTGGTATGTCCCCCTTCCCCCAAAATTGCTAAAATGCTCCCCCACCTCCACTTTTCACTGCTAGTGATGAAATGAGGGGCATATATTTTGGCTCAGCTGTAGCTAAAGCATCTCAAACACTGAAGACTGTATATCAGAGGAGGCCATCATGGTGCCCTCTAGATGCTTTGTGGACTACAACTCCTGTCATCCCCAGCTAGCACTGCTAATAGCCAGGGATCATGGGAGTTGCAGTCCAAAACATCTGCAGGGCAACACACTGGCTACCCCTGCTCTACATAAATGCTAATTTTGTATTATTGTTAAAAACAAGTATTGTATTGCTTCTGTAAAACGATCCAACATCTGACTGTGGCAGGTTTCCAAAATAGGGGTATTCCACAGCTGAGAGGAATCTATCTTTGCTGGTCTCATTTGACACCTGAATGATAAATTTAGGAAGGACTTGTCTGGATCAATCTCAGGGATCACAGTGAGTGATGTAGGGAGCTATATTAAATCATGGCCAAAACAGTCAGCAGCTTCTCTCATCTAAAAGGAATGTTTAACAAGACCTTTACATTGGAGGGAGGGTGTGTGTCATTGCTCCCATGTTTGCCCCTGTCTCTCTGCAGAATTGGAAAAAAAATGTTTTTAAAAGCGTGACAATTTGCTAATCCATAGCATGGTATCTGAACCAAAGGCTTGCTGCAAAAATGTTATGTTGGCTAGACAAGATACAACCCAAGTGAATATATAGCTCCACATCGGATCAAGAGTGCTATCAGATGAAGTGCCAAAAGTAAAAGGCCATTGAAAAGGGGCTTGGAGAAGGGAGGTTTGTTCCTTTTTTGCCAGCCATTTGCAGAACCTTAATCTAGGCAATTGCCACTTTCTTATGACCAGTCTCTCAACAATCCATTCACGTTGACATGCTTTAAGGATATTTTGCTAAACTGTGGCCGGGTTGGAGATGAATAGCTTTTTAAGTGCTGAGAATTCCTAATGATCTCCTGTAGTTAAACAATCTCTCTTTTCATGACATCATCAGCATTAGGAGCATCTGACAAATGCCCAGCACTTAAAAGGCCGTTTCTCTGTGATGGGAGCATTGATTCATCCCTGCATCCTTAAATAAAACAAATAAGACAAATGCACTTTTTAAAGACCTTTAGGAAAAGGATGGATTTCTTAAATGCTTCGTCGTCAATCTGAGAGCCTTGCTTTAGTTACGATTGTACTCTGGGATGTCAGCATAACTGGAGGCCTCGTTTTCGAAGACTTAGGGCCTCTTTTCTCCTTACTTTTGCAGATAACTGCAGCAAGGTGACTGATTCCTGATCTACAGAGGTAATGATTGTGGATCATGCTAGAGGAGTCACAGCATGGATTCCTCCCATATGTTTGATGGCTCAACTGTACCCAATCAACTGGACCAGCCCTACCATAAGGCAGAGTGAGATCTGGCCCAACCCCAGCAGTTGACCAGGTTGGGCATTGGGTGAGGACCTCAGCGGTTTGGAAGTGCCCTTTTCCTGCCCAATACATTCATGTCACCATTCATCATCCTCCTGATATGTATTGGCAGGAGAGAAACAATTTTAGCACTGTGCCAAAGGACCCCTGAAGTCTGGTTTTGAGTGAAGTAGCTGCCTCAGGTGGCAGGTGCTTGGGGCAGGGCATAAGTTGTCAGATCTCTCTGTTTGTGGATGCCATGCAGCCTATCCTGCACCTCCTCTAACCTGTGTCCCTCAGGTGTTAAGAGCAATTTAGTATGGTAGGGCTGGAATAGGCTCGTGAAAAGGCAACCATGGGGTGGAACAACTTCCCTATTGGGATAGATGATAATGTTTGGGGGGAAAGGTAAGCAAGGGTGCATAAAAGGTGATAGATGTGTGTGAAATTATGCACGCTGTAGCAAGAAAGGAAGAGCAAACTCTTAGGCAGAGCATGAGCTCAAAGGCATCAGGGCTTTTCTTCCTCAAACCTATAGTATAGAGATCACAGGAGATACACCTGGTGTAAGCATCACTCACCTGCACCATGGTTCTTCTCATTAAGTTGCCTGGAGAGGTTCTGTTGCTAAGAGACCATAGCAGAAGAATGTCAGAGCGATGCATTCTTAGTTGAAATGTTGATTAATGAATGTACAGATGGTGAACCGAGGCATCTACTGTGTACCAAAAACAAGGCGAAGTGTTTAATTTAAAGTCTGGGAAGCCAATATGAAGTGACAGTCATCAAGTTAAATTCGGGGGAAGCATGTCAGAAGAAGTGGATTGGAGAGGGGGGAGGCTCATTAAGTACTTGATTAGAAGTGCCCAGATTGCACACCTTACTTGTGTATGCCAACAAATCTGATGGCGTTGCTGAAGAAACAAACAGATACTCTGAAGCAGCAATGTCCATTGTGTTCTGCTAGTGCACTGATGCAAGTTCAGGAGTGCACCCGACAGAACAAAAATTTGATGTGCTGCCCATGAGGCAGCCATCTTTTTCTTCCGTACAAAGTCTCTGGAAAGTAAGGGCTATCATCATGTGCTGTGGCTTCCAGAATACTTTGGACCAATTTTCACTGCATCCAGCATCAGTGGCCACTTCAAGAAACTAGTCCCTGTTAAAAATAGAGGATGAGGAAGAGTCACAACAAAGCATGTGTGTGACTTATTTATTTATTTTAACGAGATATTTGCTAAACATATTGGATTGCTTCACCTTTGCTTCAAAATAGAGCCTCTCCAAAATTACCGTTCTTTGAAAGGGCACCTTTAAAACCATCACAATGCTAAGCAACATTCCCCAAATATGCAGCCTCTAATCTGGGAGACGAATGCATGCTGTAAACATCTTCCTGCTACGAGTGGTACCCTTGGAATTAGAATATGAAAAGTGATGTACTAAGTGCCCTGTTTATTTTCTTGCTGTGAAGTGGCATTTGTCCATGAAAAAGGCTCCATCCGTCATAGAAACCACTTGAGGTAATTTCACTTGAAACTGAGTCGGTTGGCTGCAATTAGTCAAATTTCAATGAAACAGCTGTAGCTTAACTAAGGCTATTTCAGAGGTCTCTGTCTCTTGGTCCCTTCATGCTCATAATGCATTACCATCCTTGTTACTCTAATTCCTGAGTGCTAATTCCTTGACGTACCTGACTGAATGCCGACTCCCATATCAATCTGTCTGTACTTAAAGTTCATCTGCCAAAGCCTTTCTTTATGTACCTCTTCCATGCAAGGTAAGATTAGCCACAGCAAGGGAAGGGGGCTGTATCTGTAGTTGTGTCCCAGCTACAGAATGTTCTCCCCAAAGAGGTGACGCTGGTACCAGCATTGCTATCATTTAAGTTACAGGGGCGGGAATCCTAGCCATTTCAAGCTTGTTGATGACCTAGTTCTGTTTTTAAGGATTTATTTGCTGTTTTTCCTTTTGTTTATATATATTATTGTGTTGGTTCTTTTGATTTTGAAATGTAGTACAGTGGTACCTCGGGTTACATACACTTCAGGTTACATATGCTTCAGGTTACAGACTCTGCTAACCCAGAAATAGTGCTTCAGGTTAAGAACTTTGCTTCAGGATAAGAACAGAAATTGGGCTCCAGCAGCACGGCAGCAGCAGGAGGCCCCATTAGCTAAAGTGGTGCTTCAGGTTAAGAACAGTTTCAGGTTAAGAACAGACCTCCGGAATGAATTAAGTACTTAACCTGAGGTACACTGTATTGTGAAGGGCTGGATGTAAATATTTTAAAGGTCACAGTGCATGGCTGCATTAATTTCACATGTGTACATCAGTTTAAAACAGGTTCAAATTCATTTTGTGTTGTCACTTTTTTGAATCTCTTTTAGATTTTGTCTATCCTTTGGAGAAGAGTTGTAGCTCAATGTTTTGCATACAGAAGATCCCACATTCAATCCTGAGCATCTCTAGATAGTTCTGGAACCATCCCCTGTGTTGCTAGGCAAGTAAAATGATATTCTGTTTTTGCTCCATCTTGGAAATGCTTGGGATTTCTGTGGCAAGTAGTGCCCCTAAATCAATCACACCTGCAAAATAAAATAAAATAAATAAAAACAATCTTGCTCATAAAATTGAGATGATACATATCCACACAGTGATACTTACTTATCTTATTTATTTTAAAGGTGCTTATACACAACTTTTCAGAACAAAAACACATCATCTGTAATAATTAAAATGCAGCAGTAAAACAATTGAATTCATTAACAATAAGAAAATACACAGAATAGGCTAAAACCCACATTGCACACATGGCTCAACCCAACCATCAACCTCACATTTTAATCTCCCAAAAGGCCATTTTTCCAGAACTAAGCTCCATAAATAATACTTTCAGAATAAGCATGAAGACTTTAACCACCTAAAATGAAAAGTCAAGATGACATTGCCCTTTTCACTCATTTTTTTTTGTTCAAGTGACTCACAGAAATAGAGATTGGAGACAATAAAATTGCCCCTTGGTAGAACCTGCCACCCAAATTGATGGTTTCATCTTTCATGATGGAAAAGTCAGCACTGGGTGACATTTTTAGTTCACTTTTACCTCAACATGAGAATAAGGTACAACTAGCTGACTAGAGAAACAAAGAAAGTTCTGAGTGGGTGCCCCCACAAAGGACTTACCAACTTTAGAAGGTACCAGCAAAGCTAGCGATTTAATTTTGTTACTATTATTTTTTTTATTTGATTGCATCATTTCATTGTACTTTGACTTGCTGACTTTGCCTAATTTGAATTATTTGACTTGGATAGGTTTTGTAATTCATTGCTTGGGGCGGAGAGTGGTATCTTGAGATGTTTCAAGCCATTGCTAAACCTCTAGGCCTTTAGAGCTGCCTCGGTCATGAAAATTTAGGGCAAGATGTCAATTTACCAAATTCTTCATACTAAGAGAAATCTCTAAATTACAAATTCTGTCATTGCATCTTTCCCCCTTATTGAACAATAACATACACACAATAGACAGACATTATATTATAAAACAAGAACAAGAACATGAGATTTCAGCTATGAAACATCCAGGTTGAAATAAATCCTTTTCTATGGATAACACATATTAATCAGGAATCTTTACCAGTGAAACACACTGCACTTACTAACATCTGCTTGTAGGTCATTAAAAGACCGCAGCCCTACTAGAGATGCTGGGAGTGAATTTTCTGCATGCAAAGTAAATGCTCTACCACTGAACTATACTCCTCCCACCATCCCACCATCCCCTGAGTAACAAGCTGAGCAAATGGTAGCTCCATCACATCACTGCCCAATTGTTTCTATGCTGCCTACCCTTGCATGCACTTTGGTACGTTTCCAAGCACAATTCAAAGTGTTGGTGTTGACCTTTAAAGCCCTAGCCTAGTATACCTGATGGAGCGTCTCCACCCCATCGTTCTGCCCAGACAATGAGGTCCATCTCCAAGGGCCTTCTGGTGGTTCCCTCAATGTGAGAAGCCACATTACAGGGAACCAGGCAGAGGGCCTTCTCGGTAGTGGCACCCACCCTGTGGAACGCCCTCCCACCAGATGTCAAAGAGAAGAACAACTAACAGACTTTTAGAAGACACCTGAAGGCAGCCCTCTTTAGGGAAGCTTTTAATGTTTAACAGACCACTGTATTTTAATATTTTGTTGGAAGCTGCCCAGAGTGGCTGGGGAAACACAGCCAGATGGGCGGGGTATAAATAATAAATTATTGTTATATTATTATTTGGTAGCCAAAACTTCTAGGCCAAGAGAGGTATATCCACATCTCGCTTTCCCTCGTTTCCCTCATATCTTCTCTAGCACCTGTGGTCAAGTTTGGAAGCCCTCCCAACACATCTGACCCAACTGTCTTTATTTCTGGATTGGACGGCCAGGTTTGATGAATGATGGAGAGTGTATGGTTGGAAGCTGCATCCATTTGACATCATAATTTTTGGGTTCTAAGTGGATTTCTGCCTCCTGAACTTGAGCTAAGCGAAACTGAAGTCACTAGGGGTATGTCATTTGCTTTCTCTCTTTGGAAATTGGCACAGGCTCAGTTATATGATTCTTTGTTCATCTTATAATTTCTGTCTGCATGAGTATAAATTCTTCACAGGAGCAGCGGCTATGGCAATCATCTCAGGCTTCAGGGCATGTGAAAGCTTTTGCTCGGAGAACAGAGAACAAAACCATTCTAATTAACCAAGCTCCGTTTTATAACCTGTCCTTAAGATTCATTTATTGCACTGTATTTCCATGGTTTACTGTTTTCTTTTTTAATGTCATGCCACAGTGATTATATTTAGTCAGTAAATTTCAGAATGGTCTACACATGTTTATGACAAGCTGAGATGCCATCTTACAATGAATAAAAATTCACTGCATTTAAAAATTCATTGTTGGGGGAAATGTGGAGGAAAGATTTTATTTGTGATAACTGAAGTCAGCATGAGCAGAGAGAAAATTTATTAGTAAGCTAATTCACGGCGGGGGGGGGGGCAAAGTAAGGCAATCAAATGCAAGGAATTAGAAATGTTTTTTTTTTTTTAATGAAGGTTGGTCAATTGGAAGAGACAGGGGCAAGTGAATATCAACATTTCTGCCTTCAGATACTTTTATTTTATTTCATGCCAGGCTGTGCCAAAGTGTCTCTACATTAAGTTAGGAAGTGAAGGCTAGCTATTTTGATGCAGAAGAAGCTCGGGGGGAGGGGGCTGTTCAAAAGTAAGCTCTGTTGTGTTCAGTTTGAGTTACTCCCGAGTATTAAAATCATAGAGTTGGAAGGCACCCAAAGGTTATAGCCTTATAAACTTACCTATTGTGATGTTTCATTGAAACCTACTTGTGTGTAACTTGAAGCTCCTAGTTCATGTCCCACTTTTGAAGCAGTGGAAAATAAATGTGCTCCATCATTCTGACATATGCACAAAGTAACAAACCAGATAGCTAACATCCACAGTTCTAAAATCATTATAAATAGTGCAAATCAGACCTTCCCAATGAAACCTGAAATAATTTAGGAAAGGATGGGGAGCCTGTGGTCTTCCAGATGTTGGTGGACTACAGCTCCCATAGTTTCTGACCATTGTTCATGCTGCCTGGAGTATATGAGAGCTGGAATCCATCTTGAGGGCCACATCTTTCCTATCCATTTGCTACCCTATTACCATGAGACTTTCAAATCAATCAAGTTGCCAAGATGGTCCATTTCTTCCTTTCAAGGAATGCTGGAAGAGTAAGTATTCCCCCCCCCCGGCCCCTAAAGTGGTCTGATACTACTTTCACTGGTGCTATACAGTGTAAGTAGTATCAGACCACTTTAAACAGTGGCGGAGCTTCATACTCCGGCACCGGGGGGCGGAGAGCAGGTGGGGGCGAAGCTAGCATGTGTCCTGGGGGCATGGCACGCCGCCCCCAGGGGCATGGCATGTGTCCTGGGGATGTGGCCTGGCACGTCACCTGCGGGGGCGTGGCATACAGAGCAGGCAGAGGCAGCTGAGATGGCACCCAACGGGCATGGCACATATCCTGGGGGCGTGGCATGGCATGCATCCTGGGGGCGTGGCGTGGCACGTCGCCTGCGGGGGCGTGGCATCCAGTGCGGGCAGGGGCAGCCGCAATGGCACCCCACCGGGATCGTGCTGCTGCGGCGGTGCACTCCCCCTGCACTCCTCTTCCTCCGCCAGTGACTTTAAACAGTCCTGGCTTCTCCCAAATAATTTTGAGATGTGTAGCCTTTTGAAGGTAACAAGAGTGGTAAGGAGACTCCTATTCCCTTCCCAGAGTTACAATTCCCAGTGTGTGAAGGGAATACGACTCATGTCATGAAAGAAAGTGTGCTGCCATGACCAGTGTGTCAGCCCGTCTGCATCCAAATATGCCCAGCTGCTGAAGCAGAGCCTATATTTCCTTGCCCCAATCATCTGCAGTTCTCAGGAGTCATTTGGTAGCCTGCAGGGTTGTGGGGCCCTGAATTTCAGCTTCAAGCTCCCGCACTGCTGTCACCAATGGTTTAGTTCCCAGAACGGTAATAGCCCTGGACAGACCGACAGACCGACCGACAGACAGACAGACACACACACACACACACACATTTCCCATAAAAGCATGAATAATCTTAATATGTCCCACTACAGAGGGAAGTGTATTGGACTGACCCTCATCCAAAAATTTTCCCACAGGTACAATCTAAAATCATGC
The DNA here is from genome assembly GCF_964234715.1 of Podarcis melisellensis. Taxonomy (NCBI): domain Eukaryota; kingdom Metazoa; phylum Chordata; class Lepidosauria; order Squamata; family Lacertidae; genus Podarcis; species Podarcis melisellensis. Next base: position 24,544,263 of record NC_138528.1, on the reverse strand, counting down.
CATACTTGTAAAGAAAAAGTAAATGCTTTTAAAAATGCGTTTGAAAAGAAATGTAGCTGAGTCTTATTCTAAAGCCACCCACATACACAGTACATTTTTTTAAAAAATGTTCATTTCCTATTTGGCCAGTTTGACCTTCAAAAGAAGCACAGACTCTCCCCGTCCCTCTCAAGAAATGAACTGTAATTGAATTAAAATCTGCTCTAAAATATTTGCATTTGACACAAGCCAAAGTGCTGGATACATTAGTGGAGTTAGAGCAGTGACCCTAAATAGCTTAATGTATGTAGGATCATTATTTAAAGCTGAGCAATTCAAGGGAGAGCGACACGATTTGGTGTCAGAGTGTCTTCATCTTCAGCAGGAAATGGGTGCGTGTGGGTGGTTTTGTTTGTTTGCTTTTTGTCTTTGCTTCAGTGGCTGAGCTAATTTTGTTCCACAGGAAGGTAAAGCGTCAAAGTGAACTGGTGTCACTCATTAGCATTCCTCTGAAGGGTAGGTTGTACCAGAATGACTTTGTCACAGCTGTTTACATCTTAGTTTGTTTTTCCTTTGATATGCTAACATTGTTCTCCATACCTTTCTGCTGCATACATGCTGAATATTCTCATATTTAGATTGTGTGTGCGCACGGGCTGAAAGCCATTAATGTGTGCAACGATATGAAAATTCTGTTTGTTCCAATGCTTCAAGTAGTGAACAGGCATAGGGAACTCAACACAGTCATTGTGTAAAGCCGAATATTGTGGATTTCTGCTTGTGCAATGGAACTTTCTCACTCTTGACTCCCCATGCGCCATGTTGAATCTCACCAAATTTGCTCCAGAGGGTTGGAAAAAAACCTAGAAGAGATTTCAGGAGGTGTGGTGCAAAAAGAGACAAGATAAGCACTATTGTGCAGCTACAGGTCCTTGTGCTACTGAAATGGCTTCATTGGATACCACTCTATCCCTTAAACCAGGGATAGACTCCAGACATTGTTGGACTGCAACTCCCATCATCCCTGACCGTTGGCTGGGACTGATGGGACATGGAGTGCACCAACATCTGAAGGATACCGTGTTAGCTGCCTTTGCTTTAAACTCTGGGACCCATGGATTGAGTGGGCTGAATGTTTGGAGTTTGGTTTTCCGGACTTCATTTCATCCATGCTTCCTGCCCCATCACATCATTTTCTGATTCATTTGTTTGGCTGTTTTCTTGTGGGGAGCAAGCAAAACAGCCTGCAAATTCCACGGAAGATTGCACATATCAAACTCTATCAGTCTTGACAAAAGAATTTCATTTTTTTCCCTTATAAATTTTTATTGGTTTTCCATTAATTATACATATATACAGTCTAGATTACATAAATTGCATATAACATAGCTGTTACAAGAATCATATATATAATACACAGTTATTTTGGGCTCCGCCGAGCCTCGGACTTCCCTTCACTTCGTTGGTAAGTATCAGATAATTTCTAAAGTTATGTGTTTTATCTCCTTTACATATTTGCCAAACACTGTTAGAGTTGTTCTAACCCTGCCAGAGTCATCAAAGTTCTATACTTATCTCTTATATACGTCAGATATTTCTTCCAATTTTCATGAAACTTCTGGTCATCCTGGTCTCTTAGTCTTCCTGTTATTCTAGCTAGTTCAGCATAATTTATCATCTTGGTCTGCCAGTCATTTATAGTAGGTATTAATTCCATTTTCCAACTTTGGGCTAACATAGTTCTAGCGGCCGTTGTGGCATATAGAAACAGATTTTTATCCTCTTTTTTGATTTCCTTGCCAACTATTCCTAGCAGGAAAGCTTCAGGCTTTTTGACAAAAGAATTTCAAGTGAAGCTAGTGAAAAGAATTGAAAGTCACTCCTGTAAATATGAAGAATTGCCACCTTTGGGTTGTAGCTACTGAAGTTAGCCCATTAGTGCAAGGATGCCCCACCTGTGCAGCAGAACTTCCTTTCTCCTCCCCGTGTACCCCTACAACCCCCCAAAAAATTCTGCATCAACAGGTCAGAGATAAACCCAGAATAGGCTTAGGGTGTGCAGAGAGGAAGTTCTGTGGCCCAAATGGGGCAACTTGGTAGACTATAGCCCCTGCTTGGCAGGGGGTTGGACTCGATGGCCCTTGTGGTCTCTTCCAACTCTATGATTCTATGATTCTATTGTATGGGAAATTCTAGACAGTTGACACCAGTATGACGGGCAGGTATGCCACATCATTTTACTGCATACTTCCTTGTGTCTGAAATGATGGATGTTTTTGAAACCCAACTTGATAGGAAGTTCTCGCAGCCTGTCTTTCCTATTTTTGAGAACAGTCTTGCTTCTCAGTCCCCTTCTACTTTAACAAATACCTTATTAACATGTAGAACATTCAGAGTAATAAAAATATATCATGTTTATCACTGCTTCCACAGTATGCATAGATATGACACTGGGGCATTCAGCCGTACCAGCATTGCCAAGACATTTATTTTTTACTGAGGCTCATCCAAAGAAGAGAGAACTTGGATGATTACTTCAAAGCAGGCAGAGTAAATTACATTTCAAATACCAAGGCTGCCATCCTAAACACACTTACTAGAGAGTTGGCTGCACTCTACACAGTGGGGCTTATGTTCTGGTTTGTTCTACCTCTGCTAACAGAAGCAGTATGACTCCAAACACCAGTTGCTGGGAAGGTTCAAGGCAGCTAAAAGAAAGTGCTTCACACAGTGTATAGATAAATTATGGAATTTGATCCCATAGCAGGCAGTGGTGGCCACTAACTTGGATGATTTTAAATAAGGATTAGACAATTTCATGGAGGTAAAAACTATCAACAGTTACTAAACCTGATGGCTATGTTCTCCCTCCAGTGTTGGAAACAATATGCTTCTGAATACCAAAACAAAAAAAAAATCCTTCCAGTAGCACCTTAAAGACCAACTAAGTTAGTTCTTGGTATGAGCTTTCGTGTGCATGCACACTTCTTCATGCACACTGCTTCTGAATACCAGTTGATGAAAACTATGAAGGGAGAGCACTTGTTGCACTCAGATCATGCTTGCAGTCTTTCCATAGGCTGGCTTTTGATTGGCATGCTGTTGGAACAGGACAACAGACTAGATGGGTCTTTGGCCTGATCCAGCAGTGCTTTTCTTAAATTTGTTTGTTTGTTTGTTTGTTAAATGCATATTGAATATTACAAGGTTGTCCAAGGAGCATGTGAAGTTGTTTCCAGAGGCATTCTTCCAACTCATTTTGAAAGTCTGAGGTTTCTAGACTCCTGATATGGCTTTAACTGATGGGATTCACTACTTCCACCCAAGACCTTCAAGGACATTTGATTCAGTCCTTATCTCATTTCTTATCTTCTGTTGCCATCAAACTTTTCTAGTGAAATCACAAATACTCCCCATCATGTAGTAGCTAGGATATTATTTAGTAATGAGAGAGAGATTATTTAAACTGAATCAAATATAATAAAATTTATCTTAAACTTATTTATAATATAGGATAAATGGTGACTTAACGAGTTGTGTATTGCCCAAGTAGTTTTTGTACAGTGTTTGCTTAATTGTTAGCATAACCGCAAGGTCACTTCCCTATGCAATAAGAATAGTCCAATTCCCTTGTTCTAATCCCTCCCCAGTTTAAAACACAGATTCATTCAGATGTTTTTGGTCAGAAGCCTTCCTGCTAGTCAGATCCCCATTGATGAAGAGTTGGTAATGAAGAAGCTTACCCTTGAGGACACTACAGCTTCTAAAGGTCAACGTCTTACAGCTGACATAACTAATTTCAGCCTTCTTACAAGGTTGCTTCAGAAGCTTTCTTTTCCTTTTGGCTTCTGGCTTTAGGATCTCAGGTCTCTTTCTTCTTTCTGATCAGAAGTCCCTGCTGACAGTGTCTGGCTGGTGGCACTCTGATATCCCTTCTGACTTCTCTGAGCAGTTTCCCAACTCTCAATTCTTCTCTCTCATCTTCTTGACACTTTCTTTTGACACTGACACCCTCTTTCTCTGACTCTGCCTGCCTTTGATACTTTTCAGCCAGAAGCCTACCACACCACCTCTGCTCCCTGCATCCAATCAAAAGTTGGACCCTGCCAGACTCATAATTCACTGGTCTAATGAAAGATCCATGATTGGAAATGGAAAGTTCATTCCTTGGGACATCAATGTCTGGTCTTTTGCCATCCTTTTGATACCCCCATGCTATATAAACACAAAGGCATCCCTTGGATGTAAATATCACCATCTCAGGTGATAGCTTTTGCCTTGTTCACAGCAATTGTAACAGCTCTTCTGCTTAGCAGGCTGCTAACCAAAGGCTACAACATAACATTGGATCTGTCCACCTCCACTGGTGGCAAATTGCTAACATTTAAGCTTCGGGTGATATATATCCAAATAAGGTTGAACCCAGACTCTTGCATTAGTGTTCCTGGTTGTTTCTGTGCACTCTGGCTTCTGTCACGGAGTCCCATCACAACAGAAATGGTTTAGTCATACTGGCCACAGGAAAGCTATCTGCAGACAAATGCCAGCTCCCTCGGCCTGAAAGCAGAGAAGAGCACCACACCCCATATTTGATTTTGACTGGACTTAACCGTCCAGGGATGCGAGTGGCACTGTGGGTTAAACCACAGAGCCTAGGACTTGCCGATCAGAAGGTCGGCAGTTTGAATCCCCGTGACGGGGTGAGCTCCCGTTGTTCGGTCCCTGCTCCTGCCAACCTAGCAGTTCAAAAGCACAAAGTGCAAGTAGATAAATAGGTACTGCTCCAGCGGGAAGGTAAACGGTGTTTCTGTGTGCTGCTCTGGTTCGCCAGGAGCGGCTTAGTCATGCTGGCCACATGACCCCCCCCCCGGCTCCCTCGGCCAATAAAGCGAGATGAGCGCCACAACCCCAGAGTCAGTCACGACTGGACCTAATGGTCAGGGGTCCCTTTACCTAACCGTCCAGGGCTCCTTAACTCCTGATTGTAATAGTTATGTTTCTATCCTGAATTCTGTTGCTCCTTCTACATTGCATTATCTGTTATAATACAGAACTGTGTCATTTTATCAACATGCCACCATGTCGTTCTGAATTTTAATTGGTGAGAAAGAACTGTATGTAGGAATACCACATGAGATTTCATCCTGTGAAATAAGACAGAATTCAAGCGATTTTCTCAATTAGTGGTTTTGCGAATAGATTTTTTCCACTGAAAGCAATTCACACAGAAATGAGCACACAAGTTCTACTATATTCCACTAGTTTTCCAGAAGGGGCTTTTATGCTGTGCGAAACATCACATAAAGCGTAGTGTGGAAATGTTGTGAAATTGGAACAAAGTGCTGTAGGAATGCGGCCTGAGTCATACCCAGAGCTGATCCTTTGAAAATTAATGGTCTAACATTAAATCTTACCCTCAGAATGGTAGCTGTATAAAATGATTCTATATTACAGAAAACATTCGAAACATTTTTTCTCTTGGGGTTTTATCTGATTATTCACAAGGAATATTTCTCAACCATCTCTGGAGATGTTAGGAATTGATCCCGGGATCTTTTTGCTTGTAAAACATGTGGTCTACCCATCCTGAGGGGAAATAGGGACTGTTCATCATTCATAAACCTTTAGTAAATTTAGTCATATATGCACATACACAGGCATCATCCTCTGGAGGGAAAGTAGGATTGGGAGAGGAAAACAATGTCTTGTTAATGCTGACCCATCACACACTCATTCTTTTGACAAGCTGAAAATGTGGCAAGCCCTGTTCAGATATTCTGCTCATATGTGAATTCTACACATGGTCAGGGGGAGTGTGCTAAGCTGTGCCTCCCACATCTCTGGCCCTGACACCCTCCACAAGTTCAAGGCCAAAGTCTGAAACAGAATGCCTTCTCTACCTGTGGCGTAGCATGCTTTCTGAGCACAATTCAAAGTGTTGTTGCTGACCTTTAAAGCCCTAAACAGCCTCAGCCCAGTATACTTGAAGGAGCATCTCCACCCCCATCATTCAGCCCAGACACTGAGGTCTAGCACTGAGGGCCTTCTGGCGGTTCCCTCAATGTGAGAAGCCACATTACAGGGAACCAGGCAGAGGGCCTTCTCAGTAGTGGCGCCAGCCCTGTGGAACGCCCTCCCATCAGATGTCAAGGAAACAAACAACTATCTTACTTTTAGAAGACCAGAAGGCAGCCCTGTTTAGGGAAGTTTTTAATGTTTCGTGTTTTATTGTGTTTTTAATATTCTGTTGGGAGCCACCCAGAGTGGATAGGGGAAACCAGCCAGATGGGCAGGGTATAAATATAAATGATGACAATGATGATGATGAACCACAACTTTCTCCCCATCTTATGGACAGAAACAGCAAAAGTGACACCAGAGGGCAGAATTTAGCAGGTTTGACCTCATTTCCCCTGCACCACATGAGCAACATGTTCAATGGGACTACCCCAATATCAGGGAGAGCTCTACCATTAGGCAGCATGAGTTGCCTAATCACCTCAAACAACTATTTTATTTATAGGAGTCCTTTAAAGGTTTTTTCCCCTAGTTGGAACTCACCAGAACTCAGTTCCAGCACCTCTCAGGAGGGTGCCATTGCCATTGTAAGAGAACAAGGGAGGTGTTCATGGTGAGTTCTGGCACCTCTTTTTCTAGAAACAAAGGGTGTGAGGGGGGTGCCATGTACTACTATACACACAAACACGATAATATATGTATCAGAGAGAGAGAGAGAGAGAGAGAGAGAGAGAGAGAGAGAGAGAGAGAAATGTGCCTAGCAATTTCAGAACTTTTCCTTCTCTCAGCTCATTCTAGATCGAACAACAACAGACTGTGCTAAATGGAGTGGAACTCTTCATGGGAAAGTATTTTTCTACTTTTGTTATCCTGAGAAGTTCATAAGCAGAAGACAAGTGACTTTTCGTGAAGGAGAGAGAACCATTACACATCCTTTGTGTCCCCGAAGCTAAGCACAACTTTGGAGGTCTGTTTGAAATGATTTGGTACAATACAATGATATTATTGTAGCTTTCACACAGGTTATAATTCTTGTCTTAATGTTTACTGCTCTTAGCTACAGAGAGGTGGATTCTGAGAAGTACTAAGTAACTACTCTCTTGGTTCAGGAAAAACAGGAGTTGAAGTCTTGGTGCGTGCATAAAATGGTGTTATCCTGCTTGCCTTTGTTTGCTTAAAGTTACATAATTTTTGGGGGGGGAATGCTTATGTAGAAATTAATTTTTTTGCTGTTGGGTTTGAGATGGTATAAAAAGGTACAATACCTAATTGTTGGGTTTGAGATGGTATATAAAGGTACAATACCTAATTGGCTGCACACTCCAGAATGACAACAAGAAAGAGTTATGGAAGTACGGTAATAAAGGGGCACCTTTTTATTAATAACAAGGATCTGCAATGAACAGCTGCTTGTGATCCAAAAACTCAACACAACTGTGTGGGCATCTACAACTTAAGTTGTCTTCTCCTTAAATGAACAACCCCACCATGACTCAAGGAACCTGTTGATATTTCTAATCAACCTTTGTGCCTTTCTGAGGAGGCCTCTTAAAACATCCAATCCCCAGCCAAGCTGAGCAACTCTGGAAGGAACAATGCCTTCAGAGCTTAATAGCACCCCTCAGCAAGGAAAAGTGGTGAAATATTAATTTACCCTTATCATATGTCAGCACTGAATGTGCCGGACGTGATCAGGAAACAAATTTAGATCAGTCCAAAATATAAAGTCACAGCCCAGTGGTGACAGCTACGTGGAATAGTTTACAAAGTAAGAAAATCAGCTACACAAACCTTAACATATAAACATCCATAATTAAAATATATAATAAAACAATCCTGTTAAAAGTCCATTATAAAAAATCACAATGCATTAAAATATGTGTTTACATTTACAATTTCATACATTGAGATAAAATCTGTATTTAAATATGCAATTTTCTGGATGAAAATTGTCATGCAGGCTTTTCTTTTTAAAAATAATAATCACAGATTAATGCAGAAATGGGAGGGAATGGACTTTCTTATTAATTTATTCACTGAAAGCATGTTTAGCCACTCTTTAGCTAAAACAGTTTCTAGGGCAGCTTACAGGTTATAAATGAACACATGCAAAACTGAGCTGGACCTGAAATCGACTGACCTGCCAGTCCCTAGTAGGAGTTCACAAGAGGGGAGACCTAGCCTATCAACATGATGCCATGGTTAGGCAGGCAATCTCTAGCAATGACAAAATGGCTTAAGTAAAATAAGTGTAAACTAATGCAGCTAAGGGGAAAACAGTAAGCAAAATCTCAGCTCCATATATAAGTAGAGCAAGTGCTATTGCTGTTTTTTGCGTGTTCATTCATTTTAAAAAACCTCAGGTTGCAATCCTCAGTCTACTGGCTCATGAAATCAATTCCTATTGTAATTGCTGAGACTCACTTCAGAGTTAAGTGTTCTATCCAATGGGGCTCCTGCTTCTCCTACTACCTGATGTCTCCAAAAACTTCTCTGGAGGATGTCATGAGCTCTGTGGTGACAAGAAAAGAAGTGTGGTCCTGGCAGGATATGTCAGAGAGGAGAAATTATTATTATTATTATTTATTAAATTGCTATGCCACCCTTCATCCAAGGAATCACAGGGCAGTTTGTAATATTAAAACCCCCAAAATACATAATGCAGTAACACACACACACACACACACAGAGAGAGAGAGAGAGAGAGAGAGAGAGAGAGAGAGAGAGAGAGAGAGAGCAATACCCTCTACACAGAATTTAAAAGGCCATAGATTGTTTAATTAGCCAAAGACCTGGGAGAAGACAAATGTTTTGCCTGAAGCCTAAAGATATTTAATGAAGGTACCAGGCAAGCCTCCCTGGAGAGAGCATTCCACAAGTAGTGAGCCAACAAAGAAAAGGCCTGCTCTCATGTTGTCACCCTCTGGACCTCTCACAGAGGAGGCACACAAAGAGAGCCTCAATGATGATTGCAGGGCCTGGGGTTGTTTCATTTGGGGAGAGGCACATCACCTTGCCGACAAAGGTCTGTATAGTTAAAGTTGTGGTTTTCCCAGTAGTGATGTATGGAAGTGAGAGCTGGACCATAAAGAAGGCTGATCACCGAAGAATTGATGCTTTTGAATTACGGTGCTGGAGGAGACTCTTGAGAGTCCCATGGACTGCAAGAAGATCAAACCTATCCATTCTTAAAGAAATCAGCCCTGAGTGCTCACTGGAAGGACAGATCCTGAAGCTGAGACTCCAATACTTTGGCCACCTCATGAGAAGAGAAGACTCCCTGGAAAAGACCCTGATGTTGGGAAAGATGGAGGGCACAAGGAGAAGAGGACGATAGAGGACGAGATGGCTGGACAGTGTTCTTGAAGCTACAAACATGAGTCTGACCAAACTGTGAGAGGCAGTAGAAGACAGGAGTGCCTGGCATGCTCTGGTCCATGGGGTTGGACACGGCTAAACGACTAAACAACAACAACAAGTCCTTGAGGAATGAGAGGTGAGTACTGTGTCCCTTGGCGGGGGGGTGGTTCAAGTATGAGACATCCCCACTCAGCCTGTGTCAAGCATCCCAGGAAAAGAGGGAGAATCAAGCCAGCCAGCCATCTCCCCACTTCCTGAGATTGAGGTTGCTCTGGCAACTGGGAAGGTGCATGAATCTGACTTGAACAGTGAGCTGTCTGAGCAAACTCAGGTCCCATCCCCAAGAATGTGCTGTCAGATACATTAGTGCACTTGTGTCCCCAGTCCCATTGCTTGAGACAAGAACTTCACAAATGACTGGGGTAGGCACATCAAGTATTTAGGCAACGTCTAAGCTTGTGTTTACTCATCTACCTTAGAAGCCTGCTTCTCAGCTATTGAAATGTGTAACCAATATGTTTAAGCCTTGTACAGATGTGGAATAAAGCCTTTGGCAATCCATGAGTTGAAAGTACGAGTACTGTGTCTAAGAGTAGGAACTGGGACAACCCTCCAGAATTGATTTTGAGGGGAGAGGGGCAAGAGAGGTAGAGGAAGCTCTTTTTCATGCACCGAAGCCTCTTGTACGAGTGGAACTTCAGCACTGCTTGTGGTCCATAATTAGGGTCACATGGTCTATCACATAAATGTTGACTCCTTATTCCCTGCCACCATTTCATAATATTTCAGAAGGCTCATGTTCTGTGCTTTCAGATTCAGTCCTGCAATATTCAACTTCAGACATTGCTATCTTCCATCTTAGGATATAAACACAGGCCAAGGAGAACTATCCATCTATCTCCCTCTCTCATCCATACACCGTATATAAAATACTCCTCAGACAGCTTGAAGAGTTCTCATCCAGATATATCAATAGCAGGACCATTGCACACTTATAAACAAGCCACACTAAGGAAATGAGTTGGAGAGCTCTGCAGTCACTTGAAATGAGGTGCTGTGCTGTTCTCTAGTACATGCCTCTGTGGGAAATATGGTTTCGGTTTGCTACGCAATGATCTAGGCAACTGCAGCACTTTTTAATAACTTGGACAAGACATATTGATTTCTCTGTTTGTCTGCTGTGAGAGGAGACACTGGGAAGCCATAGCTCAGCCTCCTCTGCACAGGAGAGCCATTTGCAAAGAGCTGAAAGCTGGCACTTGTGTATACATACAATACTTTGGGCCTGTTGAGACACAGTGCTTTACAGCCACTCACATCCAACAGAAAATGGAATTAGTCTGTTCGTTAGAAGGGTGCTTGTGCTTATCAACCCAGGCTGGTGTCATCCTTGCAAAGCAGATTACGTCACTGAAATAAAAGCCATAGGGCTCACCCTCAAAAGCATATATGCTGTATGTGTATTTATACGGAAGGGGGGGCATGTCTTCTTCACCTTCTTCTTCGCTACAATATATCAATTTATTTCCCATTGTCAATGTCAAAAAGGACTAAAATCTATAAAATTCATAGAAAATCAACGTGCCAATTTGCTCAATTTCTCTAGGACTCCATCACACCTCCCCTGTCCTCCATAATCCCTCAAGCCAGGTGTCAAGACCCTAATCCTGTCAAATCACTCTGCCAAGCCTTTCCTCCCGGAAATGCCAGTACATGGACCATTGTCTTCTCATCAGGATGTGCTTATCTGCGCATATCTCCAGCTCTGCATATTCCCCCTCCCTCCTCCATATGTTAATCCTGTGTAACCCAACCTCTTCTTAAGGTATTCATGATGTAGTCTGTGTAACCCAACCTCTCTTTAATGTATTCATGATGTAACTGGGATGTATTTTGCACTGTATTCTGGGACATGGAGGGAAGTTTCAAAAGTTTACGTCACCCCTTTCTCGCTGTTCAATCTCGCCTTGAACCTGTTGCGCAATAAACTTGGATCTTCTGCAGCTTGCTCCTGTCTCCGGCGGAGCTCATTTTCCTCCGCAGGGACCCGCGGACTTAGTCTGACAAGCTGGGTGGCAGAGCATACCGTAACAGTATGTAGGCTGGCATGAGTTGGGGATTTTGCCTCCTAGGGCAGGGCCAAAAGTCAGTGGCATAACATCTGCTTTGCATGCAGAAGGTTTGCAGGCTCAGTCCCCAGCCCCAAGTACAGCTGGGAACTTTCCATTTCTAAAAACCTGCAGAGCAGCTACCACTCAGTAGAACCCATGGGATTGGAGTGTGGGCTCTTCAAAAAGGGGCCAGACACCCATCTTGTGGGGATATAGTAGCTCCAGATATCTTGCATTGATGCAGAGGGTCCATAGTTTTGTAGTAGAAGCTATGCTTTGCATTCAGAAGATAGGAATGAAACCTCCAAGTGGCACTTTCCTACCATTCTCTTGAAACTGAAGTGCCTTGGTCTTTCAGTATTCCCAAATGCTTAGCTTCGGAGCATGCACATGAACTTTTCCTCTGTTTTCTTCTCAGAGGAGCCAGTCCTCAGTGGCTGACCTGCTTCTTTTCACTCTGATTAACTGCAGTTAGCACTAAGGGTGAGAAGACTTTTCTCAGTGGCTAAAACAATCTCAACTTTTATGCCAATTGGGAGGCACTAAGATGCTAGAGATTGAAGACCCTGTTGTGAGATTAGTAACAGGTCTTCAACACAAATACACAGAAAGAGACAGAGATAGGTATAATGGACCACTATATCTCTGGTTAGATACAGCCCTAAGAGAACAGCATAGTTTAGAACGAGTGGGACTCTCCTTACATTCTTCCGAAGTGAATGGGAAAGACTTTGCATATGTGGGACTTCCATGTATACCTCTCTGCATAAGGAGCTCCTGTGATTGTGGACAAAGTAAACATTATGCTCCAAGAATGTTACCTGATGGAAACAGATGCAAAGCACCAGCAAGAAGTTTTTTAGTGAGCATACTTGAAGTTGTGGCAACAAAACGGTGACAAGACAGGTAAATAGGAACAGCTGTCACCATTTGAATTCTGAATACCACTCTTAATGGAAACTAAGAGTGTCATTTTCAGCTTGATGTGAAAGTAATATTTGTTCTAGTTCATTTTAGAGCTTTTTATTTTTATATATAACGAATGAATGTCTGAGCCATAATAAGTGCTATTGAGGATGAATAGTGAACAGCCTGACTATTTGGACAATAAAGCTATTTAAAACGTTATTTATCAACTGAAGTGATTCTGCATAACCGACACATTATTTTGCAAAAATGATGAAGTAACATTCCTACTAGTTTTATAATGTTACTTTCTGTAACTAACGATTTTTGTTTTTTTAAAAAAAGAATCATTTCACATTTCTAACAAGTTTATGAAGGGGATAATGATTTTATACGACAAATGAATATGCAGAAAAGAATGATTTTTACACAGTTAATAGCTTCATACAATTAATGAGCGAATACCACTCCTACAGTTTGAGTGTGCATTACTCTCAAGGAGATCATTCATCCTAAAGATTTTTTATGCCTTTAGAGAAATTTATTGCATGATAATCTTCTGTAAGACGTATTTCCATATGCTTCTCATGACTGCCTGCATACTAATGAAATCTCATTATGGTTCTTGTACATTAATATATACTGTAAATGGCCATTATATATAAAAAAGTTATCATTCTGTTCTGATCATATATTGATAGTCACTCCCTAGGAAGCTTAGTCCACAATCCAGTTAAGCAGATAAAACCAGTTCGGCTGCATTAAAGTCAATGACCTCGTTTTTTTGCAGGAGCATCCATGTGCATATGATGTTCCCACATAAACAATGGCTTCACTTTAAATGGATTGAGAAGGGAAGATCTATATATGCAGTCATTTGCATGGAGTCGTCCTCTTCCTCCTCTGTGCAAATCCACTTACACATGAACTCATTCACTGGAACATTCATGGAGCTTTGTTGCTGATTTTAGATCAGTGATTCTGCTTGGGAAGCCCACTGAGATTATTTTCTTATAACATGTTTAGGGTCCACGTGCCACTTGGCGATTTGGTTTAACAGTTTTGCAGACTTTACGGTTTGCTAATGGTCAGAAATATCAATCCTGTGCTACCTTGTAACTTATGTCTCACCCACCCACCCCTCTCTCACACACACACACCTTTCCTCGAAGCTCAGAGCAATATTTTATTTTCACAACAACTTTGTACGATAGATAAGGCTAAAAGGTCACTGGTGGCTTCACATGGGACGCTGAATCAGCAGTTGGAAGGCGCTTCCTTCATCAAACTTCCAGTTCTCATGGCAAGTTGGGGAGAGATTTATATTGATCAGAGCAAGATGTGTCTGTTAGGATTTTTATCCATCCGTGCTGCTCCAGCAGTAGCACTATGTTGTGTATATCATGTGAGTGTCTGAGAGAGCGTGAGACAGGAAGTCTCAGTACTGTTGGAAGTTAGTTTCACTTCTGTGTGTGATGTTGTTCTGTACTGGTGCTCAGAGAGCACATACATGCTGATGGATTCTCTGTGTAAATAGACTGTAAATAAAGTAGTTTAGAGCTACTGATTGACTCTTTCTTCTGCTGTGATATGCCAGAAGACAAGTGTGCTCCTCTCAGGAGGGAGGGGTCGCTTATTATCTCTGGACTGAGGGAGATTTATAGCCAGAGAGTGACCACAGGTGTCTTGGGAAGTTGTCGGCCTTCCCAGGTGTGTTTCCAACAGTGACTGCTGTGTACACAAGGGAGAATGCACACCTCACCATTGGAGATAAATGCATGCATCTCCTCTGCTTTTGCATACAACACAGAAGTATGAAACAGGGGGCATCATGGCTCATGCTTCACGACCCCGGCCTTTTCCTCCCATACCTGCCTCTGTATCTCATGTGACGTCACCTAGTGACTTACTCACAGCTACCCATAGTTGAGTAGGGAATTGAATATGGCCCATCTGCACAGCACCAATTCTCAGTCCTGAAAATTATACATGTATCATATAGCCCAGTGGAGATTACATAAGCAACGTAAAATGAAAAATATGTGGTTTATCCCGGCCTTTTCTCCTCCATTTTTTCTCACAAGCTCCCTGTGCACATTTCAGCACCATGAGCTTAAATAAACTGGCAGATGTGTGTTTGTTAGTATATGGTGTTTTGCTCTCTGGAAGCCTCCCTAAAGTGAATTCAAACCATTATGTATTTTTTATGACTTTGCCTATTACCAGTGGAAATGAGAAGAAAAATGCCGATGCATCTTGCCAGCCACATATGTCAGTCATGTTTTCAGGCAACAGTCCCTGCTCTGGATCTTTTAAGGGACTTTGTGGTTCTGTAACACTGAAAATCATGTTGTTCAGTGAATTAAAAAACACACACAACCCAGCTTATTAGGCTTGGGGAAGTGCAGGGGCCATTTATCATATACAGAGGCCAGGTCCCCGAGGCACACAATGGAGTTTAGAATGGGCCTTAGTGCTGTTTTTGCCAATTATCCTGCTTAATGTTGTTTTCAGGAATCCCTGTCCATTGTGAAAGTGGAACATTTGGGAAGTTGCACTGGAAGGCATAGAGCATAGTGGTGGAGAAATATTTCAGGTCAACTGAGAAGTGTCTCACTATTGCAGAGCAGCAGCTCCCAAGCACTCTTGTTTCAGGAGAGATGAACGGGCTGACTTTGGCTTAATTGGGAATTAGGCTGTGCAAACTGAGCCACTTAAAAAAAAAAACCATGATCATAAAAAAAAAATCCAAATCCAACATTAGAACATCAGCATACCCCTAATGACAACAGTGGGAAAATTATGGGGAGCAAATGCTTCTCCCCTCTCCCCACTCAAGTCTCCCCCCCCCAACAAGGTTCTGCCACTTTCTTCCCTTCCCACTGATTGGGGAATTCTCACTGGAAGCCTGAGAATCTTCCATTCTTGTCCCTTGCTCCTCTATAGCGGTCCCAGCTTCACCATAGCAGTTAGAAAGCTACTGCCAGTAATTCTCCCATTGCGTGGTAGCAAAGTGAGGCATTTCATATGAGTGTGGGAGGGCAATAGCTTTGGGTCTGCTGGATTTAAAACCCTGTAAATCACCTGAGAACTCCAGTCTTCAAGCCCGTCAGCTACACCAGCCTGGATATGATGTACCAAAAAAAAGAACTTGCCCCTTCCCACCTTCAGCCATCTCCAGTATGAATCAGCAGGGCTTGGGCTTATATGTGTTGAAAGCTGCCCATAGTGACTGGAGCAACCTAGCCAGATGGGTGGGGTATAAATAAATTGTTATCGTTGGGATACCACATCATTCCTCTGCAACCCCTTATGGGATTCTTAGTCTACTAGTCACAGCTGTAAACAACTTTGAGTGTGAAACAGGTTGTGTGAGCCTCTCATTAAAACAAAACAAAAAACCCTTATTTGCAATTTGATGTGGGGGGAAAACCCTCACAGGTTTTCAGGCAAGTTAATCTTGCATATGTATCTAACAAAATGTGTCCAATTCTGATGGTCAATCTCTCGTTTAATTAATTCCCTGGTGTACTGTGAGCTGTCTACCCATTTCATGTTCAAAGATTGAAAGGGCTTTCATAATTATAAGGTATGAACACATGTCCCAAGGCTAATATTGAAAGAAGAAAGTATCTACCGGGAGAAAAATAACAAAAAAAAATACCACATTCTGTGGCTAGACGGTCGGAAAAGGTCATGTTCTTTCTGCAGTGACTCCTAGGATTTATGTGATGACCCCTTTGGCATGGAAATCTGAGCAAACTTTATGCATCCTATTAAAGTATCCTCGTTAACCCAGATTTGGCTATTGTGGATTAGTGAGTCACAGCACGCTACATACAGGCCCAGCCCTGCTATTAGACAAAGTGAGACACCTGCCTCAGGCGACATATGCAGCTGGGTGGGGAATGGCAGCGAGGTGCTGGAGGGCAGAGTGTGGGAGCCACATGGCCTGCCTCATGCTAGTCTGCTACTTTCAGGCGCAGTGAAAGATGCTGTAAGATTCAACTGCTAGTCAGTTGGCTTCAGTATGGGAGGGCGGGGAACAGTATTTTCCTTTGCCTCAGGCAGCAAAATGTATTAGGTCAGCCTAGCTGCACAGCACTATGGGAGCTGTATAAAAAGGATGCTGCATACTTTGTCAAAAAGATGGACTCTGCCTATCTATCCCATGCAACAATAGAGTCAGTGAAAAGCAGCAGCACTGTGACAAGAATTTGGTACAAGCCATTTATATGTGTACAGTAGGGGTAGGGAACTGGATCCCTGCAAGCCAAGTTTGACAGGTGAGTAGACCTTGTTATTCTAAAGCAGCAATGCTGCAGCAAGCAAAGGCTATAGCAGCCAAGTCTGCTGCTTGTGGCTGGAAAGCCAAACAGGAAGTTTGTGACTGTTGCCATGGGAACAAAGGGGCAGTCCATTCTGTACTGAGCACCGGATGTTAGCTCAGTGGGTTTGTCATATGACCTGTACTGGAGGTACATGGGTGGAGTTTATTCTAACTGCTGATGAGTGCAGACATGTTTTCTCTGTACTGAAGTAAAAGACAGGAATAAAAGATGTAAATAGATTTCTGTCTGCTTCTTTCCCCTCCCTGGGGACACCAAAGGGGAGAGAGGAAGAACGGTGTGTTTTTCTCACAGTCTGAGAAGAATCGCCGAGACCTCGGCTGCTTATCAGCAGAGCGGCGCAGCCGGGAGGTCACAAGGAATATCTGCCGGTGCCTGGAAGACTGGCACATCCCTCTGACCGGGCAGAACTCTAACAGTGGTAGCAGACTTGCTGGTTTCATCGATCCATGGGACTCTGCATCAAGGAGTGGCAGAACTGCTGTTTTCATCACTCCATGGAGGCCTGAGGTGAGAAAGCTGATTCTCTGCAGCCAGAAGCTGACCAGAGGAAGCTGACAGCCAAAGCAACGGAGCCCAAGGTATGAGATTTCGGGCTTAGAAGAGTGAATGCAGATTGAGTTATTCTCTGCTTCACGGGGAGCAGTGTATGGGAAAACAGCTCTGAGTTAGAAGAGAAACCGCATTCCAAACATTCCTGTGGTTAATCTTGTCCAAGGGGATGGAATGCACTGTTGCTAAGCAACGCCCTTCAGTGAAGGCCATGCCTCAGAGAGGAGAAGTGAAAGTTAAAATGGAATGTTTTGACTACACAGTCTGAAGAGCTCTTGGAAATTTCCAACGCAGCCAGCGTTGAGAGCTGCCAGGTGGCACAGAGGGTAAACAAGCCAGCTATTGGATTTTAGAGGCTTGTGTTTGAGAGTCAATGCAAGGACTCAAAATGGATGCCAAGAAGGGGGGAGGTTTGCCTTCTCCGCCCCTTTTGACCAGTGACAATTATGCATCTTGGTCTATTAAGATGAAAGCCCTGCTGCAGAATCAGAGGCTGTTTGCAGTGATTGAGAACCCCATCCCTGCAGCACCAACGCGTGCTTGGGAGTCACAGGATGTGAAGGCCAGAACGGCTATAATTCTGTGCGTGTCAGATTCGCAGCTGATTCATATACAGGCTTTAGACCACGCGAAAGATGTTTGGGACACACTGAGAAGGACACATCAGAGAGATGCAGGTTCTTCAGCGTTGCTGTATTTTGAGAAGCTGACCAACCTGAGGCTTGCGCCTGATGGAGATGTTCAAGCGCACCTGACGGAAATGAAATATCTGCGTCAACAGATGGTGGAACGTAATTTCCGTCTGCAGGAGGAAGTGTTTTGCTTCATGGTGATCAACAGCCTGAATCGGACTTACAAAACGGTTGCCAGTCAGCTGGGGTCTCTCCCAGCAGCTGATCTAACGTCGGAGAGGGTCTTTGCCGTGGTTCTTAATGAACATGACAGACTTGCCGCCCTGGAAGTCAAGGACAGGGGGAGACAAGAACGGAGTTCTGACACCCCCACTGCTGTAGCTACTGGAGAAGACGCCGTAGCTTTAAACGTTGTCCGATGCTACAATTGTGACCAAACTGGGCATCTTCAGCGGTACTGCAAGAGGCCACATCAGAACAGAGGAGCCAAGGGAAGCTCCACAAAGTCTGAGGCGTCAGACAAAGGTCACACCAAGCCAAAGGCAAAGACTGCAAAGGCTTTGATGTCGCTAAAAGCCACACCAGAAGCGGGGAATTTCTTTGTCCTAGACACCGGATGTACGCAGCATATGTGTCGACACAGAGGACTATTTTCTACGTTTGAGAAGCAAAGCTTCGCTGTGCAACTAGCCAACGGTCAAGAGCTGGAAGCCACCGGAATTGGAACTGTGTATCTTGAAAGTCTGAACTTGACTATAAACAATGTTTATTTGGTTCCAGAGTTGAAGTTTAATCTGCTCAGCGTTTCGCAGATTGCCAAGAAGGGACTAAAACTGTCCTATGATGATGAGAACTGCGAGATCTACAAAGATGGAGAGTTGTATCTTTCTGCCAAAGAGAAAGATGGACTGTATTTGTTGACTTTTGATCAAAGTGATTACATGGAATGTAATTCTTGTGATTCTAACATGATCTCTTTTACAGGTGTAGCCAAGAAGAACACCAAGCAGGTGACCTCGAGGGTCAACAGGGCATTTCAGCGGGTATATGCTGATGTGATTGGTCCTTTAGCACCGTCTAGAGGCAATGCAAAGTATTACCTAATATGTGTTGATTCTTTTACAGGTTTTGTCTGGCTTTATCTTTTGGAGAGACCGAAAGAAGCCTTAGAAAGGTTTAAAGAGTTTTGTGACAAAGTTAAAAATATGCATGATGCTGACATAGATTGTCTTTGCACAGATGAGAAGCCAATTTTTCTCTTACAGGTTTTCCAGAGGTTCCTGAAGAAGAAAGGGATAAGACACAAAATTGCTAGTTCCGAAGAAGCTTGGAACAGATGTGTTTGTGTTAGGGTGAACAAAGAATTGCAAAAGGGAATGGAAGCGCAATTGCTTAGTTCACATCTGCCACATGAGTACTGGGCTGAGTCGCTAATGTCATTTTGTTACACATGGTTGAGAAAGTTTTCAAAAGAGGTGGGAAGTTCTCCTTTTGAGAAACTGTTCCATAGAAAACCTTCAGTTGCCCATTTCAAGGTTTTTGGGTCTCATGTGAGAACAGAAGCTCCAGGTGGAGTAAAGAATGCCAGAGGCATTTTTGTGGGTTATGAAAAGGGTCTCTACAGAGTAATTTTGTCTGAATCTGGAAAGGTGATTCTCACAAAATTTCTAGAGAGTGCTCCTGAACAGGAGAGAGTGATTGTTCACACATTTCCCACAGGTCATGATGATTCTGATGATGATGAGTTTGATCTTATTGAGTTCAGTAGTACTGATGATGACAGCGATAGCTCAGACAGCTCAGTTGTCACAGTCATTGAGAGGAAATCTCACATAATGACTAGACCCTCAGAAGAGGAGGATGAACCACTGATAAAGCTTAGTACTGGTTCTCCAGAGAGTTCAAAGGCTGAACCAGAAAGCAAAGGAGAGCAGCACCTCTTACGTAGGTCTGAGAGAGCAACAAAGGGTGTACCACCCAAGAGGTATTCACAAGAGTTTGCTAACTTATGTGTTGCTGTTGTAAACGACCAAGGTCAAATTGAAGCTGTGTCTGAGTCAGAGACAAAGGCACAACAGAGAGTTGCTAACCAAGGTAATGCAGAAGCACTCATTCCTTGGAAGTCACACAACCAGAGAGGTACATTGGTAAAACCAGTGGTGGGTAGTTCCAAGGGTGGAACTGAAACAACAGGGGAGTGTTATAAGTATAACAACTGTTTGTTTTCTTCTCTGGATGACGCTTTGCTCGCAGCACGCATTGATACTTTAGGGGGAGTATGTTATTCTAAAGCAGCAATGCTGCAGCAAGCAAAGGCTATAGCAGCCAAGTCTGCTGCTTGTGGCTGGAAAGCCAAACAGGAAGTTTGTGACTGTTGCCATGGGAACAAAGGGGCAGTCCATTCTGTACTGAGCACCGGATGTTAGCTCAGTGGGTTTGTCATATGACCTGTACTGGAGGTACATGGGTGGAGTTTATTCTAACTGCTGATGAGTGCAGACATGTTTTCTCTGTACTGAAGTAAAAGACAGGAATAAAAGATGTAAATAGATTTCTGTCTGCTTCTTTCCCCTCCCTGGGGACACCAAAGGGGAGAGAGGAAGAACGGTGTGTTTTTCTCACAGTCTGAGAAGAATCGCCGAGACCTCGGCTGCTTATCAGCAGAGCGGCGCAGCCGGGAGGTCACAAGGAATATCTGCCGGTGCCTGGAAGACTGGCACATCCCTCTGACCGGGCAGAACTCTAACAGACCTGTCAATCACTTGATATCACAACGACATCAGCTATCCCATTTTTGTTTGTTCGGTAGGTGCAAACATGCTGCACCTGATACTTTGAAGGCCCAATAATCAGCATACCATTGGGACTTGCATAGAGCCCTGTGTAGCACTTTGAGCTCCAGCAATCAGTTTATCTTTGAGGGTTCCATTTCCCATCAATGAACAGCTGGTGTTTGCTGATCAGAGCCTTGATGGATGACCACTTCTTCATAGCTGTCAACGTTTCCCTTTTTTAAAGCGAAATTCCCTTATTCCGAATAGGATTCCTCGCAAGAAAAGGGAAAAGTTGACAGCTATGCTTTTTCGAGTCTATGATGGAATAAAGGTGGGATATAAAATGTAATAAATAAACAAAAAACAGAAGCAGAAGCTATAATTCCCCACAGTACTTTAAACCTTCTCATTGTTGATGAGCAAGCGAGCTACCAGCTCACTTCTTCCCTCGCCAGTTGTTCATCTGAAATATGGAACCAATGTCATTTGCCTACCAGGATCATTGCACTGATTACTGGAGTAATATATGTGAAGCATATTAAATTCGTGAGGGTCCATAGCTAATCAGAACACCCAAAACTCTCCTTAGAAGCAGCACACTTAATTAATGCTTGGTATTGTTATATACTGTCCTTACAGCATATCTAGGAATAGAGAGAGATAACTTAATAGAATAATAAATCCCAAAGAAAACAGAAATGCAACATATTTACAATGGAACACCCCACCCTCAAAACACCAAAGAGAGAGAGAGAGAGAGAGAGAGGGAGAGAGAGAGATAGCAATGCAATATTGAACAAGTCATGATTAAAGAGAATGCAACTAATAAATATTTTGCAAAAGCCAGAACAAACAATACAGCTTTACTCTGGAAATTTGTGTGAAGTTGTAGTCACATTGTCCTAAGATAAAATCTTATTTTATATACATTTTTAAATCCAAAGAAATCCAAATGAGTAGCATATTCAAAAAATGGACAGACTGCGTACTGAATGTATCACATGGCCTTAAAAAGCTATTAAAAACAACTACTACTACCAAAAATAAGGGCAATTAACTATTCCTCAGCCATATTGCTTAACCAATTAACATACATTTTTAATCAGCCTTGCTGGTGCAGCAGTTCACTTGGTAAAACCACCGCTGGCCACTGTATAGCGGTGGGATGGGGGAATTTGCATCCTGATATTGATGCAGAGAAGGCCACAGCTAATGTTGTGCAAGGACATGATGGTTTCTGAATGGATAGTGCCTGTGCTAAGGTGAACTACCTGTGTCTGTGGTGGGGCAGCTATCTACTCAGCAACAATGTGCTTGCATGGGCTCCCACAGGATTTTTTTTGGGGGGGGGTGCAAATAAAAACAGGGAAAAGTGGAAGCAGGCAGGTTTCTCTGTTACACATGAAGAATAGTGCCTGTAAATTTAGCCTCAGATCTCAGGTTCCACAAACGTTTGAAAGTTATTTTTTATTTTAAAAAACTTATAGCTTGGAGTTGGGGGGGGGACTGCCCCCAAACGCCCATGTGTGCTTGGATGATGTTGCCTGTGGCCCTTCTCTCTGCCCCTGACAATAATTCCTCTCACCCCCTCCATTATCATCCAGCAGTTTGAACCACCTCACTAGTCTGTGGGGACCTAAGAAGGCATCATTTCCTGTCTCACCCTATATTCCTCAGCACTGTTTCCATTCCACTGCAGTTCATCTTCCACCCAAATCTATGCTATTCATCCCAATGTGGCAAAACCACACAGCGAAGGGTAATAATTGTGTAAATTATGCTGTCATTACGTTATTTCATTCCATTTGTTTCAATGGTGGCAACACATTTTATTTTTGGAGTGGGGACATAATCGGTTGTGCATCGTTGTGGACTGAAAGCAACAACAAAAGCAAAAACCAATTGCATTCACTGGGCTGATTTCTGTTCTGGGCCCGGGACGAATAAGTGAACATCAGCAATTTCTGCACTTGTTTCTATTTTTGTTGGAATTTCCCAACATGCCTACTAGGCCAGCACCAATGGACTGTTTTCCCCCTGACACCCTATGCAAGAATTGTAATGCTTTCACTGACCCTCACACCCTAGAGAGCACTCCTAGTTCCAAGAAGTCATTGGCCTTTAGGGAGCTTGCTACCAGACACCAACAGCCCTCTTCTTCACCCTCAGGCTGTAACTTCTACGGAGAACTCCTGCCTCCCTGCTTCACCAATGGAAAAGCAGCTGTATGCAGAGATATCTCCCTGTTTGCATTCACTCCTCTCTCCGATTCTTTTGCTGCTGCTTTGAGTGGGCAAGACGGGCAGCAACAGACCAAGCTCCATGGCTCCATGAGCATCTTTATTATTTTGTTTTTGCAAGGCAGTGAGAGTACTAGGGCACCATTTCAGATTTCAGTGGGAAGGGCAGATTCATAACAAGGTTCAAAGGCCTGCACTTCTGTATATTAAATTTTATATTAAAAGAGGGGGGAGTGCATTCTAAAAGCATTTGCTGTAGTTGTTTTCTTTGTTTATAGATTTCATAATATAGAAGCTGGCAACCAGAAGACCTAAGCCACATCCTACCTGCCTGCCCACCCACCCCAAGAAACTAGCCTACAGTTGCAGTGTAGAGGCAAAAGTGAGGTGGGCAGAAATATCTGTTCATGACAGCAACCAACTCACTGTCCCCCTTCTTCCAATAGATTCACTGTTACCTTGTCTGTTGGGGCATGTGCAGAGTACACAACACACCAGCGGATCATGCAAAGGGGGGTGACCAGGATGTTGTTGTCAAAGAAAAATGCCAGACAGTTTGGGTAGGGGCAGTTCTTTTACTGACAGGAATTCCAGAGTATAATGCAGTTCCTCAGCTTAGTAGCTACATACCGTTGAAGCATAAAGTAATCCTACCTCATTCTGTTGCTCATGAACTCTGAATCAGGAAATGGGTTAGTTTACTTAGTTTAGAAAGACGAAACACCATCAATAGGTCAATTCAATAGGGCCTTGGAGAGCATCAATATATAAACCACCTGATTGTTCTGGACATCTGCTTGTTCAAAGATGTCCACTCAAGTTGTTGGGTTAAGGAATGGATACAACTAGATAATGCAAATGTTTTAGATTTGGAGGGATTTGACAATGTGTTTAGATGGCATGCTTATTTATGGTATGATAAGATAAAGGCTCATAATGGTTTCAAAAATCATGTTATTAGAAAATCTTTATATAATGTTTGGATTAAATACAAAGATTTCTTAGAAAGGAAAACACCCAGATGGCTTTCGCCAATGGAGGCAAAGGCCCAGAAAAAGTCAAATATGGAGACTAATTGGTTGAGATATTCAGATTTATTACTGGAAGATAAAGAAGGATTTAAACTAAGACCATTTGATCAAATCAAGGATAAAATAAGTTGGTTACCTTATCACCAGATTAATTAATTTTATACATTAGATAAGAAAAATGGTTTTGCGCCGGAAAAAAACAAATTGGAAACAGAGTTGCTAGATTCTAAAGTTAAAAATTTGTCTAAAATGTATAATTTATTGTTGGAGTGGCATACAAAGGATGAACAAGTTAAATCTGTGGTGATAGACTGGGCAAGAGATGTTGGACACAACATAATGTTTGAGGACTGGGAAAGGTTGTGGAGGAAAGGGGTCAAGTTCACTGCATGTACGGTGTTAAAGGAAAATGTTATGAAAATGATGTATAGATGGTACTTAACCCATGTAAAATTAGCAAAGATCTACCACAAGAGTGACAATTTATGTTGGAAATGCAAAGAAAAAGAAGTTACCTTTTATCATACGTGGTGGACCTGTCCTAAGGTGAAAGCCTTCTGGGAAAAGATTTATAATGAATTGAATTTTTTTAAAAAAAATATACGTTTATTAAGAAACCAGAGGCATTTCTACTTGGAATAATAGGTTTGGAATTGCCCAAGAAAGATGTTAGATTATTTTTGTATGCCACAACTGCACCTAGAATTTTGTTGGGCAAAAATTGGAAACTACAAGAAGCAGTGGAGGACAGTGGAGGAATGGCAGATGAAGATGATGGACTTTTGGGAGCTAGCCAACCTGACCGGAAGAGTTTGCGACCAGAAGGAGGAGGAACACCAAGAGGAATGGAAGAAATTTAAAGATAACTTAAATAGAATTACTTGCGAGTATCAGATAGGCCTACATGTGATACTGTAGAATACTATGTCAAAAGCTAAAGTGAAATGAAAGAAAGATGTTAATGGACTAAGTAAATTATATGTGAAAATAGTTTTGGAAAACTGTTACAATGATATATATGGAAACTCAACCAGGGGGATTGGAGGAAGTCACCCAACAATGTCAACAAAAGTGGAATTATTACAGTTAGTATGTTTGTTTGTTTGTTTTCTGATGTTTTCTTTTTATGTTTGTTATAAATTTGGAAAATTAATAAAAATTCGGGGGGGGGGACAAATAAAAAACAAAGATGTCCACACTAGAACAAAGTACTACCTTTTCTCAAATATCTCTTGATGGATATCTGCCAGTATCATTCTGGCACGGAAAATGTTTGCATATTTTTTCTTCCCCCCCTTCGTGACCTTCCTTTCATGTATCCCCTAATGAGCACATTGGTGCTTGTGCATCTTTGCTTGGCAACAAAGGCAATCTGAAGCTTCAGCCTTTCACTCTGTGTGATAGAGTTATTCACAGGCTACTGCATGCATTTTTTTTCATACACTTACTTTCTCCCTGCCCCAGATCACTGGAGCAGCAAATAGGGGGGAAAAGAGCTCTCTCTAAACAGCATCAGATCAGTGGTGCAGGAAATAGAAAGCAACTCCCCAAAGGAGCATCTGCATTCTTAGCAAAATCTACTGGCAAATGATAATCAGCCAGCTAATTATATTTAATTGCTGTCTGTATCCAAACAATTAATAATGCAGTAGTCCAGCGCAGCTTGTTGGAGATGATGACTTGGTGTAAACTTCTGAAAAGACAAAATAAAGGAGCTGAAAATGGTTTGCACACAGACATACACACATGTTTATTATTACATTCCATAGCAAATTCCTATTTTTCCACATTTGTGTAAAACAACCCCCCCCAAAAAAAAAATCACTGTCATGCAGAAAAACTGCATGTGAATTCTTACAGATCTCAGTAGACTATCACATCTTCACAGAACTATCCAAAATACAAAAAACAACAACACCTACCTCTATTCCATAGTTCGAAACATAAATCCACAATAAATTATTATTTATATTTGCATCTCATGATATCCCATGATTAGGGAACTGTTAAACACATTTACTTAATAATACATATGTGGTACTCCACCTTCCACATTTTCTCCTCACAACAAGCCTGTGAGGCAGCAACTAGCCCAAGGTCCAGTGAGGGAAGGGGCAAGCCCAAGGTGGCAGGAGAGTGAACACAAGGGTGGGCATGTCTTGGAAAGGCACCTTTCAAAACTGAGTGGAGGGGAAAGAGGGAGGGAGGAGGGAGAAAAGGAATCTCTGGTATGGTCAAAAGGCAGCAAACAGCAGCAGCAGAAGGTCTCAGGCCAAGCCGGGAGAAGGAGAGAGATTTGCAGATATCCTGGAAGAACCTCTGATTGGAGGAGAGAGAGAGAAGGAGGGCCCCCGCGACACCCCTGACCAATCATCATTTTTACTGAAGTGAGTTCCTCCATGCCTTTACTTTGTACAAGTAAAACCTGTGAGCCTTGAGTCTTTGTGATTTGGTCCCTGTGGTAAACGATACGTAAATAGTGCTGCTGGTGAGTAGCTTCGAGAATACTGTCCAACCATCTCGTCCTCTGTCGTCCGCTTCTCCTTGTGCCCTCAATCTTTCCCAACATCAGGGTCTTTTCCAGGGAGTCTTCTCTTCTCATGAGGTGGCCAAAGTATTGGAGCCTCAGCTTCACGATCTGTCCTTCCAGTGAGCACTCAGGGCTGATTTCCTTCAGAATGGATAGGTTTGATCTTCTTGCAGTCCATGGGACTCTCAAGAGTCTTCTCCAGCACCATAATTCAAAAGCATCAATTCTTCGGTGATCAGCCTTCTTTATGGTCCAGCTCTCACTTCCATACATCACTACTGGAAAAACCATAGCTTTTACTACACTGCCCTTTGATCACATGAGCACATTTTCATGTGAGTAACAGATGAAGAAGGATCCTTCCTGCTGTGAACCACCTTGGGATCTTAGGATGAAGGGCACTGTGGAAATGTAATTAATTAATTAATTAAAAAAGAAAAAAAGGACATTATTTCAGTGTTCCCCATTTGCTATATAAATTGCCCCTCCCTTGTCTAGCAACACCTGTGAGCCTCCTCTGTGCCTAGAAAATTTAAAGGTTTCCCTCAAAAATCACCATTTCACTCAAACGTTGATAGTCCAGGGGTCTGCTCATCTGCTTATTTAACATGTGGCCTTTCCAAAAACATTACTAGGGAATGGAGAGCAGATTCATCCTCTTCCTCGGGTACTTGCATTTGGCTTCCAGAATTCCCCGAGGACAGTGGCACCGTGACCACTATGAGGTACCAGTCTACAAAGCTGTCTCACTGATAAAGGCCTGGCACCATTAAAACGAGCGACTTGGAGTCCAGAGTCCCCTTACAAGCATGTACAGAACAGTCTTCGTGACCTACTAAAATGTTTTGTTTTTTTCCTGTCTTATAGCTCCTAGAGCAAGCAGGTTTGTACTAATAGAGCACAATCTTTACCGGTGCTGACATTCTTTCAGTTCATATCCTCTCAAGATTGGCCTTGTGACTCTGTGATACAATCTGTTTTGGGGACTGTTCTTTTTTTCCCTTTTCTTTTTTGACCTTGCTTCAAATAATGCGTGGCCTGGGACAGAGGCAGCAGAGTAAACACACGGATAACAGGAACCATTATGCTTTTCAAGGCCGAGACACAAAAGAGTGTTCCATTCCAAGATGTTTCGGTGGGGAGGAGGTTAAGTTATTACCAGAAGACTTGCCCTCATGGAGAAATCATCCAGCTAAAGGAAAGGGCAACTACTAACCTTGTATTCACAACTAAACAACCACACAGTGGGGGGTTGTGAAGAACAGGGAGCCTGTAGCGACTTTGTGGTCTTCCGCCAGGATAATAACCCCAGCAGTATGAGGCCTTCTAATAAAGAGCATCGAGGGCTGTGGGGGAAAATAAAACGAGAAGAAGTGGAAAATATAAAGAAATGAAACACCTTGTCTCAGCGCTCCAGGATAAAGATTTCCATTTACAGTAGGTTTGACCTTATGAGACTGCTCTTATTGGCCTGAGAGCAAAAGAGTAATGCTTGTTTGAGCAGCCAAGCCACGAAAAATGTTTATAATGGAAGTTGGGGGTGTGTGTGATCCTATATCATTTCTAGCTGTTGCCTTGATGCTAGCAAATATAATCTGCTTTAAGTAGCAGCAAGAGTTGCTTCTGATGCTTCGTGTAGACTCAGGACCACTAAGTTCAGCTAATTATCAGGGTTTCCCTTCAAGCCGAGAGAGACTTTTTTTTTAATGATGGAGGCTGCATTCCCTAAGGGGTAATCTGCCAGGAAGCTTCATGGTAGCAGTGGGTGGGGCTGGAGTCAGGAGACCCCCTCCCCTCTGAACTGTGTTTCAGCCAAGCTGCTGAGGCTCCTTGGGGTGCAATTAAACCAGAACCAGCAGTTGGAATCATAGGTTGGAGAAGAGGACTGACCACTATTGCCCTCCCCAGCAGTTCCCTTTTGCTGCTGTCATCCTCCTCTGGAGAAGAGATGAGGGAGCTATCTGAAAGTCATCTAGCCAGGGGAGAAGGCCCCTGCCCTCTGGACTGTGCTCAGGCCAGGAGTGAAGTAACAGCAGCAACAGCAGTTGGAACTGTATTGTCTCTTAACTTCCTTTCCCCCCCCCCCCTCAGAACAAAGGCTGCATTCACACAGCATTTTTTTCTGTTTTCCTGAAGCTTCCATATCTATTAATTTCCACATTATATTTAGCACAAAAGCCACTTCCAGAAAAGCAATGCAAGATAGCATATATTTAACACTCATTTCTATGTTATTTGATTCCAGAAAACGTCTGTTGCAGCCTCCTTAACCTGGAAAATTGCAGAAGTAAAGTGATGAAATTTGGGGTGTTATACTGCCCTGAGATCTGTGGGTATGGGGTGGTATATAAAGTCAATAAATAATAATAATTGTTGTTGTTGTTGTTTAGTCGTTTAGTTGTGTCCGACTCTTCATGACCCCATGGACCAGAGCACACCAGGCACTCCTGTCTTCGACTGCCTCCCGCAGTTTGGTCAAACTCATGCTGGTAGCTTCGAGAACACTGTCCAACCATCTCGTCCTCTGTCGTCCCCTTCTCCTTGTGCCCTCCATCTTTCCCAACATCAGGGTCTTTTCCAGGGAGTCTTCTCCTCTCATGAGGTGGCCAAAGTATTGGAGCCTCAGCTTCACGATCTGTCCTTCCAGTGAGCACTCAGGGCTGATTTCCTTCAGAATGGATAGGTTTGATCTTCTTGCAGTCCATGGGACTCTCAAGAGTCTCCTCCAGCACCATAATTCAAAAGCATCAATTCTTCGGCGATCAGCCTTCTTTATGGTCCAGCTCTCACTTGCATACATCACTACTGGAAAAACTATAGCTTTTACTATACGGACCTTTGTTGGCAAGGTGATGTCTCTACTTTTTAAGATGCTGAGTAGGTTTGTCATTGCTTTTCTCCCAAGAAGCAGGCGTCTCTTAATTTCGTGGCTGCTGTTGCCATCTGCAGTGATCATGGAGCCCAAGAAATTAAAATCTCTCATTGCCTCCATTTCTTCCCCTTCTATTTGACAGGAGACGGTGGGACCAGGGGCCATGATCTTCGTTTTTTTGATGTTGAGCTTCAGACCATATTTTGCGCTCTCCTCTTTCAACCTCAATAAAGGGTTCTTTAATTCCTCCTCACTTTCTGCCATCAAGGTTGTGTCATCTGCATATCTGAGGTTGTTGATATTTCTTCCGGCAATCTTAATTCCGTCTAGGGATTCAGCCAGCCCAGCCTTTCGCATGATGAATTCTGCATATAAGTTAAATAAGCAGGGATACAAAATACAGCCTTGTCGTACTCCTTTCCCAATTTTGAACCAATCAGTTGTTCCATATCCAGTTCTAAGTGTAGCTTCTTGTCCCACATACCAGCATGTAATTCTTTTCTGCTATTTTCATGGGGTAATCACAGAGGAACAGAAGTGCATGTGCATGTGAAAAACCTTTTCAGTCATATATATATATATATTCATATATATATATATATATATATATATATATATATATATATGAATATATATATATATATGACTGAAAAGGTTTTTCACATGCACATGCACTTCTGTTCCTCTGTGATACCCTGCAAAGTCTGCCCAGCCACGTACATTGGACAAACAAACAGACGAATAAATGCACGTATCGCAGAACACAAGAATGCCGTCAAAAAAGAAGAAAAAACTTCCTCTCTTTTCCAACACATGAAAGAAACAGGACACGAAATTAATTTTGCAGATTCCAAATTGCTCTTTAACATGGAACATCACCACAAGAGAATAATCATGGAAGCCATCGAGATAGAGAAACACCCTCACAACATGAACAAGCGTGACGACACATCCCGCTTGCCAGACATCTGGAAATTAGCCCTCCCCACAAAAACTGACACCAGATCCAGAGGCACACAGAACGCCATCACCAATCAACCACACCAGACCCAAACCCAGACCCTCTCCACAGATAAATTACAGACACCATCCAGTAGCCAAACCATGGTGGCACCTCCGGATGCTGCACCCCCCTGCAATCCCTACACAGATCTGGCTGACACAGGCCACAAAACCACAGCTCGCCCCTATACACGAAGCCAAGCCAGAGCACAACTAAGTGCAGTACAGCCATCTTCTCAGAAAAACTCTTCACAAAGTTCAAGAGGTCAAGACACAAAGACTTTAGCAACTAATCCACACCTAATGACCCACCTAAGTGGTACTCAGGATATCACTCAAGAAATCACTCAAGATATCCCTCAAGTAATTAAGGAACAAAAGAAGAAAAGGCACACTAGCCTGGGAACTTCCTCTCTGCCCAGAACATTGGAGGCTATACACCACACCCCCTCAACAGTATTTATAGGAACTCAAACACTGAGATCCTGCTCTGTTCCAGTAACAAGAAGCCGAAAGCACCAGCCTGAAGATGACGAGTGAGACCTCGTCGAAACGTCGCCTAGACACCCCAACTTCTACACGGGAAGACACCCGAGGACACCAAAACCTGCATATATATATATATATATATATATGCTTTCGTAGATTTTCACGGGTACAGGAATGCAGGTTTTGGTGTCCTCGGGTGTCTTCCCGTGTAAAAGTTGGGGTGTCTAGGCGACGTTTCGACGAGGTCTCACTCGTCATCTTCAGGCTGGTGCTTTCGGCTTCTTGTTACTGGAACAGAGCTCTGTTCCAGTAACAAGAAGCCGAAAGCACCAGCCTGAAGATGACGAGTGAGACCTCGTCGAAACGTCGCCTAGACACCCCAACTTTTACACGGGAAGACACCCGAGGACACCAAAACCTGCATATATATATATATATATATATATATGGTCTTTAACTCCATCCCTTTGTGTCACAGAGTTTACAGAGAATATCCATCCTAAGATCTTATGATATATTACCCATCTGAGTGAGTCCCTTTTACTTCTGTGATGTGCAGTATTGTTTTAAAGACTGTTACTAGCCAAGGTGCTGAAAAAAATTTACTCAAATCAGTCAGTTCAAATAATATTGCATTCCTCTAGATCAGTACAAGATGAAAGAGAATTTGAAGGAGAGTTTCACACTGGGAATGCTAGAGAAATTATGCTTTGGGGCATTTGGGAATGAATCAGGAAAGAATAAGCTCTGCAGAACTTCTTGAAATAATTTCAAAGAGACAATGAATGCAAGCCCTCAGGCTGAAGGTGCTTTTCTTGGTCAGAGTCCCCCCACCCTCCTTGTCTTAATTGTGAGTTCATAGTAAAAAGAGGAGAGTTAGCAACTTTTGGTTCAAACACTATTTGAAGTAGTGCTGAAACCTGCCCTCCAATTTCCTGAAAGTTCTGCCTCCACCCCAAAGAAAGAGGCTTCCACTTCTACTCCTCATTCAAAGGGCACTTCAGATTTCCTTTGGAATTGTTGTGGATGTAGGATTGATTATGCCTTATTGTGAGGTGGCCAAGGATGTTGCAGGGATCATTCAGTGTGGATCTGAGAGGTCAGCTCTGCTAGTCAAGGCAGTCAAAGGCAATGCTTTGTAACCAGGCAGAGTGGCATGAACTTCACTGAGGGAGCATGTGCTCTGATTGGCTGTGTATTTCTGAGGGAGTTTTGTATGTTTGGTTGAATGCCTCCCTTCTTATCAACAAGGCTTGAACTAAGAAAGACAAAATATGTTTGTTCCTTTCTCCTCAAATTAGACACTGTTTTTGATCAGTAATGTTCATTTTCAACCAGGTTAACTCAGAAAATCACGGCAGTTTTGCATTGTAATTTCACATGATGAAATTTGGGGTGGTATCCAAGCATACAGCTCTTTCCCACCATTTCAGGTTTAGTGACATGGTGGTGCCATATCAGTAAAAATGAAAATAAAAAAGCCACAGTTCCATGTTGCAGCAGGTACTGCAGTTTAAAAAGAGAATTAGAAATTGGGACAGAAGTGATAGATTATAACCAGGAAAACTAAGGCATTAATGTTTGAATGGAACTTACATTAGAAAATTAGTTTTATTCAGCTACTGCACATCTGTTAATGTTGTGCCAAGTGTGTTTATCAGTCTCCTTGAGAAATAACTGTTCACCAAATAATAATTTTCATTCAATGTTTTTGGAGCATCATTCAGTTATATAAATGTATGTGTTCTGGGCATTCTTGGAAGGGGTATGGTTACTGCCATTAAAAAAAAAAAAGCAGCCCCCACTGGCTGCCAGCATTTCTTCTCACAGAAATTCCTGGAATGATGTAATAGGCATTCTCTGAAAATAAAACAGCTGCTAGGAGGCAGCCAAAACTTTGAAATGTGCAACCTCTGCCTTTGGGGAGCTTTCGACATTTTATTTCTTACTTCAAAGATGTCTCTAAGAGCTTTAAAACATCCTAAAAATATCAAAAATAAATATGAAAAGTTATAGCAACAATTCCATATTTGAAAGAAGCATAGAACAATTAAACATTGATATAAATTAAAGCAACTAACATATGGGGACCATAATGACGACCAGAAGACGCAAATACAGCAGAGACAACCAGCCCCACTCTGATTTTTGCCACTGTCCCCCAACAGAAACTTATGCTAAAAAGATGTGAGGCAAATTTACACACTTACAATCCTTGAATGCCATTTACCGACTGGACACAGATGAATGGTAGGAGGCACCAGCTGGGGAAACCCCAAGGGAAGAAGGCTCAGAACCAGGGGATTGATGGTGGGATGACGATGAGCGGTCAGAGGGAGAAGAAGGAGCAGACTAGGAGGAAGAGGTGTCAGATGCCAAAGGAGTAACAGGGTTTAGTGAGCAGAAACGTGCCTCTTGAATTAAAAACAAAAACAAAAAAACCTATGCTTGACAAGCTATGACAGAGCATTTTTCTCATTTTCATCCCTATTTTCTTCATTAGGTTGCAACCTCCATAGTGCAGTTACAGCATCATTTTGCTGTGTCCCTTGGTACATACGGAAATGCCATTTGGGCATTTGAGAGTCAAATGCACTTTCCGAGATTAGGTACTGTAAGATTCAAGTAGATGAATGGAACCTGTTTGCATTGATTTCTAGGGACAGATCCTCAGTAAAAGCCAATGACCAAAAAATATATATCAATAAACACTCCCTGGAGGCTCACGATATTACTGAAATCCTACAAAAAGTCACATTTTAATTTAAAATGGTCAGATGCCTTTCTCCCAAAGGGTTTCTGTCTTACACTGATGCTTGCCATCATTGATGTATAAAAACATACCAATAGTTAAGCAAACACTGTGTTGTTTAGTAGCTATGATTAAAATAATAGCCAAGGCTGATAGGGATGTCTATGAAACTAAGGGCCAATTCATGTGAATCTTGACTTGATCTCCATACCTTTCCCAAAGGATCATGCAGCATCAGTATTAAACTTGTTGCTTAGT
Organism: Podarcis melisellensis; assembly: GCF_964234715.1. Lineage (NCBI taxonomy): Eukaryota > Metazoa > Chordata > Lepidosauria > Squamata > Lacertidae > Podarcis > Podarcis melisellensis. The sequence goes on along the minus strand of NC_138528.1, from coordinate 24,510,408 downwards.
AGAGACCACATGAAGAGGAACTTTCCCTTGGATGGGATATACAGTGGTACCTCGGGTTACAGACGCTTCAGGTTACAGGTGCTTCAGGTTACAGACTCCGCTAACCCAGAAATAGTACCTCAGGTTAAGAACTTTGCTTCAGGATGAGAACAGAAATCATGTGGTGGCAGTGGGAGGCCCCATTAGCTAAAGTGGATCCTCAGGTTAAGAACAGTTTCAGGTTAAGAACGAATTAAGGTCTTAACCTGAGGTACCACTGTATGTGGCTGCCACAGTAATCTCTGTGGGAGGTTACTGCCATTTTCCATTCTGTGGACATGTTCAAGCCAGAGTGGACATCACTGAGACAGGATCGCAAACATGCCTGAGAATGTGGGCTTGGGAGAGCAAGTCTTCGTTTGAGACTCCTCCCTATCATGCAATGCCCCAAATCTTCCTTTTCCTTCTTATATTGCACCACATTTGCAGTTTTAATGCCCATTCGTGAAGTTTGGAGAGATCATTTTTGCAGCTCCTCACAATCCCTGTTTTATTCCCAATACCCTGAATATTTTACTATACTCAGCAAACTCAGTTCACTGCTTACCCCTAACTTCAGGTCATGTATGAACAAAAAGAAGCAGAAGTCCCAATAACGATCCCTGGTGGACTCCACTTCCTACATTCTTCCTGTGCTGGTCCCGGGGGGAAGGTTACCGTTGGTGTGATCAAAGTCCGGTCCTGGGTCATGAGTCTGGAAACAGTTCACAAAGAGCAAGGCGGGGTCCGAAGCAGGAAGCTGGGTGGGAACGGGAACTCTGGAAGGACAGGTCTGGGTCCGGGCAGAAGCAGGTATTCAACAACATTGCTCCCACAACCTGGGACCAGGCTGACTGGCCTTTATCTTCTCTGAGGCCAGGAGCGGTCCCGGCCCCCAGGAGACCCACCTCTCCTGGCCTTAAGGCGGGCACTCCTCCTGGGAGAAACCAGTTCCTTCCACCTCTCTGCCCTCAGCCTCTGCAGCTCAGGAGAGGCTGGAGGGTTACTGGACCCAGGGGGAGACTCACCTTCCCCTGACAGGGCTGGGAGAGGCACATCTGTAGGCACTGTGTCCTCAATCACCTCCGGAGCCAGAGTGGAATCACCTGGTGCCTGCTCTTGAGGATCCAGCACAGGTGCAGGCGCTTCAGATCCAAGGCCCTGCCCCAGCTCAGCCGGCCCTGGAGGCGGGGACTCCTGTGCAGGCTGGGGTTCCTCCGGTTCAGCCTCTGAATCGGATTCCCAGGCCATCACACTTCCACTGAGAAAACTCTCTATTTATTCCTACTCTCTACTGCAGGCTTCCTCAAACTCAGACCCCCAGATGTTTTAAGGCTACAATTCCCACCATCCCTGACCACTGGTCCTGCTAGCTAGGGATCATGGGAGTTGTAGGCCAAAAACATCTGGAGGGCCGAGTTTGAGGAAGTCTGTTCTACTGAACGTAGAGAATTTTCTGAGAGAGGTAATTTCTCTCACATGCTACCTGGCCATTCATCCAGAGATGCTAGGAACTGAACCTTGGAGCTTCTGCATGGAAAAGATGTGCTCTCCAGCATGGAGCTAAGGTTCTTCCCTTTGTATTTCAAGTCTCCATTTGTCCTTCTTTGATACTGCAGACACCTCCACATTAGTCAATACTGCATACTCCTTCCATCAGGAAATGAGAGGATACCCCAGATGTTTCTACAACAACAGCATATGAGGATTGCTCCCAGGCAATGGATCATGATATTATGCTGAGCAGATTGCTCAGTCCTTTGAACAGTTTGGTTAGAAAAACCTGCTGCTTCCCTCCTCAGACCGAAAAAAATGGCAGATGCTGCCCCAGGACAACACAAGCATTTAAGAATTCTTCATCTTTTGTTTATCTCTCCTTCACCACATATATTTTTCTCTCTGTGTATATAAGTGCCTGTCTTCCTTTAACTGAACTAGGAAACAGCAGAATGCTAATTAGTATTTTTTTATATATATAAAAAGAGGGTTCACCGCAGGACCATAAACAGGTTGTGATTTACAGGAGTTGCTTTTAAAAAATTCATTTGCTCTTCGATATCATAAAACAGAAAGGGGGGGGTATAAAAAGTTACATTAGCAAGGAATTAATGGACATTAGTAGTCAAGCAGAAACCATTTTAACATTTTATATCATATGCAAAGTTTACAGGATCCATGTGACTAGAGAATAAATAAAAGTAATTGGCTCATATGCCTCCAGGGCATATGAATTCTGAGCAAACCTGTTTGTCTTAGATTCTTATTTTACTTAGACTTTAAAAACAGAGGTATTTAACATTTTTGCTCCCTAGAACTTCAGAAGATGAACTGTTGGATGGTGACCAAGATGGTTACTACAAACATTCATTAAAATGGAACTTTGGGTAAAGTTACTATTCCACCAAAGTGGGCTGCAATTATGAGTAATGTGATACAGTACAATTATTTCCATGAGGACAGAGGTGTTGCCCATAGTCTTGTTTGGTATAAGTACGGAGTGCCTGTGTGCCTCCATAATCCTCCAGAATAGGGATGAGCTCCTCTCACTAATTAATGCTTCTATGTATGCTGTGTGTGTGTCCACTCTCCTACTTACAGTAGGGCTTCCAAATGGTGTGTCTGGAGTAAGCAACTTGCCAGATACCATGTGACTAACCCTTTCCTTATGGGGTTCACTGTGGCTTTATTGCCACTGGGGATTGAAGGATTTGTCGATTCCAGTTCTCTCGGTTTCTCATTCTTCCAGTCTTAAATTCAGCTCATTTCCTTTGGCGTTTTAATGTGATTTTTTCCTTTAAAAGCACATTTCTGTATGCAGTTTTGACTAACGTACAGATTTTTATCCTAATACGTTGCAATTGCGTATGTTGTTTTCACTAATATATTCATTTTTATGCACATGTTTGCCTAATGTGTGCATTTTTAGTAAACACTGTTTGGTAGTGGAACCGCATCACAAAATTCAAATAAGCGCAAAGGATAGCTGTCGCATTGTTTTAGAAGTGCAAATTTGATATCGCCTTTACATGTGAACTGAATTGGATTTCTGTCCCATCCCTAGTTGTCTTCCTCCTTTGAAAACTCTCCTGCCATCCTGCCACAGCTGACACAGACTTGTGACTGCTCACCTCCCTTATCCATCCAACCACCACACATATGTCTGTTCCATTTGTGATTTATCGTGTCCTCCATCATGGGGAGCCACGTGTTGTGGCGAGATCACCTAACCTGCCTCCTTGTTGCTGGGGCGGGCCCGTTTGATGGTCTCTGCACCCCATTGTTTGCCCCTCTGTTGCTGGAGAAGAAAATTTGGCTCTTTGGGCTTTGATTAGTACAGAGGGGCTATTTAAAGGACTGCACGATGCGAGGAGCTTTCTATTTTGCATCGCACAGCAGATCTCCCTCCCTCCCTTTATTTTAGGGCAGTGTTTTTGACCTTGCTATGCCTGTCTAGGGGTCGTCTGCTTTTGGACCGCAGGCGCCCAGTAGGAATTTTGCCACTTGACTGATTGGCTGTTGTGCCATTTGGTTTTTGCCTACCGTGCAGCAAATCACCACAACTTTGTAAGGTTGGCGGTTAGGCATTGGTTCATTGTTTGGTGGAGGGGATTTGGTTTGTTGTGCCTGCCCTTCCTTTTGCTGCTGCAGGGGCTTGATTTGCTCTTTCCGATCCCCTATCAGGGGCAGGGCCATGCCTGAGTCCCTTGGAGCATCTGGAGTGAACTAAGAGACAGAAATCCACCTCTGTGCTCCCCCAGTATGTTTTCTCTTACTGATTTCCTGTTCCTACCTGAGTGCAGGTTCACGTTGTTGTCGTTTAGCCGTGTCCGACTCTTCGTGACCCCATGGACCAGAGCACGCCAGGCACTTCTGTCCTCCAGGTAGTCCAAACCAATTGCCTAAGCAACCACTCACATGCTGTAATCAATAAAGGTGTGGTCAAATTAATGCCAAAAACCGTAAACTAATATTCTGTGTCCTTTGTGATTTCTTTTGGGGTGGTTTTGGGGGTCTTCACACACACACACACACACACACACACACACACACACACAAAACCTGCATTGGACTGTGTCTACATTTAGCTGGGCTAATTGTACTGCAGTACACAGCACCAAATCTACTGCACACCTATCCAAAAAGTATGACTACAGCAATGAACATTCTGTATTCTCCTTAACAAATAAAAAAGCCTCTTTGGCATGAATCCAAAGAAAGCGGGATACACTTAGGCCCTTCTGAAATCAATGGAAAATCAATGAGATTGATTTAAGTTAATTGCAGCTAACTTGTTCTATTGATGGCACTTAAACAGAACTAAGTTTCTCTGGGCTGGGACTTTTTTTATTTCAATCCATTTTCAGTTTTACAGAAATTCAGTTCTGCAACCATTAAAGGAAGCAAAGCCAACAAAGCCAGCTAGAGTGCAAGGAAAACAACTCCATGTTGGCCAAGGCTTGCCTGTTAATTATAATGAAGCAATCATATTTATAGCAAGGAAATCCCCTATCCTATTGAACTATCTTTGAACCAATGAAATATTACTTTTGCATTGAGCTGCACATTGAGATGTTCTGACAATGAACTAATATTTTCAATTTTCATAATATTTTAACTACTCCCCCCCCCCATTAGAGGTAAAGGGACCCCTGACCATTAGGTCCAGTAGTGACTGACTCTGGGGTTGCGGCGCTAATCTCTCTTTATTGGCCGAGGGAGCTGGCGTACAGCTTCCGGGTCATGTGGCCAGCATGACTAAGCCGCTTCTGGTGAACCAGAGCAGCGCACAGAAACGCCGGAGCGGTACCTATTTATCTACTTGCACTTTGACATGCTTTCGAACTGCTAGGTTGTCAGGACCAGGGACTGAGCAACGGGAGCTCACCCCGTTGCGGGGATTCGAACCGCCGACCTTCTGATCGGCAAGTCCTAGGCTCTGTGGTTTAACCCACATTGCTTTCCACCCCCATTACCTCTCCTGTAATTTCATCAGATTGTTATGCACCAAGGCACACCTGCACCTGCACCTTCACCGATTTGAAATGTTTAGGGCCTTGACAACTTGCAATTATGTTGTATAGCTAAATCTTCACACTCAAAACACACACAAAAACCTGTTAGAAAAACTTTAACGTTCAGTAATTTAACATTCACTGCACATGCCACACATTTTACGAATTTCCTTAAAGCTAAACACCCCCCCCCCTGCCTGCATATACCTTGTCTGTTCCCTCGCATAAAACAAAATAAGAAGTTGTAAAGTAGTAATGGGATATTGTTTTTTTTTAAAAGGGGGGGCTATTTTGGGGTATCTTAGATGGCTCTAATGATGGGATGGGTAACACATCTGAATAGTCCAAGGCATAAAGCATGAGAAAAGATTCAAAAGTGAAATGAAAACATAATATTAATGACTTGAAACAATCCTGAAACCCTTCTAGCTATATAGCTGGCTTTGAAATTATTAAGATATGTATATGTAGACAAAGCCCTGGCCATGGCCAGTACTCTGAAGTGAACACATGGATAAAAATTTAATTGGTAGAATCAAATCTTCTATATCTATTCATGTATCTACAAGGGTTCATCATGAGACCATGGTGTCCTGCAGTCAAGAACTAAAGAGCTATGCCTAGTGTTCTGTGTGTTTATAGACTCCCATTCTCTCTTAGCCCTTCAAAAATGCAATGAGAACCAAATCAATATTTTTAAAAAAACCTTAGAAAAAAATCCAATAAAAATTAATATAACAAAGAAATGCAGTGAAAATCCTGGCCAATGTTTTGATATATTCTTCTGCTTGATTCAATGCTGGCACCTGTCCCTTTAGTCCTATGTTGAGGTCATGTAGCTGCTGATGCTCCTCCATGCTGGCCGGTGCTGATGGGAGTTGTAGTCCATAGCCTCTGGAGGGCACCAGGATAGTGAAAGCATCTGTACATGGCGCCAAGGATTTTGGAGCAGGGATTTGGGTTGGAACAGGGTGATCAAACTTCTGCCAGTCACTTGTACCATATCATGAAGCTCATCAGACCAGCTTCATATATCTAATCGGGGGGTATAAATGCATTCATTTTGTAATGAATGAAAAATTGAGCCAAAAGTGGTCCCTTCCATTCAGTGTCCATTTGTTAGGAAGCAAATGCCACCATTAGCAAATGTCAATGAAATAAGTGTTCATTTTCATTCTCCCTGTCCCGATCCATTGTGATGTTGTGTATCCAGTCTGGCTTTTGAACCTCCTCATTTATTCTCATCCCCATCCTTCTCATCCTTTGTGTAAAATCTTCCATGCTGAAGAGTTCTAGAGAACTTCAGAAAGCTTCCTTGACACTATTTTGTGACATTTTGTAATGCATGGCCCAATTGTGAGTCAGAGATGCAGAAATGGGTCATCACATTCAGCCCAATGAATAGCTAATATGGCCCATAGACTCAACGAATCAAGATACTTAAGATAAGAGCACTGAAACTCTGCAAAGGAAAAATCCCTCAGTAGCATATTGCCTAGAAGCCAAACCAGGTAGTTCCTGTGTAATTGCATACAAGGAGACCTGTTGTTGAATCTATGCATTCCCAACATTCTCCCTAGGCCACATCTCCTCCACAGGACACAGCCCTTACCCCACAATCTTCCCTTGCTTTGCCTGACTAGAATGTGTCCTTGAGCTATGATAATGTATGTGGCCTGCGTGCATGCAGATATATTGGTGTGCGTGTGTAAAAACCCTTGACATGGCTGGATGAATGCAGCCTTTATACAAAAGTAACATCCATTGCTCCACTCAGTTTTTGCTTCTGGCCCCACCCACCATTGGCATAATTGATTTAATTCACACAGAAATGAAAAAGTATGTGTATTTAAGAAGTTTAAAAACGGATAATGACTAAATGTGTATTGCTAAAATTGGGGTTCTTTTTCACAGAAGGTTTCTAAAGGACCCTAAGCTGTAACTAGTTAATGATTACCTGCTGATTGTCTCTCTACTCTGTGCTGAGAGTGAACCTTTGATCATGTGATGTAGGTATTGAGTTGCAAATTCACCATCTTGAAAGGTTGGTAGCTGTTAGTTCTTTCTCTAAACGCCATAGGGAACAGAAGATATAAATGAAGCTCTCAAGAAAAACAGCTCAAGGGAAATGGATGCTGTTGCAGAGAAAGAAACCTTTGCTTATTGTGTTGTTTGTATTATTTCATATTTTCTAAGATGTTGAGCTGTGATGGATAGCACAAGACATTGTATGTATGTTTTATGGTATGTCTTTGAAGCTGATGTTCTCTTTTTAAAGAGTTCTACAAGTAAAAGTTAGCATGATATTTTTATGGGCCTGGACCATTATTTCTTCTAAAAGGAGTCAGTTCATATGCTTCCAGTCACTTCAAACTGCACAGTGTTAATAACTGCAACACATAAGACCTATCAGAGAATATGGCCCACAGGATGGAAAAGATCCCCCAGCCTGTTCCTTGCCTAATTGGAATCTTATTATTTAGATGCTACAGCTCTTTCTTACATGAAACTCATTGTCAAAGCAAACGAGTCATCAAAGCAACACACAGCAAAAATCCCAAGGCCTTGTGACAATGAGCAGCTCATACAGCATTCATAGCCAGTGAAGTGACAATCCATTCTGCTTCTTTAGTGCATTCATTTCCTTATGTCAGTTATAGCGTCATGACGTCTGCTGCATTATTGTTCTACTTAGGCGGTGAATTGTTGATGTGTATAATGCTGCACCTGTTAGTCAAGAAACCCCTCAGAAGGCAAACTGTGCCATAAAAGTGACATGCTCGCAGGCAGGCAGAACTGTCAGAATGTTTCCTCTGCATTATGCAATATTTCCTGCTTTATGGACATTAAATACAATAATAAAGCAGCTGTTGCTGAGCACTAAGCCATCCAATTCCAATGGAGAGTGCAGAGGTGATTATGGCACTGCCATTCACTGTGTGACAGCGCAGGGTGGAGTTGTGTTTCCGTTCTGTATAAATCCTCCTTCTCCAGGGAGAGGCAGGCATTATGCCAGGGCAGAAACTTGCCATATAACAGATGAATTGTGTTTCTCTTAGTAAACACCCAAATCAATGCAAGTTACCATCTCCGCAGCCAAATCTGATGAGGCTCTTGCCCAAGCAAATATCCTTAATACAAAAGTGAAATAGGAGTGGGACATGATGAAATTGAGTCCGTCTGTGAAATTTGGCTGGGCGATGTGGAGGGACAGACGGTCAAGTTAACCTGATTTCTAGTTCTTTCTTCCTTCCAGATAGTTCTCTCCTTCTCTTCTCCAACTCCATATGGAGCCCCAAAGAAGTCATGGTCATAGTCCATTTATACATTGCATTTTCTGCAAATGTATTTGTGCTCAATGCAAATTAGCAGTATAATATAGTTATACTGATGTGTAACTATTATATAGGGCAGAAGATATAGTATCATAGCGATCGAATGCTAAACAAATTCTATATTCATTTGAAACACAGCAGAAAGTGAACATAAAGCTCTCCAGTTGGTCGAGTAGCAATAGTCTGTGCTGATTAAAATGAGGTACACCTTCATGCATTGAATGAAAATACAGAGTGGATTGTGGAGGCAGCAGGCCAGGGACATAGGGAACACAGGAAGTTGTCTTTTGGCCCATCTAGCTCAGTGATTTTGACACTCTAGCAGCAACTTTCCAGATATTCAGGCAGGAGTATTTCCCAGAAATACCTGGAGAAGCAAGGATTTGAAGTGGAAACCTTTTGCTTGCAAAGTAGTTGCTCCATTACTGGCAGTGATATTCACCACCACCACCCTTGCCTGACAAATGCCCATTTGGCATTCATTGGAAAATGGTCTCCACACAGAAAGATGTGCCCATGGAGACTTTGCATGAGGGAATTCTCCATGCTTACGTATCAGAGTCTTTTATCAAGGGTGCATGGTGGCAGCAGGGGACTGGTAAAGAAAAAGGGTTTAATATGCGTTGTATATGCAATATAACACTGTGACACCAACATGGCGCTGTGGAGTCCTGTCTTTCCCTACCGAATTTCCCTGTATGAGTTTACAACTGAATCGCTTCTTTGGCGTGTCTAGATCCAGCCAGGATGTGCATCTAGCAGGTATATATCTACAATCCTCTCCAAGCATTCATTAGATGGAAGGTGTCATGTAGCACCCCTGTACCATTATTTCAGCTTAATAATTTTGTGCCATGCGGTTCGCTGCCTGATCTTGGGCTAGTCATATTGTTGTACTTCAGTATACTGCAGCTTTACAATGTTTTCTAAACATGCATATTATGTCATGCATACAAAATGTGTCTGTCATGTGTATTACATCCTCAACAACAACAACAAAATCCACCAAGTTACATGTCCCTTTCATGGATCACTGCCTTCTTGTGGCGAAGGGGGTGGAATAACTCAGAGAAGCTATGAGCTATGCCATGCAGGGCCACCCAAGATGGACAGCTCATAGCCGAGAGTTTAGACTAAATTATGGTTACCAGACTTTTTTCAATGAATCTGGGGACCTCCCTTTTTTTTTTAAGCTGAGTAGCAACAGGGAGTCAGTAGTAGGGATGGTGAGGCAAAATACCCTGGGCCCAAGCACACATGCATATCCTGAGCCTTCCCCAATGATCTGCCCCCTTCCCCCTTTGTTTTGACAGAACAGGGGAGGCTTAGGAGTTGCAGGCAGACGTTGCCCAGGAGGGGCGCAAGGCACACAGTTTCTCTGCCAGCCAAGCTGCAAAGCCCTTCTTTCGCACCCTGTGAAACATAAATGTGCAGAGGTTTTAAAAAACTGGGCAACGGCTGGCTGGCCGCGACTTACGAGCCTCCCCCCATCAGTCAAAACAAAGGAGGAAGGGGGCAGGAGATCTGTACTGCCGGACGTCCCCAGTTCCCCGTCGGCAGTGGTGGCGGCAGCAGCAGTCAGCAGCCTGGAGCCAGCTTGGTAGCGCAGTTGGCTCTGGCTGGCTTCAGGAGCTGCTCGCTGCCGTGGTGCCTGCCATTTGTCCTTGCCAGAAGTCCCCATATAATGTGCTGTGCACAAGACACATCATATGGGGACTTTCAGTGAGGGAAAATGGCAGGCACCACGGCAGCGAGCAGCTCCTGAAGCCAGCCAGAGCCAACTGTGCTGCCAAGCTGGCTCTGGGCTGCTGAGGCTGCCACTGTCACATTTCCTGGGGACAGATTTGCAAATCTGGGGACATTCCGGGGATGAAACTTGTCCGGGGACAGATTTGCAAATCCAGGGACTGTCTATGGGAACTGGGGACGTCTGGAACCCTAGACTAAATGTGATCCACCTGGAGAAGACACCAGCAATCCACTCCAGTATCCCTGCCAAGAAAACTCCATGGACAATAACAACAGGTATATGTGTCTGGCGTGCTCTGGTCCATGGGGTCATGAAGAGTCGGGCACGACTAATCAACTAATCAACAAAGTTACATGTATCCCATTTTACAGCTCAGCTGAGGCATAGAAGAAACACAGCAATAAATGACCAGCATACGTGAGTAAATGGCCCCAAATGATAAAAAGCACTTAAGCAAGCCACATACTGCATGGCTGGGACTTCTCGTGTAATCGCTTGTCTTACTGGTTTGATCATCCGGAGCTATTATGTGCTCGTTCTTTGAGCACATAATTAAACAGTGGCATTCACTACTGCAAGGTGTGGTGGCGGCCATAAATTCAAGTGGCTTTAAATGAGTATTTGACAAATGCTCACGGAGGATAAGACTAGCAATGGTTGCTAGTCGTACTGGATCAGAGGTAGCACGCTTCTGGGAAACAGTAATAGAAGACTGCTGTTGTGTTCATGTTCTGCTTGGGGGCGTCTCAGAGGCAACTCAAGCACCAAAGACTTGAAGTAGAAATAGAAATGGGTGATTAAATAACACTCTTTTTCCCTTCTCTCCCCTTATTTCCAGCTTCCCACCAGTTTTCAAGCCCCCAGCCTTCTAGTCTCCACAATGGGTTAGACTCGGACGGTGCAAATTAGATCCTGAACAAGCCCCCACTTTTTGTCAGTCCCTAGGGCTCGGTTCAGTGTTTAGAGGTTATTTTCTTCTTCTCTTTTCTTCTGTTTTGGCTTGAGCTCCCACCCCCTGGCACTACAGTTTGGATATCTGGACAGCATCCCTCCACTCACTCACATACACCTGAGATATGGCCAAACAACAGTATTTATTCCAGTTAGCAAACAAGAGTTGCACAAACAAGAGTCCAGTAAGAGACAAAAGAAAGGCCTACAGAAATTCTATCATCTTTGGCCTTAAAGGTAAAGGTAAAGGTACCCCTGCCCGTATGGGCCAGTCTTGACAGACTCTGGGGTTGTGCGCCCATCTCACTTAAGAGGCCAGGGGCCAGCGCTGTCCGGAGACACTTCCGGGTCACGTGGCCAGCGTGACATCGCTGCTCTGGCGAGCCAGAGCTGCACACGGAAACGCCGTTTACCTTCCCGCTGGTAAGCGGTCCCTATTTATCTACTTGCACCCGGAGGTGCTTTCGAACTGCTAGGTTGGCAAGCGCTGGGACCGAGCAGTGGGAGCGCACCCCGCCGCAGGGATTCGAACCGCCGACCTTTCGATCAGCAAGTCCTAGGCGCTGAGGCTTTTACCCACAGCGCCACCTGTGTTTAATTCAAGAATGCAATTTTGTGAGGTGGGGTTCACTGCACATTCCACCAAGATGCAAAAAGTAGAGAATGTTGTGATATAAACTGTTCCAGCAGGTGGCAGCAACAAATTTTGGTGTTTTGCCACTTCAAGCCAGTTGCTCAGTCTAGAGGTAACATTGTCATCCATTTACGGTGGGGTGGAAGGTTCACAGGCTATGAAGGACTTGCTCACAAATTTATTGACAGCTGCACAAGTTAATATAGCTGGGAAGTGGAAGGGGCAAGGTGAATATTAAATGGAAGAATGGTATAAAGAGGTGTGGGATATAGCCAGTCCTTTTTTCTGGGGATACACAGGGGTACACATACACCTAAACATTTTGTGAATCTTTGTACTTTTGTCCATTTACTGTATTTTTCTTGATTTGAACTATAAAATGGTTATTTTCTTGAGTCAAAATGAGAGTACCCCTAAACATTTTTATTTTTTTTAAAAAAGCACTGGATATAGCTATTAAAGATAAATTAACGTGTGCTATTAAGGGAAGATGGGGGGACGCAGGTGGCGCTGTGGGTTAAAGCCTCAGTGCCTAGGACTTGCCGATCGAAAGGTCGGCGGTTCGAATCCCTGCGGCGGGGTGCGCTCCCGCTGCTCAGTCCCAGCGCCTGCCAACCTAGCAGTTCGAAAGCACCTCCAGGTGCAAGTAGATAAATAGGGACCGCTTACCAGCGGGAAGGTAAACGGCGTTTCCGTGTGCGGCTCTGGCTCGCCAGATGCAGCTTTGTCACGCTGGCCACGTGACCCGGAAGTGTCTCCGGACAGCGCTGGCCCCTGGCCTCTTAAGTGAGATGGGCGCACAACCCCAGAGTCTGTCAAGACTGGCCCGTACGGGCAGGGGTACCTTTACTTTACCTTTATTAAGGGAAGATGGGGAATATGCAGGAGAAATGATTTTGAGGAGATATGGAAGGTATTTGTAGAATTTGTACTGTTAAAACAAAAAGGGGTCAAACCTTCACAAGAGGTTAAAATTTTGGGAGGTTAGATAGTTACAATGGAATGGTCTCAGGGATGGGGTGCACATTATTATTATTATTATTATTATTATTATTATTATTATTATTATTATTTTGTTAAAAGAATGAATGAGTAACTAACTAACTAACTAACAACTGACTAGTGGCTGACTTTGGGCTTTCAAATTTCAGTGGCACCCTGTGAGGCACCAAAATTCGGTGCTGCCCCCTCTGCCTCTCACCTTCTGATCTAAGAGGGCAATGCAGCTCCCTCTCAGCTCAGTGCCCAGTGCAGGTGAACGAGTCATGCTCCCTCAAATCCACCTCTGCTTCAGTCAACAGGTGGCAACTGCAAATTTGTATTCTGATAGATAGCCCCTTTTGCTCTCTGCTCTTTTGTCAATAGAAAATGCAAGCAACATTCTGCATTTTAAAAAATTACAATTAAGCTTATGTTGCAACTTCGCGCAAGATGCAGATCAAGCTCCTTCACAGTGACGCATCTTGGGTTTCTTACAATAAAAGCATGTGGCTGGCAACTGTGAGAACAGGATGCTGGACTAGATGGGCCCTTGGCCTGATCCAGCAGATTCTTCTTACATTCTTATTAGCTTATTACCATTATCTACTGCTTAGAGCATTTTCTCTCTCTGCAGCTTTACAGAGTGATGCTCTTTACTGAAATAGGCTACACTTTCCATTCAACTCTTAGTAATCAAAGACCTCCAAACTTCTTTTAAGTTTTTTTCACTACAGCTCTCCTCCCCACCCCTCTGCAATCCTCAGAATTAGGCCGTGGGTGAAGAATGGTGTGTTTTCATCACACAGCTGTTAACACAAGACATCTTGGCTGCATGGCAGCTTCAGAATCTTTCAGTGCTAATGAGTAGATATTTCTGACACTGAAGAGAACTCAAAGAGACACAGGAAAGAGACATGTGCAAGGTGTAATTTTCACATAGTCACTTTCCATGCCACAATTGTAATTTGAGACCTGAGGGGTTGTACGGGTTGCAACAGGCTATAACCTCTTGGAAATCCCTGATATTTAAACTCATAAGGGATTATTTTTTGAAAAAGGAAGATATCTGGAAGTGTTCACAGAAAGTGTAGACAAGGATATTACAGGGATATGTAATAAAATGCACTGAGGAGCAAAGCAAAATCATATGGACTAGTGGGTTGTGCATTTCTAAATGTCAGGGGAACCTCTTATTATTGAATTAAGCAAAGAGAAAGTGAACAAAGCCAGCTTGAGCAGTGAAAAGAAGACTTTCAAAACTTATAAGGATGATGTATTGGAAAGGGGGGAGGCAGGTTAGACAAGCACAGAAAATTTCTTGCATGCAGTTTGTTTTGAGCCCCAATTTAAAACTGGGATCTCAACATTGGCCAGTATATTTGCAATGCTATATTCGTGGAATACCTAAAGTGGGAACAGATGGTTGGGAGAGGAGAAATGGTTGGGAGAATAAGCTTCTTCTACTGAAGGACTGCAAGGGATATAGGTGGTGCTGTAAGTTAAACCACAGAGCCTAGGACTTGCCAATCAGAAGGTCAGCAGTTCGAATCCCCATGATGGGGTGAGCTCCCATTGTTCAGTCCCAGCTCCTGCCAACCTAGCAGTTTGAAAGCACATCAAAGTCCAAGTATATAAATAGGTACCACTCCAGCGGGAAGGTAAACAGCGTTTCCGTGCGCTGCTCTGGTTCGCCAGAAGCGGCTTAGTCATGCTGGCCACATGACCCGGAAGCTGTACGCCGGCTCCCTCGGCCAATAAAGCAAGATGAGCGCCGCAACCCCAGAGTCGGTCACGACTGGACCTAATGGTCAGGGATCCCTTTACCTTTACCTTACTGAAGGACTGCAGCTAAGTAGGAGAGCATCTGCTTTGCTTGCAGAAGGTTCCAACATTCAATCGCTATCTCCAGGTATGGCTGGGAGAGACCACTGTCTGAAACCACAGAGAGCTGCTGCCAGTTAGTGTAAACAATACTGTGCAGTCAGGCAGGTGGCTCAGCATGACCCTGCTTTGCTCTGGTGGGGATGGGGTCATTCCTGCAATGAGGGCTAGGCTGGCACCTGCCACCCTGGACACCAGCAAACAACGCTACACCACTGCAGCTATGTAATAAATCATTTAGTCTTCATTTTTCCACGAAGCTTCCAATCTTCCTTTAGCCCTAGTACTCTATTCCTATCTTAAAATGTTTTATTATTTTTTATTTTGCCCCAAATCATCCTGAAGCCAGTGGAGACGTCCTTTTGATTAAAAGAGTGCATAAACACATGAGTCTTTTATTGTTTGCATCATAGTTGGGACATGTTCTTTATTGCTATTCTTCTCTTTAAGTCTGAGTTAACCAGCGTTGTTCCTTTAATGGGAATCAAAATCACGCACAGCAATATATATATATTTATTTTTAAAAATGGAAAAGGCAATTTCCCTTCTATGATGCGACTTAAGATCCTTGGAAATAATAGGTTGGTTTTTCCCTCCAGGATCTTAATCAGAGAGATAAAGTGGTTATGGTTCAACGTGGCTCAGGTGGCAAGGCTGAAAATGGGTTTAAAGAGGCGGCATTAAAAAAAAATTAGGAAAACACTTCAGAACTGACAGCTATGAAGAAGTAGCTATAATAAAAGATAAGTAGGAAAGTGCACATAAAGTGTGAGTAAATGAACCACGCAGGAATGAAGCAAGCAGGAATGAAGGGCCACTTCACTAGGAATGGGCAAACCAGCCTATTTCTAATGAATGTCATGTTTGTGTGCTTTCCCCTCATAATTCCACTCCATTCCACTTCTTCATAAATCTGCAATTTTTGGGGGGGAGGGAATACCCTCAAAATCCATAAATGTGGATTTAAAAGCATATTTTAAACACATATCTTCACATTTAAAGGTGTATTTTCCCTTAAGATGATAATTTAAATGCACATTTTGATACCTTTAGGCTCTAGTCCTAAGGCCCCATCTGTGCAGCTGGAGAAGGTTAGGATGGAGTAGACATCCCCATCATTTGGCTTCCATCAGCTTCTGACAGGGAGGCTCAGCTGACCTAATCTTCCCCTTTTGGAACAAATGTGTGGCTCACTAGCTGAGGTTCCACAATGGGACATGAAGGAGTGGGACAATGGAAGATTCTCTGAGGAGGAAGAATATCGTAACAACTTTACCTGATCCAGGGCTAGCTTTATTAAATTTGTTTATAGGAGACCATAAGAATATAAGGACCAAGTAATCACTTTCATGTATGAAGCTAGAAATATATTATCACAATACTGGAAATCAACTACTACCTTAACTCTAGAGGCATGGTGGAACAAAGTATCTTGGGGCACTAAGGAACACAAAAATCAAAGACAATTTTGAAATTGTATGGTTTATTCAGTACACCGGAATGTACAATGTTGTCCCCTCGTCATCAGCGTCTACAGCTTACTCTGGGACAATCTTTTAAGACGGAAAGTAGAGGGCACTTAACTGATGGAATAAATTCAAACCTGCTTAATGTTTGACTGTATTTTTTACATTGTATATGCATGGAATGTTCCTTGAGGGCTGAGGGTATATAAGGATTGTTTGTTATGTGTATTTTCAGGATCTACATAAAAATAAATTTCAACAACAATGACAGCTTATTTACCCAAAATAAGTCACTACCCTAGACTACCGAAATGAGAAACAAAAAATATTGGTCCGGGATTGCAGAGGTA
Organism: Podarcis melisellensis; assembly: GCF_964234715.1. Taxonomy (NCBI): domain Eukaryota; kingdom Metazoa; phylum Chordata; class Lepidosauria; order Squamata; family Lacertidae; genus Podarcis; species Podarcis melisellensis. The sequence goes on along the minus strand of NC_138528.1, from coordinate 24,494,030 downwards.
CAATCCACAAAGCTGTTTGATAGATGTCCCCTCTGGAGATAAACTCTCCATTGTGTGGTTCTCAAAAATGGGGTGCGCCACATGGTGTGTCAGAAGAGGATGGCAAGTGTGGTGGGAAGATTCAAGGACAATCAATATTATATTTTGGGAATGATTCATGTTCTTATGTAGCTGTGTTACTTTATACATTCTGGATGTCCCATGATCATATTATGTTCTCTATTACAACTAAAGTACTGCCAGGAGTTGTTTCTTTTTGTTTTCCTATGTATTTCTTATCAATTTAAAAATCAGAGTGGCATGAGCAAATTTTTATTCTGATAGTGTAGTCCAGAGAAAAAAGTCAGAGAACCATTGGTGTAGGAAGATGGAAAACCAATTGTGATAAGTTGGTGGCAGTAAAAAGGCCATTGGATGGGAAACTAGCCTCTGTCTTGGAAACCTGCAAGTTAAATGTTGGGTATCAACCATTCTTCTGTTTTATTTCACTCATATTAATTGGATTCTTGTGTGTCATGCTTTCTTACTTTTATTTTTTATAGCAGGGAACTGACAGCAGTAAAATCAGGCAAAGACTTCTATAAAACCAGCAACAAAACTTGCAAGTCTCAAGAAAATCCAATGCGTGATACAGTACGCATACAGCGTCGGGAAGCAAGGAACTCTGAATATTTCTTTTAAGCTTCTAGTGGAGGTTAAATTGTACAAGATGTATTTTCTCCAAAATCAATCTGAGTCAATGCTCCTCAGTTCAGAGACCTGCGTTCACTGTTCTCCTTAAACAGTTTTCTGACTGACAGCTGCCTGTCAATAATATCATTAATGATGACACAAGCTGGATTTCACTGAATGAGAACTGACTTAAATCTCCACCACCCCTACAGTCTGTCTGCTTCTTGAGCCTTGTTCATGTTCAGGGCACTCCTTGGAGGGAGAGAGGAGTACCAGAGAGGGTTGTTGCCAGGAGCTGCAGTCAGGAGTAGGTCAGCAATAAAACAATAGAACACCTGATGTGAGTGAAGTTAACTCTTTATTCAAAGAAACTGAACAGCTCAGTCCTAGTGCTTGCAGCCACCCTTCGCTGTAGGTCTTGCCCCAATGAAGTGGTTGCGAAGTCTTTGCCTTCCAACCACTCTCTAAGACTCCTCCTCCCGTTCCTTCCCTAGCAGCCTAAGGCTCTGTCATCTTGTCAATCATAACTCTGCCCTCTTCATTTCTCTACTTGTTCTGGGAGACTGGGGCTGGTCAGATTATACATTTGAAGCACATACAACACACATTTAAAACTCATGCTTTCCTCAAAGTAGCCTGTATGCTGGGGTCTGTAGTCCTATGAGAGGTAAACTACAGTTCCCATGATTCTCTGGGTCACAGTTCCCATGATTCTCTGAGTCACTGTTAAGTATAATTGTTTAATTGACACTGAAATGGAGACTGTGTCCTGCTAAGGGTTTCTCTGGAAATTTCTGTTGAAAAGAGCAAAAAGAGCTCTCTAAGCATCTGGATGGTTTAATAATTGACTATCACATGCCTGACTTGGATCACATGAAAGCGATAGGATTACACTATATGCATATGCTAATCTGTGGGTCTCCATTTTGTGTGAGTTGGTCTTTCTCTGGACGTCACAGTGGGGACAAAGGAAGTGTAAATGGCTCTCATCGCTTTAGGCAGGATGCAAGCTGGAATGGGATAAGAGAGAAAGTTTTGATTTCTGGAAAAAGTTCTTTCTTAGAAGGTGCTGAGCCTATGCTGGACATGCACAAGATACTGAATGCAACTATTTTGTATGTATAACTATTGTTTTTTGTTCTGTTTTGAAGAAAGGTCTGCAACTAAAGTTTTGCTTCAAGCTTGTGGGTCTGAACAGTATATAATTCCAGAAGGAGTCAGTCTTTATGCATCCAGTAGCTTCATGATGTGCAATAATTTAATAATAATAATAATAATAATAATAATAATAATAATAATAATAATATTCTTATTTATACCCTGCCCATCTGGCTGGGCTTCCCCAACCACTCTGGGCAGCCTCCAGCAAAACACAGAAAATAATAAATGTCAAACATTAAAAACTGCAGGGCTGCGTTCATATCTTAATATCTTCAATAGTCACATGCTCTAATGTGCATTAAATATGGTTTTTCCCCTTCAAAATTCCTATTCTGGATCAGCCTTATAAATCCATCGTTAGTTGTACAGCTCAAGCCTTCTCTGCTGAATGGGGCTTCTAATCATGTAATTAATGCACTAGATGGCAGCCTTCATTATACTGGCCGGATGTGGAAGCAGGAAACTATATCAGCACTTATATATGTTTCTCTAGCCTCTGAACTTTGTCAAAAGTTTCCTTGCCGCATGCAGGTGTTGCCATCAGGGGAAGTAGGACTTAAAAGCAGAGCAACACCTGCCTGTTTACTGTAGATTCCCTCCCTCCCACAATGCACTTTAGCATCAACCCTAATGAGAACAGAATCGAAACAAGAGAAATGTCACTGCCCAGAAATACAATTGCCTTGCCCCTTTTTATGGCTGTGCGGCGTAGACAAAGCGCTGCCTTTTTAACCTCCCAGCCTCCCTCAAATTCATTAGGATAATTACCGCCATCTTCTGAGCACTTGTGTGCTCATTTGGCTGCGCAGAAGCCCTGACAGGTTCGGCTTAATTGGAATGCTGTTTGCAGCCACTACAAACCCAAAGTGGAATGTCAGGGAAGAAAACAGGACCCGTTTTGAATGGCAAGTGCCTTGTCTCTCAACGCACGAGCCTATGGGATTTTGAGTTGTCACTTAGCTTGATTTTGACCTAAACTTTCACTGTCATCCTACCTGCAATACTTTTTGTGATGTAGGCTTTTAATAATGCTGGGGGGATGGTGAGGAGACAGACACATTTTGGATTGCGAATTATCCCTGCCATTGTCCCATTAAGGCCAATTTGCAAGGTAAGCCAACATTCATCAACAGACTCAGAGTGTCAATAGAAGGATTGTGGTTGGAAAGGTTTGTTTTTCTTCCTCCGCTGAAATATCATTCGGGGCATTTTAATGGCTTTCAGTGAACCTTTAGCTCAGTTCTGGATATCTCTCTGTCCCTAACTCAGGTCTCCTCTCTCAGAGTGTGTTAACATGTGGAATGCAGTGAGGCAGAGGACAAAGGAGACCACTGCCTTGCTGAAGTTAAGTAGATCTGGACCTGGTCCATGCCATCTTGGATGTAGTAAAATAAATAAAGCCATTCAATCAAATATTTATTACAGTCATAGACCAGCATAAATAGGGTGGGGAACAATCATTTAAAATCTGCAAAACCTTTTAGAAAGCTAAAATTATTAAAACAGAAGATACAGTGTTGGTTTACAACCATAATCCATTCCGGAGGTCCGTTTGTAAACCAAAACAGGTTGTAACCCAAGGTGAGCTTTCGCCAATGGGGCCTCCAAAAAAAATTTGTTTGTAATCCCTCAAAAAATGGGTTGTAATCCAAAAAAAAAAGTTTGCAAACCAGGACAGGCACTTCCAGGTTTGACATGTTTGTAATCCAAAACATATGCAAACCAGACTATAAGAATCTAACAGGAGCTAAAAGGAACTAAAAGAAGGGTTAGGAGCATTAAACGAATGTGGAAGAGCATAAAAGGTTAGTATATAAAAGGCTATGGCTATCAATGTACAAAGCACTCTGATATGGGTGTTCATTAAATCTAGTTTGTGGCACAGATCATCATCCGACAGATTTTGAGCGCTGCTATGCAGAACCTGGCAACATTGTATGTTGTAGCAGGGTTGGTATCTGAAAGCAGCAGGGAGGTATAGAATTGTCCTGTGCGCCCTGAGTACTTATGCAGTAATGGTAATATTAGCCAGTACGAATTTCTCTATTGTAAAGACACTGGAGAAGCACAAGCTCTGTTGTTTCCATTATATAAAGCCATTAAGAACATCAGAAGAGTATTCTGGATAAGGTCAATGTCCCAACCAGCCCTTGTTCTCACAGTGGCCAGCTTAGGCAGGATTCCTCATCCGCACCCTAAAAAATCACATTAGGTTTCAACATCCAGTTAAAGAAAAAGTAACACCTATGTATCTCGGTAAAATACTTGTCAATCACTGATAAAAATGAATCTCCAGAGAGGGCAAAGAATTGTCTGGGATGTATGAGTACATCAAACCAATGTTGATTTAAAATATTAAAATCAAATATAGGCTGCCTGCTTCTGATATTCCGTTCTGATTACGGCATAATGAATATGTGAAATGGCAAATATGAATGACAAAAATAGCTACTTGTAGATTATATGTGGGCTATTAAGTGCTACTATGAATAAAATACAGGTTGTCAAATATCAAAGGTCAAATATCATTGCATGTCAAATAGCAAATGCTGTCAATTACCAAATATGGGATGCCAAATGTCAAATATGGTCAAATATTCAATTCGCTCCTATGCAGTTTATACAGGTCTCCTTCAGAGCTCTGAACAATTCTGCCAAGACTGAAAGAAGGACATGATCAGAGCTCTTTCTAAAAGTAAAAATAAAAAAACCTCCAGTAATCCCACCATGGGCAGTATGCGTTCATTGTATACATCAGCCTTATTGCTCAGATGAAAGATATATGGAACAGGACTGCCTCCAGCTGAAGATCTAGGACTACTGTCCTAAGACCACAAGAAGAGCCTGATGGATCAGCCCAATGACCCGTCTAGTGCAGCATCCTGTTCTTACAGTGGCCACCCGGATGCCTGTGGGAAGCTGGCAAGCAGGACATGAGCACTGGAACATGTCCACTTGCAATTCCCAGCGACTGACATTCAGAGGCATAGTACCTCTTATAGTGTTGGTAAAGGGACCCCTGACCGTTAAGTTCAGTCACGAATGACTCTGGGGTTGTAGTGCTCATCTCGCTTTACAGGCCGAGGGAGCCGGCGTTTGTCCGCAGACAGCTTCCGGGTCATGTGGCCATCATGACTAAGCCACTTCTGGCGAACCAGAGCAGTGCATGGAAACACCGTTTACCTTCCAACTGGAGTGGTACCTATTTATCTGCTTGCACTTTGACGTGCTTTCGAACGTCAGGTTGGCAGGAGCTGGGACCGAGCAATGGGAGCTCACCCCGTCATGGGGATTCGAACCACCGACCTTCTGATCGGCAAGCCCTAGGCTCTGTGGTTTAGACCACAGTGCCACCCGTGTCCCTATAGTGTTGGTAGAACATAGCTATTGTGTTCTCCTCCATGAATTTGTCACCAGCTCCTGTGGGAGTGAGTTTGAATGTGCCATCCATTATCTCTCCTGAACCTTCCAACACTCATCTTCATTGGACGTCCACAAATTCTGGTGCTATGAGGTGATGGGGTGGGAAACTTGTCTTTATCCACCTCCTCCATGCTATGCATAATATTTAAAAATTCAACGATGCTGTCTCTTACTTGCCTTTTCTCTGACCTAATAAGTCCCAAACATGGCAGTCTTTCCTCATAGGGGAGTTGTTCCACCCCCTTGATCGTTCAGGCAGCCCCTCCTATGCACACAGTGAGAATAGGCTGCATTAGATGCAACAAGCTTACTTAAGAGTAAACCTGGCTAGAGTTAACTACGTCCTTCTATTAACTTTTCTATTCCTTCATCCAGTTGTTTTTTAATTCCCCTAAGCCACCCCGTTGCTAATTCTAGACCTTTCTCGATGCATACAATGAATATTTATTTATTATTTTAAAAACTTAATATGCCACATTTCCAAATAAAAATACCTCCAGGACAACCTGCATATTCAAATGAGTACATCAACTGTAACAGAGCAAAATAACCTAACCTTGCAAAACATTCAAATAACAAATTATATAAAGCATAGGTAAGAAAATGCTCTGGGGTAGCTCAGTTGGTAGAGCATGAGACTCGTAATCTCAGGATCTTGAGTCCCAAGTTGGGGAGAAGATTCCTCCATTGCAGGGACTAGATGACCCAGTGGTCCCATCCAATTATATTATTCTATTCTATGAAAAATGAGCAGTAAGAGATCCCACCTCTCTAAGGGCTATAGATCAATGGTAGAGCATCTGATTTGCATGCACAATGTCCCAAATTCAATCCATGGTATCTTCAGACAGAGATGTGAATGTTCCTTGTGTGAACCCCAGGAATGTTAATTCCAATCATTGTAGACCAGGCACCCCCAAACTCGGCTCTCCAGATGTTTTGGGACTACAACTCCCATCATCCCTAGGTAATAGGATCAGTGGTCAGGGATGATGGGAATTGTAGTCTCAAAACATCTGGAGGGCCGAGTTTGAGGATGCCTGTTGTAGACAATACTCAGCTAGGTGGACCAATGGTTTGACTCAGTGTAAGGCAGGGTCCAATGTTCCTAAGGCACCTAAATGGACAAAGCTTTCATGGCCTTCCAAAAACATTAACTGTTGTTCAGGACAGACAACTATCCCAATTCCCAGAGACAGAACTATCTACTCACAGGGTAGAGCTACAGTTGATTGGCCCTTCGAGTGACAGCCTGCTGCTGCATCTAGCTTGAATTGGCAAGCTTGAAAGAAGACAAAGGAGTCAAAGCAAGAAAGTCAATGAAGGCTGCATATCTGAAAACTCCATTCATGTTTAGAGAAAGTTTCTAAGCAGCTGCACGGTGTACCTTTCAGAGAATGTGCAAAGAGAGTTATTAACAATGCCAACTTCTGACTGGATATTGGAAAATTGAACAATTAATAGTTAATATCCCTTTGCCAAATGCAGTCATGGATTGCCAATCTTAATTTCAAGCCCAGATGACTTTAGAGCCATAATAGAGAATGTAATGCATTTAATTTGTTTATAGTTTAACTGTTCGATGTTTTCTTTACCAGATTAGCAGAAATTATTTTCGCCTGCATGTTGGCAGGAACATTTTGAATGCTCCTCTTTCCCATTTGTTTCATCAAGTTCACTTCATTGCCACCCAGTCCATCAATTGACTGCAATGGGAAAGGGCAAATGTGAGATGCTAATGGAAGAAACCATTCAGCCAGTTGGCAACCAAATTTAAATAACCAAGGGAATGAGGATTGTCAGTGCTCAGTAGGTTGAAGAGTATTTTGGATTCCTGTTTCTGTGAAATAATATATTGTCTTCAGCTGATCTTGCAACAACAACAACAACAACAACAACAACAACAATTTATTTATACCCTGCACATCTGGCTGGGTTTCCCCAGCCACAATACATGAGGCATTACACCTTCTTCTAACCTCCTCACAAGGGTCATGCTATGGTCCCAGTCTGGATCAAGCCCTCTCACAGCAGCCATTTGCAAATAATGGCCTTTATTGAACCACTGCTTTTCAATCTGTTGGCCAGATTTGGGTTTAAGAATTTAGTTTAAGTTCAAGGCAACCAAATTATTATTATTATTATTATTATTATTATAGCATTTATATCCACCCATCTGGCTGGGTTTCTCCAATTCTGGGCAGCTTCCAGCAAGATATAAAAAATAATAATATGTCAGATGTTAAAAACTTCCCAATACAAGGCTGCCTTCAGATCTCTTCTAAAAGTTGTGTAGTTCTTTATCACCTTGACATCTGATGGGAGGGCATTCCACAGGGAGGGCACCGCTGCCAAGAAGGCCCTCTGTCTGGTTGCCTGTAACTTCATCCCCGCAGTGAGGAACCGCCAGAAGACCTTCAGAAGTGGTCCTCAGTATCCAGGCTGAATGATGGGGGTGGAGAAGCTCCTTCAGTTATCTGAGGTATCTGAACTGAGGTTGATTGAAAAAGGCATCGGCAACCATTTTTGGGCTTTGCATTTAGGTTCCATTCATCTCCCTGTGTGTGTATACACTTTGAGTCTCAAAACAACTTTGAGCTGACTCTGCTCCCAGATGCACTCTGGGTATGCCTCTTGTCTGGGGACCTCTGCCTCCATGCCCCAGCCAAGTGCCAAATAACAATCATAGCTGCTAGTGCTGACCATTCTATGTGTCCTGTGTTCTTTATAGCAAAATACAGCAGCAGAGGGAGAGGAAGATGTACTACATCCATTCATGAATCTACAGACACAAGAACTTCATGTTATGATGGTTGGTTAGTTCAATTTCAAACCAAACCAAAGTTCAGTTTCAATTAGTGTGATCCCTTGATCAACCCATTAAACAGCTAAACAAACTGTTCAGTCATGAGTTTCAACTTCATAGGAGGTATTCTTCCATGGAAATGATAAACATATTAAAATCAATCATTCACAAGTTATAAAATCAGTGAATTGATACAAATCAAATGTTGATCCAATAAGCATCCAAGTGTGAATTGACACACTTTCCTAGTTCTGCTGGATCTCTCAGCGGCCTTTGACACCATCGACCATAACATCCTTCTGGACCGTCTAGAGGGGCTGGGAGCTGGGGGCACTGTTATACAGTGGTTCCGCTCCTTCCTCCTGGGCCGTGTCCAGAAGGTGGTGGTGGGGGGTGAGTGTTCAGACCCCTGGGCTCTCACTTGTGGGGTGCCTCAGGGTTCTGTCCTCTCCCCCATGCTTTTTAATATCTATATGAAGCCGCTGGGAGAGATCATCAGGGGGTTTGGACTGGGTGTTCATCAGTATGCAGATGACACCCAGCTCTACCTCTCCTTTAAATCAGAACCAGTGAAGGCGGTGAAGGTCCTGTGTGAGTGCCTGGAGGCGGTTGGAGGTTGGATGGCGGCTAACAGATTGAGGTTGAATCCTGACAAGACAGAAGTACTGTTTTTGGGGGACAGGAGGCGGGCAGGTGTGGAGGATTCCCTGGTCCTGAATGGGGTAACTGTGCCCCTGAAGGACCAGGTGCGCAGCCTGGGAGTCATTTTGGACTCACAGCTGTCCATGGAGGCGCAGATTAACTCTGTGTCCAGGGCAGCTGTCTACCAGCTCCACCTGGTACGCAGGCTTAGACCCTACCTCCCCGCAGACTGTCTCGCCAGAGTGGTGCATGCTCTAGTTATCTCCCGCTTGGACTACTGCAATGCACTCTACGTGGGGCTACCTTTGAAGGTGACCCGGAAACTGCAGTTAATCCAGAATGCGGCAGCTAGACTGGTAACTGGGAGTGGCCGCCGGGACCACATAACACCGGTTCTGAGAGATCTGCATTGGCTCCCAGTACGTTTCCGAGCACAATTCAAAGTGTTGGTGCTGACCTTTAAAGCCCTAAACGGCCTCGGTCCTGTATACCTGAAGGAGCGTCTCCACCCCCATCGTTCAGCCCGGACACTGAGATCCAGCGCCGAGGGCCTTCTGGCGGTTCCCTCATTGCGAGAAGTGAGGTTACAGGGAACCAGACAGAGGGCCTTCTCGGTAGTGGCGCCCGCCCTGTGGAACGCCCTCCCATCAGGTGTCAAAGAGATAAAGAATTACCTGACGTTCAGAAGACATCTTAAGGCAGCCCTGTTTAGGGATGTTTTTAATATGTAATGCTGTATTGTTTTTAATACTGATTGGGAGCCGCCCAGAGTGGCTGGGGAAACTCAGCCAGATGGGCGGGGTATAAATAATAAATTATTATTATTATTATAAGGGGGATTTTTTATATAATTAAAAAAAACCCTATCCTCCAACCAAATAGGAGTCCTTTTTCTAGACTTTTTATTCACAAAAATGTTTCTTCATAATTCAAAATGTGCTTATGATTCTGAATAAATTGTATCATTTGATTACATTTGAAAAATCAGTTCATCCCTGCATACTGTAAAGGAAAGCAAACAATGAATGAGAAAGTTGCTAGATGTTCCTTGCTTTGTAAACTACAAGAGCTTTAAGCTCCTACAATTTTACAATCAAAATCTGCTCTCCAGATGCTAACTGCTGGTGCACATCAAGACTTCTTAAGGTTCTTCAAGCCCTAGACTGGTCTTGAATCAGACAGCAAATGAAGGACTGTCCACTCCTTTTAACGGACAACCTATGTTTTAATATATGTCGGCAGAGGCTTTTTCCTGCAGTTTTTCAGGGCCCATTGTTTCTGTTGCCTTCCTAAGACTGGCAGAGTGGGGGGTTGACAAACAGTGATGTCCAGCTTGTGACACACCTCAATATTTGGCTGGTGGGCTGCATTTGATTTGGTCAGTTGCAAGTTGCAAAAGACTATTTTAATCAAAAGACTACTGCCAAGAACCAAGTTCAAGCCCTATTCGTGGGCATTATCAGAACACCAGACTTATAAACTTGTTCCGCTGGTAAATTCTAAATTTTAATTTATTTTCAACAGAGCCAACCTCTAGCAAAGCTTATCTTAAGCTACAGAGCCCAAGTTCTTATCTTAAGCTGAATATAGAGCTGGAATAAGATACTTGCATGCCAGACTTGCAGAGCAGAGGAAGAGGGGGAGAGGGGAGGGTTTTTTGAGCGAGAGGGAATGTTTTTGGACATACAAAGGGACATAACGGCAGGTTTGCTGAAGAGAGAGCACTATACATCAGTTACACATGCAGAACAGAGAGAGGAAGGAAGGACAAGAGGGAGAGTTGTGTGGGCACACAGAGAGAAAGTGATTTCTTTCTCTTTTTTATCCAAAGAGGAAAATCAAGTGAACAATGTGGAGCAATCTCCCCACTTTCCCAATGTCCTTCTTTACTGGTACCCAAGTCCATGAATTCAGATTTGAAATTGGAGCCCATTGTTTAAAAGATGCAGCAAAATTGGAAGGATTTATTTTTAATGACAAGGGGAAAAAAGAGCCCATTGCTGTTTTGTTCCTCGCATTAGAAATCACAGAATTGGTCACCTTCCTTGCTTTTTTTCTTTATATATGTTCATGTGGCACAGAAACCATTGACATGTAGCTTGTATTATTCCTTCTCTCTTACCTACACATATAGGCATGCATGCATGCATACCCAAACCAAGTGTAGGAGGGACACAGAGAGAAGAAAGACAAGTTGGGTTCAACAGAGAGTACAAAACATGGGCATAGAAGACACTCGGGCTGTCCTAGATATTGGAGGAAACCAGATTAAATTTGCAATCCCAGTTTTCCCCCTCTAGTGCTAAATGCATCTTTTCACTTAGCTTCAATAAGCCTTTAAAATATTGCAGCAAGAACACCTTGCTTGGTACATTTGTTTCATGATTAGATTGTTACCTTATTATCTCATAGAAAAATGAGAATATGAGATGACGTCATTTTGATTCCAGTATATTCATCTACTCTCGATTGGTGCTGTGATTTCTAACCTAGTCCTTTTTGTCAGTGTAACACTTACAGGAACCCACAGTAAATCTCAAACAGGTACACTTTCTTCTTATGTTGTCTAGTTATTTAAATAACTAGACATGATGACAATGGTCTGCCTCCATGGTTGGGGATAGTAACACTTCTGAATACCAGTTGCTGAAAACTGTAGGAGAGGAGCATTCTCTTGGGTCCTTCATGTGGGCTTCACATAGGCATCTGGTTGCTGACTGGTAAAAGTAAAGGACCCCTAGATGGTTAAGTCCAGTCAAAAGCAACTATGGGGTGCGGCACTCATCTTGCTTTCAGGCTGAGGGAGCCGGTGTTTGTCCACAGACAGCTTTCTGGGTCATGTGGCCAGCATGACTAAGCCACTTCTGGTGCAACAGAACACTGTGACAGAAGCTAAAATGCACAGAAACACTCTTTACCTTCCCATCACAGCAGTACCTGTTTATCTACTTGCACTGGTATGCTTTCAGACTGCTAGGTTGGCAGGAGCTGGAACAGAGCAACGGGAGCTCACCCCATCGTGGGGATTTGAACTGCTGACCTTCTGATTGGCAAGCCCAGGAGGCTTAGTGGTTTAGACCACAGCACCACCCATGTCCCTTCCACTGTGAGAAGAGGATGCTGGACCAGATCACCGATTGGACTGATCCAGCAACCAGTTCTCACAGTGGCCAACCAGAAACCAACAAGCAAGTCCTGAGTGCAACAGCATTCTCCCGACATAAAGGCTTACTACCTTCAACGTTGGAGGTAGAACATAGCCATTATGGCATTCCCCACACCCCAAGAGTCATTTGAGAACTTTCAGCTCAGGACTCACTCTTAAGCAGCGGAGCTGGGAAGAACTCTGCTTGACACCTTGAACAGCCACTGCTATTTGGGGGGTAGGCATGAACCAACTGTCTGAAATTTGTTACAGTAAAAAAGCAGTTTCACTTATTCATATAATGTGGATTATATCAATCATACAGCTACTGCTGCTGCTGCTTATCATCATCCAAACTCAATTAGTGCCAATCTAATTTTTAGCACTTTCGGCAAAATCCATTAGCACCCTTATAAATAGCTAATGAAACTCTCTGAAAAACTTCAGTTCACACACTTGCTCATCACCAAGAGTTGGCTTTCGATTAGCATACCTGCACAAAATTGTGAAGATGCAGAGAGAAAAGGGTCACACTGACATGTTTCTCCCTAGTCTGATTCTCTCCATCCTTTTCAGTGATCACAGTGATCCATACGACCTGCTTTAGTTGCTAATAGTCATCACCTGCCTATTATAAGTATTGTAGCTTCACAAAACCAAAAAAGTAGAAGTAGCTTGTCAAAACTGTGCTGCTTAGCAACAGGTAGGGACGGTGTAATGGTATTATAACCCAACCAAACCCTATTGTCAAGTTGCCTTCATGTTTTTGACTTTTTTATTCAGCAACTTCCTGCCCACTTCCCAAAAGCCACCACTAGTCTTCCTTGGAGCCATCTTGCCCCGAGTCTTTCCTGCTTTATTATATTGTTCTAATTGATGCTTATTGTTTCAGCGTGTCAAAGCCAACTGCAGTCGGAGGTTCACTTGAAAAGTGGCATATAAAGAGTTTAAGTAACCAATGTTTGTGAGTCAAGATGCTTTGAACAGAGTTCTTTATATTATTTGAACATCACAAAGCTTTATGCTTTGAAACAAAATTGTGTAAGTGCCTACGGGAGGGTAGGGGAGACCCTAATGCAACATGATCAATTGTCAAGAATTGTTTGTGGTACTATTTAAACTTATTTGCACTTTAGAAAAGAGAAGGGAGGGAGGGAGAACATTTCAAACTGGAGCGAAACTTTTGAAAAACAAATTATTCAAGATGTTTAAACAATCCCCTTCATGTTGTTAAAAAGGGTGTGGGAGTCACCAAATTACAGTCGGAGTGGGACGGCATTTCTCTCTTTAAACTTTGTAATCAGATATATAACCTTAGAGCTCAAGCTTAGCTCTATTCAGACTTTCATTCTGAGACTTAAAATAACGTGTGGCAGTGGTGGGGAGCATGCATGAGCACCAACTCCCCCCTCCTCCTCATTGCCACTGGAGAACCAGTGTGGTGCAGTAGTTAGAGTATTGGGCTAGGATCAGGGAGACCTGAGTTCAAATCCCCACTCAGCCGTGAAGCTCACTAGGTGACCTTGGGCCAGTTACGGCCTCTCACCCTAACCTCTCATGAGGTTGTTTTGGGGATTAAATGAGGAGGTGCAGCTGGAAATGTCCTGTCTCTAAAATCCCAAAGAGCTGCTGCCGGTCAGATGGCTCAGTAGTCCAGGGGTCAGCAAACTTTTTCAGCAGGGGGCCAGTCCACTATCACTCAGAGCTTGTGGGGGGCCGGACTATACTTTTTTGGGGGGATGAACGAATTCCTATGCCCCACAAATAACCCAGAGATTCATTTTAAATAAAAACACACATTCTACTCATGTGAAAACACTAGGCAGGCCCTACAAATAACCCAGAGATACATTTTAAATAAAAGGCCACATTCTACTCATGTAAAAAACACTGATTCCCAGACTGGATTTAGAAGGTGATTGGGCCAGATCTGGCCCCCGGGCCTTAGTTTGCCTACCCATGCAGTATTCTGATTCCTATGCTCCTGTGTTCAATACAACAATATATCAAAGGTGATGGCGGAACAGTCCTGGATGTTGCTTTCAAGTTTTTGAAAGAGATATGTGTCTAATTCTGCAGCCCTGAGCCCTGAGTGAGGTGTGTCTGCAGATCTAGAGCAGGGATAGGGAATGTTTGACCCTTCAGATGCTGTTGGACCCCAACTCCCTTAATTCCCAGCCAACATGGTCCATGGCTGAAGCTGATGGAAGTTGTCATTCAGCAAACCTCATTCACTGGAGGTTTTCTTTTTCTTTTTTAATTCTATTTATTGAGCTTTTGTAAAATACATTAAACAGAAGGAAAAACAACAACACACACTTTAAAAGACAAACACAAAATAAAAAAGAAAAAAAGAAGAATTCAGAGAAAGAAAAGAAAAAAGGGGCTGAAAAACAAAAAGACAAAATCATATTACCACGTTTCGCCATAAAACAAACAGATTTACAGACACTTGACTTCCATCCAACTCGGTTTAGGTTAGGTAATCTTATAATCTTTCTGCAGTTGTATTATACTAATTCTATACATCGCAGGTGTTAAATTCCGTCCACTGTGACTTTAGTAATTCCCAAATTAGCTTCAATATAACTTAAATATTTATTCCAATCGTTTTTTAGTTTTACATTATTTTGATGCCTAATTCTTTGTGTAAATCTCGCTAACTCTATGTATTGAAACAGTCTCATTTGCCATTCTCTGACCGCGGGGGTGTTGGGAGTTTTCCAGTTTTGCGCTAATAAGATCCTGGCCGCCACCGTAGCATACTGAAAGAATGTTTGGTCCTCACTTTTGATCTCCTCTCCAATCATACCCAAGAGGAATGCTTCCGGTTTTTTGGGGAAGTTATATTTCAATATTTTCTTTAACTCATCATAAATTTGTCCCCAGAATCTTTTCACCACGTCAAAAGTCCACCACATATGGAAGAAGTTTCCTACCTTGGTTTTACATCTCCAGCAAGTGCTGTTTCCGGTATTGTCTTGCCGGAGTGATGTACCAACGATACATCATTTTTTCCAAGTTTTCTCGGAGAGCAGCACATGCTGTGAACTTCATACCCCTCTTCCAGAGTTTCAGCCATCTGTCATATTCCAGGTTATATCCAAGGTCTCTGGCCCATTTAACCATAACTCCTTTCACTTCTTCATCTTTAGTTTCCCAGTCCAACAATTGTTTATACATTTTGGAAAGAAGCTTAGTGTTACTTTCTAAAATTTCCACCTGGTATTTCGACTTTTTTTCACTCATCCCTGATTTTTTGTGTTCATACCACAATGCATTAATTTGCATCTTGTCATCTTCCTAGAGAGGGAGGCCCATTAATGGGCAGTAGCAACAGAGGGTCTAGAGAGGGAGGAATAGGCTGTGTCTTGGCACCTTAGCAGAACATCGGGAGCACCTTAACCAAACTCCCACCCAAAAAGTACTTGCAAACACCACAAATAATAAGACTGGACAAGTTAAAGTAACCCCTTTTCTTGTTATTTCCTAGTTAGTTCCTACCACACTTTGTATTTCCTGTTTGCTTCTGTGCCCGCAAGAAATAATAATAAAAACATGACAAAACATGGGCATTCTGACTCAGCTGTAGGTAAGAAAATGGATGCCTCACAGGAAGGTTCCTCTTGGTGAGTTTCCCAGTTTGTTGTGCTTGTCAAAGATGGGCTTGGAGCAGCGAAGTTTCCTATTTAACATTAATCACCATGGACATGTGTCAAAACAGAAAGCTATGAAATATGAAATGCTAGGGAAAGCGGGGAAAAAAGAGTTTCTTCCATTTTCCCCCAGTGTAAAAATAATAAGAATTCATCCGAATCCAGGTTTTACTGCATTCTGTGCAATTAGTTAGTGTCAGGCTGGGGGATCTGAGATCCTTCAGCTGTTGTAGATTACAGCTCTTGGAATTCCCTGGTCATTGGCCATGATGGGTGGAGCAACATCTAGAGGGCACAGGTTGCCCAGCCCTGTGCTAAGTTAGTGCCTCATTGAAATAGTGGAATGAGCTGAGCTAGGCATGGACAAATTTCAGTTTCTCGTTTTTTTTCCAGTCTTAAATTCTCCACATTTCCACATCAGTTTGTGACTTTTTTAAAAAAAGTCCTAATAAAAGTTCACTAGCATTTGAGTACAAATTTCTGCTAGTATGAACATTTTTGTGTGCAATTTTCCCTAACACAATGCACTTTGGTCCATTGTTTTCACTCCCATATGCATTTCTATGCACTCCCACCCCTGTAATTTTGTGTAGATTTTGTGTCTGAATTGCAAAATTCAGAGAAATGTGAATTCTATAGGACTGGTGTGGTTTGGGTCGTGTGCTGGTTTGGAAATAGTGAATTAGGTACATTAAAGCCTTTAAAGGCAAATTGAGTAAATTTCTGCTCCATTTCAAGCTGAAATAAACTAAGTCAGGCATAGGTAAACTTGGCCCTCCAGATGTTTTGGGACTACAACTCCCATCACCCCTAGCTAACAGGACCAGTGGTCAGGGATGATGGGAGTTGTAGTCCCAAAACACCTGGAGGGCCAGGTTTGCCTATGCCTGAACTAAGTAATGATGATGGGTTGAGCTTTTGAAAGAACAGAAAATGATTGAGGCTTGGCATAATGCCTCAGGTATATGTTCTCCCCCCCACTATTTTCTCCCCTCCCAGGAATCAAAGGGGTTTCTCTCCTCTCCCCACACACATCCTGCCCTGGACTTTGCAGCAGAAAAGTGGCATAGTATCTGCTGGAAAACACTGAGGCTTAAATCCTACTCACAAGCCCCTTAGAACAGTGTGGAAGTTCTAAATATACTCACATAGGCTTGTGCTGTTGATATAACACAACAACAACAACAACAACAACAACAACAACAACAACAACAACAACAACATAATTTATTATTTATACCCCACCCATCTGGCTGAGTTTCCCCAGCCACTCTGGGCAGCTTCCAACAGAATATTAAAATACAATAGTCTATTAAACATTAAAAGCTTCCTTAAACAGGGTTGATATGTTTTTAATACATCAAGAGCGTGGGGATGTCTGTTATTGCAGCACCTAAGGACTTCACATGGAGGCAACCTAGGATGCGTTCAACTTGCACCCTCACTCATATGAACCAATTTCGTTGCCTTATTGAAACTTGTCCCCAAAGAAAAACCTTCAGTGTCTTCTCCTAAGCAAGATTTGCAAATGTGTCTTGAAATTTCACTTGAAGTGAAACTTGCACTATGGTACATTGTGGCACAGTTTGGACAAGGCCTAGTCACTAAAGCAACCATGGAGTCGTCTTTCCCCCATTTCAGCATCTAGAGGTCATAGCTGAGAAAAATCCCTGTCCTCCCTTGGAACAAGAAAGAGACAATCAGGCTATTTATGAGCCACAGCTCTGAACCAAAGGGTTTCCCCATTCCATATCTCCATAAGCCTTGTCTTCAGTACCCTTTGACCCTCCCAAAATAAGAACAGTCTGCAGTACCTAAAGCATACATAAGTAAGGCCAAAAGCAAAACCACAACGATGGAGGTATAACAGTCTGTCAATGGAATCACAACATAATGATAGTCTGCAGGATCAGGCCAATGGCCCGTCTAGTTTAGCATCCTATTTTCACAGTGGTCAACCAGAGAAACATGCAAGCTGGGCATGAGCAGAAGAGCACTCTTCCCTCTTGCAGTTTTCTGCAGCATCTTTCTCCCCATTTGGGCCACCTGCATATTCCTTCATTGCAGGGGGTTCGTCAAGAAGACCTGCAGGGCCCCTTCCAAATCCACATTTTATTATTATTCAGCTGGGTGTTCTTGGGGTATACGGTGTATAAGACTGTTCAGTCCATGATTTGACTTTTATCTGAGAAACTTGCTCTGGAAATCAGCAGAGCTACTACGGGGGAAGTGATTTCAGTTTTGCAGCCTTGGGTATCTGACCTTTGATAAGGGAAGTCAAGCAGAAAATGGAAGGCATCGCAAAAGGCCTACCATAATGACCTTCTTTTTGCCATTAAACGCATTCACAGTTTGAAATCTGTATCTCTTCCTGTGAGATAGCCATTTGAAAGCATTCCCTAATACCAGCTGTTGCACACTTTGGAATATGCCTCAATCCTCTTACAGTGCTTCACTATAATAATGCAGTTGTGCAGGATAATTGTCATGATTACAATTAGTGGTCCATTGAAATGAATGTTGCTCCAGTCATCTTAAATGCTTCAGAGTGTAATTTTCCACTGAAAAGTGAATAAATGGCACTGTAGGGTTCCTTCTTTATTTGTTGCCATGTCCCAGTCATTTGTAAAGCAATTTTACTCTGTTTGCAAGATGATTTCCTTCCTTTAATTGTTTTTGACGGCCAAACACCATTCTATTTTCCTATCCATAAATATATTTATTTTTTGTATTTAAGACAGGGAACAAAGAGCATGTGAGAGCCCCAGGAGCTAAGAAAGAAAGAAAACTAATCAATTAAAATTTCACTTTGAAAGCAAAAGTAGAAGTTAAATGAATATACCATAGTGTATTGTTTACCCAAAGCTCTAGGCTTCCTTCTGAGTAAACCAAGGATGGAACATCTTGGCTTCCGGTGGAGCGCGTCTTCGGAGCGAGAAGGGATTCGGCTGAGGGCGTGAACCCGGTCCTACAAGGGAGGCAAAAGGGGGTGCGAAAGGGCGTAAGCACCCCAGATACACGTCCGGAGGGTGTCCGGAGATACAGGGGCCCAGCAGGGACTGGACGCTGCTCGCCTCACCGTCAGGTAACCTTTTAAAAAGGCGAAGAGAACGGCGGCGCTGAGCAGCAGGTACAGGGCAGCCATTTCCTCCCTCCCTAGAAGCGGACAGCCCAGACCTCGCAGAAGACCAGCGCTCCACTTCCATACATAAGAAACCGGGGAGTAAGCTGTGTTTGAGGAGATGCAACGTTTTGGAATAGAGAAACCCGGCGAGAAATAGACTTTTTACGGAGTTCAACTCTTATCCGGAATCAGCGAACACGCAGGAAAGCTGCAGAGCCGGAAAAAGAAGTGAGTTTCCACCAATGAGTTCTTTGTTCCCCTGAAAGATTTGCTTTCAAAACTATTCGGCGACCAACAAAAAACGTGGGTTGTTAAAACAGGGGACAGAGGGTAAAGTTAACAGTTTGGAACCGGCCAAAGGACTAAGGACTAGGGGGGAAGGTGGAGAGGTGGCGTTGCTTGCGGCAAGGGGTGAGCGGAAGAGAAGGTGCCGACGCCATTAGGAGAAACGGAATGCGGAAGAGACCTAATAACAAAGGCTACCTACTCTAGCAGCGCGGTTTAACCCGATCTATAACTTTTGGTTGTGCTTCGCTTACCTGATGATGTTCTAGCGCTGATCTAAATAGACTTTTAACCTCCGAGGATTACTCAATGACTAGAAATAGTCTCCCACTCTTCAGACTATACGGGAAGAGAGACTCCCTCTGGAATTGAGCGGCAACAGCGAGCGCCATCTAGCGGACAAAGTACATTACTACAACTAGACCTCCTTCTTCTTTTCCCTTTTTTTCTGTTTCCCCTCTTTGACGCGCTACCTCCGCTTTCATACGTCTCTGGTCTTTTCAGTTTGAACTGTAGGGGTTTTGAAGGAGCGATTTTCCATTTCATCTTCGCAACCCCTCAAGGAACTTACTAAGAGTACTTTGCCTACTACCCTTGCAGCTATCTTTGGAACTTTGGTAAGCTTATGATACATACAAGAAGATCCAATGCGAAAGGGACTAAGTTGACTAATGTTGACAATCTAAAGACGTACACTCATATCGATCGACGTGATCTTTTATAAAGACTTTTATAAGGATTTGATAAGGACTGCCAAAACATTGCTGGCCCTGGTCAATTAAGGGTTTAACGGGAACTGGCCAATAAGTTTCCAAACTAAGATTTTCTACCATACAGAGTACCCGGTGTCCCCAATTAAGTAAGATGTCTAATACTGGGAAAAGACCTGAAGGGGGAACACCAGGGGACAGAAAAGGATCTAAACAAGAAGGGGAGTTTAGGGCAGAGATTCTAAGAATGTTTGCTGAGATAAAACAAAGTGAGAAAAATGTTGAGCTTAAGCTAGAACAAGTAGAAAACAGAATTGAGAAAATGGACAAAAAGATAGACGAAACAGTTAATGAATTGAAGGGCCAACTAAAAGAGGTATTCAGAAGGACACAGGCAGTGGAGGAGGGTTTGAAAAAGACAAGATCAGAAATGAAAGATGTAAGACGTGAGGAGGATAAGATAAAAGCCGAGATACTGGAATTAAACAAAAGTCAAGAGGATATGAAAGATCTAATTGCTATGAATGAACTTAGACAAAGAGAAGCTAATCTTAGGATGAGAGCTGTACCTGAAGTGCAAGGAGAAAATATAAAAGAGAAATTAACAACAGAGCTAGCCCTCTGGCTGGGAATCCCAATAGAAGAGATGGAAAAGGCAATACAATCTGCATTTAGATTAAAAGCTAAACCAACCAGAAACAAAAAATTCTTAGGAGATTGTTTAGTTACATTTAAGGAAAGGGAAATGAGAAACATGATCCTCCAAAAAAACAGAGGGAAAAGGCTGAATATAGGGGGAAACTACATAATAATCTTCAAAGACATTCCAGTCAGGCTTCTAAAACGCAGGGAACCATACAAGGAACTGGTACAGACATTGAAAAGGAACAACATTGAGTTCAAGTGGGAGTTCCCTGAAGGAATCTCCTTTACCTATAGGAGTAAGAGGCAAAAATTGACAAACCCAGAAGAAACCAGCAAATTCCTAAGGAAATACAAAGAATCAAAAATACAAAAAGAAGAAGATAAATGCGAGGAGGCAGAAGAAGAAAAAGACTTAGAGGGCGAAACAGAGAGGACAGAGGGAGAAGTAGAAGAAGAGGAGGAGGAGGCAGTGGGAAGAGTTTAAGGGGAGACAGTAGGTTCACATAAAAGTAAACAATCATGGCGTTAAAAGTTTGGAGCTGGAATGTTAACGGGATGAACGACAAAAGTAAGAGGAATAAAATTGAGCATATCCTAAAGAAAGAATGCTTAGATATTATTTGTTTACAGGAAACCCACATAGCAAGAAAGCATAAAAGAATCCTGACTAATAAAAGACTAGGGAATGAATTCGTATCGTCTGACCGAAGCAAAAAAAGGGGGGTGGTTATTTACATTAATAAACAAATTGAAGCGCAACAAATTTTTAAAGACGAAGAAGGGAGGGTAGTGGGAGTCCAGATTAATTGGCAAGGAGAAAACATAATAATAGTGGGGACATATGCACCCAATGATAATAAATCGGAGTTTTATAAGGTGTTAGAAAGAATGTTATCTGATTACTTCGATCAGAAAATCATACTATTAGGAGATATGAACGGGGTGGTGTCGCTAGAGATGGATAGGTTAAGGGACAGTATAGGTAAAGAAGGAAAGCTACCCAAAACCTTCTTCTCAATGGTTCAAAACTGTAATCTGGTAGACATTTGGAGATTCAAACACCCCCTGGAAAAGCAATATACTTTCCATTCAGAACCCAATGACTCATCTTCGAGAATAGACCAGATTTGGATTTCAGCAGAACTAGTCCCAAGATCGGTATGGGTGGGGATTCAGGCTAAAACGATTTCCAACCATAACCCAATAAAAATGGAACTGAAAGGACTGGAAAGAAGATCATATAGATGGAGAATGAAAGACTACTTGTTAGATGACCAAGAGGTAGTAGAGAAAGCTTAAAAAAGGCTAAAGGAATACTTTGAGGACAATTTAGGCAACGACATAAAACCAAAAGTGGTGTGGGATGCAGGAAAGGCGGTGATGCGGGGCTTCTTCATCCAACAGAGTGTAATCAAGAATAAAAAAAGAGAAAAAGGGAAAAAAGAAATCCTTCAGCAGATATGGGAAAATGAACAAAAATTAATTAAAAATCCCAAAAATAAGAGAATAAAAGAGAATATCAAAGTTCTGCAATCCCAGTATGTGATGCTGATAAATAGGGAAATAGAATGGAAAGTCAAAAAAATAAGACAGAGAAGCTTCGAATATGCCAACAAATCAGGGAAGCTATTAGCTTGGCAACTCAAAAAAAGGAAGGAACAGAACACAATAAACAAAATAGAGGTGGAGGGAGAAGAAATAAATAAGCCTAAAGAAATAAGGAAAGCCTTTCTGGATTTCTACAGAGGGCTTTTTAGCAATACCGAAAGGAACAATATGAGGAAAATAGAAAGGTTTCTAAGAGGTAAGAACATAAAAAAGATCCCTACAGAGGCGAAAGGAAAATTGAGTGCCCCAATAGAGGAAGAAGAAATTAAAGTAATAATAAAGGACTTAAAAAAATGGAAAGCTCCAGGCCCAGATGGGTTCACCGGTAGATTCTATAAAGAGATGGAGTCAGCTGTGCTGAACCCACTGCAAGAGGTAATGAATAATATCCTCAAAGAGAGAGAAATTCCAGAGACATGGAAGGAGGCATTAATCACATTAATCCCCAAACAGGACTCAGACTTACAACTGATTAAGAACTATAGACCAATCTCCCTATTAAACATAGATTATAAAATCTTTGCAGGAATTCTGGCAAGGAGACTAAAAGAGGTTCTGGTAGAAAGAATACATAAAGATCAAGCGGGCTTTCTGCCGGGCAGGCAGATGAAGGATAACATAAGAAACATCGTAAACATTATAGAATACTTAACGGATAGGTGTGACAAACAAGGTCTGTTGCTGTTTGTGGACGCTGAAAAAGCGTTCGATAACATAATTTGGGACTTTTTACTGAAACAACTGGAATACATGGAAGTGGGTTCTGAATTTTATAATGGGATAAAGGCAATCTATACGGACCAAAAGGCAAGACTAATCATAAACAATGTGGAGACTGCAGAAATAACAATAACGAAGGGAACAAGACAGGGATGTCCACTGTCCCCACTGCTATTCATAATGGTGTTAGAAGTCTTACTAAATTCAATAAGAGAAAACAAAGGAATAAAAGGTGTAACAGTTGGGCGGAACAAATATAAAATCAAGGCATTCGCAGACGATCTGGTCGTAACAATGGAAGATCCAAATGACTCATTAAAAGAGGTACTTGCAGAATTTGACCAATTTGGAAAGGTGGCAGGCTTCAAATTAAATAAAAGGAAAACAAAAATGATAGTTAAGAACATGTATACGGATAAAGTCGAGGAACTACAAAGAGAAACAGAAATAGAGGTGGCTAGGAAGGTGAAATATCTAGGAATATGGGTAACACCAAAAAACATAGACCTATTTAAAAACAACTACGAAACAGTATGGAAAGGAGTCAAGAAAGATATTGAAACATGGGGTAGGCTTAAACTGTCATTCTGGGGCAGAATAGCCACAATTAAGATGTCCGTGCTCCCAAGAGTACTGTTTCTATTCCAGAATATCCCCGTGATCAAAGGCATGAAGATATTTAAGGACTGGCAGAGGGTGATCTCTAAATTCGTCTGGCAGGGCAAAAAACCGAGAATAAAATATAAATTGTTAACAGATGTGAAGGAAAGGGGTGGCTTTGCCCTGCCAGACCTGAAATTGTATTATGAAGCGTCATGCCTATGTTGGGTGAAAACATGGATAAAACTGGAAGATAGGGAAGTGTTAGATCTAGAGGGACACGACAACCGGTCTGGGTGGCATGCCTACATATGGCATGGGCGTAGGAAAACACACAAAGAATTCGGTAATCACATCTTCAAGGGCCCACTGATTGAGGTATGGGAGAGGTATAGAGACATACTAGAGCCCAAAACACCGCACTGGCTGTCGCCACTAGAAGTTATGAGTGTCAAAAAGACAAACATGAGGGCTAACTGGGCTACCTACGAACAACTATTAATGAAAGAAGAAGGAAAGTGGAAAATGAAGCCGTATGAGCAGGTTAAAGAACAAGTCTACGATTGGTTGCATTACCTTCAGATAAATGACATGTTTAGGAAAGACATTAAAGAAAAAGGATATAATGATAAAGCCTCTAGATTTCAGACTGAGATACTCAATAACAACTATAAAACCCTATCTAAAACGTACAGTATGCTACTAGATTGGAATTTAATAGATGAAGAAGTTAAGCCGGCAATGACACACTGGGCTAGAGACCTCGGCCATAACATATATTTTGAAGAATGGGAAAAGCTTTGGAAACAAAATATTAAGTTTACGGCTTGCGTGACACTGAAGGAGAACCTAATGAAAATGTTTTACCGCTGGTATCTGACACCTGTAAAATTAGCTAAAATGTATGGATCCTGCAATAAGTGCTGGAAGTGTAAGAAACGGGAGGGGTCTTTCTACCACATGTGGTGGGAATGCCAAAAGGTCAAAGGGTTTTGGGAGAGTGTTTATAACGAAATGAAAAAAATTTTAAGATACACCTTTGTCAAAAAACCCGAGGCTTTCTTGCTGGGTCTGCTAGGAAGGGAGATAAAAAGGAAAGATCACAAGCTGTTCCAGTACGCAACAACGGCGGCAAGAGTCTTATTAGCCCAAAACTGGAAATCAGAGGGTCTGCCGACGATTGAGGAATGGAGAGCAAAACTGCTAGAATATGTGGAGATGGACAAAATGACAGGGAAAATCAGATACTTAAAAGATCAGAGGTTTATCAAGGACTGGGAAAGCTTTACGAATTACCTGGAAAATCTAAGTGAGGGACAAATAACATTGGTGGGTTTCAAGGGAGTTCTGTAACGAGTAAAGGGTACTGTCTAAAGAGAAACGGTAGAATCAGATCGATCAATGACACTACAAACTAACAAATGCGAAACTCTACAAAAAAGATTAGTACGGATGATTTGTGGAAAGGTTGAAGGAAGCCACATTTAAAATCTGTGAAAATGAGAATTTAATTTTGTGTATTATGTTCTTGTATCTTTTACTATGAAAACTAATAAAAAGCATGTGGAGAAAAAAAGGATGGAACATCTTTTCCACTGACCTCCAGTGTGGTAGTTTGATTAGACCTGCCCCTAATATTCATTAAAAATAAAACAGACAGCATTTGAAGCAAGCCTTGCAGTTCTAGCATTCCCAAATCATGCTCTGAAAATGTTCATAATGTTTTCAATTACTCTGCATCACTCAACCAAAGCGTTTTCACTGTAATAATGCTTATATTGGCAAGCATTTTCACCATATCCAGATTCTCACAATATTGTTACTTTTCCATACCATCTGTATTCTTGTAATATTTTTCACTCTTCCATACTGAACTATCATGTAATCTCCCCAGCGTTCATAGTAGGAGCTGGATTTTGGAAACAGCAAAGTGTTTGTGCAGTGCTAAAGAATACAATATTCATGATGCAGTATGACCAAACCGAAATTCACATCTGCAAGCAATAGGGTCTTCTTCTTTGGAGATCACTCGTAGCCGAGTAAGGGTGTATTCCATAAACACGGTTTTAACAATGGGACCAATTCTGAATCCACACGTCCTTCCACAGTGGGGACATAGGTTTCTGGGCAGGAGTTGATCATGGTGAGGGTTTGCCAAGCGTGCCTTCCTCTTAGCATGTTTCTCCCTTTCACCCTGAGTTCAAGCGTCTTCAAAACCCATGACACCTTTGATAAAGTCTGTTCTCCAATTGGAGCGCTTGAAGGTCAGTGTTTCCCAGTTGTCAGTGTTTATACTACAAGGCAGTCATTGATCTGTGTAGGGCAGGGATGAGAAACCACTATTGGCTGAAGGAACTGATCTAACAGTGAGCAATCTTCCATAGGCCACTTTGCAAGTGGACATGATCGCCCACCTGTCAGGTACAACATATGTCAGGTGTTTCCTGTCAGGTGCAGGAAACTTTGATCCATGACTGCAGAAGAATTGGGAGTGCATTGATGTCTTTCTTTTCTTTTTCTTTCGGTCTTTAAGCTGGACAACAGGAAAAGGTGCTGAATGCAAAGCTTAGACCTCTCTCCCACTTCTTCCTTTGCAGCCACACTTGAACTTCCCTGTGATTGATACCAAATCACATTAGGAGCAGGAAAAGTAACAGCTGTTCACCCAAACTGGCTTCACAGGCCGAATCCAGAGACCTGGCAGTCCTAAATAGGTACGCAGGCTAGAGTTTCTCCACCATTGGTTTAGTACACTGAATACCAACCTCCAGTGCTTCCTTTGGTATCTGAGACTCCAGCAAGCACCACCCACACAAACAGCAACCTTTTAGAACAGTTGTTCTCATATTATGAAAACAGCCTCCCTCAGAAGTGCAGGCTGTTGTCATGGTGCAGTTCAAGCTCCCCATTAACTGTTTTGATTATATATCCAAAATTAAAATACATTATATAAAAAACTGTGACACTGTGCGGTATATAACCAAACTTGAAACTCTCAAACTCTTTCTGTTCACAATTTTTTGTGCCGATAACTTATGTGGATAGTATGCTATCATTACTGAAAATGGGCTACTCATGCCATCACAGTCTGAAATTCAAAAGATGTAGGTTTATCCAGCATGTAACAAAGGCAAAAGTTGCACTGGTTGAATATTTAGCTATTTTGAAGCTGTTAAAGACAAAGAGGACCACTTCCAGAAAGAAATTGACAAGTCTATTCCCACCTGGAAGACAGTATAGTTCATGTCTCTAAGCTATTCCTCTGATGTTCTTCTTTTTCTTTCAAAGAAGAGCTGGCAGTGATTGCCAAAGAAGAGCTGGCAGTGATTTTTCTGACAGTTTCATAACCAATATTAATCAAATATTATCTGATTTGGAAAAGGAGGGCTAATGCAAATAATGTAGATTTGCATTAAAATGTAACCACACCAAATTTATCCCCTATCCCTATTTCTGAAGCTATTTTTATTCTAATACCAGCTTTTGTTGATGTAGCTATGGTTTGCAAACAGACAAACAAACCTTATGGGGCCTACCTTTTGGTGGTCAGAGGGCAAATGGCAGGAAGTTTGCTAGGCATTTCTGATCACTGATTCATTGGGGCACTTTTTCCAATGGATGATTTGAAAGCATCGTTCCCTACCAGGAACAAATGTTAGATCTCTCTGAGTTGTAATGCTGTGCTGCATTCTCTCTCCACAGTACAAATGCTGTTATGACCTTTGCTTCCACCATCTGGGGAATGGATCACAAAACATATGCAAGAGCACCTAATTTAAGAAGCAAAGGAGGCTGCCATAGCCAATTAACATTGCAGTGGGAAATCCAACAAACTGTGAAGAAATTAGTCAGGTTTGGGGGCTTGCCATGGGCAATAGGGCAGAAATTCCCTGTGCTTGCACAAGGTATCTTATCCATTATAGATGCTCATGACCTTGGTTGCTCATCATACCCCTATCACTGACCACAATCACATGTGTGACCATCCATCTTCGCTTTCTTTCCCTTGCTTTCTTCTGTTTCCCCTTAAAGCCTCACGCATTGTTCTAATTTCACTGAGAATAATGTAATTGAAAAGCTTCCACCCCTCATTGCCTTCCCAAACAAACAGTAAAGGCATCATCCCAGTGTATTGTCGTAACAGACTGTGAAGCAGAACAAATATTATAGGCAGGCATTCCAAGAGCAAAACACATGGCAGGTGCTTCTTGATAGAAGGCTAACTCTGCCTTCTCAACCAACAGCGAAGGCACTCCTGCATTTCACAGGCGAGAGACTCACTTCTCCAGGCTAGCTGTGGTGTGTGGTTAAATTCCTGTTGTGAGGGTTTTCCTTTTTCCCCTGAGGAAAATAATTCCTCCCCCCTTACAAACTGCAACGTATTTATTGTTTTAAGCTGAGTAGCTATAAAAAGAATTCATTCAAATTGAAAAGTGATGCTCGTGTGCCCTGTGTTTTCTTATCATAGAGCTGTGACTTGTAATAATGGGGTAAATGTCCTATGCTGCTGTCAGGGAATGGCTGGATGAGGGCAAATGGTGGAAGCCGCCTGACCAAGAGCCATCCCACCCCCCAGGAAAACACACAGAGAGGATTTGGACCCTGGCTCCTGTTGGTGGGAAACCAGCCACAGCCCAGAGGACGAAGAAAGCTGGGAAGAACTGGATGCTGGAAGCTTGAAGGAGGATGAAGAGGAGGAAACCGGCAGGTGTCCCAGCTCACAGGGATCAGACTTGACAGCTCCACCACAGAGCCACCCTGACAACTTCTCTGTGGACAGTTTGCAACCTCCCAAACCTGGTCATCCCAGAACAAAGTGTCTATTGCATGTCACAGAGCAGACAGCCAAGGAGAAACAGAGAGGGTCCCTTGGGGTTCTCTGTAGAAAGAGGGAGGGGCCTGACACAGAGGGTTAGAGAGCAAAGGGCAAGCCAGTCCAGGCAACTGCTTCATGAAGCACCCCTTGGAAGTCTTGAATGAGATTGTTCCAGTCAGAGCAGAGGTGATGCCTATAGGCATGTAAATGTCTCCACCTTTGTATTATTCCATTGGCTGTCTATGAGAGTACAAGCTGCTGCACTCAGGTCCTGCCTTTGGGCTTCCCATAGGCATTGGGTTGGTGACACCCACAGATCAACATATGGATGACAAAAGTGGGGACAATGGAATGGCAACATCATGGCAGGGCCAGGGGGGGTGTTTGTGCTTCCCCTCTGCTTTCAGCCCTACACATGGAAGAGAATTTCTAAATAGAGGGAAAAATATTATTGTGGCCAAATATAATGAATTATGTGGGACGCGGGTGGCGCTGTGATCTAAATCACTGAGCCTCTTGGGCTTGCTGATCAGAAGGTCGGCGGTTCGAATCCCTGCAACGGGGTGAGCTCCTGTTGTTCAGTCCCTGCTCCTGCCCACCTAGCAGTTCGAAAGCATGTCAAAGTGCAAGTAGATAAATAGGTACCGCTCCAGCGGGAAGGTAAAAGGCATTTCCGTGCACTGCTCTGGTTCACCAGAAGCGGCTTAGTCATGCTGGCCACATGACCCAGAAGCTGTCAGCGGACAAACACCAGCTCCCTCAGCCAGTAAAGTGAGATGAGCGCCACAACCCCAGAGTCGTCTGCAACTGGACTTTACCTTTATAATGAATTATATCAGCCTTCCCCAACCTAGCACCCTCCAGCTGTCACTGGACTGCAACTCCCGTCAGGCCCAAACAGCATAATAGTTCCCAGTGTCTGGAGGGTATCATGTTGGCTTCACATGGTCTATGTGGTTCTCTGTATAAGGTACCAAGAGAGAGGGAGAGAGGTCTGGCAGGCCTTATTGATAGTTTCACAGGCTTTACAGGCCCTGGTATGATTTGCTTCTACTGCCAGATAAATAGCCAACCTATCAGACAGCATTGTTTGCTCATGCAATTGAAAAACTCATTGTGTTTGCAATGTCAATTGCTACAGCATGTCACAATGACCACCTGGTCTAAACTGACATCTTTGTGAAGTGCTTCTTCTTCTTCTTTTTAGTGTTAGATCTTCCTTTGTTTGCACTCACCTTGTGTTGAAACTGAACTTTATTTGGACATCTTTGTTAAAAATAAAAATAAAAATTGCCCAGCATAGCTGGGCTGGTGTTGTAAAGGTTACCTTTCGTTTGAAGCATTTCAGTGTAACTAAAGTAGCGATGGGCAGACTGCCTCCTCAAGCTGGGATGGAAAGAAACAGTGCTATTTTTAAATAAGGAAATGTTGTGGCTTATTTGGAGTCAGTTTTGAGTTAAACTCTGTGGGTTTCTTTCTAGAAAAAAAGCTGCCAGTCCTCACCATAAAGTTGTTACAGTAAGTGCCATACTGTTAACATATCCATATGTTTAAAAGCACTGGTTAAACTGGGTTCAATCCAGAAAAAAGCACTGGTTAAACTGGGTCCAATCCAGAAAAAAGCACTGGTTGAACTGGGTCCAATCCCTGCCTCACCATATCAATAAGTCTCATTTCTGCCTCCCATCAACATATCTGCTCACAGCCATATCACCACCTGCTCCCATGTAGCTGCCCATATCATCTCTCCCTCAGACCTACAACAGCAGCTGTGATGGCCGGCAGAAACAACTAAGCCATGGGACAGGAAGTGATAAAAAATGAAAAATTCCCAGCTCTCCATGTACCAGAAAAGGGGGGAGGGGAGGGAGAAATAGAGATTCCACCAAACCAGCAATAGCAGGGGCATAAAAACAGGTAGGTTATAGGTGTTGGAAAACTAGCCCCCTAGGGAGAGGCTGGCCCCTCTCCCAAGCTCCCAGGGGCCTGTTTACCAGTGATCTTCCCTGGCTGGCATCCCGGCAATCCAGGGAGATCTTGATAGGCGACACCTCCCTGCGTGAAAGGTGCACACCCCCTTCTTCCTTGCATACCAGCAGGAGAAAGATGATAGTCAGAATGTCTGTTTCATCTACGGTTTATTTCTAACTGTACAACTGTACAAAAACATGTCCGTTCACTCAGACGTCTCCGAGCGACCAACTCAGACTTCCTTCACACAAGCAACAGGAAGGTCTCATATTACAAATCCCTGTGAAATCCCTGGAGCTTCCTGTCCCACAGTTAGCTCCATCATGTGATGTAAACATCCAGCTGCTTGTTCGCAGCTGCGTAGTACTCATATCCCAACAGGGATTGGAGAGAAATTAGATTGTATTTGCATTTTAATGAGAGACTGCCTAATATGCACTTCTTGAGCCAATATGTGAACCAAAACATATATTACAATAGTGTGCAAAAATGCAAATATTAATGAACATATTTACAATTGGGTTATTTGAGCAAAAATGCTTTCACAAATATGCATTTTAGTCAAAACTGCAAACCGCCAAATTTTCAAAAGGAATTTTAGAAAAACAACTACAAATTGCTGCAGAAAGGTGAAAAACTGCATTTCAGATTATAAATTTTGTGTGTATTTTAATCTGTTTTAGTATTTAAACCTTTTGGTTTTGAAAACCTTTTTCAAAAGCTTCTGGTTTTGAAACCAGAATTGACGAGTTTGCAATGATGATATATTCATGGCTCCATGGTTTAAAGGTTTGTGGGTTTCTAAGCAGGGATAGAACTTGATTTAATAATTCAAATTAGCTCAGAAAACATCATTTTTTCTCATGTTGGACAATTGCTTACAAAGGTATAAGTTTTCTGGAATCCTGCCTAATGAGCTTTTAAATAAATAAAGCTTTTGAAAGCACATTATTTTGGGAGGACTGGTTGGCATCAGCCAATGGCCCCATGTGTGTTGTGTGGGGTCATTGTTGAGCTCACTGCTAGAAGCTGCTCAAAGGAGGGAGGCAACATTTGTGTAGAC
This sequence comes from Podarcis melisellensis, assembly GCF_964234715.1. Taxonomy (NCBI): domain Eukaryota; kingdom Metazoa; phylum Chordata; class Lepidosauria; order Squamata; family Lacertidae; genus Podarcis; species Podarcis melisellensis. The sequence continues at coordinate 24,462,983 of NC_138528.1, read as the reverse complement.
CAACACTTGCAGGTGGGGGCTGAAAAAGCAACAGCAGTGATAATATGGCATGGCAGAAGTTCGAAAAAGAACTGCTGGAAATCAGATCAGTCGCATGTACAGCCCCTGCCTGTACAAGGGGCAACTTCCCACCTCCTATTTGCAAACTACTCCTGCAGCACTCTCAGGGGCCAGTCAGTACGACCCATTTAGAATATTCTCATCACAAAGTATTGGAAGACACAAGAACTACCCACTCTGGAAGAATGGCAGACGAAGGTGATAGACTATATGGGACTGGCTGAAATGACTGGCAGAATTCGAGACCAAGGAAAAGAGACGGCGGAAGAAGATTGGAAGAAATTTAAAATTTATCTTAAGAAATATTATAAGATTAATGAGTGCTAAAATGTCGAGGTTATTGAAAAAAAGAGGATTACAGCTGTAAAAGATTAAGTAAAAGAGAAGAATAAGGGATAATTAGATAAATTTAGAAGAGAGGATTTGCTGAAATAAATTTGGAAATAGGGATGCAGAAAGGGGAGGTATGGGGAAGTCGGCGAACTAGGGTTTAAGGGAAAAAAAAGGATTTGAAATTATACTTGTGTGTTTATGTGTTTGTTTGTTTTGTATTGTGTATTGTTTGTGTTTAATAAGTGTTGAAAAACCAATAAAAATTTTATTTAAAAAAATAATAGAATATTCTGCATACTAGAGAGAGAGACTGCAAAAGCCCAGTAACAATGTTTTCTTTCCCTTTCCTATATCCTGATGGAATTTTGGCACTATCTGAAGACCCTTTCTATTGCGCAGGCCTTGTGATCTGCTCCTGGCTTTACATTCATTTTTGAAAGGCTTTAGGAGGTTTTTAATATATTGTTGTTATATGCTTTAAATGCATTTTTAAAAGTTTAAAGAATTGCTGTAAACCACCCTAAAAATAGGATAATAGCCCCATCTATAAATCTTTAAAGCAGATTAATAAATATATTCTGTCACTCAGTGGTTTTATCTTTTTGGTTTTTTTAGTATCTGTTTTTTATCAGTATCTGTATACCTCATTGAAAGTCCTACAGCTGAAGGGTGGCTTTTGCATTGATGAACTCATATTGATGGCTTTGGAGGGCAAATAGGGTGCAGCAATCTCAGTACTGCAATAAGTGCATGCAAATAAATTGATAATAAATAAATATACAATGCATATTGATGGTAAATAAATGCACCAGAGTTGTGTAGCCATTAGAGCGTTGAACCAGGAGCCAGAAGACCAGGGTTCAGATCCCTACTCAGCTATGAAGGTCATCAGTGACCTTGGGCCAATCACAATCTCTCAAGCGAACTTACCTAACAGTGTTGTTTTGAAGATAAAATGGAAAGTGGGAGAACCATTTACACAACCTGAAGTTTCTTGGAAGAAAGGGAGGATAGAAACGTAATTTTAAAAATTATAATTTTAAAGCATTTATTGAACATCTTGTTCTTTCATAGGTGCTTCTCTTGAAGAATGACTCTCAAATTACATTCAAATTTCACTCTGGATGAAATGTTAGTGGCACCTTTAACACAAAATGGATTTGGGGAGAAAATTTGATGTCTCTGGACATAGCTTTAGGAAGTCTTCCATGCTAATATTCAGTCCTGGAGCTGTTAAATCATAGATCATCTGAAATAATGTTAGCAATTAAATAGTCAATATCATCGACTGAAGTCAAAAGGCATCCTTAAATTGCTTCATAATTCAGAACAAGCACTTCATTATCAAAGAATGATCAGTGGCTGGGCCCAGTGCTAGCACCATAGCAAAACACCATATCCATAGCATTTCTAACGGAACTGCCTGAAAGTACACTCATTTGGAAGAGGAGATTCAGGTAATTGCCAAAATTAACTATCAGTGAAGATAGTGGCCATTTTGCTGCAACCTGTGGCAGTTATAGCAGATTTTGAAAGTCTTGAGTTACATAGCGATCACGGTGCGTGTTGTTTGGGTCAGTGGTGTTCTTCTCCCAGTCTCAATAGCCTCTGTAGACCTCCTACCCAAAAGTCACCTGTGGAGTGATGCCACTTTCACTGTGCTGGCACAAATCCCTCCTTCTGTCTGCAGGACAAGGCTTTCCAGGGCTGGTGCTGAGGTGACCCTACTGCCATCAGGATGTGATGGCATCAGGCCTGATCTGAGCCTTATTGTCTATTCCACCCCACACCTCCTGCCCAAGCCACTGTGTACAGCAGGGCTATGGATGTTTCAGTGGCCCTACTGCTCTGCAAAGGCTCACCAAACTAAGGAAGAGTTTGGATAACTTTCTGAATTATGGACTAAAGAAGAAATCATCTGGACATAAAACTCAAGAGATTAATCTCACAACCTCGACTTTACTCCCTCTCTACTATACACCCTTCCTGGCATTTGCAACTTTTGGTCACTGCATATCCATGAGGCCCCTTCTACCCATCCTTCGTAACGGGACCTAATCCCATGTGAATCATAAGCAACATCAGCCAGCCAGGCTTTGCCCTCACCTTCCCCGCTATGGCAAACTGCCACTACTCATATTCCCTCTTTTGCACAACTATGGAAGCTGCCATGGGACTTTCCCTCCTTTCCTTTGCACCAGCCCACCCTGCACATCACTCAGTTCTGGCCATCTGTGGCACATTGCTCTTGCTACAGATTTCAAACACAAGACCAAGGTTGATTGGCTCCAGCGCTTCCGTTTGGAGCAATCTCCGTTTATGATCAGACGGAAAGAAGTAAAAATGTTCGAAGGGCTGAAAACACAAATAGCAAACAGCCAGTCAGGCAGTAAACAAGCATTCTCGTAGACGCCATCAACACCAGCTGTAGTTCCATCAACGCCAACAGCTTGCAGGTGGCGGCAGAAATAACTTTAGCATCAAAGCTCTTCAAAGTTTATGTACAGTGCTATCAAACTGAACAGAGAATTAAGTGAAAAAGGTGAAAATTATAGAGGGCTGGGAAAGAAAATGTCTACCTGTGGCATCAGCTGACCAGTGAAATAACTGACACATATTGACAAGAAAATGAGAGCATATATGTGTGTGTGTGTGTGTGCTCTATATTTTCTTGTTCTTGATTTTATTTGTTTTTACAAGTGAAAATTGCTAATGCGTTATATATTGGAGCAGCAACAAGTCACCAGGGTAGCGATGCAGATTGAGAAAGAGCAAGAAGCAGGCCATCTGCTGTAATCATTCAAACATTAGAAAAACAGGTTTAGAGATTGAGGTTCTACCTCTCTCAGTGGCACTGAACAGCACTTCACTGAGTGCTCTCAGCTTCAGAGTGTCAACTTTTGAAGTGAAATACCACAGGGCATGGAACTGTTTGCTGAGCAGTGCCTTGTTGCTGGTTAGCACCGAATTCAACTGAATTCTGGTTCCTGTGCTGCAGTTATCACGGCTCTTTTCGTATTAGCATGCATTTATCCATATGTTGCTTTTCAGTTCCATGCAAATATGCCTATTCCATCATGGAAGTAAGGAAAAGTAAACAACAATGTAGTTTAATGAACGCAAGTGAAATGGCAGCAGCAGCAAAAGTCACATAAAGTATGCATAAACCATATACCCTATTTTGAAAGACAATGAAGAGTTTCCATATCACGTGGTTATATATTTGCTACCTTCTGCTTTATTATATGAGAAATCTCTCTGGTTTAATATATGAGGAACTTCTGTGGTTTGTTATATGAGGTATCTCTTACAAAGCCTGTTTTCATCCCATTTTAAACAACCATAGGATTTCTTCACTGGAGCATCAGAGGCAGAAATCTATCAGAAGCCCTCATTTCACTTTCTTAGAGAAAAACTTGGTGTGACATTTCAAGCCCCTAAAATGGCTGTGACCTGACACATCAGAGCATGGAGTTAAATTTACCTGTCTGAGACTGTGGAGAGATTAGTTGACCCTTCTCAGGCTTCTTGGACTTATGACCTGCTGCCAATTGTCAACAGCCATAGTTATGCTTTGCAGAAATCCCACTTCGGCTCAGACAAGCCTGAAATCTGTCCCAAAATGTTCAGGATTCAGGATTCATCCAAATGTTTTGCACACCCCACTCTGAAGGGAAGGTTCTCAATGAAATGTGAGATGTCTGAAATGTTATCCAGAGAGACTGGACAGAATCTGGACAACCACAGTTTGGTGTGTGGGTGAAGAACGAATTAAAATGGAGTTTCAGCGTGCATGCCAGAAAAAATAAATTGAGCTGGTTAATATATGAATGTTTAGCACTTGATGACTACAACACTGTAGGTCTAGTTCACACCTGTGGGCTGTTTAAGATGATTGCAGCATCGAGTGATGACATAAATGTGTGGATGGGCAATCATGATAATAACCATTATAAATAGAACTTTCATATCACCTCCTGGACAATACTTTTCAGCAGAGGCAGTTCACCCATTCAGCTGCCAGTCATCAAAGTATAGTAATCAAGCAGAGAGAAAGAAACAACAATAGATAAAAATGCATGTGTGAATCAGCCCAGAAACTTCAACTTAATATTCCCCTCAGGTGACAGTGGAAGAGGGGGGACAGTATTTTAAGAAGAGATGACCAAATTAGTATATTTCAAGTGTGTGCAACATTGGCACATGTTCACTCACAAAGCACGTTTCATCCCAGGTCTGTATTCACCTGAGAATTATTTAATTCTGAACTGACTTGGGAAATGCCATTTAAGCACCTATATTTAAACATGCTTTCTCAACATGCATTTTCTTTCAGAAAATACACATTCAGTTGGGTTTCGGTGAGTTTTTGAACTATGAACTGTGTTGTAACACTTGAGAAATTCGAAGCTGCACATCAGTCCAGTTCACAGTGGAGACTGGTCCATTGAGGAAAATAGGCCACCTAGGACTCGGCTACATTAGTCAAAAAAACCGTTTTGAATTCATTATAAACATGGAAACCAGATGGAGCCAGAGAGCAAAATAATTTTCTATACAATTATTACATAGTGGTTTTTTTTTCTTTTGTTATAACAATTTAATTTATGACTCCTCCCCCCCCCAGCATGTAGATGCTAAGGGGAATGCTTAGGATGCTAAGACTCACTTCTGCCACAGCAATATGTAACAGGGAGCTACATATTGATAGGAGAAACTTAGAATTAGCTGGTTCTGCTTGTCATTGGTGCCACATTCTGGTGGCTTCCTGCCTCCCACTCTACCAGTCCCAATGGGCACCAGGAAGAGTGGATCAAGAGTTCATGAAGATCAGAATTCATGAAGATCAGATTCCTGAAGCACCCCAATTTTCCAGTGGCGTAGCGTGGGGGGTGCAGGGGGGCCGGCCGCACCGGGCGCAACATCTGGGGGTTAGGGTTAGGGGGCGCAAATCCACGGGTTAGGGGGCGCAAATTACTTGCCTTGCCCCGGGTGCTGACAACCCACGCTACGCCACTGCAAATTTCCATGGGAAAAAATGTAGTGCATACAATTGGGGAGGGGAAGGTAAAGGTTAAGTCCAGTCAAAGGCGACAATGGAGTTGCAGTGCTCATCTTGCTTTCAGGCCGAGGGAGTTGGCATTTGTCCACAGACAGCTTTCTGGGTCATGTGGCCAGCATGACTAAACCACTTCTGGCACAGACACCGTGACAGAAACCAGAGCACATGGAAATGCCGTTTATCTTCCCGCCGCAGCAGTACCTATTTATCTCCTTGCACTGGCGTGCTTTCAAACTGCTAGGTTGGCAGGAGCTGGGACCAAGCAGCGGGAGCTCACCACCGTCATAAGGATTCAAATTGCCAACCTTCCGATCGGCAAACTCAAGGGGCTCAGTGGTTTAGACCATAGCGCCACTAGCATCCCAGTTTTGAGGGGAGTAGCATGGTGTCAGCACATACAGCATTGGTAGTTATTCCTACACACATGCATACATACAGTGATCCAGTTCCTCAACTAAAAATACACTTGGCAGTACAGAGGAGATAGAGCTCAGACTGTGGCTTGTATCATTAGCATGAGGAAGACAGTCCAAACAAATGGCAATAAAAGTTAACTGACAGCTCCCCAGGGCTAATATTGGTTCACCATTCCAGTTACACATTGAAAAGGGTATTCTTTTAAAAAGGAATGTTTCGCCTTTTTAACGCTTTTCATAGGCTTTTGTTATTGATTTGTTTACATTCCATTTATTTGCTAATGACCTAGAAATACTGTGTACAGTATCTAACACATCATTATCCTGCTTAGTTCTTTACTCTTCCCAGCTATTATTTGAATTCTATATCTTACCCTTCCATCTGGGGACCTGAATAGCTGATGCAAGCTGCTGAAATGTTGAAAGGGAGAGGACGGGTGAGGGTGTATGCGTGTATATATGAAAATCATTTCTCCGTTCTGAAAATTAGTTCAGCGTTAGATAATGGACACTTTTTTAATAAATAAAAAATGTCAGTGCAGATTAACGTGAGCCACAAAGGTAATCTCCTACTTTCGATGCTTCATTACTCTCTTTGTTTTAATAACCTATTCAGACAAAGGCCAGCTTAGCCTTGTTGATTTAGTGAGATGAAATGAGCTTTGATTAGGCCACCATTGCAAGGTACTTAGTTATTCCCTGTTATCTGAAAGTTTAGAATAATCTGAAGCTTTTGGAACTAGAATGATGAGGATTGTATAAATAATGAAAATATACTATCGTTATTTTATTTATCTATGGTAGAAACATACACACATAGACACACATACTGTTCAAACCCTAGATCTGCCGAGATTAGAAGTGTGTGGGATAGGAATAGGTCAATCTCTAGTTGATCCAGCCAAGCTCGGGCTCAGCCAAGACCAGGGTTAAGTATTGAAAAGGGGCTGTGGTGGGGAAGGGGCAATATAGGACAAGGGAGACCTAGCCTTATTCCAAACTCCATTCAGCTTGGTAATGAGACCCAGCAGCCTAGCAGAAATTAAACGGACACCCCCCACCACAAAAAAGTAGTGTAAGCCAAACTCTATTTTGAAGGCTTGTTTGCCTTCTGCGCGGCTCAAGCTCAGCTATCAGAAGCCATGCTCCTGAATGGAGTTTGAAATTGGGGTAAATTACACAGTGGTAAATTACCCCAGTATAAATTAAATGAGCATCCTATAGTTTGGATTTCTCTGCTCATATATTAAGCCCTGAAGAGCTTGTCACCAGCTTACTCAAGGAACCTCTTCGCTCCATATTTGCGTACCCAGTCCTTATGTTCAGCTGTAGAGAAACTATCAAGGACGCCACATGATGCTTCTACAAAAATAGAGTCTTTAGAAAGGGGTCTTTGTCTAGGTCAGGGTTTCCCAAACTCCATATGTTTTTAGACTAGAACTCCCATGATCCCTAGCTAGTAGGTTTCAGTGGTCAGGGATGATGAGAATTGTAGCCCCAAAACAGCCAGAGACCCAAGTTTGGGAAAGCCTGGTATAGATTGTGGAACTTGAAACTCTTCTGCTTTACACAGACCTTTTCTGATGTTTAGCTCAGCCATCAGAAAATATGTATCACTGTCAAGGTTTGTATTAATAAATAACAAGATGGGGGGAAATTTAATAATTCCAAAGGCACCTTTAAGATCAACAGGTTTGTATTGAGTATTTTTATGCTGGTTTATGAACTGGCCAGTATTGTACTGGTGGAGGCTCTCCAAGGTTTCAAACAAGGGACATTCCTAGCCTTATTTGGTGATGCTGGGGGATGAACCTGAGGCCTTCCGTGTGGAAAGCAGATGTTCTACCTCTGTACTACAGCCCTTCCACAATGTGGGAAATTTCATAAAAATAAAATAAATCACAGGTTAGACAAAGAGCCCCCAAGCTTGCACAGATCCCAGAGCAGGCATACATTTCTGCCTACACTTTGAGAGGCAATTGATAATTTATGTTTATCAATTAGCCAGAAGTTCACAGCACCTATCACCGGGCAGGGGGAAATAAAAGACCTCCATATGTTTCGCCCACCATTTGTGTCCATGAAAATGCAAGGAGGTTCAGCAAAGCACAGAATTAATGAGGTAGCAAGCGCACACACAAAAATCATGACAGATGGTGTTTCGAAACATTGCAAATGGAGCCTGGCCATTTAAAAAGTGTGTGTGTGTGTGTGTGTGTGTGTGTGTGTGTGTGTGTGTGTAATATATATATATATATATATATATATATATATATATATATATATATATATATATATATATATATATATATTTGCTTTCGTAGATTTTCACGGGTACAGGAATGCAGGTTTTGGTGTCCTCGGGTGTCTTCCCGTGTAAAAGTTGGGGTGTCTAGGCGACGTTTCGACGAGGTCTCACTCGTCATCTTCAGGCTGGTGCTTTCGGCTTCTTGTTACTGGAACAGAGCAGGATCTCAGTGTTTGAGTTCCTATAAATACTGTTGAGGGGGTGTGGTGTATAGCCTCCAATGTTCTGGGCAGAGAGGAAGTTCCCAGGCTAGTGTGCCTTTTCTTCTTTTGTTCCTTAATTACTTGAGGGATATCCTGAGTGATTTCTTGAGTGATATCCTGAGTACCACTTAGGTGGGTCATTAGGTGTGGATTAGGCAACCACTGCCTAACCAACACGTACTTCATCCACAATGGACAAAGATACAAACAGATAGAAGGAGCACCTATGGGATCACCCCTCTCACCGGTCATCGCAAACCTGTACATGGAACACTTTGAAACCAATGCTTTAGACAAGTCAGAACACAAACCCAAACTTTGGCTCAGATATGTTGACGACACCTTTGTAATTTGGCCACACGGGAAGGAAAAACTGGATAGCTTCCTCACACATCTCAACAGCCTACACCCCAAAATACAATTCACTATGGAAATAGAAGCCAACAACCAACTTCCCTTCCTTGACGTCCTAATCTACAAAAAACCGGATGGCTCCCTAGGACACACTATCTACCGGAAAAAAACACACACCAACCGCTACTTACATGCACAATCACACCACCACCCTGCACAAATAAACTCCGTAGCCAAGACTCTCATCTCCAGAACCAAACGCCTGGCTGACAAAGACCACTTGACAACTGAGTTACAGAATCTCTCAAATGTGTTAATTGCCAATGGATACCAGCAAAACAGGGTTACGAAGCTAATCCAAAAAGAAACACCCCCCAAAAACCAAGACACAGAAGAAAACAATGGCATGGCCCTCCTTCCTTATATCAAGGGCACTACAGATAAAATTAGCAAAATCCTCCATAAACACAATATCAAAACAGCCTTTTGCACCAACCAAAAAATAGCCAATATCCTCAGAAACCCCAAGGATAAAATCCAGTTGGAAAACCAAGGGGTCTATGAAATACCCTGCAAAGTCTGCCCAGCCACGTACATTGGACAAACAAACAGACGAATAAATGCACGTATCGCAGAACACAAGAATGCCGTCAAAAAAGAAGAAAAAACTTCCTCTCTTTTCCAACACATGAAAGAAACAGGACACGAAATTAATTTTGCAGATTCCAAATTGCTCTTTAACATGGAACATCACCACAAGAGAATAATCATGGAAGCCATCGAGATAGAGAAACACCCTCACAACATGAACAAGCGTGACGACACATCCCGCTTGCCAGACATCTGGAAATTAGCCCTCCCCACAAAAACTGACACCAGATCCAGAGGCACACAGAACGCCATCACCAATCAACCACACCAGACCCAAACCCAGACCCTCTCCACAGATAAATTACAGACACCATCCAGTAGCCAAACCATGGAGGCACCTCCGGATGCTGCACCCCCCTGCAATCCCTACACAGATCTGGCTGACACAAGCCACAAAACCACAGCTCGCCCCTATACACGAAGCCAAGCCAGAGCACAACTAAGTGCAGTACAGCCATCTTCTCAGAAAAACTCTTCACAAAGTTCAAGAGGTCAAGACACAAAGACTTTAGCAACTAATCCACACCTAATGACCCACCTAAGTGGTACTCAGGATATCACTCAAGAAATCACTCAGGATATCCCTCAAGTAATTAAGGAACAAAAGAAGAAAAGGCACACTAGCCTGGGAACTTCCTCTCTGCCCAGAACATTGGAGGCTATACACCACACCCCCTCAACAGTATTTATAGGAACTCAAACACTGAGATCCTGCTCTGTTCCAGTAACAAGAAGCCGAAAGCACCAGCCTGAAGATGACGAGTGAGACCTCGTCGAAACGTCGCCTAGACACCCCAACTTTTACACGGGAAGACACCCGAGGACACCAAAACCTGCATATATATATATATATCTATCTATCTCTCTGTGTGGGTTATGTGCTGTTTGCCTGCATAAAGGGCATGTGCTTTTAGGATCAGTCGCTGAAAGTGGGGAAATTAACTCTCCACTAATTGAATCCTGCATTTAGCTTCAGGAAAAGTTTCCTAGTGAAACGTAAACACCACGAGGGAGAGCAACTGATATATTATCTCCCTAACTAGAGGTAACCAAAATGGGTGGGGGGAGGAAAAGTGGTCAGGCAACTAGGAATTAGCTCACACACCCAGAACAAAACAAAGGGAGGGAACAGAGGCTTGATTTACACATGAATATACATAACTTGATTTCGCTGCACCTGGTGACTGTGGGTTGGATCCTCTGAGAATGGAAAGGCTCCCTCCATTTGTGGAAAGAGCTGAATCCATCAGAGGCTCCCACTGGAGGAAAAAGGTGGGCAGCCAGTTTCTGTCATTTCCCCCTTTCCCAACAGTCTGTCTCCCACACTGTTCCAGAGGTTGCGTGTTCAGACCTTTAAAGCTCCCCTTTAAATAAATCCAGACAAGACTCAAATTTTGGTTTGGTTTTTGGCAGAATTTAGGTCACAACTTTATTGATTACAGCAAGTGAGTGGTTGCATAGGCTCTGGTTCAACTAGCTCCCTGCACCGTTGCAGGTAGTGCTGACCCAGGGCACCAGAATAGGTCAGCCAAGGATGAACACATAGATAAGCAGAAAGCCAGGAACAGGCTATCTCTACCACCCAAATGCCCCCCTGGACTCAGGCACGGACACAACCCCCTCTCAGGGGTTGACCAAACCATCGAGTCCCTGGATTGCTTTAACGGAATACCCTTCACATAGGGATGGCAAGAGCGTTCTCCCATCCCTATCACCTGAACCAGAGCCTATCTGCAACCTTACAAGTTGTGACGATTTGCTACGTAGCAGGCAAAACCCAAATGGCACCAGCCAATCAGCCAAGTGGGGAAAATTCCCGCCGTGCCCCTGTCCCAATGACAGACGACACACGACGGCATAGCAAGGTCAAGTGCATAGCCCTAAATATAGGAGAGGTGGGTGGGTGTTCTGATGCACACACTGAAAGAGGAAGCTCTGGGTCACGTGCATAGGTGTATATAGGTCCCTTGATCCGTTTAGCTTATGTCCTATTGGCCTGATTAAACCCAGCATCAAGGGACCTAACAATTGGGTGTTTTGGCTATTCAATCAAACCCACCCACAACACAGGGTTTGGTTGCCAGGTCTCACCGCAAGACGTGCCCTCTTTAAGGAAGGACCCAATCTACTCCCAACTTTCCAGAGAATATTTTCTGAGAGGTACAGGGGCTGCAGAGGGATGGAGGAAGAGTGGCTTACCACATGTAAGTGGTAGAAGAAGGACTTAGGCCACATTCATACCATACCTTTAAAATACCCTGATGCCACTTTAAACAGATATGGCTTCTCCCCGCCCCCAAATTCTGGGAGATGTAGTTTGTTAAGTGGGCGAAGAGTTGTTAGGAGACTGCCTAGTCCCCTCCCATAGCTACAGATCTCAAAGTTGTTTGGCAATCAATCCCTCATCCCAGGGAACACTGGTAATTGTAGCTCTATGAAGGGAATAGGAGCCAAACTGCATGTTACAGAAATCATGTGGTTGTTCAGGATTTTTCTTTCAGAAGCGGCTGGTTATGAGGTCCCATATCTGGATAAGGATCCTGGCTCAGGAGGGCTTTAACCCAATATCCCCTGCTGTGGTCCTGATTCAGATTGGTTTGCTCGTGCCTATTATTTGTGGTGGGTGCAGCCATTGTAGAAAAATAGAACTTCCTCCCCTTTTGGTTTGTGGGTGTGGTTTTGTTGTTGTTCTTGGTTTCATTAAGTATTTTGTGTTTTTATATTGTATTTTTATGTTGTGAGCCACCCTGAGATCTATGGATAAAGAGCAGTGTCTGCTTCTGCTATGTGAAAGGGTGGACAATATTAAAATGTGTGTTTTCTGAATACAGCTCCCCCCTGTTCTTTTAGATAATTCATTCATCAATTTGGCTTCATTTGCAAAGACGGCTGGCAAAGTGTGCGGAACGCATTCCAGCATACAATACAAGATGAGCTGCAATCACCGCTCACCTAGTTCAAGCAAATAGCATGTTGGAGTCAAGAGCATCCATTTTCCAAAGGAATGTTCAGCTATAAGCATCAGATGATATCTTATCTCCATATTTGACATTAGTGCCTTGATGCGCACCTCTGCAAGCGTGCAAATCGTCCCCAGCAGAGCCATTAATGGAGCACAAACTGCCTGCAAGTCTTCTCAGTATCAATAAAGGGTCTGCCCAGCAATGAAGTCTTTGCATAAAAGTAGACAGTGAAGAATGCAGCAAAAGAAATATCTTTACAGATCAATGAAACATCTTGTAGGAGCAAGGGAGAAAAATGGCATGTGTTGTAACACATAAAAGTGGTCAGTGCTCTAGTTAAGAAGTTGTTTAAAATGCCATTGTCAACAGGCTGCCACACGTACACACACACACACACACACACACACACACTAGCAGCAGGTATATCATTTCACACTATAAAGTGGAGTCTGGAAGACAATTCGGAAATCAAAATTTCATTCCAGATTGTTATGGACTGGGAAGGGACAGGCAACTGAAGACCTGAGCTGCCGACCACATATCACAAATGATTTCTGTTACAAGTTAAGGATTCTGATAGCAAACTTATTTTATGCTGCAGTCAACTATGCAGCCCATGGTTAAATTATGAAACTTGCTCCCACAGGAATGAGTGGTGGCCACCAACCTAGAGGGTGTTAAAAGAGAATTAGACATATTCATGGAGGGGAGGGCTTACCAATAACTACTAGCCATGATGGCTGTGCTCTGTCTCCACAGCTAGAGGCTAGGCTTGCCATATGGCAGGAAAATTCCTGACATGTCCTGGTCTTGGGGTGTAAAAATGGTGACTGTGGGAAACAGCTCCCAAAGCTTAAAATCACTATATTTTGGGTTAGGTTTCCCCAAAAAAGCTCAACAATTTGTGTTTGTTCCCCAGAAAAGCAATCCTACTGGAGGTAGCAATGTTTCTGAATCCCAGTTGCTGGAAACCACAGGAGGGAAGAGTGATTTTGTGCTCAAATCTTGCTTGCAGGTTTCCCACAGGCATCTAGTCGGCCGCTGTGAAAAGAGCATGCTGGACTAGATGGGCCATTGGCCTGATCCTGCAGGCTCTTCTTATATGCTTATGTTAGTGTAATTTCTAGGACGCGGGGGGTGCTGTGGTCTAACCCACTGAGCATCTTGGGCTTGTTGATTAAGGTCAGCAGTTTGAATCCACATGACAGGGTGAGCTCCCATTGCTATGTCCTAGCTTCTGCCAACCTAGCAGTTCAAAAGCACACCAGTGCAAGTAGATAAAAATAAATAAAGGTAGATAAAGGTGCAAGTAAGTACTGCTGTGGCGGGAAGGTAAACGGCATTTCTGTGCACTCTGGCAATCGTCATGGTGTTTAGTTGCTCCAGAAGCGGTTTAGTCATGCGGGCCACATGACCCGGAAAGCTGTCTGCTGCACCCCATAGTCAAATTCAACTGGACTTAACCATCCAGAGGTCCTTTACCTTACCTTTACTGTGACTTCTGTATTCAATGAAACTGCCTCTATAGCAATTGGGCTGGATTTGCAAGTCTCACATTGAAGCACTTTGACATTTCACGCCTTTTCCACCAATGTTATTCATAATCTTTTGCCTTGCTGATCGTACATATACTGGTTCTTGTTGTTCAGCAAGTGTGAGCCAGTGGAATGAGAAATGTGCAGTCTCCACTTTCTGTAATTAGTTCTTAAATGATACTAATTCCCAAGAAATATTTTCTATGTGTGGGAAGTCAATTTATTAAAGATTTAATAAAAGGCTTCATAAATGCTTTCTTTGTCACCAAAAAGATGTTGACACATCAGCTCTGCAATGTAATTTCACTCTAAAAGCTGAGGCAACAGTGAGCTCTGCATAAGGGGGGGCCTACCAATAATCTCGGTCTCTTCTAGCAATTTATTGTGTGGCTCCCATCACGCTCTCAGCACTTTGCAGTCATTATTATTACAGGCTGCCAATACATCGGCATAGGGTTTTGCAAGTAGTAATATCCACATTTTGGAGGCAAGGGGATGAGTAGCAGTAAAACTAAGGTCTCAGAACTAGACAATACTTGCAGTTCTCTGCTACCCCAGCTCCATCTTCCATGGGGTTTCCCATTCTCTTCTCTGAAAAGAAAAATTAGCAGTTCTTTCTGATAGTCAGTAGAACATTTCCTATTTCAGGTGAACATTAAAGTCCCTTATCTTACTGGATAAAAGGACAGTACATGTCAGGTCTACAAGTCAGTGGCCCACTAAACTAGGTACAGTCTGCAAGTTGTGAATTATGGTCTGCTAATTGGAAGGTCGGCGGTTCGAGGCCCCACGACAGGGTGAGCTCCCGTTGTTCGGTCCTAGCTCCTGCCAACCTAGCAGCTCAAAAGCATGCAGTGCAAGTAGATAAATAGGTACCGGCAGAAAGGTAAACAGCGTTTCCGTGAGCTGCTCTGGCTTTGCCAGAAGCAGCTTAGTCATGCTGGCCACAGGACCTGGAAAAGTCATGTCTCTGGAAGTGGACAAACACCGGCTCCCTCGGCCTGTAAAGCAAGATGAGTGCCGCAACCCCAGAGTCGTTCTTGACTGGACTTAATGGTCAGGAGTACCTTTACCTTTACCTTTAAGTTCCTGGTACCCCCTGACTTTTTCCAGTTCTAGACAGTCAGTGTAATAAATTTGTGTTAAGACAGTGTAAAGCCCTTGAATTTGGTTGACTAGGAGGGCACTGGAACCATTGTTGTACCCTGTCCCCACCCCATAATAAATCCAATGGAGAACCATATTGAATGATGATTTGCTAAGGATGGGAATCAACCTTCCCTTCGATGATGATGAATCATATCTCTCAATCAACCAAATTGGCATGATATACTGTGTTGAATAAATGCAGAGAGGTTGAAACTGTATTATCAATGGCAAGTTAATGGGTTGCTGATTCTGACTGTGCTTCTTAGACCTCACACTTTGATCTTCCCAGTTAAGGTGCATATGTATTTGTGCATGTATTTGCTTACTTTTAAAGAATTAGCCAAGATATCTGTAAGGGAAGGCAGATAGACCTAGTGCTACCTCCAGATCCCTAAATCTCTTTCTCTTTCTGCTGGGAGCGAGAGAGATAACACTTGACAGAGGAGTGAACCAATTGCTTGCAGAGAGTTTTTGGAATCTGGGAGAATGCCACTTAAAATCAAACGGATGGTCATTTGCAGCCCTTGAGCCATAGGTTTCCACCTCAACAATGAGAGCACCCACATTCTTTGGTTCCAGGTGGTGTTTGTGGTAATTCTAGGCTAAAGTTACCAGATTTTTTTTCAATGAATCTGGGGACACTTTTCAACTACAATGTATTTTGTATGGGGACTGATTTGTAAATCCAGGGACTGTCCCTGGGAATCAGGGACATCTGGGAACCTTATTCTAGGCAGTCATTATAGCGTGGAGAAACTATTTTTAACTTGAGACACTGAATGTTCAGTGAGGATCTTGTAGAGAACCTTACTTGATGTCTGCATTTTACAGAGATTTAAAACCAAAATGCATGGGAGAAAACCTTCCTGGGGGAAATTGCAAATATAATCAATATAACTTTAAAATGCTATTATTGTGCATAAAGTTATATGAGACTCAAAGCATGGTCTCCTTTTTCATCCCTGAAGAAACATTTCAGCTTTTTCCACCCACCACCCGAGCCTCAGATGTGTTTGATTGCTTTTACGAGCATTGATTTGGAGGGGCTTAATTTTATTCTTAGATTTGCATGTATATATTTCTTTTCATGACCCATGTCATGTGATGAGTGAATAAATCAGTTGATTCTGGCTGCATGGAAGTTCACACAGAGATGTTGGCCAGTTCATATGTGGCGCTTGTTATGGTCTCCAAATTGTGTGGCCTCTTATATTCCTACACATCAAGTTAAGTTCTGCCAAGGCAAAATAAAATCCAAATAGTGCCAGAAACTCCTCCGCCATTTCTTATATATTAATTATGAGTGGTTGCCAAGCCATTCCAGGGTTGGAACTAGGAAATGTGAGTTCCATAAGGGGCTGCTCACTGTGAAGAGTTATAATTATGCAGCTTGGGAAATGTTCCTGGCAGTAGAGTATTCTCAGGCTCTGGATTGGTCATGGAGACTCAAATGGGTTACTGACCCACTCCTAGGCTGGGGCAGGAGGCACTGTAAACAGTTTCCAACTTCGTTTCATGGATATTATGAGGAGGAGGGATAATTTTGGGTGCTCCTTGGTAAAAGCAAGGAGGGGTGTGTGTGTGTGTGTGTGTGTGTGTGTGTGTGTGTGTGTGTGTGTGTAAATCTTCCCCACCTTTTGCTTCAAGGAGGAAGTATACCATCCCACACATTTCTAATAGGGAAATCAAGGTATCCCATCATCTGTCCACTCCCTCCCATTTCCCTCCTCCTTCTCCTACTATTGTCCACTTGCCGCCTCCTCCTCTGGGCCGCATGGTGTCAGGAGATATCTTCTTCTTGCACTGTAGTGCAGAACCAAAATATGGCCAGAGCGCAGGACCCAAAATTGGACATCCAGGCTTGGGATCAGAATGTCCTGCTTAAATCGGGACACTTGGAGGCACTGTGGGAGATAGTAACAGAAATGAGAGTGCTGCTACCTACTGTATAAATATGTGGTTGTGTATTTGGTGGGTGGAATAGCTTTTCTCTGCTATATTTCTGTCTGCTAGCAGTTATTATGGTTGCCATATGCTAGTTGTTTAAGTTTATATTGGAGTTTAGCATGATCTTATCTCATTGTTCTATGCTGCTTTAAAATGTGGGGTTTTATTAGGGGGTTGTGTTTACATATTATAGTTTTATAATGTTATAAACCACTTAGAGACCTCTTTGATGTGTGAAGCAGTATATAAATTACCTTAACATTAATAGATGCCTGACTCAGCTGCCTGCCTGTTTACCTTGATGCTTCATCACGTGGGGGGGGGGGCTTGTGCTTACGGACTTGGCTGGGCTCCCTTCCTCTTTCTGCTGTATCAAACAAGAACAAGATGATCAGGGAATGATTTTTCCCTTTCAACATCCTTAAAACACCTGCTAGAGGGACAGAGCAGTTAGGGCTGCTTATTGAGTCAGACCAATGTCATTATTTTTAAAAACAAGTTTCTCTGAATCTGGAATCATACAGCTCAGTCAAGCAATATGCTATAGGAATTCAATATTACCTGACCTTCAGAAATTAGGACAGTCAAGACCATCAGGATTAATTGAATGAAAGCCAATGGCTTTTTCCTTTAGCAGAGATTACTGTGAAAACCAGAGCTGAAATGAATTTGTTCACAAATATCCTAAAAAAATATATATTAGAGTTTTTAAAGTATAATATTATCCAGGTATTCCTTAAATTCTCATGTGGTTGCTGGAATACTTTTTATAACTATGGATTTTGTAACTATTTTGGTATGATTTTTAACGTTCTTTTGCCAAAGGTCTTTATTAAGGGTCTCTGCGGGGACTCACAGAAATAACATCATTTCTGTGAGTCCCTGCGGAGGACCAAAGAGCATCATTCTTAAACATAAGAGGACCAAATAACATCATTCTTAAACACGAAACATTAACAGTGTTTTATGTAAATCACATATACAAGGATATATAATGCAAATTAAATCACTATAGCGAAAAATGAAATATAGCAGTAATGTATAAACAGTTTGGCCCTCCTCCAAAGTTCTTAGCTGTAGACACACAATCTCTCTGTTAAGCTGGTTCTTGCTAGATCTATCTCCGTCTTCTCCACCTGAGCTGCTGCTGTGATCTTCCAATAGCTGCCAGAAAAGTAACAACACTGAGGGGTTGTTTGTTTTCTTTAAGAAAAAAAGTCTTAACAAAGAGAAATAGCAGAGATGGGTACAACACAGTGTTACTCCCTGCTTACTACAGTCAAGACTACTGCCATTGTTTAAAATCACCACTTTTTTCATCTCAGTGCCTCTTTATCAAACTTCTGCCGTGTTTCAAAGCACAATGTTCCTCTCAGTGACTCTCCATTCCTTCTTTACTCAAACATCTTCCATTTTTTAAAACTACCATTTTCCTGATGGGATATGAGTACTATGCAGCTGCAAACTGTTTACATCACATGGTGGAGCTGACCGTGGGAAGGAAGCTCCAGGGAATTCACAGGGATTTGTTCTTTGTGTAATATGAGACCTTCCTGTTGTTTTTGTGAAGGAAGTCTTTTGTTGTTGCTTGGAGAGAAGTCTGAGTGAACGGACACGTTTTGTACAGTTGTACAGTCAGAAATAAAACTAGAGATGTAGGCTTTCTGACTGTCTTTTTTCTCCTGCTGGTATGCAAGGGGAAAAGGGGGTGTGCATCTTCCAGGCTGGGAGATGTCGCCTATCAAGATCTTCCTGGACTGCGGGGATGCCAGCCAGGGTAGATCACCGGCAAACAAGCCCCGGGAGCCGGGGAGAGGGGCCAGCCTCTCCCAAGGGGCAAGTTTTCCAACATTTCCCTCTCAGTGTGTCTCCCTGATGTCTCCCATTCCATGGTCTCTACTGTGGTATAGCCCGTCTTCGCTTTTGTTCCCCTACCCCACCCCACCCCACCCTGACTTCATGCAAACCCAGGATTGTGATGAGGAACTATACAAATCCTCTAATGGGAGCTGCGTAGTGACATTGTTACATTTTTATGAGAGAGAGAAATAACATGGTATTTGACAGCTGTCAGCTTATGAGAGCTGGTATTTTAAGCTTGCCAAAATCAAAATGATCAAGAGCTGCCGACACATTTAAAGCATTTAGCTTTTGAGCTAAACATCTACTTGTGGAAATTTATTTTCAGGTCTAGTAAAAAGTGTGGAAGGCCACTCAATCATGCCCCTTCCCTTTCCCTAAGCATATTATACAGTGATACTATTATACAGTGGTACCTCGGGTTAAGAACTTAATTCGTTCCGGAGGTCTGTTCTTAACCTGAACCTGTTCTTAACCTGAAGCACCACTTTAGCTAATGGGGCCTCCTGCTGCCGCTGCGCCGCCGCTGCGTGATTTCTGTTCTCATCCTGAAGCAAAGTTCTTAACCCGAGGTAATATTTCTGGGTTAGCGGAGTCTATAACCTGAAGCGTATGTAACCTGAGGTACCACTGTATAATTACATGACCCGGAAGCTGTGTGTGGACAAACACCGGCTCCCTTGGCCTATAGAGCAAGATGAGAGTGCAACCTCAGAGTTATCTGCACTGGGCCTAACAGTCAGGGGCATCTTTACTTTTACCTTTTTACAAAACTCCAAAACACAGAAAAGGGTTCACCTCTGTACTTCATGTACTTATCCTCTTAAGGTATGGCAAAGCATTAACTAAGAGGAAAAGAGAGAGAATCTTGCATCAGCCTTCACCTGCCTAGTGATCTTCTGATATTTTGGACTACAGCTCCCATCATAGTTCCCTGACCACTGGCTATGTTTGCTTAGGCCAATGAGAGTTGTCGTCTGGAGCATCTAGGGCACCAGGTGGGCTACCTTAGAACAAGGAGTTTTGAAGCTACCTGGCCTCAGATCACATGAAAATTATTCATATAGAGACCATTTTAAAACCCACAAAGAGCTATATCTCCCTGGTTTCCCCATAGTAACAGTAGTAGTAGTAATTTTATATACCCAGCAAAATATTTAAAAAAGCATATGCAAACAAAGTCTGAGGGATGGGCATATTTATGTTGCCGGTGGCATTTTGCCTAAAGTGGAATTTGAAGTGAATTGGCCAGTTCTGCTACAGCATATCAGGGAAAGCCCAAAGAGTTTTAATAACACTATCAAAAGGGTTGGGGAGATTCTGCAGGTTCCTAGTTTCTCATCAGATTTCACTGAAAACAAAATAATCTGAAACGGCGGATTTGGCAAATCTTTGTCAGGCAAACTATCTTAAGAATTCCAATGGAAACGTATGAGTTTTGACAATGCTAGCAAACTATTGCAGTGAAGTTGTTGTTGTTGTTTGCATGTTGTTTGCATGCATGCATGCATGTCCTGGGGGCCTGTATCTGTAGAGTGATTGCATACTACAGGATTTCCACTTTAAATGCATTGTACCATAGCAAGCAGAACAAACGTCCAAGCAACCTCAAGATCTATTGCTTGGTTTCGTGATTTGCAAGGCAGTAACTCTGTTGTACTCAGTGGAGTCAATGGAGTTACTGTGTGGCAAGCCATCATATATCATTAGGCAGCTCTGAAGTCAGCAAGGTACCTGGGCAGCATTAACATTACGTTAAGATTTATTGCACAGTACATTGCATGTTTTTGCTGGCAGGAGTAAAATGCTACTTCATATTTAATTAAAGCTGAGACGCCCTTAAAATGCAACAGCAGCACCTGGAGGGTTATATTCCTACCTTGGTTAACAGAAAGATTTCTTATGAGGTTTCTGATATTTGCTTTATTTGGCTTCCCCTCCCTCCCCCTCTTTGGCTTCTCCCTGTTGGGGATAAGCAGTGTCCTGTGCACAGCGGAATGATGAGAAGTATGTGCCAACATGCTCTATACTACTTTATTTACAGCTCAAAGCTGGTAAGTTACAGAAAAACATCTTCCCTCTGCCGGAGCAGAGAAAGCGTCATCTCTCCTCTAAAGCACGGAGAGAAACACACAAAAAAACTGCAAAGAACAGTGAAAAACAGGAAACCAGTGTACGTCATATCCAGTCTCCTATTCCCGTGGGAAAACCTCCAACAGTACAGACTCTGTGGAATGTAAACAACCTGTCTCGTGACAAGCACTTCGCTGCACAGAGAAGAAAGCAGAAACCAACATCCTCCCCCTTTCTGTGAACATCTCTGGGCAGCGTGTTCGTACAATATCAGTACAAACCCAACTTCTGCACATAGGTACAGTGTTGATCCCTTGATACAATCTTGGACAATACATCAGCAGGAATTTCATTACCTGGCATATAGGACACCGTTACGAGTCCCTTCTGAATACGTTCCCTAGCATGTTGCACCTTCAATTGCAAGTGCTTCGTGCTTTGCTTACAACCTTCAGAATTCAGCAAAGCCAAACATGCTTTGTTGTCCTGGTAAACCTGGATTGGACATTTGACAGGAATTTTCAAGTCTTTGCACAATTGTAACAACCATTCACAATCTTTAAGTGAATAAGACAGTGCATTCAGTTCAGCTTCACAAGTACTTAAGCTAACTGTTGTTTGCTTCTTGCATGACCAATCAAATAGACCCTGATTGTACTTATAGCAAACTCCAGACGTACTTTTCCTGTCTGTAGTGTCACTTCCAAAACTTGCATCTGCAAATATCTCAAGACCACCAGACTTCTGATTGTTAAATCTCAGTCTGTAATGCATAGTGCCTTTCAAATACCGCGCTATGCGTTTCAGAGCTTTCCAATCCTTAACAGTAGGATTGTTGACTTGTCTGCTTAGCAAATTACAGCTAACAGCAATGTCTGGTCTTGAACATCTGGCAATGAAGTTTAGCTTGCCTAGCACACTTCTGTACAGTGTAGTGTCAGAAAATGCTTCTTCAGTGTCATCTACCTGATAACCTGTTATCATCGGTGTATCCACAGGGTTAGCATCCATCAGGTTTAGTTTGCTTAACACATCAGCAATTTTCCGTGACTGGTGTACTAGAATGTTACCATCTTGATCTCTCTCTATTTCCAGAGATAGGTAGTTGTTTACCTCACCAAGATCTTTCATGTCAAAGTGCTCTTTCAGTTGAGCTAGGGCGTTATTGTACATTGTGACATCTTTCCAAAAGAATAAAAGATCATCAACATAAAACAAACAATACAGTTTCTTTTGCCCCTCCTCTTTGACAAACACACATGGATCAGCTTTCCCTTGCTGAAAACCTAGAGAAAACAATACTTCAGTGAGTTTTGTGTGCCAACACCGTGCACTTTGTTTGAGACCATAAAGGGATTTTTTCAGAGCACAAACAAATCCCTGTTTTACCTGTACGCCATCAGGTGGAAGCATATAAAGTGATTCACCTAGAGATCCGTACAGAAAAGCTGTATTCACATCATGGTGACTAATGTGTAGATTCTCCTCTGCAGCTAGCTTGAGCATAAGCCTAATGCTCTCATACCTCACGGTGGGTGAGTAGGTCTCATGATAGTCTTCACCTGGTACCTGAGCAAATCCTCTGGCTACCAATCTGGCTTTGTGTCTGACTATCTTGCCATTTTGATCAGTCTTCGCTTTGAAGACCCATTTGCTTCCAAGCAATTTCATTCCTGGAACTATTGGAACTAGGTCCCATGTTTTGTTCCTTTCCAAGGAATCAAGCTCAGCCTTCATGGCATTTAACCATGGCTCAGCTTCCTTTGAATCCAAATCCTGGATTTCTTGGAAACTTGAAGGTTCAAAAACCTTCTTGGAGCTTTTAACAGCTGTTACTGCTATCTTAGCATACTCATCAGCAAATCTCTTTGGAGGTCTGCCTTTTGTGGCTCTCTGTGACCTGCGAATTAGCCTTAAGTCTTCAACACTCTCCTCTTCCTTCTTAGGAGAAAAACAACCTATTGTGAACAATGGTTCCTCCAATTCTTGATCAGAGCTTTCAGAGGGTCGCATAGAGGCTTTCGCACTCTTGAAATCCTCTGAATCACCTGATTCAGTTTCAGACTCAGAATCAGAACCTTCATCAGTGGGTGTGGGTTGTTGTGGTTGCTTTTGACTATCCTCAGTCTCATCACTGTCATCAGGATAACATTGGAAAATTCCCACATTCTCCCCCCACTTGGCATTGTACTCAACACTTCTTGTGAGCTTAATTTCCTTTGAGTCAGTCATCATTATTCTGTAAGACCCTTTCTGATAACCTAGAAAGATACCATGCAATCCACGCTTGTCTAACTTGGAGTTTTGTGGTGAGTGAACCCACATGTCAGAACCAAAAATTTTCATGTGTTTGATGTATGGCTTCTTGCCAAACATCTTCTCATAGGGGGTACAACCAATCGCTGAAGATAACCTGCGATTATAACTGTAAGTGAAACATGAGAGAGCTTCGGCCCAATAACTCTCTGGAAGATTTGCATCATGCAGCAAGGTTTTTAACCCTTGAAGCAATGTTTGATTTGCTCGTTCCGCAAGTCCATTCTGCCATGGCGAGCGAGGACTAGACAAATCGTGTTGAATTCCTTTCTCAGCCAGAAAAGCTTCAAACTGCTGAGAAGTGAATTCTCCCCCCCGGTCAGTGAAAAGAATCTTTATCTTCTTACCATGCACATTTCCCAACCAAGCACAGAATTCCTTGAACCTAGGAAAAGCCTCTGATTTCTGCTTGAGATTGTACACAAAAATATACCTGGAAAATGCATCAAGGAGAACCATGAAGTACCTATTTCCACCCAAAGAGGGCGCTAGTGGTCCAACCAAATCAGCATGAATAATTTGGTATGGTTCTGTAGCTTGCCTACTAGACACCTTACCTTTCGCAGCCATTTTCACCTTGTTTGCTGCGCATGCTTTGCACTTCATGTGGTACCTGCAGGGTTTAATAGTCATACCTTCAACCAAGGCAGGCATTTTAGATACTGCCTCAAAATGCAAATGACCAAATTTCCTGTGAAAATCATGAATACATTCTGCATGCAAACTTTTGTTAGAACCTGCAATGCAACAAGTGTCATCCTGCACAACATCATCATAATACAAAACAAACAAACGACCAACAAATTCAGCATACAATTGATAATCATTTTTCTTGGTGATGATGCACCTATTGTTTTTAAAGGAAACGTCAATCTTCTTCTCAATCAGCTGTCCAACGCTGAGCAGATTATGTTTCGCATCCGGCACATAAAGAACATCCTGTATCGATAAGTCCAAACTGTGAAGAACAACAGTTCCGTAGCCTTTACTGGGGATTGTGTGGTCATCCGCCTGGTGAATCGCACCTTCCTGCGGTGTAAAAGACACGAACAGTCTCTTATCGTTGCACATGTGATGCGTCGCCGCTGAATCAACAACGAAGAAAGATCTAGACGTCTTCTGGACCTCTGCAACCTCTGCAACCTTTGTAACCTTTGGAGCGTAGCGTGAGACCATTGCCTTGTGCTGCGTTGTCCTGGACACCGGACCTTTGCCTTTTTTCTGGCCTTTTCCACGCGATGAGCTTCCGCTGCGCTGCTCTGTCTTGGCCCTGGGATATTTGCATTCCCTCTTCATATGGCCTAGACGTCCACACGAGTAGCATTTCACTGCCTTCAAAGCTTTGGCGCCATCTGGTGGTTCCACTGCACTATGGGATGACGTCTGTGAAGTCTCCCCATTTCCCATGCAGCTAGCACCCCGCCGATCTGCTTCATGCTGAATCATGGCAGTATCACAAGCTACTGTGAGTTGAGCATTTGGCTGATCAGTGGTATCAAATTCCCCACTTGCCTCATCCAGCCTTCTGCAGCTAGCCATCATGACTCTGGCATTAGCCTTTTGCGTCATCATCGCTGCTGTAAATCAAGCTGCTTGATACATGCTGCGTCTGTGTACAGCTGCTTCAATCCAAAAGCAAATTCAAAAGCGAAAGTCCCCAAGTGCTTTCTCTACTGCCCTAAATTCATGCTGCGTCACTGAATTCTGCAGCTGCTGTACTCCAACAGCATTTGTAAAAGTTACTTTCGATTTCCCCCAGCATAGGAAATTGTTTTCTTTTAGCCTTTTGCCTGTGCCACGGCAAAAACCGGCTATTAAAAGTTCAAAGTCCAGCCATAAAGCCATTAATTAGAAGCTGGCAGGCTGCCCGGAGCAGTAGCACATACCTTCATCAATCATTTTGACGCGCAGAGCAGATACCGTGCGTTCCGTCTCTCTGCCGCTGTTCCGATGCTTTGCCGGCACTTCGTCTCTTTGCTCCTTTGTTCCTTTGCCAGGAGCCCGACTTCTGGAGTCCATTCTCAAAACACTGCGTTTTTCTGGGCCCGGAACCAAATGTTGGGGATAAGCAGTGTCCTGTGCACAGCGGAATGATGAGAAGTATGTGCCAACATGCTCTATACTACTTTATTTACAGCTCAAAGCTGGTAAGTTACAGAAAAACATCTTCCCTCTGCCGGAGCAGAGAAAGCGTCATCTCTCCTCTAAAGCACGGAGAGAAACACAAAAAAAAACTGCAAAGAACAGTGAAAAACAGGAAACCAGTGTACGTCATATCCAGTCTCCTATTCCCGTGGGAAAACCTCCAACAGTACAGACTCTGTGGAATGTAAACAACCTGTCTCGTGACAAGCACTTCGCTGCACAGAGAAGAAAGCAGAAACCAACACTCCCCACTAGATGCTAGAGCCTGATTCTAGAGCCAGTTGCTTCTGGATTATTTCCTTGGCATTTTGTAAAGCAAAAGCAGTGATTGAGTGCATCTTGCAGCTGATGAGCAAGAAAAAAATTTATATTTCTGATCAACATGACTGTTGTGGAATTATCCTACACTAGGGAGGCAGATGCGAGCTAGCCATGACCTGTAGCTAACTAGCCATGGCTTGTGGCAGAAACATGCCCCCTGATTCTGTTTTTAAAGGGAAGTCCCTCTTTAGTCACAACTACACTATACATTTTTAAAGCACTCTTGTGCCGCATTAACAGCTATGGCTTTCCCCAAAGAATCCAGGAAGCTCTAGTTCAGGCATAGGCAAACTTGGCCCTCCAGATGTTTTGGGACTACAACTTCCATCATCCCTGACCACTGGTCCTGTTAGCTAGGGATGATGGGAGTTGTAGTCCCAAAACATCTGGAGGGCCGAGTTTGCCTATGCCTGCTCTAGTTAGTAAGGATGCTCAAAATCTTCTCTCAGTGATGGGGTCTCCTAACAATTCTCAGGGGCATTGCCAGACTTGAAGAAAATGACCTGATAATCACATATTGTACACCACAAACAATGAGGAACAAGACACTGTTGTTGTTCCATATCTAGATGGGCCATTGGCTTGATCCAGCAGGCTATTCTTATGTCCTTATGTCTCCTTGTCCACTAGTTCTGCCAATGAGTTGGATGTAAATAAAATCAATTCCCACTGAAATCTTTCCAACGGTCTTAAGTCCCTCTAATTTCAGCAAGAACTGGGTGCAACTCCACTTGGTCTAGATCCAACTTTGTATCTTGTGCAACACAAATGTATCAAGAGACTCCATTACACTATGCATTTCCCTATTATGATTGGCCTTTGGGGTAGGAAAATTACACACCATTGTGACATCATCTCATGCACTGTGTTGTACCAGTCATTCCCAGGAAGAGGGGGGAAAGGGACAGAGCAATGGCAACATCTTGCCTAGTAAAAATGTAAAGGACCCCTGGATGGTTAAGTCCAGTCAAAGGCAACAATGGGGTTGTGGTGCTCATCTCACTTCAGCCCGAAGGAGCCAGAGTTTGTCCACAGACAGCTTTTCAGGTCATGTGGCCAGCATGACTAAACCGCTTCTGGTACAACGGAACACTGTGACAGAAACCAGAGTGCACGGAAACGTTGTTTACCTTCCCATCACAGCACTACCTATTTATCTACTTGCACAGGTGTGATTTCAAACTGCTAGGTTGGCAGGAGCTGGGGCAGAGCAACAGGAGTTCACCCTGTCATGAGGATTCAAACTGCTGACCTTCTGATTGGCAAGCCCAAGAGGCTCAGTGGTTTAGACCACAGCGCCACTCGCGTCCTATCATGCCTAGTGAGTGACAACATTTGGGCATTTTAAGAAGTCCCATGCACCAGACAATGGTTGGGGGACCATTTTGAGCCTGAGAGCTGCAAAATCTTTTGGTCAGCTTCCCAAGGACCACATGCCAGTGATGGATGGGGCTAGAGGCAAAAGTGGGTGGAGCAATGAATATGCATTTTGCTTTCTACAGTAGGCTGCTTTCTACACACACTCACACATCCCTCTCTATCCTCCAATCAAGAGGCATTGTTAGAGTTTAGGGACACACTCCAGCCAGGCACAAACACTTGTGGGGTGCAAAGGAGGACCAGTAATGGGTGTAGCCTGTGGGGAGAGGGCCACACAGAGAGGTCTGGAGGCCCAAATTCAGCCCCAGGCCTGACATTCCCCACCTCTGCGCTCTGTTTTTCAATATTAAAGGCTTTGAGATAATGAAGATTATTATTATTATTATTATTATTATTATTATTGCTACAGCCAAATATTATGCAAATTGCATTAATTACATGTGTGCAAATATGTAAATTAGTAGCAGACCTCAGGCTCATGAAATATTTCTGATGCAGCTATCATTGCTAAATAAGCTGTCGACTCCTGCGCTTGATGGATAGCAACCGGAAAATGTGTTCTTTAATTAATTTTCCTCTGAAAATTATTCGAGACCATTAAAATGTGCCGTGAGAAGGGTCTCTGATTTAGGAAACATGTCAAGCAAATAAATACGTAGCAGGGAACAAATGTGTAGAAGATCATAAAGCAGTTGAAAATACATTCTTATTAACTAATAAGCATTTCCTGATGTTTAGTTAGAAACAAAACGGGGTGGGGTGGGGACTCGCATGCATTTGTTTCATCTCTGGAATTAGATCTTTTTATCTGCTCCGTCAGTTTATAGTAAATGGTCAAAGGAAAAAAAAAGGGAATATAAATACTGTTGCCCTAAGCAGAGAGAAAGAAAAATTTTATGGATTGCTGTATTTTTTTTTCTGGTTATGCATGGGGAGATAAAAGGTAAATGGAAGCTTAGAGCATAACTTGAGCTAAGGACACCAAAGCAGACTATTCTTCAAATGATTTGATATAGGTCACATTCACACCATACATTTAAAACACTACGACACCATTTTAAACAGTCACAGCTTCCTCCAAATACTTCTGGGAAGCATAGTTTGTCAAGGGTGCTGAGAGATGCTAGGAGACCCTATTGCTCTCCCAGAACTACAGTTCTAAGAGCAGTTTAACAATCAGTTGTTTTCCAAAGAGAACTTTGGGAATTGTGGCTTTGTGAGGAAAATATGGGTCTCCTAACAACTCTCAGCACTCTTAACAAAATGCAGCTGCCACAATTCTTTGGAGGAAGCCATGACCGTTTGAAGTGGTGTGAATGTGACCACAGTCATCAGGTCCATTTGGAATAGGTGTATTCCTTCAAACAAAGGTGGCATGCCATTTAAGGAGAAATACAGTGGCATTATTTCTTAATGTAGGCAGTGGGTGGCTAACCTGTGGCCCTCCAGATGTCTTGATCTGACTCTTGCTCTTGGAGCTGGTGAGGAGTTGGAATCTAACAACAACTGGAAGACTCTGGATTAAACACTGCCTGGTGTACACATGACATGCTGGAAATGAGTCTAACAACCATATGAACCTGCCTTATATTGTCTCAGTCTATTGGACCATCTTGCATAATATTGTTTTACTCTGACCAGAGGCGCCATCTTCTTAAGAGGACTGAGGCGGCCTGTGCAGGATGCCTTGCAACGTCACAACATCATGTGTGTGACGCTGCACAATGCCCTGATTTTGTCCATGTGATGCCACGGGGCAGAGCCAAATGCCCCCTGAATATTGAGGAGGCTTGGCCCCCTCCAAAAATACTTGGGGGTGGAGGGAACAGCCTCAACCCTTAGGAGTTGGCATGCCTAACACTGACTGGACCTTGGGGTCACAACCTATTTTCTCTCTCTTTTGTGTAGCATGCATTTGGCAAGCAGACATTAAAGAGCAAGAAAATGTTTTAAGAACATATTAATGGATCTTATGGGGAACTTATAGTATATATCCAAGAGCACTGACAACATATTAGATCGGCTGCTGTCAGAAATCATGGGTTTTGTAACCTTGTTCTTTTGGGGGGAAATAGTTGGTTTTCCCCGGTTCCTAGTTACAAATCAGAGCCTGCCTGTTTCAGCCTGAAGACTTCTCCAGGCTTAAGCGATACTTGCAAAATATAACATGGAAGATCATGGGGAAATGCCAGAATATCAGTCCAATATATTTGCTAGAGTATCCTGAGCTCTTTGGGTTGAGTTCTAAAAGGTGGAGTGCTTGGGAGCTGCATCTGTGATGAGACCCTGAATGCAGCTTACTAATGTGAACATAATAACATAAGAGCCTTTCTGGATCAGGCCAAAGACCCATCTCCCAGCAGCTAACCAGGTGCCTATAAAAAGCCCACTAGCAGCACCTGAGCACAGCAGCACACTCCCTCCACTTTGCCCCCCAGCATACTTCCACTGGAGGTAGAATATAGCCATCAAAGTGGAAATAGAATGTAGTCATCATAGCTTGTGATTGGTGGTATTTGCTGGTTTTCCTTTTGAATGATTTATAGTACCTTTCTTTTGTATGTACAGTGGTACCTCGGGTTACAGACGCTTCAAGTTACAGACTCCACTAACTCAGAAATAGTACCTCGGGTTAAGAACTTTGCTTCAGGATGAGAACAGAAATCACGTGGCAGCAGCAGGAGGCCCCATTAGCTAAAGTGGTATCTCAGGTTAAGAACAGTTTCAGGTTAAGAACAGACCTCCAGAATGAATTAAGTTCTTAACCCGAGGTACCACTGTATATGGTTTTCATTGCTGGAGGGTGTGTGTCTTTGGGTCAAATAGCAATGTATAAATAAACTATAAAATAACAGGCTGGCTATGGTCTCATGCTGATGGATAGCCTCCACATTTCCTCAGCCTGTTTTCCTAAGTTTCCATTGTAAACCTGTGAGCAGGATCCAAGCAGCCTAATTTCATTTTAGGTGCTCGATAAATCACAACTATCGTTGTTAAATATAGATTTGAGCATAAGCCAGCTAAAGCATAATTCTGATTTTTGGAATATTTGGTGAAGCCATCCGACCCTTTCCTTCTGTTCCAGTCGCTATCTCATGTCTTCATCATGAACAATGAATGGTTGTTGAAACAAGTGGATACCACAAAAGGCACTGAAGAGAAGCTGACTTGGCAAACTCTCTTCTGAGGGCCATAAAGTCATCCCAGCAAAAGAGACTTGGAATCTTCTTTTCAGATGCAATAAAATCTTTTCATTCGGATACCCAAAGGAGATGTCATGAAGAACTGGCAGGTTTAATGTTATTAGGAAATCCCCCTCAGTAAATCTGACAGCCACTGTTATGTAAAGCACCTCTGTACCTTTCTCTTCAACTGACACTGAGCCACAATGAAGTTTGCATTGCCAGGGGGAGAGAAGGCTTGATTTAAACACTTATAATAACCTGGAAATAAAATGTTTTGCAAGTGGGAAGTCAAACTAGTAACTAGCTGGTTGCCAGCTTTCTACGCTATCTGAATATCCTAATGCTACATATATTTGATTTATTATTATTATTATTACTACTATTCATTTCAATTCTATACTGCTTTATATTTTTAAGGGGGGGATTTCAAAGCAGTTTACAACATGTTAAACATTGTGCCCATCTCTGCTATTTTTCCTCATTAAAACGAACTGCTCTCCCTACCCCCACAAGGCTCAAGCTTCTGCTGTTGTTTGAGTACAGCAAAAAGGAAGAAACACTGAAAGGAGAAAGAATGCTGTTTTAAACTTCTCCCTCTTCCATTCCTCAGCTGCATCATGTCTGAGAGATAAAGGATGCAGAGCCCTCAAATATTCCATAGTACCTTCCCACAGTCATGTTTTTCACTCCTAGTACCAGTTGTTGTCTTCAAAAGGAAGTTCCAGATTCAATGTAGAAAAGATATTTTATTAACAAGCAATCATCCATGCATGACTTATTCACAGATGGTGTTTTATGTTTTAATTTATCTTTAGCACAGTTGGATTATGTTGGAGTAATACAAACCCCCACTAATGCTGGGGTGGAGGTGGAATTCTCCATAAAGCCCTACCAGTATGTGGAACATGGGGAAAAGTTAGGATTGTAGTCTAAGATCTAGAGATGGAATATTTCAGTGTTGTGGGAAGAGGCTGTGGCCTCACCTGCCATGGTCATCTTTGAGCCATTGCTGGGAACCCTGGGTAGCCAAGTCTTAGGAGACTTCCTTGAAACTGTATATAGTCCACTGCATCAGGGAAACCACAGTTCAATATTCATTGTTCTAACACTGGGATGGAAAACCTCTGGCCCTCCATATATTGTTGGACTCCAACTCCCATCTTGTCTAGCCAGCATGGCCAGTGCTCCAGGATTACAGAAGTTGTAGCTCAACAACAAATAGAGGACAACTGTTTCTCCACCCCTGTTTTGACACCGTAATCTCACCCAACCAACTTCAACCTTGCATACAACAGTGTCCAACCTGTTAAAAGACATGTAGGCATGATTTCATTTCCCTGGATAACCTAATCTAGGATTTGTGATCTATCTGAATTTTTATCCATTCTACTTTTTAGTTTTAATGTGATTAAACTGAAATACAACCTGCTCAATAAGTTTGTGTAAAGTACATTGTGTGGCCATTATAAAACAGTATTACAATAAATGAAAATCAATTAATTCAATAAACACAGATAAAACAAGTGGAATCTAAGCATATGAAGTGCCATGGATTATCTGGAATAAGAAATGCTTGCAGGAAGTAAATTGGAGGGTTAGATACACTGACATGGAACTGGAGAATACTCCTCCCCACCCGCCCCTGAACTATAATGTCAAATAAATGACATTCCCATTATTTGCTATATAAAAGCAGTTTGATAATGAATAGTGTTAGGAGTAATTGCTTCATTGCCAAACTCTCATGATGATAGAAAACTGGCATATGCTGAATTATGCTGAAAATGCTATTTCATATTTATGAAGCGTTGGTGAGCCATAAATAGAAATATAGAACCTAGGAATCTATTATTATGACTGCAAGCTGATTTTGCAAATGGTTGACACTCTACAAATTGTTGAACAGAAGTAAGGTCTTGGGGCAATGCCTGGATGGGATTCCATCTGGGGAGTGAATCTATGCCATGAGGGAAAGGTGAGATATAAATATAATACATATTAATA
Source organism: Podarcis melisellensis (assembly GCF_964234715.1). Classification (NCBI taxonomy): domain Eukaryota; kingdom Metazoa; phylum Chordata; class Lepidosauria; order Squamata; family Lacertidae; genus Podarcis; species Podarcis melisellensis. The sequence continues at coordinate 24,430,718 of NC_138528.1, read as the reverse complement.
ACAAGTCCCCTGCTCACTTGAATCACCAACCTTGCCTACCCCTTTGCCAGTTTCCCTTCTCCCACACCAGACCAATACCCCTTCCTTTCACACCTCAACCACCCACACTCTCATCTATCCCACCAACTGAAGCACCACTCTTCACAGCTTACCCCAATACTTTTTAAAGGAGGGGGAGGCACTTCACAGAGTGGTTTGCAAAACCACTGTGTGAACTACCTCCTACCATCTCTTAAACCATCTGCTTCATGCACATACCTATTGGTGGCCATAACAACAGCAACATGACAACAGCCTTGCATTTTTATGTATATATGAAGAAAATACAATTTGCTTTGGATTTTGCTAGAGTAGACTTGATTTTTTAAAAAAAAACAACAACACAATTTCATACTCAGTCCAACCAATAGTCCATGAAGTTTTATGCTGTCAATTTTACAAAGTTCTCCATAATCTTCTGAAGATTCCTTCCCACCCTGATATCTACAATCCCTGAATGGGAGATGCTGTTGGTTAAATCCTGTCTTTCAAACATGCCACAAACAAAAAGAAGTCGCCCACTGAACGACTCATGTAAAAACTGTCCCCCAGTTTTTATTTTTGAAAACCATTTGATTCCTTGTTGAATCCTGGGGGCTGGGTCATCTTGAGACCATGGGCTATATCCAATGTTGCAGCTCCAGTCATGCAAAAAACCTCCACTGCAATCCTCTCCACAAAATCAGCTCTGGAGGGCTTGCTTGTTACACTGAAGCAATTCTCATTCTTCCAAAGCAGGGATCAGCAAACTTTTTCAGCAGGGTGCCGGTCCACTGTCCCTCAGACCATGTTGGGGGCCAGACTATATTTTGAAAAAACAACAACGAATGAATTCCTATTCCCCCCACAAATAACCCAGAGATGCATTTTAAATAAAAGGACACATTCTACTCATGAAAAAACACGCTGATTTCTGGACCGTCCACAGGCCGGATTTAGAAGGCGATTGGGCCAGATCCGGCCCCCGGGCCTTAGTTTGCCTACCCATGTTCTAAAGGATAAATAAAAATGGCCTCTTCCAAAGCAAGATGCTGATAATTTTTGCGTTTGACATGGACCATATTTTTTCCCCATATTGAGAGGAAAAAGAAATTAAGAGCTTGAACGCTTTCATTTCATCATAGCAATCTAAAACTGCAGACGTTCCTCTGTTCTTTGAAGTTTAGTACCAGTTTATCAAGCGAGTATTCTTGTTTCCATGGCAAAAAATTGAAAGGTCAGTTGTAAGGTGGATTGGGTATGCTTGACTTCATTTAGGAACTCTGAAAGTGCTGCCGATGACATTAATGGAGATTTAGAAGAGCTATGAAAATAGAAAGCCAATGTTAAAAAAAATTCATTCAGATGACAAGTTACAATCTTTCATTTAAACAAAAAAAAATCAATGCTGAGTTCATTACATTTTATGAAACCTTCGTTTCTCTTATAATGTGCAAAATGCAGGTTCAGTCAGAAAGGTGCAATCCTTCATTTCTCTTGTGTTGTTTCATTAAAAAAACAGACTTTGTGTTCTTCTAGTTACGGGGCACAAACTAGTTCAGATGTCGCACTATCACGGATGCTGGCTTTGTCCCTTTGACTTCGGGGGGATAAGGGCCTGGTCCTAGGCATTGCTGCATATCCAAAGTGCATGGTTGGAATTGCCCTGCCATTTCCATAGAGCCCCTCCAGACATCCTTTTTTGCTATGCATTCATGATGCTATCAGGGTGGTCACAGGCAATCCCATTCTTTAATACTGTTTGCACTTGCAAAAGTTTCAGGGCAGTCACACAACTTCATTTCTGACCAGTGTATGTTCTGTAAGCTCTCCCTGACATCCTGTAGCCTTTTATACCCGCTAAGAGTGCAAAAGCAGAGTCTGGTAGGGCTGTGACCTGGAGAGAGTTCTAAGGGCCACATAGGAAGACCTGGAGAGCCACATTCAGCCCCTAGGCAAGATCCTCCATTGATACAAGGTTTACACCCAAACATTTCATACTGTTGTATCCCATGGCAGTAGTAGGCATGAAGAAGCTTTTCAGCTCACACTGGTCTGGGCCCTGGTCTTCACTATTTCTCCCCACCAACAGAATTTACTTCTGTGGATTAATATGGGATTTGGTTGCAGAGAACTGCAGTAGGTAAGGTAGACTGACAAAACGTGGGTACCCCCTCCCACTTTGTGCAAGCAGAAATGCTTCTGCTTGGCTTCTGTCACCATTGGATATCACCCGTTTAAAGCAATAGAAAGTGGCATGGACCCAATGCAGAACAGAATTTCATCCAGTTCAGCAAACCCACCCACAGCCGAGGAAGGCAAGTTTATTTCTATGCACTAAATAGTACCCAGATCATAATATGCCAGAGAGGGATCACTTGGAAAATTACTATTTTTAAAGGTGAGAACTGCACAGGTGATGTAGAGAGATACCATCTGCCACTGGCACATTAATTCAGAGCCCACTTGTGTATTAATTGATTCTTGTTGTGCCAGCAATGCGGGCTGATTTAATTGACATCTAACAGGCTGGAATCAGATGTCAATTAATATAGTTGGATTACAGTAACATATTATCTTAGCTAATTAATACCTGATTAATTTGCTATGGTTAATCATTAGACTTCAGCATGTAGAGCAATAGCAACTTTACCTATACATTTGCTGGTCTATAATTATGGAGTTAATTATATAACAACTGGGTTTTTCCATCCACTCCTACTATGAACTCTCCTAGCAACCAATTTGCATTTAATAATGTAACAGAAGTGACTTATTAGGCTCAAAATAAAAGACTGTATTTGATATTTGCAGTAGCATGTAATAACAACAATTCCTGACTAAATTAGTTGGTGTAAAGGAGGTATTGAGTCAGAAATTTTCATGCATTAAAGGATGGAGGAGATACATAGATTAGTTCAGTTATCCCAGGTTCCATGAGATACGTGATTTATCCTAGGTGGATATTATAATAATTATTTCTTGAGACTTATTTTAAATGTCCCAAGTAATTGGGTTTCTGCTGCTTGTCAAAAATGAATATTCTATAGCTCTAGGCAGTATTTAGATCTAGAGCAAAGGCTGATAGCTCAGCAATAGGTATTTCCTTAATAAATATTCAGCAAGCTGTTCCTTGCTTTGTATTGTTTGTATATTCTAGGGCAGGGGTGAGGAACTGGATCTGGTTCCAGAGCTGGCCCATCCTCCATGGACCACTTTGGCAGATGGTCAGAGTAACCCATCTCTCAATAACCTGTCTTCATATGATATTAGGTGATTCCAACTTCGGACCACGAGAGCAGGCAAAGGCTTATTTCTGTTCTTAGTGCTGTGACCCCACAGCACCAAGATTGGAGATAATACTCTGCTTGCTGTTTGAGAATAAAGGCCTATTTTAGCAATTTTAGCAAATGAGGCACCATAGCCACTAGAGGACTGTGAAAATTTGTTGCCCTGGCTTTTTTGACTCATCTAGCCATGTACTATCTAAAACCAAAGGTTGCCAGATGTGAAATATATTGGAATAATTTAAGATTAGCAGTTTAAGGGCATGGATATGCTGACATCAATGGTTGCTTCGATTGTTTGTATATGTTTGTATTTTTTCTTGTTAAGTCACTTTGAGACTTTATATATGAAGCAACTAACAAATGTTAATGACAATAAGAATTTGTTTGTTAGCAATTTTGGCTGCAGTCTAACCCCACTTACCTGAAAGTAAGCCTCATTGAATTCAATAAACTTTGTTTCTGAGTTGGCATCTATATCCCAGCAACATTCATCTACTCTTTGCCATATAGGTAATACCAGCCACCAAAGCTAACAATGGCTAAAAATTCTTTTCTCGTAGTAAGGAGGAAATCTGCTGGAACCAGTAATAACCAAACAGATGTTTTCATCTCAGCCATTATATCCTGAAAGAACAGCCCATGCCTTTAATAATAGTGCAGGCCATTTTCTGATTCTAGGTGATCATTCACTCCACAAAGTATTTGGAGCAGACTCTTGAAAATGATTGCCAGTTGGCATGGCAATTTATCTAAACCAATGGCTAGTGACCCCGTGTGAGAATCAAGCATGCATGTTTTATTGTTCCCTCGAAGTCTGTATACAATATTCTCATTCAGATGCAAATTAGAAGGACTGTTTCCCAATTCTCAACAAGGTACTAACCCTACCATATATTCAGAATCGAGGGGGGGGGGTAATTTTCTATGCGTAGGGATAAGTAAGGTAAAAAGTAAAGGTAAAGGATCCCTGGACAGTTAAATCCAGTCAAAGGTGACTATGGGGTTGCAGATATATATGCATATACATAAGTATATCAGGAGTCAAGAACCTTAGGCCTGAGGGCTAAAACCAGCTTTCCAGGATTCTTCACCTGACCCCAGCCAGTCAGTAGAGCAGGAGACTCTTAATCTCAGGTTGTGGGTTCAAGCCCCACCTAGGGCAAAAAGATTCCTGCAGGGTTTGGGCTAGATGACCCCTGTGGTACCCTCCAACTCTAGAATTCTTTTATTCTATTCTCCACACACCCCACTGGCCATGCTTCATCACCCAAGTGATTTGGGCTGGCTAGACTGTGTCCTTCAATTCTGATAACGTCTCTTTTTTGCCTGGATGGAGAATGAGAGGGGTGTACGAGTGCATGTAGAAACTTGCCTAGTGTACAAAGTTTTAAAAAAATAACAATACATCTGTTGCACCTCCCATTTTTGCTGCTGGACCTGCCCACCACACTATTGGCATGTGTCCCATATAAGATTTCCCAAAAGGGAATGTAACACTCAGCGTGAAAAGGAAGGAGAGGGATAAGGAGAGAGAGAGAGAGAGAGAGAGATCAGCCACCAGTCATTCTTTGAAAGGAACATTTGATGATGCCAACTCCATGTAAAAAGGCCCACTTTATTGGAAATTAAGCAAATAGTTTAGATTATTCACCTACTCATTTTCATGGCACTTTGAGCATTTTGCGTGCAAAATGCAAGCAACCCAACTGTTGATTACAACAAGGGCCTCTATATAACAAAAAAAGCACCAAGACAGAACCAGCAACAGCTGCGAAGGAGGAAGATCACAATCAGGAATATTAAGATGAAGCATCATTTGTTTTTATAAAGAGGTGTTTATTTTGTGATAATGGGTAACGTTAATAGCAGCATATGTGGTTTAATTCAGAACATCAGTAATTAATGTAGCATTAATCTGAGGGGCTTTAAAATGTAATAAGTTTGCAAAGTTACAGAGCTCCCCACGTGCTTTCAAACATGGCTGCATCTCATAAATCATCTGGCTCCACCACATTTTTTTCAAAATGTGATTTATCCAGGTACTTTATCAGATAACATCTAATTTCAATGATAATAGATAGAACCAGAGGAAGTATTGTGAACTCCTGATTGAATAGTTTGGCTATTTAGAATCTTGATCATAATGAGGGAGCGATAATTATTTAAGTTAAGAACAGCTGTGGTCTGACATCATTAATGTTCATCTACTTTAATTTATGCACACAGCAATATGGCTGTTTTCAGCACCATCAAAATGAAAGAAAACTTAGGTTTCAAGATGAAAATAAAGAGCGGTGCATGAAAAATGAAGAAGCGAGCAATGAACGACGTGCTCCCATTGAAAGAAACAAGCGCTTTAAGAAGTTTAAGATGAGTGAGTTCAGGCAACAGGAAACAATGTAATTAAAAATTTACGCCTACATTTAATTCTTGTTTTATTAATGGAAGCAATTAATATCCTTCTTTCTATAGCGTCATCCATCTGAAGATTTATAAACAGTAATGAATTAAATTTTACAGCTCAGAGATATGCAAAAGGTGAGCATTCTTCATCCCACAGCATTTACTGATTAGGAAAAGCAACTATAGAAGCTCACAACACATCTAAAGAGCTCCTTTCTGGCTGTTGCTGGCAATTCTGTAGGACCAGTTTGAAGGACATACATGCCATGACATCACAGCTGTTGCCACATTGCTGGAGGTATTGGCATGGCAGATGACACTGGTGTAGGACCAACCCAAGTGAGAAAAATCTAATACTTATGTAAATCTGAGGCCAGAACTTGTTAAGAGCATACCATATTTATGCGAATCTAATCTGCTGTTGAATCTAATGCACACTTCAATTTTCAAAAACCTTGAAACCAAAAAAAGTATTTGCTGGTGCCATCAAATCTAATGCACACCCTGATTTTCACAATGCAATTGGGCCATAAAATGTGTGCATTACATTTGAGTAAGTACAGTAAGAAGAGTCTGCTGATCAAGACAGTGCTCCATCTAGTCTAGCAGCCTGCTGCCACAGTAGCCAACCAGATGCCTGTGGAAAGTCCCACAGGGTGGATCGGCCCAATCTGGAGGCTACACAAAAACATATTTACAAGAGAGAAACTGGGCAATTGCCCAGAAGGGCAAATGTGATGAGGCAGCACCTTGCCCCCATAGCTCAGTCCAACCCTAAAGCTGAAGGGCACCACAGCAGCCTCATGGACTGGGAGTGGGAGGGGGGAAGCAAATTTGCCATACCTGCCAAGGACAGTATCCTGAAAGGGGAGGTAGTGCAGCTCCAGAACCTGAAAGGGAGAGGGAGAAAGCACGCTGACAAAGCTGGAGAGAGATCATGCTCAAAACAGAGATTGCTCCCACTTCATTCCGTATCCAGGAAGTGACCCCCTTCCTTTTGCTCACATGCTTTTGCCGCCCTTCTTGCTACTTGTCTATCCATCCCTTGCAGCCAAAGCAGGTTTTGTGCCCAGTCCTCTTTCTGTTCATGGGCTCTTCTTGCTAAGAAAGGCTTCCTTGTCTACTGCACTTGTGCCCCACCCTCTTTCCTTCCCCATTTGCTGCCTTGATGGGAATATAATGCATGTTGTATGGCACTGGATCCTCTTATATATAGGATCCTATATGCATCTATTCAGAGGTAAACCCCACATAGCTCAAAGGGTTCTTCTGTGTTAGAGGGTCTATGATTGTAGCTTCCTATACAGTGGTACCTCAGGTTACATACGCTTCAGGTTACATACGCTTCAGGTTACAGACTCCGCTAATCGAGAAATAGTGCTTCAGTTTAAGAACTTTGCTTCAGGATGAGAACAGAAATCGGGCTCCAGCAGCGCGGCAGCAGCAGTAGGCCCCATTAGCTAAAGTGGTGCTTCAGATTAAGAACAGTTTCAGGTTAAGTACGGACCTCTGGAACGTATTAAGTACTTAACATGAGGTACCACTGTACTCGCACATATATATGAGTTATCGAAGGAGCAGCAGATCTCTTCTGCCCTGGAATGGCAGACACCATAAATATATCACAGACATGTCCAGGAGCACCTCAAGGGTGAGCCTTGCTGGTGAAAACAGACCTCAATACAACTGTTCTTTAACTTGCTTATGGAGGAGGAGTCTGCTCTTCACTATTTAGGGCCAATGGGGATTCCTCAGCTACCAGCTGATCCACTGCCTGAGCACGAATGTCAAGAGCCCTTTTGCAATCATATTCAGCTTGTGCTGGAGTCTCACGGCTCTGGATGGTAGCTGCCAGCCGAATATCATTGTCCAGGATTCCTTAGCTCCAAGGCTGGGACACTGTCACTATCAGAACAACTGAAGGGGATGGACATGCCACTTGAGTCCTCTCCAGACACTTAAAAAGAGCACACGAGGGCTCAGATTGGGTGGTGCTGAGGGCGTACGATGTGGCCCTCCTCAGGTCTCTCCTGACTGCACAGAAGATTGTAACCACACTCTGAAGGAAAGTCAGTGTGTTGTAGTGATCAGTGTCAGGCTAGGACCTTGGAGAGCTCAGTCCTCCATTTGACCATGAAGCTTATTGAGTGATCATGGGCCAGTCACAACATCTCAGCCTAACCTCCTTCAGCGAGCTGAGTGGGGAAGAGAACTATGGATGGGTCCTTGAAGGAAACGGTGGGATAGAAATGAAATCAATCAATCAATGTGGTTTGAATCTTCCCTTCAGTCAGGAACACCAACTGCAAAGGGTTTCCAATTTGCGGAGAGGATTCTGAACAGTTAAGCAGTGTTAGAACTCTCCAAATCTTTGCACTCAACACACAAAAGCCAGGACTGGATGAGAAAAGCTGGCATGCAGGCTAACATGGGGGGAGGCACTGCAGACATCCCAAACCCTCAAGCACTCTTTCCAAGGACTGAAGAAGCCTATAGTTAATCTGCTGTTTGGATGTAACACCCCACCTCACTGTAAGGTCAGCTTTTAATATCAAAGACCAAAACCAAAGAATATTCAGCTCATCCTGAAAGCCCCTCTTTTGCCTTTTCAACTTTGGAAGGAACTTGTCCTGGCTCTGGCTCATGAATCCAAAATTTGTGCCTCCTCAGGAACATTGCACAGGCTCAACACTGCAGCATGAGCCACGGTGTTTTAATGAACGGCTTTAATAAGTCACACGAGCTGCTGCTTGCTGGCTCCCAAGGAGGATGGCGCTGTGTACAGCAAAGCTTTCTTCCACACACATCAAGACATTTTTTTATGGCAGAAAAGTTCTTTTCTACCATTTCTTGAAGCTGATCAGAGCATCTGATTCAGGGTCTCAGGAGTTTAAAGCAGCAGAAGTTAGCAAATCCATTTTATATTTGACACAAATTAAATTTCTGCTCCAGGTCTTTTCTTTTCCCTGTGCCAAAGAGAGCAATGCATTACAAAATTTCAGCACGAAGCAGCATTAATTTAAAACGATGAACAAGACATATGGTTACATAAACACTAACAGCAGTTTATCGAGTTCTAACATAATGCAGGTAGCGGATGCTTTAAAGGGAGGGGTTGAACGGCTTCCTGATTGCTGCTATTGTACCAATATAAAATTTGCACATCTCTAAATTTTGCCTGAAGCAGTATAGCAAAAAAAAAAAAGGTTATTAAAAGCATTTTGTCACAGAGATATGTAACCTCATGATCTGACTCCCCTGACAAGTATTACTCCTCAAATCCAAATTCTTTTAATTCCCCTCAAAATTTCTGCAAAATTTTCACATAAGTGAGAAGCTTTCACATTTATGTCAAAATTCATTGTCTGTGAAACTGTGTGGCAATTCTGATGTGTGTGAGGTAATAATAATAATAATAATAATAATAATAATAATAATAATAATATGATGTTGTTGTTGCTGTTGCTGTTGTTTTATACCCCGCCCATCTAGCTGGGCCTCCCCAGCCACTCTGGGCAGCACTCAACAAAACATTAAAAACACGATAAAATATCAAACATTAAAAACTTCCCTAAACAGGGCTGTCTTCAGGTATCTTCTAAAAGTCAGATAGTTGTATATTTCCTTGGCATGTGATGGGAAGGCATTCCACAGGACAGGCATCACTACCGAGAAGGCTCTCTGCCTGGTTCCCCATAGCCTCACTTCTCACAATGAGGGAACTGCCGGAAGGCCCTCGGAGGTGGACCTCAGTGTCCAGGCTGAACAATAGTGGTGGAAACGTTCTTTCAGGTATACTGGGCCGAGGCCATTTAGGGCTTTAAAGGTCAGCACCAACATTTTGAATTGTGCTCAGAAACCTACTGGGAGCCAATGTATGTCTTTCAGGACCAGTGTTATATGGTCTTGGCGGCCACTCCCAGTCACCAGTCCAGCTGCTGCATTCTGGATTAATTGTAGTTTCTGAGTCACCTTCAAAGGTAGCCCCATGTACAGCCATTGCAGTACTCTAACTGGGCATGCACTACTCTGGCAAAACAGTCTGCGGACAGGTAGGGTCTCAGCCTGTGTACCAGATGGAGCTAGTAGACAGTTGACCTGTGCCTCCATGGACAGCTGTGAGTCCAAAATGTCTCCCAGGCTGTGCACCTGGTCCTTCAGGGGCACAGTTACCCCATTCAGAACCAGGGAGTGCTCCACACCTGCCTGCCCTCTGTCCCCCAAAAACTTCTGTCTTGTCAGGATTCAACCTCAATCTGTTAGCCGCCATCTATCCTCCAACCGCCTCCAGATACTCACCGCCTTCACTGGTACTGATTTAAAAGAGAGGTAGATCCCTCAGAGCATGTTTGCCTGTCTACCTTTCCCCTAGTGCTAGCTTTTAGGAGGACTGCAAATGTAATGCTCACTTAATGGAAGGGCCATAGCAAAATGGTAGAGTGTCTGCTTTACTTGCATCAGGTCCCAGTTGCAATCACCGACATCTCCAGGCAGAGCTGGAAGAAATCCTTTCCTGAAGCCCTTGAGAACTGCTGCCAGTATAGATCAGGGATGGGAATCTGTGGCCCTCCAGATACCATTGGATTCCAAATCTCACTATCCCCAGTCAACAGGGTCAATGGATGGAGATGATGGGAACTCTAGTGCAATTACTCTGGTCCTCCCATCTCTAGTGCAGATAATATGGAACCAGATGAACCAATGGGGAAACAAAGCAATTCTACGAAAGTGACAGTAAAGCAGTCACTTCTGCACACAAAAGCTATTATATGAGATACTATATTCACTCTCTAATTAGAGATTGGGTGGATTTTAAGAGATGAAAGTAACTTGATTTAAATTTCCCACAAGCCAACCAAATCTGCATTTAATCCAATTGGTTGCAAAAGCACTCATCATCCATTTGTTCGTGAGCTTTAAGGAATTTATTCTTTAAGCAACTCATTCTTACTCAAAATGAAAACAGGATGGGTTGGTCTTTTCTTTTATTACAATTTGTGGGTAGAGGCACACACGACAAAGCATCATTCTTTTGATTTGTTCTTTTAAGAGCTAGAGATAGGAATGTAGTAAAACACATGTATTGTTTGCATGCTATGTAGCAATTAAAAACCAGAGCATTTGTATCTTCTGCACAGTTGTGGGATTTAGCAGTAGGCACAGAGATTATCTTCCTGATAATCTTGGAATAAAATGAGACGCGTCAATGGAAATGTGTGCATTCGTCTTCAATTCCATTATCTTTTTGGTGCTGTTGCTTCTGAAAGCAACTTCAGGGCAGTGACATAGCATGAGTTGCCAGTGCCCAGGGCTGCACATAGGGGGGTGGGGTGGGAGTGAGGGAAACAGATGGAGTACGCATGTGCATTCAACTACATAGCAGCATCCTCATCACCCAGAAGATCACAGATGCAGAAATAAGAAAAGCCCTTCCGTTGCCTGGAGAGGTCATTTCCTGTTTCACATGGAGAAGCCATTTTCAATGGAGCCCTGCGAAGGAAGAGTACAGCTGTATTGAGGCAGCACTGGGAGTTGAAATTTTGTGTCCCTAACAATTTTGTGCATGGGCAACCGCCCCGTGGGCTTCCACATGCTACACCACTGCTTCAGGGTCACCTAGTCTGGACTGGAGCTGCAAGAGGGAGGGATTAACCATTTCACACCACAGTCCGAATCCAAAATCATCCCCTTGGAGTTGCTATTAGACGCAGAGAAGGAAACACAGAAGCACGAAATCCTTCCACATCTGCTATTTCCAAACCCACCCAGCCCAAGCATCTTCCAAGGGGGTTCATGTTTTTATGTAACATGTTCTCGCTCTAAGGAGAGCACGGCATGTAGACCCAACAGATTCCAGTTCTACAGCCTTCCCAAAATGCAGTAAAATTAGCCCTTTCATGCTGAAGCATAGAAAGATGGCTCACATGCTGCTTCTATATATATATATAATAGTGACATATTTCTTTTTCTCCCCCTAAAAGGGGTTGTATCTCTCATCAATCCATTTTTCATATACACCCACACTAAAATGTTTTCTTATGCAAAGCAGCCCATTGTTGTGCAATAACACTTGATTTCCTTAATTTCTGCTATGACAGTTAGTTATTAGTCATTTCTAAGTTTAACATAAGCAGCCGCCAACAAAGCCATGCTTGTTCTCCCTCTTTTCCAATTCCCCCCTCCACCTTCCTTTCTTACCTTCAGGACCTATGGACTGATATATTCTGTTGGAGACAGAAATGCTTCTGAATATCCGTTGTTGGAAACCACAGGAGGGGAGAGTGCTCTTGTGTTCAAATCTTGCTTGCTGGTTTCCCGCAGTCATCAGGTTCGGCCACCATGAGAACAAATTCAAATCCTACCACTGCAGCATATTTGTTACCAAAATCACTTCCACGTAAGGGATTGTTGAACTATTTCCACACCACCTATTTTCACACCACACGTGCTTATCTGCATATGTTCAGACTTGGAGACACACATTGGGAACCCTGTGTGGAGAAAGGGGAATTGGGTTGGAGTTTGAAAGCAGCCAGCAAACATAGCGGGGGCAAACTTGCTCTCTGCCACCTCGGCCATCTCAATATGTGTTTTAAGGTGTCAGGAACCGGGCAGAGGAGCAATGGTGGAGACCGCCTCCACATCCTGACCCTTCCAGAGAAGAAGGAGACAGTTCAGAATTACAACAGGGGGTTGAGGGAGGTCACAGGAGGAGGAGGAGGAGGAGGAGGAGGAGGAGAAGAAGAAGAAGAAGAGGAAGAGTGACAGCTGGCGGACTCAGTGTCTTGAGAGAGCATACTAGTCTCTCCTTCTCCCAGAACACGGCGGGCTTTGAAAGTAGGAGAGCAAAGAGCTCAAAGGCAGAGGGCACTTCCCAGCACCCATAATAATGACTCATGAGGAAGTGGGAGGGGTGGAGATTCGCTCGGAGCAACGCCATTATTCTGAGAGGCCACATTCCCAAGCCTCTCTCTGTGGATATTGAATAAAAGCAGATGGCAAGAACTTTCCCTCATCTTGTCCATTCCCGGCAGCCTGCCGTGGGGGTTGGTTCCTCTGCTGCCTGACGTAAGGGGGCCAAGGCCCCTCAATCTTGAGACACCCCTGAACAAGTTGCATGTGCGAGACGCCAAATGTGCAATGCAAGTTGTGCATCACAGGCCCAGTGGCCAGCTCCTCCAGAGTGCTTGGCCTCTGAAGTCGCACACACCCAATGTGTGTCTGGACCCCTTGATCTTAGGGGCAGACCTGGTGCATCTGATACAAAGTATTTGGTAACAGCTGATGGAAATGTTGTGCAGGAGAATATATATATATATGAGAGAATTCCTTGCCATGGCAACCATGAAATTCTGAGGGTATTGTTTTAAGTGATTTTTTAAAAAGTTTTTAGATGGTTTTGAAATATTTAAAATACTTTTTATTATTTTAAATTATGCTGTTTTAACATTTTATAATAATAATATCTTTATTGTCATTGCCCCCTCTCAGGGACAACGAAATTACTTAATTTTGATGTTTACTGCCCTGGGCTCCTTTGGGAGACAGAGTATTCAATGAATATAGTTTGCCCATTTAAATATGGTTAAATATAGTCTGCCCATTTTAAATGGTGAAACTCAAAAGCCCTTCCTTCCTTACTGAAGCTATCTTTAATTACACCCATCATTCTTTGACTGCAGACCACTCCTGTCACTGCTGGAGACCCTAATACATAAACTTTTGATACTAACATCTGATACTAAGTGGGGGTAACAAAAAACATTGACTGAAAACATCAGTATCTACTTTCCAAACCCACTTTCAGAAATACAACTTAAAAGCCAGGACCCTCCAGCATGGAGTCAACAGCACTTAAAAGTTGCTATTGCTTAAGCTGAGCTCCTTTGCATAAACACTCTGGGGTATCACCATCTCCAGCCTTATTTGCTTTGTATCACAATCTGCCAGATGCCATCTGAGGATTCAGCAGTCAGCCTCTCTGCTATAAAGCTTTGCAGAGATGCTTCTTCAAATGAGCTGTAAAGTATTACATTCACCAGAAGCAAAGGAGCTCTGACTGGTGCTTTCTTTGACATTACAGGCTGAAGTCATAGAGGAAAATGGCAGAAGAGTCATTAATGGATTTGATGCTGTGTTTAGAACTTGGCAAACAAATGTCAGGCTCTGTTTCTGGATGTCTTCCAAGACACGAAAGCTGAATGTTAAGGCCACTGAAGAGTAAAACATTGTCACAGGCCTTGGCAAGATGGGCTCTGACTCTGGGAAATGTAAATAGTGATCAATTCATACAAGCCAAAAGGCAATGTAGCTAAACAGACAAAGGGGAGTTCTTCTTCATACATCCCATAAGCAGCATAGAGTTGGCTGTGAAGGACAATGCTGATGGCCACAAACTTAGATGGCTGTAAAAGGGGACTGGAGACATGCTTGAATGATAAGTCTATCAACAGTACGGATGGGGAAGAAATACAGTTTGGTTCATATTCCAATGCAGACCGACCTAATCTGAGCTCTCCAAAACAATGAGCAAACCAGAATGCAGCTATTATTGAAAATCTACTATTCTTCAAATTTTGTGATGCAATTCTCCTACTACAACAACCTGTGTACAGATATGCACATATTAGGGGGAACTGTGCATTAAAATGCATATACAGTACTTGTGAAGATATAAGGTACCAAGAAAATGCATTGTATTAGGGGAATTTGTATAACATCTGGTTCTCAGAGGTTCTGTGGATCAAACTCAATGATGCTCAAGTCTCACATTAGGCATTTAGGTATATTCAGTAATCCAAAGACAAGCAAGTATATACACACACAGCAAGAGACGGAATGTCAGACCTAAGCACTGGCTGATTAACTACTTTTCACCTGTACTGACCAGCAGTGCATTGATCTTAAAGGGACAGTACACCAAACCTAGGACTTGCCGATCGAAAGGTTGGCGGTTCGAATCCCTGTGGCGGGGTGCGCTCCCGTCGCTCGGTCCCAGCGCCTGCCAACCTAGCAGTTCGAAAGCACCTCCGGGTGCAAGTAGATCAATAGGGACCGCTTACTAGCGGGAAGGTAAACGGCGTCCCGTGTGCTGCGCTGGCTCGCCAGATGCAGCTTGTCACGCTGGCCACGTGACCCGGAAGTGTCTGCGGACAGCGCTGGCTCGGGCCCTATAGAGTGAGATGAGCGCACAACCCTAGAGTCTGGCAAGACTGGCCCGTATGGGCAGGGGAACCTTTACCTTTACCTTTACACCAAACCTACAAATTCCCAGGCTATCCCTGTGCCTTTATATCTATGCCAACTATCACTTTGTTGTTTTAGACTGATATATCTTAGGTTACATCTTGTTTACAACTTCCTTCTCTTCCTCACACTTCTCTCTCAGACTTCCAGATGAGAGAAACTTTTGAGCTAGCCCCTGAAAGAACAAAGGAGCAAGCATGGCTACCTTGTTCTTCTCTACTCCATTTAGCTTGACTAAAGTTAGAAGTATTTTCTATCGTAGTCAAGTTTTTCCTATAATAAACAACTTTGTTGTTTTCTTACCTATAAGCATCTCTGTGTGTGTGTGACTGCAAGAGGTAAAGTCTACACTCTAACCAAGACTCACAAGCCAGATACGAATACTGAAGGACTTCAATGGAATTGGCCCAGTTGTCTCCCCCCAAAAGGAACTATGTTAGGAGAATTTGTTTGCAGAAAAAATGTACATAGTATGGAAAAACCTGCATACAAAAATGTGTATATTAAGAGAATTGCACACTAAAATGTGGGTGAATTTTCATGAGGAATTTTTAAAAAAGAAAATCAGTCTGTGGAAATTTGGCAAACTGAATTTAAGACTGCAAAAATCAGGAAATGAGAGAGATGGAATTGACTGATTCATCTATCCCTATCAAAAAGCAAGTAGCTAAAATAAGACTCTCAGATCAAGATGCTGGATCCATCAAAATATCTGCTGTTTGGGAGAGGTAAACATGAAGAGAGTCCTGTTGCCTCCATACCTTGACTTTGAACTTCCCAAAAGCTCACAGCTGGTCACTGTTGGAGGAAAGTATGGAAATCTAGATGGACCTTTACTCTGATCCAGTGTGGCTGGTTAGCTCAGATGCCAGCTTGATTTAAAATGGTGTATTTGCTCTTCTTCACTGTTCCTGCTACTTTTTTATTGAGACATTGTTGAGTGTTGTAATGGGGGGGGGGGGACTGGGAACAATATTCATTTTTACATTTTCAAGGTGGCAGCATTTCCTCAATTTGTGGCTCTTGCTGCTGCTGAAAATGTTATCCAGCTGTCCATCCCACGCTGGGAAAATGCAAATGGAAACTTTGGGCTGAGGATACGTCTGATATTATAATTCAGAATCTGTGTATGCTGGAAAAATGCATTCTGACAATGAGTTATCATCGCCAGTACAGAAAGAAGCTTAAACACTTAATAGAACTTTCAAGAGACCCATTTTACACAAGCGTTCAAGCACAATTTACTTCATAGGCTTGTTTCCATGTCTTTAAAGTGTGACAGTCTTTTCTTGGCTGCATTATCCCCCCACCCCACTACTTTAAAGACTCTTTTTGGAGGAATTTATTTCCCTTCCACTTGCTAAACTGTGAGGAGATTTGGGGTGCAATCCTTTGTGCAACCCCCTGATAGTAAGCCCCACTGAATATCACCATCATCATTTCGTCGGTAAGTGGATTTAGGACTGTGGCCTAAATTAACCCAACCAAATAAAGAAAGATTTCAGCGTCAGAAAAGCAGATCACTGCACAGTGCAGAGGTGCCTCAATATTTGCCCAGTTACAGTGCTCCCAGGGCAGATGCCCCAAAGTCCCTCAGTGTATGTCAAGAATCAAGGTGGGGTGTGAATCTTGCATTCCCAAACACAAACCCTGCAAAAAGCTCCTAAAAGATGATTCCATCAAGTGCTGCTTCTGTATCGAATTCACTCCCAGAAACTGAAAAACCTGGGTGGTTGTTGTTGTTTTTTTAATTGCTGGCAAAGGGAATATATACATAATGCACCAAAGTACTGACAATCTAATAAGCGGTGAAATTAAACTGCAAGATTGACTGGACTAGCAGAGGGAAGGGGAAAGATAGTCCTTGGGAATGATGGTTCAATTTTTCTTTCCCACCTTTTCTCCCCCCCCTCTTCGTTCCAGAGAGTTATCTGCATTCAGGATGACATTTCTTTTTCCAGGCACTAATGTGCCAGTTGAGAGGATGCTCATGCTAATGAATGGCACCGAAAATGATGACAAAGCAAAATGCAAGTACAACAAGGGAGGAATATAAAAAGGCTAGCGTTGCTTTTGAGATGGAATGCCCACTGTGAGCTTGGGGGAAGGCTGCCGGGATGCAGGCAGGTTCAGACCAAATCACTTTGGAGAAACACAGGGAGGAGAGGACCTTCTTTTTGGGTACCTATTTTTTAATGATCCCTCTTTATTTGCACATTGCCTTCAGTGCTAACTTGACACACTTACTGAATTTATGCCTCCCACCTCTAAAAAAGAAAAAAATATTCCATGCATATGCATTCAAAGAGGGGGAAAGACTTCCACATTCCAGGAGATCAGAATCAATATTTGAAAAGGGTGTCTTCAGACATGAACTTGGAAATTAGGACAAATGATTTCTCGCTGCAGCATGGGGACGAGGTTTAATAGCTGTTTTCTTAGCTCTCTTACTAAGGATCCCCTGTTGGTTTCCAAACATATTGTTGTATGCCATCCCAATTTCCAAGCAGTGCAAGATTCCAGGGTTTGTCTTCAGAATAAGGTATAGCAGAGACAGTGGTATATTACTGATATATGGTTTATTTACAAATATATACAACCTCATCCTATGATGAAGGGGTTCACAGCATCAACACCCCATGGTGGTCTTGCTTCCCCCATGGCCATAGCCTTGGATTCAAGCAGAAATTAGGCATGGCTCTCTCTCTCTGGCTACCCAGCCTAAAGCTTTTGCTTCTCAAATAACTCAACTCCCAACTCTGGCCTTTGTCTTTCTAACCACTGATGGCTATATTAGTTCCAGTATCAAAAGCCATATGCCTCTGAATACCAGCTGATGGGAAACATGAGCATAGGAATGCTGTCATGCTCCTGTCCTGCCTGTCGACTTCCCAGAGAAATCTGGTTGACCGCTTTGAGAACAACATGCTGGGTCCTTGGTCTGAGCCATCAGGGCTCTTCCTAAAATAGTGAAACAAAGTATTGTCTATCACAGGGGTCGGCAAAGTTTTTGTGGCTTGGGCCGGTTCACGGTCCCGCAGATGCCGTGGTGGGCCAGAGTGTGCGCGCAGGCATGCATGCATGTGCAAACACTATTTCCAGCACTCCTTCCGGCGTGGAGGAAACTGGCCAGCACCACGGAAGGCGGTCCCTGCTCTGTGCCGCGCTGATTTTGTGCAGCAAAGGGAGCCAACCGAGCAGGCAGCGGGGGTCCATGGCCCAGTTAAATGACCCCCATGGGCCGCTCGTGGCCCATGGGCCTTAGGTTGCTGACCCCTGGTCTATCCCTAAGGGCCACTCCAGACTAGTGTGCTTTTTTGCAAGTATAAACAGCAACATGTCACTGATGCAATAATAGTGCATTGATGACAAATTTCTGCTGGACCATCCACACATTATTCCTTTGATGGTTGGGTTGTTCTGTGATGCTTTCCTAGTATCATCACATTACTGCCCCTCAGGAGTTTCTTGCGGAACAAAATCAGATGCTGATTTCACTGCACCAATTTCCCCGCTGCCTCCCCCAGTATGCAGCAGGGACCTACCTGCCTGGGTGCTAGCATAGCAGCTCCATCCCCATCTGACAATCCCCATCTGTATTTAAATTTGCCAAGCATCCTTTTGAATATATAAAGACACAATGTGGGTAGGAAGCCACAGGCAGAAACTTGGGTTGCGATGTCTTCCCTCACCCCTGCAGATTAGATGTTGTTTGCTCATCACTTTATATATAAGGTTGTTTTTAAAAAGAACCAGTTTGTGATGTTTCTGAGACAAAGAGGTTGCACTGTTCAGTAAAAATGGCATCAAAGTGTGCCCTGATTTCTAACTCCTCTTCCTAGAACAGCAGTCACTGAATCAGATTCACCCCAGGTAAATTTCTAAAGGGATTACACCCAGGTTTAGAGCCAAGAATGGTTCATTGTTTGCCCCGAGCCATCAATATCATAATCATCACCAACAACAACACCATCATTTCACGTCAGAAGTATTGAGCACCATTCTGTCCTCTCTTATTTATGGGGAGACAGCAATAATGTTGCCCATGAACTCAAATTCATTACTTTCTCTACTGAAAACTTTTGATTTCATTCTATTCGAATTGACTGAGCTGCTTTAACCTCCTACCTGAGGTCATTTTAATTATGTCTGACAAATGAGTTATGGTAAAAAATGAATTAGATTTTTTTCCCCCACAAGTAATCACAATGCAAATTGCAAGTGTTATGCCCATTTTTCTGGAAATGAATTGGGCAATGAAGGTTTTTTTGTTTTATTTTTAAAAGAAAAAAATCTTTATCGGAAAGAGGAGATTGATTATGTAGTAAAAGTCAATCAAAATCAGAAGGTAACATTCAAAAAAGCATTTAAAAGGCAATGGCCTTTCCTTGCAGCTTTAAGTGCCAACACAATGATGCCTGTTCCCAGTGGATCAGGGAGGGCTAAAACATATGAAATGTCTTCTTTTGTTAAGAGCGGACTTTAGATTTAATTTCAGTATGCGTCTTAACGCAGAGCTGATTCAGGAGTGCTGCCAGTTTTGAGGGAAACTTGGGTAAGGGAGAACCCCTGGTGGGAGGATGTTGGAGAAATTTAAAAGGGGATCCTAGACTGTTGGTATCCCTAACTGAAACCCAAAAGACAAGGATGCAGGCACCAAGTGAAAAGACAGGCCTTTATTGAAATACAAATGGGACAGCCTCGGAATTAAGGAGGCTGTGAAAAACCACATCCAAAGCAATGTTTCTTCAACACTTCCAGATTACACACATGATTTCTGTTCACCAATCAAAGGATCACAGCAGTTTTAGCAATTGCAACCTAATGTCATCATCCTGAACCAATCAAAATAATTTAGTTCTTCAGATCAACCCTCACCATATCATGTGGTTACATAAAATCATTTTTCAGTGTTGTTTTTTATTAAGACTTTGGGTATATTAATACTTACCTTTTGCCCCATGCCTTCAGGGCTCAAGTCTGCGCTTTCCCAGTCCATTTCCAAGCACTTCCCCCTTCCCACCCAAGAAGACCCAAACTTTACCACAGAATCAGCACCAGTGATAATTTGGGTTTTCCGCTGGCTGATGTTTGCTCCGATTCAGCAGTTAAGAGCAGGTTTCATAAGGAAACGGAGGGGGGGAGAGAAAAGGGAGTGCTCAGACACAGAGCTGGAAAGCCCTAATCTATATCTAGAGTGAAAGTAAATGTGGATGAGGCCTTTAACTAATTTTCCTGTTCATTTAATGTTTCCCAATAGCCTCTTTCATCTATCGACAAAACAATTCAAGAGTAATAACAACTGCCATGCTTAGCTGATTTTCTTTTCGTGCACACAGAGGTCAGTGTGGATTCTAAGAGTTTATTCTTTTTGGTGTTTCAGAATGAATATTCACTACATACAGTGCCTGAATGCAACTAGCAGAGCTGGCTAAGGCTGCAGCCAGATTTCACCCTTCTTGACCCTGTAGCCATGGAGGCCTGGCTTATTAAACTACCATATTGTGTAAACTCTTATATGCACAAGGAAACCAAAAAAAAGAAAAAAAAAGTGTGTGATATTCGCTTTATTGCGGTGGTTTGGAACTGTATCTTCGACGTATGCAGAGACTGCTGATACAATCAACAGTGCCAGATAGAGCATTTTCCTTTTGCAGTTTTAGGAGAAGCTGATGATATTTTGACACACAGAGAGACAAAGGATGAAGATTACCTGCTAGCTGTTCACATCCTATATCCATGTTTAAACATAAATCAATCATGCCTCGGCATTCTTGTATTGGGACAGTCTTGGTTTTGTCAGGTGGCATTGCGTGGGAAGGAACTTTGTTATTTGCTGTGATTCTGTCATCTTCGTTTTACAGGGAAGGGTTATGAATAAGTCCTGAGCAAGCAGCTCCCACATAGCTGAAAACAAAAATGTGAATCAGAGCTGGGTTTTGCACCGATGCTATAGAACATCCTCTTCCTTGGTGCATTATTGTTATCACTGGAGTAGAATGACTCTAGCATATTACAGTACATCACTTTTGAAAGTAATGCACTGGCTGCAAATTACCTTCCAGGCTGAGCTCAAGAAGTTAGTACTGGTGTACAAAGTCCTATACAGCTTGGGACCAGGATATCTAAAGGATTGTCTCATCCCTTATATACAGCCTCGGTCCAGTATATGTGAAGGAGCTTCTCCACCTCCATCGTTCTACCCTGACACTGAGGTCCAACGCCGAGGGCCTTCTGACGGTTCCCTAACTGCAAGAAGCCAAGTTACAGGGAACCAGGCAGAGGGCCTTCTTGGTAGTGGCACCCACCCTATGGAATGCCCTCCCACCAGATGTCAAAGAGAACAACAACTACCAGACTTTTAGAAGACATCTGAAGGCAGCCCTGTTTAGGGAAGCTTTTAATGTTTGATGCATTACTGCATTTTAATATTTTGTTGGAAGCGGCCTAGATTGGCTGGGGAAGCCCGGCTAGAGGGGCGGGGTATAAATAAACTATTATTATTATTATTATTATTATCATCATCATCATCATCATTATCATTAATATCATCATTATCTCCAGCTGATGGCTTTGCTCTCCAGGAGAAGGCATCCTGCAGATATACATTATCAGGAGGTCTTTTCTGCATGATTCTAAAACTCCACATTGAAGGGTCCATACAGAGTTGCCATATTTCAAAAAGTGAAAATCCGGACACAAAAGTTGTTGAGCTATTTTTGGCAAAGTTGTTGAGCTTTTTAAAGGAAATTTGCCAAAAGCTACACATCCAACATAGGTTGCCATACGTCCGGATTTTCCCAGACATTTCAGCATTTTCCACCCAGACATTGTTTACGATGACCGAATCCCGGCTATGTCCGGAAAATTCTGGACATATGGCAACCCTACTAAATAAAACTCCCCCAGCATCAACCTCTGTGGAATAGGACTGACTGACAATTTGGAGTCAGGAAAATGTCAGTCCAGTGTGCAGCAGCTTTGGGGGAAAAGGGAATAGGTTAAGGTTCATTAGGAAAGAGGTTGAAAATAAAAAAGCCAGATGGAAAATATTCAGAAAACAGCAACTGAAAACAATCAAGGGGATGGAGCAACTATCCTGTGAGAGAAGGTTACAATACTTAGACTATTTTAGTTTGGTGGGGGGAGGTTCTTATTCACACAGCAACTTTGG
The DNA here is from genome assembly GCF_964234715.1 of Podarcis melisellensis. NCBI lineage: Eukaryota > Metazoa > Chordata > Lepidosauria > Squamata > Lacertidae > Podarcis > Podarcis melisellensis. Next base: position 24,408,587 of record NC_138528.1, on the reverse strand, counting down.
GATTTGCTCCACAAGATGCACTGATGGGCACAAACTCAGATTGCTCTAAACGAAGATCAGAGAAATGGCTGCTAGCCGTGATGGCTATTGCGCTACCTCTGCTGTTGGAGTATTTTTATTTATTTATTTATTACATTTATATACCACGATTATCGCCCAAAGATCTCAAGGTGGTGTAAATGGTTCTCCTCCTCCCCATTTCATCCTCACAACAACCCTGTGAGGTAGGTTAGGCTAAGAGATGGTGAGTGGCCCAAGATCACCCAATGTGTTTCACTGCTACATAGGGATTCAAACCCTGCTTTCCCCACTCTAACCATTACACCACACTGCCTCACAAAGCCATTTTCTAGGAATCAGTTGTGGGGAGAGTACTGTAGAACTCGGCTCCTGTTTGCGAGCGTCTCACAGAATTCTGGTTGGCCACTGTGAGAACAGGATGTGAGCCTTGATGGGCCTCATGTGTATATTAGGCAGAATTGCAAATTTAAAAAATGTTTGTATTGGGAGGAATTCACACTAAGATGCTGGCAGATTTTCACGAAGACTTCATAACAGATTCACAAAGTGATGGAGAAGTGTGGAGAACTGAAATCAAGATGGGAGAGACAAAAGACTTAGAGGAGCTGAAATGGACAGGTGAAGCTTTCCCTACGTGGCAGCTTACAGGAAAACAATGCAGTGCTTTATGGGCCATTATGATACAATCCCATCTAGCTGCCTCGTTTAACCATGAGGCGGACACATTGTGCATCAGCTGCAGATTCCAGACCATCTTCAGAGGCAGCGCCATGGAGAGTGCAATGCAGTAATCCAATTGTGAGGTTATTGGAGCAAGAATAACTGAGGCGAAGCTAACCCACCCCTGGAAGGGGCAAAGCTGAGCATAGAGCAAGCCGCCACTGAGTCCACCCGCAGGTTGAGTGAAAGCAGCCACGAGGCAAGGAGAAATGTTGCTGACCCTGGCACAGCGCAGTGAAAACTGGTATGCTCCAGTATTTCTGCTCCTGGAGAACCACAATACATTTTGATGAACCAAAAAAAAAACCTTCCTTTTGGGAAGAGTCACAGTGAGTGCACTTCACAAAAAGCAAAGCCCGGTCTATTAAGATCACATTAAATGGCTCACAAATTTCTCATTTTCGCAAAAACTGACAAGGTTTGCCTGCTGATTTATTATTCATATATGGAGAGATGCTTCCTTGAGAAGATCGTAAATACAATTTTGCCAGCCCAATCAGCCTCTCAGGTTTTCTGATGAAGTGATAAGCACAATAGAATTCAGCAGGATTAAGGGGTGAAGTAGAAAATGAAAGCCGAGTTGTGTTTCTGTAAGTTGTCTTGCGTGAAGCAGCCACGGAGAGATAAGGGGTGCCGAAGAATGCGTGAGAATATCTGCATAAACCCTTTTTCTAATAGAAAGCTGGGACTCCATCAGACCTCTGCTTCTGGAATGGATGTGTCAGAATCTCAGTAGCGGCACTGGGAGGGTAATCCCATTAAAAGGCATTCAACTTATATTTATCTGGTGTATATGGTCTCCGTGCACTGAAAAGAATGTCAAAATCCTCTCCAGCTTAGAATGTTTATTTACTGCTTCTTCTGCTATGTTCCGGCCGGAAGATTTAATAAGTGTAAACAGCGGCAGGGGTAGATAATTTTAGACTTTGGACTTCATAGCCTTACCTTCCTCTGTTCCACTGCCGTCACCCTTTAGATGTGGTAAACCAGCCCTATGGAGTTTGAGGGGGCTTCTGCTCATTCTGCTGAGTGAGCAGGTCCTGAATAAACCATCGAATACAAACCCTGCTCATTTGCTCATGTAACAAGTAGGGATGTGTATCTACAGACAAATCTCAGATTCTGAACCAAATCAGGCTGATTTGGGCCGATACAGGATTTGTGCAGACTTGGTCACAAGCTCGTCTGTGGCCATCAAAAGGGGGTTTGTCAGGCAGTGAGGAGAGGGGAGGAGACAATGAAAGCATCCCTGCCTCTGTGTCTCTTTCTTCCCTCTCCTCACTGTCAAGTACATATTAAATCACTTAGGATTGTGCAACGGCCCTTTTCAGTCTGGGATCTGGATCAGGCCTGGGTTGATTTAGTTCATAATCAGTCTGAGTTGGATTGCAGCCCAATCAGGATCCCCAAATCAGACCCTGAACTGAATCAGGGGTGCTGTGCTTGTCCAGGGGGGAGGTTACCGTGGGGCGAGGCCCAGGACCTGAGTTGATGGTCGGCAGACAGTCCTCCTCGGGCAAAGCGGGGTCCACAGCAGGAAGCCGGGCAAGGACAGGAACTCTGGGGGAAACAGGACTGGATGCTGGCCGAAACAGCTCATCAACTACGTTGCTCCCGCAACCTGGGACTGGGCTGACTGGCCTTTATCTTCTCTGAGGCCAGGGGCGGTCCCGGCCCCCAGGAGACCCGCCTCTCCTGGCCTTAAGACAAGCACTCCTCCTGGGAGAAACCAGTTCCCTTCGCCTCTCTGCCCTGAGCCTCTGCAGTTCAGGAGAGGCTGAAGGGTTACTGGACCCAGGGGGAGACTCACCTGTAGGCACTGAGTCCTCAACCACCTCTGGAGCCAGAGTGGATTCACCTGGTGCCTGCTCCTGAGGATCCGGCACAGGTGCAGGCGTTTCAGAATCAAGGCCCTGCCCCAGTTCAGCCGGCCCTGGAGGCGGGGACTCCTGTGCAGGCTGGGATTCCTCCGGTTCAGCCTCTGAATCGGATTCCCAGGCCATCACAGGTGCCTTGCACAGCCCTGGCAACAAATAATGCACCTCAGATCAATACAATCTCATGCTGAGCATGCATGCTTGAGCACATGTGATATAGAAAAATATGTACAGCAGTTATTTGTGGTTGCATTTATATTCCACTTTTCCTCCAAAACCTCAAGGAAGTGTCCATGGTTCTCCAAGATTTTCTTGTCACAACAATCATCACAGCTGCTGTGGAAGGTTAGGATAGGAGAGAGCGATGGAGGAGAAGTGACCTAGGGTGAACAGTGAGCTTCATGGCCAAATGGCGATTTGGACCTGGGTCTCCCAAGTCCTTGTTAAGGGCTTCCCAGTTCCCTGAGGAATGAGAAGCTGCTTGCCTGGGTTTGCTTTTCTTTGGAGGGAGTGATGACTGGATTGTAATATTTTAGTTCTAAAGTGCATAAGAACACAGTAAGACGGCCTCGGTCATGTATACCTGAAGGAGCGTCTCCACCCCCGTCATCCAGCCCGGACACTGAGGTCCAGTACCAAGGGCCTTCTGGTGGTTCCCTCACTGCAAGAAGTGAGGTTACAGGGAACCAGACAGAGGGCCTTCTTGGTAGTAGCGCCTGCCCTGTGGAACGCCCTCCCAGCAGATGTCAAGGCAATAAACTATTTTACTTTTAAAAGACAACTGAAGGCAGCCCTGTTTAGGGAAGTTTTTAATGTCTGATGCTGTATTGTTTTTTAATATTCAGTTGGAAGCCGCCCAGAGTGGCTTGGGTATAAATAAAATATTATTACTACTACTACTACTACTACTACTACTACTACTACTACTCCATCAAGCCCAAGGTCCATCCAGTCCAGCATCCTTTTCTCTCAATGGCCAACCAAATGCCTATGGGGAGACCAAAAGCAGGTCCTGTCCACAATAGCACTCTACACACCTGTGATTCCAAACAAGCAGCATTCAAAGACAATGGAGGCAGAACACAGCAATCGTGGCTAGTAGCACATTGTTAGGTGAAAGCACAGCTTTACATTCCTAAGGACAGCAACAGCACAGAAAGGATGGTGCTAGCATCCTTCTGGCCCTTCAGGCATTTGAAAATGAATGCCTGAATAGGACCACAGAAGGTGAGAAGCAGGTGTAGCCTTCTTTCATTTGGAGAATATGCAACAGGAAAAGCTTGAGGGATATTAAAACATCAGTAACCTTACTTTGTACCCCCAGTCATAATCGAAGGTGTGTTGTTTGTGGATGTGTTCCACGATGTTCCATGTGTTGCCTAGAAAGCATGCTTTGTTTACCTCCCGAAAGGGAGAAAGGAAGATGCTTTGCCATGTTATTAGGAATGCCTACCCTGCAGAAAATACCAAAGTTTTAAAGTCAACTTAAACCTTTACAATCTCCAATCAAACAGTCAAGGGAAAGTTCCACTGACAAAATAAAACCTCTAGCAAAATAGCCACCTCTCCTGGCAGATAGCTAAACACCGAGAAATTGGTTCCCTGCCTGCGAAGGAGGAAGTTTTACTAGTCTCTTCCACATGAATGACATCGACTCCCAGGAGTGATCAATGGAGACTGTACTTGTCATTGATCTCTCGGTGATTTACACTCAGCTGATCTGCTGTGTTTTGTGTTTGACTGACAGTTGCTCATATGAGACTTTGGTTTTACAGAACTGATAGCTCTTTTCACAAGGGCTAGTTTGCAAACAAGATTGTAACCTGCTTCCTTGGTTTAGATTTTATTGCCAGACAGGGACAAAATGTCAATAGCTATTTCGTTGTCAGTGGGATTGGAAGACGACCACCTTCCTCCAGGGCCCGGACACTTCGTTCACATACAGTTGTCACAGATGGCTGGTCAGGGGATGGCAGGTGAGTTTAATTTAGAAAGTCAACCGATTTTTTATTATTATTATTATTATTATTATTATTATTATTATTATTATTATACAGAATTGTTTGCGGCATATTTTTACATGGCTAGTATTATTTGTTTATAATCTTGAGTGGTTGTGAAGTATTTCTCTCTTGTATCAAATATTATTTTGCCTGAGGCCTACACAATGTACCAAATTAGATCTCAGCACTACACCATTCAGCATAAGCTACTTAGGTCACATAATACAGAAAATAACAGAATAACAGAAAAGAGTTATGAACTGCCTTAAATAATCCTTTCTAAAACCTGACATTCAGAAGGTCTGGCCTCCCAGGTCAATAATTTCCATGATTTCGGATCTCTGTATGGAGATAAGTAACCTATAACTCTCAATGTGCCATTGGACTCTAGCTCCCAGAAGCCCGAGCCAGCATGGCAAATGGTGAAGAATGATGGCAGTTTACTCTAGAAAGATCTGGAGGGCCACAGGTCCCCCACCTCTGCCACAGATGAACAGATCAACACCATGCCTTTAAAGTACACACCTCAACAGATTTGGGGCATCACATGACAGGATAGATTCTCAGACAAAGATGTGCTCTCCCAAGCATACGTTCCCAGCATGTTCACACTTCGATCTCGGTGACATCTGTGCTGGCTTGGCAATGTCCACAGAATTGAAGATGGCAGGATCCCCAAGGACGTGCCCTATAGGGAGCTGGCTTCTGGTATCAGGCCCATTGGCAGACCAACTCTACATTACATGCAGGCTGGCAACATCAACCCCACCATCTGGGAATCCTCTGCAAAAGACCGCAGTGTCTGGAGACAGACAGTCAGGAAGAAGAAGAAGGAGAAGAAGAAGAGGAGGAGGAGGAGGAGGAGGAGGAGGAGGAGGAGGAGGAGGAGGAGGAGGAGGAGGAGTTTGCATTTAGACTGGGGGGAAATGAGAAACTGAGAGATGCTCACATTTGCAGATTATTCGCTCCCTAGTTGTGAGGCTGGGGTGAGAAAGCAGGGGCTGCAAAAGATTTCTCCCTCCCACCCACACTCCAGGGGACTTCTCAGCAAAACTCACGGATTTTTGAGAACCTGAGATAAAGATTCCAAAGCTGTAAACATTTGCCTGGTAGCCTACCAGGTTCTGGTTTTATATCTAATCCATTAAAGAAAGAAGAAAATAACATAGTGAAATGTTTCTTTCCTGAGGCTGAGAAGCAATCAATACATTCTGATTTTCTCCTCCATTAACTCTTTGTGACTGAAATCATTGTGTGACCAGGCAGAGCTTTGGATTACACCAGGAGACACATTGCCGGCCTGATCTGTACACCAATAAATCTGGAAATGGGCAGAAACAGCTGAGGCTCTGGGGGAAGAAGTAGACAAGCAGTGGTCAACCCAGAAGGTTGGCTCCCTACCCATCGTCCTTCCCTTCCCTGCCTCTTTCTGAGTTTAAAAGCAGGAGTTGCCAGCTGTCTCTCTCATGTGCCATGAACAGCTGCATTATCAGGCTGAAATTCAACCGGCCCAGCTATTTCCAACATGAAGCTGCCATGATGATGAATCTGCATTCTATAATAAATTGCATACTGCAAAAAGGTGAACTTTTGTGCAGAATGATGCGGAAATGAAATGGAATGAATGGATGAATGACAACATGTGAAACCAACAGGGAGTGAAAATGGACTGGCCCCTCCCTAGTTTAGTCATGGGCTGCATTTGAATTGGCGGGACACAAAATGTGCAGCCTTCATATGGGGCAATCACATCTGCCGAAGCCTTTCAAGATGGGTGGGCATCTGTCTTGCCTGCAGAAGGCTCGGTTCCTGGCATCTCCAAGTAGTGCTGTCTGAAACCCTGGAGAGCTGTTGTCAGTAAGTGTAGATGATACCACGCTATTGGACCAATGATGGTTTGACTCAGCTCCCTGTGTTCCAAAGACCTTCCAGTGAGAGCATAGGCCTAATTCTCCTTGCTGTAGAACAGTGTTTCCTAAAGTGGGCGATACTGCCCCCTGGGGGCCTTGAAATGATCCAGGGGGCTGTAGTAGCCTTGGGGGCATTTGGGGGGCATTGAATAAAAGTAAAGGGGCTGTGGAAGCATTAAGAAAAGAAGAGAATTTTGAAGAAGAAAAAGTTTGTACACATTGCATCTGTTGTGCATTGACACTTACCACCAGGTCTGGCGCTGTTGTGGGATGGCAACAATGCCTCTCCTGGATCTGGCAGCCGTGCAGGAGGCAATGAGTTTTCCTAGACATGGGTGAACCCTTTTTAGCTTCACGCAGGTCCAGGAAGTGGATGGCAGCTTGCCTGCCTATTTGGCAAATGGCAGGCGAGCTGCAGCACCTTTCTGTTTGTTCACTTAAAGAAGGTAGATTTCCAGAGGGGTGCTGAGTTTGTGTTTTTCCCCAAAAAGGGGGCAGTAGGCCAAATAAGTTTGGGAACCTCTGCTGAAGAGGAAGAATGCTTAGAGGAGACAGGAGGTGAAGGGGCGCCCTTGGGAGGTAGGCCAGCAGAGCACCACATGCCTTCAGCGGAGCAAGGAATCTGAGGGCACATGCCTCATTACTCTCAATTAGTGTGGCCAATCTGTTAATCACTTCCAGGTCGATGGTTAGCAAAGCAACTAGTTCCTTAAGTTGACACTATTGAATTTAGAATGATAAGATCAGCATAAGTCACCCATGTCATTCCCAGCTTGCTGTTTTTAACCGAAGATAATGCCCTCGCTACTGAATCATTCCTATGGCATAGTTCTACAAGCAAACTGTTACAGCACAGGTTGGCAACATAAGAGCCGAAGTCCACATGAAACTTATTTACTGAATTAATTTATATCCCGCCCTTTTCTCTCTCCAAAGAACTCAAGGTGGCATTCATGGTTCTCCCTCTTCTCATTTAATTCCAGAGGCTTTTAGAATCCACACTCAGGCCTGGTTTTTGGATCAAAAAGCATTTTCCAGTTCTGGTTTGGAAGCAAACAGTGGCTTGCATAAACAAGAGTTTGCCCAGAGTCAGGTGTCATGGTAAACTATGGTTACCACAAACCAGAGAGGGAAGTGGATTGTATGAGGGCAACACGCAATTAGCTAAACTGTTGTTTGGCCATGTCATTGGCTGAGCCATAGCTAGCTGTCAGAAGTGAGCCTGTAGAGGAGGGAACCAAGAGAGAGCCAACACATCAAAACCAAGAAGACCTGGTAGCCTGAAAAAGAAACTTCCTGTCTACGGCCCAATGGCTTGATGATACATCACTGTCGAGATGGTGTTCCCAGCTACAGTTCTAACAAACAGAAATGTAGGATTCTCATTCTAGTTCCAGAAATTCCTGTCAGGCCTTTAGGTCTGAACTGGACGTAGAATCATAGAATTGTAAATTTGCAAGGAACCCCAAGTGATTTGACCAAAGTAACACACTGACCAATATTAGCAATCTACAGAGTCTTCATTTCTATGCACCAAAAATGGACAGAGAAATTCTTGAGGCTGAGTTTCACCGGAGAATACTGAAAAGCGCCTCTTCTTTAGCAGAATCTCAGTATGAAACAGTATGCAATAGTACACTGTCTCCTTAAAGTTTCTGACCTCAGGTCAATGCACTTTCAGTTCAGGAGGCCTCTGCACTAGGAATGTTGTCTTCATGTTCTTATTTTCTGATGTTTTAAACTTTGGAGAAGCCATGCTTTTGTTTTGTTTTGTTTTGTTTTGTTTTGTTTTCCTTTGTAAACCATTTTTAGACACATGTGAAAAGTGGGGAATACATTTTTTAAGAATAAATAAATACTAGCTTGACACAAGGAAGGAAATAATCAAAGGCTTAGGCAGGTATTCTGCTCACATGTAAGAACCTACTGATGAGCAGTGTGAGTGGAGGGCAAAGGTCTGAAGGAGGAGGCTCTCATGTGCTTTAAAACCCTTCATAATCAGTGTTCTGGAACTGTGCAGGGAACTCTGATGAGTAAAGGAGGTTGCAATGTCCTATTGTGGGTGTAGTATATAAGAAAGAGCAGACACACGGCCTGATGTTAATGAGTCATCTTTGGTTTACTTTGTTTGGCATGTCTTATATAACTCTACTATCACTAGTGCCAACTATGGATGTTAACTGTAGATCAGGGGTCAGCAAACTTTTTCAGCAGGGGGCCGGTCCGCTGTCCCTCAGACTTTGGGGGGGGGATTATTTTTTTAAAAAAATATGAACGAATTCCTATGCCCCACAAATAACTGAGATGCATTTTAAATAAAAGCACACATTCTAAAACACCAGGCAGGCCCCACAAATAACCCAGAGATGCATTTCAAATAAAAGCACACATTCAAGTCATGTATAAACACCAGGCAGGCCCCACAAATAACCCAGAGATGCATTTTAAATAAAATGACACATTCTACTCATGTGAAAACACACTGATTCCCAGACCGTCTGTGGGCCGGATTTAGAAGGCGATTGCGCCAGATCTGGCCCCCTGGCCTTAGTTTACCTACCCATGCTGTAGACTTTCCAACATTTCTCTGATGAGAATACAGACGTCCTAAACCATTATTATTATTATTATTATTATTATTATTATTATTATTATTATTATTTATACCCCGTCCATTTGACTGGATTGCCCCAGCCACACTGTGCATCTTCCAACATATATAAACACATTAAAAATAAACATTAAAAAAAACTGAAGGGCTGCCTTCAGGTGGCTTGGGGGTCGGATACCTCTATATCCTCCAACATTTCTCCAATGAAAATAGCGACATTCTGAGGAAAAGCGGGACATTCCAATATCAAATCAGAAACTGGGACGGCTTTTGTAAATCTGGGACTGTCCCTGAAAAATAGGGACACTTGGAGGGTCTGTAAATGCAGCTGCATTTACTTTACAGCGACCAGATCCCCATATGTTATAGAGGTTACCTACTTCAAACCTTTGCTCTCCATTTAATTTGGAGAGAAGCAGGGGCAGACTTTAGTATGGTCATCCCTATTTCCCTGCTCATGTGCTAATTTCGCTAACGTAACACCAGAACAGGGCTTAAGTCAATTACAGAAAAATATACCAATGGACAAAGGTTAAATTGTTTAGGCCAAACCTGCATTGGGCCAGACAGATCAAACCCAAAGCCTTCAGTCTAGTGTGTGGTCTTTCTTCATTGTCTGCAATGGAAAGAACCAGGCAATTGGCCAATAGGCACCAAGTACTAGCCAGCTTGGTTTTCTTTACGCCTTGCCCAGAACTCAGGAATTTAGCATCACATCAACATTTTGAATACGAAAGCAGGCCTGGGTTTTCTCATGGCAACCCAACCCGAATTGCATGTCCAGTGATGCATCATTTTAATCAGTTCGTACATATTCCAGAAACCCACTGAGAAGCTCATAAAGAGCAGAACCAAATTGTAACTGGGCAGAATATATTCCTTCCCTGGCTGCCACGTTCTCAGGCTTTAAATAGGCCAGGATGATGCAAAGAGAACATTAATTGGATTAATATGCCGTGGTCCTTCACAGAACAATTCCCCAAGAGGGACACATGCTTTAAGTTCCTACTGCAAATATTCTGCAGTTGCTCTGTTTGTTTCTGCAGTTGTATTATTGCACTTGTCCCCTACCCTCGCCTGCAAACAAACAAACAAACAAAAAAGGAGAATCAATTGGGTTACCAGGATTACAGCATTGGCTGTATGAGCAGTCGAAAACAATGGTTGAATGCCTGAGAAGTTCATCTTTCCCTTTTATGTTACCTGTTCTTTTTTGATGAAAATTCAGAATTCTGAAGAACTTATGTTTCTGTGTGAGCACACGCTTGAAAGGATGAAGGAAAATGCTATTTCCAAGTCAGATGGTTTGTTTGTTTTAAAGCATTTGTTAAACACTTAAAAGTTAAAAAGTATCGACTTCCGGATGCGAACAGTGAGGAAGCGCGGAAAGCTCGTTCTCGGCTTTCTGGGCGCTGTGGAGACGTGGGGAGGACGCAAGGGCGCAGCGAACCCCGAAACTCCAGGGGGGGAACCCTTGGGGTACAGGCCACCAGCGGCGTGGACGCGGTCGACCCACCTACTCTGGCTGAGCAGAGAGAGGACGAGAAAGCGGCGACCGCCAGCGCGAATTGGGGGAGTGCCGACTCCACAGCGAGACGCTCGGAGCTTCAACTGTAATTAGCGCCGAAACCCCTTGGAACTATAAATGGGGGTCTCCAGCGTTTGAAAGAGCGATTTTTTTTTGTCTGAAGTGCTTTCTATGTAAGCGCGCAGCCGATATAAAGCTAGGAGACGCCCAGTTATCTTTTCTTTTTTTTTTCGGTGGGATTTCCCTCAGCAGCGGATGCAAGATGGCGCAGAAGGGAAGTCACAGGAGTGAGGAGGTTAGTGAATAGTCTGACTGAATGAGCGAGATCTGAACTGACCACAAATAAGGAACGCAGTTTATAGAACACGGAGTACTGGCGCTATTATAGTTAGCGGGATAAGAATATATATCTTAACTTAACGCCTTTACCAACAATTGCGACGCCAACTAATCTCCGGGGCACAAGCCATGATTAACGCATTTGCGACCCCTCCGGACTCCTCCAGAACCCCCTGGTCCTTCTGACTCTCCAAGATACCCCGCGCAGCCACACCAACAGTTGATCAGGCCTTTTGCCACAAGTAATAGACTAGCGGCAGTGGAGGTTGGACACGGAGCAGGTCAAGCCGTATACAAGACTCCGTTACAGCTGGGCTCGTCTGAAGTGGGGTAGACGAAGGAAGTGTAACTCTGAGCGGGACCCGAACTGTAACTGGAATTGCAACGGTGATTTGGCGGGAGGAGATCGCGAAGCGCTTAAAGTGCTCAAAGTGTCTGAAGTGCTGGAAGCAACTAGGACTGAATTGATTTCAAAGGACGAGGACTGGGACAGGATAATTTCACGCTCAAGAGCAACATTCCCCCTATTCTCTCTCCCTCCGACGCGACGAGGTTAGTTTAAAGGGGCGAAGGGAAGACAGAGAGAAGTGAAAGAAGACGCCAAGGCCCTAAATGGACAAATTAACCCCTTTGGACTGGTGCTTACCCTAGGGATTTTAAAGACCACACTGTGGAGCTGTTGCCCCCTGGTGTTTGTAAGGTATACTTGACTTAGCTTGCCTGGAAACAATATATATTTCTTCGGTGGGTGTTTGGGAGGGGATAAGAGGGATAAGAGGGAAGGTTAGGATTATAGGATAAAAGAGGGTCATAGGATAAAAGAGGATAATAAGCGGACAACAAGAAGAAACCAGAGATCAGAAAGGGGGAGCTCTAAAGATAAGGATGGGGAAGGAGGGGAAAGACCCGAGGAGAGTGGGTGGGACACCGGGGGAGAGAAAGACATCGCGTCAAGAGGAGATCAAAGACTTAGACTGTCTATGGGTCAAAATAAAGGAAGAATTTAAGCAAAATGAGACATACATGGAAAATAAATTAGGGGAAATGCATGAACTGATAGATAAAAAAATTGAAGAGGCAGTAGGAGAGCTCTCACTAAAAATTCAAGACCTATCAGCAAAGTCTAAGGTAATTGAGGAGTCCAATAAAAAATTACAGAAAGAGATGAGGGAACAGAAAAAAGAGACAGGGAGAATGAGGGAAGAACTGAGTGAGCTAAATAAAGCACAGGACAGGATTTGGGACAACCTCGCAATGGCTGACATGCGACAAAAGCAACTTCATTTAAAATTCAGAGGTGTAGCAGAAGAAAGAAATGAGGACGTCAGAAAGAAAATGACTAAGGAGTTATCTAAATGGTTGGGTCTGAGAGAAGAAGAGGTAGCATCTACGATAGATAATGTATTTAGAATGTCTAGACCACAACACCTAAGAACTAACAAATTTCTGGGTGACTGTCTGGTGATATTTAATTCTTTAGAAATGAGGAACTTAATTTTAAGGACAAGCTACCGTAATAAACTAAGAATTGAAGGCAGGCCTATCATTATCTACAAAGAAATTCCAATTAGATTGTTACGAAAAAGAGAGGGCTATAGACAAGTGGTAGCTGCCTTAAAGAGAAATGGAATACAATATAGGTGGGAGTTCCCTGAAGGGATTACTTTCTTCTATAAAGATAAGAAATTCAGACTGATCGATACACAGGAAACAGAGAAGTTTCTGAGAAGGTATGAAAGAGAGCTGGGAAAGACAGAGTATAGAGTAGGGGATAAGGAGGATTTGAAAAGGAATGGACAGGAAAAGGAGGAAGAGAGGGAGGGAAGAGGGATAGATCCAGGAGAGAGGGTGGTAAGCTCAGGAGATGAAGACGAAGAAGCCGCAGTGGGAGATAAAGCGGCGGAAGAGGAGGGGCTCCTAGGAGGTAAAGGCGCCAGTTTTTAAATCTGTTTTTTGATTTGAGTTATAGTAGCCGAATTTAAACAACACTGGACACTTTAAAATTTTTATCATGGAACGTGAATGGGTTGAATGAGAAAGTTAAAAGGAATAAAATTCAAAAAGCTTTGAAAAGTAAGAAATGTGATGTAATCAGCTTTCAGGAAACTCATATTGCGAAGAGACACAGACACATTTTGGTGAATAAAAAAATGGGAGTAGAATTTGTAAACTCGGATGTAAATAAAAAAAAAGGAGTGGTAATATACGCTAAGGAAAAGTGGGAGCCAACACAAATTTGTAATGATGAGGAAGGCAGAATATTAGGTATCCAACTAAATTTTCGAGGGGAAAGAATCAATGTAGTGTCGGTCTATGCCCCGAACACAAATGGAGCAAAGTTTTTTGAAAAACTAGAAAGTATGTTGCTGGAACTAGAACCCTATAAACTGATTTTGATGGGAGATTGGAATGGGGTGCCAACACCGAGTCTGGACAGAAGTGAAAATCAGAGGACTGCAAACAGGGGGAAACTCCCCAATTCTTTCAAAGAACTAGCGGAAAACTTAGATCTAATCGATATTTGGAGGCACCGAAACCCCACCACCAAACAGTTTACCCACTACTCAGAGCCCCACCAGAGTTGGGGCAGGATTGATCAGTTTTGGGTGACTAGGGCTTTAGCATGGAGAGTCAAGAGATGTGAGATACAACCTAGGACCCTCTCAGATCACTGCCCCTTGACTCTAGAAATTAAAAACGAATTGAAAGGACAGTTTAGGTGGAAGATGAACGAATATTTATTCGAAAATGAGGAAGTGCTGGAAAGGGCAAAAAAAAACTCTGAGAGAGTATCTGGAGATAAATTCAAATACAGACACCCCAATAGAGACGGTATGGGATGCCGGTAAGGCAGTCCTGAGGGGACTCTTAATACAACAAAATAGCTATAGAAAGAAGCAAAGGGAGAAGAAGAAGGAAGGCATTTTAGCCCAATTGAGAGACTATGAAAGGAAACTGGCCTTAAACCCGACAGATGAAGGGATTAATCAAACGATGAAGGTGCTACAGTCTCAATACTCAGCCATTCTGAATCAAGAGGTAGAACAGAAAATTAAATTCACAAGACAGAAATATTTTGAGTCGGCAAATAAAATGGGGAAGTTACTTGCGTGGCAGCTTAGGAAAAGAAAGAAACAAAATACGATTAACAAACTAATTGTGGATGAGAGAGTGATAGAAGACCCAGATGAAATTGAAAATAGGTTTGTTGCGTTTTTTGAAAAGCTGTACGAAAAAGGAGAAGAAGGCAGTATAGAAATAGAGAACCATCTAGATCAAGAAGAAAGAAAATTTTTCACAGAAGAGGATTGTACACAACTAAACAAAGAGGTGTCAGTAAAGGAGGTCAGGGATGCTATTAGTAAGATGAAGAATGGAAAGTCCCCTGGACCGGATGGTCTGCCCGCAAAATACTATAAAAAATTGATAGATTTGTTAGCGCCGGCACTAACGGAGGTAATAAATAATATCTTCAGCGAGGGGAGAATCCCCAGTTCTTGGAAGGAGGCGTATATTACGCTTATCCCTAAGAGTGAAAATGAAAAGGCAGATTTAAAAAACTACAGGCCAATTTCACTTTTAAACTGTGATTATAAGATCTTCACAGATATCATGGCAAGTAGGCTTAAAAAGCTCCTAAATAGATATATACATAGAGATCAAGCGGGATTCCTCCCCGGGAGGCAGTTGAGAGATAACGTCCGATATGCTTTAGATATTATTGAGTACTTAGAGGCAAGGCCAGACATACCAGCGGCTCTTATTTTTATAGATGCAGAAAAAGCATTTGATAGTGTCTCTTGGGAATTCTTGCTACAAAACCTTGAAAAGGTGGGCATAGGGGGCCCTTATTTGAAGGGCATAAAGGCGATATATACAGAACAACAAGCTAGGTTGATTATTAATAATAACTTGACTAAACGCTTTTCAATTATGAAAGGCACAAGACAGGGCTGCCCTTTGTCACCCTTGCTGTTCATCATGGTGTTAGAAACAGTAGCAAATAAAATAAGAGCGACCCCGGATATCAGGGGTTTAAGAATTGGAGAGAAAGAATACAAACTTAAGGCCTATGCTGATGATTTGGTCCTATTTCTAGAAAACCCAGTCGAGAGCACGAGCAGAGCGGTGGAACTTCTGGAAGAGTTTGGTAAACTGTCTGGATTTAAGTTAAATAGGAAAAAAACCAAAATATTAACAAAGAATTTGACAGAACAGGAGAAACGACAGTTGGAACAAAAGGTGGATATCAAAGTAGTAAATAAAGTGAAATATTTGGGAATTTGGTTATCCCCAAAGAATATAAATTTGGTAGAGGACAATTACAATAAGATGTGGAAAGAAATTAAGAAAGACATGGATACCTGGCGTAGACTCAACTTATCATGGACCGGGAGAATGGCATCGATTAAGATGTGTATTCTCCCGAGGTTGTTATTCCTATTCCAGAATTTACCAGTTATAAAAGGCCCCGCCTGCTTTAAGATTTGGCAAAGGACTCTGACCAAATATATTTGGCAGGAGAAAAAACCCAGGGTGAAACTTAAATACCTGATGGACTCCAGGGAGAGAGGCGGTTTTGGTGTACCAAATTTAAGGCTGTATTATGAGGCGGCATGCCTTCTTTGGATAAAAGATTGGGCCACTTTGAAAGACACAGACTTATTAGACCTTGAAGGGTTTGATTTAAGATTCGGGTGGCATGCCTACCTTTGGCAGGAGAAGGATAAAGTGCATAGAGACTTCTATAATCATATAGTCAGAGGTTCTCTTTTAGAGGTTTGGAATAAGAAGAAAAAACTGATTGAACAAAGCACCCCCTGGTGGCTTTCACCCGTGGATATTATCAAAATAAAGAAATTAAATATGACAGGAGAAAGGTGGACGTATGAGGACCTTTTAATAAAATCAGAAGAAGGGTGGAAGTTAAGACCGCTTGAAGAGCTGAAAGAAAAAATTAAGGACTGGTTCCACCTGCACCAAATTAATGCATTATGGAGTGAACATAAGAGAATAGGTATGGGTAATAATAAATCTAGATTTCAAGTGGAGATACTAGAGAGCAATAATAAACTACTCTCCAAAATGTACAGGCAACTACTGGAACGCGAAAATAAGGAGGAGGTGGTTAAAGAGGTTATGATTAAATGGAATAAAGACCTAGGATACGAGATAGGATATAACAAATGGCAAACTCTCTGGAAGAAAGGCATGAGATTTACAGCGTGTGCTGCCTTACGTGAGAACCTAGATAAGATGGTGCACCGTTGGTACCTGACTCCGGCAAGAATAGGGAGGATGTATAGAACAGCAGATAATACTTGCTGGAGGTGTAAAGACAGAGTAGGGACCTTTTTCCATATTTGGTGGACCTGTGAGGAGGTGAAGGGTTTCTGGGGACAAATTTACGAAGAACTAAAAAAAAATCCTGAAGTATAACTTCCCCAAGAAACCCGAAGCCTTCCTCTTAGGGATGATTGGGGAGGAAATAAAAAAGACGGACCAGACGTTTTTCCAATACGCCACTGCTGCAGCGAGGATACTAATAGCAAAAAAATGGAAATCCTCTGAAGTTCCCACAACGGGAGAGTGGCAGGTGAAACTCTTTCAATACTTGGAATTGGCGAGACTTACACAATATATTAGGCGGGATAACTCCGTTAAAAAGAAAGAGGATTGGACTAAATATGTAAGATATCTTGAGAATAATCTTGCAATTAATAATTTAACAGTAGACGATGTTTAACTCCTATGACATGTAAAGACAAATTGTAAATAACTGCAGAAGAATTGTACGGAATATTTAATCCAAAGCTGAGGTAAATGGAAGTTAATTGTTTTGCAAGGGTATGATTGGAAATCTCTTTTTTTTTTTCTCACTACGTGTATTTGTATATAATTTCTTTTTTACTGTTTTCTTTTTTCTTATCGTGTGTCTTTCTTATTTTTTGTTAGGTAATCTTTTCTTTTTCTTTGTATGTTGTATTTTGTATGTTTGTAATAAAAATAAAAATTAAAAAAAAAATTTTTTAAAAAAAAGTTAAAAAGTATCCAAGCCATATACAATAACTTCTCTACAGTAGCTTCTCTACTGCTCTTTCTCTTAGCTCTTTCAGTGAACTCACTGGGGAATTGGGATCTTCCTAACCACCACCACCACCATTCCTGACCTCTGCACATTAGTCTAATTTTCTGTTCAGAGCTTTCTGGGTGTTACCCAGCTAGGTTTTTGCGTGGAAAGGCGGAATCCCCAGATCCCGCGCAGTCCCCCCGTCATGTGGAATAACGACTCAAGACAATGTGCTATGGGATTAAATTGGCCACAACTTTATTAAATTTCAAATGTGGGTAGACCTTGGCTCAGGCATTGGGCGTTCTCCCTCCCCAGTCCCCAGCCGGGGACCTAGGGAGCTTCAGGGTTATCCAGTGGGGGGGGGATGGGCTGGCTCTGGAGAACATATGTTCAAACAGAGATAGCCACCCCTGTTACGACGCTGCCGCAGGGGAGAGCAATGACGACCTTTCGGCATACGGTCAAAGCCTCCCTTCAGAAACCCCTTTAATGAGGAACCCTGGTATTGCCACCGCAAAGAGGAAGATGGACTAAAGGATTCCGCCCAAGGCCTGATACCGCCAAAGTTGTGACGTTTTGCTACGGGAAAGGCGAAACCTGCCAATGCAGGGAAATTCCTTTCCAGCCCTTTAACAGCGACCTTAACGTAGCAGTGCCCGCATACCTGTGAAGATAAGTTAACCTGCAAAACCTATGAAGAAAAGTTAACCTGCAAAAGAAGACATTAACTGAGGGTGGGTAGGATGGGAGAAGCTCTGGAGCCAAGTGAGGATTCCCAGGTAAGATCCTCCCTCTATTGTGTGGGCAGGTAATCCCTCCCCTACCTGGCCTGGTCTCCTTGGCAACGCTTCCCCCAGGTGGGATTGGACAACTGACTGAGGTAGGCGGAGACCTCCAGGTATCCCACCTGAGGGAAGGCAAAGCCAAGCCTATGCTGATGGGGCCACTCCAGATCTAGTGCTGCGCGCATCCACGCAAAGGGCGCCCCCTGTTTTAAGCGGGGAGCGGTCATTCTGTACAGAGTGGTTCAGCTAAGGATACCACAAGCGAGCAATATGGATCCTTGTGACAATTCTGGTGTTGATTGCTGCTGGTCCAAAAGTAACTAAAAATGGTAGCTATCGCAGCCCAAACGCTCGCTTTTCTTACAATAGCTGACTAATGAGACTCTCCATGTGGGTTATGGTAACAGACTCCCACCCCTTCTCAGTTCAGCCACAGTCCTGAGATGGTCTTCTGCAGATTGCTTTGCAACATATGAACATTTAGCACAACTCCAGGGCTAATGATGTCTGGAGCTGTGCCATTTTCATAAGGAGATTATCTCTTTAACACTTTCAGGGGCCCGGCAAACAAACCTGCATATTATTATCATCTTCATCAGTTCTTAGTCACTATACAGTGGTACCTCTGGATGTGAACGGGATCTGTTCTGGAGCACCGTTCGCATCCTGAGTAGAACGTAACACATGACTGTGTGTCTGTGCGTGTGCGGGTTGCGTTTCGCCGCTTCTGCGCATGACATCATTTTGAGCATCTGCACATGCACGAGCAGCGAAACCCAGAAGCAATGCGCTCCGTTACTTCCGGGTCACCGCAGAGTGCAATCCAAAAATGCTTAACCTGAAGCTACTTCAACCCAAGGTATGACTGTATCTTGCCCAGGGCAACCCAAAGCAAATTACAAACAAACAAAGGACAAAAAAAAAATCCCGCCTTGATACATTAAAACCAAAAGGAAAAACAAATGCATTTAAAACATCCCACTCACTATAGAGTCTATAGATTGTTAAAGGGCCTGCAAGACAGAGCTGTTCCGCCTGGCCTTGGTTTGGACTCAGACCCTTATGTTTCCCTCCCATTATGGTTTTGATCTATGGGCTACTTTTAAAATGAGGCTGCATTTTAAATTGCATTTTAACCTGTATTTTAAATTGATGTTTTTTTCCTATTATGTTTTTACTGTAATTTTACTGGTGTTAGCCGCCCTGAGTCTGGCTCTGGCCAGGGAGGGCGGGGTATAAATAATAAAATTATTATTATTATTATTATTATTATTAGCCAGATGCCTGATTATAGAGGAAACAATTTGCCTGTTTTCTAAAGATATACAATGATGGTGCCAATCTGGGAGTCCTCAACACTGCCACCAGTACCAGCTCTGTCAGCTCAGTCAGGGAGGCTGCTGGGGTAGGAGGTAAACCAACAGAATCCCTAATTTATCCCAATTGCCTGAGGCCAGGAACACACACTCTAGAGAGCCTGGAGGTAGTTCTTGGCATCCTTCTGTCTCAGGAGGCAAAGGTGGAGTGTGCCTTTGGGGGTGAAGTCAAACAGTTGGAAGGTTACAGTGCCTGCTGTGGCTGGAGAGACTGATATGGGAGAGACATGTTTTGTTGCAGATGAGGCAAATAAAGGTATTCTGTTTTGCTGCTGCAGAGGCACCATGGCATTTCTTCTCTCTGCACTTCTCCCAGCAGTCAGACTTCCTCTGGTCACTGCTATGTGTGCCAAACCTGACTGTTTGTCTCCAGGCACTGTGGTTGTCTGCAAGGGATTCCCTCATGGCAGCGTTGATGTGGAGAGGGGGCGGGCTACAAGGCCAGCTGGCTAGCCCCAGCTGGGCCATCTCCTTCCAGCTGTCTGCTGCGAAGACCCATCGGCCTCTGCTCTGACTTACGGTAAATCAGCGACCTGGGCTTCAAAGCCAGGGCACACTGTCAGCAGATCGAACTGCACACACCGAATAGGTATGAGGCTTGTGAAAGCATACTACAATTACAGATTAATTCATCATAAATCAGGACAAAGAAACATGTTGTCTCTCTCTCTCCATCTTCTCAGACAGACAGGGAAAAGCAAAAGCAATACAGTGGTGCCTCGCAAGATGAAATTAATCCGTTCCGTGAGTCTCTTCGTCTTGCGGTTTTTTTGTCTTGCAAAGCACGGCTATTAGCGGCTTAGCGGCTTAGTGGCTATTAAAGGCTTAGCGGCTTTAAGAAAAAGGAAAAAAACTCGCAAGAACTCGCAAGACGTTTTGTCTTGCGAAGCAAGCCCATAGGGAAATTCGTCTAGCGAAGCGACGCAAAAACCGAAAAACCCTTTCGTCTTACGTGTTTTTCGTTTTGCGAGGCATTTGGCTTGCGGGGCACCACTGTACACACAACGGAAGTTCCTAGCAAGCTGTGCTGGAATGTAAACAGACATGCGATACGCAACAGTTCCACACATCTGCTTCTTAAGGTGGAATGGAAATTCTCAACATATTGACCATAGCAACTCCCCCCGCCCAACCCTCAAGTCTGCTCCGATGCTGCCCTGAGAATCCAGATGGGCAAAGCTAGCTCCATAGACGCTGGCTCCTATGGGCCCCCAATTTATTTTTTGGAGGGGCTGGGCTCCCTCAATGTTCAGAGGGTGTTCAGCTCTGCCCCCTGGCTCCTTGCAATGTTGCGTCAGGCCCCCGCAATTTTCACCCTCTGGTTGGGTGAGACTAACTCAACTCTGCTCACCCATCCAGGTCTCAGTGATACAGACCAGACCAGCCTCCTCATCCAAAGTCAGATCATGGATGACAGAGAACTTTTTCAGAGCCAAGCTAGCATTCAACCACTTATTTGGTCTTAAACATACATAGTTTTCATACAAATTATGCAGCTGCTTAAGGTCGGACCAAGAGATTGAAGGATTACTTGACTTTCCTTCTTTGAAGAACAGGCATCCTCTGCCAGAAAATCAAATATTTTCAAACTCCGTCAGGTTCAGGGTGGTCTGCCATGAAGGGTTGCTGTTTGAAAATAACAAACCCCAAGATCCTGGTTATAATTTTTTTTCTGGATCCAAGCTTTTCTGTGTGCAATCAAAGAATATTTAATATTAAGCTCTAAAGATGCTGGAGCAATGTCACTGTGACCTTTCTGTAGGCAGAATATGGTTCCCCCCTCCACCTTGAAATCCACTATAAAGGTGATTAAATAAATAAAAAACAATTAAGCCATCACCATTCCTCTCCCTGCACATTTGACAGCATCTGATAATATAATTGTGTGACCATGTTGCCAAATAATAGGAAGTTTATATGTCTAGATTTAATTTGAATTGGTCAGTTTCAAAGGGCTTTTACACATGTTGAAAGTTTAAAAAGTTGTTTGTTAAGTACTTCAATTATAATTCATTTAAAAATCCTATTATGTTTGGTTACACAAGACTGCGTTTAATATACTTAAAGACACAGTACTCCTTAGCTGTGGCATATTTATGGGCCGAATGTTAAAAGGTTTATAAAACAAGGCAGTATATCCACCATGTCAAGCAACTCTCTATGAACATAATGATTCAGTCTGTCTGTTTGCAATTAGGTATGAAATAATTTATCATGATGAAGATAAGCGAGCAAGAGAATTTGGAGAATAACTCCATACTGTATTTTATTGCAAAAGAAAAAAAGAAAAAAAAGAAGTTTCTTTAATCTATCCATCATTTATAAATCACCTACCTCTGATTTTTTTTTTGCCATATTTGCTGGCAGAATTCAAAGTAGAACAGGTTCTGAATTGAATGTGTGTCAAAAATTACAAACAGGATGTCAACAATCGAAAGATTCTTCACATTTGCTGAATATAAGATGAGGGTTGACAGTTGACACTGATTGATTTGGGACTGGGACTTGATGCAATGGATGCCACTTGAAAACCTTTAGAAAAAGTGATGATGAGTCAAGCTGCAAGATAAGGATTCAAATGATGGGTGCTAATCTAGAGTGCGGCCACTCTTATCTGCTAGCCTGCCAATTGAACCTGAAGCCTTGCAGGATCAAATCACCTCCAGAGATTCCCCAAAACGATTTGTACAAAATATACTGAGAGTTTGGTAGGGGTGGAGGGGGACAGACAGAGAGAGAGAGAGAGAGCACTTGAGGCTTCTGGTGTCATCTCAAAGAAACATACTATAAAGTTTTTGATAGATAGACAAACAGCAACACCCTCAGACCGATATTAAGGATGAGGTTGACTTGTGGGTAGGGACACTGCTTTATTGCATGGTTGCAATCATTGCACAGATTGATGAGTCTGGCCTCCAGCGTGACATCTCATGCATTTTCAGGCTTCTGGCATTCCCATCTTCACTTTTATTTTATCAAAAAAATAAAAAGCAGCAGCAGAAAAAGAAAGTTACATCCAACTTCTGACAGCAAAGCTTGTCAGGTGCGCAAGATGTTATAAATCAGGCATCAAGAACATGTGGCCAGCTAGATGTTGTTGGTGGACTACAACTCCCATCATCCCTGACCATTGACCACGCTGGAAGGGGCTGATGGGAGTTGGAGTCCAACAATATCTAGAAGGGCACAGGTTCCCCGTCTCGAGTTTCCATCGAGTTTCGACCTTACCAAAAATATATTCTGCCCAGAAAGTAATGTTAATGTGAAGCAAAATAGTTCTAGAAAACACAGTTTCGTAATGGAAGCAACCCATCAAGCAGTTCTGGTGTGCAGTTTTGGCATTGCTCTGCTGTTATGGGGCCCTGGGTGGCTCTATGGTCCATATTGGAATGGCAGCATATTTCATAATTATATCCAAGTCTGAAAAGGATTGGCGTTATTTCTGCAATTTGGGTATTACTAGACATGTAGTATATAAATGATGAAGCCTTTAATCACTGCATCTCTTAGGGGCCCTGCAAATTAGCTGTGCATACAGGCTTTCAAAACCTTCTGCATTGTATCTGAGATCTCTTTCCTCTGCTGTAGTGAGAGGGTGTGCACAGGAACCAACCTGTCAATTTATCTATTTATTTCCACAATAACACTCACTGGTTTCCATAAACAAAGCAGCTTCCAAAAATGTAACCAATAAAAATGCCATTTAAAACTAGAACGTGAATGCAACGACGATGTCATAAAAGCAATCTAAGCGTAATTTCAAAAACCAAGCAACTGCTTATTGTTTATATTATCATCTGTATATTTTAGAAGGTGTAGCCTCTGAAGGTATTATTTTCCATATATAGAAGTGGATGGTGCGTGATCCCGGGCAATTTAGGGACAGGGTGGCAAACCCCTCCCTGGTCTGGGGCCTGAATCAGCCCCCCTCCCCATCAAATTTTCTCCCCACCCTGACCAAACCTATTTCAGCAGTGGTGGAAAAAAGAAAAAATGTTTCAGGGTGGACAGAGATGCTTAAACTTCTCAATTCAGTCCACTGCCCTGTTGGAAAGGCAAACTGATCAGTTTATGATCATGTATGTGAATATATAGGGACACAGGTGGCGCTGTGGGTTAAAGCCTCAGCGCCTAGGACTTGCCGATCGAAAGGTCGGCGGTTCGAATCCCCGCGGCGGGGTGCGCTCCCGCTGCTCGGTCCCAGCGCCTGCCAACCTAGCAGTTCGAAAGCACCTCCGGGTGCAAGTAGATAAATAGGGACCGCTTACCAGCGGGAAGGTAAACGGCGTTTCCGTGTGCGGCTCTGGCTCGCCAGAGCAGCGATGTCACGCTGGCCACGTGGCCCGGAAGTGTCTCCGGACAGCGCTGGCCCCTGGCCTCTTAAGTGAGATGGGCGCACAACCCCAGAGTCTGGCAAGACTGGCCCGTACGGGCAGGGGTACCTTTACCTTTACCTTTTATGTGAATATATATTGCAGATGTGGTGTGTGAGGTGGGAAGCAGCTACACCCACTTTTGTCACACTCATCATTGGCATGTGGTCCTTGAAAGGTTGGACAGCAATGAATGCTATGCTTGGGACAAGAAAAGCTTAGCCATCCCTGATTTAGATCTTCAAAGGTCACTAGTTTGTAACAGAAAATGGGCCTTCAGAATAAATACATGCCACGAGTTTGTAAAGCGGAGATTCTAAATGGACTGCTCCAGATAGCACCGTAAAGCCATATACTGCATGCCACGTGAATCATAGTGGCTAGTCCATTTCCCTTTTTACTTAAAAACCAGTCTAAACATGTGAGAATGTACTACCTATGTATCTGAGTGCAATGCTGTTTTGAAAAGCAATTGCAAGCTGTGAGCCAAAATCTTCAGAAGGAGCGTATCTCTATTAGGTAGGGCACCTTCCTAAGTCCTGTTCAGGTGTTACTCACATGAAGGGACAATCCAAGTCCAAAGGGGCTGCAAGACTATTTATCGAGCCCACTTCCTGCAAGTTTGCAAGTAGTTTAAGAACAAGGATCAGTTTGAAGAGCAATCTAATCCAGCATTCTGTTCTAATAGTGGCCAATCAGATGTCTACATGATGTCCACAAGCAATAGAGAAAATTTACCTGTGGCCCCCAGTGGTAAATGGACTAGGGGGACTAGGCTAGTCCCCTAAAAGGTCCCCTGGCAACTTCTTCTCAAAGCCCAGGAATCTTCGGCCTGGCTTAGGGAGGGAGGTACAATGCTCTGATGGGTTCAAGAACCTCCCCCCCCCCCAAAAAAAACTGGTATCATTCACCAGGTATAGTAAACATTTCCATTGTCGATAGCATTGAAAACTTTATTTTCTACAGTGTGGTTCCAGATCGTGTAAGTTTTCTTCCCTTGCTGCAGTTTCCTTGCTGAAATGCTAGCTCATATATTCCTAATAGATCTCTCCACTTATAGTTCTTCTGGCTGGCATTTCAGCGTGTTCAGCGTTACAGGTCACGGGTCGCCCCCTGCCTCCTAGACAAAGATCACTTATCATCTAGCTGACGCCATTTTTCATGGAGACCATTAAACGAATCAATTCTATTGATTGTTTGCAAAGAATTAAGTTACTTTTGGCATGTACAAAATTGGAAAAGGCTTGAAAGGCAAATAATATAATCAAGAGAAGGCTTTGGCCCTCCCTGTACCTGATGACAGAACAATTTTCACTGCCTTTGAGGCTAGAGCCAGGCAGGTATGTATCTCTTCATATGGCTATAATTTCCTACAGAGAATTTTTTGAGTTTTATTAAAGGAAAGGGGGGAGCCTGTACAGCCTGTTTTTCCACCCAAAATGCTAAAAAGGACAATATGCATGAATCTACAAATGCATATATAGAAAAATAGCATTGCATTAGATAAAATGGGGAAAGGAAAGTAGCTTCTCTCTCCAAAATGTTGTCCCAGAATGGGGCATGCTGATGTTGTGGTCCTGCTACAGAAGCAGATGTGACACCATGACAAATGCTAAGGTAACATCACCACCACAATCCAGTTAACACCAAGCAGCAGGGACAACAACGTAATAGTTATAGAAACATGAACTGACTCGTGTAACTCCAATAGACAACCAATAGACAACTCTAGCACAACCCACCAAGCATGACTGTGTAGGATAGAAGGCACCAAAAAAAAGCAGAGCAATGGTCGAATGACTCATTAACATCACCCCGGGCAGTATACACTAGTGCTGGGCACTTCCTTGACATTTGAAAGGCCAGCACTTCTTGCATGAGATCCAGCCATGACAAATGGTTAACCATGTACTGTCTACAGAATTCAGTTCATTAGTCTTGCCGCATCCCAATGATTATCAGCTTCTGGTTACACAGAGCTAGGCCTTTTCACTGCTGGCCCCTGTGTTATGGAATAAGCTACCATCAGAAATACAAGGGTTCCCATCTGTATTGGCATTCTGCTGGCTTTTGAAGGTGCACCTGTTTATACAGGCATTCCCTTGAACTCTTGGCCTGAGTATCCTGTTTAATTACTGTGTTGTTTGAATGGGATTGTTTTATCACATATTTTAATTATGGATATTTGTATAATGTTTTAACGGGATTGTTTCATTGTGCGTCTTAATTGCATGTTTTAATTATGGATGTTCATATTTTAATGCTTGTGTAATTGGTTTTTAAACTTGTAAATAATCCTAGAAGCTTGTTTTGGCATGGAAAATACCGTACTACTGCCTGATAGGAGGTCTTAGGTAGAAGTCTTTTCCTGCTAGAGACTGCAGGGATTGAACCCGGGACATTTCCCATGCATTGCCTCTGCAGAGATCCCCTTTGCCCCCCCCCAAAAAAAATTGGACAAGGACGGGGATAATCCAGGGCAAAGATGGGCTGTATCGTGTATTATTGCCTCATTTCAGAAAGGAGCAAGAGGTAGAACCCCAGACGTTGTTCTTGTAACAGCAGGAAGAGTCCACACTAAGAAAGTGTCTGCTGGAATGTGGGTTACTGCCTACTTTGACAATGTTTATGCAGTAAAAAAACCTAGCACCACTGTAGTGTGAGCCTTGTGAATCAGATGCTCAGTAGATGCACACCCTGGCCCCAATGTCAAACTATCTCAAAGGGAGGAAATACAAAGTGTAAAGTTAACATTTACATGTGATTGTCTCATATTTGTACTGCAGGTACATTCAGATGCTCTGTCATTGTGTGTGGGGGGGTGCTGTGTATTTCATTTATCGTAAAATGCCTAGTACATGTTAAGCACTGTGGAAACAACAGCTGACAATGCACTGGTACATATTAATTTGGTAAACCGAAATTGCTACCAGGTAACTAGACATAGCAGTTTGAAAGCACGTCAAAGTGCAAGTAGATAAGTAGGCACCGCTCCAGCGGGAAGGTAAACGACGGTTCCATGCACTGCTGTGGTTCACCAGAAGCGGCTTAGTCATGCTGGCCACATGACCCGGAAGCTGTACGCCCGCTCCCTCGGCCAATAAAGCGAGATGAGCGCAGCAACCCCAGAGTCCACGACTGGACCTAATGGTCAGGGGTCCCTTTACCTTTTTAAGTAGACATTGTGTGCTGATATCATTCAACATGGTTACAGCAAGTCCATGTGTATTGCTCCGGGTCTTTCCACAGAAGGAGAACTTTGGGATTTTCTTAGCATGACTTCCTAGCTGCCTAAATCCGGAAGGCCACTTTTATATGCTCAAACTTCAGTTAATCCTGGTTAATTATATTATTCACGAACTTTGGGAGTTTAAATCCCAATCTTCCACCTAAATGCATAATTAGGAGCCTTAATTTGAAGCATTACTTTGCAGGAGCTAAGCCACTGAAATGAAATAACTGATTATGGCTTGAGGGAGTCAGAAAACATTTTGTGGAAAATGGCAGGGAACCTTCACACAATCCAGTCTCAATTTCTGGTGCATTTTTGGGGGGTCTCTCTATAATCTCCATTTGTCTGTGACATGAGATGGCTCCTTTGGTGCAACTGTAAATAAAGCAGGCATACCACACAGATGCAGCCGGCCTTGTTTTATTTGCACTTCTTGATGTGTTTTATCCAGTGTGAAAGCTTCTTGAAAAACCCAACTCTTTTCTTCTGGTTGAGTATCAGCTTAATTATAGGGCTCTGCAGATGAATCACAGCAAGTGACTAATGAAACAGGAAGGAAGCAGTTTGCAGGTCATCAATTTGATGCCATTTACCTTGAGTGTGTCCTTTCCTCTCCTGCCCTCACTGTCCTGGAAGAAAGATAAGGCCGCTAGCTCAGTCCATTCCTAAGAATTGAATTGTCAATGCATTTTAATTTATGGGACACAAGTCAGCTGTCTTGACATCAGCAGCACATTCCGTCTTGATTATCAGCTCACAAATGAGAATAAGCAGGTCACATATAAGGCGGCAGCTTTCACTTTGGGCAAAACACGTCTGAACTTTTGAAAATTATTGTCGTATTCAACTTAGTTATACTCAGGCCACATTCACACAAAAATGCCACTTTAAGCTGTTATGGCTTCCCCCAAACAATTCTGGGAGCTGTAGATTGTTAAGCGTGCAGAGGGTTGCTTGTTGTTGTTTTAAGTCGTTTAGTTGTCTCCGACTCTTCGTGACCCCATGGACCAGAGCATGCCAGGCACTTCTGTCTTCCACTGCCTCCCGCAGTTTGCTCAAACTCATGCTGGTAGCTTCGAGAACACTATCCAACCATCTTGTCCTCTGTCGTTCCCTTCTCCTTGTGCCCTCCATCTTTCCCAACATCAGGGTCTTTTCCAGGGAGTCTTCTCTTCTCATGAGGTGGCCAAAGTATTGGAGCCTCAGCTTCAGGATCTGTCCTTCCAATGAGCACTCAGGGCTGATTTCCTTCTGAATGGATAGGTTTGATCTTCTTGCAGTCCATGGGACTCTCAAGAGTCTCCTCCAGCACCAGAGGGTTGCTAGGAGGTCCCCATTTCTCTCATAGAGCTACGATTCCTACAGTTCCATGTGAAGAGAGATTGGTTGTTTAACAACTTTGAGGATATAGCTCTTGGAGGGAATGAGTGGGAACCTTCGCACCATTCACAAACTACAATTCCCACAAATCTTTGAGGGGAGCTATGACTGTTTAAAAAGGCATCATGGTGCTTTAAACTTATGGTATGAATGAGGCCTTAAGAGTAGAGCTACTTAAATTAATGGATTTAACTTACTCATGTTCATTAATTTCAATGACTCTACTCTTAGGAAAAACCTATTTGAATACCATTCTATGGGTTTATTTAGTCATTCATTACATTGGTGTTCTTTTTTATAATTTACAAAACCCAACTGTCCAAAATGGTATATAATAAAAACACTAAAGCAACAATAAACACACAGTAAACAATGATTCATACATTCTGTTTTTCAAAAAGCCAATATGGAAATTAGCTGCGCAAGAATACAGTCTTTTTGTTGAAACCAATCTTGTTGACTGCTATTTTGATCAATCTGTTGATGTTTAAATTGGATTTTCACATCATTTGTTCCTCTTTGTCAGGAGCTGCCACAAGCACTCTTGTCCTAATATTATGTTTATTTGCAACTTTGTTATGACATATGGCTATACCAAGCAAAATTTGATGGACTGACACCCCCCTTTTGCTTGTCTTCTTGCTTTGCATTCTCATCAGGTTGGTGGGGGGGTGCATTTTGGCAACCGTTTTCTTTCTTGCTCACAGAATGACAAAAGACTAAAAACCACAAGAAGTTCAACCCAACCTGCTCAAATGTGGACCCATAAGACTGGGCTAATGTGTGACCACTTATTCAGAACAGACAAAAGGAAGTGGTTCATAGTATATAGATTATGGAACTCACTAACACAAATTGTGATGATGGCCACCACCTTAGATGACTTTAAAAAGGGATTTAGACATATTAATGTCTAAAGTCATCTTGAGATCATCTGAGGCCCTTCTTCATGTGCCTCCTCCGTGAGAGGTCCAGAGGGAGGCAACACAAGAATGGACCTTTTTTGCTGTGGCTCCACATTTGTGGAATGCTCAGCTGGTGCCTTCATTATACACCTTTAGGCGCCAGGCAAAAATGTTCCTCTTTAAACAGGCCTTTGACTGCTTGACAGAGGATACCCTTTTAAAATATGTTGTGGGATTATTGGGTTGTTTTTGTTTTTGTTTTTATTGTGTATTTTCTGGTTTGTGGTTCAAGGACCCACCAGCAGCTTGGGGATAAGAAAGACACATGGACACAGTATACTAGGTTAATGGGCTAAAAAAGGCCACAACTTTATTGATTACAGCATGTGAGAGGTATTGGCTTAGGCACTGGATAAAACAACAGAGTGTGACTCCACCCCCTCAGGGATGG
Organism: Podarcis melisellensis; assembly: GCF_964234715.1. Lineage (NCBI taxonomy): Eukaryota > Metazoa > Chordata > Lepidosauria > Squamata > Lacertidae > Podarcis > Podarcis melisellensis. The sequence goes on along the minus strand of NC_138528.1, from coordinate 24,379,003 downwards.
GTGAGTCTAACAAGGGTTAACCACCAGTGGGAGGAGCCTGTTGATGCAAATACAACTGAAAGCTCCCCCTGATGTCACCAGGGGTCATGCCATAGCCCTAGCCACCAGCAAGGGCTTCAGACAGGATCCACGACCGCCGGATTCCTTTACCGGAATACCCATAAAGCCTCACCAAACCCTTCTCTTCAGAAGGTTGGACCAAAACAACGTTGTCCCGGGGAATAAAGCAGCCAGCTCATCAAAAGCCTTTTTTATGTTCCAAAGCAAGTCCACGCTCTTTCTGAAAGTCAAATCATTCTCCCCCAGCTGGATGATTAGAATGTCGGGGAAACCAAACGAAGCAGCTTTTGCCTTCAGCAATGGCATAAGCTCTTCCCAGCGCATGCCGCGCCTTGAAAACCAGGAAACTCGAACCCTTGATGGAAGACCCAAATTGAAGCCCAAGCCACATTCTTTAGCCCGCAGATGGGCCCAGTGGACGATACTGTGGCCGCAGATCCAAACTTGGACAATGGGGGAGGCTGAAGACAAAGAAATGAAAAAGTAGGTAAGTGATAGTATTCTAAGCATGCACTATGTTCCATTTGTTTTTGTTTCTTTTGAATGGGTTTATACATCATGTGGAAGCCCAAATATAGTGCAGAAATAAACAATTACCAAAATGTCATCGAAATGGAATAAACTGCCATGTGAATGCAGCCTCAGTATAATGCATTTCTGTATTCCACGGTGTTTTGGATCACAGCTTTAATCCAGGGACTCACAGGTGTCTAAACTACATTTTGTAAAATGTCTAAGCTTATATAACTTTATCTTCTTCCATAAGAGGCCAATGTTATTTCCCTCTTGTTGTACATCTTCTCGGAGTCCATCTGGTGTGAATGACTCCACTTAGTTAATTCTCAGGATGGCAGTTGATTCGGAAAACAAACTGCCTGTTTTTGTTCATGTCTAGAAGGATGCAAATTAAAATAAAATCCTTTCATGGGTTGGCGTACTGATGCTTAGTGAGTGACACACAATAAAGAACTTTCTTTTCAATATTAAACCTTCCCAGTTGCAGTGATAACAATACTGTGGAAACCTAGGCTTAAGGTGGCTGGCAGGAATGAAAGGTTTATCTCAAAGCCGCTTATTTATTTTATATTATTAGAGATCGCAGCTCTTAAGCACTGAAGCTTGGTGCTTATCCCCAAGAACCACACTCTGAAATGAAAACAGCCAAGTGCTGTCCAGACTCTATAAACATGGGTGAGATCATTAGGAGGGGTGTATTAGCTTTTTTATGTTGGTAACATCAGTTTACATCAGCCAAGCGTCTGTTTACCCTGCACAAATTAGCAACAACAAAAACCGATTGTCATCCTTAGGATTTATCTGTTGACTGTCAAGCATTAGAAAAGGCACAAATTTTCTCTTAGGGCTGGTTCACACAGTGAACTTCTCCTACAGCCAGCTGGCTGTGTGCTTGCAGATGCATGGAAGGAACAGCAGTGTGCAATCTGAGCTGTACAAATTCACAGCTAGCATCACTTCTGCAACTGTGAAAAATGTATTGTTGGTTTTCACCCATGGCAATCACAATGACCTGTATTCTGGTTCACATTAGAGAAGTTGTGTGCATTCAGATTAGGTAAAGGTAAAGGTACCCCTGACCATTAGGTCTAGCCGCGGACGACTCTGGGGTTGCGCGCTCATCTCACACTATAGGTCGATGGAGCCGGCATTTGTCCACAGACAGCTTCCGAGTCATGTGGCCAGCATGGCTAAGCCACTTCTGGCGAACCAGAACAGTGCAGGGAAATGCCGTTTACCTTCCCGCTGGAGTGGTACCTATTTATCTACTTGCACTTTGATGTGCTTTCGAACTGCTAGGTCGGCAGGAGCTGGGACCAAACAATGGGAGTTCATCCCATCATAGGGATCCAAGCCACCGACCTTCTGATAGGCAAGCCCTAGGCTCTGTGGTTTAGACCACAGTGCCATCTGCTTTCCTGCATTCAGATTAGGGGTGCTCAAAAATGGGGTACCCAGAAAAACGTAAGTCAGCTCCATCTTAGTCCAGCATCCTGGTCTCACAGTGGCCAACCAAATGCCTATGCAAAGCCCAGAATCAGGCAATGAACACAACAGCACTGTCCCGACTTGTGTCCCCATATATGTTTGCTTTATGACTGTAGCATCAGGTAATGTGTTACAAAGAATTCTAGAGTTGGAAGAGACTCTGAGGATCATCTTGTCCAACCCCCTGCAATGCAGGAAGATGCAGTTGTCCCATATGGGGATCAAACATGCAAGCCTGGCATTCTCAGCACCATACTCTAACCAACTGAGCTATCACAGCAGCCATGTTTGAATAGCTCCTCACAGGGGCGCTGACTTATAAAAAATATTGGGGGGGCGGGGGCCCATACCGACTTATAAAAAATATTGGGGGGGCCCAAGACCTCCAAACCGTTGCTGCTGGGGGAACGAAAGGGGCGAGCCCCGGGCTGCCCCGACCTTAAGTGAACCTGTGAGGGCCCGCCCTTTGCGGCAGCCGATTGGCTGCCGCCGTGGGCGGTGAATATTAATGAGCTAGGGGGAATCCCCGCTTCTCGCGGGGCTGACGCCAGCCCTGCGAGATTGTTGATGGGTCGAGAGCCCGCAACCCCCCCCTCTCTAGATCGGGAGTGGCTTTGTTTTAACTCATTACTGAATGTATTTTAAAAGGTAACTATCGTCAAACAAGGAAAATAAAAAATACCAACATAATTTTGTGATTTTACAAAGCATAATATAACTAATAATTTTTATAAATTATTGGGGGGGGCAGAGCCCCCCCAAACGAATTTTTGAGGGGGCTCGGGCCCCCTCAGGCCCCATGGAGTCGGCGCCTATGGCTCCTCACATATATAACCCCAGATCTGGAAATGTCCATATTGCTACATATTTCTGTAAACCACCGTCAAGGATTGAACTCTGCCATATGGAAGATGAAACAAGCTTGTTTTCTCCTGCACTGGAAGATTGGACCTGACTTCAAGATGACTTCAAGATTCCAATTAAACATCAGGGAGAACTTTCTGGTGGTAAGAGCTATTTGACAGTGGAGCAGACTTCCTTGGAAGGCGGTGGAGTCTCCTTCATGGGAGGCTTTTAAGCAGAGGTTGGGTGACCATCTGTCATGGATGCTTTAGTTCAGATTCCTGCATTGCTGCGGGGTTGACTAGATGATCCCTTCCAACTCTACATTTCTATGAATCTGTATCTAGGTTTCACTGGATTTATGTCAAGGCATGTGCTGTCATATTGTAAACGTTCTGATCTTGGGGCTAAAGAATTACTATATTTCTTTCAACAACAAAAAAGAGTAGTCGGAATACCGATCTCCAATTTACCCCATGGTATTGAAGATTTCTCTGAGGATGCTGGGTTTGAAGGGAGGCTATAGAGATATTTGGCAGAGTACTGGTACTCCCAATTCATCAACTTCTGGTTCTGTAAATAGCCCTAAGTGAGAGAATCAAACTATTATGTTTTGTAGATGAATGATCAGCAAATGCTCAGAAACTCATCTGTCATGGTCTAGTTTTGCTGCATGACATAAATAATGAAGCCAGCATTTTCAGAATTCATAAAAAGGAGCCTAGGCTTGTGGTTTACATATAAATCCACTTTTAATTAGAGTGGAACTAGCACAGAAATAGAATGATTCTCAGCTTGGCAGTAGGTTAAAGGGCTTATCATGTGTCCTTCACAGATGTAAAAGGTCAGTGCAAAGCATAGAAAGCTTTTCAGACTATTAAGTTTGAGTGTTGATCATATTCCAAGTGTAATGCAATGAGGTTGGGGAAGTGGAGAGCAGCTTTGTGGTGAAAAGGAATGGGTTCAGTGGGCAGGGAGAAGGGAGGAGGGAGGCCTGTTATTTCTCAAGAGAGTTGCAGCACCCTGACAAATAACATAGAGGTGAACCTTAGGCATGTTTACTCAGAAGTTAGTCTCATTTAACTCCCAAGTAACTGCAGCCTTAGACACATCCTCCTGTACACATTTTCTTGAAAGTAAGCCCCATTCATCTCAGTTACTACCATGAATGAGGGAAGAAATTGCATTCAGTTCACATTTAAAGGCAAATCTACCTACCTAATTCACATTTCCGAAACACTGTTCAAAGAGAAACGCAGACTTTGAAATTTGCACTTCTCCAAATTTTGCAATGCATTTCTCCACCCAAGAAATGGGGATGGGAGGGTTTAGTCCCACTTTCTGTAAGGTATATCTCATTAAACACACATGCTTAAAAGCAGTGCATTCTGTGCTCAACTTTCAGTGCATTTTATTTCACCTCTATTAGAACAATGTTAAGAGTTGCGTCCCTACAAAGAAAATTCTGGCCTTTGTACTTGAGCTTTGTGACACAAGCAGATCTGAAAATGTTTTTTGGCCATTATCCTCAACTTGTGTCTAAGCTTCCTGGCCTTTGAACCTTGGAGTTAGCGGCATGCCATTAAAGCCAGAGAATCTTGCAGGTCATAATGTTGCAACAGAGAAACCAGTGATAGGGAGCGGCTCAGAGAGCGCATGCTGTTTAGCACACTTTGAGGGCTCTCATTTGTGTTTCAGAATGAGCCACCCCAGCTGAGCAGCAATCTCTACAGACTGAGGGCAGGCCAGCTCCCCAAACCAACATGCCATTTACCATTAAGATGTAGGAATGAATTGTTCAGAAATAAAAAGGCTCTCTTTCAAACATCACCTTTCCTGCTTTCCAGTAGGTCGGAACAAAGGATAGCATCATTGTCCAAAGTCCTATTAGCCTCACATCCCTTCAAATTCCATTTTTTCCTTCCCATGGCCAGTTTCATCTAACATTCGTGTAAAATACACACCACAGGAAAGGTCAAATCAATCAAATTATGCTGCTCCAATGGAGATGCCATCCTTGCTGCTTTGTAGCTTTTGCCCAGGAATTCTTCTCAGACAATTACCAAACAAAAGAGCCAAATGTCTATTTCAAACAGCAAATTTAACAATGGTGCCAAGCTGGGAATGTTGTGTGTTGCCATACAAGAAGATTTTTAAACTAAGTTTCTGTCAAAAGTTCTTTCCAGAACGTTTTTTTGGCTCAGAACAGAGGCTCCAATTTAAGCAAATGGAAACTGGCTTTAGGTTAAACACGAGTGAAAGTTTTCTAACTCTGATGAGAGGTCCAGGGGCAGAAAAAGGGGGAAACTGGACTTATCACAAAACAAGTGGCTGCCATAGCGAATGTCAGCCATTCCCCTCCATTATGTCAGAAGAAGAAGAAGAGTGTGGATTTGATATCCCGCCTTCCACTCCCTTTTAAGGAGTCTCAAAGCGGCTAACATTCTCCTGTCCCTTCCTCCCCCACAACAAACACTCTGTGAGGTGAGTGGGGCTGAGAGACTTCAAATAAGTGTGACTGGCCCAAGGTCACCCAGCAGCTGCAGGTGGAGGAGCGGAGACGCAAACCCGGTTCCCCAGATTACGAGACTACCGCTCTTAACCACTACACTACACTGGCTCTCAATGTCAGTAGAACTTACTCGTGTCCTGATGTCATGGTGACTTAGGGATGCTATGGGTTAAATTGCAAATAATTTCTAAGTCTGCATCTGACCTTTGCTTCATTCTTCCTTTATAAGCTGCAGGTTGCAACCCTTGGCTGACGTTTGTTTCACCCTGTCCTGTGTCCTGTAACAGAGCTTACCAACCTTTCGGGCCTAGTTTAAGTGTCATGGACACCACAGACATCCCTCAGCCAAATGCACACTACTGGCTACAATGGAAAGCTTCTTTCAAACTGAACTTCAGCAGCAGTAAGTAGAAGGAGAGGGCACCCCGTGGGTGCAAGGGAATGCCACTGTGAGCACATGTCAGAAGTGGGTGTCGGGAATAAATCACATGGCACCAGTGAAGCTAATTCTTCATTCAAGGAAACAAGGCTGACTCAGGAGATCAGGTCTATTGAGCACAGCAACTTGTCCTGGTAGATCTTGCCCCCATGAGGCAGCTGAGGGCACTGGGAGTCCCTGCCTTCCCACAGTTCCCTAAGTTCCCTCCTCCCTCAGGTCCTTCCCAAGCAATCTGATACTTTTTCATTGTGCCTGACTTTGCTGCTCCTTCTTCAGACCTCTTCTGCTACTGAGACATCAGGGGGGGAGCAAGCTGGTCCCAGGAGGAGGAGGAGATGCCCTAGTCCAGAATATGGACTTTCCCTCCTCCTTCTCCACACACCTCTAAATCTAAATCTACTCTGGGGAGTTGAGGAACCCACAGAACAGGTTTGGGGGGCTCAGGGGAGGAGAAGAGGGGACGCCTCATTGCACGAGTGGACTTCATTCCCTGCTTGCATACCCCAACTTAGTGCTACACTGAATTCCAACCAATATTTTCCATATTTGTTATCTGTTCCTTTCTTCAACTGAAATCCTCTTTTGGATCAATCTTAGCTTTTTGATTAAGTTGTCCTGGATCAATTCTGACTAACGTTTCCTCACTCCCTTATTAATGCCTTATTGTGCTTTCATATACATGTATACACAGAAGTGTGTAATTTTGTTCAGTGGGACTTGCACCTGGACAAGATGTGTGTGTGTGTGTGTGTGTGTGTGTGTGTGTGTACACATGTGCGACAGCACGCAATGAAGTACCAGCATGTCTTTTCTTTTGCTGCCCATGGCAGCCATTTTGTGCTGGCACCCACAGAGCTTTCACCAAGATACAAGTACCAGAAGCTCTTTATAAAAAAACCAAAGCACTGCTTCTAGGTAACTGTGTGTGGCGTTAAACTGAGTCTTTTAAAAAATGGAGTCGTTTTTAAAAATTCTGAGTCATTAATTTTCTGGAAATAACTTCACATGCTTCAGTGAGCCTCAGCATAGGAGAGGTGTGCAGTCCCTATAATAGACTGAGTTGATGAGGGGGGAAATCTGCTTGCTGAAAGGGAACACTTCAACACAAAGCTTGAAATGCATGGGAAATTTTGCTTTCCTGAACAAACTTTAGAGGTAAACCTATAACAACACAGAGATAAACACAGTGTGTAGCATATAAGCTGGAGGGTAAAATCTAAAGTATGAGTAACCTCCAAGAATGGATCTATTAGAATGCAAGAGGCCAGCTATGAAACATGTGGAGTTCTGTCTTTCAATGAGCCACAACACTGAGGTCATGGTCACTTGCGCTCATTAAAATACCCATGGAGCTCTCTGCAAAGACAGGGCAGCGGCTTCCATAGTGTGTGCCAATTACTCCGCTAATTAGCTGACTTTCCTCATACAGAGAATGTCTACTAAATGAATTCTTAATTGGCTCAAAAGGTTGCTAACTGACGTCTTTAAATCTTCCCGATGTGTTTAGCTCATTTAGCTCCTCTTGTGCACCAAATCTAGTAATTACAACAGTTTGTTGTTGTTATTGTTATTGTAAATATTATTATAGATCCAGAATCTAATTGACTTTAGGGGGGGAGGCACCCACGTCCTCTTCGGGATTATTGGAATATGGAACAGAACATGTGCCTTCGTTTCTTTCTGGATTCCGGCATTTTCTTTTTAAAAGTCTGGTATGGTTCAATCTGTGAACTGGTGTTTGCAGCATGGCAGGCCCCCGGCAGCCCATTTTTTGGTTCAGGATACTGGGCAGAAAGGTGGCAAAACCAGTGAGGCAGATTGGGAAATTGCCACTCCCGCTTCACCTTTTACCTTTCTACTTTCTGACCTGCATCAGTGCGGTGTTGCAATAAAACAGGAACTGATAAATTTGGGCAGCACAACTGGATAGATAACCAAGTTGAGGCTTCTCAGCAGGTAATCCTATGGAGCAGATTTTGACCTACCTGAGCATACAGAACAATACGTGTTTACTCCACATTATTAAGTGCATTTTAATGTTTAAGTGCTGTTGAGATTGTACCTCATTTCTAGAAGTTTGGCAAAAACGTCACCTTACTCCTCCCCATTTCACCTTCTGCCTCCCCTCTAGACTCCAAAATCCTAGAAAAACAGCAGATTTGGGCTCCACCAGAGAGAGACAGACACACACACACCTTTCTCCCATCAACAGGAATTTTTACTGGTCAAGCAACAGCTCAACACAATACAGTGGTACCTCAGGTTAAGAACTTAATTCATTCTGGAGGTCCATTCTTAACCTGAAACTGTTCTTAACCTGAGGCACCACTTTAGCTAATGGGCCTCCTGCTGTCACCGTGCCGCTGCTGCGCGATTTCTGTTCTCATCCTGAAGCAAAGTTCTTAACCCGAGGTACTATTTCTGGGTTAGAGGAGTCTGTAACCTGAAGCATCTGTAACCCGAGGTACCACTGTACAGCTGACCAAGAAGTTCTAGAGAAAGGAGTCTATTGGCTCATTGCATTCTTGATCCAAAGCAACTGTGAGAGGGAGGGTTTATAAGTCCCCAAAACAGCTACTGTATGAGGAGATGCAATTTGTTTAGTGCTGCTGAAGCTAGAGCAAGCGGTGGGCATTTAAAGCCATTTAAATTTCTGTCAGCAAATTTCATGTTAATTTGAAATTCCACAGTTTAAAAAACACAGGCAGCAAATCCCCCAGTGAAGAAGACACGTTTCCGATCTATGAAGCAGTGACATTTGATTTATAAATAATCCAGTCCAACTAGATAAAACATGTAGAGGCTTCAGGAAACTTAAACATTTCCTAGATGAAATCTTTGCACTGGGTATGGTGGCGGGGGTGCAGGCTCTGAAAACCTGGCTCACCCCTGTATTGTTTCTGTGTTTCCTATGCATATCACAGCAACTGTCAGTAAATCACCTCACTTTTCTCTAAATGTCAGCCTGCGTATAATCTGCCTGACCCAATCCAGCTCATATAGGTCACAGAGCATTTTTATTCAGTGGAGCTTTCTCTTTTAAAAATATTGCAGACCGTATCTTGCTTCTACTCAGGAGGAGACCTTCATGTTCATCACACACAGAGAAGAGCGCATCAAGGAATTCAAGCAAATGGTAATCTACTCCTCAAGAGAAGCCATTTTCTTTTTTAAAAATCAATCACGGCGGCATTCACATGAACAGGAGTAACGGCGTGAAGCACCTCTGCCTCATCAGCTTATTCCACTCAGGTATTCTCAGCAAACACTCTGAAGTGCAGAACTATTTCCTAGCTGGTGTAAAAGCAAGAGAACAAACAGCAGAGTGATTAGCCCATAAATGCCGGCTCCCCTAAATGCATAATGCATAGCTAATACGCTGGTCAGGTTCTTTCTGGTGACAGCATGAGGAACACGAAACGCAGAGTCTTGACAATTTCTGTTCGTTCTAATCCTCCATATGTCCTATGCAGAAGATTTTGCATCATGGTCTTCAGCAAAGTATGTTTTCTGAATTCATGCTGGTCTATTTTTTCAAGGCACTTTCTGTCCAGAGCTATATTCTGTTTGATACTTCCCCAGATTAATCTCATTCCTCCTCCTGTACATATTCCTGTAAAGATTTGTATTGAGTTGTAGTCTCCTTTTTTATTTTAGAGGCAAGGCTAGAGGCAAGGCTACTTGGGCATTACCAGGCAGCTGTCGAGCCTGCACCTCAGCACGGAGCCCACATCTGATCATTAGTACATTTCTGAGCACAATTTTAAGTGTTGGTACTGACCTTTAAAGCCCTAAACGGCCTTGGTCCAGTATATCTGAAGGAGCGTCTCTGCCCCCATTGTTCTACCCGGACACTGAGGTCCAGCGCTAGGGCCTTCTGGCGGTTCCCTCACTGCGAGAAGCCAAGTTACAGGGAACCAGGCAGAGAGCCTTCTCAGTAGTGGTGCCCTCCCTGTGGAACACCCTCCCACAGATGTCAAAGAGAACAACAACTACCAGACTTTTAGAAGACATCTGAAGGCAGCCCTTTTAAGGGAAGCTTTTAATGTTTGATGTATTACAGTATTTTGATATATTTTTTTGAAGCTGTTCAGAGTGGCTGGGGAAGCCCAGCCAGATGGGTGGGGTATAAATAATAAATTATTATTATTATTATTATTATTATTATTATTATTATTATTTGGGACTCCTTGCTGAAATGCCGGATAACCACAGCCAATCAGAGTAGACAACACTGAGCTGGATGGACCAATGGTCTGACTCAGTATAAGTTAGCTTCATTTGAATTGTGGGGACACAATGCTGGGCTAGCTGGGTCTTTGGTCTGATCCAAGAGGGCTCCCTTTACACACTTCTTCTCACTCTGGTTCTGTCTGAATTCCTGGAAATGTCAGCCTCTGTTTTTTGTTTAGCCTGGGGATGCTCACTAAAACAAAGCTTACGTCTCCAGAGCCATGTCTCCACCACCATCCAGACACACACACAGAAATCATTTTTTCCTTCTGCCTGAAATGTCTCCTGGGTGGTAGAAAGCCGTTTATGTGGTAATTTGGGACAAAAAGCAATGAATAAGTTATCCAGCTACAACAACACAGGGGATGTTGATGGTAGCCAAAAATAATTATGTAAGGTCATTGGGATTTGACTGGCATCCTCAGCTAACACCTCTCCGCTCTTGCAAATCATGCTGTGGGTTTGTGTTTTGATTTTTACAATGGACCTCCAGGTTGACAGCAAAGTGATGCAATGAAGCTCAAGTTCCCCCTGTCCGTGCTGTGTCTGCTTTGCGTCTGGACTCCCACACTAACAGTTTAATGCCTTTCATGGATACTGTGATACAGCTTGGAAATTAAAACATTATGAAGTTGAAGTAGAAGTCACTTAAAGCAAAATCTCTGTCATGTATTTCTTCTTCCCCACTTGGCAGACAAATGTCAAGTGTTCTATCTTCTCAGTGTGGTTAGAAAACACAAAGGGCCTGTGTTGAATAGGTTGTGGCCTTCCTTTCTCTCATTCTCTCTCAGAAGCAGCACGGTAAACTGGGAGTCAAAAACCAGGAATCCAGAATCAGAAAGGCAAAATATTTGGATGTGATGCAGCTATACACATTTGTAAGAAAAGCTTCAGCTGTAAATCCTGAGGAACAATCCATACCCCCTGCCTTGTGGGGCATCTTCGTAAGAAGAAAAGGCTAAGGGGTAAATCCTACACAAATCTTATGTGAAGTCCCTAAGGCGGTTGGGCAGAGTCTTGTATGCCTCCTTCCAGCAATTCCTGCAGCCAAGCTGCCCAATGTATTGCTCTGCTTTCCTTTGGACCACATCAGTGAGGCCAAAAGGGGGGGTCTTGTCATCTGGGCAGCCCAGGACCTCCATACATGCTGTCCAGTATTGCACCCTAGAAAGATGAGCTTTTCTCTTCTTGCCTCTTGGTTGCTCTAAGTTTCTGCTTCCATTGTAGTGAGTTACAGAAAACCTCTAGAACAGGGATAACATACAGCCTGAGGACTACATCAACTCTCTGGATGGTCATGCTGCACCATCTTCAGGACTACAAAGTGATGTGGTTAAAAAAGGTAAAGGGACCCCTGACCATTAGGTCCAGTCATGACCGACTCTGGGGTTGCGGCACTCATCTCGCTTTATTGACCGAGAGTACAGCTTCCGGGTCATGTGGCCAGCATGACTAAGCTGCTTCTGGCGAACCAGAGCAGCGCACGGAAACGCCATTTACCTTCCCGCCAGAGTGGTACCTATTTATCTACTTGCACTTTGACGTGTTTTTGAAGTGCTAGGTTGGCACTTCTGTCATGCTGCACCATATTCAGGGCTACAAAGTGATGTGGTTAGGAGGGTACAGAGGCTGAGGTGCCACCACCTGAACGCCAAAGCATCCATTTTCACTTCATTTAAAAATGCTGGACAAGTGTCAAGGACAGGGCTGGGGGTGGGGAGAGAGAAAGAGTAGGGTAGCTGCTTGTGTGCCATGAAGAAAGAGGAAATGCATTACCCCCCAAAAAATGGTGACAGATACAGACTTTCACAATATTTGTATATGCATAGTTATCTGCATTGATGCAATTGTAGAAATAATTGCTATAATTTAAATAGAAATATAATATATCTCACCATCAAAGGGAAGACTGTGGTCACATGACTTGCATTTCTCATCCAGGTGCCAAAAGTTGATGGGGAACTTCATGGCCCCCGTTTTTCCCTTCATGGTTTTTCATCTTGAAATGGGACATCAACTACTGGACAATCTTTCAAACAGAGGACTGGTAAGTAAACCTGTAGACCTTGAGGTGCATTTATTGGGGTCAACGGTTGTGAGCTGTAACACTATGCTTCCCTTGAAGGATTCAGGGTGGAGATGGAATTTGCCTTGGTAGCATGGTTTGTGTCTTTCCAGGCAGACCCATCCATAGCATAACAGGGATATCACCAACAACATGGACAATGGATGGCATCTCATTGAACTTTAACTTAATTTTGTTTACAAAGGAGGGGAGGAGTAAATAATCCATAAGTTTTCTACAGTACTTGAATTACCTGTAACTTTTTTATGGACACAATATAGGCACATACAGACACAAGCTGAGTCTTGAGGCCTGTTTCCTAAACTCTGATGTTGGAAAGAGTTTGGCAGCTTTGAGGCACCTGGGTCACACCTGGTCTTTAGAGGAGTTGTGTTTGGTCAAGCCTGAGGCAAAACAAAAAAGCAGAATACTGTAAGCAAAACAAAAGAGGAGCATATTGTAAGCTAGCCAGAGAACATTACATTATGGGGTAGCATACAAATGTCATAGAATCACAGAAATGTGGAGTTGGAAGGGACGTCCAGGATTTTCTAGTTCAACCCCCAACAATGCTGGAATCACAGCTAAAGTCCAACACACCTAATGTCACACCTAATGTCCAACCTCTGTTTAAAAACCTCCAATGAAGGAGAGTCCACCATCTTCTCAGGTAGTCCATCCCACTGTCAAAGAACACTTACCATCAGAAAGTTCTTCTGAATATTTAGTTAGAATTTCCTTCCTTGTGATTTGAAACAAACTTGCTTCATCCCCCATGTGACAGCCCTTCAGATATCTGAAGATGTCACAAATCGCTAACTAATGAAAGTCACTGGCTGTGGATGGAAGGGTTGGGAACATTCCCAATGTAACAGAGCCAAGTTGCACGGCATATCTGCATGGTACACCAGGCAGGAAGAACCTCACCACAAGGAATCGCACAGGAAAAGTAACCTGTACACCATCTCATTATAGATCTCAGGTGATTTGCGGCTCACCATCATTGGACACTGTACTACTTCAAAAGGCTTTTGCAGCAGATCCATGCAAGTTATTTTTTTTAAAAAAAAATGAGCAAAATGTATCTGAAAGGCATTGAAGACGAAAGACAAATTGCTCCTTGGGGTATAGATGTCGCTGCTGTACTGGTGACAGGCTAAAGTTGCTGAGTTAAAAAAGAGATAGAGGAGGATGGAGAGAATTATCTTTCAGAAATAGCAAGTGCATCTTTATCAGAGTTGACACTGATCATTAAAAACCAGAGAGAAGTGGTACAGTGTATTGATGGACCCTCTGGGATTCAACCTCACTGACTGAAGACATTTGCAGCTGAGGTGTGCTATTTTTGCCACCCCCTTGCATCTGAGGCTTTAAAACCCAATCAGATCTAAGTTTTAATTTCCTGAGCATGATAAATAAACCTGCTAAAACTCATAGTATGGCTTATGCCTACAGCCTTGAATGAACTGGGTGCATACATATTCCCAACCAAATGTCTTAATCAATATATGTCCCTCAGTTGCAACCAATGGAGGCTGGTGCTCTTTGGGGCTGGTAGGGAAGAAGGCAAAGAGACCAACAGTAGGCGGATCTGGAGCCAATGGCAGATGAAGCCAGAACCAATGACAGATGGAGCAAAACTTTTGGGTTTGTCCTCATCCTCCTTTCTACTGCATTCTACAGAGGCAACACTGAGCCTAAGGAAGAGGAGGAAGAAGGTATGGATGCTGGACTGGTTGTAAGCAGGCAAGAAGTTGTGGGCTGGTTGGGGACAGACTGAGTTTTGTGGGGCAGTGCCCCATTTGCCCTAATGCAGCAGCTTCCACTAATTACAACAAGGTTGTAACTATTGATGGAAGGGCTATCGAGTCCAACATACGTTTCTCATACTGGCCAACCAGAGGCCTATGGCAAGCCCCAAAGCACAACCTTGAGTGCAACAGCACACTCCCCACATGTGATGGCCAGCAACTGATATTCCGAGGTACACTAGTAGTCACCAATAGACTTAACCTCCATGAATTTCTCAAATCTGCTTTTAAAGACATCAGAGAACAAATCTGCTCCACAAACAGCTACAAATTAACAAGTCTGCTCTATCTTGTATATGACAACCCCTCCAGACATTCAAAGGCAGCTGGCAATGGGGATTCAAGGATTTTAAAAATATATTTTCAAGGCTTACCTCAAATTAGCACAAGTAAAGTTGTCTCTCAAAATGTGTTGCACAACTTAAAAGTAGTTTGTGCAAGAGAGCTACAAAGCTGACTTAATACAAAGTTCGACATTTAAAATGTACAAGTATGGATATCGCCAGTCTAAAATTAAAATTGTTTTCGAAGCACTATTCTCTTATATAATGCATTTTTTATGTTAGTGTCATGATTATATGCATTTAAATGCACACTTTACCTGAATTAATGCAGTTTTGCACACATTACTTGACTGGAAAATGACATTACAAAACATGAAAATATGTGAATTTCCAAGGATAGCTGCATTTCAGTTCACATATCATTTCAGACAGTGCAAGTTAGCGAAGTTCATCTTTACATCCAAACTGAGTTCAATGATTTCCCCATCCTTAACTCCCACTACCATTCCGTGTTTGTTGTAACTTAATTTTAAGCAAAAACAAAACCCCCTTCACAAATAAACTCTTATACTGAACCATTTTCAAGATACAAGATGCCAGACTACTACAAGGGTTAAGGTAGGTTTCAGTAGAAACAACATTCCCACTCTCAGTCGAAAAGAAACACTGGCATGTTTTATAGACCAGAGGCTACATCTCTGAGCGAACTCCTGCTCTCTGGTTCACGCAATAGTGGTGAACGTCCTGACCTATGCCGGCATGATTAGGAATTTACTGGGCTACAAGTTTCTCCCTGGGGTGAAATGCTAGTAGAAAGCAATATTAGCCAAAAGAAACAATATTTGGCTATGAAAGTTTTTACTCCCATGCTCAACGTCTCCTTTAACCTCACACCATCCATCTGACAATGAGTGCTCAGAAGCACAGGAAGGAGGCATCAGTACCTCTGGAAGGTCACGGGGGACAGAAAGAACGTAGAAATTAGAAGTGAACAAATAGTTTTACTGCTCTTTTCTGTTTTCTCTTTCCATTTCTGGGCCATTCTGGAAGAGAATGCAGATCGACAGTCTTGAAACTGACAGGGTGTCCTCCAAATATTGTTGGATTCCAATTCCCATCAATCTAAGCTATATAAGAGAGAAGCTATTAGCTTTGGCTTCTCATTTTTCCAAACTTCAATTTTGCACATTTCCATATCAATTAGCATTTTTTTTAAAGTCCTCAAGTAAATTCACCAGCATCTCAGTGTGATTTTCTTCTACCTGTGGAATTTTATCTAAAATACCCACTTTTGCAATTGAATTTTCCATGATTTAATGCATTTTGCATGTTATTTTCACTCATAAGTGCATCTATAGGCACTCCCCCCCCCCCCTAGTATGGTACATTACTTGCAAGGAGAACTGCGCTGCAAAATTAAGAGAAGTGTGACTTTTGAAGGATGGATATGTTTTGGTTCACATATTGTTTCTGAAAGTGCAAATTAGGTGGGTTTAAACGCAAACCAAATTAAATTCCTTCTCCTCCCCTTGCCCCAGCCAGCATGATCAAGAGTTGTGTTTGCTACCCTGCTGGAGTCTTATTCATGCAAACTATATTTCGCCCATAAGTAGTCTAAGATCCTGGCCTTAGGTAAAATAAAAACACAACCTTTGTTGTGAATCTTAGGTTGAATCCACAAAACTTTATTGTAAAGGATGAAAACTGCAAGTATCACTTTTTTGCTAGTCAGAAGACAAGGAAGGAAGGGTGAAAGGGTTATCGGAAGCTAGGAGATGCTAGTCTGAGTGGGGTGCTGACTATGGGGAATATCAGGCATAGGGATCAGAGAAGGAGGGAAAGGGATCAGCTCAAATGTTGCTCTTACGGCTTGCTCTGTCTCGTACATGGCAAGCATATGTCTGGCTCTTATGTATATGCTTGGGCTATTCCTTCCTTTTTTACTTCACACCTTGCAAAATAGGCCCTCTTAAATAGGCTCAAAATTTGAGCAAAGTTCCATGTTGGAATGCTCGCAAGAGCACAGGGTTCTTTCCACAATGCCTCCCAGCAACTTTTCATGGTCACAAAATCATACCAGAAAGACATAATGGATCAGAAGACAGGCAGCAAAGAGCTCAGCACCACTTTCCTAAACCTTTTAAGCAGAAAGACCTACCACACCCAGGAGCTGGTTGAGATTCGTTACTGCTTACTGTTACATATATTTTCCCCCTGTTATTATGCCAGATGAGTGGTCTCTATTCTCTGACACGCCTGCTTAAGACTTGAGGCAGAAACGCATGGCACAGATATGCCAATGCTGTGAAATCTCCTATGGTTAGTGCTTTGCAGCATGCCCTGAAAGCAAAGTTGTTGTTGCTGCTGTTTTTGTTGTTGTTTTAAAACAGAAGGGGGTGAGATGAAAAGATGGTGCAGGGCCCAGAACAAAAGACTTGGGGCTTGGGTTCCCAGGGCTACCCTTTAACAATACCCCTGGTTTGTTGTTGTTTAGTCATTTAGTCGTGTCCGACTCTTCGTGACCCCATGGACCAGAGCGTGCCAGGCACTTCTGTCTTCCATTGCCTCCCGCAGTTTAGTCAAACTCATGCTGGTAGCTTTGAAAACACTATCCAACCATCTCGTCCTCTGCCGTCCCCTTCTCTTCGTGCCCTCCATCTTTCCCAACATCAGGGTCTTTTCCAAGGAGTCTTTTCTTCTCATGAGGTGGCCAAAGTATTGGAGCCTCAGCTTCATGATCTGTCCTTCTAGTGAGCACTCATGGCTGATTTCCTTAAGAATGGATAGGTTCTTGCAGTCCATGGGACTCTCAAGAGTCTCCTCCAGCACCATAATTCAAAAGCATCAATTCTTCGGCGATCAGCCTTCTTTATGGTCCAGCTCTCACTTCCTTACATCACTACTGGGAAAACCATAGCTTTAACTATACAGACCTTTGTTGGCAAGGTGATGTCTCTGCTTTTTAAGATGCTGTCTAGGTTTGCCCTGTATTTATATATATATATTGTATGTAGATAACCCCTGGTTATCTACATACAATTCCATGGAATCATGTTTTTCCATAGATAAAGGATGTGGGAGAAAATTGATTCTATTTGCATTTAAAGGCAAACCTACTTAATTTGCTGTCTCTGAAACAGTCCACGAGCCAAAACACAACCATCCTTCAAAATTCATGCTTCTCTGAATTTTGCACTGCAATTCTCCAGTCATGTGATAGGTACAAAATACATGTGCCAGGGTTAAAATATGCATAAAATGCATATATTTGTGGGGTGGGGGGCATTTAACAATTGTGTTATGTTAGGTGAAATAGGGGGGATTCATACAATCATATGGCTATTATAAAAAAACTGAATTTTCACACAGACTTTTGAAAAGGAAATTTGCAAAGTAGTGTTGAAATATACAAAACTAAACTTAATATTGCAAAAATTAGAAACTGAGAGAAATTGAAACTGACAGATTAGCTCATCAGTACTGGTCTGATTGTCAGAGTCTCTCACACCTGCTTTGCCTAGCAGACATGCCTAATCTCACATCTCCTGTGTTTGTGTCACCAAGTCTCCCAGCAACATTCACAGATATTTGGCACATAGCAGCAAGACTGCAAATGGAAGCTTTAGATCTGTGGTCTTACATAATGTCTATCTTGCCGTTCTGCCTCTTCATATAGAGATATTCAGGGGTGGGTGCTGAATGTGATATTTATTACAAATGTTCCCCCTGCCACTTTCAGAACTTTTACATCACTTCCATGTTGTTTTTAAAATGAAGTGATGAATTTGCTCTTCCACTCCCTGAGTTCATCTTTTAAGAATCAATATGTTCTTACGAAAGACTTCTTGCCCTGTGTTCTTTTAGATGAGGCATTTGTTTCCTGTTAGACAAATATTATATAGCAATCTCTACTGCCATCTTCTGATGTTACTTTTAAAGCATACTAGCACAAAAGGGGAGGGGGAATCAAATGCACCTCCCTTCGTGTGTGTGTGTGTGTGTGTGTGTGTGTGCATGCACAGTTGTCCCATGTGTGATGATTGTTCAGCAGCAGTGTGCTCAGTGAGAGCCAGTGTAATGAGAGTGTGTTCAGTGAGAGCCAGTGTGGTGTAGTGGTTAAGAGCGGTAGTCTCGTAATCTGGTGAACCGAGTTCGCGTCTCCGCTCCTCCACATGCAGCTGCTGGGTAACCTTGGGCTAGTCACACTTCTTTGAAGTCTCTCAGCCCCACTCACCTCACAGAGTGTTTGTTGTGGGGAAGGAAGGGAAAGGAGAATGTTAGCCGCTTTGAGACTCCTTCGGGTAGTGATAAAGCGGGATATCAAATCCAAACTCCTCCTCCTCCTCCATCCTGTTCTTGCAGTGGCCAATCAGATGCCTGTGGGAACTGAGCAAACAGAACATTAGCACAAGAGCACTCTCCCCTCTTGTGGTTTCTAGCAGCTGGTACAGTGGTACCTCGGTTTACAGACGCTTCAGGTTACAGACGCTTCAGGTTACAGACTCCGCTAACCCAGAAATAGTACCTCGGGTTAAGAACTTTGCTTCAGGATGAGAACAGAAATCATGCTCCGGTGGCGTGGCGGTAGCAGCAGGAGGCCCCATTAGCTAAAGTGGTGCTTCAGGTTAAGAAGAGTTTCAGGTTAAGAACAGACCTCCGGAACAAATTAAGTACTTAACCTGAGGTACCACTGTATTTGAAATTATTGCTTCCTCCATCTGTGGAGGTAGAGCATAGCCATCATGATTAGTAGCCATTGGTGGCCCTCTCCTCTATGAATTTGTCCAGTCCTCTTTTAAAGCCGTCAAAGGTGATGACCATCATTGCTTCCTGTGAGAGCACATTCCATAATTTAACTATGCACTTTCTCTTATCTGTCCTAAATCTTCCAGCATTCGGCTTCATTGGATGTCAAAGAGTTCTAGTATTATGAGAGACGGAGAAAAACTTTTCTCTCCCCACTTTCTCCATGTCATACATAATTCCATAAACTTGCATCATGTCACCTCTTCCTTTTCTTCTTTCTAAACTAAAAAGTCCAAAATGCCACAAAATTTCTTCATAGGAGAGTCCCCTTCATCATTTTGGCTGCCTTTTTCTGAACCTTTACAAAGTCATTTTTGAGGTGACGTGGCCAGGACTGTACACTCCAAATGTGGTCATACCATAGATCTGTACATCTCATCTAATTTTAAATGAGGATAGCGAGGGATCATGGCCTCTCACATGAGCCGTAATACAAAACAGAGTAAATCACACTTACAGTGCACTTCTATGCATGTCTACTGAGGAGTAAGTCAAATGAAATTGAATATGGTGCATAGAGTTGCAGCTTTTAGCACTGTGGTGAGTTTGATCCCAAAAGGGTTAAATTGGATTGTGCCTTGTGTTGAATTGTGGCCCATTTATTTCCACACCTTGAGTTATTATTGTTCTAGACAATATGTATTATGCCCAATGCACAAATCCTTTTAAGAAAGGAAGAAAGAGAACGGTAACTTGTATTGATAACATCCCTACTGTTATTATGTGTTAAAGAAAATTACCACAACAAATTATCTTAAAATACACTCCTATTTTTCCTATTTTATCTAACTTTTTCTTTAAAAAAAGCTTCCTGACATGATTAACAATAAACACATAAGCAATAAAAACATATTTAAATACAATTTTTATTCCAAAGCAAATAAAGTTGGGTAGAAATCTCAGTGTAAAAGGCTTGTTGGAAGAAGGTCTTCAACAGCTTCCAAAAAGAAAAATAGAGGTGGTGCCTGCCTGATATGGTTGGGATGTCCAAAAGGCAGATGTCCCTACACTAAAAGTGCAATTTCTACATCATATGGAACAGTCCTCCTAATGAGTTGGTATCTGCAGGAAGCCCTCTCCTGCAGAGCAGTGATCAACTGGGTATATAAGGGGTGAGATAATCTTTTAGGTATCCTGCATGAGGCTTTGTACGCTGGTATCAGCACTTTGGACTCAGTCCTGCAGTCCATTGGCAACCAGTTCAATTCTTTCAGCAGTGGCATAACATGTTGGGGATATTCTGCTACAGTAAGCAGTCAAGCCACTGTGTTTTGCACTAGCTCCAGCTTCCAGGCCAAGCTGAAGGGCAGCCCATTGGCAACCAGTTCAATTCTTTCAGCAGTGGCATAACATGTTGGGGATATTCTGCTACAGTAAGCAGTCAAGCCACTGTGTTTTGCACTAGCTCCAGCTTCCAGGCCAAGCTGAAGGGCAACTACACATAAAGCACTTAGTTCAGCTTAGAGGATACCAGAATATTGATTACAGTGATCAGGTGATCCCAGTCTTGAAATGCCTATGGCTCTCTTGCCAGCCAAAGCTGGTAGAAGGCACTCCTAATCATGGAGGTCACTTGGTCCTCCAGTGACAGATACTAGATCCAGGGGCACCTCCTAACTATGAACTTGTTCCATCAGGGCAAGTAGGCAATTGACCAATTATTTGGACTCAGAAAACATTCACCCACAGCACACACACACCCATCTTCCCAGGATTCAGACTCAGTTTGTTAGCCCCTATCCAACCTACCACTACACCTCTACTGATCCAAATGCTACAGAGAAACAGAGCTGGGTATCATCAATATACTGGTGACAGCTCACCCAACATCTCCTAATGAATGACTTCATCCATAACCTCCAACATGTTGAGTCCGAAAACCAGGACGCATGTCTTGCCGTCTCTGCTCCTGCGCAAGTCACGTCACCTTCAAAAGTTCACAGAGCCCAAAGACATGCTTTTTGGGGGCCGTACTCTCATGATGCCCAAAAATGTGCATTTGGGGGGCACCATGCATGATAATGGCCCCAAAAAGAGATTTTTTGGGGGTGGGTGAGATCTCGGCATAAAATCATGCAATATCATGGTGCCCAAAATGGCCACTGTGGTCTCAGAGAGTGAAAATCTGAGCACACACAGCCCAGTTGCCATCTTGAATATATGCAAGAGTACATCTTTGACCCTTTTGGAAAATTGCATCTGCCATAGAGCAACCGATTGCCAACGCATGTGTGCTCAGATTGTCACAAACGGTGTTTACTGTTTCAGTCAGATTTCGGTGCAGATGCAATTTTTCCAAAAGGGTCAAACATGCACTCTTGCATATATTCAAGAATATATATTCCAGAAAAAGCAACCTTTTGCTGCTTCAGTCTGAAGAGTGTATAAACGTGAGCTGAGCTCAGAAGACATTTTTTTCTGAGGAAACTTCCAGTAAGTTTTTGTTTTTCATACCCTGAGCCATTCACAGAATTTTCTCCAGATATTCTCCAAGCAGGTATTTTTGTGGAAGCTGCCATTTCCCTCCCACTAAGCAACAGCATTACACTGGACCCAATACATTTGGGGGTGCAAAATGGTGGGCAGGCAGCCGATACATTTGCTACTGCTTCCACAACAGCAAGCAGAGAAGAAAGAAACAGTCCTACTGAGAAACTGAGGAGAATTTCTTCTCCCCCTGGAGAAACACCATGAAATACACATTCTCTGCTTGCAAGCAGGGTAGAGAGTTCTATAAGACTTTTGTGCATATTTCTAAACACTAGCCCTAAAAACTCATTACTTTGGTGAAAAGATGTGAACAATTTTTCCTGTGCACTTTCTCCACAACATTTGGCATCCTTTATATTCAAAGCACATCCCCACATCAGTAGGATTGCTAACTTCTGACCTGAAGCAGGGTGTTGTGCCCTGCCAATCAGTTATTAAAGGCATGTGAGCTCCTGTGGGTCAGCAGCTTCAACCCTGCCCATCAATCATCTGCCTCCTAAGGGCTGAACTACACATGATGTTCAGTCGTCTGTAGGTTCTCCCGCCCCCCGCCATTCCAACATACTTGTCTTTTACAAAACGCAGTCAGAGAAACTCAGAAGATGGGGGTAGGAGGGGAGAAGAGGTTCTTTAATTCTTTGCCCTCCAGTGATGGTGCATTCATTGGACCGTTTCTCCAAAAGAAGAAGGGAGAGTAGGCAGAAAGGGGCTTCTGAAGCAGTTCTCCCTGCGCCAGTCTTCTGCTGCAGACTGTAGCCTCCATAGCTACATTTCAGAAAAAGAAGAAAAGACCAGAGAGAGAAATTATGCACGAATGAGCGTCACACATACATTGGCCCCAAAATGTGGTTGGTTGTGTTTTGTTTTTTTAACAGTTTCTCCTCATATTCCTGCTCTTCCTTATACAGTGGTACCTCTGGTTGCGAACGGGATCTGTTCTGGAGGCCCGTTTGCAATACGAAAAGCCCACAACCTGAAGCGGCGTATCTGTGCAGGTGTGCAGCACGATTTGGCGCTTGTGCGCTTGTGTGAGAGGCAAAACCCGGAAGTAACCCTTTCTGGTACTTCCAGGTCGCCGCGGGACGCAACCTGAAAAAACATAACATGAAGAAAACGTAACATAACATGAGTTATGACTGTACTTTTCAATGAGCTAGTCTCACTGAATTTAACTGAAGCAGCAAAGCAGAATCTGCTTCCACCACAGGGATGAGGGTGGTCAGGTGGAAGAGAAAACAGGGTCTCTGCACCTCCTCTGTACAGCTCTTAAAGGCACAGGAGCCCCATCCTCTTCTCCATCCACTCCTCACCCTGATATTTTTAAAACCGGTTGCAAGCCTATTTTGGCATTGAGTGGTATATGCCATAGGAGCCAACTCCTAGGGGCTGTGGAGGCTTTGTGCCCCACAATAAAACATCTGAGGGGGGCAGGCCCAAACAAAGTTGATTGGTGTTCCCATTCAAATGGTGCGTGTGCACTGTGTCGTGCAATCAATAATGCAGGGCTCACCTGGGCCCCCACAATATATGTCCCAGGTGCTTATATATTATTATTGTTATTATTATTAATTGAAGTATTTTCAATTAAAAGAAATAAAGTGACAGAAAAAAAAGAAGTGAGGGGGGAGTAAAAAGAACAACAAAGAGATATATAAAAAAGAAATACATATATACAAAAATGCAATATAAGATACTCCCATACATTCTTATATAAATTGATTTAGTGTTACTATCCTAATACTTATGTAAATGTTATTAGCCTACTACATTCTGTATAAACTCATTCCAATTGTTATCATATTTATCCAGAGTCTGCGCCTATAAGCGATCCGTTCATATTGTGATGTCATATCATCAATCCATTGATGAAAGGGTATCATATCTTTATTTTTCCTGTTCTTCAGTATCAATCTCTTGACCACCATTAGGGTGCGCAGGGTCCATTTTCGTCGTCCCGTTGTTAATTTCCATACAGTAGGTCAATAGTTCAATAGAATGTTCTCCGCTTTTAACTTTGTCTGCACAGTCATACTGTAGTTACACAATCCCACAGTTTCTCCTAAAATTTAGTAAGCACTGTACAAACATATGTTTCAGGGAGGCATTGTCCTTGCCAGGCGCTTATATATTGATTAAAGTGCTATGGGTGCCAGCACACAAAAATGTGAGTTCCATCACAAACACTGTGTGTTTCTTTTTGTGTGTGTTTCTTTGTGTGTGTGTGTGTGTTCGCATGCATGTGTGTGTGCACGCGCATACATATGTATCACAAATCTGATTTTGCTTTGGTTTGGTGGCATTTCAACTGTAGAGCTTCCTGGAGAGAGTATATGCTATTTGACTTCGTCGAGTTCCTGTTTCCAGTCCTGTGTCTCCCCAATGACTTTATGCTACTTAAACTGCTGTTGTCCCTAATTAAACATGATCTTGTTCTTTTCTTTATTATAAATCCATTTACTGTAGCTCCTCTGCACTAGCTGTGCTTAAGAACCCTCCACTCGGCAACCTCTAAGATGTACACTATAAATCTCCATGAGCAGGTCTGTGGAAAGGAACGCATTAAACTCAGTCTGAGACTCTGTGGTGTAAGCCATCAGTTCTGAAACAGTCCTATGAGATTTGGGTGAGGAAACTCTGAAGTACATAGGAAGTGGAGGGAGGGACTTTTGTAAGATTGATACCACATCCTAGCCAACCATTCTGCTCTCCTATCCATTGATACCCTGTGGTCCCTGTTTTCTTTTCTTTTTTAATGCTCTCCCAGTTCAATAAATATCTGCTTAATTTCTAATGATGCCCTGCCTAAGGCAAACCAAGAATGAGAAGCTGTAGATCAACTCAGTAGTCAGGACTATGGATCAGTGAATGTGTCTTAAGATCAGTTTCTCAGTCTTACGTTCAGATCTACGGATGTCCATATCAATTTGTAATTATTATTTTTTAAAGCCCTCATAAAAATTAATCAGCATTAATGTTTGAATCTCTCCCAATATACACATTTTATGCAATTTCCCCCATTTTTATGCACATCGTGTCCCAATATACAAATCTTTGTGCTTATTAGAGAAGTGCACTGCAAAATCTGGAGGAGAGTGAATTTCAAATGATCTTTTGGATCACTTGTGGTTTTGGAATGTCCAGGTTAGGTAGGTTCACCTCCAAATAAGAACTGAACCAAATTCTTCCCCCATCCTTAGTCACGACCAAAGAATAAATCTTGACAAACCAGAAGGAATGAAGGACAAAGCAGGAGCCACAATTTGATGAGCAAGCCAGAAGTCAGGACGAAGGTCAAATTCATGCCATTGTTTAGCTCAGTAAGCAGTGGAAGAAACATGCTTATTCAGATAACTGGGTGTACTTTTTTTGCGAATCCCTCTCTGGAAAGTGTCGTAGGGAGACAGTGAAAGTCAAAGCACAGAAAACCATAGGGGCATTGAGGAAGTTCTATTACAATAGAGGGAACCTGACTGGTTTTGTTTTGTTGGAGTGTCAATAACAAAAGAGAGCAGCCCTCCAACTCCATGCATAAATAAATAAATAAATAAATAAATAAATAAATAGGAAAGGGGATTTAGATAAAATTGCTATAAGTTGGTTTGGTGATTCAGAGGTTTAATCTGAAATTAAGCTAGATTCAAGCTTGCTGGTGCCTCTGGTATCTTCATCATTTTTAATTTGTATACCGTCTTTCTATCTTACAATACTCAAGGCGGTTTACAAGCTGAAGAAACAAAAAATGTACATCTTATAACAATCTAATGCAATACAAAAAATGTGATAATAAAACATAACTTTAAAATAGGCAGCCTACATGAAAAAAGTAACATTCAACAATCATTAAAATAGTATAAAATAATAATATCAACATATAAAAGTTAAACAGAATTCCACTCAACAGTTACAATAAATAATATCTAAACTATAATCAATAAAACAACTGCAATCCACAGTACAGTGGTACCTTGCAAGACGAATGCCTCGTAAGACGAAAAACTCACAAGACGAAAGAGTTTTTCGTTTTTTGAGTTGCTTCGCAAGACGAATTTCCCTTTGGGCTTGCTTCGCAAGACGAAAACGTCTTGCGAGTTTGTTTCCTTTCTCTTAAAACCGTTAATACCAGGGTGCATCCGTGCTTCGCAAGACGAAAAATTCGCAAGACGAAAAACCTTGCAGAACGAATTAATTTCATCTTGCGAGGTACCACTGTACATAAAACAATACAATATACAATGAGAAGCAGAGAAAAGAGGGTAGAACAAGGCCTTGCCTGATGGAGTCTTTCCCCTCACAGTTCTTCCTCCAGAACCAGCTTCCTTCTTCTCTTTCATGGAAGTTGACGTATTCTGGGTGTGTTTTAAATTTTATTTTATTAATGATATTGCTGCAAGTTTGTCTTGACCTTTGGCTGGAACAACTGAACTGAACTGAACATTCACAGCATACATTTAAAGCACTATAACACCACTCCAAATGGGCATGGCTCACTCCCCCGCTGTCACAGAGTGGTTTAACAATCCCTGTTCAAAGGGAACTCTGGGGGTTGTAGCTCCAGGAGTAGAATAGGGGTCTCCTAACAAGTCTCAGAACCCTTAGCCAAGCTGCAGCTTCCAGAATTCTTTGAGGAAACCATGACTCAGTAGGACTACAACTTCCATCAGCTGCAGCCAGCATGGCCATGATGGCTAAGGGCAGGTAAGAGCAGAAGACTAAAGCATTTCTGGGACACCAGGTAGGCGAATACTGGCCTATTGGATTCTGATACATTTGACAATGGAACCAGGATTTCAGGAATCCAAAAGGAAGGGCTAGATGTTTGGAAAGCAGGGTGGGAAATGTATCTCATGGCCCTTTACCAGCAGAGACCCAAGTTCTACCACAAAGGAAGAGGATAAGAGGCTCACAGTTCTGCAAGGGGTTCTGCAAGAAGTCAGGCAGGCAATGGATGAATATCCATCCCCTCTTGTGAACAAGCCCAAGGCATTCAGAATCCCACCTGTCCTCTGTGTTCAGCATCACACAGAGGACTAAACTTGGCAATCAACAGCTGCTCCCAACAACCTTCATGATGACAACTTCAAGCAATCTGCTGCTTCTCACACTTCTAGTTAAATGCCAAACAGAGAACAAAAGAACCAGTCCACTGCAGACAACTGACAACTATTAGAGAGGCGCAGGCACTTAACATCTGAGCATTATCTTGAGGACCTTTCCAGTGAAGTGCTATTTCAGTGCAAAGCAGTTGCTAATAAAAAAAATGTTTTAAACTGTATGAAGATGTTTCAAGGAAACCCATTCAATTTAGAAGCCTATTAACTGGCCCCTGGACAGCATTAACAATGCACAAAGAGGGCTCTATATTCTTAAATTTCATTGGAAACAAAGATCAAGAAGTGCCATCAGGCCCTTTTAACATGAATTAGGTGGCTTTTTGTGCACCCCAATAGTTATTTGTTAAGAGAGATTTTCTAACCTGCTCTTTTAGCAATGTTTAAAGCTAGGCCCCTTTCCATGTATTTCAGATATAACGATTGTTACACCCAGATGCACTTGCTTGACTGAATATGGCCATATGCCTCTGTTAAAGCCATTTCCCTTAGCCCCCAGCCATTGCATAATACGTTGATGGATGGTCCCTCAAGCATCCATCACACTGAAGCTGGGTATCAGGCAAGTTATTTGCTCCAATCGGTCTCCTTCTGTTGCTAAGGCTCACTCCACTCTCTACTGCCAAAGTCATATATACATAACTGTGGACTGGATTTATGCACTAAGCTTTAAATGGTGGACTAGTAGAATATATGAATATTAATGGCTAGTACTTTTTAACAGGCTATATATTTACAGTAATTCGATAATTGCATTTTTTGTAATGGCATATTAATAAACCCTGCTGTTTATATACAACTTCGGAACACAAAGATGAAGCTGTTTCATTAGCGATGGACTCTCAGAATCAACTCCTGTAATGAAGAGTTGTGTTCTTCAAGCCACTATGATCACAGACATGGCTGGAAGCAGTATGGCAGCAACGGGGGGGGGGGGGTCTGGTTCACACTTTATATTAGCCACATGAATACTACCAGGGTTTGGCCAGGAGCAACTGTAGCAGAGTAGCAAACATTGTTTTCTCATACTGGTTATTTTATATAGGACTTTGGACACCTTAGGGCCAGGGCAAATGCAGCCCTTGAATTCTTTCTATTTGGCGCTCCAGACTCTCCCACGCCAAACCAGGGCACCTCATCCTCCTCGAGATTTTGCCTGGTTGGACTCTGATAATGCCTTTTGATGGATGGAGGCTAGAAAGATGCATGTGGAAACCCAAATGGTACACAAAGATAGAAGAGAGCTTATATCTAGATCTGTATCTCTAAGAAAAGATAGCTAAACAATAGACATGTGACACAAGTAAAGACAAATTAAGACTCTTGATGCCCAAGGCACAAAATCCAAATGATAACCACCCTCTCTTCCCTCCCTTGCAAATAAAATATAATATAATAGGAGACAAAATAATGGCTATTGTGCTTGCCTCAAAATCTGCCACCTCAGGCAATCTTACTTAAACTACCAAATGGTGGGACTAATGGTTTGTAGTGTAATCATCTACATATCAGCTCCAAGTAAGCATCATTGAGTTCAATGAGACTTACTCTCTGTTCATTGTGTTTAATAGGATTGCAGTCATAGGCAGTTATGTGTGAGTCACCCTTGGATTGGTCATCAAACTCATGTCATCAAACTCATAATTACCTTTCGAATACAAATTTGCCAAGCTCATCATACCTCAGAAGGAATACGAATTGTGGATTTTAAATGGTTGCTGTTATTATTTTTATATGTGACTGTTTCTGTATGCCACCTTGTGAGAACACTTGTCCTAAAAGGCGAATGTTCATCTTTTAAGTAAGTAAGTAAGTAAATACAGGATATAGCCATGTAACTCTGCTTTTTCTTGGTCTGCTACTGTATTTTCAGTAGTATGCATCAACCATCTTTGGCTGCCTCAAGCCCCACTTACCCCTAGCCATTGTTAGGAATTATACCTAATAATAATAATAATAACAACCCCAAGTGTAATTCTAGTTATTTTGATTTAGAAGGCTTATAAACAGCTTAATTTTTAAAAAAGAAAAAAAACCCTGTCCAAACAGAGTACAAAAAACACACAACTAAAATCCATGGTGCTCTTAAAAATGAACTTCACACACACAAATGAATCTCTCTATCTCTCTTTCCCAATACACACAGAAGTATCATCATTAAAAGCAAAGATAAAATGGCCGATCTAATCCAGCATCCTGTTCTCACTGAGGCCAACCAGACACTCATTGGAAGTGCACAAACAGGAAGTAAACACACCAGCACTCTTCCTGTCTGTGTTCCCAGATGGTGGAGGTAGAACGCTGATGTTCTGCTATCCCGGGCTATTCTGTTAGCAAATGCTTGCCTGCTTATGCATTTATCCAGTGCTTTTCTTCTAGAAGAAAAGGTGCCAGTACTCACCACAAAGTTGTTACAGTAAGTGTCACACTTTTAGCCAGTGCTTTTCGGGGGGGCAGTGCCAGTACTGTGTACCCTAGAGTACCCTTGAGCAGGGACATGAGTGGCACTGTGGTCTACACCACTGAGCCTCTTGGGCTTGCCGTTTGGATTGTTGGTGGTTTGAATCCCATGATGGAGTGAGCTCCCATTGCTCTGTCCCAGCTCCTGCCAACCTAGCACCAGTGCAATAGATAAATAGGTACCGCTGTGGCAGGAAGGTAAACAGCATTTCTGTGTGCTCTGGCTTCCATCACAGTGTTCCGTTGCGCCAGAAGCGGTTTAGTCATGCTGGTCACATGACCCGGGAAGCTCTCTGCGGACAAACACTGGCTCCCTTGGCCTGAAAGCGAGATGCGCGCTGCAACCCCATAGTCGCCTTTGACTGGACTTAACCATCCAGGGGTCCTTTACCCTTAAAAAAAAATATTTTACCCTTGAGTACACACAGAAAAAAAGGACAACATTTATCTTAAAAAGACAAAAATGAGAAGGGAAATCTGGGCTGCACATTTAACAGACACACAAATGCATCTTGGGTAAATGCATCACAGACACAGGTTTGTCATCGCCTCCTTCGCAGTCACAGTCTCCTTCTTCCAGCTGCTCATGTGGCCCACACCTGTGGTGAGTAGTAATAATAATCGTTGCGCTTAGCACCTACAGAGAGCTTTTCATCTTCAAGGAGATTTTTTAAATGTTAATTAAATGTAGGCCGGGCGGTTCATATGGCCTGAGAGAGAGAAGATACAGAGCTCGAGAGCTAAGCTACACACTCCATATGCCAGCACTGTAGGTATTCTGGATTTTTTTACGCACATGAACATTTTATCTCCCCATCAACCTGTCTGGAGGACAGAACATGGCACAGCGAAGTGGTTCAGACAAAGGAACGTGTTGGAATACAAAATAAACGTTTCATCTGCTTTCAGTCATTAATGTACAAGGTGACCTCTTGGGAAGGTGATTGACTTCTTCTTTTCAACCAAGCCCAGCTTGTGGGTAGGTGGTGACAGCAAAATAAGTGAAGGAGCCTTATGAAAAGCTAAATATTACATTTCCTCATAGCTTCCCAAATATATAAGCTAGGAAATGGGTCAGTTGTGGCATAGACACAACCAGGTGCAGGAATGTGAAAAGAGACATGCCCCAAGCAAAGTCTTTTCCTTTGTAAATCCCAGTGAAATCAATGGAAGCTGTGCAAGAGGTCTTCTACAATTGCCATTTTTGTCTGTGGAGCTTGTGAAAGCGAACTTCCAGGTGTTGTTGTTGTTTAGTCGTTTAGTCATGTCCGACTCTTCGTGACCCCATGGACCAGAGCACGCCAGGCACTCCTGTCTTCCACTGCCTCCCGCAGTTTGGTCAAACTCATGCTGGTAGCTTCGAGAACACTGTCCAACCATCTCGTCCTCTGTCGCCCCCTTCTCCTTGTGCCCTCCATCTTTCCCAACATCAGGGTCTTTTCCAGGGAGTCTTCTCTTCTCATGAGGTGGCCAAAGTACTGGAGCCTTCTGTCCTTCAGGATCTGTCCTTCCAGTGAGCACTCAGGGCTGATTTCCTTAAGAATGGAGAACTTCCAGGTAGCTTGCAACAAAGGATGGGGGCTCCTTTTTGTGCATTTTAATGAGAAACTTCAGTCCAATAACAGTTATCCTTCAAAATTAAGAGTTCTCTGAATTTTCCGATGTAGTTCTCCAACCAAATAATGTGTTCAAAAAATGAATATATGTGGAGAAAGTGTGTAAATAACATTAAAATGTATCGTTTGCTTCCCAAAATGTGTACATCATACGAAGATGCATAAAAAAACATGTGTATGTTTGGAGAAATTTATACTAAAAGGCTGATATAGTTACATGAAGTTTTTTTAAAAAATTAATAATAATAATCACAAATGATACTGTAGAAATATGGGTAACCTAATTTAAGATTGGAAAGATGAGAAAGTGAGAGGATCTGAAACTGGCAGGTCTATCCATACCTATGTGTGGCTATCAGTAACTGCTAAGAATTACTAATCTAGAGGGTACCAGAAGGTCTACGAGTATTTGGGAGAAGCAGACCATCTCCTCTTTGATGTCCTCAATATTACTTAGCACATTTCCAGTGTAGAATCAAAATATATGCAAAACAAGATCTCAATCCATTACCATTTTCAAAACACATCAAAATAGCCATGCCATTTCTAAACTGTACAAAGACTGTAGGGCTGTAGAACTTCAGTTTGTGACATCCTGGTGAACTTCCTACTTATGTAAATTTTAATGCAATTTGTCTTAACGTGTCATTTAAAATCTGCAAATTAGCTGAAGTCTTCCAGATTTCCTATGTTCCATTATGTCTGGGGTTGCAAGCAAACTCCCACCTCCTGACATGAGGTGTTATAACACTTTATTAAAGGTTATTAAATCCTTGAATTTAAGGTATGAGAAAACTGGAAATTATAATTAGGTGAAGGTGTTTGCTACATTATGGTGGATCTGAATATTGTCCACCCAATTGCATTATCAGTTATTAGAAATAAATGTCAAGTGTAATTTTAAAAGTGCTAAGAAAAGTCATAATAGGCTGTTCCCAGGCAATTTATCCCGCTCAGCTTCAGCTGACAAGGATGAATCTTTTTCCCCTTAATGAATCACTTCAATGTAGTCACTCAGAAGATTTGCAATATATATTTATGTATGCAATGTTGCTGTACACTAAAATTTACAATTCACTTTTAAAATATTGGTTATTACATTTCTCATGTCTCCTCCAGAGACGTTGATAAGTATTTATATCATAGCATGGTGGGAAAAGATTCCTGTTTGTCACCTTTTGCTTCACAAAGGTGCGGCACTCCCAGGAAATGTAAAGAAGATTAAGGTGGGCGGAAACCTCACAATTGCAAAATCTGGCCTTATTCTTTCCACTTATGTTTGTTAACAACAAGTAGAAGACCTGATTCAGAGCTGGACTGACTGTTCTATGGCTTGGAACCAAAGTTCCCATGAGCAGAGCTCTGCTTATAGGGTAGGTAGGTAAAGGACTCCTGGATGGTTAAGTCCAGTCAAATTCGACTATGGGGTATGGCACTCATCTCCATGTGCAGGCCGAGGGAGCTGGTGTTTTGTCCTGGAATATCTCACTTTTCCTTAGGACGTCCCTTTTTTTTTGGAGAAATGTTGGAGGGTATGGAGTTATGCAGCAACGTAGCATGGGTTGCCAGTGCCTATGGCAGGGCATGTGTTGTGCCCCTGCTGCTGGACTGGGCAGATGGGATGGGGCATGCACCGGGGCATGTGTGAAGCCCATGTGGGTGAACAGAGCCCACCTCCAACAGGCTCCTCGCCTGCAGCCTCCATCCACCTGCCCGCTAGGCCAACCTGCCTGCTGCTGCACCTCAGTCGTGGCGCCTGGTTGTGCTCCCTAGCCCCCCTCTCACTACACCTCTGGAGTTAGGTAACCCCCAAGCCAAGCAGATAAGTAACTATGCAACCTTGAGAAGATATCTGAAGCCACCCGGAGTGACTGGGGCAACCCAGTCAGATGGATGGGATATAAATAATAAAATGATGGTGTTGATGGAATAGGACACCCCTATTTTCAGTGGAAAAATGTTGGAGGGTATGGAATAAATGCATGGCAGTATAGAAGTATTCTATATACCTAAAAAGCAAATAAGCATGTGCGTGCATGCTGCTAAGCTGAATATAGCTGTAGCAGGAAAGTATTTTGCATGTCTTTCCGATCTATTAATATCATCACCAGCCAGCCACAGACTTGCGGTGTAATATCCAGCAGGCTAAGGAAGAATCTCGGCTTTCTTTTTACAACTATTAACCAATTAGTCATTAGTTAACCACTACTATTAATTATATTTCCAAAAGTAATTGCAAAAGTCATCCATCTTGTTTTATTAATGTCAGTCTCGGGAACAGCGGCTGAGTAATAAGGCAATCATTGCCGTCAGAGTTGTTTTTTCTCTGTTAGAAGTGGCATTAATTTATACTACTCTGCTCTTCCTTTGTCCTGGTGTGGGTTGTTTCTTGGGGAGGCTTGACAGTAAAATACCTTGATTATGTCCTTATTGGAAAGGATGTGTGTGCTAAGCGGATAAAAGGAGTGTCAAAATTGTAAATCTGAAATCCAAGTGTTTCATCTTATTCCTTCCCCCCCGAAGCAAATGTCAGTCAGCTACTTTATCTTCAAAACACAGAGGATGAGCACGGAGACGTATGAGAGCCACTGATATTCCCAGCCTTTCTGGAGTCGGAAAATGGATTGTTTCGGCTACACCCATTGTAGCCTAATGGATGAGTCCTGCCAAGGGCTTCATGGAAAGACACAAAAAAGACTGTCCGCAAGCATGTGCACAGCTCATTCTCACTCCTTTTTAAATTGGGGGGGGGGTGTCTCTGTAGACCAGCTGCTCATTGATACACTTCTGTCCTTGTTCGGAAAGAAAAAGAGGGAGAAAGACAATATGCTCTCCTTTTTCTCTTGCACTATAATGATGCATATTTTCATTCACAACGACCACAAAAATCAACATACTGCTGATTCAATAGTTTACTATGGCTTATTATTATTTATATTCTACGTGTCTCTATGAATGAACTTATAAATCCCCTAGTGAGAGCTACCGTGATGGACATGGATGACAGGCCACTCCTGGGGGATGGAAAGGGCTGCTCTGAATCCTGAGGATTATTCCAACTACTGGCTAATCAGGGATATATTATTATTGGGCGAGGTGCTTGACCGAGTGGTGGCAAGGCACTCTTGGAAGACATGGAGTATCAAGATCAATCTGGCTTTGAATCATATTGAGTTTGAGTCTGAAATCCTCTTAACAGATGAGCTTGACTGTGAAAAGTACAAACGCCGTTTACCTTCCCGCCAGAGCGGTACCTATTTATCTACTTGCACTTTGACATGCTTTCGAACTGCTAGGTTGGCAGGAGCAAGGATCGAACAATGGGAGCTCACCCCGTCGCGGGGATTCGAACCGCCAACCTTCTGATCAGCAAATCCTAGGCTCTGTGGTTTAACCCACAGCACCACCCGCATCCCTACATGATGAGTACAACCCTGTAAATTCTCTGGACCTCTTAGCAGCCTTTGATAACATCAACCATGGTATCCTTTTTTCAACATGTCCAAGGTGGGTACTGAGGGCACTGTGCTTCACTGGTTCCATCCCTATCTAGATGACTCTTTCTAGAAGATGATGCTGGAGGACTGTTACTCTCCCCGGTGGTCAATACACTGAAGCCAGTTAATATCTATATTATTAGTAGATACCTTTATTGGTCCAAGGCCTGCATTCATCCTTGGCCAGCCCCGCAAGGGCTGCATTTGTGCACTGAGTGTGGCTAAAAGTAGGTGAAACTATTTCACTATTCCATGTCCATTAATATCCTAAACATTGTGACGGTTGAAGGGAAATACATGGCGATGAATGCAGAATGGATTTACTGGAGCCTAGTAGCACATCAAGCATTTACACATACAGATCTCTTTCCCCCACCCCCACATTCAGACATTAGGGGGTTTTTATTAGGAATCACAAGTGGGCAAATAGCACAACTTATCTGTTGTGTGAAGTGCAAAGCAGCCCTCAGGGAGATCACGTCCATGGGAATCTCAAAGCTACAGAAGTTTTGTCGGAAATAAAAGCTTGTCATATGTTCTCGTTCCTTGCTGAGAGTGGGTAATGCAAAACAATGTTGTTTTGTTGTGAAGCTGCTGAGCATTGCGCTTGAAATGTCCTTGTGCATTATTTCTACTGACATGCTGTTCTGCTTCCTTAGCAGGCTTTCTCCTCCTCCCTTTATGGTCCCCTGTACTAATACTTGTTATCTGAAAGGGAGCCTTTCATCAATTCGAACAACATGATATTGGCTGTACGGAGCTGCAATATACTTCTCACTATATTTCAATTTTTCTGGAGAAAAAAAAAGACAGATGATAATACTCCGACTTTGGGAGTTGGAGATCACTTTGCTACGTCGCAGCCGTTCTCAGCTACTCTTTTGTGGAGAAATCCAGCGAAATTGGTGAAAGCTACTGGGCTGCTTCCTCACTTACAGACGGGGCTCCCACATCCAAGCAGAGGAGGGTTTGTTAGGCAGGATCATGCTGAGGTGAAAGCGCAATCAGGTCAACATTATTTAATGGTGCCAAAATTCCAATTTGAAAATGAAGGCTAATACAGTGGACGCTCGGGTTGCGAACGTGATCCGTGTGGGAGGCACGTTCGCAACCCGCAGCGCCGCGTCTGCACACGCAAGGGTTACGATTTGGCACTTTGGCGCATGCGCAAAGCGCAATTTTTTGGTTTTGCACATGTGCGAGCGCTGAAACCCGGAAGTAACCTGTTCCGGTACTTCCAGGTTCCGGCGCATCCGTAACCCGAAAACATGCGCATGACTGCACAAACCAATAGCACTTTTGTTCAGCCCAAGACAGGCTGCATCCACACCACACATTTCAGTTACTATTATACTACTTTAACAGTCATGGCTTCCCCCAAAGGAATCCTGGGAACTGTAGTTTGTTAAGAGTGCTGGCGGTAGTTAGGAGACCCAATTCCCCTCACAGAGCCTCACTTCTCAGAGTGGTTTAACAATCAATTCCTCTTTTCAGGGAACTTAGAGAACTGTAGGTCTTAGAGGGGTCTCTCAACTCTCCATGCCATTAACTATGCTTCTCAGGATACATTTGCCCGAGGAAAGCATTCTACCAACAGAGGGCTACTAAAGATAAAGCCTATTCTCTCATGGAGACATTGTGGACCTCCCTTAGAGGTGGCAGATAGAGAAGGGCCTCAGAAATAAATAAATTAGTGCAGTTTTGAAAGTTTTATCTTGATTCAAAATGACATCCAATTGTATCCAAATGTAGACAAGAAGACTTCTTCTTGATCTCAGGAACCATCAAACAAAATATGGTCAAAATCTGTGCAGTTTTGAAAAGTTCAGCATTTGATTAACTTCAGTAGTAGCTTTAAGAATGATGTGAGACCTAAGATAAATTAAGATGCAGTTAAATGATGATGTATCGGCAGCAAGTTTGTATACCTGAATTAAGGAGTAGACAGGAAGTCATTTGTGTCTTTGAGTCGG
Organism: Podarcis melisellensis; assembly: GCF_964234715.1. NCBI lineage: Eukaryota > Metazoa > Chordata > Lepidosauria > Squamata > Lacertidae > Podarcis > Podarcis melisellensis. The sequence continues at coordinate 24,342,802 of NC_138528.1, read as the reverse complement.
TTTGTATTAAGTCTATTTGTTTTTGTAACATATAGGTGTAATGGGTGTTTTTCCTTTTTCTTTGTGTATTATAAAAAACCAAATAACAAATTAAAAAGAATTAAAAAGAGTTCAGCCCACCATCTTGATTAAAAATGGCTTCCAGCTGGATCCAGACTTGGCCATAATCTTCTCCTTGATGATAAATTTAGCCATGATAAATTAAGTGGTGTTCAAATGCACAGAGTACAGACAAACAAAAAGTATCTAGGAAGAGCAGGGGTTATTTACTTTCTTATTTCCTCTCCAAAATCATCTTTGGACCTGGTGATATTGACAGTCCAGGACATACAGGCCCAGGACCCCAGCAACTGTGCCATGAAATTTTCTTCCCAGTTCACTTCATCCCTTTGTCAGCTAAATTCTAATTAGCAGAGGACAAATAATAACACCCGACACACTCCACAAATATGCAAACTCGGCTTCTGTGGGCAGGCTGCCATCCTCATAATGTTATTAATAATGAAGATATTTCCCCCATTGTTACCAGGGGACCGCACGTCTGATAAGGCTAAACTGAATTACAGTGTGTACCCGATATTCATGCTGAGTAAACAAAACGAGCAGAGATGGTAAAGATTTCAGCTCAAACAATGACATGAACTCAAACTTGTAAAAATTGGAATAATAAAGCTCTATTTGCTTTACAGATAAATCAATCTGAAGGGGAAATATGTGCTGTTCTCAGGAGCGAAGCGGATGGGAGAGAAAATTAGATGGCATGCTTCTTTTCATCAGCACCCCCCTGTCCACCGAGGGATAGAAACTTTCCACACTTTATTGCAAAGGTTACAGCATCTCTGCATCGGACAGTAAAACTGCTGGGTAGCTTCTCCACGCTGGGATATGAATGGGTAATGCAATTATTAGGATGCCTAAGACTCTATAGAGCACCAGGAATCCATTCCTTACACAATGTTCTCATTCAATCCGGTGAAATTTGCATCTAAATAAAGGCCAGAAGCCTGAGGATTGGGAGTGGTTCAAACATCGTGAAGGCCAAACCACAACGTATTGTTTCTGCCGTATCTGATGGAAGAACACCTGTCATGAGATATATAGGCAATAGATGAAGCTATATTGAAAAGATGAGTGTTTCTGTGTCAGATATTTAACTGTATTATGTGTGTGATTTGTCAGGTACACTCAGTGACATAATGTAGGGGGAGGCACAGGGGCTGAGAGACAGTGGCTTGTCTAAGTTCACTGAAGGAGCTCATGGCCGAGGCAGGATTCAAACCAAGGCCTTTCCAACTTCCAACACAATCTCTTGGAATGAGCCGAGACTAGCTCTCATTCCCTCAGAGGTCTCTCTCTGCCTTGTAACTTGGAATGTTCATTGTCTCCAGCTGTTGTAGATAATCCTAGTCAGCATTAAAACACACACACACACACGTATGAATTAACGTTATTACTTATACACATCATTAAGTTTTAATGGTTGAATAAATGGAATATTTTCATTATATCTGCCAGCCCTTGGCATTTATTTGAACCAGCAATGAATTTAGTCCTTTTTTGTTCTACTATATCTACATCTCTGTAAATATGGATATAATTTTCCACTCATTATTGCAGCGTCTTAAACTCCTAAAATGCTAACAACACAGGGAGGGGAAAAATAAATAGACATAGCAATCTATATTAAAAGCCAGTGGATAATTGATTGCTAGATGATGCCCATTTGTGAAGACATTTGGATAAATTAATCGAGGAGTCTAAGTAAATCAGGCTCATCATGTTGCCATTAGTCAAGCGAAGTCTTTGGTATTTACCCAATGAATGGTCTGAATTAGATTCTTGTGAATAAATACTGAAGCTTCAGCAGTGGGCCAAGGAACCTTTTTTGTTCGTCTTGCATCCTGGGTAACTGAGTGATCAAACAGGAAGACTCTAGCTCTAGACTTGAAAGTTCAATTCCTGCTCCCTCTGGCAAACCATTGGAACATAGGAAACTGCCTTATACTGTGTCATTTCATGGGTCCATCTAGCTCAGTGATGTCCACACTGACTACCAGCAGCTCTATAAGGTTTCAGGCAGGGTTCCAGTCCTACCTGAAGATGCCAGGGACTGGACAGGAGACTTTTGCATGCAAAGCAGCTCTCCACAATTTGAAGACTGAACTTCTGCAGCAGGGAACCTCCTGTACCAAAGGAGCCTCCTCACATGTTCTAGAATCCTGCAGAATCAGAGTTTCCAAACATGCAGACACCATCCTCACACAGAACAAGCCTCTTCAACATAACATGAATAGGTTGATGAGGATGATGAGGTTCCTGTGGGGAATAGTGGAAAGCACTGGGTGAGTTTAGCTTAAAAAGGTTAAAGAGATAGGCTGAGGGAGCAGAGCCAGCCCATGCATGAGGCAATGGGTGTTTGCCCGTTCCTTGTGCCTTTGTTTATACAGGGGGATGGAAATGGTTAGTGTAGATTGACCAATGAGAAAGCTTAGAGGCGGAGCCTACCTGGTTTTGAGACTCAGCCCAGGGGTTTTACTATTGGGAGATAGAGGAGTCAGAGTCAGACAGAGCCAGTGAGACGAACATAGCGGTTGTGACAGCTAGAGTGAGAGACAGGGATAGATCTGAGAGAGAAAAGAGTGACAGTGTGAGATAGTGCCACATCTCACATGAGAAACCGTTCTGAATAGATTTAAAACTTGTTTGTTCTTCAATAAACTTTAAGCTTTGTTGTTGACTTTACAACCTGACTGAGACTCACTATTTCACCAGAAGGAACCTGGTTGGTGGCAGCAGAAGAATAAAGCAGTGGTGAAGTGACTGCCTCAAGTGGCAGGATCCACAGGGGCAGCAGAAACAGCCTCCAAGAAATGCATTGCCTGCTGCTTCTGTCGTGGCAGTGACAGCTGCAGCACACTCCTTAGAGGCCAGAACTGCCATCTCCTCAGCAGCAGTACCCCAATGCTGCCTCTACAGCAGCTTCTTGGCAGATAGAAGGTGCTGCTGGGTCTCCTTCCACACTTGTGTCCATTGCAGATCTTTATTCCTTCCTTGTTCCCGAGGTACAACTTCGCTCACCCATTCTTCCCTGGCAGGGGAGAGGCCCCAGTTTATGGTTCGCCTCAGGTGTCAAAATGTGGGCGACACATGATCAGCTGCCCAGAGTGGCTGGAGAAACCCAGCCAGATGGGCGGGGTATAAATAATAAAATTATTATTATTAAAATTATTCTGATTATGGCCTTCAGGTATCTAAAGGGTCATCACATAGAAGATGGAGTAGGCATATTCTCTTGCTCCGCAGGTCCAGTCTAGAACCAATGGGGAAGCAGATCTGAGCTAAACATTAAAGGTAAAGGGACCCCTGACCATTAGGTCCAGTCGTGACTGACTCTGGGGTTGCGGTGCTCATCTCGCTTTATTGGCCGAGGGAGCCAGTGTACAGCTTCCGGGTCATGTGGCCAGCACGACTAAGCCGCTTCTGGCGAACCAGAGCAGCGCACGGAAACACCGTTTACCTTCCCACCGGAGCGGTACCTATTTATCTACTTGTACTTTAGTGTGCTTTCGAACTGCTACGTTGGCAGGAGCAGGGACCGAGCAACGGGAGCTCACCCTGTCACGGGGATTCAAACCGCCGACCTTCTGATTGGCAAGTCCTAGGCTCTGTGGTTTAACCCACAGCATTAAGAGAGAAAAAAATTAACAGTAATAGCTGTTTGACCATGGAATATGCAGCTTTGGCTCTCCTTCACTGGAGGCACTGAAGCAGAGTCTGGATAGTGATTTGTCAAGAATGCTATAGCTACATCCAAATTGCAGATCTTGCATTCAGCTGCAAGTTGGACTAGATGCCCACCAAATGTCCCGTTCAACTCCAACCTTCTATGAATGCAGATGGTGCAACAGGCCCTTTAGGTATGTGAAATGGCATAGGAGGGAAAGGGAGGCCTTGGCAGTGGGCCTGGCCATGAGAATGAGTTTAAAGTGCCTCCCTATTTCTGTTTTGCAAAATGTTGGCTGGCGTGCCATCTGTCTAATGTGCCGACTGTCAACATGTTATGGGCCTAAAGTCTTTCAAACCTTCTGTCCCCTTTCTGACTTTCAGCATACATCACCAGGGTGCATAATGCTGAGAGGGTGAGATAATGTTTGTGTAGTTTTGGAACTCTCAAGCCATTGATTAGTGTTCCCCATCATTTTTTGTTTCGCTTTCCGGTGGAAAGGAAATACATAATAGTAATTAATCATAATCGAATGACTTGTCCATCAACCTTCAAAATTCTACAATAACACACACAACAAATAGTGGCAGGTTGGTATAGCTTGGGGCCAATAACTGAAATAATGTTTTGTGCTGGCAACCTTCTTACAGTGTACAAAGATCAATATCCAGTATGACAGATGGATGATTTCAAAAGCTTCAAGTCAGCGGCCCAGCCTCTAGCTTGTGAGATATGAGGGAGGTGTCCGCCACTGCAAAAAACAAAAACAAAAAAAACCAGAAACCTGAGCCATTAATTTGGAAACTCATCTAACAGGTGTTTGTGAGAAACAGGACAAGGATTTGTGACCTTCCTCTGGAATCACATTTAACACATGGGAGGGGATCGCAGCCTGCTTCTCACTTCTCAAGCTTCACTGGAAATTGGGAAGGCATTTTCATTCCCACAGGCTAAATTGAAGCTGAAATAGAGGGGGCATTTTCATTTAACTTGTGAAACACGGGATGTTATTACAAAGGACAAGTGGGCAGCGAAGTCTGTTTTTGACACTTTTGAGGCATAAGGAACATTTAAGTCACAACAGCCCTTTGGAGTTTGGCCCTGTAGCTTTCTCACACTTTGCTCTTATTTTAAGTTGGATTTCCGAGATACCAGTGCACATCCTCAGACTGTGCAAGAAAATGTCTTTCATTTAATCGCTCCTTTAATTTTTACTGTTAAGCATCTTGTTCTTCCTTTTACTCATTTCCTAGAACTGCATTCATTTGTTACTTAGTGGGAACCAGTTGATTCATTTCTGTAATTCGCACCGATTAATTTCCCCCATAGATTTTAGTGAGAGGCCCAGTCAGTCTTCAACTGTCTGAAACTTCAGTGTTTTCCAGTCCTATTGTTACAAAACTTTCAGCACCCCATTACTCCTCAAAGGAATCAGCCATGCCAACTTTCAGACTTCTGAAATGGAGAGGATTCTGAGTAGTAGGATAGCAATGCAAGGATAAAATAAGTATTATTTTTTAAAAAATTCATTGGGGATGCTATGCTTATGCATAATGGTTTAGTCTCCTTGTCAGTCTGCTGGCTTAGTTTCATTTTATCTGGCTTTTGCATCTCTTGCTGGGAGTGCACTTCCGGAAATACAGTACCATTTAAGTTTCTCTAGTCACCTGTCTTTTGGCTTCCCTCAGAATTCCTCAGATGCACTCCCAGCAAGAGATGCAAAACATGAGATGAAATAAACCTGCGGGTGCAAGAAATAACAAATCAATAAAACTTTAACAATGCAAAGTGTATATGTTTCAAGTTGCACTCTTCTTTAGTGATAACACTTACAGATTTGTAAATTAATGTAATATTTGTTTTACTGCTGTTAACAAATGCAACTTTTAATTATTGTATCCCTGGTTTAATATTTTATATTGGATTTCTGTTTCTTTTAAAATCTGCTTTGAGTATTCATTACAACTTAAGAGTGGGGAATAATAATAATAATAATAATAATAATAATAATAATAATATCTCTTGTCCAAGGCCAGCCAGTAAGCTTTTTGACTTGAACAGAGATTTGAAACCAAAGATTTCAAGATTTTAGAACCAACGAGTATTTTGATACAAATATGGATTTGGATATGCCCTGTGGAATTTTTGTTGTAATATAATTTCCATTTATATTTTATATATAATAGCACAGCACTCATTCAGACTTCAGCAGAATGCTTAGCAATATAATTGTGATAAATGGATATTAGATTTGGCTTTAAAGTGATGCAGAGTGGCTCTGAAGCAGGCTGACCTTCCTTCCAAATGTGGGAACAGCAATTTTAAGTTCTACTTTTTTGCAACTTAAAATAACCTGTCTCTGTTAGCCTAAATACTTGCAATTGGACAATGAATCTGAATCAGGTAGTGAGACCTCCTCACCTCTTTCCTTTGTTAAAGATCACAGTGAAAATCCTCAGCAAAGACTTCCATTCAAGTTGGAGGAAATCAATAAAAGTCTATTTTCTCCAATAAGAATAGGAGCAAAGCCCATTAAAAAGATCCAGTGAGCTATAGGCTCACAAGTCTTAATTCCAAATGTGCACATAGCACAGATATTTGCTCAAAATAATTGAACCATACATTTCCCAACATTTAGCAGAGTAAAATAAGTATGATACAAAGGCTAAAGTCCTTCACATTTACCTGGACTCAAAGGGACTGTCTTCTGCATAGATATGTAGAGAAATGCACTGTTGATGTAAAAAGTAAGTTACAGACCCCCATGTGTCTCTATGTTCCAGGGACAGTCCCAAATTTACAGAAACCATCCCAGTTTCTGACTGATCCCATAATGTCCCACTTTTCCTTAGACATCCCTATTTTCATCAGAGAAATGGAGGCTATGTAGTTATGTGACCCTCAAGCCAAGGAGATATCTACAAACTTCAGAAGACATGTGAAGGCTGCCCTGTATAAGGAAGTTTTTGAATGTTTAATGTTTTAGTATGTTTTTATATAATAAAAGTGACTGGGGCAAGCCAGTCAGATGGACAAGGTAGAAATATTGTTGTTGCTGCTGCTGCTGCTGTTGAAAAGGACATCCCTATTTTCATCGGAGAAATGTTGGAGAGTATGACGTTACCAGGATGGTAGCAGTAAGCAAGGTATTTCCTTGAGGTCTGGTGTTTTGGAGCTATTAATCTCATATATATATATATACATACACACACACACACACACACTATATATATATATATATATATATATATATATATATATATATATATATATATATATATATATATATATATATATTCATGCTAGCCAAAAAGTATATTTTTCAAATAAAGGTACCATCACCTGGTGCCACACCAATGCTAATACTACAGGGGTTCCGGGACAGACACTCCAAACTCAATCCAAATACAGGAAGTGGGGAGGAGTTGCGCCATGGGCCTGGCCTCCAGGCAGCAACATCGCTGTCATGTAATGGGACAGTGAGGTGGTGAGGCACATTGGCAGTAAAATCAGGGCAGGTGAGGCACATTGGCAAAGCTTATCTAGCACTACCAACAGTGTGTCCATACCACTTCAACCTCAGCACCACCCTACCCCACCCACTTCCTTGTGCCCTCTCCATCTGCTCTCTCTCTCTCCCTGCCTGCTGCACCTGACCTAATCCAGGAGAGCCCTTCTCACATTCTTATGACCCTATTTATATCTCCCATGATGCCCCCCAAACAATGATGCATTGGTGGCACTGTGAGAAACTTTAATGGCTGCTACACCCGGCTGCTCGGTAACTCAGAGCTGGCAACAGCAGTGAGTCCTGCCAGGGTACTGGAGCCTCAGTCGCTGTCCATTGACATCAGGTGCTGAAGTGCATCCTTTGAACGCTGGACATCTCAGGGCCAGTTCCTGGCATCTCCAGCTAAAAGAGTCTCTGGCAGCAGCACGACTGTGAAATGCCTCTCTGATCCAGAGTTTGGAGAGCTGGTTTCACTCAGAGTAGGCAATACCAGCTTAGACAGATCCACAGCAGACCTCAGCTTCATACATTTGCACATTGGCTGCACTGCTCAGAGCAAGTAACATACAAGACGTCTGCAGCAAAAAAAGTTCTGACTTCTCTCCAGGCAAATAAACCACCGTTTCTTGAAAATGAGGAATTACGCACCTGTCTATACAGTGCCATAAATGTCCTTTTAAAAATGAAGGAATTTCTGAGCAGCTCAGCAGGAGCCTTGTGATTAAAACGACAGTAGCGTTATTAAAATTTAATGTTCTCAATATTGTCTTGTAACTATAAATCAGGTAGCAAAAAGCTGGAAGATTCCCACACACACACTCCCACAGAAATGACTTGCCATGCTTTAATTTGGATGAACGTTGGCTTGTGATGAAGAAGTGGGTTATTGAGAGTGAAAAACAGGCATTTGTGTCTCGACAGCAATCTGATGGGGTGGCAGCAGAGTTCTTTCTGTAGTATGGAGAGCACAGCTCCATTTGTCAGGGCCAAGCCAAACATATGTGGATGGAACGCTTTCTAGAAATGCCAAGCTTGCGGGCAGAAATAATTATTTTAATGGCAGGCGATACTTTGATTCCCATATTTGTCATCCTATTACTACGTTGCTTCAGGGTATGAATGCAAAGAAGGTCTACCGGGGGCATGGAAAGGAACGACAAGCTGTTCTGTTAATGAGGAGCAGTAATACTTGAAACATGTGCACCATTGGGCTGAATTTCCATCAAGATGTGTCACAAATCTGGGGGAGCCTTTGGGGAACATCAGATCAGTGAATCATTCAAGCAGGGAGGGACCGACAACTTCATCCTTGCTGGGGCTCGTCCCTACCATTAGGCAGAGTGAGGCAGCTGCCTTTGGCAGCAAGCGCTCAGGGAGTAGAGAGTGGGAGAAAGCTGCTGCCACATAGCCTAGTCTGCATCGCAACCCCACAAACTCTTGTGCTGTCCTGGGGTGTTGTGGAGGACGCTGTCCTGTCACCAGTGTTGAAGGAGAATCCTCTCGTGGAAGATAGGTTCTGCATGACCAGATAAATCTCTCCCTGTTATTGACGCAGGAGATACCTAAAGTAAACAGTTCAACTGCAGCAAGGTATTGCTTTTCTGTGATGGCTGCCCACTCATTTCCCGCTCAAAGGTTAAAGGTCTGAGGAGGCACTTCTAGAACAGAAATCTAAGCTTATTCAATTTGACTCTATGAGGGTTTAACACCTGATGGTTTCCTAGGTAAGGGACAAAGCATTTGGCTGATCACTTTTGGACACAAGATTCTGGACTAGATAGGCCTTTGGTCTTATCAAATAGGATTTTCCTTGTGAATTTGTTCAGAGGTGGATTTAGGCCTGAACAGAGGTGTTCAGAGGTGGATTTAGGTGCTGAGATGAGGGGGCGCCATCTCAAAACCCAGTAAGCAACGTGCTGGGCTTTGGGAAGGAAGTATGAGGCTCTGACAGGGTCCTAGAGTCCTCCCTGCTCCTTTCCAAAACCTAGTTAGCAGGTTCCCAGCTTTTGGGAGGAGGTGGGAGGGCTCTAGGACCTCGCCAGAGCCCTCATACCTCCTTCCTAAAGCTGGGTGTCTCCTTACCTGTCTTTGGGAAGGTAGCATGGGGGCTGGGAGCCCACCAAATTTTGGGCTTGTCCAGGGTTGCATAGTACGCAAGTCTACCACTGGTTTGATCGTCTCCCAAATGTTGATTCCTCCCATGACTTTAAATGCATATGGACACTTTCCCCAATTGACAACAACAACACACACACATTTTTGCTATTTGAATTTGGTTATGAAGTTGTACTTCATTAAAGTGTCATGTGTGAATTGGCTCTGATTTTACCATATCCTGCACAGGCCGCTGCTTCTGTTCTGCTCCTTCCCAACCTGCTTATCATCAAATTTCCACCAAAATGCCATAATAAACCCCACTCTCTGACTGAATGTGGAAGGGCTGTCCTGAAATCTCATGACTCGGGGATGCAGTGGGCACAAAACCCAATTCTGAATCTTCTTATCGTCTGTCTTCCTTCTCTCTATAGCCTCTCTGCTTAAACCCCAGCTATGATTTACAATGCAGCCAAACGTTCCATCAAAGGTTGGACTGGAAAGCAGCATTTGGTCACGCATCCTGATTGGTTAGCAAAGGATAAATCAAGGTGGCAGTCAGAAATACAGAGGAGATTATAACAAGCATGTAGACCTGAAACTCTTCCTGCCTAGGAGGGGCCAAGGTCACAGTGACAGAGAAGACAAGAGGGAGCAAAGATGGATGTCGTTAAAAAAAGATAAACTTTCCCTCGTGGTGATGTTGCAGTGCATTTAAACATGAACATATAGGTGGGAGGAAAGTGATTTATTTCCCAGGCATACGGCATGCATGCAAGGTGGTGCTATTTCAAGCCACTTTGCCATTAAGGTTCCATCCGGAGAAGCATGTTTCAGGAGCTTTTTTATACAGAGGCGAAAAAGAGACTGTCAATCTCTTCTAACATAATCATGCATTGCTAATGTCTGTGGAATGCCAGCATGTCTTGAGAATATTTGTCACAGCAGCTGGGACATTCAAATATTCAACCAGCTAGAAGGAGGCAATTAGATTCAGAAAGGAGCTGTCACAAGAAGGTGGCTTTCGGTCATGACATCAACCCTTAACAAACTCAACTGAGCAGTGATTATGCAGCAAGTCGGAGGATTTCTAACACATCTACTGGGGGGGGGTGATTTTTCATTGGACACTATGCAGAGAAGCCAAGGAAGCACCCATAAAAGCAACAAAATATGTGACGAACACATTTGTAACAATGAAGCAATCCAAGTCCTGCTATTTTTCATGGCTGAAACAAGAAATGGTCACAGTCACTGTGGGGTAGGATTCCACTGGTAGAAGATTTTGCAGAACCAAGGCCTGCAGCATCTCCCACTGATATATGTTCCTTCCTATTAAGCTATGTGGTCTAAGAGGAGCCATAACTCTGTGAAAGTCCCCACCAATACTCAGCATTTCAAGAATTTAAACTGAATTAAATAGTGGGTGCCTGTGGAGGACTTCAGCCTAAATTAGCTGAACTAAGGTCTCAGTGAAAGCAATTGGACAAAGGCTAAGTGGTCCCGTTGATTTCAGTGGCCCTGAGTTCAAAGGCAACAAAACCCAACTAACTTAATCTGGGCCACATACAATGTTTCTTATTGAAAACACTTAGCAAACTATTTCTGGAAGTATCAGAGAATAAGGATCGAACTGCTTTTTGGGAGACAGAAGACTAAGGTGTGTCTGAGAAACAAGACTTTCTTTAAAAATATATTATTTATGATTTTCAGTTATATACATTTCAATAGTTTTACAGTCATTTTAACATTTCAAAACTCAACTTCCTTCCTCCTCTTTCTGCAGTTCCTTAAATTTGTTTTTATCATTTCCTGCATATTCTAAAATAACTTAACTTATTCTTTTATTCATCTACTTTAATTATATATTCTTACAAAACTGCAGGATCCTGCCAATTTCCTTAACTGCTTACAAATTTTTTGTATGTATTCAATAAACCATTTTCATTCTTTTATAAAGCATTTGTTATCTTGATTTCTTATTTTTTCGGTAAGTTTCACCATTTCTGCATAGCCCATATGTTTTTGTATCCATTCTTCTTTCATCAGGATTTCTTCTTCTTTCCATTTTTGGGCAAATAACATTCTTGCCGCTGTAGTCGCATATATGAAGAAATTTCTATACTGTTTAGGCAGTTCTACCCCTATAATTCCCAAAGGGCAAGTTTCTGGGTTTTTTAAAAAAATGTTATTTTAAGCATCTTTTTCAATTCATTATATATCATTTCCCAGTAAGCTGCAACCTTACTACAAGACCACCACATATGATAAAAAGTACCTACTTTCTCTTTGCATTTCCAACACTTATTCAGTTTTGATTTATACATTTTTTTCAAATTCCTCGGTGTTAGATATCATATATATAACATTTTCATGCAGTTTTCTCTTAAACCATAGCATGCTTCCAATTCAGATCTGTCTCATCATTTATCACACATTCTACCCATTTGGATAGCCACTTTTTTGCATCAAGTGAAGTGGGATATATATATATATATATATATATATATATATATATATATATGAGAAAATTTTGTTTACAAACAAACACGTAGACACAAAACAAAATTCATTTTACACTACCACCCTAGGTTACAAACATTAAAAACACCCTTGTGACTTACCTCCACCACCCCTCACCCTCCTATATATTATAACATTTCACACTGCAATTTTTATCTATATTTATATTTCTTAACTCTTTTAACTTACTATTTATTTATTTTTTTAACCGGCTTTACAAAACATCAATCCAAACAATATCAACATGTTAGTTTTTGAGCAGTATTTGGACATATAATCTTCAAACCGTTTCCATTGTATTTTTATTTTCTGGTTGTGAAGTGGCTTTTTAAGGTGCCACGAGACCCCTTTCCCTCCCCTCCTTTTGTTCCATATGAGTATGTGACAGAGGGGATCCAAATCTCTAAATTGGAACAGGAGAAAAACGTGTTATGGCTCCATTCCAAAGACCCCAGCTCATGCTCTGCTTTTAAAATGCTTCCTTTAAAAAAATATGCAGGAGATCTATTCACTTGGCTGTGACTTCATGCCTCTCCCCTTAGAATTTGTCACAAAGTATTCAGATGCACCCCTTATCTATTTTATGAATGAAGGCAAATCATATTAGAAAACACATTCAGGAGCATTAGAAATGGGACAGAAGCCCCATCCTTTTTTGTTTGGCCCCCCACCCAGTTTCAATACCTGGCTGCTGACTGCAATATATAAGCCTTTAGCAGGTGAACTTGTACATGGAAGGTTTTTCTTTCATCTATGGAGATGACCATTTCTTTACTGTGGCCTTTGGGGGTTAATTTAGAAAGCTGATTGTCAGGCTGTAGCTTTAAATAGGCTACTTTGTCTTATGCTGGTTTCATATTTGGAGTGGCGGGGTGCGATTGGATATTTTATATGTTTTACTGCTATATCTGTACTTGACTGCTTTGAGGAGCAATCTTGCTTGAAAATCAGCATGGATGTCTTTCTATGAAGTAAATAAAAATATAAAGGTGTGCACAGGAAACAAACATTCTGCCTAAGTGACTAAGAAATTTATTATTATTGCTGCAATAATAAGTAGGTGACATTCAGATTCTCGGTGGAAACTGGACCCTCAATGCACTGTTCTTTTTGTTCCTGTTCTTCATGTTTGTTTAATAAACACAGTATGTGCAAAGATTAAGAATAAAGAGGTATTTCTATATACATGTATGTAGGATTAAGCCCTGAAAGGCTTTCTTTCTGAGTAGACTTGCATAGGACTATGGTCTTGGATGACCATGGTGAAAGAGAAATAGGCCAAATTTATTAATAGTAATATTAGTAGTAGATTATTTGTTTGTTTGTCTCTTAGAATTACAATGGGACACAAAAGCATTTCTCCATTTGATGTCATGCATGTGGCAGACAAGTCAAACAACCAAAGCCTGAACGGGGTTCAGAAGGAAAGTATGTTTGAGATGAGGCTGCACAACATGCTCTCTTTCCCACCCCCGCCTCACCTCCATGTGCAGGGCAGCCATTGCAAACCACCATCCACAGTCAACTGGTGCATGCCAGGACTTTGTATGCACACCAATGTACAAGTGTTGAGCTCCTCCATGTGATGAGGCTGTTGGTTGCCTTTCCACTCTTCTGAAGGAGCTGAATCTCTCTCTGTGGGGGGGGGGGGAGAGAGAGAGAGAGAGAGGAGAGAGACTCTTCACACATCAACTGAACATGTGGTGTGCTGGGGGCATCTCTACAGCCAAGGGGTAGCATGCGTGGTCCTGGGCCCCCATCACATGTTCTTTCAACACACAGGGATTATTTCTGCATCTTTGTGGAATGGTTCCCAGCAAAGACACCAGCTTCTCTAGATGATTTAGGGGGCCCGCCGTGACATCACAAAGAACCGGGGAGCAGATCTGAACACCACACATCCCAGGAGGCCAAATTGCCTCAGCCGCCCAGGAGCCGGCACCTATGGTTTCCAGAAAGGTAATCAGTTGCCCATTCAAATGCTTCATTATGGTTTGTGCTCATGATGCTATTGAGACAATCAGATGTGATCACACTTTCAATACTCTCTGCACCTGGAAAAGTTTCAGGACAGTCACGCTGCTTCATTTCCAAGCAGTGCGTATCCCACTGAAATCCTGTAACTTTTCATAGCACAAATGTTCTGGTTGAGTTTTGTTCTTCTTTCATTGGGCTATATAGCACTTCCATACAGCATTCATATGGTAGCATTGCAGAACTACCCATGAAGCAGAATAAACTCACCACTAATTCAGTCTTGTTGTGTCAAGAGCATGTTGCAGAATAAACCCACAAAATTTCCAGCAGAAGATTTTCATGTCTGTTCTTTCTCTTATTCTCTCTCTCTCTCTCTCTCTCTCTCTCTCTCTCTCACACACACACACACACACACCAATCTCCTTGTTTCCACAGAAGCAGGATGATTCTTAATTGTGGATATTTCAGCAATCTGAGCAGTGCAAATGTAGCTTGTTTTGAAACACACACACACAATTTATCTGAATGCCGAAGTGTTTCTTCACGCACAGTAGGGAAGGTGTGATTAAAGCAAGCTGCAAAATGAGCGGCAACCAGGAAGGTAAGAGCGGCATAAATCAGCCATCATTTGCAAAGGACAAGATGTTTGTGAGAAGGAATGATTGAAGGAAGCAATAAAGGGAGTTTTGACGTATTTAAAGCAAAAAACAGAGGCGTTTGCAATATGGACATAAAAGGGTGCGAGGGAGTGTGAAAACCCAGTGAAGCAAATGCTCAATATAGAAACCAGCATAAAAGTCAGGTAGTGGATTATGCCGTGCAGTCATCAGACTGTAAAAGATAAATCCTGAAACTGACTGCTTCTTTAAGTGGCATTTGGGTGGTCACAGAAGATCCGGCCTACTGTTTCAGTAAATGCAGTCCTCAAATTAACCCCCAAATTAAGAAAAGCGGCAAAGTGCACCACCGAGCAGGTCTCTGTGTCTTTGCACGGCAGGTAGATAATATCGTCTGGAAAATAATTCATGACTTATCATTTATTCAGTAGCTTTTGTCTCTTCCCAACCTTGGGCAGATTGTCTTTTATTTTTCTTCGAGTGATTTGCTAACATAAATTGCTGATGTTTTGCTATAACATGCTTGGGCTGCTGCCTGTTTTCAAGCTATTTGTGTGAGCACTTGCTCTTTGAAATTCAAGATGTGATGAATTTTCAGCTGGCTAACTTAATGGCTCAGTCTTATGAGATGCTGAGACTTGGCGCCGTTTTGGATATTCAAAGGACGCAGTGAGGAAAAATAGGACCTGTGAATCATCTGCAGGGCTTTTGTCTCCCCTCTGTTGGCGACAGAGGCAAGATGTTTCCATCCAGCATTGGGGGAAAGATTGGCCATTTTACACCAGAGCTGGAAGAACAAAGTCATTTATACTTCATCTCCTGCAGCTTTCTTAAATTATCCAAAGCATCTCTACCATGAGGAAAGGCCTACATAATAGATCGAGGCCACAACTGGCTTCACTGGGGGGGGGCTAATCTTAACCCCCATCGAGCAGTAGAAAACATTGATGGAGAGATGCACTCGGCACTGCATCCACCCCCAGCACTTTTATGCCAGTGTTTATGGGCAGGGGGGGAAATGCCTCCAGGCTAGAATTTAGGAAAAGTCCTAGATTGGGCTTGTTGCTATCACATGACCTCGGCATTATCTAGTTGCTCCTCTGCCAACTCCACCCTGATCCTGCCCAGGAATGCACATTGGAGCCACATGGGAAGGTGCCTTGGGCCCCTCCTCATGAATGGGGCTAGTACACAGGCAGTTGAAGGAAATAGTACAGTAAGAAAATGACAGGAATGCTTCTCTATGTCTTATTTCTACAATAGTTCTCCGTCACTGGCAATTTCATAGTTATTGGGCAGTGATGTGTAGGTGGGAAACGGAAGGAAGGAAGGAAGGAAGGAAGGAAGGAAGGAAGGAAGGAAGGAAGGAAGGGAAGGAAAGGAAAGGAAGATGGAAGGATGAAAAGAAAGAAAGAAAGAAAGAAAGAAAGAAAGAAAGAAAGAAAGAAAGAAAGAAAGAAAGAAAGAGAGAGAGAGAGAAGAGAAGAGAAGAGAAGAAATAGATCATGCCATTGCTCTGCAGCTGATATAAATGAGCATTTTATAAGTGTGAATTTATGCGATGCCTATGGTGGAGAATTCAACGCTGACACAAAGACAGATTGGATGTGTAATGAGCTTTTTATAGCATATTGTGCAGATTCGTAGGTATCGCTTCTTCAGCAATCACTAAGGGGTGGTGGGTTGTTGTTTTTTAATTGCTTCCTCCAAAATATGTATTTTAATTGGATCCTGGGTAAATTTACATAGTCATTTCCAATTGTCAGTGTCTGCTCTTTTGATATGAGCACACTTGTAATCTGTGAATGATACATATATTGGTGGTGGTGTTCCGGGAGAGGGAGAGCTTTTAAGCTGGCACAAATTAACCTTGACAGATAGCAAAACTCACTGGGTTGCTTCCTTAAGGAAACTGGAAGAAGTGGCATTCCAAGGAGACAGTTTCATTCTCTAGGTCAGGCATACTCTGCGTTCCTCTTCTGAATGCATCAATCTCAGAACAGGAGCCCACGATACGGGCTTGTCAAGGCAGTTGTCTGCAAAGTTAATTGATCTAGCTGTAATTAATTTCATAAAGGTATGGCAGAGCTGTCCTGAGCCTGATACAGTGGAGCAACTAGCTTGAGGAATGACACTCAGCGGTGACTCACACAGCCTTTATTGAGATGATTATTCCCCTGGGTTTGGTTTTGTTTTAACAGCAAAATGATCTTTTGAATTTGCACCCACATTTATGATCACACGTTGCCATGCCTTGAAAATTGCTACTTTGCAAGCCTTTTTATCAGGTGGGACAGTTTTAGAATCCCCAGTGGCCGTGATGAAAAATGAATTCCTTTTATCTCCCTTCCCTTTCTACAGCCCTCTAATTTGTTTGAATTCTTGGCAAAGACTCTCCTCCTGTAAAAGAGGGGAGTGGTTGTGGGCGGGAGCCAGTTCCCAACTCAAGCAGGGGGCATTAGCCCCCTGCCTCCCCTCACCTGGCTGGCGCACCATGCCCACGGGCAGGCACCCAACCAGGTGCCTTCGAAAGGGCGTGGACGGCAGCATAAATTGCTGCTGCGCCAGCCACACGCCCTCAGTCTTTGTCGTCCCGTCGCGGGTCACCCACCCTCCACTCCCTTAGAGATCAGGGTCTCAGTTTCTTTTGGCCTTGCTATGGACCTTAGGTTGGTCGCCCTGGTTGTCCAGGGGGCCTGGTAGGAATTTTTCCATTTGGCATTAGGCTTTTTGGTTTTTTCGCCTACCTCGTAGCAATCGTCACAACTTTCGTGGTATTGGTGGGTAGATTAGGCATTGGAATAATGTGTTGTGGTGTGTGGAAGAGCTAGGTGTGGCCATCGCCTACGCCTTCAATTTTTGGGTATTCCGTTAAAGGAATCCGGCGGTCGTGTATTCTGTCCGATGCCTGCGTGGCGGGAGGCCATGGCATGACCCTCGGTGACATCAGGGGAGACCTTATAGTTGGATTAGCATCAACAGGCTCCACCTACTGGTGAATAAACCCCCCTTTCTAGACTCACCCCTCTCTGAGTGGGTGGAGTCAACTGACGTAATCCAATGCCTAAGCCAATACCTTTTCACTTGCTGTAATCAATAAAGTTGTGGCCTTTTCTTGCCCATTAACCTTATATCACGTGTCCGTATGTTTTCATTCCACTATGTGGGGATCGGGTCCTCGAACCACAATGTGCTATTATCTGCTGTTGGGAATGGATGTTTGTGTTCCCACTGAGGCTGGGGCTTGATGGATCTCACAGCAGCTGATTGGTTCCATAACTGACCGCATAGGAGAAGACAATGTTGCTCCCTCACACCAGAGTGAACATGTGACATGATCCAGGATGGGGATTTAAGGCCACAGCTTTATAGATATCAAGGATATTAGGCCTCCTAACTTGATGAAAGTGCTAGAAGATTCTGCCTTTCACTTTTATCCACATTTTATCCACATTTCCAGTATTAGGAGTTTGTATTAAAGTGCTGACTATTTTTCCTGAGGTTTTTTAAAAATTAAAACAAAAAAACCAGGAAATGTGGATAATTGAGCTTAAGATTGGAAGAATTAAAGAGACTAAATTTGACAGATTCAGCAATCCCATCACACACCTCATACCAGGGCCAGCCCACGATGTTTTACTGCCTGAGGCGAAAGAAAAGATGTTGCCACACAGTGTCAAGAGAAGCTGATCAGACTGACATTTGAATCATTTAACACTGGTGATAGAACAACGTCTTGCACTGCACCTGAGAGCAGCAGGCTAGCTCCAGTATGGGGTGCAAGGAAGGCCTCATGGACACATAGCACTGCCCTCCAACCAAAGGGAATAGCCAGAGGGCTCTGAGGGAATGACTGGGGGCTATCACCCACAGATCCTCCAAGTGTCCCTAATTTCCAGGGACAGTCCCAGATTTACAGAACCTGTCCTGATTTCTGATTTGATCCAATAGTGTCTCACTTCTCCTTAAGTCATACCCATTTTCATCAGAGAAATGTTGGAGGATATTGAGTTATTCGACCCCCTGAGCCATCTGAAGGCAGTCCTATATAGCTTTTAAAGGTTTTATTCTGTTTTTATATATGCTGGAAGCCACCCAGAGTGGCTGGGGCAACCTAGTCAGATGGGTGGGGTATAAATAGTTAAACTATTATTATGGAATAGGATTTCCCTATTTTCACTGGAGAAATGTTGGAGGGTACACACCCAGTGCCCCCATACACAGACAGCAGCATGCACCGCCTGAGGCAAATACCTCATTCTACCTAATTGCATGCACAGATAATAAATAATAATACAGTGATGCCTCAGTTTACGAACTTAATCCATTCCAGAAGTCCATTCTTAAACCAAAGCCATTCTTAAACTGAGGTGCGCTTTTGCTAATGAGACCTCCCGCCGCCTGTGCCCTTCCACTGTTCAGCTTCTGTTCGTAGACCAAGGTAAAGTTTGCTAACCGGAACACTATTTCCGGTTTTGCAGAGTTTGTATACTGAATAGTTCGTAAACAGGACTGTTCTTAAACCAAGGTACCATTGTAGTAGTAGTTGTTGTTATCATTATTATTATTTTCACCCTGCCCATCTGGCTGGGTTTCCCCAGCCGCTCTGGGCGGCTCCCAACAGAATTAAAAGTACAATAAAACATCAAACATTAAAAATTTCCCTAAACAGGGCTGCCTTCAGATGTCTTCTAATAGTCAGATAGTTATTTATGTCCTTGACATCTGGTAGGAACGCATTCCACAGGGTGGGCACCACTACCGAGAAGGCCCTCTACCTGGTTCTCAGATCCAGCTTCTCTGCTCTTGTCCAGAGTCTCAAGATGCAATTTACTTCCAAGCAAGCCTTTATGTACACAGCAGCCCTGCTTAAAAGCATGCTGGGTGATTGGTGTCTCACAAAGGCAGAGGTGGGGAATCAATTTTGATTGGATAACAGGTTAAGTAAACATGACATTAAATTAATCAAATGCATAAATACAGGCAATGCCTGCATGTAACATTAAAAACAACAACACAGAATTATATATTTGACCAGAAGCATACTTTAATTTTTCTGCTTGGCATCCAGGTAAATTTAATTCATCTCTAATCCACAACATATGGGTCTTATGACATTGCATATTATTTGCACCACTAATAAAACAGCTCATTAATCAAGCATGCTGCTGTAGCCTCTGACTCCAATGTTGGCTTTTAGTGGGGAGTTAAAAAAAAAAATAGCAATATAACAATTTGCTTGAAATACTTTTTTTTCTGCAGAGCAATGTCCACTTGTCATTTTAACAGCAGCCAGTTAAGACTGATAATATTGTTGGAAAGTTAAGGGGGAAGCAAAGCCTTAAGAAGAAATGGTCACGAACGCATGTGTTTGGCTGCCCTTTTCCTGTGTGTCTCTCCCCCCCCCCCCAGCTTTCTTTTTTAAATAGAGTAGCTGTGGAAGGTTATATCAGGTTCACGCTGTAGTAGCCAACATTTATACTCTGCACATAGCAATCTGCAGTTCCATTAGGGGTAGGTCAATTTGTAGCAGGGTCCATTAGGAATGTAAATCAAATTTGCACAGGCATGGACACTCTTTCATAATATAATGAAGCATTTGTGTGATAAAATATTAACATAGGCCCATAAAGAAACCTCACAATTAGAATGTCAAACTCTCAAACTACCAGAAAATTGAACAGTAGAAATTTATGCCACTTGGCTGAGTTTTCAGAATCGAAGCCACCATAAGCTAGCGTTGGATGAACCAAGTAATTTCCTTTCCTTTCCATTTCTGATTTCCTCCACCATAAATTCGGTTCAGTCCCACTTCTTGCGAATTTTTCTTTTAAAAGTTCTCATGAAGATTCACGTGCATCGGGCAGGGGCGGCATATCTCTCCTAATGTTAGCAATGTGAAATGCAATTTTGCTAATATACACATTTTCCCCAAGCAGTATTGACTAACACGGTAGTTTTATTTATTTATTTAGCTAATAAATGCATTTTTGTGCATGCTGTTTGGTCGGACTCCCACATTACAAAATTCAGAGTCAGGAAATGCAAACTAGGTAGGCTAACACTGAAATGCGAACTGAGTGAATTCCTTCTCTACTGCCCAGAAACTCTACTTCAATATGGGCCACAAGGACTACATTCAAACCATACATTTATAGCACTGTGACATCACTTTAAACAGTCATGGCTTCCCGCAAAGAGTTCTGGGAAATGCAGCTTATTCAGGGTGCTGAGAGTTGTTCACTCCCAGAGTTCCCCTGTTCACTCCAAGAGTTCCCTGGGAGATTGTTAAACCACTCTGCAAGCTGTAACTCTGTGAGGGAAAGAAGGGTCTCCTAGCAACTGTAGCACTCTTAACAAACCACAGCTCCCAGAATTTTTTGGGACAAGCCATTACTGTTTAAAGTGGTATCATAGTGCTTTAAATGTGTGGCATGAATGTCGCCAAGGACTGTGTGTCTGTTCCCTGCACAGAAATGGGGCTGGTTTGAGCAGGCAGCTCATGGTTTTAGGTGGCTTGCTGCTGAAAGGCAGTTTTAATTATGCTGCCGTTTTATTTTTATACTTTAATTGTGGCTCAGTTTCCATACGTAATATTTTTGCTTTGTTTTTACCCTAAGCTACTCAAATGGCAGGATATAAATAAAGTATGTTAAGTGGGACTTGTCAATTGGCAGCTATGAAAAAGCCTCATGCGTTTATGGATCTATGTTATTGCTAACAATGGGGAGCCTATGTAAATCTGAGCGACGACGAGTCTTGCAGCACCTTCAGGGACCTTTGCTGCTTATGTTGCAGCAGACTAGCATGGTTTCTGGAAATTGTAACCACATAAATGTGCATCTCTAGGTTGTGACCAAAGTAACATTTACCCAATATCTGTAAAACTGGGACATTTTTTCATGGGGAGAAAATGTCCATTTTTAAGTATTGATGAGCATGCTTGCAGAATATGGAGGGCTGAAAATATGAGGTGTCATTCCATTTCAATCTGAGCCCAGATTCCTCTGATTTAGGTCAAAATATTATTCCTCAAGCAGCCAGTCTTCTCAATCAGCCTGCCCCCTCTTCTTCTCTCTCTGCCCGCCCAGCCCTCCATCAGTTCTCTTGTTCCTACTCACACAAAAAATAACAACATTCAGAAGTAGGCAATGGGAAAAAAAATATTAGGAACATCCTTTCCTATTGGGGGGCATGGGATTTTAAATTTTCCCTTCCTCCCAAATCAGATGGGAGGCAGAAGAACTATACATCCTGTGTTTGCCAGGTGACTTTTTTTGCAGAGGAATATGGCTTATAGACTGGCAAGGGAGGGGCACACTTCACATATTGTGGGGGCGGGGGCTTAACTTTTTTGTGGGGAATACTTAAGGGGTTGTTTTCATTTATTTCATTTAGCTTTGTTTTAAATATTACTTACTGAAAAATAAATTTTGCCTTTAAAACAGTTTCCTTAATTTTCCAAGGGAATTCAAGATGGCTAACAAATCCATAACACAGAAGAACGCATAAACAGACAGTGCTTCCCAAATTAAATCAAACCATGCTATCACAAACTATAAAACCAATATAGGAATTCCAAAGCAGCCATCGAATAAACACAAAAATCAGCCAGTGAATCATTTAGTCAGTCAGCCAAGGGCCTTTTTAAGAGCCCATTTTCACCAACTGCCTGAAACAGTCTAAATGTAAGGTTTGACACAGCTCACTTGGCAAGGCATACCACACAGCCTTTAACAGCCATGTGGCAGAAAGAAATCTTTTTTTCTGTTCACCTTTTTTTCTGTAAACCATTTTCTTTCTGTTCACATTCTTGTGCCAGGTCTTTTATTCTGTTTGTGGTCACTTCTTTATTTGAGGAGGGAGGGCTTTCTCGCTCCTTGGAAAAGAGGGTACAAATTTGTCAACGGTGCAATGCATATTTAAATCTGTGTCCTCCTTTGTGAGTGAGTCGGAGGGTCCAATCCATTTATAGTGTGCTGGGCCCAGAATCATTCTCCCGAATCAGATCTGTACTAGCTGTGGCTCACCACACCTAACCGTCCCCCAGCCTTGTAAGATAACAGCAAAACCTGGGGGCTTGCTTTGTTCCTATTTGGTTCTGTACCTGGACAGCATCTTAAAAAGCAGAGACATCACCTTGCTGACAAAGGTCCATATAGTTAAAGCTATGGTTTTCCCAGTAGTGATGTATGGAAGTGAGAGCTGGACCATAAGGAAGGCTGATCACCGAAGAATTGATGCTTTTGAATTATGGTGCTGGACTGCAAGAAGATCAAACCTCTCCATTCTGAAGGAAATCAGCTCTGAATACTCACTGGAAGGACAGGTCCTGAAGCTGAGTCTCCAATACTTTGGCCACCTCATGAGAAAAGAAGGCTCCCTGAAAAAGACCTGATGCTGGGAAAGATTGAGGGCACTAGGAGAAGGGAATGACAGAGGATGAGATGGTTGGACAGTGTTCTCGAAGCTACCAACATGAGTTTGACCAAACTGCGGGAGGCAGTGGAAGACAGGAGTGCCTGGCGTGCTCTGGTCCATGGGGTCACGAAGAGTCGGACACGACTAAACAACTAAACAACAACAACCTGGACAGTGGGTTGCTGGGTCTGGTCCTCCCATTAGGCACAGTGAGGTGGTCGATTCCAGATACAAATGCTGGGGGAGGGCAGTAAATGTGTGTCAGATAGAGTGGGGCTAGCACAGCCAGAAAGCAGCTAGAGAAAGAGGTGGAGACAGAAGGTGAAGAAAGACCTGTGATGTTGTCCTTCACCTCAGGCAGAAAATGTTTACCACGAGAGGTAGTGATGGTGACCAATTTGCACGGCTTTAAAAGAGGATTAAGCAAATTCATGGAGGATGTGGCTATCTGTCCCTACCAGCCCCGATGGTCATGCTCTGAAACATCCACCCAGTGGGCTCTCAAAGTTCAGCCCTCCCTTGCCTCTTGTGCTCTGCTCCTGCCCTTGCAGGGTGGCACCCAGTGTGACCACAATGGTCATGAAACCCTAAAACTGCCTCTGCCCTACTGTTGGAGATAGTAAGTTTCTGAATACCAAGTTACTGGAAACCACAGGAGGGGAGAGTGCTTTGCGCTCCAGTTTTCCATAGACATCTGGTTGACCACTGTAAAAACAGGATGTTGGACCAGATGTGCCACTGGCCTATCCAGCAGACCATCCATATGTTCTTAAGCTTTGGTCTGGCCCTGTGAGCTTCATTCAGTGTTAGTGGACAATCACACCAAACATACCTTCTGCATTTTAAGAACGGCTTGCTTAAGGCTCTTCATAAGAATGGATATTGCCCAACATTTGTGTGTGTTGAACGACTTTCTCATTCCTCCGTGTACTATTGAGATTTGTGGATTCCCTTCCCCTGCCGCTGCCCAACAGCTGTCAATCAAGCTCTCATTCAGGTGAGAGTTCACAGCTGGCCGCCGTGCACAGCGAAAGAGCAAGTCTGCAAACAATAGGTTCACTAGTATGAGGTGGGCTCCTGCTGCCTTCTTGACAAATGCTTCTTGCAGGCAAAAGCGGGGGGAAAGGTCACTGAATTCAAGGGAGACATTGTGTGTTGCTTTGGAATTAAAAAAAAGTGGCTTAGATTGAAAACTTCTAGAGGGTTTTTTTTATCACTTCCATGGGGGGTGGGAGGGGACAAGAGTTGCTATAAGCTGGGCGAAGGGGAGAATGAAGGAACACTGACAGAATGAGTGATTTTAAAGACAGTTCTTAAAAGCAGTTACTAGAAGTTGTCACTCATGCAGCACATAAAATATATCCCATGTAGACCCGGCAGGTCACTGTGGTCTGTGGGAGAGTTTCTCCTTCAAGTTCCAAACATCTCAGAAGCCTGCTCCACAGTAACCTGGAGGAGGGCTTTTAGTGTAGGTTTGGATCAGTGGACTGGAGAGGGAAAGAAAGGAAACACCTGGAAGGCTGCAGTCTGTATTCTGAGCATGTGTCTGTTCTTCCCACCCTTCAGGTATTCATGGGAGCCGGAGGTGAAAGCCAAAGAGCAAAAGCCAAAGGGCTCTCCACCATGGCTCTCAGCTGTGGATTAGCTGTCAGCCGGTTGATCCCTGTTGGCCCTAAAATGTGAAGAGTTCCATTTCCAGTCAGAAACCCATCTCTCCAAATTATCTCAGTACAGTGGTACCTCGGGTTAAGTACTTAATTCGTTCCGGAGGTCCGTTCTTAACCTGAAACTGTTCTTAACCTGAAGCACCACTTTAGCTAATGGGGCCTCCCGCTGCTGTCGCACGATTTCTGTTCTCATCCTGAAGCAAAGTTCTTAACCCGAGGTACTATTTCTGGGTTAGCGGAGTCTTTAACTTGAAGCGTATGTAACCTGAAGCATCTGTAACCCAAGGTACCACTGTATTTTAGTCAGGAAGATTATTTGTGTTTTTTATTTTTTTAAAAAAAATAATGGAGGAGCAGCAAAGATTTGCCCCTCTCTGTCCTTGGATTCAGGCCCTAGATTCCAACTGCTTCATACAGATGGGAGTGAATTCTGAAATCACAAATCAGATCATAGTTCTTAATGTGGTGTTGGCTTTGCTGTGGGTATCTAGGCAAATTTGTTCTGATGTCCTTCACATGGATCTGGTTAATTTCCTGCTGGTGGCTGCCTGCATGGAAACAGCTGAACATCAAAAGGCCAGTGAAGGCTTTTCAGTGAAAGGGTGAATTTGTACAGTTTGGGAGATTGCTTAATGCATCACAGTAGAGTAGTCGGGGAGCTGATAAACAAGGAACACTTTGAGGAACTATGGTTTCCTTTCATGACCTTTGTGAATATTTATTTTTATTTATTTTCCTTAAATCAAATTCCATACTTCACATTTCCAAAGGAAAACCTAAGCGGTTTGCACCCTGTCTTATATAATCAAACAGAACATTACAGAATATAAAAATAAAACATTACACACTACAATAACAAATACAATAATGATCCCAATTTATAGAAGCATAATTAACAGGAAATCAAACTATTACCTTAACCTTTTTTTAAAAAGCATCGCAAATACAAATCAAATACAGTCATACAATAAAAATTGCACATATAAATATCAATAATGACAAAACAAAATAAATGGAAGAGAAGTTTCACTCACAGTCACACACCTTCCCAAAAAAATCCCTGGTGAAATTAAGCATAATTTCCAACCAACTCATTCAGCCAGCTACATCTAGGGCAGCTCACTATCAAAAAAACATAAACATAATCACTTCCTCAATGTCTCCCATTCTGATAGCTCCTTACTCTACACTGGTTCAGTCTTTCACATTCAGCGACATTAAGCAGCTTCAGAACACTCAGAAATATTACAACCCAGGCTCTTACCCTGGGATAGAACAAAACACAAGCACAACATTTCCGTGACTGTCCAGTAGTACTCACTTTTCATTCAAATCCTCCTACTGGACAATGACATTCAAAAATTAAAAACTGAAAGTAGTGGTCCCTGTCATGTCAATCCTAAAGGGTCAACACCAAAGGGAAGTAATTTGCCGTTGTTTCACACCCACCCACCACATAAATGCATGTTTCTCTTTGGCGTAGTAAGGCTACATGGTAGATAGGCTGGAGGCTGGTAATATGCGCACAGCCAAAAATGTTATTGCAACATACAATATGACTTTAATATTGTACAGCCAATTATGCAGCACTCTACAGTTGTTTCGTTGATGTATGGCGTGATTTGTACCTGTTATTACAGGAGGAGAAGGAAGGAAGGAAGGAAGGAAGGAAGGAAGGAAGGAAGGAAGGAAGGAAGGAAGGAAGGAAGGAAGGAAGGAAGGAAGGAAGGAAGGAAGGAAGGAAAAGGAAGGAAGGAAGGAAGGAAGGAAGGAAGGAAGGAAGGAAGGAAGGAAGGAAGGAAGGAAGGAAGGAAGGAAGGCACAATCCTGGCCACTGAAGCGTGGACACACACAATACACACACAAGTCCCTCTGTTGTCATTTCTGCTTTTCTCATTCACTGCCAGTTTGGGGACCACTTAAGGCTGTCCATTTTCACAATGACAATTTTACTATCCTATATATAATGCATGAATTTTTGATAGCCAAAGCTAAATACATACTTAAACTAGCTAATGCTAGGGGGAAATAGGCCAGTGTGGATTTTTCTAATCATATTTATTACAATGCCATAGATCCTGTTAGCAGTGGTTGCCTCCATGTCAGTTTAAACTGGTTAAACTAACAAGGGCTATAAATAAAATTCATAAATTTAATTGAAGATTAATTCAGAAGCATAATCCTATCCTCAAAAAGCGAATAAACAGTTGTTTTGTAATGCTTTATCTTTGCTGTGTAACTTGCTTGTTCCCAGTTTGTTTGTTTTTTTATTAATCCTTTTAACGCAATTACAAACACTGCAATCCCTCAGAAGATAAATAGCCATGGGATTACAAAAATCACCCAATACAAAGCTGTTCGTCAATTAAGTAGATGTATCCTTGCTAAAAAAATTCCACAAAAGGACCACAGAGACTGTAAACTTAAAAAAAGAGGGAAAAGTTACCATCTCCTGGAGAGGGGGAAAATAGCATGATAAGCAAGATGACCTGGGGGGGTTGCATAAATAAAGGCAAAATACAACAACAAAAAGAAAAGCATTGAAACATTCTATGTTATCGCTAATGTTTTAATGGAATTGAATTTCCTTTTTGCCATCCCTGTTTGTCTCCAAAGCCTAATTCATTGGGTGCTTTTCAGTGCCTCAAGCTTTGCTGTAAATATGAGACTATCGCATGAGTTTATGCAGGGGCTTTTAATTATTCAATTAAGCAAGCAGGCAAACTGATGACACGTATGAAATTCACCCACACACCCTTGCCTCTTCGCATCCCTTTCCGCTAGCACCGAAAACAGATTATCAATTCCTTCTATCCCTAAACTCCGTGTGAAGTTTCACCCAAGAATATTCTGTGTCTTAACAGCTGTTCAGCAGTGAGAGGTGAGCCTGAGGCAGGAAACTGATGTCACCAGTCTCACCTCCAAAGACCTTGGGGTGGTTCAGAGGGGAGAGGACACATCCGAGCAGCGCATATTGGCTGCAACAGACTGGGTGCTCAGTTCTTTTATTACAGTGGTAACTCAGGTTAAGAACTTAATTCGTTCTGGAGGTCTATTCTTAAACTGAAACTGTTCTTAACTTGCAGTACCACTTTAGCTAATGGGGGCCTCCTGCTGCCGCCGCACCACCAGCACACGATTTCTGTTCTCATCCTGAAGCAAAGTTCTTAACCCGAGGTACTATTTCTGGGTTAGCAGAGTCTGTAACCTGAAGCGTCTGTAACCTGAAGCATCTGTAACCCAAGGTACCACTGTACTTGCTGTGAGTTCTAGCGCATGTTATAGTCAGTAGCAGATGGCATTGGGGGGCAGTGTCGTTCACCTGACCTCTGGGAAGTCGCATCGCTATTGCATACTGGGACGTAAAGGTGAGTGGAAAGGAGAGCATGGAGGGTAGCATCAGGGGTGTAGGAAGGGGGGGTGCCCCAAGCGCCCTCTCTGAAGGGGGTGACAAAAAGGCACATCACGGAGGGGGGCTCGCCCTGCCACCCTCAGGCACGGAGGATAGCTTTGCTGCAGCCGCGCACAGAGGATTGCCCTGCCCCTGTGCAGTGGATTGTTCTGCCACCCCCAGGTGCACGGCATGGCTGCCACTACAGGCGCCCATGCAGCAAACTCTGCCACTAGTTAGCATGATCCAAAGAGGCAATCTGACCGGCATTCTTGTGCCACACCAACCAAACTAGGAAAGAGCTGAAATCGACATTTTTAGATCCATAACCATAAAAGCAAGCAAATGGAAATTAAGGCATAAGACATATAGCCCAAATCTAAAACCAGAGGCAGCAGCATCCTTAACTACATTGCAACACCTTTCGCAATGATTGCTATCCCAAATTTTCTAGTGCATTTCCCCATCATATCCCTTACCTCAAAACAAATCCCAAGTTTTATGTTTAGCTTTTGGGAACCAAATCCACCTTAATTTCACAAACTAAATCTGCCTGTACTATGACTGAATCCCACTCGCAAAATAGTGACAGTCTGGAAGGGATCCCTGAAGCAGTATACAGCCAATTAGGACTCAGGGCTGTCAGCATTCTCCAGGTGGAATTCAAGTACATACCAGGAAGTTTAGGTTTGTGCATATAAAGCACAACAAATCAACTTTTTAAAAGAAATGGGAGGGTTGGGGGGGTTAGGAAAGAGATAGGAAAATGCATTGCAAAGTGTGGAATAAATGAATGAATGATTAACAGGAAGGCATACAAAGACCACACAAACAAACAGTGATGAATGTAAGATGAATGGTTATTGTTGTATAACTCCCTGGAAACAAATCGGAACAGGTGCTCAATAAAGACCGGATACAATCTAACCTCCGCATAAGCTCTATGCAAGCAAATCAGGATGAATGCTCAATAAACAGGGCTCCTCCAGATGTCCTAAGTGTAGCCTTCCCTCTAGGGCTGAAGCAGTATGCAACCATTTAGTACTCAATACTCTTCCTAACAGTGGGACGCAGGTGGCGCTGTGGGTTAAAGCCTCAGCGCCTAGGACTTGCCGATTGAAAGGTCGGCGGTTCGAATCCCTGCGGCGGGGTGCGCTCCCGCTGCTCGGTCCCAGCGCCTGCCAACCTAGCAGTTCGAAAGCACCTCCAGGTGCAAGTAGATAAATAGGGACCGCTTACCAGCGGGAAGGTAAACGGCGTTTCCGTGTGCGGCTCTGGCAATGTCACGCTGCCCACGTGACCCGGAAGTGTCTTCGGACAGTGCTGGCCCCTGGCCTCTTAAGTGAGATGGGCGCACAACCCCAGAGTCTGTCAAGACTGGCCCGTACGGGCAGGGGTACCTTTACCTTTACCTTTTTACTCTTCCTAACAATCTGTTTATTGAGCTTTCAGTTTGATTTGCTTGCACAGAGCTTATGCAGAAGTTAGATTGTATCCAGTCTTTACAGAGTATATCACAGCAAGCAATTGTTATATCCACAGTGCATTTCCCCATCGCCTTCTTGAAACATCCTCAGGTAAGTGCTCAAACTGATGTCTGCTCTCTTGCTGATTATTGGTTGAATCCTGCATACATGGCAACACAATAAAGGGACCTGCAACAGGAGCTTTAATCTGGATTTTAGACCTACAAACATGCTTTCCATTGAAGCCAGATATAGACAACAGTTTACAGGTGCATGGGTGTATAGGATTTCTCTGCTCGATTAATGTGAAAGCAAACCCCATTGAAAAGTTTTGTGTCAGAGATGATGTGGCAAGATATGAAAGTTCTTTCTGTGACGGTCCATCCACACGTGCGAGTAATCTCACACGATGTCGCAGCGATCAAATAATGAGCATGCATGTATGAAACTGAACCTGGCCATCAGCAGTTGTGGTGAAATGGCAAGTGTGAATAGAATTTAGCAGCGGTAGAACTAATGATGATACAATTTTAAGATTATTAAGGAAAGGGGGGCTGCAATTCTGTGGGTCAAAGGGACTAGGATACATCTAATCTTCCTGCTCAAGGTTGCAGAGAGACCACCCTCTCCCCCAGTCTCAGAAACGGAGATCTTATGCCAGATTCCCTCTTTGCTGCCATGGCTAATTTCACAATAGATGTCAGAACTCTGATTTTAGTTGGTCCAAAATGGGTCATGTTGGGCAGATCAAGAGTGTGCCTGGGCAGGAAGCTTGCATCTGAAGGATCCGACATATTACTGGTTATAATATGCTCTCAACCAAGAGACTTATGCCCACCCAGCTTTCAATGGGAGAGGAATTTCAGTAAATGGGGAAAGGACAGAGAAATGTGAGGATGCTTCTCTAGCCTTGTTACGATATTCCGTTCCACCTTAACAGATATGTGGAGTTGTATGTCACATGTCTGTTTACATTGCAGCACAGCCTGCTGGGAACTTCCATTTGTGTATAGCTTTTGCTTATGCTGCTTGCTTGGACACGAAGGGGAGAAGGCATGTTTTTCCTTTGTCCTGATGCTGAATAAAATGCCTGTAAATGCCCTTCAGTTGCGAAGAGTTCTTATCTCTGCTAGCTTGCATGCTCAGCCTCTAAGGGTTTCTGAGGCTTGAGTCGCAGTTACATGCTGTTCTAAGGACTGGAGTTCACCCAGCTGCTGGCCAGTGGGCTGGAGCCAGCTGGGGCCTGACAATTGCCCCCGTTTCCTTGGACCACATCATAGCAAGCCTTACTTGTGTTCCATTGGCAAGAGTCAAGTGGATGGTGGGTGACCAACCTTCAACCCACCCCCTGCCCCACCCAAGGACTGCAACCTCACTGTGATTATTTTTGTCAGTGTCCATTATCTTATATTATGGGAGCTGAATGCCATTTACAAGAAAGTCCACTTTTCTTTGGTGAAACTGAACAAAAAGCCATGCATTTTATTTTTAATGATAGCCATGTTACAGTAAACACGATGACCTTTTCAAAACCACTACAATGCAGTCAGCTTCATTGGGATTTGGTTCAGGTGGCTGTCTGGCTAGAGAGTTACAGACAGGTGGGTCAAGGTTCTTAAGGGAAGACTACAAAATGTCAGAATTGGCAGCTAGTATATTGAGTGGGAAGTGAAACAGAGTACCCAGGGGGTTCAGGTCAGGAAAACACAATGCAATTTACTCTGTTGTGCTTTTCCTCCACCACCCCCTTTTTTTGGAAGAATGGAAGATGATGGATGGCTAGCAACTCTGACAATCTGGACCTAATATTATAGCAATAAGAAGGGAATTAAGGAGAAATCCTCATACGGTTTGAATGATAATATATTTCTGTCTGACTGTGTAACTGGCAAATATTAATACCATGTTATAATGCATTGCCCATTCATTATAGACAAAAGGCAGTAAGCAAAAGATGTTTTTCCTCCTCACATCTGTCTCTTTAACTTTTAAACTATTGTGTTTAATTCCCGTCACCACCTGATGGAGCATTCAAGACTCTCTGAAGTGCCCACTCATCTCCTTACTAAAAAGCCTCCTGCAGACTAGCCAATAGAAGCCAATCAATTTCCATGTTAAAGAGTGAGAGATGGTGGGGGACGGAGGGAACGAGGGAAGCAAACAAAAAGCCTCTCTATCATGCAGTTCTGATTATAATTTTTTTATTTATCCAAATATTTCCTTTAGAAAAGCTTATCACGATCCCATGCGCAAAGCAACAATCAGCTGTAAAAGGGAGATAAATTGAAGAATGGGAAATTACAACACACATTCCACCTGCATAAGTGAAATCAATCATTTTGGAGATAATTAGGTATCGTGCTGGCCTACAGGGACCCAGCAAATAGAAAAGGTAAGATTTAATGTTCTGTCTACATAGACATGCAGACAAAAAAAAATTGCACCTTCCAAAAAATGGCCTCTTGTGATCACCACAGTATCCTTTAAATGGAAAAGCATTATGCTCGCTGGCATAAATCTGGATGAATACTGCCAAAGTCTAGGGCAATCAAGATGGCATACCTATGCACATGAAATTACAGTTTTAGAATTCAACCCAAAGTCCCTGCCAGGTTATGAAGCAAACAGTGCCACCATGATTAAACAATAAGTTGTCAACAACGTTGTTTTCTAAACAGATGGCAATACATTGAGCGGTGGCAGGTCAGGTAAACAAATGAGACAATAGAGGTAAATGTTATAAGACAGAGCAAGCCAATTCTTACTCAGATATAGATGGTTTGGCACTGTCCAGAAACATCCTGGTTCTCTCTGCTCTAATGTGATATACCTTTCTTTCCTCTTCTTTGGCGATCACTCACAGCCGAGTAAGATTGTCTTCCGTGAACATGGTCTTAACTGTGAGTCTGTAAGTGACTGTGGAGGCCAATTCTGGATCCATACCTCCTTCCACAGTGAGGACATAAGTTTCTGGGCAGGAATTGATCAAGGTGAGGGATTGCCAAACGTACCTTCCTCTTAGCACGTTTCTCCCTTTCATCCTGAGTTCGAGCATCTTCAAAGTCCATCATATTAGGATTGGCTACTACAGAGAAGAGTCACGAAGGAAAGCCATACAGCTGGCCACTCGGCACAGCATGATGACAGTACAGTAGCATCACTAGCAATGAGATGCACTATGTGCCAGTGCCTCCTCTAACCTGGGAAACTGTGGTCATCCTATCAGCCAGCCCTTGGGTCTACAGCTGCTGTTGCTGAATGCCAGCTCTGCTTGGAGTAAGACCTCCATTCTCCTTGACCTGATTGTGGATGAGGAGGCTGCTCTGGTCTGTATCATGGAGATCTGGGTGGGTGATCAGGGCGGAGTAGGTCTCACCCAGCTCTGCCCACCTGGGTACTAAGTACAGCATCAGGGCAGACTTCAAAGAAGATAGCATGGGGGCCCTTCTGGATCCTTTGCTGTCACTTGAGGCTCAGGGGGCCTCAGTGGTGCAAAGTGCTTTCTATCAGCTTTGGCTGGTGGCCCAGCTGCTCCCCTATCTGGACACAGATAGCCTAACTTCTGTCTATGGTCTTGTAATCTCTAGGTTAGGTTACTGCAATGCATGGGGCCGCCTTTGAAGACAGTTGGAAACTTCAGCTGCTGCAAAATTCAGTGGCCAGGTTGCTCAGCTTTGAGCATATTACACTGATCCTAGCTCATCTGCACTGGCTGTCATGGTTTCCAGGTCCAATTCAAAGTGCTGGTTTTGACCTATAAAGCCTTAAACAGCTCAGGACCGCAGTACCTCAAGACAGCCTCTCCCCATATGGACTTTGAAAAAATGGAGTGGAGAGAAGGTCAGGCGGTGGCAAGATGGGTACAGTTAAAGTTGCAAATGTCCATTGGGGATATGAGGAAATGGTTGGAAAACAGGAAGAATTTGGAAAAACAGGGGAGATAGGTGGGTGGGTGGAAGTGTTGGGCAAGGAAGAATTCATAGCATCAGGTCATGATTGAACATAAATAATCAAGAACAGTAACTCATAGGGACACCAGCTGGACATAAAAAAGGATTGCTGGGACTAGCTACCAAATCAGAGAGAGGATCTAACAAAGAAGTATTAGTTGTATACTTTGGTTGAAAATCTTCTCATCGTCCCAGTATGAGTTGCTTTCACTTCTCTGCTAACAAGGACGTGTCCAGAAGTTTCATAGATGCCCATGAGAAAGGCTCCCACAAATTATTTTGTATCCACCAGCACTTTCTCTCCACTGTGATCCCTAATCAAAGCTCCAGAGTGAGTAAATGCAAAAGTATACTTTCAAATTTTTCCTGTGTTCTCTTAGGGAACAATGGTTTGCTTGAGAGAGACCACAGAAAGATTTCTGCTTTCTTAAACTCAGCAGGCAACTCCAGTATGAAGAACAAAAATATTGGGTTTTTTTATTCTGAATGGGGAGAGAGAGACAGAGAAAGAAAAAATAGAAATTTGCTTCAGATGGATTTCCATTTTCAGCTGAACTGGCAGTGAACAACAAAAGTAAAGAGTGCATCAAGATGGAGAGACCCAATAACAAAGGTGTGAATTCATTAAGATGAACAGACGTATGCAAATATAATCCTCCCATCAATCATATATCAGTCATAGAAAGCTAACATATGTCTTAGCCTGCATGTGTAATGAATTTGAATATTAAGGCTTTGGATACTAATCTAGACTTCCCCATTTCTGGCCTGGAGGAATAAAGGTAAAGGGACCCCTGAACATTAGGTCCAGTTGTGGCCAACTCTGGGGTTGCGGCGCTCATCTCGCTTTATTGGCTGAGGGAGCCGGCGTACAGCTTCTGGCGAACCAGAGCAGTGCACGGAAACGCCGTTTACCTTCCCGCCGGAGCAGTACCTATTTATCTACTTGCACTTTGACGTGCTTTCGAACTGCTAGGTTGGCAGGAGCAGGGACCGAGCAACGGGAACTCAACCTGTCATGGGGATTCGAACTGCTGACCTTCTGATCAGCAAGTCCTAGGCTCTGTGGTTTAACCCACAGCGCCACCCGCGTCCCAGCCTGGTGGAATGGTGGGACCCAAAACCAGACCTTGGGAGTATGCATGGTTAACACCACGTTAATAGCATCTTTCATGAACCAGGTATTTGAATTTCAAAACCATAAGAGATTCAGAGTCCCTATTTCTTTCTTTATTTTAAAAAATTACATACCTGCCTTCATCTCAGGATCACAGAGTAATAAGCAGTATAAAAACACAATACTTTCATAATACTAGAACCTGGTGCCTCTCCCTTCTCCATCCTTTTCTGATCAACTGACCAACTCTGCCTGAAGCTCCCTCTCATGCCACTGAACCTTCTCTCTCAAGAGGTTCAAACTGAGTGCTTATGAAATTCTGCTAACACTAGCCACAAAATATATTTTTAATAATAATAAAAACCCCACAAACATGTTACACTACTATTAGACAAAAATATAGGCTAACAATCCCCTTGATCTAACAAAGCGCAGCATTTCCACGGTGAAATCTTTGTAGGGAAACCACCTCTGCAATGTCTATGGGAGAAAAACACATGGCACATGCCAACATGCCATAGTCTCTCATCAAATGTTTAACTTGTTCAAAAGAAGTATTTATTATCCTTTGTACCCCAAATTCAGCAAAGACCATCTGCAAACTTTCTTCTCCTACATTGACAAGTTTCAAAGATATCCACCAAATCATTTTCTAACTGCAAGCCTTCTCTCTGCTTCTCATGAGAAAGACGGGATGCAATCCAGCAGACTCGCACTAAACATAGGAACACATCTATGTTGTACAAACTGATCAGGGAAAGTTAATTTTAAAAACAACAACATTGTATGTAATTTGTACTGTTGATGTTCTCTGAATTGCTGTTACCAATCCTGCATTTAAAGAAGATGGGGGGGTTAGAACAAAAACAGAAAATATCTATAAAGATGGTGTCTGGCAGGTATGTGGGTGGAAGCAGCTCACACACTGAAGCTTTTTTTGACAAAATTTGGGTGGAGGGATTATGCTCCAACTGAGCTTCCTCTGGAGCATGACCTCAACCTTTGATTTGGGTGATTCCTTATCAAGCCACAGCCTGATGTGGCACAGATGCCCATTGTTTGGGGGTCCCTAAACCACAGAAGACAGTTTTCAGGGGGTGTGGGGTATAGAGAAATTGCATGAACTGCCTTCTGTTTTCACAACTATTGGGTACAAGTCTACATTTACAGGCAAACCTACGGGAAATAGAACATTGCCACTCTAAGCATCTTCTAAAACTCGATTTGAGAATATATTTATGCATTATAGGCATATTGTGACCCAAGAATTGGACTGGGTAGCAGAGTTATTGCTAAGATACAGCAAAACCTAATAGATCTTCTCCAATATGACTCCTTATGATCCCATCATTATGCTGTAATGTAAAAATAAGTGAAGATCAGTCCAAATTGGATGTTCGCATTAGTCAGCTTAGCCTATGTGACCATATATTACAAATCCATTTAAGTGCTCTTTCAAAATGTGGTTGGGGCTCACTCCTATTCAGTACAGGGCATGTACATAGGCCTCAGCAATATGTTAACAACTTATGGTTCAATTATATAGCAGGGATTTTCAATCAGAAATATCAGGTAAACATGAATCACAGAAGTGCATTATTGACATGAAGGCCCCAATTACAATATTCGTTCAGCAACTCATTTTCATTAGTAGAATTGTCCTGCCATTCCATGATTTAACATCCGAGCCTGGAAGTTCTTTACTGTTATAAATTACAGAGGAGTATCTTTCTTCTGCTGCAGCGAAAATGGGAGGGCTCTTAGAAGAGACAGATGCTTGATAATGTTCTAAAGGAAAATCTATATATCAAGAGGATTTGTTGTTTTCGGGCATCCACCTGCATGTGAATGCCAAACTATATTGGAGGCAAGGGAATGCACACAAGTCTTTGCCCAATGGCACCACCCACCACCCACTAAGTCCTTGACATTTCCCACATTGCATGAGGAACAACCACATAAGGACTCCAGTTGCATTCACTTGAACACAAGTAAAACTCTGCGCAGGATCAGGGAAAATATATGCTCATATAGATCTCTGGTCATGCAATTCGTAACAAAACACAAGATTCAATAGACCAGTCCAAAGATCTATCTATCACCCACTGAATTAAGCAGCAGAAATGGCCTGTGATCTCAACAGACCAGATTACATCTGTTCATAAGAACAGAGGAAATACACAAAATAGTCACAATGCTATCAACAGGCAGATATTTGTTCACCCAAAACATTTGCTGATTTATTCCTCTGAGTCATCCATTTTATTTTAAATGCAGGCTACGTCCAGAAGAGGAGAACAACTCAGTTTGTGTAAAGTGGTTGCTCACCGAGAATTCTGTCATCAACTCAAATGCTGTGCTGAGTACATAATTTCTTTCATTGTTTTAAGCTGGAGTCCTTTTTACAAAAAAAGGGGGGGGAGAGACCACAGTTATTTATTTCCTATCATATATCATTTGGAAAAGAAAACAAAATATATTTTTAATTTTTTATATATGTAAAACCCTATAAATTTCCAGTAGAGTCTATAATGCCATTCCATAAACAAACTGTTCTGGAGTTTGCAAGAAATATTAAAGTTAATTTAAATTGCAAAGCTGACCTTATTAAAATGAGTTTTCAGAGAGCTATAAACAAACAGCGTGTAAACTAGTAATAGAGTGAAAACAACAGAATGCATTCTTAACCAGCAGTATAATTAAAGTGGGAAAATATCATTTTCACAGTTCTGAAAGTCTCGAAATGGGCGGGTGGGAAGATCAGAATGGTCTTTTAATACTATCTTGGGGGTGGAGTATGATTCTATCAGTAGGCCCCTTTAAGAATGGCGCGGGACAATTACTTTCTCAAACTCAGTATAAATTCTGATGAACAGCTTGAAAATGTTATTACTCCGTTGCTAATTTAATGTTTTGAATACTTTTTTTTCCTACAGCTACTACTTTGCCTCTTAATGTTCAAAGCACAACCATTAAGATTTACTGTGTTTTCAGCAGGAATAAAAACGGAACAATTAAGACTGAGCTTGTATCTGCAATGGCTACGGAGAGCTAATAAATTTCAGAATTAAAAGCCAAACATATAAACCGGGTTGGTTTCTTGGTTTATGGAAAATCTATACCTGAAGGTATATTTAAATCTGCATATTGTTTACTTTTGCAATGTAGGCTGCAGCAGAGCAAATGTATCGAGTGGGACGTTATCTTTCTAGCCTTCCACTGGTTGGGCTTGACATTTCTTAAGTGCCATGCTGAATGGCAATGTGTTGTTTTATATATATGCAAGAAAGCTCAAGGTCAACCATTACCGATATGACCATGTAAAATTGCAATCCATACGTGTCAAAGCCCAGGACCACTGCAAGGCATTGTGCTGCCTCTGATAGCCTAGCCACCACAACCCTCCATTACCTTGACATCCTCCTGCTTTTTGTAAAGAAAAAATGCCACCATTTCCGTAGCAGCAGTATAGGCTTCTGTGTACCCTGGAACTATCTCACTCCAAGGAAGGACCCTACTTTCAAAGCAAGGTGGCAGGGAGAGCACCTCTACAACAGCCACTTTGCAGTGGCAAATGCTGTTTCAAGTTTAAGCACGGTTAAACAAAGGAAATACATGCCAGTGCAACCCACACCGAATAACAAACAAATTGGGATGGGGGAAATGAAATGAAATGCTGTAACCCTGATACGCTAAAGAATATTTATAGCACAAATGCAAATGTGAAAAACCAAATGAGGTATTCTTCAGTGGTTACTAATGTATGATCTTCAGATCGTGAAGCTGAGGCTCCAATACTTTGGCCACCTCATGAGAAGAGAAGACTCCCTGGAAAAGACCCTGTTGTTGGGAAAGATTGAGGGCACAAGGAGAAGGGGACAATAGAGGATGAGATGGTTGGACAGTGTTCTCGAAGCTAGGAACATGAGTTTGACCAAGCTGCAGGAGGCAGTGGAAGACAAGAGTGTCTGGCATGCTCTGGTCCATGGGGTCACGAAGAGTTGGACATGACTAAACGACTAAACAACAACAATGTATGGGTGTGTCAATACATACCGTATTTTTCCATGTATAAGATGATCTTTTCTCTGATTTTTTTGTGATAAATTGAGGGTTGTCTTATACACGGGTTAATATGCTAAGTAAGCAAGGGCTGGTGCTGTGGTGGTAGCAAGGAAATGTCGGAGAGGAGGCTGCTTACCCGGTCTTCCCAGCTTAGGAAGAGTATTTGGTGAGTGCCAGTATGCGGTGTATTACGGCACCAGTTCCGTCAGCCAGAGCAGAGGATTGTCAAAAAGCTGCTCAACAGCTCAGCAAACTTACAAAAGAAACTCAACAACTGTTGAGGGCTCCCAAAAATAGGGGTCGTCTTATACATGGGGTCATGTTATACACGGAGAAATATGTTATGTTATTTGGCATATGCACAAATAACTTTTTTAAAAAAATTATTATTTACGACCATCAGACAAAATTACATAAAATAACTGCATGGATCAGAAGTAACAACATCCAATTAGGCTAATTATAATAATCCTCATTAGGTCAAATAATTGACCTATATATGTGATTGTATATCCAGATTGACTCTGAAGCAAACCTGTGAGCCAGGTTGAAATCTATGGTGAGACAGCGAGGAGTTGGTAATGATTGAGGAAAACACAACCCTTGCTGTCTCATCAGCTGGGCCATGGTAGATAGGTAAACCCACTCAGCTGGTTCCACCACTACCCCACCCCAGACATATTAAGAGGTCTGAGGAGAAGCTGACTGTCCAAACAGGTGAGCTCAAATCCCTCTGTACAGCCAGCTTCCGCTTCAGGCATCCAGGTTAGGGTTGTGGTTGGAGGCAGGTAAGTAGAATCAGTGTCCAGGTCAGAACCACATGGGCTTAGCATGCTTTACTTATTGGAAGCCCCTTAATGTGTGGAAGGGGTTACTAACAATCCTACCATTTCTATCCTATCTGATGCCCTGCCTCCAGACTGACTGCCATCCTTCAAAATCTGAATTTTTATCTGAATTTTGTGGTGTGGTTCTCCAGCAATGAATGTTTACAAAAATGTGTACGTTATGGAAAAGAGTGCAAAAAAAGAAGAATTTTTTGATGACAATAGCATACAAAAATGCCAATTAGGAGAAATTGCTTGCAAACATGTGTACAAACATTAGTCAAAACTAATGACAAAAATGTGTTCTTTGGAGGGATTCACACAAAAATGCTGGTTATCTTTTTAAAAAACAACAAATTGTTGCAGAAGCGTAGAGAACTGAATTTAAGATTGGAACAATGAGAAAGTGAGAGAAGCGAAACTGACAGGTCCTTCCTTGGAGAAGGGCAGGGTATCAACAATTCTGGTGACATAGGTGGTGGCAGTCCATGCACCAGATGGAAAGTAGCTACCACCTTAGAGCTGGCACCTGTTCCAGCAAAACATATTCTCCACTTCTCTTACCCTAGTCTCATTCCTCACTTGGTAGTGGAAATTATTTCTGGTAAGTAATCATGCAGGTGAATGTTGAAGGCAGGCAGTAGGACATAGATTAGGAAGCCATCTTCATCCCTCAAAAACTGGGCTACTAAAACTGGGAACAATTTCTCATTGTGATCAGGTGAGGAATTAAAGTACAGTGGTACCTCGGGTTAAGTACTTAATTCGTTCCGGAGGTCTGTTTTTAACCTGAAACTGTTCTTAACCTGAAGCACCACTTTAGCTAATGGGGCTTCCTGCTGCCGCGCTGCCGGAGCACGGTTTGTTCCCCCCCCCCCAATAATATTTATTATGTTTCATACGATTTCTTAACAAAGTTCTTAACCCAAGG
Organism: Podarcis melisellensis; assembly: GCF_964234715.1. NCBI lineage: Eukaryota > Metazoa > Chordata > Lepidosauria > Squamata > Lacertidae > Podarcis > Podarcis melisellensis. The sequence continues at coordinate 24,302,521 of NC_138528.1, read as the reverse complement.
TACTATTTCTGGGTTTGCGGAGTCTGTAACCTGAAGCGTATGTAACCCGAAGCGTATGTAACCCGAGGTACCACTGTAATCAAATTTGAAATATGGACCTCCTATAGATTACACCCTCACCAACTTGGTTTGATCAGCTGCTCAGGCACGAGAACAGGACACCCACTCAGCTATGACAGGATTACAAGTTTCAGGGTAAGGATATCCAATGATAACAAGTATTACAAGCTATGAACATTCCTCTTATGAGCCCATTGTATCCAGACTTTGTCAGCAGCACTAGTAAAAACTATCCACAAGGATTCTATGAGAGCTAAAACTATGCTAAAAAGGTGAAAGCTCAAATATTCTGGAAGTTGGGAAACCCACAGAATCCTGTGTTAGATAGCCAGGAAACATGATTCACAAGTGTGAGACTACAATTACGCACATTCCTCAGTTGCCAACTCTCAGTGCTGCATTTCGTACATAACGGCATTCACAAGGTCACCTCAAAGTCATTTTGGCAGCTCTGGCAATAAACCCATACTAGGCCCTCCTCCCCTATTAAATTATATAATAATAAATTAAGGCTGCAGTTCCTTACCCACATACTTGGGAGCAAGCCCAATTGGACTTAGTGGGACCTATGCCTGAGTAGACATGTATAGGATTTCACTGCAAGTAAATAACAGATGTTTTCATTGTCTGAAAACCCTGTTCCCTGAGATAGGTGGCTTTAGGTGGAGCTAGAAGGGAGATTTTCCTACTTCAGGGCTGCATTTGTGCAGAGGAAAGGTGGCGAATGGAGCAGGTCAATAAAGGAAAGGATTGGGCAGTCTGTGCACAGGAAGAAAATCTTCCAGTTAGGGAGGCAGTGGGGCTTCCAGTGAGTCAGAATGAGTTCTGATAAACCTTTTAGAAGGCTGTCAGGCTAATGCACAAAAGAATAATGACACAGCAAATGTGCCATTTTACAACTCTGGTTAATGAGCAGTCTTCAGCACCTTACATCTCTAAAGTAATTGAAAGGTTGCACATTACCCGACCTATTTCCCCCTTCGGTTGTAGGTGTTCCATCCCCAGGGCTCCATTCCAGTACTTTAGTTCATCTGCACACTGCCGCTCTCCCGAAGGCATTTCTCCCCATCTGCTGGGGTGATGGGAGTTCTGCAAGTCTGCGTGCTGGAGAAGAGAGACTGACATTAAAGGGAGCCAAAATTCCCCACAATTCTCTCCTACGCATTTGCACTAAACGGAGCAACACTTCTGAGACGACGGCTCCGAGTGTTGTTATGAAACACCTGCCACCCGTTCACAAGGCCTGCCAGAAATCCAGCCTGACATTTATGCAAGTTTCCTGACAGGAAACCACTTGAGCAGGCAAAAAGAAAGCTACCAAGAAGCCAAGGCAAACCATAGCCATGCTCAATGAACCAAGCCTAACAAGGGTGACCCTAGTTGAGGATGTGCACCCAAACCCATCTCTGCAGTCCATAGGGGCTTCTAAAAATTTTAAGGACTATTTGAAAAAGCATTATAAGTTGTATGAATGTTAAAAAATGCTCCTTTCTAGGAAGGTATAGCTTCAGTATCGGCAAATTTCTGAATTGATAAATAAGACACTATAAGACAGAAGTGAAATAATGAAATATTTTTATTGTGTGGAAATTAAAAATTAATGTAATTGTACTGAAATGTTTACATCAGATAACACGATAAAATGGAAGATATATTGTTATGTATAAAATAAGTTAACAAATTGCTGAGGTTTTGGTTACACAGGGAATGCAGTGCTCGGGAGATGGGGGGAGTCCATTGGATCTATGGAAGTATGTATTTGAAAGTGGAAATTTGTTTATTAAAAACCTAATAAAATATTTATAAAAAAAATGTGGAGGTGCACCAGAGCAAGCAATAGAAGCAGCCCACACTTTGCCCCCCAGATTTTCACTAAGTTCTTCTTTCAGGCTGCCTCAAGTCAGAGGAGGTTCCCAGATCGATCCTCATACCCTGCATAATCTCTGCTTCCATAAGATCTCCTTATTAGCAACAATATTATTCATTAAATTGCCATCCCAACCTTCCTCCCAAATAAGTCCAGGATGGCAAACAACAAAGCAGCACAACAATACAATTAAAAATAAAACAAAAAAAAATGTTTTTAAAACTGTCCCATATCCTCACAGCTAATAATTTCAAAGCTGCCAGGGACATATCTTTCAGCCATAAAATGCCTGGATAAGGAGGAATGTTTTACTACTGAAGGCAGGAGAAGGGATCCCACAAACAGGGAACCACCACTGAGAAAGCCCTGTCACAGCTCAGAGATCAATCAACAACATCAGGACATTGGTGTACTCGTGTTGTCATTGCTGGGCAGAAGTCCTGTGGACCTGACCACCTTAGCTGCAGAGAATCTAGACTGAGGTAGCCAACACAGTGCCCTCCCAATATTGTTGAACTCATTTCCCATCAGCCCCAGCAGGCATGGTCAGGGATGAAGGGAGTTGTGGTCCAGCGACATCTAGAGGGCACCAAGGTAGCTACCCCCATGTGAGGAATCTTTTTCAAGAGTGTTTGAAAGTTGCAGTTAGTGAAAAATGCAGGCCCTCACAACCTTTGGAATCTGGGTGATGTGGCAGGCAAGTCTATATACAGACTGTTTCGCCAGAGTGGTGCATGCTCTAGTTATCTCCCGCTTGGACTACTGCAATGCGCTCTATGTGGGGCTACCTTTGAAGGTGACCCGTAAACTACAACTAATCCAGAATGCGGCAGCTAGACTGGTGACTGGAAGTGGCCGCCGAGACCACATAACACCGGTCTTGAAAGACCTACATTGGCTCCCAGTACGTTTCCAAGCACAATTCTAAGTGTTGGTGCTGATCTTTAAAGCCCTAAATGGCCTCGGTCCAGTATACCTGAAGGAGCGTCTCCACCCCCATCATTCTGCCCAGATGCTGAGGTCCAGCGCCGAGGGCCTTCCCTCATTGCGAGAAGCAAAGCTACAGGGAACCAGGCAGAGGGCCTTCTCAGTAGTGGCGCCCACCCTGTGGAACACCCTCCCATCAGATGTCAAAGAGATAAACAACTACCTGACATTCAGAAGACATCTGAAGGCAGCCCTGTTCAGGGAAGTTTTTAATGTGTGACATTTTAGTGTAATTTTTGTCTTTGTTGGAAGCCGCCCAGAGTGGCTGGGGAAATCCAGCCAGATGGGCGGGGTACAAATAATAAATTATTATTATTACGATTTACTTAACAGTATGCCTTAGTGAGTTTAGCAGGGCCTAGTCAGAGGATTGCAATTTCAGAGAATATTGGCTGCCTATTAACTTGTGGGCAGCGGTGGATTTAGGGCAGTGTGCCCAGTTCCCCCGGCACAACTATGATGTAGCAAATCGAGCAGAACAGAAGGCGAGAGGCAAGGGGATGCAGACTTTGGGCCTTGCTGCTGAAATTTGAAAGACCCAAGTTCACCCCTGTTGTGGGTTTCTGATTCAGGCTTTACATGGCTCCTTTATAACCTAGATACCAGTACTGTTTGAGATCCAGGGGAGGCAATCTCCTGGTGTTGACCTTTACAACCCTTAACAGTCTCAGCCCTGAAGGAGTGTCTCTACCAGCATTGTTCAACCTGGACACTGAGGTCCACCTCCGGTGGGCTTCCGGCAGTTCCCACACTGTGAGAAGTGAAGTTAGAGGGAACTAGGCAGAGAGCCTTCTCGGCAGTGGTGCCTTCCCTGTGGAACACCCACCCATCAAATGTCAAGAAGATAAAGAACTACACAAGTTTTAGAAGACATCTGAAGGCAACCCTGCAGCAGGAAGTTTTTAATGTTTAATGTTATATTAGTGTTGGAAGCCGCTCAGAGTGGCTGTGGCAACCCAGCCAGATGAGTGAGGAATAATTATTGTTGTTGTTGTTGTTGTTGTTGCATACAGAAAGGTTTTTGATGTGACACCCTGAGCCAGTCCTACCATTCAGCAGCTGCTTTGGGGTCTCGTGAAAGGGCGGCAAATCATTGTGGCTTTACTTCCAGGAGGAGGCACTTCTGGGTGATGTTATTTCTTCACTACCTCACAAGCTGCTTTGAGTTTCCCAGGCAAAACTGCTCTAGACATAGGGTTGCCATATTTCAGTGAAAATATGGACAGAAATGTTATTGAGCTAAGAAAGGCAACAACAGGAAGAATTAAAGGAATTATTGGAAACTCAAGGCAGTAGAGATATAAGATGATCAGAGCCCCACTGCACTTGAAGCATGGGAAGCCCCAATAAAAAATTATAATTTATACTTTATTGGACTATTGGAATATTTGGATTATATGATATGTATTTTTATAATTTTGAATATTTAATGTGATTGGATTGAATTGTTAAACTGGAAAATTTAATAAAAATTATTTTTTTAAAAAAAGAAAGAAATGTTATTGAGCTTTTTTTTGCCAAAGTTGTCGAGCTTTTTATGCAACAATACCGTTTCTGAGCTATTTTTATGGGGAAACAGCACTGCCAACATGGGCTGCCATACACCTGGATTTTCCCGGACATTTTCCATCCAGACACGGCTGCCGACTGCAGTATTCCGGACGTATGGCAACCCTATCTGGACCTATGTGAAATGTTCCTAGTTGGAGAGTGATAACAGAAGTTATAACCCTGGCAAGCACCTCATTCTGGCCCCATCATAAAGCACTCATACAATGTGGTTAGCTCTGCCACACATATTTGCCCCTTAGTGTGAATGCATCACTTTCCTTTCCTAAGGCTACTGAAAGTAACATTTAACTTCCTTTCTCAGTTATTATTTCTGTGGGAAATAATTTTTAATGTCCCATGCCAGCAAGAATATTTCTCTGTCTTACAGTTTCAGTTAATTAAAATTAGCATGCGGGGTTGGAGTGGCTCAGACAGAAGGTGCTCTAGATGTAAAAAGCAATATTATTCTATAGTCCAGTAAATGGTGTGCTGTGCTGGCATCAATGGTGCAGTACAGTTTAAGTTATAACTAGTACAGCATTTTATCACAACTCAAGGAAGTCCACCCCCACCCCACCCCGCTTATGTTTGAGGTGCTGAACCACTTAGTACAAGCTATTGTCTTCTGGCTGGCCTCTGTGAGAAGGGAATCCTGGACTAGATGTGCTGCTGGCCTGATCCAGCATATTCTTCCTATGCTCTTAACCAGTGATTTGGTAGTAATAATCGGCTGAGTCAAAACTGGACATGGCTGTCTTGTTCTGTTTGGCAAAATTTGTCATCTTCCTTCCAAACATTTGATTTTCAAGAGCAAGTGGGTGATGACAATTTATCTGATCAGACCACAATATTATATCACTTGGGTGGCTCTATGATGAAGCATTTACCCCTTTGCAGAGGGTGAAATCACTTTCAAAAATTGGTTGCCACTTCATTCCACTTAAAGCCTACAAGAACAGGTCACCGTTAAGTGATTTGCAGACATGCTGTTATTACAAAGCACGGAGCAAAGAGTCCAGAGCTTGCAAGCAGAGAATGCAGATTCACACTTTCCCCCATTAAAACACACACACACACAAAGCTTAATTTTTGAATATCAGAATTCTTCTTGCCAAATAAAGCTTAGGATCTTCTGCATGCAAATCCAATGTTTTATCCTGCAGCTATAACCCTTCTCGTTGATTTTATCCCCTATTTGCTTTCATATTCTTTATTTACACTGCTTAAAAACTTAGGTAGCTAAAGGTATTATATAAATACCTTAAATAACATGAAAATACATACATGGGGTGCCCTGCTGCTCTTTGTCCCAGCGATTAGCATAATAATAATAATAATTATTATAGGCAGAATTCGCCCACTCAACCAGAGCACTTCTCTGCTGCCAGACTCTTGAAAAGAGCCCAGCATCCAGCTAGAATCTTCCAACTGGCTTTTGAAATGAATGCCTGGAGGCAGATTTCTGCTGCTGCTGAAAAGCTGCATTTAGCCTCTGCCTGAGATCTAGCAAGCAGCGGATACTCGGATACTCGGCAGAAGCTTCTAAGGAAGTTCCAGCCCTAGCAACCTGGGCTTTGGGGGGTGACCAGCAGGGAAAAGCAGGTAAGCAAGTGTCCCAAGGGGAAAGCTGACAGGTCTGGCAACTTGTGAATGTGTTTTAAAATACCCCCATCAGCTTCTGCTGTTTCCACTTCTCATCTCTTTTTTTTATGCCAAGGGTGGGGAACCTCTGGGCCATGGGCCAAATTAGGCCCAATGCAAGCTCCAGTTTAAGCTCGTGAGGCTGTTTTCTGCAAACCATGGGCACTTACTTGCCCCACGCCTGACAACATCTGATATGGGACAGAGATGTTGCTGCAAAAAAGAAGAAGAGTTTGGATTTGATATCCTGCTTTATCACTATCTGAAGGAGTCTCAAAGCGCCTAACATTCTCCTTTCCCTTCCTCCCCCACAACAAACACTCTGTGAGGTGAGTGGGGCTGAGAGACTTCAGAGAAGTGTGACTAGCCCAAGGTCACCCAGCAGCTGCATGTGGAAAAGTGGGGAAGTGAACTCGGTTCACCAGATTACGAGTTTACCGCTCTTAACCACTATACCACACTGGCAAAGGTATTGAGAAACTTAAAATGCACACCCAATGCTCCTTAGCAAGCAAGGCTAGGCAAAGCAGGACTTGCTCTCAGCACCAATCAGCTGAACAGCAATTAAAGGAAGCCCACTGGGATTAGGAAAGAGTCTAAAGTGAAGCCAAACATGGCTTGCTGTAAACACAAATCGTCAATCCTAGTGCCAACATGAACTGAACAGGGTGAGGCAAAGGATCTTCCTCTGCAGGTCAGGTTTAAGCCAAATCTACACAGGAAATAAATTACTCTGGGTCATCCAATGTCATGTGATTGACAGGTGGGTAGCTCTAACTGCCTGTCGCATACCCTCCAACATTTCTCCGATGAAAATAGGGATGTCCCAATCCATAATGATAATTTTACTATTTATACCCCACACATCTTACTGGGTTGCCCCAGCCACTCTGGACAGCTTCCAACATACAGTGGTACCTCAGGTTACATACACTTCAGCTTACAGACTCCACCAACCCAGAAATAGTGCTTCAGGTTAAGAACTTTGCTTCAGGATGAGAACAGAAATCATGCTCCGGCGGCACAGAGGCAGCAGGAGGCCCCATTAGCTAAAGTGGTGCTTCAGGTTAAGAACAGTTTCAGGTTAAGAACAGACCTCCAGAACGAATTAAGTACTTAACCCGAGGTACCACTGTATATTAAAACATAAGAAAATATTTTTAAAAAAGAACTTCCTTATACAGGTTTGCCTTCAGGCAGCTCAGGGGTCAGATAACTCCATACTCTCCAACTTTTCTCCAATGAAAATAGGGACATCCTAAGGAAAACATTCCAGGATCAAATCAGAAACCGGGACAGATTCTCTAAATCAGGGATGTCCCTGGAAATTAGGGGCACTAGGAGGGTCTGGGTCAGTTCAGCCCCACCACACCCTCAGGACAACCCAGCATGCGCTTCCAATAGGTCTTCTGCCCATCTGTACCCATGGTAGACAGAGGAGAGAGGTCTGTAGTGGCAGAATGACACACACATTGCTCTGTCGGTGGAGACCAGCCAGAGGTCAGCTGATCTGGAGAAGCAAACTGAGGGATGCCTCCACTCAATTCAACCCCCTCACTACCCTGCAGGGTAAAATAAGGGAAGGAGTTAGTACTGAAGCCTCAGAATGAGCAGAAAGACAGCATTCAAGATTATCTTGACAGGATGTAGAACGAGGCTAAAACTAAGAAAATGAATTTCAGCAGAGCTACTTGGCATGAGATAAGAGCTAAATGTGAATTTATCAACAGAGACAAATGTAAATTTCTGCATTTAAGTAGGGAGAAAATGCACAAACGATGCACAAATACAGGACGGGTGACACGCAGCTTGACAGCAGTATGTGTTAAAAAGATCTAAGGATTTTAGTAGACTAAAAACTAAATATGAGTCAGCAATCAATGCAGCGGCTAAAAAGGCTATGCAATTCTAGACTGCACTAGCAGAAGTATAGTACCCTAATCACAAGAAATTGTACCACTCTGTTATGCTTTGGTCAGACCTCTCCTGGAATCCTGTGTTGAGTTCTGGACACTGCAGTTAAGCAAACTGTAACATGTCCAGAGAAGGGTAACAAAGAGAGTGAAAGAGATTGAGTCTTGCAATGAAAGGTTAGATTGACTGGAGACCAAGTCCAAGAGGAAATGTTGAAGGAGTTTGGTAGCTTTAACATGTGGTATGATGGCATTTTTCAAATATTTAAATGGATGTCACATAAATGATGTAACAAATTGCTCCACAGGGCAAAACCCAAATCACAAGAAAGGGGATTTAGACTAAACACTGAAATAGAACAACATCATTACTCATATGAGCCAACAGAAATCTGGTGTTCAAGGTCAGAAACAGAATTTTAAAAGGAACTTCTGTGAATTTAGCTCAGGCTGGGGTTTCTCAGTAACATTGTTACATCAGATATGGATATGAAATTGGCATTGGATAACATTAATCAGGTACAGATCACTGCTTGGCCTGATAATTCTTAACTCCCCTGACCATTCTCAGTTCTTCATCTGTGAAATGGAATGTTTCAGCAAACTTGAGTGTGGTAGGTGTCAATGACATAACTAGATTTGAAGTATTTTGCACATGGTGGGGGAAAGCTATAGAAATTATGTGCAATCAGTATGCTTGGCAAATATATGTATTATGTGTTAAAACAATACAGCTTTTGTAAGCCCAAATCTTAAATAGGTAACTGCAGAAGATACAGTCGCTGAGGTGGTGAATAGTTGGAGACTGTTCAAAGAGATTCACAAGTCATGTAAAATGAATGGGTCCTGTTATTTAGCAGATTTGTCAAAGTTGTAAACAGGGCTATTTTAACTATCTGCAGAATTCATACTGCCTTTTAAATGTTGCTATTTCATTGGCTCATGTTGTATTAAAAGCATACAGCCATTCTGGCGAATGTTTTACATCTTTACTAACGTTTTGTATATGGCATAATGACCTATGAATAAGTTGCCATTTTAATAAGCTTGAAGATGCTTTCTTGCTCGAACAAATATTTATAAACATAACTGGATGGGGGGAGGAAGGAAAGAGAGTTGTTGCGTCAAATGAGTTAAAACCCTCTTTACTGCAAAACCCATAAAAAGTAGTCTTATATAATGATAAACTAAAGCTCATTTCAGTAAACTCTCCCACAATATTTTGTGCTAGATTAAATTGCTGCAAACTATTAAATCCAGTTCTTTGTTTCAAAGTCATTAATGTATGGGGAGACATTTCAAAAGAGAGAAGGGGGGTGGGGAGGCAACATCTCGGTCTGATGCAATTAAATCATTTCCATCACAGTACTTGATTTATCGCTTTTAATAAAGTATCTTCAAGGCCATTTCAAAACACTCCAGAGATGGTTTATTTCACTAATTTGTTCAGGTGCAAAACACAACACTAAAACATTCCTTCCATTCGCTCTGAACCATAGGGAGATTGCTATAATATAAGAATACACCCACAAGTGGTAATATTGCTACAAATATTGAGGGGGTTGTTTGTTTTTCCTGTTCCGTCTAATCTCGGAATGAAACAAATGGCGAAGAATTTGCTGGGTGGGATCCAGAAAACAAAACAAAAATGCTTCCACTTCTGCAAGAAGAGGGTCTCTGGTTCCCACCAGCCCAACCAGTGTAAACCTACCATCCTCATCCTATCCTATTCCAAAAGGCAGGGGCAAAATGAGGCTTTATTTCACCCGGGTCAAAGACCCAGTCTGGCACCTGCCAGGTGCATTTGCATACACAAGGTGTGGGAGCCTCAATGGCACCTCTCTGGAGGCTTCACCCAGGGCAAAGACCCCAGCTACCCTCCCCCCCCCCCAGCTATAGGTAAAGGTAAAGGGACCCCTGACCATTAGGTCCAGTTGTGACCAACTCTGGAGTTGCGGCGCTCATCTCGCTTTACTGGCCGAGGGAGCCGGTGTACAGCTTCTGGGTCATGTGGCCAGCATGACTAAGCCGCTTCTGGCGAACCAGAGCAGCGCATGGAAACACCGTTTACCTTCCTGCCGGAGCAGTACCTATTTATCTACTTGCACTTTGACATGCTTTCGAACTGCTAGGTTGGCAGGAGCTGGGACCGAGCAACGGGAGCTCACCCTGTCGCAGAGATTCAAACCGCCGACCTTCTGATCAGCAAGTCCTAGGCTCTGTGGTTTAACCCACAGCGCCACCCGCATCCCTTTCGTACTGCCAAAAGTCCCCTCAGTCTGCTGGAGCGGCTTCTCAGAGTGCAGCCCCACTGAGTGGGAATTTGCTTCTGACTTTCCTCTTAACATTTATAGGAATTGTTAAGTCTATATGCAATACTTCTTTATTGTGCAGTTAAGATGAGGGTAGGCTATTTATGCAATAGTTTCTTACAAACTAATCAGAGTCCATTTTCCTTCATCCGAGGATCACAGGGCAGTTTGCAATATAAAAAACACAAAAGCACCTAAACATTGCAACAAACACAATGTTGAAAGGGCCATAGATTGTTTCATTAGCCAACCACCTTGGAGAAGAGGAATGTTTTTGCCTGACGCCTGAAGATACGTATGTAACTAAGGCAAGACTCCCTGGGGAGAGCTTTCCACAGACAGGGGGCCACCACAGAAAAGGTCCGTCCTCATGCTGTCACCCTGCAGACCTCTTGTGGAGGATGCACATGAAGAAGGGCCTTAAATGACAATCACAAAATCTGGGTCAGTTCATGTGGGGAGAGGATGTCCTTGAGATATTCGGTCCTGAGCCATTTAAGGATTTATAGGTCAAAACCAATACTTTCAATTGGGTCCAGACTTTGTCAGCAGCCCTAGTGCAATCAGGCCAGGATCTGGGTAATATGCTCAAATCGTCTTACCCCAATGAGCAACCTGGCCACTGAATTCTGAACCAGATGAAGAAAAAGGGGAGGAGGAGGAGGAGTTTGGATTTGATATCCCGCTTTATCACTACCCGAAGGAGTCTCAAAGTGGCTAACATTCTCCTTCCCCTTCCTCCCCCACAACAAACACTCTGTGAGGTGAGTGAGGCTGAGAGACTTCAGAGAAGTGTGACTAGCCCAAGGTCACCCAGCAGCTGCATGTGGAGGAGCGGAGACACGAACCCGGTTCACCAGATTACGAGTCTACCGCTCTTAACCACTACACCACACTGGCTCTCCAGTTTCCCAACCATCTTCAGAGGCCAGTTTCCAAACCGTCTTCAGAGGTTGTCCCACATATAACATGTTGCAGTAATCTATGCTGATTTCTCCTCTTCTTTTCCCTCTTCATCAGGTCATCTTCTTCAACTTCTTCACCAGGGGAGGGTGGAGACAGTGTGGCGTAGTGGTTAAAGTGTCAGACTAGGACCTGGGAGGCCAGGGTTCAAATCCCCACTCAGGCATGAAGCTTGCTGGGTGAACTTGGGCCAGGCACTTCCTTTCAGCCAAACCTACCTCACAAGGTTAGTGTAGGGATTAAATGAGGAGGACAAGGGACCATGTACACCATCTTGAGCTCCTCAGAGAAGAAGGTGGGATAAATAAATAAAACATGGCACTCAGACATGCATGTGGGTTCAGACATACACATGTAACACTGTGATGGTGTTGTTGCTATTGTGATGGTGAAATGGCTAGAGCGGCAAGGAGAACCTTCTAAACTCCTTGGAGAAAAGGTGGAATGAAACTGTATAAATAAGGTTTCTGCAATGCATGTTGGGGTGGGGGAACTCAGGGAGCGATCCTGGTGGGAGAATGGAAGTATTACCAGTGCAGGACGCGGGTGGCGCTGTGGTCTAAACCACTGAGCCTCTTGGGCTTGCTGATCAGAAGGTTGGTGGTTCGAATTCCCACGACAGGGTGAGCTCCCATTGCTCTGTCCCAGCTTCTGCCAACCTAGCAGTTCGAAAGCACACCAGTGCAAGTAGATAAATAGGTACCGCTGTAGCGGGAAGGTAAACAGTGTTTCTGTGTGCTCTGGCTTCCATCATGGTGTTCCATTGCGCCAGAAGCAGTTTAGTCATGCTGGCCACATGACCCGGAAAGCTGTCTGTGGACAAACGCCAGCTCCCTCAGCCTGAAAGCGAAATGAACTCCACAACCCCATAGTCACCTTTGACTGGACTTAACCGTCCAGAGGTACTTTACCTTACCTTTACCTTTTACCTTACCAGTGCAGATAACTATTTCTATTTTCACCACTCTTGTGCAGGGTATGAGCTCTTTCGCAGTTCAGTTGCCTCAGTTCTTCCTTAAGCAAATTCCTCCACTAAATAATTCACCCAGTGCATCTCAGATGGCCTAAAAACCTCACAAGCACCCGCTGCCAGGCTGCCTAATGGTGCTGACTACACAGAAAAAAAATAACCCACTATAATCAGGAGTGGTATCCTGGTGTTATCCTGCTTACAAAGAGTGAGCTGTTTTTCACTTGCCTTGGAAATGCTTCTAAATAAGCATTCTTCTCTACAGGTCCTAGGACGCCTTGGGATCTCTTCTACCTTATTGCATATTCGTCTTTCACCTAAGCTGTTCCCGTAAGCAATTGGTCTTGCAATGCAAAAGGAAAACCCCCATCAAGATTTAATGATCATATTTCAGTGCTTCCCAGCTTAATGGGATTTTTTGCTTTCCAGGCACTTTTGTACTCAAAGCCAACAAGTCGCAAAAAGTTAGAGCAGGTTTTGTGCACGAGAGAGAGGGAGAGAGATGGCGAATGGTTATCTAACATGCTTCCCAAAGAATAGGTATGATCTACTAAAGAAAATAAGAGAACAAACAGGAAAGGAAGGTGAAAGGATATTTGCCGAGATGGGAAGGGTATTAAGCAACAGAAGACGAATGGTTCTGGAAAACAAGCAAACAATTGAGGAGAGCTTTATAATTCAGTAAATAAATATACTCAAAGCTTTTGCAAGATGGGCTGTTCTTAATGTTTCAAGAAGCTTCATGAAATTCAGTTTTTCTCTGAAAGCTGTCATTTGTGGGGAGGGAGTTAAAAAACATTCACAAAACCACATACCTTCAACATTTTTACATGCCTATTTGCATTTGTTGTTTCCTTGGTCTGCCGATGCTTGTGAAATTAATAATAATAATAATAATAATAATAATAATAGTAGTAGTAGTAGTAGTAGTAGTAGTAGAAAGGGCTTTTTGCCATTGATACACTTGCTTTTGATTCTGCTATTGGAATAAGATATAGGTTATCTTCATGGATTTGAGTTCTCTATCATGGGTTTCAAGAGTGTTTAAAGACTAACATCAGTCTCAGTCTCCACTGTCTTTAAAATGGATCTGTTAACTGCTTGCCCAGTGCACATTCAGGGTCTGGTGTTAAACTCTCTGATCTAAAGATCTTAAACATGTCTCTTGAAGCAAAAAGCAGACATGGTGGGGGGAGCAATCAGGATTGCAATCACAGCATGCAGAGAAGCGAGGTTTAACCATTCCGTCCTCTGCTGTGATCCTACAAAAATGTTCTTCTATCTATAGCAAATAACACTAGAAGAAACCTATATCATTTGTTATTATTCCTATTTGCTGCATGGGATCGATCTTTTTCAGGACTGCAGTGTGAGAAGGAAGGGTTAAACCCGTGTTCTGTAATCCTTCCAGGGGACAGTCACTGCAGGGAGTAGCCTGGCATCTCAGCAGAGCTGGTGGCAGCCTCCATTAGCCTGCTCCCCATATAAACAGAGTTTCCCCAGGATCCTCTGTTATCTGTTAAGAGATTTCACAACACACTTAGCTCATGCAGGGATACCTCCACCACGGCCAGGAGAATACATTGACCCATTCATGAAAACACCCATCTTTGGTTGGAACACTCCTCTTGCTTCCAGTTTACTACTGAAATATGAACAGAAGGAGGGGCATCTTAGGTGACCTATTGATCTGCTGAACTACTCTTATAGTAGAAGTGGGGAAGCTGTGGCCCTCCAGACATTGTTGGGTTACATAAGAAGAGCCACCTAGATCAAGCCAATGGCCCATATAGTCCAGCATCCTAGTCTCACAGTGGTAAACCAGATGTCTATAGGAAACCCAGAAAACATTACAACCCCTGTCTCTCCTGGCTATGCTGATGGCAGCTGGAATCCAACAGCATCTGGAGGGCCACAGCTTGTCATAGAATTGTAGAGCTGGAAAGGAGCCCAAGGGTCATTGAGTCCAACCACCTGCAATGCAGGAATCTCAGCTAAAGCATCCATGACGGATGGCCATCCAACCGCTGCTTAAAAACCTCCAAGGAAGGAGAGTCCACCACCTCCTGAGGGAGTCTGCTCCATTGTCATACAGCTCTTACTGTCAGAAAGTTCTCCCTGGTGTTTAGTTGGAATGTTCTTTCTTGTAGCTTGAAGCCATTGGTTTGAGTCCTACTCTCCAGAGCAGGGGAAAACAAGCTTGTTTCTTCTTTCATGTGGCAGCCCTTTAGATCTTTGACGATGGCTGTGTTATCTCCTCTCAGTCTCCTCTATTCCAGACTTGTCCCCATCCTTTTCTGACAGTGGGAGCACCTTCTCCTGGGTTAGCGAAAACAAACCTCCCTTCATTGAAGACTTTCTTTCTTATGGATAAAGTGAACCATTATTATTACAGTGGTACCTCAGGTTACATACGCTTCAGGTTACAGACTCCGCTAACCCAGAAATAGTGCTTCAGGTTAAGAACTTTGCTTCAGGAACAGAAATCGTGCTCTGGCGGCATGGCAGCAGCAGGAGGCCCCATTAGCTAAAGTGGTGCTTCAGGTTAAGAACAGTTTCAGGTTAAGTACAGACCTTCGGAACGAATTAAGTACTTAACCTGAGGTACAACTGTATTTTCTTTCTCATGCAACATCAGGCAAAAGAGTTGAGAAGAGTCACATGCAGATTTTTCCAACACAGCAGAGGCATAAAATAGTTGGAATATTTCTTCATTAAAATAATTTACAAGATGGTGTACAGCGGAAACTGAATTAATTCTCCTCTTTAAAATCTTGGAAACATAAGTTTGGTCTTTCTAGCTTTAAAGGAAGGCCTCAGCTGTGTACGCACTATCAGGCACATTTCCCCTCTCTCCCCAAATGCTGGAAACTGAAGCTTCCCCTCACAAACCCATAATTCCCAGCAGCTTTAACAAACTACAGTTCCCAGGTTTCTTTACAGGGGAATGTGCTTTAAATATATGATGTGTACTCAGCCATTGCCACCATCCTCTTAATGATTGGTTACATGACATCTGGTTCTCCATCAACATAAAAAAGTGGCCTGTTTGACGTCTCTCTACTTAGAGAATGGAAGAATGAGGTGGTTTTTTTTCATGGATTTCTCACATCACAGCGGCCTTAGCTTTTTTAAAAAAAAAACAAAAATAAAATAAATCTACCCACCAAAACAAATTAAGGAAGGAACATACGAATTGATTCTGATAATTCAGATCTGGTACAGATGAGAACGCAGTTTGTGCATTCATTCACATTTTAAATTGGAGGCTACAAATAATCATCATTTTATACTGCCTTTGTTGGGATACATATCTTGAACAAAGACGGAGAAAAGAAAATGTTTATTCTAGCTTCTTTTAGACTAAGCAAAAATTCGTTTTGAAGCTTTCAGAGTAGGCTTTTCAAACATCTGAATCTCTCTGAAGTGATTAAACAATGCCATCTCCTCTTCAGCCCAGCCCAGCTTCTTTTGTCTGTTTCCAGATCTGATATTCCTTTGTGCTTCAGGCTTGTAATGTAACACATAACATCTCACAACAACTCAGGGGGTGGCAAGGGGAGAAAGAAAACCTTGAGATTTCTTTAGTCAAAAGTTGCCACAAACTCTAGTGAATCTTTGCACATGAAATTTACCTTTAGCTTTGTTTTCTTCCTGGATTGTTTTCAGGGCCAGATTTAGGTTTGATGAGTCCCTAAGCTACTGAAGGTAATGGGGCCCTTTATATGTCCAGCTGTCCTTTGTCAACAACAAATTGTCGATGGGTTGGTTTTTTTTTGGTTGAATATATGCCATGTGGTAATTTATGACCAAATAGGTATCTAAAGCCATTTGCACATAACAAATAGGAGCCTACAAAACACTCTTGCTGTATGTAGGTTTTATTTTATTTGTTCTTTATCTTATATTTTGGAAATGTACATCCAGGGTTTTTTTCATTTTGGGGGGGGGGGCAAAGAGAGTGGGGCCCTAAGCTATAGCTATAGCTAAATCTGTCACTGATGGTTTTAGAAGCAAGCCTAATTCCTGCATTTGTTCCTCCAGCCATCCGACAGAGTTTTCTCAAAAGTACTGAAAGAAATTCTCAGACTCCACAAGTTGATGAAATGAAATTATATTTAATCCCCAGGAGAGGGGGTCATGAAGAATCACCAGGTCTTGGTTGCACTGAGAGAACCATCGGGAGGGGGGAGGTTCATGTGGCAGTGCGCAGAGGCGGCAGGTGAGGGTGGCCAATGGCAAGATGGTGTTGAGGGGAGGCGGCCAGTGGCAACTTGTAAGGGCAGCGGGTGGCAGAATGGTGCAGGGGGAGGTTGTGTCCCGATTTGCCCTCCCAGGATGTTGGAGGGTATGTAGGTCTACTCTGCATATAACTTAGTTGGATACAACTCAAAAGATCCAGAGCTGAGGCAGACCATACAGGCCTCACACAAAGGCGATGCTTGACATGGCTATTGCCTGTATTAGCAGAACTGGACAAAGAGTGAATAATTAGGACTGGAGGTCTTAATTGGCTTAATTTAGATTCATCAGCTACAGCTTTCATGGACTGATCGGTAAGAGTCATTTTCAGCCACTGATGGCAGATTGGAACCAGTGGAGCTGTGAGTTGAGAGTACATTTGTTTAGGTTTTGAGGCTTTCCCTCCTTTCTGTTATGGCAATAAGATATATTTTTAAATGTATGTGTTAGGGGCTCAGGAGCAGAGGCACAGGGGAGAGAGGAAATGGAGAGCGAAGGGGAAGAATCTGAGGGCAGCGTAGGGGAGTATGACAGTGGCCCGAGAGATTCCATGAGCTTCTCCAGCGAATCAGAAGATTCCCAGAGGGGGGCGCCGATGGCCAGGGCAAGGGGGGTCCCAGAGGGGACGCACCAGAAGCAAGGGGACAGCGGGGACTCCCAAAGCAGCAGCGGGAGATCAGGACCAGCTCCCCCACCAGAGCGTAGTGGGGGGGAAGAGTCCCATGTATCAGGGCCAGCGTCTCCTCCAGCAGGGAAAGAAGATGAGTCAGGGCTGACCACGCCTCTATCAGAGAGTGAGGGAACGGAGTGGAAGTCAGGTCCAGCTAGCCCCCCCGAAGGGGGAAGCAGTGACAGGAGCAGTGTAACGGTCAGGAGGAAGGTTGCCGGCTGGGTGCGCGCGCCAAGTTCAAATGTACAGGCGCGCGGGACAGCAGAAAACCCGGATTGGGAACCAGGTCCTAAAGCCCGCCGGAGGCAGGGGGAAGACTCAGGGGACTCAGCGTCAGAAGAGTCTAGGAAGGGCAAGACCCCAGCGGACAGGCGGACCCAGAGGAGGAAAGAGCAAAGGAAGTGGTGGAGCAGGGCTAGAGTCTTAAACTGGTGTCTGGGGGGAGGAGATTCAGACGGAGCTTCAGCGGTCTAGAGTTTGAGACGTAGAGCTGCGCGCCGCGGCTTTGAAATCGAAACTGAACTTCAATAAAGACTTTTGTATATAACAACGAACTGGCGTTGGTCCTTTGTGAGCTGGGACCTCAGGCAGCTCTGACAGTATGTCTTTCATTCTAACAGAGAATGGTGGCCTTTTCAAATTAAATAATCATGTATCTTACATTTCCTTTTATACCTAAAAA
The DNA here is from genome assembly GCF_964234715.1 of Podarcis melisellensis. Lineage (NCBI taxonomy): Eukaryota > Metazoa > Chordata > Lepidosauria > Squamata > Lacertidae > Podarcis > Podarcis melisellensis. The sequence continues at coordinate 24,284,663 of NC_138528.1, read as the reverse complement.
GCAACCTTTATTGAGGCTGATTTAGAATGAAAATTGGCTCCAAGTTAAGGCAAGATGGTTTTGATGGATTTCTTCCACCTCCACCCCCACCCTCTCATTTGTCCTGAACAAGTGACTGGAAACAAAATGGCAGGAAAGAACAGTTGGTCATAGGGGGGCCTTGCCACACTGCTGAAGCCTTAGAAGCTGCCCAAGGACACTGATCTCTGATGCTAGGCTTGGGAAATATGCAAATGTCTCAATCAATTTTATCAACAACAAGAAAATTACCTGACAGCCCTGCAAGTTATTTGGAAAACATTGGCTTTTATGAACCCTTAGCATCACTTGCACTGCAGTATCTTACATGGACAGTGCTCTCCAGAAGTTGTTGAGCTACAACTTCCTGACCGGTCCATCACCCCTAACTATTGCCTACGCTGGCTGAGGCTGATGAAAGTCCAACAACATCTCTAGGGCACCACATTCGCTACCTCTGTCCTAATAATAGATGTTAATTATATAAATGTATGTTTCCTATCTTTCTTGGATCTTTCCAAATACATGTGGAAGGCAAAGGGAGCACAAGATTCAGTCCAGTAGTCTGTCTAAGTCAGTATTAGTAACCCTTATCCTGTTGGTGACCAGGTAACAACTAGTTTTCTTGATGCCAGAGCCATTGGGAAAAAATGATAACCATTGAGAGACCGGAAATACCTTTCTATCAGTCCATGGGTGCCCTCTTTATCTTAATCCTTTATTATTATTATTATTATTATTATTATTATTATTATTATTATTATTATTAAAATTCTTGTTTTTCCAAAAGGTAGGCAAACTTCATTCACCCCAGAAATTATATCACATAAGTAGAGTTGCCATATTTCAAGAGGTTAAAATACAGACACAAAATGTTGTTGAGCATTGTAGGAATGAATGAGACTTCAGCATGTACTTAAGGTATTGGTTTTGCATGAGTCCTGACAGACTCTTGACCCCCATAATGTATTGACCATAATGCAGGAGGGGGGAACCTTGGGCTGGGGCTGATGGGCAATGTAGTTCAGCAACATTTTGAGGACCGAGTGTTCCCCACCCCTGGTCTACAGTTACCACCAGGCCTCCTCCTTCCTGTCAACGTTTTCAGACTGACATTTAGCTCCAAAAATGCTAGACTACGGTGGGCAGTAAGGCCACTGACAAAAACATGACGTCTCAAAGCAGCCATCAATAAAATTGCTTTCCCATGCCTGAGAGGAAGGCAGAAAAAGCTCAAAAGATGCTACACGCTTCCTTAGCCATAGTACCACTGCCATCTAGAGGTATGTTGTGCTCTTGTGTAGACTTGTCAAAAAGTTTTTGGAAAGAAGATCATAAAAAGGCATGCCAAGCTTCTATTTTCCATTCTGCAGACTGATCTTTGCAATAGCGCTATATATTTCTTTCTTTAAACGTACAGATCAGACCTGCTGTAATAAGTTTGGAAGGGGACGCTTTTTGTTTAGTTAGGGGTTTTTTTAGACTGAGGTAGCACCATCGGCAGCCTTGGCATAGTTTTCAAAGACGGGGTCAGTCTCACTCAGTGAACTGCTTATATGTTTATAGCTGAGGCTTAGAAGTGTCTCAGAATGGAAGAAGGCGACTCCTAGCAAGGTGTCGTGATAAACCACCTGTGATATGACATGCATTCATTAACTGCGATAAAAACAGACCACGTGAATCAATGTGTCAAAAGAAGGCCTGTGTGTTTGTGTGGTTTGGTGATATCTTTGCTTATACACAGTTACATAATAGATGCTTAACAGTTTCTGTTGCATAAGTGATATTATTTACCTACCCCGTCAGCCAAAGAAAGTTTGAAGGTGTTATTCTCTTTCTTTCTCTAACTAAAGGCCACACACAAATACAAGAGAGGCTGCTGATTTGAGGTGCCATGAAAGCGTAGCAAATGATTAGTCATATAATTTATTATTGCTGTGTTTTTAATACCAGAGAAGGGAGGAGTTGCCTGTGGAATTTTAGAAGAACTTTTTTTCAGCCGGAACTTGCTGGAACTCAGTTCTGGCACCTCTCAGGTGGGCGCCATTGTCATTATAAGAGAACAAGGGAGGTGTTCATGGTGAGTTCTGGCACCTCTTTTTCATGGAAAAAAAGCATTGCGTGTTGAGGTCCCCAATCCACCCCCCAAAATAACTCACAACGGACACGTAATTTTTGTTTAAGATTTTTGGCATGATTTTGGCCACAACTTTATTAAAATACAAACTGTGAGTGGTTGTTTAGGCATTGGTTAAGACTGGGGACAGAACTGACTTCCGGGCACCACCGAAAGACAGTGCGGGGGAAAGCAAGTCGGGGAAGAATTGGAGCTGAGACACAGACCCTCAACTCTCACCCGCCTGCCCCCCGAAGGCTTGCCGGCCCTAGTCCCATTCCAGGGATTGGACGAAAAGATGGCAAGCCCCAGGATTCCTTTAACGGAATTCCCTTTCCGCAGCAACCATGGAGGGGCAGGCCCAGCCTATCCTGAACCCCTCCATGGAGGGGTAGGCCCAGCCTATCCTAACCCCTCCTCCACCAGATTTATAACCAATGCCTAACCACAACCTTACAAGTTGTGACGATTTGCTACACAGTAGGCAAAAACCACCCAGCCAGCCAATTTGCCAGGTGGAAAAATTCCTAGCAGGCCCCTGCTCAAAGGCAGACGACCCCATGACAGGCATAGCAAGGTCAACGCAACAAACCCCTTATTCTAGGGCGGGTGGGCGGGTGATCCGTTGCACGCAGCAAAAGAGAAAGTACAAGGCTGCGTGCAGACTATTTAAACCTTTTACCCCTCCCACCAAAATTGCAACATAACTTTTGCCCCAGCAACTCGGCAATCCAATCAATGCCCCCTGGCCATCTTGGAGAACTTACCCAGCAACAAAGGGGTGGCTCAGTAGACTCCACCGCAACACATGCTCTCCCTGAAGGAGAACACGCTTTGCTTATACTGATTCAGACCAATGGTCTGCCTAGCTCAGCATTGTGCAACAGCACTACAGAATTCCAGATTTCCCTGCCCAACCTGGAATTGCCAGAGATTGAACTAGGATTATCTGCTTGCAAAGAGGATGCCCCATAACTGAACTACATCCTTTTCTGCCTCAGGTGCCCAAATATCCTGATCGGCCTTGGGGATTATGCACTGTGATGGGTGGAGAGAGCAATTTGCTGCTTCATCTCAGGCAGCAAAATGTGTTGGGCTGTCCTCAAATGAACACACACCTTTCTACCTGAGAGGTTCTGTGTTTAAAGGCTCATGGAATCGTCTCCTTCATCTCTCAGATAAAAAAAATAAAAAATAGAAGTGTCATGAACCTTCATTTTCCACATCCACTCCCCTACACATGCCTACCAACCATTGACTAGGTCCCAAATTCAGAGAATGGAGCCTGTTCATTTTTCCACATATCATGGAAGCAAAATGATTTAAGACTTGGAATCTAAGCAGTTAAATACTATTTGTATTTGTGTCTATGTTACTTTTTAAATTAGCTATAAAATGGGCACCCTGTTTGGCAGGCACGCCCTCCCATCAGATGTCAAGGAAATAAACAATTATCTGACTTTTAGAAGAAGGTTGCCCTGTTTAGGGAAGTTTTTAATGTTTGATGTTTTATCGCTTTTTTATTATTATATTCTGTTGGGAGCTGCCCAGCTGGGCAGGGTATATTATTATTATTATTATTATTATTATTATTATTATTATTATTAAACTATTATTATTATTATTCCTCTGCTTTATGTGTGCCTATAGGTGTGTTTGTGTGTAACCACACACACCACACATACACACACACCAGTGTTGCTTCAGTGGTAAGGATTTTTCTTCTCTCAGCAAGCGCTGACTTGCAGAGACCAGCCAAGTAGTGAGATAAGTTTCATGAACGCAAATGATATAGCCATAAATTTAGTATGACGCAGGACTTTGTGGTGTAATAAAGCATGGTCACTTAAACACCACTTTGGCTATTTGGGACTTCATTCAGAATAGCTCCCTTGAAAGTAACTTTGAGAGGAATGAATCAAATGAATGAAAAGCTTGTCTTCCTGTAAGAAAGTACTTGTTACCACAGAGCAGCCATTTTGAGGAAGACAAGTGGCATGTCTCACTTAAGCTTTCCTTGGGAGGTGAAGGGGGAGAGAGACAGAGAGGGCAACTGCTGGGAAGTTAAGGAGGGTAGCTCAGAATTATTTCACATTGAGGAAATGATATATCAAGAGGCAAATGAAAATAGCAGCTTGCTCTGATGGAGAGAGGGGTTTGTTGCATAAAGAGTTCACATGATGTTGGGAAAGGCCTGTGTTTTGGAGCTCCCCTTTTGTTTAGTAACCCTCAGCATCCCACCCTTCCTCCAAGGAGTTCTGGCCGCCTTTTAAACTCTCCAGAAATCACGTGAGGTATTAGACTGAGAGAGAAGATGCTAGTCACTTGTTAGCCATCCATGCTGATGTATAAATACATACAAAGGGGAGTGGGACTCATCTGAAATTCATACATTTGGAGGGCCAATGACTGAACATCCCTAGAGGGACTTGTCCATGACCAGAAATGGTTAAATCTGTAAATTTCAGTTTATTGTGGCTGAGTAGGATTTGAGCCTCATTTCCCCACATCTCAGCCTATTGAACACACTTACTGCTGCACCACACTGGTTCATTTGCCTCCTGGTATAGGGCAGTATATAAATTCAGTAGTAGTAGGAAGAAGAAGAAGAAGAAGAAGAAGAAGAAGAAGAAGAAGAAGAAGAAGAAGAAGAAGAAGAAGAAGAAGAAGAAGAAGAAGAAGAAGAAGAAGAAGAAGAAGAAGAAGATATTGTGGTTGTATGTGCAGATTGTGCAGGGAAATGCCACCATTAAGTTACTGTATTTTTCGCTCTATAAGACGCACCGGACCACAAGACGCACCTAGTTTTTGGAGGAGGAAAACAAGAAAAAAAATATTCTGAATCTCAGAAGCCAGAACAGCAAGAGGGATCGCTGTGCAGTGAAAGCAGCAATCCCTCTTGCTGTTCTGGCTTCTGTGATAGCTGCGCAGCCTCCATTTGCTCCATAAGACGCACACACATTTCCCCTTACTTTTTAGGAGAGAAAAAGTGAGTCTTATAGAGCAAAAAATACGGTACTTTCCACCTGTCATCCTGATGTGTTTATTTCTATTTATCAGTGAGGTGGAATCAAGATCCAGCCGCATTCAGTATCACTGAACCACATCCAGTCCACCGGAATCTGATATTACAGTACACAGGAAGCAATAGAGATGAGTGAAATGGTCAGTTCAGTTTCTCAGTTTCCCATTTTCCCAATACTGAGTTCAGTTCTCCGCATCTCCCCATTCATGTGCAATTTTATCCACATTTGATCAGAATTTGAATGCACATATCTCCTCATATACACACACCTTTGCGTACATATTTTGGCAATGCAGTTTTCCCTAACAGAATGCAATTTTGTATGTTATTTTCCCTAATATGTCAATTTTCCCCCACTTTGCCCTAGGACGTGCAGTTTTGTGCACAATTCCTTGGCTGGAGAACTGCAACGCAGAATTTGGAGAAGTGGAAATTTAGAAGGATGGCTTTCTTTTGCTTCACGTATTGTTTCTGACAGTGCAAATTAGAAAGTTTGAAGCAACTTCCTCCCCCCCCCCCCATCCCCAGGGAGCATCAATTTGACCTACTTCAGATGAAAATGAGAGAAATAATTTGACCTTACGGAAAGAAGATGGCCGCATTTGACTTTGCAACTTGACACTTACTTGTCATTTATTTATTTGCCACATCAGCATTCTGCAGCTTTCCCCCAAACTGGCTCCTACCAGAGGTTGTTGGGGGCTACCATTCCCATCACCCCATGCCATTTATTAATTTGATTTATATTCTACCCTTCCCCCTGAAGGAGCCCAAGGCAGCAGACACAGCAATGATAAAACATCAACAGGGGGGTGCAAATCTACTAGCCATGAAAGCTATGCTCTACATCCACAGTCAGAGACAATAGTCTCCTGAATACCAGTCACTGGAAACCACAGCAGGGACAAATGCTTTGTTGCTCAGGTCCTGCGTGTCGGTTTCACAAAGGCAACTGGTTGGCTGTTGTAAGAACAGGGTGGTGAATGAGATGGACCATTGGCATGATCCAGCAGGCTCTTCTTCTGTTTACGTTTTCACATTAATGGTCCAATGTTGGGTTTTCTTGGCATGGAATGCCGCCACACACCTTGACCCTCACCCACTTTAATAGATAGCTTGCTCACCACAGTAACAGCAAGGGTAAAAGGAAATCTATCCAGAATGGACATGCCGAGTTAATGCGTGGCATTAAATGAAACCCGTTGCTCAAAAGACAGGCTTGCCTCGCATGATGCCAGAGAACTTCTCGAAAGTAGCTTGCTTTTGAGACGACCTAATAAGACTAAGTAGCCTGCAGCAGGAGCATCTGTGGATGCTGAAAGGCCTCATCAGGGAGGCTGGACAGCAGAGAATTGCTGCAATCCATCTTTGTAATGAAAAACGAAATGCAGCACCCTTTCTGGACCGAGCTCTGTTAAACATGCTGTGCTAGGAGCTCGTGAAAGATTGCAATGGTGGAAAAGCAGAGACAATACACAGAAGCCAGATATGAAAGGGGCTTACGAAGAACCCAGTGATTGATACCTCAACACACTTGATTCTTTGGAGAAGACAGCACTGTTAATAGTTGAATCTGAAGATTGGTTCACATATGTCTCAGGGCAGGGAAATGCCAGAGCTACCCCTCAGGTCCACTCATTTGCTATGTTGTAGAACATTTCCAGAAACCCGCAAGATGGTTATTTCCCATTTTGTATGCAAAAGCGTTTCATATGGACAGCTGCTTGGGATCACCAAGATTGACCTCCAGTGGAATATGAGGGTGAGACCTGCAACATATTCCTCAATGCAATTGGTGGCATTGTTTGAAGATCAGTCAGCCATCTGGGCTGCTCAACCTTCAGAAGCATGATGTGGTAATGAGACTGGGGGAGGAGTGCTTCCTCAAAAGGGAAATTTCTCAAGCCAAGAGGAAGTTAAGGGCCAAAAGTATGTGTGATGCAGGAGATACATGCCCCCTGCTACTTTTAGATCTGAAAAATGGTCTGTAGAGAAAAAGTTGCACGCACATTCATACATCCCTGCTGCCCAATTCTGGTGTTCCAACAAAATTCAGTGCCCTGCTATGCAGCACAGAGACAAAAGCAAGAAGCCATTAAGATAGGGTTGGGGTGTGATGGCCTGGGACTCAGGCTCGGAACCAGAGGAGACTCTGTCTGCACTGGATTCTTTGCCTCAGGCATCATCTGAACCAAGTCTGGGGCCTGATCCTGAAGAGTCCCAGTCTGCACAGGTTCCCCTGCAACAAACACCAGCTGGGCCGAGTCAGGGGCCTGAGCCTGCCCTGGCTCCAGATGCAGGGATTACCTTGTTGCCTTCAGTGGGACATCACTTACAGCTGTTCCACTACCAGTTTGGTCAGGGGAGGCTGAGGTGGCCCCTGGATCTAGTAATCTACCGACACCTCCCGAGTTGCAGAGACTAAGGTCTGAGAGAAGGAGAGACCTGAGGACTCGCAGGAGGAGTGCTCGCCTTTGGGCAAAACAGGGAGGTGAGTCGCTGGGGGATCAGGATCGGCCACTACCCCGACAAAAATAATAGGCTGTCGGACCCCGCCCCAGGTTGCAGGAGCAACATTGCTGTACGTTAGATACTGCCTGAGATCCTGTACCTGTCCTTGCCTGGTTTCCTGCCTCATGTCCTGCCTTGGCCCTGTCGGACTGACTCCAAGCAGAACCTTCGGATCCTGGACCGGTCTTGGACTGCATTTCACGGGTTACCCCTGGAGCCAGCACATGGGGAGGTTCCAGGTACTGTTAGATTCCAACTCCTAAGTATGTAAGCAGAGCCCTGCTGGATCAGGCCAAGGACTCATCCCAACCATCACTCTGTTTTCACAGCAGCCAGCCAGATACCCACAGGAAACCCAGAAGCAGAGCCTGAGCACAACATCACTCTCCCCACTTGTGGAAACCAGCAGGGGTGCCAATTTGATGAAAATAAAGGGGGTGGCCAGACAAGGACAGTGATACGGGAGAGAGGTTGGGACAGGAAGGAAGAAGGGAAAGAAATGAAAAATGAAAGAAAATGGTGAAGCTCTGGACAATGTCCCTCTCCCCTACCCTCCTCCTCCTCTTCCTTCTCCCCTGTTTCTTAGGGCATGCCTCATGTGGTTGAAATTGCGAGTCTGGGAGGGATTTAACTTGAGAGGAGCCGGCAGCTGGGACTGCCAACAGGAGCTTCTCTTGTTGGAAAAACGTGTGGCAGACTGTGCAACACAGAGAGACTTAGTAGAAGCAGCTGGAGAGCACAAATCTCAAATTCGTCTTCTTGTTTCGAACGTTGAGGTGCTGCGATTTCCTCTGCTCATTCTGCCCTCCACCCCCACTCATATACCCCTTCAAGGTTTTCGTTCTCTCCCCCTCTCTCTTCTCCGTCTCTCCTCCTGTGATGCGCTTGCGTGTGTTAAAGAGCAAGGTATCAGCTGTTTTATAACAGAGCAGAATTTAGCCAGCTCCAAAAGAAGAACTAAGGAAACTTCCCATTTTGCATTTGAATATTTTCTTTATTTTACTCTCTCTCCCAAAAAGCATAATACAGCTGTGGAACTATTGGGTGTGTTCTGCATTTCTTTAGTCATTTATTATTATTTATTTCTATCCATTGTTGCAGGGAGGGGCGAGGGCTAATCCCCACTCATGCTGCCTTAAAGCCAATGCTTCAAGTTACTGAAATCTTAACACACGATCAAGGTGTTGTTGTTTTTCCACATTCACAATTTAACTTGAGCTTGCCTTTTCTATTTTCCTGATATATTTAACAGTGAACAATGCATTGCTGTCTACCAGCGTAATGCAAAGTAGCTACATCGTTGCAGTTCTCTGTGTACATCTGTTCCGAATAGACGTTAAGCAACGTTTCCTAGGATTTATCATTTTCACTTCCTTCCTCCATTCCGGCAAACCCAAACATTGTAATACAACCTTGCTCTATATTTCACCAAGCAATACTGAAATATGCTCCCAGTATTGCAGAACCATCTGGGCTGTTGGGATTGCAACGGCTAATTACAAATCTTTGGGATATTTAACATTTTGGCAGCCTGTTTCCTTCCCAAGGGCACTCGATGTTGGACTGAGCACTTATGAAAGGTGAGGCTGTAGGCTCTATGAATGATCTGCACATCTTGCCCTTCCTCCAAGAGACTCAGGGTGTGTCATCCGTAGGGATAAAGTCCAGTTTATCTTGAGAACCCTGTAAAGTAGGTTAGATTAACTGAATGGCCCAAGGTCACCCAGTGAGCTTCATGGGCAAACAGGAATTTCAATTTAAGCTGGGCTGCTCTCCCACTCCCTGTGAAATCAGGAATAGATTTTCTGCTGCTTTCTTGTGAGGGTTGTGGGAAGATAAAAAGTTCCCAGTTTGTTGGGGGAAGGAGACATCTCATACTTCTCTTTTGTGTTGTGGTGGCTGAGGGTTTTGTATTCCCCATCAAAAGCGTGCCACATCCCATTGCCCCCGAGGCAACCAGGAAGCATTGCAAGGTGCTCTGTTTCCTGCCAACCACATGCTTCTGAGTGGCACACGGCTTTAAATAAAAAAGAGAAAGAAATCAGGGGGATTTATTTTCCTCTTGCAAGTGGTCAAAAAAGAGCTGGCTGGATTTGTTAGCCCAGTTCTAATTTGAACAGAAGCCACCCAAACCAATTCCATAATTCTCTAATGGTCCAACGAATCAATCAGGGCTCACTCTTGATGTTGTATTTACCGCAAGTGATATGAAAGATGGAAGGAAGATAGGGGGTGCAAGGCGCTTCCTTACCATGGTTGGATTATTACCTTATGAAGACTGGACTAGCAGTGCCCTGGAAAAGGCTGCATTCCCCCTACAGAGGCAAGTGCAGAGTTTGGGTGTGTTTCTCGATCCAGCTCTGTCGCTGGAAGCCCAGGAAGCCTCAGTGACCAGAAGCACCTTCTACCTGCTGCAGATGGTGCAACGGCTACAGCCATTCCTAGACCAAGAGAGCCTGACCGCAGTTCAGGCACTGGCGACTTTAAGACTAGATAACTGCAACACATGGTATGTGGGGCTTTCCCTGCACAGGATCTAGAAAACGTGGTTAGTGCTGAGTGCTGCTGCACTGTTGATGACAGCAGTGAGACCTTGTTAGCATGTAACACCTTAAACCACATATACCCTGCCAACCACCTGAGTCTCCAGAACTGGCAGTGCTACAGGTTCCTCATAAATCAATCTTTTAGTGTGGCAGCACCTACGGTTTGCAACTCTCTGTGTATTGATATCAGGCAAGCACTTTCACTGTACTCTTTTTTTGGTACCTGCTTAAAGCATTTTTGTTTAGGCAAGCTTACCTAGACATGGAGAAGTTACATGTGTTTTATCTCTTTTTAACTCCTCTTTATTTCAGTCATATTTTGAATGCTTCTACGTACTCGATTAAAGTGTTTGTAGGTAATTGTAATGTTTCATTTTGTATTTTTGTAAACCACTCATAGTTTCTCTAATAATCAAGTGGTACATAAATTTTGTTCCATAAAAATGCTATCTGCTACACGGATTTACCTACACCTACACTGAACAAATACAAGATGAAAAACAGGTGATACGGACTTCCCACTTTTATTCTGTGCAGCTGTTGAATGTTATTTTAAATTAAGACATTTTTCTAATGTACCTCTTGTATTTTGATTTGTTTGTAATATCCTACTATGTTTGTTGTTATCTTGATTTTTGTTTGCACATTTTTTGTATGTATGTGTGTAAACTGCTTAGGAGATTTTGCCAAAATGTTAATCAGTGTATGCTTTATCCAAATAATGCAATTTCTAAGGCTAGACCTGAAGACCCAGTAGATTTTGGTGGGGCTCCCTCTTGTGGACAAGAATCTGGATATTCTTCAAAGCGTTCCTATATTTCCAACTGATTTAGTTTTTATTTTAATTGTGTTGCCAATATATGATTTATTGCTCAGTCATTGTAAAATGCAGACCACACATGAGGTGAAACCCTTCAGCGTATATTCCTATTTAGTGAAGGAGGCTGTGAAAATACAAGCCTCTTTGGGTTTGAGATCAGACTCTACAAAAGAGGAAAGCTTACCTCTGAACCTTCAGAAAAAGCGACAATTTTTAAAGCAGTACCATAGACATATAAAGGTTTTAAAGCAGCATTTATTTTTCCAGAATGAAACATTAGGCTTTGTGGTAGTCAGCCACCATATGCCAGCTTTTCGCTGTAACATCAAGGCAATTGTTAAGAATCATGAGAAGTACAAACATTCAGCAAACATTAACCTGTTGAGAACATTCACAACCCAGCAACTTTAAAGTCTACCGTTTAATAAATTAACAAGAAACAAATATTGTGACTATGCTACATTTAGTACACAATGCAAAAATAGAAATTATCTGCCCTAGCACAAAAAGGGAGAGAAATCTTTGGAATAAATGCAGCCAATCAGTCATGACCTTACATCTTCATTGCTTATGGTCAAAGCCCATCAAGAAGGAAACATCTTTATCTGCACTTTTGAATTTGGTCTGAATTGAGTTCCGGCTGACAAAAAACCCTGTCTCTGTCTCCACAATCACCTTCCTTACTTTGTACCCATGTCTAGCTGGTGAACCTCATAGCTCTACTATATCCTGCAAGCCTGAAATTTGCCACCATAGATTAGCAGTCAGTACAAGCATTACATGTCTCAAGGACAGTTCACAGTGATTTCTCTGGTCACCAGTAAAGTTGCAACTGGACTCATGCAAAGGTATTGTTTGTACGAGCTATTTTCTCCTTGCAGGACACATATTTAACTTGACCCATATGGAGGTTGCGATTCCCACAAATGGTGCATGGCTGAAAGCTTGGCAACTTCAAGTGCTCTCAAACTGACTTGTGCAAGTTGGCTCTTAGGATCGTGAGGGTGGGGATAAACATTCTCCCTTGATTTTTTCATCCATATTACTTTTACAGATTCTTTCCCCCTTCCATTTACCAAAAGAGGCAGACAAGCTTAGAAGAGAAGCTCAAAGAGGCGAGGCAAGTTGTGGGGTTATCAAACCTTTGAACAGTGACAGGCGCCATCGACATATTTGCTACACTGCCATTAGCAGAGGTAGTTTAAAATAAGGCACTTCATAAGGAAGCCAGCTAGCAGCTGGCTTTTCATTAAAAACAGATATATGAATTAAGACTTTAGAAGAGGAGGAGTGAAACCTTTCATTTCCTGGAAAGAGGGATTTAAATCCATTGAGTCCCTTATTCCATCACCTCTGATAAAGTACGAAAGAGGCAAAAGGATCTTTCAGTTCACAGCACTTCATAACAGCCACATACACCAGGCACTTCTGAAAAGAAATGGACTTCATAGCTTTTGAAACAGTTGAAAACAGCAGTTTTCTGAGGTCTCTGTTGCACATTTCTTAAAATGAGGCTAAACAGTCACAATTCCCACCAATGAAACGACAAGGACTCTGCTCCAGTTCCATTTATACTTTGTAAAAGAAAAGGGGGCGAGGGGACAGAGGGAGACTTTCTGAAACTAATTCTTTCTGCCAAGAGAGAAAACTGAATTCTGAGAAAACCCTAATTAGGATGACACAAACGCATTTCAACTTTAGAAGAAAGCTGAATTCGTTCCCCAAAGCTGCAGGGGAAACGAAACAAAAATTTCGTACCAATGTCAATGACAAAATGACAACGGCAAAGGGGTTGAAACTAACTCAAGTTAAAAGGAGTCAAGAAATGGCTTGCTGAAGTATGACGGGCGTCTCAGTTGGCCTGAACACGAAAGTTGTCGAATTGTGTAAATTCGTAAGTGTGAGTCCCAATAGCTGCCCATCCATTTCCAGGATCCGTTATGGTGACGTTCGCCCAGAGAGGATTGCCATTTAACATGCCAGACGCATTGGTGCCCTGTCAAAAGTAAGGGGAGAACATTAATGTACAGGGTCTGATGTGGATTTCAGTAAACTGGTCAAGAACGAGGGCTGCAAAGCTATCTGGAAACTGCTTTGCAAGGTGAGTTGAAGTGAAAGACATCCAAGTGTGTTTCCCAATGCCTATTCTGTTTTAGTTAAGCTAAGGAATTTGCTCCCACAATCAGTAGTGAGCCAGTGTGGTGTAGTGGTTAAGAGCGGTAGTCTCGTAATCTGGTGAACAGGGTTCGCGTCTCCGCTCCTCCACATGCAGCTGCTGGGTGACCTTGGGCTAGTCACACTTCTTTGAAGTCTCTCAGCCCCACTCACCTCACAGAGTGTTTGTTGTGGGGGAGGAAGGGAAAAGAGAATGTTAGCCGCTTTGAGACTCCTTAAAGGGAGTGAAAGGCGGGATATCAAATCCAAACTCTTCTTCTTCTTCTAGTGATGGTCACCAACTTGGATGGCTTGAGAAAGAGGACCAGACAAATTCATGGAGGATATGGCTATCAATGGCTGCTACCTATGGTGGATATGTTCTGCCTTTCATTGTTTTTGCTGCAAGAGACTAGCGTGGCTGCACCTCTGGAAAATCCTATATACTGATAGCAAAGCAGGTTTTCCAAGTGTGGATCCTTATATAGCCAAAACACCATCATCTACATACACGATGAGAGATGCTTCAGGGTACACTAAGGTTTCTGCAGAGGGAGCAGGGGTGGAGCAAAACAGTCCAGGGAGGACAAAGCCTGCTTAGTGGCTATGGAATGGAATACCCTGAAAAGAGGTTTGGCTGGCTGAAACCCTGAACTAAAACACTCCGCACTGCAGCATTTTCATTGTCGGTTCCACCTGTTATGACGGACAAGTGGTATTAGCAGTTCATCAATATTTATCAGGGTTAATACTTCTCATAGCAAATTAAATTATAGCTATTTTAGGCTTATAAGCTATTTTAGGCTTATAGCTATTTTAGAACTCTAAACAGTTTAAATGCCACCCCTTGCTATCAGTCAAAATGAATCTTATTTTATGCTCCAGGTTCGGTGCTTACCGTGAGAATCAGAGTGAGGGTATGCCATGCCTTGGCTCGCACCCCAGACAGTCCTTTCATCAAGACCTCTTCCCCACCTGCATGAAGAAGAAAAAGCTGCTTCAGAACATTTTCTTTATTTGGGACATGCCCTAAAATTATACATTACAGTGGTACCTCTAGTTACGAACTTAATTCGTTCCAGAGGTCCGTTCTTAACCTGAAACTGTTCTTAACCTGAAGCACCACTTTCGCTAATGGGGCCTCTTGCTGCCACTGCGCCGCCGGCACACGATTTCCGTTCTCATCCCGGGGCAAAGTTCTCAACTCAAGGTAACTCTTCCAGGTTAGCGGAAACATTTGTAAGCTGAGGCGTTTGTAACTCAAAGTACCACTGCATTGGAACTCTATTGCAAATAAAATTGGAAGCATGACAGCAAATGATTTTCCTTTAGGCCCAGTGCTTATTCTGTCCTGTTATGTTAGATATAATAGTCTACCTGAAGATTAAGTAATTATTGTTCATTACTCGAAACAGTAGCTCATTTGGATTGCTGTTAAATGGGAAGGAGGGGAGATTAATTTTCCTTCTTCCATCAGTGAATGGCTATCGACTACATGGGACAAACTGATGAATTGTCACCTTCAGGAGGTTGTGGACTACCCTTCCTTGGAGGTTTCCAATCAGAAGTTAGATGGTTCTGTCATGGATGCTTTAGCTGAGATTCCTGCATTGCAGGAGGTTGGGATCCCTTCCAGCTCTAAAACTCTTAAGATTCCATGACTAATTTAGTAAGCAGTGGGAAAACAGAATTCATTGTTTTTAGCATATTGCCACAGCCTTTACAATCACAAGAACTCCTGGCCATTACACAAAAATGGATCTTCTTTAGAGCAGCTACATTATTTGCCATTCCGAACATGCACACTATTTGAGAGCTTATGCACATGCCCTTCAAGCTTTCAAACCTCTAGAGCCTAGATCTAAGATTGTGGTGTTTGTTTGTTTGTTTTTAAAAAACCAACACCTTTGTACAAAGGCCTTGTAGGCCATGGACTCTAAAGTCATCCATTTGATCAAGCAAAAGATGCCTTGATATTTTACTCACAGCAGCACACCCAACAGACTATCACAGCGTGGTGGCCTGAAATTTGCGCCTACACTGTGCCCTTTCCTCTGCCATGCATGAAGCATCAGCCATCAGTTGCTTGAGGTATCTTCTAAGGACATATTTTTGCCCAGGTGCTCCCTGACCCCTAAGGCTACACCTTATTTATTACTGAATTTCTGTTTTTTATCCACTTTTATAATACTATTCTACTGCTTTTTATTTTTGCATGTGTTTTTACTGTTTGAAGGTTGGTATTTTTGTATACTGTTTGAGAGATTAAGCAGGTTTATAAATGTTTTAAAGCAATAATAATAATAATATTTGTTCAAAGATCAGCAATTTCACACCTGAGTTCTTAAGAAAAAATTGGGAGGCAGATGCCTTCCTGACCAGATTGGACCCTGTTCTTACCAAGTTCCTGGGATTTTTTTTGATAGTGTGTTATTATTATTTTTGTCTGTTTTGTATGCTACTTAGGGATTTTTTCAAAAAATATTAAACCACTTAGAAACACTTTCAATATTCTAAAGCAGCTGGCCCTCCTTCTACACTTGAGCATTTAACGCTGCGAATAAGAACCATTCAGAACAGTTTTTGGTTGAAAAAGTTTTGCTTTGATTGCTCTGTGCCAGTTATCATTATTATCTGATGAGCTAGCAAGGCACCTTGGTTTGAAATCAAAATCAAATGAGGGGTGGAGGAAGACACCCAACAGAAAACAGCAATTACAAGTAAGGGAACTATTGCATAATGGATTTGCCGTGCAAGCCTCAAACCCTTAGAAATGCCATTCTGCATTAACTACTGCAGGATAAGCTGCAACTATTTAATTAAGCATGCAAAATCCATTTTAAAGGATACTCACCGAGATCACCTGTAACTCGGTATGTACCGTCAGGAAATACCCAGAAGAAAATGCCTTTAGCGGCTTTGGTGTATATCCCACCTTTGTTCACTCTTCCCGCAATGAATGCACCTCCATAATTTGATTCTATGTAAATGTCGCAAGTTATCGTTAGGTTTACCCTGCAAAAAGACAAATGCAGTTCTCAGCGCTGGAAAAGTGTCAGTTTTGGCATTAGTCTTCCAACAACAAGAAAAATTCCAACCACTTCTAAGTGTAAACATATTTAAGGACATGTATGCACAAATCTCTGTCAGGGAAAAAGGCAGAGTATAAATAAATAAACATATTGTAATAATTATAATACAGATGTTCCTGAACTTGTTTTGTATTTATACACTGCAGCTGTTGGGAGAGGTGAAATCTGGATCAGTACTCTGGCACAACAGAGGTTGACTATTCCCCCTCCACACACACACATCATTTTCCAAGAGCTGCATAGATGCAACTGCTTAAAGTGAACAGCAACCACACACAAGGAGGCACCCAGTACAACTGTCCATTCCTCTGCTATCCCAGCTGTGCCATCCCTGCCAGAAGTGATATGCACCACTGTGTTTCTTTGCTAGCCTGGCATAACTCCATGGGAGCAGGAGCAGCAAAACGACTGTGCAGGGCAAATAACAGAATCCCAGGGAGTGGAGGAAGAAGATAGGAAAGGAATAGAGGCACCTAGCCAACTGCTTTTTGTTTTTATATGTAAGCCACCCTCAAATGGAGTTGTAGCCAGTGCTTTTCCCCCCGTGGAAAAATAGGTGCTGGTACTCACCACGAAGCTGTTACAATAAGTGCCACACTTTTTACCAAGGGGGGGTGCCAGTACTGCATACCTCTGAGTACCCCCTGAAAAAGACCTGTTGTATCCAATTACATTATTATTAGGGTGAGGGGCAAATGGGGAGGAAAGAGAATGGTAAGTTCTGTTGTGTGAGCGGTAGTTGTTCCAATCGTGCAGTGACGTCACTGAATACAACCCAGCATCTTTATTATAGAGCAAAAAACCAAATTGATAAGAAAAACTAAACTGCAGGGACTGCAGCACGTTTATAAGCACAGAGCTCCAGTACTTAAGAGATAAAATGAGTACTAAGTAATACTCAGAACCATAGTTCATTCACAATCCTGTAACATTCCGATTTCCAAACACACAATCTAAGGCAGTTTTCTTTTTACGTTCAACCATGCATGCTCATACAATCACTTTCTGCAACACCTTGATTTCCATCAGCTTCTTTTCACGTAGTTATGCTAGGACAACAGCAGGTGGCAGCCTTGAATCACATTAAATACTGTACGTCACCATGCAGCACCTGGTTTATGCGACCACAAAAACCCAGCAAAGAAAGACATTTTGCAATTCATGGGTGAGGGATGCCTTTTGCATTCACTGATGTTCAAATCTGCATACCGCAGCTAACAAAATGAGTGCAATTACTGGATTCCACTGCAACTTTGCACCAAGCTGGAAATTCAGCGGGTTGCACTGCGTTTAATTACATACCATTTATAGTTGCCAATAATGCTGATGGGATGCTCTGATTCAGTAACCCAGGTTATAGGCCTCTGCGTCACCACCTGTCGGAGGGTGAAGACATGCTCCCCAGGATCAGAAACGTTTACAAAGTACTCAAACACCCCAGTTTGATCGGCAAAGTTTGGGGCCTCACTGAAAGGCGGGTTGCCTGTTGGGAGAACAGAAAGCTCGTTATTTCACCTGCCTGCACTACGAAAGAAGATGTGACAGCTTCTCTCAGCACCAGTGCAACACCAGGGACGCAGCAGGCAGAACCTGGCACAGAGCTGACAGTCCCCCAATTTGGTAACAAACTGAGTGTTTCATTAGGGTCATCCAAGTTGAAGAGGACACCTGAAAGCCTCTCAGGAATTGAAGCCCATGGAGGAACCTGCAAGCAGTTCCGGCACTGGATGCAAATCTCAACACGGATGGCTGTTTTTGACCTTGCAGCTAGGGAAACGTCTACAACTTGGGAGCCACATCCTTTTTCTGGTCTACCTTCCAAGGACCACGTGGCAGCGGCATGCGGGGCCACACATGGAAGCATTACCTTTGCAAAGTAGGCTACCTTCTACACACACTCACACTTTCCCCTCCATCCTCAACCCTGTCAAGCAAGAGGCTTTATCAGACACATCACAGCCAGGCAGAAATGCTCAGGGTCCGAACAGAGCCAGGGAGGTGTGTGTCTGCAGAGAATCGAGAGGGCCAGACAGAGGAGCCAGGGCTGTGGGTTGCAATTGGCCCCCAGACCTGAGGTTCTAACACCCCTGCCTTTGGGGATCAGAAGTCTTTCCTGAAGCTCCTCAAAAAGAAACCTGAATGTCCACTGAGTATACAGTATGCTGGATACTCCCTAGGTCAAACATTTGTGTTAATGCAGGCTTCTAATCACATATGCTTGAGAATTAATACTATTGATAAGGATCCTGTGCTAGCCTGGGGCCACCAGATAATGTCCTATCCCACCTCCCAAACCCAAAAAATGACTTCCAAGTGTTACTTACGGATATTGAAATCATCCTTGTAATCGGAAGGAAATGGCTGGGATGCAGGAGGATCCGGGAAAGGCTTCTCAAAGCCTGCTGTCAAGGTTGTTAAAGTATAGACCTCATCCAGACCCAGATTTAGTGTCAACACGCCTTCGGAAACCTGCGTGGAGAAAGGATGCACAAGAAACTTTGGAAAAGCGACTTGAAATTTATAGCATGTTATTCTTCGAAAGAGAACTATTTGAAAATGATTCATAGATGGCATTTAACTCCAAGCAGGCTGGCCAAGATGGGACGCAGGTGGCACAGTGGGTTAAATGACAGAGCCTAGGGCTTGCTGATCAGAAGGTCGGCGGTTCGCATCCCCGCGATGGGGTGAGCTCCCGTTGCTTGGTCCCAGCTCCTGCCAACCTAGCAGTTCGAAAGCACGTCAAAGTGCATGTAGATAAATAGGTACCGCTCCGGCAGGAAGGTAAATGGCATTTCCGTGCTGCTCTGGTTCACCAGAAGCGGCTTAGTCATGCTGGCCACATGACCTGGAAGCTGTACACCAGCTCCCTCGGCCAATAAAACGAGATGAGCGCCACAACCCCAGAGTTGGTCACGACTGGACCTAATGGTCAGGGCTCCCTTTACCTTTACCTAGGCTGGCCAAGATTTACAAGACAGAATCAGATAGGTACTGGAAGTGTAAAGAGGTGAAGGAAACATTCTTTCACATGTGGTGGACATGTAAAAAGGTAAAAGAATTTTGGGAAAATATTTATAATGAACTGAAAAAAAATGTTTAAAATTACTTCCCCCCCCCAAAAAAAAAAAAACCAGAGTCCTTTCTGCTGGGGATAACCCAGACTGAAATCCTCAGGTATCAGAAAAGGTTATTTATGTATGCAACAACTGCGGCCCATGTTGTGGTAGCTCCAAAATGGAAAGTGAGCGAGGTCCCATCTAAAGGGGATTGGCAACTTAAGTTGACAGAATATGCACAGCTTGCAGATTTGGCATATAGAATAAGAGAGCAAGAAGAACATACATTAAAAGAAGATTGGGAAATGTTTATTGAGTATATGGAAAATAACTGTGTACAGCTCAAAACGCTGGCAACATAATATTGATGGACGTAATAATGGAAAACCGATTGGAATGGTTATTGTAAAATATGCAGGGATGTAAGATAGGCAAAATGAATCATGGAAAGAGAAGAAGGGAAGTCATTAGATGAAAATTTAATAAAAATGAGAGAGAGAGAGATGATGCACAAGTGGCTGACTAGAGGCAGGGAATACAGGTGAAATCTTTCATCTTGGGTACAAGCCTAGGACTGGCAAGGCAACAAAATGGTCCTGCTTCAGATTATCACTACCAGGTTGACTAAGCTTTAGCCACAACCTCTGGATGTGACATTTTACTGCAACAATACAAGGCATTATAGGTAAGTACAGTGATGTAAGTACATTTCAGGCCTGGGACAGTAGTGAGTTTATGCAGTAAACAGAATCAATATTTAGCATGTTGAGGACTCATCAGGCCTTTATTTATAGGCCTGGAGAAAAGATCACAAGCAACATGGATTTTTTTTTCTTCTTGAAGACTGCAGTATTTTGCTATAAATTAATCAATTAATTTTATAAGATTTATATACTGCTTGATGGCAATAAAACCTCAAAGTGGTTTACAAAACAACCATTTAAAACAGAAAAAAAATATTTACAGTCAATGATAAAAGACATATCAACATTCTACATGTTTAGATAGGCAAGAATCAGTGCCAGTTCAGCAGATCAAAGCAGTCGAACTGACATTTATGGGGTAAGGTGATCACGTAAATAAATTAAGGTACACTTACATTTATGGGTCCAAGAGACTGGAACAATGTGGAGTTGGGAGAATTAAATTCAAGTTTAGAATACCACATGTGAAGAGATTTCAGCTTGCTCTGAGGAAGGGGGAGAAAACTTTCATGAGTCTTCTTATATAAAACCCTGTAGGTTTCTGAATGTGTTGTAAAGTGCAATATACAGAGGTGACACTGGATGGCAACAGTGAGTTATACCAAATTCAATGTATTTTTCAAAACATTTTTTTTTAAAAAGCATTTTCACAATGGATTTTATACGTGTGTAGATTCCAGCTTAATCAGGAATGGGGCAAATGTGGCCCTCCAGATTTTGTTGAACTACAAATCATTGGCCATGCTGGATTAGGCTTATGGAAGCTACAGTCAAAGAGGTTCCCAATGCCAGAAAAAAGTAGAAGTCTTCCTCCTGGCAGATGTAAGGCCCACATAAAGATCATGAGCTGGTGTCAATAACCAAACACCATGGATCTAGAATACCTAGCTGCCTACTGTTTTAAAATTAATTCATTCATATACAACTGCTGTGTGGGCAACTCAATAAGAATGTATAAATTTGTAAGTCTGTGGCGGCAAAGTCCACCCTTTTTAAAACCATTTTTTATTAAACATCTCAGAGCAATTTAACAATAAAATATATACAAGCAACATCATATATTAAAAACAATTTCAAATCTGGTATGAGTCAAATCTCTGCTGAAAAAGAAAGGTCTTCAGCTGCTGCCAAAAAGACAATAGAGACAGCAGCTATCTGACATTCAGTGGAAGGGTAGGTGCCATAACACACACAAAAAAATGCATCATACAGAACAGACCTACTAATGAGTGATCCAAAGCTGTGATTGGCTGAGTATAAAACTAGTAGGATTATTTATATATGGTGTCTAACTACACAGACACTTCAAAATAGCAAATACGTATCACACACACTATTATTCCAAGATTCTGCTTTCTTCATATGTCCTACTGCATGTATATTGCACATATTAGTGGCAGAAGTGAGAGGCAGCAAATTAAGTGTATGACATTTACTTACAAAGGATCCTTTGAGATGGAAAGTTGCTTTCTGTGGTGACACAAAGTAGGGAAATAGTGGTGGCCTGATGCACTTGGAGTGGTCGTGAGTCTGAAAATGAACAGCAAGGAACTCACATCAACCACCATCTCAACTCAAGACAATATATTATCTGAAAATAATACTCAAAAGAACCACAGTCATACCTTGGGTTAAAGTTGCTTCAGGTTGAGCGTTTTCAGGTTACGCTCCGCGGCGACCCAGAAGTAACAGAACGCGTTCCTTCCGGGTTTCGCCACTCGCGCATACGCTCAAAATGACGTCATGCGCAGAAGCAGCGAATTGCGACCCGCACACATGCGGACACGGGTTGCATTCTGCTCTGGATGCGAACGGGGCTCCGGAACGGATCCCGTTCGCATCCAGAGGTACTACTGTATTAACAATACAACTAGAACTCCATGTGTTGCTTAGGAGCTATGTGCTGACTCTGGCTGAATTCCAGGTCCTGAACGGGGCCAATTTAGGTTTACCCAAAATTGAGCCAAAATGGGTTAAGGCAACCCTGGATCACTTTGGGGCTGTTAAGAGGGGAACAATAGGGAGATCAAAAGGGGACAGTCAGTTGCCTGCATGTGTCTTCTTCCCCCACCCAATCCCATATTCCAACCCCAAGCTTAATTAAGATTTTAAACCCCAATTAAAGACTGTGCAAGGACCCCAATTCAGTCCAGGACCTGAATCCACATCAAATCAACCCTGGATCAGAACAGGACTGCTCTGAAGGACCAGACTGGGAACTGTGCACAGTTTGTTGCCCACAGCAACAAAGTGCTAAGTTGTGTTTCTTTCTTTTTGGAATGGGGGGGTGATCCTAGGAATTAGGCTAACATTCATCGATGCCCCAAGTCAATCGGGAAGCTCCTTGCATGCAACTTCCATTGAGAAGTCTCACACCTTGGCACAAACATGACCTAATTTTGCATTGCTAGCAACTGAAGCAGGTCATAGATCACACTGAACAAACTCCATTCAAGATCATGCAATAACAAGCCAGCAGCAGCTGCAGAAAAATAAACTTTTGTAAACACCTTGTTTTGTGGTCCTCACATTCCTTGTTAAGTGCCATGAACCTCAATAGTGCTATGACTGTCATACTTTGAATGACTGTGTCACCAGTGTTCAAAGCACTTCAGGTATGTCATTCCAGGAACCCTTACAACAGGGATGGGAGAAAGAAGTAGGCCCTCCCAGTGCGGTTGAACCACAGCTCCCATCAGCACCCCCACCATCATGGATGATGGCCAGGGATGATGGGAGTTGTGGTTCAACAACATCTGGAGGGCTGCAGGTTCACCAATTTTACCTTGCCTTTCCACAATTCTATAAAATAGGTCACTACAAACGGCTCCTGTAATGCAGGCGTGGGGGCAGAGATTATGAGACAGAAGGTTATCTAAGGCCAGCTTCTGAATTCATAGAGGAGGTGAGATTTATAGATGGCCCTTCCCAATCACAGTTCCATCTAACAGACCATGGCAGACCAGCATACAGCACAGGTACCTTTAAAACACCATTGTTTTAAATAGCTGGAATACAGTTCTGAGCTAGGTAGACACTGGCAGAGTGCGTTAAGAGAGCATTACCATGGTTTCAATGATGATCGTGAGATTGCCTTGCCTGTCAGTCAGAGCCACGTAGCTGCCACCTTTTTCCAGATGCCCATCGGCTTGCAGGTAGTACCAGCCTGGTTGCGTGAAATGGGTAGTGTGTGCTGTGTCAAAACAGAAAAAGGAGAGAAGAAAGTTGTTGTTTTTTTCTTTCTATTGATAACTTTACTACAGTTTTCTCTTTTTTGTAAACTGCATTGAGGGTTTTTGCTTTTACAGAACTGACATCACCGGGGGGGGGGAGAAAACAATGAAAAAAGTAGACAGTCCCCCGCCCCCTCAAAACATCCCCCAATTCCAAAACTAAGATAAAAATTAGGAGGGTGAGAGGCCCAAGGAAGGTGCCACAGATGTATCTGAGGGCACTGTGTGTGTAGAGCTGGAGTCCCCAACATGGTGATGTTGGGGACTCCAGCTCTACACACACAGGTTGATGCAGAGAGGTGGGGACTGGCCCTAACATTAGGCAGAGTGATGCAGCCATCTCTGGCAGCCAATTTGGGGTGACATGAAATCGTTGCAGGAAATATTTGTGTATTTATTGTTGATTTTTTTACAAGACAGGAGAGGAACTTGCAGTATTTTCTGCGGCAGATACCAAAATAACTTTGTTGGCCTTGGGTACTATGTACTTTAGGGATAGAAAATGCCTCATTTGCTGCTGCACCACAGAAAGCAAAATGTCTAGAGCTGGCCCTATGTACATATATATACATACACAAACACACACAGAGAGAATTTGCTTAGTTCTGCCCCCCTGGGGGAAACATGGAATCTTACTAAAATTTGCAATCCTAACTCCACTTACCTGGGAGAAAACCTTGTTAAATTAAATAGGGCTTATGAGCCACAGTTAGGGCTACTCTGTAAATACATGTGCATGTATGTGTGTATAGCATGAATACGTGGCATTTTTTATCATGCTGATCGTGCCTTGAGCTGGCCCTTATTGCGCCCAAACAAGTTAATTTCCAAATACGCCACAACCTTTCCCTTCCAGCTCTTAGTTAACTTGCCAAGAACATCAGTACTACAAAGGCTGTCCAATAAGTTTGAAAAATTGCATCACAGAGCAGCAATTCAAAATACATTTGCGGTGCAATCCCATGCATATGTATGCAGAAGTTAGCCCTGCTGGGTTAAATAGTTTGTACGCCCAATGAAGTGTGCTGCGGCCTTAATAACTTAGAAAAGCCACAATTGAAAAACATACATCTCGTTTCAAAAAGCTCTGTCTAAAAAAAATACCTGTTATCCATATGGGGGGGTTCACAGTGTAATGCCCGCTCCATGGTTCCTGCGCTGTCATTAAACCACACCGGCCAAAAGGTAAATCTTCATAGTAACTAGCCACCAAATTCCAAGCAATAGTGCTGTGTGATATAGAGATAAAGAAGACAGGAATTAATAAAGAGAATCATGTAAAGAATTGGTCTAGCATGCTATGGTTCGACCAATAAATATACCGGGAATATATTTGTCTATGAGAAAGGGCTGTAGCAAAACGTATGTCATCAGTATATTGCTGACAACGTACTCCAAAATTCCAGATTACTTGTTAAACAGCAAGGA
This sequence comes from Podarcis melisellensis, assembly GCF_964234715.1. NCBI lineage: Eukaryota > Metazoa > Chordata > Lepidosauria > Squamata > Lacertidae > Podarcis > Podarcis melisellensis. The sequence continues at coordinate 24,259,960 of NC_138528.1, read as the reverse complement.
GGATCAAATTGAACCCCCACAGTGAAGACTCTACAAGGCCGAACAGCACTTCCCAAGCATCACCCTCTGGAAATGACCATCCAAGCAGGACCCGACCAACTGCAAAGTGGGTGCCACTTTGGCACAGAAGGATACTATGGTTGATGGTACTGAAAGCCGCTGAGAGACTGAGAAGAATTAACAGGCACATATTTCCCCTCCGTCTTTCTCCCAACAACAGGTCATCATGCAGATCGTCATCAACCACTGGAGGTAACATGTGAAGAGGGAAATTAAGACATATCTGGGCCACAATATCAAGTGTTTGAGCCTACTTCTTCTGTTGTGGATAAAAGTGAACCAGACTGTCAAGAAATACAAGTTTCAAGTCCACGGGGATTTCATTAGCTGAAAAATGCAAACCTGACAACCAGCATTTCCAATTACTGGTAATTAGACAAGGTTTTATTCTACCTTGCTAGATAGATAGATAGATAGATAGATAGATAGATAGATAGATAGAGACAGACAGACAGACAGACAGACAGGCAAACACACACATCTATAATTCTTTGAAAGTCAAGACGTACGATGTCATTTTCCCATTCACAAAATTTTGGTTCAGGATTCGAGCCCAGCAACCTGCCCCCACTTCATCATTGAAAGTGCTATAGTCTTCTGAAGCCCAGAGTTTCTTCTTTGTGTGCAACGCACTAAGCACCGTTTTCGTTCCTGGGTAATGAGCCCTGGATATTGAAAAACAAAAAGCAAGGACAAAGTGCATTTTAACTCAAAGCAAGGACTCTAAATACACTTGATTGCAGTAAGTTTAAACTCTAGAAAACTGTAGTTTCTTTTCTTTCTTTTTTTTGCAGTAGTTCTTCTTATCAGTCCTTTCCTCCATGGAGGAGAGATTAGGATCCAAACACCTCTAGAATACATTTAACAAATCACTGATCACCCAGTGAAATTGGGTGTCTTTTTCCTGTGTGTTTGCATCTGCCATCTCTTAACCTGTTGCCTTGCAGACATTGTGAAATCCAGCTCCTATCTGTGCCATTTAGAATGCCCAACAGTCAGGGGTGATGGAAACTGCAGTCCATGATGTCTGTAAGGCACAGGGTTGGTGAAGGCCAGGCTGTAGCATCCATTTGGATGCAATACACAGTTAAGTCCATGACCCGGAAGAACAAAATACTTGAACCTGAAAGTGTCAGGGATTTATTAATTTCTGCCAAAGATTGCCATTTAACTATTCTGAATACTGAATTTTAAACTGCTGTAACCAGCTCTGGGACCTGCTGGTGAAGGGTGGCTAATAGACTGAATAATAATAATTTACATCTCAAAACGTGGAAGGGAAAAAAATAAATACTTAGCATCTACATAGCACTCTGGACACTCAAAAGAGCTTTGTATACTTTCTCATCCATCTTTGCAAAAACCCTGCAAAATAAGTCATTATCACTGTCTCCATTCTCTCTCTCTCGGCCTCTGGTGGGCTCACAGCAGAGGCAGAATTTAAATTGCATGGGTTTACTAACTCTCAGCCGCCATTCTTGACCCAAAGTCAAAGACCTTAAGGACTATAGTGCCACATAGCAGGGATTGGGGTTCTTGTTTCTCAAAACAGGAACCCTGCCTCACTCTGGGCATGCCAAGTTGATTTTGAAACATGGAAGTACTGAAACATGCAGCTACCCCTAAGAACTTTCTATCTTCTGAAATCTTGAACTAGAGTTATCTTATCGTTTTAACCTAAATCACACCAATTTACCTCCCACAACACACACAAACGATTCAGATCTTAAATGAATATAGTCAAATCTCCACAATCACCAGTTTCAAAAAGATACACAAGGCAAATTTTACTCACTGAAGAGCTAATGTCACCACATGGATTGGTCAGGCTGATCAAATCAGATCTACATGGCAACCATTCACTCTACCAAAAGGGAACAACCAGAACTAAGGAGACCTACCGCTATGAATTACAGTCAATTGCATGAAAGTAGAGCCTGACAGGTCTCCCTACTGTCCAAAGAAAACAGCTTTGGGAGGATGTGATTTTGAGCAAAGACTTTCTTCACCAGAGTACCAAATGTATATCTAGACTTACAAGCATATTTGGAATCTTGGAAGGAGGGGAAACAGCTTGGGGAAGTGGGTGGCATGATTTGAAGAAATGAGGCACTTCTCTGCTCAAATTCTCCTCTCCCCTTTTCCCAGAGCAAAGGAAAAAGGAGAGGGTTGTCATGTTCCAATTACATCAACGTGTGTATAGTTCAGTATCCCTGAAAGTATCCTATGGAGGTCAGTCCATCAGTCCATCAGAGGTCAGTCCACCTTTGCAACAATGGGTCATCCTCCCAGATCCATGTGTATGGCAGGGGTAGCCAACATGCTGCCCTGCAGATGCTATTGAGACTACAGCTCCCACGAGCCATGACCAAGTTGGCTGAGGCTGGTGAGAGTTGCATTCCAACACCTGATGGGCACAATGCATGCTCCCCTTGGCATACAGGATTGCTGCCAAAGAGGCACGTGGCCAAAATTTTGTAACTGCTATGCTGATATTCCAGAAAGTTTTTCCAAAGTTGCTGTTTCCCATCATTTGCCCGAATTTTTCAGAAGGGATTATGGGTGGAAAAAATCAGCTTTGAAGAGATGTCCTACCCAATGATATCGACTGCTTCACGTAGCTCAGAGTCAACCAGCATGAAAAAGGAAATTGGCTCCCAGAGGTTATCGCTGGCTATGATCCTCACCCGCTGCAGCTCTTGTTTATCCAAAGTGTATCTTAAAAGCTTGGAAAATAAAGAGATGAAAAGGTAGTATTCCCACACACAGCGTTTTCCAAAAATCAAGGCTGCCGTGCTTCTTTTGGTACACAGCAGGCATATTATGTGCTTCACTCTGGTGAAGGCTAGGTATCAAACAGGAATTGAAAGTCTGCTCTCAGATTTGATCTTGGGAAGCAAGAGAAAGGACCCTGCTCTCATTCACATCCATTGGTAGACATAATCCACAAAGTCAACCGTCTCTCTGTGTAATAGCTCTGACACAGGATATGAGCAGCTTCTAAAGTGTAAGCTTGAATGTGTGTGCCAATGTTACTTTAAGCTGGGTTTTAAGAAGAATCAGCAAGCAGTGGGAGAAGGCACAAATTACAGCTTTATTATTCTGCGCCAAGATTTTATCACCTGTACCTCACCTCACTGAGAGACATCTGCACAAATGGTAGAGTTTCAAAAACTGCAGACAAGAACTTCACCAAAGATGGATTGAATTGTATAAACAGACTGTAAGATATCACTATTAAACAAAGTTCATGGGAGACCTTTATGTACAGCCCAGGTGACCAACATGGTAAAGGTAAAGGACCCCTGGATGGTTAAGTCCAGTCAAAGGAGACTATGAGGTGGCTATGGGGTATTCCCCTTCAGGCCAAGGGAGCCGGCGTTTGTTCACAGACAGCTTTCTGAGTCATGTGGCCAGCATGACTAAACCGCTTCTGGCACAACGGAACAGTGATGGAAGCCAGAGTGCATGGAAACGCTGTTTACCTTCCCGCTGCAGCGGTACCTACTAGTAGCCACAGCTACTAGTGTGCTTTTGAACTGCTAGGTTGGCAGAAGCTGTGACAGAGCAATGGGAGCTCACCCCATCGCGGGGATTTGAACCGCTGATCAGCAAGCCCAAGAGGCTCAGTGACTAACTACGACATCCCGTGAACACATGCAAGGGGAAACAAAGTGGCGATGTTATTCTGCTGCAGCAAAGACACTGATACCTCTTTCAAAAGATTTGCAGCTTAAAACAACAACAACACCTGCAATAGACCCATACACCTCATTGAAATAAAAGGTCTTCAAAATAACTTAGCTGTTATACAAAAGAGCTACTATGGTTGCTGACATCTGTCTGTCTTGAAAGACAATGGAGTGCACCTCCAGGGGTGAAGTCAACCGCTGCATTAGCAGAACCAAAGTGACCTCCTGGGATGCAAGCCTGGGCAGTGTGCATGCAGTGCACCTGGGCTACCCAGATGACAAATATCCCCTTCTCGGTCTCACTAATATGGTCCAAAGGAAAGCAGAGTTGAGGGAAGGAGGCATACAAGGCACCTTCCAACCATCTTAAGAGCATTCATCGTTATCTACTTCCTTCCACAAATACAACTAGTTTTCTGCAAAAGTAGGATTAGTACATATTTGGATGGCACCTCATAGAAGTTCCTAAATATTAGATTACTCCCAATATTGTAAATGGAACCAACCTCCAGTTGGACCAAGACAAAGAATTCAAATTCACACCTAACTTTGTCAGGGGTCAATACACTTTGGCTGGCCTTACCAGCAGAGCTAAGCATTTGTTGTTGGCAGGACCCCACCCCTCCAAAGGACAGGGTCCAACAGCTTCTCTGAAATGCGGCGCATGGTCAGAAGTCAGAAGAAAATCTGCTCCTCTGAACTTTTTTGTTTGGAGTAAGGGGGAGAAGTGGGAACATGAAAACAAGTTCCACCTCCAAAAGTTTAGAGCTGGGGTTATGCAAAGTATTGCTCTTCCTCTGCACCTCGCTGGTACTCTAACCAAGCAACTACCAATGGGTGCAGAGGCTGGGCAAGCCAGGACACCTCCATCTCTTCCTTCCAAATTGGGAAGAAACTTTATTTTTATTTCTTGCAAGCAAGTAAAGTTATAGAGTAGAGAAAAGATAAATAGGGATGTCTCCTGGACACACAGGGCCAATTCAACACCTACTGCACACACAAACGTTTATGCTAGAAGTGACTATCACAAGCAGAATTTCTAAAATTCAAGTTGCTAACCTCCTGAACAAACTCTATGGAGCCCAACCAGAGCCCTCTATGCTTAAGCCAGTTACTGCAATAGCTTTGGGGACAAAAGCAAATTCTCTCCCGACTAAAGCCCAAACCCATTTTTAATTCTCATTCATTCATTCACAGCTCATTCATTCACAACTCATTCATTCACTCCATGGTGAACTTGCAGCAAGACACAGACTTGGCTCCCAAGGCAACATCACTGTGGTGGCAAACAGAGGACATTTCTATTTTCAAACACCACTAACGTTCCACTAGCTTGTCTCTCTGAACAGTAACAGAAGAATCTGAAGGAAGGGGGAAAGGCTCAGTGGCTAGAGCACCCGATTTGCATGCAGATGGTCCCAGGATGAATCTTCAGCATCTCCAGGTAAGGCTAGGAGGGAAGATGCCTGAAACCGTGCAGAGCTGCTGTCAGTCAACATAGACAACACTCAGCTAGGTGGACCAATGGTCTGACTCATTATAAGGCAGCTTCCTACACTATGTAAATAACAGGGAAGTCAAGAGTGTATCTTTTCAACCAGCTTGCCCAGTATCATGTACTTATGTAACGGCTTAACCATCCCCCCGCCCCTTGCTCCTCATCACAATCCAGATCACGGCTCCCCACTGACGCCTTTTGTAAAGGAAAGATACTGGGAGTTTTCAGAGTTTGTCTCAATGTAAAACAAAACACAGGTGGAGTTTCTGAGCCAGACCGTGAAACTACAGGCAAGACACTAAAATCTGGTGCATTTAAGAATCCTGATTTCCTCGTACAATTAACAGCAAAGGTCCTAGGAGTATATTGAACAAGCTTCAATATACAACCTGTTCAATAACAAGGTTAGGAGGACTTTGCATGAGACTAGTTTTTGGAAGCCTATCTGCATAGCTACGAGGTTACTCTGAGGCCTAAGTGAGCATTTTCAGAAAAGCAAGACATGATCCATGGCAATCTTTTCCACCACCCAGTAGCAGGCTGTGGGTTGAGGCTGCGCTGCTCACCTGACCTCCCTCCAGCTGAGTTGCTGTTGCATACTGGAATGGAGAGGCAGAGGAAAGATCAGTGCATTGCAAACATGTGAGCAAGAGCACTAGCCTGGTTCCGCCACCACATTTGCACCACACCAACCTCAACACCACAACACCCCTTCTTGTCCCTTTAGGCAGCTGTGACTCAGCTAGAACAAAGTCAGGTGAGCAGCATCATTCCACAGACAGTGCCTGCTACTAATCACATCCTAGTATAAGCCTTGAAGTTCTCTTGCCTATGACGCCTGACTACCATTTTTCAAGCAGAAAAGTTATTCCATGGCAAGTTATCATTTTGAAAATCCTTAAGTTCTTCTGAGGGCTGACTGTGTGTGTGTACCTAACTAGATTATTAATCCTGTTGAATGAATCCACAATTGGGTCAAATGTGACTACCAGCTGAATTGCTTTTAAATTAGTCAGCAGAGAGTTAATTGTTGCTGTGGCAATTTAGTAACATTAGACAACTCTGCAGAACAGGTAATATGAAAACCAATGGCCCTGATTAGTGCCCCAAATTTGTTGTGAACCTCCCTGAGATCTACAGATGAAGGATGGTATATTTACTATTATTATTATTATTATTATTATTATTATTATTATTATTATTATCATCATCATCATCATTCTCATCCTCATCATCTTCAAAATTCAGGTGCATGAAGACACCATTAGGAGGAGCCAGCCTCTTCCAAACTACTATAAATATCCCCTAATTAAAATAACTCTTTTATTTGGCTAAAAGGGGTAGCTTTTGCTTACTGGTTAATTAGCCTTCACAAAACAGATTTATGATCCAGCCCTATGTAGCCTCACTTAGTTCAATGATGCCTGCCCCCTAGTGAGCGCATTCAGAATAGTGCTTGCCCCTACTTAAGGGGTACATCAGAAGAGGAACTTTTATTTCTCTAATTTCCTCCCAAGAGATATACATGGCTTTTAAAAATGCAAAAGTAAGAGCTGCCGCAAAATATTGTTGTGTATTCCAGCCAGTATTCCGTGAGTACAGAGCATGCTCAGTGGTCACTGTGCAGGGGCGTGGGGGGGGGGCAGGGAGGCAGGGTCAATCGCAGCTGTGCCAATCATACACACACCCCAGCCGGGCCACAATGCCCTGGGCACAATCGCCCTACCCCCGGGTGCACAGCATGTGCGCTGCTCTGGGTGCCCGAGCAGCTAGCTCCGCTACTGCCACTGTGCTGCTTTGTGAGGTTATCCCCCGCGTATTCCTTAAGGTTCTTGCTTACTATTTCAGCAGATTATAGTGTTCCTCCACAAACCTGCTGATACCTCTCTCTTATGCGTGGGTTGGGTTGTTTAGGCTACCTAAGAATTGTGTTCATACCCGAATATCAGAAACAGAGGGAATGATGGCACTTCCATAAGCTTATTTTACAAACGTAGCAAATATCACAAACCCAAGGGCGACAGTGTCTAAACATGTGTCGATATATTGGGCGATCCTTTTTTAAAACGATGATTTCCATGTTGGAAAGGCATCTTAAGCATAGACTGTCACTAGTAATGTCCAAATGGCCATAAATTTTCTGTATATGACATGAATTTGAATATTAAACAGGTGTTGTCTTTTTCAGCACCTACTGAAGACCTTCCTCTTTCAAAATGCCTTTGAGTTCAGCTTTGAATGGGAGTTCTTTAAAGGTGTTTTTAAAGTGTTTCACGGCATGTTGTTTGCTAGGTTCCTAGGTTTCTTCAGGAGGAAGGGCTGGGTACAAATTTGATTAATAAATAAATGTAGGAAATGGATACCCTGCTCCTCCTCCCATAGAGCATCCAGAAGAATTTCACAGCTAAGAAATATGGAACACATATGTAACAAGGGAATACATATGTAACAAGGGAAAGTCACACATTAAAAGGACATCTACAAATGAAATTAAAAATCAGGAAATCTGAAAAAAGAGTAACAATACAGCAACAATACAGTAAAGCAGTAAAATATTACTGCTTTAAATATTAAAACTATGTTGAAAGTGAAGTTTTCAGCTCAGAGAAAAGAAAGGTCAGAGAGGGAGCCTGAAGGATTTCTACAATGAGAGTATTCCAAAACCACACTACCACCACTGAAAAGACTGTAGAAGATATATAAAAAAGGATGCAGACACCAAAATAAGCAGCAGCAGAGAGACACTAGACAGGTTGCACTAAATGCACAACGTCAAGCACAGGAGCAGAGGTGGCAAAAGGGGCAGCATAGCCCCATGCAGTAAGGACTTTATGCTCAAGTATGAGATGCAGAAATGGCCAAGCTTGGATCCAAATTTCCTTCAGTTAATGGTCAAACGTGGATCCAAACTTTCTTCAGTTCATATGGAACTGTGATCAATGGCACAAAGGAATCACCATCACCAGATAGGTGGGGTATAAATAATAAAATTATTATTATTTTTACCCAAGGCTTCCACACTTACCCTACTATCTCAACCGAGTCATTAAGATAGGGATCGACTAGCATTTCATTTGCAATGTCCCATTCACCATCCGCAGCAATGATGCCAACCTTCCTTAAACCCACTCTGTCCATGGTTTTGCGGAGTACCTTGATAACAGATAGCATTACTTGACAGATAACACAGCTTTCATCAATGGAGAGAGTGTGACATTATCTTAAAAGATCAAATTAAAGTGTGAGGGCTGTGAAATGATGGAAGAGCTGGGCTTCTACACACACAGTTAATCTGCCCGAGTGTCACAGCTCTCAAATGGAATCCTGAACACCCTTACCTGAGAGCTTTCTCTCTTCCTGGCCCCTTTCTGATATATACATGAAATGTACTTTCAACATTTAGATAACTACTGCTTTAAATTGTGCTCCAAAGCTCCCAGTTCCCCAAGTTATTCATGTATTACCAGTTCTTAATCCTGGAACCTGTTAAAACAAGGACTTCCAGGGCTGCAACTTGAAGGGGGTGCCTTGGCAAGTGTACAGATTCACTTTCCTAGCCACCTATCAGGCACATCCCCCGTACATCTGGTGATACACCTGCCACCTCCAACGCACTGTTCTGGATGTTCTCCCAAGCCAATTTCAGGACATGCACAGAGAGCAGGGAAACCCCATTGCACAAATAGACGAGACTCATTTGTTGAATCTCACCCATTAAGGCACCTCATCATCCAATTTAAATAATGTAAGAATTATAAAATAACTGAATTGTTAATGACCGAGAAAACAGAAACGCTGGAGATTTGAAAATCCTTGGCAGCTCTCCATTCTTATCATTAAACAGGCATGACACGCTGAACTCAGAAGTCAATTAAGTGTTTGAGAACTCCATCCTACATTCACTTAGCAGCCAGCTTCTAATACCATATTTTAAAACGGGGGTGCGAAACCTCCAACCCACAGACCTGATTAGGCCCACCAGGTCTCCCCATTTGGCCACATCTATCTGCCCCACAGATGAAAGGAAACACCTTGCTCAGCTGAAATAGGTTTGCAGGGGCTGCCAATATGTGGTGTCTGCAAAACCATCTACAAAGCTCTCCGTCATGGGGTCTTGCAGAATGCTTTGCAATAGACTTCACAAGACCAGACAATCAGTCAATTGTCAGGTCTTGAGTAGTGCTTTGAAAGGTACTTCGTGGGCTGTGAATTTGCCTGCATTGTATGATTCCAAATAGCCCCCCCCCCCCACCTGCCAAATTTGGTCTTCACAAGGGGAGGGGAGGGAGAAGGTGATCTGGCCTGAATCAGTAAAAAAATCCATTTTTAAACCCCTATTATTTCCTTCATTGTTAATCTTGCAATCTCCCCTTTTTATGCAATGGAGAAATCATTCATACAACATAAACCACTCTACACATACAGAAAAGATGATAATCTTCAAGAAATATTTCTGTCTCATACAGATAAGACTTCCCATGAATTATGTCCATTATCCTACATTTAATAAAGCGGACTAATAATACCGCCACATCTTAGTAACTGACTGTAATTGAACTTTAACTAAAGTGCATCCCATGAATGTTTTTAAAAAGAGGGTTAGTTGATAACAGCAGAAAGAGCAAACATTTTTCATTGCTATAAGACTGTCATCCTATATACTTCCCAGGAAATAAGCTCCACTGAAGTCAATGGAACTTATTTTTGAGTAGACATGGGGTTGTCTTGGAGGGCCCTATGTCGGATATAAAACAAGGATGGGCAGCCAGTGGCCCTCCAGATACTCTTGGACTCCAGCTCCCATCAGCCCCAGCTAGCACGGGCATTGGGTCATGGTCAGAACTGATGGGATTTAAAGTCCACAATGTCTGGAGAGTAAGTGGTTCCTCCCACCTTTCAGTTCTTGGCCTATTAGTGCTGCTGACAAACCTTACTTCACAGAAATAGAGGAATATTCACTAAAAGATACATCGGTAGCAGTGAGACAAGTTAGCTTAAGAGACACATCTGTAAATGACAAATTAAACCATGCTAGTTTTCCTAGTGCAGTTCAGGTCGGGCATGTGTGCATTCAGTCACTTACAGCTTTCACTGCAGTCCCTTTCTACCAGATATCCACACAAAATATACACTTTTAACATATCCCTTGTACATTATAACAGTAGTAGCATTTCATATCTTCAAAAATGGGGTTCATTTAAATTTGTCGTGCATAGCAAGACACTCTTAATCAATAAACACTATGCAGTGTATGCAACGGCTGAGCAAGTAGAAGGTTTAAACCATGGTTTCATGGCTTGTTTCCACGAAACCGTGGCTTGTTTCCCAGTTCAGGGGGAATGGGAGACTATGGTTAACAATAGTATCAGCCAGACACTGAAGAAAAAATAAAACCAACACTGAGAATCTAGAGACCCTCTAGCCGAGTGTTCCCCAAGAGGACATCCTCTCGATGTATTGGAGTACAATTCCCATCAGCTCCAATCAACATGGCCAGCAGCCAGGGATTATGGTAATTGTAGTCCAAAGCATTTGAGAGGCATCAGCTGGGCATGTTTGGGTTGCAGTCATTTTCTATGCACCTTTATCCATTAAAACTGCCTTAGGAAGCTTTGCCACTCGTTAGCAACAGAACAAAAACAAAAAAGGCTAGAACTGTAGGTAAGCTGATAACGGTAAGCTTCAGTGCAGACATTCTGCCCTCTTCTCCGCACATAGACACACGCACAGACACACCAGCTGTGCTGTTCTGATGTGTCCAAGCAAAATTGGGAGAGGATGCATAGGGAGAGATCCTGTTGCACTAGTACAACAACTTAGATGAATTCTGCTAGAAGTTTGATGTTATACATGCTAAGAATGCATTATTTAAAAAATGGATGTCAATTGATCAGTTGACCTACCTTGATATATTTGCTGCTAAAAGACCGTTCATTCCAGATCTAAAAATAGCAAAAAAAATAAAAAATAGAAGTGATACAAAGGTAAGAGAAGACACACTCAAATCCAATTCCTGGCATGCCCTGCCTGAGCTTGCTGACCTTAATCGTGAAGGACAAAAGGCGCTACACACGAACCAGGTTAAGGTTTTCCTCCTAGTACTTATGAAGCCTCTGATTTCTCTAGGTATGATATACTGCAGAAGAAACTGCCCAGACTTAAGGATCTGCACTGGAAGCTACGCTCTCTGTCCTGGCCCAACGTGTGGTAATAATGCACACAGATACGAAAGGCAGACAGTGGTGGATGGCCTAAAGGAAGATCTGCAATCTCTACTAGTAAATCTCTGGGTGATTAAAAGTAGATGAGCAACAAATTCTGACTACCAACTGTTCAACAACAACAACAACTGAAATGAGGAAAGCAGGAGAAGGAGGACTGAAAATTGGGGTGGGGTGGAGGGAAGGAACATAAGTTCAATGCAGTTCTGGTAGTAAAAACAAATGCCTGGGCTCAGAATTGTTTAATTGCAGCACCTTCTCCAAGTGTTACAGGTAGGAAAAAGGATGGGTGCGTTTGTGTATAAATGTGTACACAAAGGAAACGTATGTCTTTTGTACCAGGCTCTGACTGGTGGATTTTGAGGTTCTAGGACAAAAAAACAAGGCAAAGTGTCCCATAAGCCTAAAGTGTGTGCACCAATGTTTCCTAATCATTACAGTATTTTAATAATTGAGGGGAGGGGTGTGAAGTAACCCAGTGGATTTTTTTCAGGAAAATGATCGAAGCAGACTTGTATTAGATGACTTTGGAATCTCTAACATGAATCATGTTCAAAAGTATTTAAAGAGGAATTCCTTTACTAACCCCGATGTAGTCAATGTCCAAATCATGAAATCTTTTAGCGCCTATAATCCAGGACACAATATAATAAGCAGTGACATCCGGATAATCATAGGGCCAGTTCTCACCCCTCCCAACCCATCCTGGAAAAGCCCAGGGCAACCCTGTAAAGAGAAGGGGGGAAAACAAGCATAAAATTAATACAACGGAAAAGCTTAGCACACAGCCCCTATTCTCAAAATAGGACAGTTCAAACTTCAACCTACCCTGCAGGAAAGGCATTGTGGGTGTGCTCACACTACAGAACACTCCACACATTTCTTTGCTCTTGAAACCAGTGAGGCACCACTCAGTTCTGGTTTTTAGAAATTATACAAAAAGCTTCCTACTTCTTTGGCCATGGGAGTATAATACCTACCATCTTGAAGAGGCACTTCCCCCCTAAATTTTCAATTTCAGAGCTTGCTGTCATTATTTATTATTTTACAGTGGTACCTCGTGTTAAGTACTTAATTCGTTGCAGACGTTCTTAACCTGAAACTGTTCTTAACCTAAAGCACCACTTTAGCTAATGGGGCCTCCTGCTGCTGCTGCGCCGCCGGAGCACAATTTCTGTTCTCATCCTGAAGCAAAGTTCTCAACCCGAGGTACCATTTCTGGGTTAGCGGAGTCTGTAACCTGAAGCGTATCTAACCTGAAGCATCTGTAACCTGAGGTACCACTGTATTTCCTTTATGAATAGCTCCCCATGAACCACCCCCAAGCAATTAACGATCAATGACTGCATTAATAAAAACATTCAAAACAGAGAAAGATTGGGACAAAGATCTCTGAAGGAGCATCTCCACCCCCAACGTTCAGCCCAGACACTGAGGTCCAGCGCCGAGGGCCTTCTGGCAGTTCCCTCATTCAAGAAGTGATGTTACAGGGAACCAAGCAGAGGGTCTTCTCAGTAGTGGCGCCCGCTCTGTGGAACGCCCTCCCAGAAGATGTCAAGGAAATAAGCAACTATCTGACTTTTCAAAGGCAGCCCTGTTCAGGGAAGTTTTTAATGTTTGAAGTTTTATTCTGTTTTTAATGTTCTGTTGAAAGCTGCCCAGAGTGGCTGGGGTAGAAATTAATAATAATAATAATAATAATAATAATAATAATAATAATAATAATAATTTTTGTTATTATTATTATCATCATCATCATCATCATCTCCACTTAGAATGCTTGCAGGAAAATGGAGGTCTTCAACAGGTGCCAAAAAGACAGCAGCGTCTGCTCGATATATAGCTGGTAGGAGTTCCAAAGGGTAGATGCCTCCAGACAAAAGGCATTAGTCCAGCATTGTACAGCAGGCTCTGCAACAGTCCAACAGCTTGATCTCACCCCCAAAAGGCGCACTCCTCCATTGTCTCACAAAGCCCACGGATGCAAACAACAGCACAAAATGGACCTCCTGATGAGATGATGTCTGAGGGAGGCCCTCTCCTGCAGAGTACAGTGCTCAACTGGATGTAAAGGGGTGAAATTATCGGCTAGGTATCCGTGCCCCAATCTATGTAAGGCTGTATGCCAGCCCCCTGAGTTTAGCCTGCTGTCTGGCTGGCAACCAAGGAGATTAAAAAGCAAGTTATATTTATGGAGATGCTAATGCCAAGCCCAGTCTAACAATCATAGCTAGAAGCAGGTAGGGAAACTGGTTTGGGCTAACTAGAATACAGTCATACCTTGGGCTGAAGTAGCTTTGGGAAAAGTATTTTCGGGATACACACTGCGGAGACCCGAAACTAACGGAGTGTGTTACTTCCGGGTTTCGCCACTCGCACATGCGCAGATGGTCAAAAATGACGCCATGCGCATAAGCGGAAGCAGCAAATCGCAACCCATGCACGTGCAGACGCGCGGACACGGGTTGCGTTCGCTTCTGGATGCGAACGGGGCTCCGGTACGGATCCCGTTTGCATCCAGAGGTACCACTGTATCTTCACTATTGTTAATAACTATTGGCTCTTAGGGCATGTCCACATGAGAGATGAGGTAGAGGGGAGAAGAGAAGCACACATGCCCAGGTAACTAAGCAAACCATGGTTTGGCGATCAGGCAGCACTAAACATCAGTTTTCTTTCGTTGGTACGTTTTGATGCAGTATTTCCACGGTACCCCACAAATATAACTATAAATTCTCTTTTCATTCTCTCCAGGAATGTGTGCCGACAAACAATAGCCCCTGCTACTGGGCCTTCCCTCTCTTCCTCCAGCAAAGCTGTGGGCTTAAGTGCCTGCAGAGAAACAGTGCAACCAACAAACACTCAAAGGCTCAGCCAGTCCAAACTGCACTCTTTTTGCTATCAGGCCCTCCTTTACTGTATGCCACAGAACAGTGCTTTTCACCCAGTGGTACACCTCATGGAGTTATCAGAAGGAACAATTACAGTCAGGTGACCAGCACTGTTTCGGGCTGGTCCTGGGCTTCCTTCATATTCTGAGTGTGCACATTCTCAGAACCAATGTATTTTTCATGAAACATCTACAGAGTGGGAAAAACAAATCAAGCACTCAGGAAATGACATGTTGATTGTGTGAGCAAAGAAATGCCAAAACAGGAAGGTGAGGCAGCATGCCGTTGCAACGGGCACTCCTAAAAGAGGAAGATACTACAATGCATGGGAAATATGTGTTGCCTAACTCTGTCATGGGAAGGCATTTGTGACATTATGAGTAGAAGGCTATCAAAAGAGGCAAACAACAGCTCCAGGCATCTAGTCTTCCTCATTTGTTGTCAACCCTTCCAGGTTATGCTGATTTTCTTTGGGACACCCTACAAGAGACTATACAATGCACTGCTTGTTCCTGTGGCTTCACCTCAGTCTCCAACCAACATCACAATTTAATTTTCCAGAAGTGTTACAGGTTCCTGCATATTGTATTTTCACAAACAGGCTGAATTTATTCAATAAAGTTTCCTTATCAAATGGTAATTTTGGTATCAAAGCATGTGGTATATTGGAGTTTTTATATGAAAATCATAATGTTCTCTTAACCCTACGCTCCCATCACAATACATCCCCAAATCTTCCGTTTCAAATTTAAGAGCATTTTATTATACGTTTATATAACAGAAATGATCTGGAAATGGTGCGGGGGATTCAAACTACAAAATCCCTTAAGTGTGTGTTAATCATGGGGTGCTGACCGAAACCAAATTTTTAGTGAAGGGGGGTATTTGGGGAGAAGCAAAATGTTTACAGTTTAATCATTATGTAAAAGGCTTCTTTCTTTTTTAAAGGAATTAATAAATAAAGCCTGACAGGTCAAAATCGCTCCCATCTGCCCACCAACTCATTCCTATATAAGCAGTAACAACAGCAAAGGATGCCTTCTTTTCTCTACACCCCCCACCCCACCCCCACTCCCCGCCACCACCTATGGTTTTTTTCTTGGTAGCAGCTCATAGCTAGTGAGTAAAGAGAATAACCACCAGCCTGGGTTTGAATGACATGCAAAGCCAAACACTGGCTAACTTCAGGACAGCATAGGCCTGAAAAGCATCAGCTCCCCTCTGAGAGCTTGCAAATTCATATGGTCCTGGTAAGCCACAGTTTGGGCTTGCAAAGTTGTGCAAACCCAGCCTCTCTCTCACACACAACACACACACTCCAAGCTGAAACAAAAAAAAAATATTCCTTCCAGTAGCACCTTAAAGACCAACTAAGTTAGTTCTTGGTATGAGCTTTTGTGTGCATGCACACTTCTTCAGATACGTGCACACGAAAGCTCATACCAAGAACTAACTTAGTTGGTCTTTAAGGTGCTACTGGAAGGAATATTTTTTTTGTTTTGACTATGGCAGACCAACACGGCTACCTATCTGTAACTCCAAGCTGAGTAAATCAATATTATTTAAAGCATGCTGCACGTTACATTGGAACAGAATGGTTTAAAATGAATCACAAAGGTACTCTCAAATTACAGGGTAAGAAGG
Source organism: Podarcis melisellensis (assembly GCF_964234715.1). NCBI lineage: Eukaryota > Metazoa > Chordata > Lepidosauria > Squamata > Lacertidae > Podarcis > Podarcis melisellensis. The sequence continues at coordinate 24,243,954 of NC_138528.1, read as the reverse complement.
ACAAAACGTCACACCTTACAGGTCTGCAGGTCTTACCAATCAATTTAATATTAGGGTTTCTCTTTTTAGCTTCTTTCATCAGCCACCATTCATAGCCCCGGAAATAATTTTCATCATCTTCATAGTGCATGTGGGATGGTTCAGTTCCATCTACAGAAGGAAAACAAAATTGTAGCTCAGCAGTGTGTTACACATCCTCTGCTATATCAATCTAATACATTTCTCAACACGTGTAAACTATATGTATATCATGAAACTGGACATGCAATGTTATTCTTACACCAGTTTTAGCACCCTGGATAGCATCAAGGGAAGAAGGAGATTAACAACAAATGCAGTTCTCTGTACTTATACACCTACATTAAGAAACCTGATCTTCTATAGACATTCCAATGCCTATCCTGTAATCACAGGTTGTAAGAACTTACTGAGTGGAAAGCTATACTTTAAGTCGGGTTATTCTGGGGCTTATCTGCTGGAGAATCACAAGCACATGAAACAGGATGGCAAAAAATACTAAAATCTGAAATGTAGATGAAATGTGGTGCCCAGATGGCGCCCTGTTATGTTGCGGGGTTCTTCATAAATCATAGAAACCATGTTTGATAAAGTCCAAAGATATAATAAGCTGCCATTTGGCATTCACCCACTCATGACTCTGCATTGAAATAATGCTAATGAAAAACAATGCTAATTAAATGTTCTAAATATAAATCAGCTGTACCATCCAGCTTATGCAGTGCTTTGCCAGCCCAGGATATGCATGCCTCATTTACAAGGCTAATTGTTATCTGTTTATGATCTATGTCCAGTTGCATTAGATTGAGAACTTCATGTAATATGGAACACCATTCTAACTATCCAGTATCCCTGCCAAGAAAACTCCATGGACAAAAACAACAACTATTCTTAATAGCTACATCTGTCAACCTCAACATCCTCCAGCTACATATATAGCAATAATAATATTATTAAGACCATATCTATGCCACCTAATATATAAAATACCTCTAAGCAGTATACAGCAAATAAAAAAACCAAAATATGCAATAAAACCATAAATACAACTCAATAAAACACTGATCTTTGTTGATACCAGTAGAGTAACTGGGAGGTGAAGGTATCCCTTTCTCTTAACACACCTCCCCACACAACACCTCTCAGCTTCCCACCCCTTTTCTAGGAACAAACAAATAAACAAACTCACAGGTCACCTCAGCATCTCCCACCACAATGAAGGTCCCCTGAACATGCTGATCTCACCCTTGTCTCTCATTGTAGGTGTGGGTCACCTTTGGCCCTCTAGATGCTGCTGAACTACAATTCCCACCATCCTTGGCCATTGGCCATGCTTCCAGGGGCTGATAGGCATTGTGGTTCAACAACCCATTTAACAGCATCTTGATAAGCTTATGTGGAAATAAGTGCTAATGAAATCAATGGATTTACGGCAAAGTAAAGATGCTTATAGCAAGAGGACATCCCATTTTCAGGAGATATTCGCAAACTTAATATGGAACTCACTAGACAACAGTTCCCTCTACCCTGCAAAAACAAAAAGCCATACACACAACAATCTTAATAATATTAATGATAATAATAATAATGTGCCACCCATCTGACTGGGTCGCCCCAGCCACTAGGGGTGGCTCCTAACAAAATATTAAAAATGCAATAATCAACCATTAAAAATTCCCCTGCCTTCAGATGTCTTCTAAAAGTCAAATAGTTATTTATCTGTTTGACATCTGATGGGAGGGTGTTCCACAGGGTGGGTGCCACTACCAAGAGGGCCCTCTGCCTGCTTGTTCATGTGAATCCACACACTCTCACACACCCCAAACACACAGGTACACAGATCAGCTGTGGGGATACTACACCCACCCTGCTTATCAATTTATCATCATAACTCTGGGGAAGGGTAATTATATCCCCATCAAGGGGCTTGAGAAAAATCTCCACTATTGAGTATTTTGTTCCAACCATAACAGATTCAGTTTTCCACAACCTAGTAAAGATGCACAATCAGTATATCATGCAAAGCTCGTGGTGAGCAACTTGGTTGACAATGTTTAGAACTAACTAACCCATAATTACAGCATTATTACAATGCTTTGTGGTTAAATCTCTTTCCTCAACAGCTCATACCTGTGGACTGTGCATCTCCGCCAATCTCTACTTTGAGGATTTGTAAAGCAGCAGCAAAATTTGGCTTCAGGGGAAAAAGAAGAGGAAGCAGTGTTAACATTTATGCTATTCATGGATCACAGTGCATCATGTAAATAGGAAATAATTTGCAGTCAAGACTGTGGTACTGACTTATCACCTACTATGATGCTCAACAATCATTACCTCTTTGATTGAAAACAGAGATTGTGTTTGCACATGATATGCCAAAACAGTGGCTGTGCAAGCATACACTGCACATAGGTCAGGCTTCAGAGCCTTTGAGACGCTGGCAGTCAATATCCCACAGAGGACCAGTTCTGCAGTGCTAATGGAACTAGTCGCCCAGCAACACCAGCACTAGGGAAAGGGATTTTAATACATCTTTACAAAGCAGCTTGGTACAGAAGCCTATTATGCCTTCACCTTTCATCAGCTTTTCCCCTGCCTGTGTGCTGCAAAAATGAGCCCTGTGGCTCTTCTGCAATTGTTTTACAGGGACACGTACAGTTGTATCCCAGTAAGAGAAAAGAACATGGCAGTGATATTGGCTGTATGTACTGTAAAGGTAAAGGTACCCCTGCCCGTACGGGCCAGTCTTGACAGACTCTGGGGTTGTGCGCCCATCTCACTTAAGAGGCCAGGGGCCAGCGCTGTCCGGAGACACTTCCGGGTCACATGGCCAGCGTGACATCGCTGCTCTGGCGAGCCAGAGCTGCACACGGAAACGCCGTTTACCTTCCCGCTGGTAAGCGGTCCCTATTTATCTACTTGCACCCGGAGGTGCTTTCGAACTGCTAGGTTGGCAGGCGCTGGGACCAAGCAGCGGGAGCGCACCCCGCAGCAGGGATTCGAACCGCCGACCTTTCGATCGGCAAGTCCTAGGCGCTGACGCTTTAACCAACAGCGCCACCTGTACTGTACCTTCCTACAATTAAGTGGAACGGGAAACAGGCTATGAAACACACAGTACTTTCTTCAGGCTGAAAGGAACCCCACAAGACTACCCTGAGCCCTTGCCAGGATCATTGCATTGCTTATTAACAAAAGCAGAAGAATACTTTTGTTGCTCATTTTATCTCATTCCATCTTTCTTTATATTTATGTATATATTTTCTATTGTTATGCAAAATTTTGCATATTGCAAGGAAGTTTCTTCTGCAAGGTCAATTATTTTGCAGCTTATTAGATTCCCTCAAAGAACAGTAATCCCAATTACAAAAAATAATTGCCTTCAATATGTTAAAAAAAATATTCACAGAAGCACAAACATAGAATCGTAGAACAGCAGAGTTGAAAGGAACCTCAAGGGTCCTGTAGTCCAATCCCCTGCAACGCTGCGTCATGCTTTGCAGGGCTGAGACCTGGCTCCAGTTAAATCCTGTTAGCCCTCAAAGAAGCCAGCCAGCACCAGTAATGGATCAATAAGCAAAAAACAAAAAAAAAGCCATATTGTAGCAAAATACATATATTGAAACACTTAGTTGAATTTTAAAATATTATCTTATTAACTTTTTTCTTGTACTTTGATTAGATTGTACCATTCTTGGGAATAGTTTGAACTAAGGTTTTTCCCCTAAACTGTTTAACTATTCTTGTTATTTTCTGCTCCGATCAATAAACTTTGAAACTGAAAAAAAATATGATCATGGAGGATATGTATATTTATTCCACATCTTCCAATAAAGGGTTTCAGTTTCTCCATCATTCCCATTTGTATCCCACTTCTTGGTAGTTCCACTGCCCTCAGAAGGTTGTGCGAGGGCAGCCTAGGAGAAGACATTATTTGTAGTAGTCCCTAATTTGTGGAATTCCCTCCCCATAGAGGTGCATTTGGCACCTTTATTATACAGTTTCTCATGCATGCTGAAGATGCACATCTTCACCATGGCCTTTGACATACATCTTTAGGATTCACTCTGTTCTTTTAACTGCAATTGGTGTTAAACTATTTTTAATATAGTATTTTAAGTTGTTGAAGCGCACCCTGGAACCTGTTGATGAAAGGCAAGCAATAAATTGAACTAATAAGAATTTTGCCTGAAAAGAAATAAAAAGCTTATCATATTCAACACCATTTTGTCACAAGCAGCACAAATAATCTTGAAAGCCTCAACAACAAAAATTCCTTCAAGTAGCACCTTAAAGACCAACTAAGTTAGTTCTTGGTATGAGCTTTCGTGTGCATGCACACTTCTTCAGATACACTTGAAAGCCTCGTTATCATTTACCATTTCATTTACCAGGAAAGACCATAAATTTCCTAAGCACTCCAGAAGAAGATATTATTCTTGCTCTGAAAAAGCCCCAGCACTGTGCTGCTCACCATATTCCTTCACCACTTCAGCATTGCCCAAATACCCAGGCTGTTTCTGTAAGTACATTTCTCACATTCTATTCTGAACTGCAGTCTTTCGTCAACATTCTTAATGTTGAAATGAAAAGCAGTACAGTACATCTTAGTTTCACGGAGTGAGAGTTTGAGGCTTCGCTGATGGTCCTGTCTTGAGAATATTTACAAGCCCAACTGCAACATGAATTTACAGCACTTTGTCACAGTTAAGCAGCCACTAAGCTTCCACAAGCTATTTGACTTGTACTATCAATGCCAATAAACACGACAGTAAGCGGTGGCGGGGGGTGGGGGAGTGAGAATAAGAAAAACATCCTAGCTCAAATTCTTACATCTTATTTGCCAGATGTATAAAGCAAACATCAAGCATACACCATGGCAAAGAAAAATGCAAGTTGATATTAATGCACTGATAAGGTTTGGGTCATGATATCAAGCACTGCATACAGGTTTTATAAAAATATAAGTACAGTAAAGAATGCCTGTCAGCACATTAACAGATGGAGCAGCTCCTGAAGGCGGTCCAGAATGTAGCTGCCAGAGCACTAAGTGCCACGTCAGTTATGAAACACCCTTCCTCACAAGTTTGGCTGAGATCCGCCTTACTTTCTTTTTAGTGCCAACTAAAAACATATTTGTTCCAACGACTTGGAGAGGTCGAGAAAGTCAGTTGACACCCAGGATAGAAACACCTATATGGAATTTTGATGATGCATTTTATGTGCTCTGGTTCGACTATTTTTATGTGATGTTTTATAATGCAACACACCCTAGGATAGCTAACAAGGCTGGATGGTTAAAACATTTCTTAAAAGAAATAAAAAAGGTCAAAAAGAGGTTGATTCAATGACTGCCCTAGGTCAAAGTCTACAAGAACAGCAATGTCACACTTACCTTAAAAAGATAATCCAAAATCTGAGAGCGATAAGGTTCTGGGTAATTCACCAAAAGCCGGGAAGTAGCCTAGAAGAGAAAAAAAGAAAAATTCTGGAGTTACTGTTTATATCTCTATACTGTAAAATGTAAAAATCATACGCTCCATAATCTGACAGGTGATTGTTGCACACACACACACACACTTGGGCTTGCACCCCGAACCGGAGGCCAGTTTCACCAACCCCCTAAGTACACCTCTGTTAATTAATTATTAAATTTATATACCGCCCATCACCCGAGGATCACAAAGCGGTTCATCATATAAAACCAAAAACCAAAAATGTGTAATGTAGCAACGGACTGGAACAATAACCCTCCCGAATAAACATCAGGAAGAACTTCCTGACCAGAAGAGCTGTTGGACTGCGGAACCGTCTCCCTCCTTCAACAGAGGGTGTTTTTGTTTGAATTAGTTTTTATTGGAGGGTGGGGTTGTATTACAAAGCAAACAGATACACAGGGAACGGTTTTAAGCAGAGGTTGGGTGGGCCAGCTGCCCTGGATGGTTTATAGCTGAGATTCCTGCACTGCAAGGGGCAGCCCTGTTTAGGGAAGCTTTAATGTTTAATAGATTATTGTATTTTAATACAGTGGTACCTCGGGTTAAGTACTTAATTCGTTCCGGAGGTCCGTACTTAACCTGAAACTGTTCTTAACCTGAAGCACCACTTTGGCTAATGGGGCCTGCTGCTGCTGCCACATCGCCGGAGCACGTTTCTGTTCTCATCCTGAAGCAAAGTTCTTAACCTGAAGCACTATTTCTGGGTTAGCGGAGTCTGTAACCTGAAGCATATGTAACCCGAGGTACCACTGTATTCTGTTGGAAGCCGTCCAGAGTGGCTGGGGAAACCCAGCCAGCTGGGCGGGGTATAACTAAATTATTATTATTATTATTATTATTATTATTATTATTATTATTATTATTATATTGTGCTGGATGACCCTTGGGGGTCTCTTCCAACGCTGCAGTTCTATAGGATTCTCAACACACACACACAAGCATTTCCCGCGCGCGGACCCTCATGGACCGCCTACAGACACCTCTCCACCTGCCCCCGGGGGTAGCGGCCGCTCAACCTACCCCGCCTCCGCTGAGGGCGCCGATGCCGTCGAACTCCGAGGCCAGCCCCACCGCGTCGTCCAGCCGGTAAACGCCGCTGGCCGAGACCAGGCTGCAGCCCAGCAGCGCGAAGCCCCACAGCCGCCAGGTCATCCTCGCACGCTGCGCTGAGCCGGGGACAGGGCGGGACGGGACGAGCCTCACCGGGTGAATGTAAGAATGAGGCTGCCGCGCTTCCAGCCTCTGCGCGAAGGAGCAGCCGCGTCGCCTCAGCGCTGCTCTGCCGCCTCCCGGCTCCTGTCATAAATCCTGTCAGCCGCGGCGCGAGGCCTCCACTCCCCCTCACCCGAGCACGGTCACGTGGCGCGAGGTCACCTGACTTCGGCTGCGCCGCCGTTGTTGTAGTTCTGCGAAAAGAGCAGGGAGGTTTTTCGCGCATACCGCGGAATCCCATTCTCGGCCGCTGCCCGCCGTCACCTCCGATGACGTTCCCGCCGCGTCATTGCAGTCACGTGACGAGGACTGTCTCGTCGATGCTGGGTGGCTTTTGAAGTTTTTTGGGGAGGGGGTGGATTGCTGCAAGGAGGAGGCTTGGGCGCTGTAGGCTCTTTTTTGGCTGCCTAGCAGCCCACGGAGATTTATCTTTGCTTACCCTCGTGTAGTGTTCGCCCTTCCTCAAAGAAGCTGTCAGCTTCCACCTACCTCGCAGGGTTGTTGTGAGGACGAGATGGGGAGTTGGGGCAGTGAAATCTAGAATTGCGGAGTTGCAAGATTCCCTGCAATGCCGGAATCTCAACACGCGACGCCCTTCATCCCGTTTGAAACTATATCCGTATAAATGGCAATAAAATGAATGACTGGAATGCGAATACGAAGCTCTGGGTTCTTTTCTTTTCTGCACGCGCACACACACCTACCACCACTGTCCTCCAGTCTTCTCCCAACAATTCTCTGAGGTGGGATTGGGCTAACTAGCCTGAGAAAGGACTTGAGCTTCGTGACCTGTGTGATTTCAGCTCAGGTCTCCCTAGTCCTGGTAACGTTAAAAGAAGGCTTGAGTTCAGTGGGGCTTGCTCTCTAAGGAAGTGTGCATAGGATTATAGCCTGATCCTGTGCACATTTACTTGGAAGTAAGCCTGTTTTCTCTTTCAGGGAGATGATGGGAATCCCCCCTCCCAAAAAATATTACTAGTTTGAACAAGTGTATACTACTGTTCTAAAGGTCTCAACCGCTCCCACTGGCCTATAAACTGGGAAAACCAAAGAATTTTAGTTTTACCTTCTGAAAGTGTCAGGAAATATAAAATATGTATACTATATAGATAAAATAAATATATACAATGTAATATAACTGCAAATTTTTAATGGTTTCTATGCAATGTTACACACATTTTATTTACCATGCAAACTAAATCATGTGAATTTAACCCAAATATATTTTGAGTTCCCAAGTAATGTTACAACCTCTTGGTACCCCACATGTTCAGAATTTGAGAATTAAAAAATTCAACACACCCACCAAGCATCTTGCGCTAGAGATTCCCAAAACATGGAGCCAGCACAGAAAAGTAGAACCATATTCATTGTGAGCTTAAACATCAAGATTTGGTTAATCTGATGCAACCTGGTTTCTTTTCATTAGCTATGTGAATATGCAAACATGTACTCCATAAGCCAACCAGGTTTCTCCACGGCATGGGAATTTGCAACAATCATAATGTACTGTATTCACATTATTGATGTGTTATGGTATAAATGTATTGACTCTGCTCTGAGTTCACCGCTACAGTGTTTGTTGATTCATTCATTGTTTTGTATTCAGGCAAAAATCAATTCAAACATAACAGATCAAGGCTTGATGGTTTGTTTTTGTTTTGTTTTTATGCCATGCTCCTGCTAATTGATGTACATTCCAGCTGTTGAATGTTGAAGCCTAAGCTCATTATTTTAAATTACAGGTGTGTACAGTCAGCTAAGTGTCATTGTGATGCTAACTATATAGTATAAATACTTAGGATTGCACACAGTCATGAATCATGGAGTCATGAATCATACGTGGCTTGCAACATATATGCCAATCAAAAGTTGAGTATCTCTTGGGAAAGTGAGACTGGGAACTATTGTGTTTGAATCATCGCAGGGTGATCAATTTATCGGTATGCATTACTCTGTGAATTTTGCACAAGTCTGGGATAGCCAACATGGTGTTCTCCAGAAGATCGGAAATTTGATTCAGTTTGCATTTTAATGTGAATCTACCTAATTTGTACTTTCTAAAATGTGCAAACTGAAACCCAGCCATCCTTCAAGATTCACACTTCTCTGAATTTTGCAGTGCAGTTTTCCAGCCAAGTAATATGCACAAAAATGAATAAGCAAATGTAAAGAGTGCATAAAAATGCATATATTTCTGAAAATTGGCAAGGGGAGTGGAATAGCTCTTGGGAAGGGCCATAGCTCAGTGGCAGAGCATCTGCCTTTCATGTAGAAGATCCCAGGTTCAATCCCTGGTGTCTCCAGGTAGGGCTGGAAGAGATCCATTCCTGTAACCCTGGAGATCTGTTGGCAGTCAGTGTAGACAATAGTGAGCTAGATGTAGCAATGGGTTTGAGTCTGTATACAGCAGCTTCCTATGTCCCTATGAAAGTAACATAGAAAAATGCATTCAAGTAAGAAAAATATAAACATCAGAGAAAATATGCTTTGTGAAAACATGTGTATTAGGCCAACCCTCATAGAAAATGTGTAAATTAGGAGAGAGAGAAAGACCCTGAATTGGGTGTGGAAATGTGGAGAGCTAAGCTTAAGAGGAGAAAAATGAGAAATAGAGAGAAACCAAAATTGAGAGCTTTGGCCTTCTCCCTGCCCTGCACTTTGTTCTGTTCTTTCGCCCCTCCTAGGCTCTGTCTCCAAGCCTGTCTTTGTAAGATTGGTAATCCTTTTCGGTCTCCATCCCAGTATCAATACTTTTGCCCAGAGGCTGTGCTCGCTTTTCAATGCTTTTCCTTATCCTCATTAGACAGATTCATTGATTAGACAGACAAAGATGTTGACTAATGTACAAATCAAGCTTCCGCTTTTACCAAGGCAAATGGGTCGATGAGTTTACTTGAAGTCATACATTGACAATGTGTCTAAACTGGGTAGATAATTGCTTCTAATCTACTACAGCAAATTGTTTATGCCTTGTATCTTGCAAATCAAGGATGAGTCAGGCAAGCCTAAGTAGCAGAATCATGGAATGAGTTGGGGGGAACTCCAAGGGTAATCTAGTACAACCCCCTGCAATGCAGGAATCTCAACTAAAGCATTCGTATCAGATGACCATGCAACCTCTACTTTAAAACCTCCAATAAAGGAAAAATTGGGAGGGGTGCAGCAAATGGAACAGAAACCGTCCCCTGCAATATCCTGTGCCACTGAAAGACCTTTTTGATTCAGAGTTTCATTTCTCATTTCCAAAGCCAGATGTAATGGAAAATATGGTAAATAGCAGCTTCTGCTTTCATGCAACATGAAATGTTGGGAGGAATTTTGTTAAGCAGAAATGAGACACTTCTGCCCAAATCCACAAACCAAGACACTGTTAAAGAGGCAGAAGATGCAATTATCTTAATAGGATTGTCAACTCACAGTTTCTTTCCTTGTGCAAGGAAACTATCTCCCTCTCTCTTTCTTCCTATGCACCCCCTAAATTTGCCCTCCAGAGCACATTTGGAGATGGTGTGGGGCAGAGGAGAGGAGGGAAATTCCCTTGCGCTGGCACAAAAAATGTAGGTGAATGCCATCTATTGATTCTAATGGTATTAAACACACCCAGGTCTGTCTTGGATTGTGGTCAAGGAGGATATGTTCATTTGTCAGCCAGCTATGAAAAAAGCTCTTCTGAGAAACAGATTTGTTAAAAAATTGAGAGTAAACTTATTGTCAAGTGAAAATCAGTGGCAATAAAGGGGTTTCATATATGTATATAAATCTATGATAAATCTCATTGCAGAGCCTAAGCTGTGCAATGTTTCCCCCCTAAGTAAGTGAAACCTAGAATATTGTTGCAGTGTCATTTTGGACTCACAGCTGTTGATGGAGGCACAGGTCAATTCTGTATCCAGGGCAGCTGTCTACCAGCTCCATCTGGTACGCAGGCTTAGAGCATACCCGCCCGCAGACTGTCTCACCAGAGTGGTGCATGCTCTGGTTATCTCCCGCTTGGACTACTGCAATGCGCTCTACGTGGGGCTACCTTTGAAGGTGACCCGGAAACTACAACTAATCCAGAATGCGGCAGCTAGACTGGTGACTGGGGGCGGCTTCCAAGACCACATAACACCGGTCTTGAAAGACCTACATTGGCTCCCAGTACGTTTCCAAGCACAATTCTAAATGTTGGTGTTGACCTTTAAAGCCCTAAATGGCCTCGGCCCAGTATACCCGAAGGAGTGTCTCCACCCCCATCGTTCTGCCCGGACACTGAGATCCAGTGCCGAGGGCTTTCTGGCTGTTCCCTCACTGCGAGAAGCGAAGCTACAGGGAACCAGGCAGAGGGCCTTCTCGGTAGTGGTGCCCGCCCTGTGGAACGCCCTCCCATCAGATGTCAAAGAGGTAAACAACTACCTGACATTTAGAAGACATCTGAAGGCAGCCCTGTTCAGGCAAGTTTTTAATGTGTGACATTTTAATGTACTTTTAATCTTTGTTGGAAGCCACCCAGAGTGGCTGAGAAAACTCAGCCAGATGGGTGGAGTACAAATAATAAATTATATTACACATCCCAGTCTTCAAGGAGTGACTCCAGGAATACCTGTGCTTTCCCAGGGTTTGGTTTCCTTGGAATGATGATCAGTGGAAACTATGGTGTCTTTACTTCCCCATTAGGCTTCCAAGGAAGCTCAAACACATGTCTCTGTATCTCCAGATTACAGCATCAGTCCAAACTCTCTCACACAGAGATATCCCCTTGGTCTGTTATGGTTTTCCTAAAATGACGGAGGTGAGGAAATATGTGTCCTCTTCCTGGACAGGACCATCACTTAGTTGTCACTATGGCAACGTAACTCACTCTTTGAGATGTTGGTGAGAGCACCTAAGAGAGAGACTGCTCTGGCTGGTTCAGCAGATTTTCTCTTACAGATTTTAACCTCTCACAGAGAACATCACAGGCCTTGAAGAGACCCCCACAAATATCATCCAGACTCTCCAACCCTTTAGTAATCCTTTTAGTGTTCCCTCTTTGGTAAGGTAAAGACTTGGTGAATCTTATGGCCCCTTTCCCTGTACAAATAGTATTAGTGTGAAAAGATTTAAGCTCCAGATCATGTGGACAGAAAAGAAACCATGGTTTCCTCCCATCACCACCAGCAACTGCAAAGTTGTTTCCTCTTTTTCCTAACCTCTCAAAGCAGACTGTAGCAATTTCCTGTCTCTGCATGAGAAATGGTTCTCATCAGAGCACATTGTCTTCTGAGGGTGAAGTGTTTAAAGTAACAACAAAAAAAGCAGCAGAGCAGGGTCACAACTGAAGTAAGGTAAGTCCTAATTCTTATAAAATACTAACAGACTCTCTTATATTGGTATGAAATATGGTCTGCTGAGTGGTTTTAATTAGAAATACAGGTTTCAGGCTAGGTATAAAGGCTGAAACTACGAGATCTGTTCAAGATCATCAAACAGCAGTGCCACTTTGGGCCTGGGACTGTGGGTGCCATACAGCGTGCATGGCCCTGGCACTGAAATTTATGGGTGCCCGGCACTTTCATGGGGAATTTTGCGGGTATTTGGTCACCCAGCACCCCAGGGATTTGGCATCTATGTCATCAAACAAAGGGTGACACAAGAGGTTCCCTCTTGACAGACAATGACATAAACTGTTTCAAAATACATTGACCTGTAACTTCTAAAAACTATGTACAAATAAAGAAACAGATCAGTAATGTTTTTCTGGCCCAGGCTTTGGAGCATTGTATGGATAGATTGGCCGGCGGCCGGCAGTGAATGTAACACAAGGCGCACCCTTGGCTTTCTTTTCTTTTTCCCCCCTCCCTGTGCCCTGTGTTGATGTGGGTGGGTGAACACCAGCTCCACAGTCCTTTTTACAATCAAGAAGTATATAAATTTTACGAAATAAAAAATAAATAAATTGTTGGATCCCTCCACTAAACTGTTTCGGATGCCAGTGGAGGGCAGCTAGCATCTAAGGGGGTGATTAATAAAGAACAGCATTGTAAAAGGTTGCAGCCATGTGCTTCAATTGTCCAATTGCCAGTGTGGTGTATTGGTTAAGAGAGGTGGACTTGTAATCTGGCGAACCGGGTTCGTGTCCCCGCTCCTCCACATGCAGCTGCTGGGTGACCTTGGACCAGTCACACTTCTCTGAAGTCTCTCAGCCCCACTCACCTCACAGAGTGTTAGTTGTGGGGGAGGAAGGGAAAGGAGAATGTTAAGACTCCTTCAGGTAGTGATAAAGCGGGATATCAAACCCAAACTCTTCTTCTTCTTCTTTTTCCCCTTTCTGGAATCTGTCCCTGGTAAATCTCCGTCCTCTCTTTCAGAAAACACCTTTGTCCTTAGTGTGTGCATGCAAGCGTGCATTCACACAAAAGTGCAACAAGAGTTCGTCAGGTCTTGATCGTCCCCCTTATCTCTGAGTCCATGCAAATACCACCATATTGGCAGAGGGGGGGGGCTTCTATAGACAGGAAATGTTGCTGAATGTTCTCTGAGTTCCAGGTATTCTGCAATAGAGTGATAGCCATCAACACGGACAGCTTTCAAAGAAGATAGCTCAGTCAGTAGAGCATGAGACTCTTAATCTCATGCAATGTGCAGCAGAGAGGGATAAATTAAAACACCACGGAAAATGGGGTGGGAAGTCAAGCAAAGACAAAATTATTATTTATTGAAGTATATATGTTAATTGTTTGAAAATTAATAATAATAAATAATAATAATTTTTATTTCTATCCCGCCCGCCCCAGCCGAAGCCGGGCTCAGGGCAGCTAACAACACTAAAACAGTGCAACATTATAAAAACATTATAAAAATTAATTAAAATAAAAATTGATGGCAACCATAAACTAAAGTTTTGTAAAGACTGCCAAAGGAGGGAGTCATGTTGCGCCCAGACCAAAGGCCTGGTGGAACAGCTCTGTCTTGCAGGCCCTGCGGAAAGATGTCAGGTCCCGCAGGGCCCTAGTCTCTTGTGACAGAGCGTTCCACCAGATCAGAGCCACAGCCGAAAAAGCCCTGGCTCTAGTTGAGGCCAGCCTAACCTCTCTGTGGTCTGGGACCTTCAAGATGTTTTTATTTGAAGACCGTAAGTTCCTCTGTGGGGCATACCAGGAGAGGTATGCCCCACAGAGCAGAAAAAGAGACCCTTAATCTCAGGATCGTGGGTTTGAGCCCCATGTTGGACAAAAAAAATCCTGTATTGTAGGGGGTTGGACTAGATGACCCTTATGGTCCTTTCCATCTCTACAATTCTGAGTATATGAGTTAATGGATTTGACAGATTCATGGAGGATAAGGCTATCATTGATGGGCGTATTCATCCTCCTTCGAATACCAGTTGATGGGAATCACAAGTGAGTAAAGTCTTGTTGCACTCAGGCCCTGCTTTCAGGGCTCCCGTAAGCATCGGATCTACCACTGTGAGAAAAGGATGGTGAACTCGATGGGCCATTGGCCTGAACAAGGAGGCTCTCCTTGTGTTCTTCAGCAAACGTACCCCTATTCTGAGCTCAATTTTATGACTGAAGTCTTAAACACACTTAGTGGGATTTTCTTTTAAGTACACCTGTTTAGAATTCAGTGGCATAGCACAGAGGTGGTTGCCCCAGGTGCAAAATTGTTAGGGGCACAACAATTTCAACAGCTGGTGCCACCTCAATACAGCCGTGGGTTTTCGTTGCTGGGCTCCATTGAAAATGGCTTCTCCATGCGAACCAGGAAGTGACCTTTCCAGACTACAGAATGACTCTTTTCTTATTTCTGTGGCTGTGATCTCCTGGGTGATGTGGATGCCATTAGGCAGTTGAATGTGCACGAGTACTTGATCTGCTTCCCTTCCACCCCTTCACGCGGTCCTGGGCACAGACAACCCACGTTACACCACTGTTAGAGTTGCTCTCTGTAATGGCCAATTAACTAATACGCCCTGCTTCAGAAGCCTGCAATAATATTTGTGTGTGTGTGTCTCCTGGAAAACAACTTGACAAGTGCAATTATTATGAACCAGTTTATAACTCTAAAAAAACCTCCAGGGTTCTATCCTGTGCTAGTCCTGCTCAGAACAGACCCACTGAAGTTAATGGACCTGAATAATTAAGGTTCGTTCCTTTCCATGGGTCTACTCTGAGTAGAACTAGCAATTTCAGAGCTGCTTCCAAACAAAAGTATTTCTGCACTTGGAGAGTGCAGTTGTTGCAAAGGTATCAGCAGGAACCCAGACAAATTCTTCTTGCTGGCTGCTCCCAGACTTTGGAACTCCCTTCCTAAAAAAGTTAGACCGGCTCCCTCCTTTCTGTCCTTCTGTCCTTTTCTATTTCAAAAGGCCTTTGTGATCTGATTGTTTTAAAGGAAAAGGCTGGTGCTGTGGGGGTTTTATTGTTATTGTCTTTGTTTTAATGGATCTTTGTATATTATTTTAATTCTATTAGTGTTTAACTACATTTTAATGATAGTCTTTTCTGTGTTTTTAGCTTGTTCTGTTTCATCTGTGTAAGTCGCCTTAAGTCTCAGGCTGGGGAAAAGGCAGGATATAAATAAATATAATAGTCATAATTCTCTTCCTACAGTTATTTTCCCCCAAACACAAATCCATACAGATTAGCTTGGAAAGTGACCTTCCTCCCCCACCCACCCTCCTGCTACTACATTTATTTTAGCAAGTGTGCAGTGTGGATTCTTGAAGGTCAAAGCACTTATTGGCTAGGGTCTACAACGCTGATCAAATGACATATATCCACTCCCATTAATGTCTCACATTACTAGTGTATAGTGTGCACCATTGCTCCAGCCCTGCATCTCTCACACACAGGGTTCTTTGGCTTAGCATGTCGTGCAAACCTTAGATTGTGGTTTAGCACTCTCCAGTCTAGAGATGGGAAAATCTGTCAACTTAAGTGTCTCTCAGTTCCTCATCCCACCACCCCCTCTTAAATTTAGTTCTCTGCATTTCTATCCTCATGAAAATTCATCAGCATTTTAGTAAGAATTTCTCCTAATACAAATTTTTGCTTGCAATTTTGCCCAATAAACACATTTCTGCAAAGCGTTTTCCTGTTCTATAATTCAGTTCTGTATGCTGTTTTCAGGCATATATGCATGTTTATGCACACCTTACTGAAATGCATTTCATTTAGTAAACATTACTTGGCTGGAAAAACTACATTGTAAAATACAGAGAAGTGTGAATTTTGAAGGATGGCTGTGTTTTGCCCATGTGCCTATTTCGGAAGCGTGAATTAGCTTGGTTCACCAGCAAGTGCAAATTTCTCCGCCAGCCCAGTTCCAAACAATCAGTGGCTTGTGGTTTGCCCAGATCTAAGGTATGAGCTTATCTGGGCAAACCACATATGAACTTGGGTTTGGACAATATGCTGGGCCAAACTATGGCTTTACCTCAGTGCAACACAGCTGCAGAATAACTAGAGAGGAGTAGAGTGCCCTCACTCACTCATTCATACTAAGACATGTTGTTTCATATTCCGGACTTCTTTTTAGTGTATTTTTGGTGAACTCTTGAATGAATGTCATCTGAACCAAATGTTGTGTTATATAGGAAGACAGAAACTTGCCTTATACTGAACTATAGTGTCCATATCAAGGGAAATAATAGTCCCACTCTATTCTGCCTTGGTCAGACCACACCTGGAATATTGTGTCCAAGTCTGGGCACCACAATTTAGGAAGGATGTTGACAAGCCAGAATGTGTGCCGAGGAAGGCAACCAAGATGATCAAGGGTCTGGAAACCAAGCTTTATGGTTGAAGGAGCTGGGTATGTTTAGCCTGGAAAAGAGGAGATATGATGTTCATCTTCAAATATCTGAAGAGCCGCCACATGGTAGAGGAAACAAGCTTGTTTTCTCCTGCTCTGAAGGGTAGGACTTAAACCAACGGCTTCAAGTTACAAGAAAGGAGATTCCAAATAAACATCAGGGAAAACTTTCTGACAGCAAGAGCTGTTCGACATGGAAACAATCTCCCTCAGGAGATTACGGACTCTTCTTCCTTGGAGGTTTTTAGCAGAGGTTAGATGGCCATCTGTCATGGATGTTTCACTTGAGATTCCTGCATTGCAGGGGTTGGACTTTGGTCCCTTCCAACTCTACAATTCTATGATTCCACAGTAAAGGCCAATGCCTTTATCTACCTTCACTGTGACCTCTTGTCCTCCCTCAAGTATTTTAATCCCCCCACATTTTTTTCTTTTTCTAGACCAGGGGTGCCCAAACTTTTTTCAAAGAGGGCCAGATTTGATGAAGTGAACATGCGAGAGGGCCGACCAAAGTTGTTGACCTTTTTTAAGGATTGAAGTTGTTGAGCTTTTTTCTTTTTTCACAATTTTACCCCAAAGTTGTTGAGCTTTGGGACAGAAGCTGCAACCTTGGTGTTATCAGCACTACCCCTCTAACCAACTCAGCTATCCAGGTCCTCACTGGACCCTAAAAGAAACAATAATGCACAGATGAGAAAAACTGGCTATAGACACATTACATGAGAGGCACACATTGGCTTATGCACACAAAATAATTCTGTATGTTTCCAACTGCAAATTTCTCAGGAGGGGAGAAGAGAGAAATAAGTAGACATTTCCCCCATTTTCAGAAATACATACTGATAGAAACTCCATATTCAATTAAACATTTAGTGATATGAGGACACGAGTAGGTGTGGAACTCTAAAATATCCTGCGTAAGATGATTCTACATCTAGTTTGAAGATGGACATTGATGGAGGCTATAAGCAACAGAATTTGTGCCTTTCATGATCTGTGTCTCACCACCTGATTGGAATAACTGTGGCCACTGATTTATTTCTGGACAAATTAGCTGGTGATAGGGCCATTTTGGGTGGGTGGGTGGGAGAGAAAATAAACGTTGATGCTTGAGATGAAGTCACTTTAATAACTTGTTCGCACAGCTTGATTGTTTGAAAGTGTTTTGTGATATTTTAGGGACAATAGTTACACAACCACGATTTTAACTGTTGCTAATTTGCTGCGTTTCGTTAACAGAGGCTCAGCTTTTCTTTGTCTCCATTCCTCCCAGGGCATTCGGCTTTTCACACACGTTCGTCAGCCGTTTTACTCCTCCACAAATACAAGACCCTCTTTGCTTTGTTAATGTCTCATTCACTCACACTCTGCCTACATCACTTTGCTGCCATTCAGCCTCTCCCCTGAGCTCCCTTCAATTCCCCCCATCAACACTCCCAATTATCTCTCTTTGCAACCCACACAGCATCCCCCACACCAGTGGCGTAGTGTGGGTTGTCAGCACCCGGGGCAAGGCAAGTAATTTGCACCCCCTAATCCGTGGATTTGTGCCCCCTAACCTGTGGATTTGCGCACCCTAACCCTAACCCCCAGTTGTTGCGCCCGGTGCGCCCGGCCCCCCTGCCCCCCCACGCTACGCCACTGCCCCACACCATCTTCTCCCAGTTTTTCACTCCGGTTTCTCCATACCCCCCGCCCCCAGAATCCAACCTCAGGTGCAATTCTCTACCAGCCCCTCATAACTTCTCTTCGTCCCATAGATATTGCCCCCCAATCCCGGTTTTTAAAAGAGCGAGTGAGCAGTCCTCGATTCTACTCCCACAGGCACCCTTCCTCCCCAACCATCCTTTTTTTCCTGCGCTCCCCCCAGTCCACTTCCCAAAGGTTGCCACCTTTTCCTTGGCGCCTGCTCTGCACCCTTTTAACAGCACGGAATCCAGCAGGGTGCCATTCTCCCTATTCCTTCGACTGCTGGATTTCTGCTTACACCTCTTGCCAAGGGGGAGGGAAAGAAGGAGTGGCAACCCTGAACTTGCCTTGGATCCTTCACCCCCCCCCAACCCCTCACTAGACACACAGCTCTCTTCTCCAGATCACCTCCTTTAAAGTCTCTGTTCCTCTCCACGCCAACCTGCTCTGCTTCATATTTTGGTGTCAACCCACCTGCAAAAACCCCTCACATCCAAGCTTGTAAAAAGGCAAGCAAGACCCATCACCACCATTGCCTGTGCGCTGCTCTTTAGGGTGATCAAGTCTCTCACTTCCTGGCTCCTCCAAACGTCCCCCCCCCCCTTAAAGTGATTGAAGGCTCTTTCTTTCTTTCTTTCTTTCTTTCTTTCTTTCTTTTTTTTCTCTCTCTCTCTCTTTTTTTTCTTTCCCTCCCCTCTCTCTCAAGCACCGCGCCCTCCTCCCGACCCTGCCGCACTTCCTCAGCGAGGTGAACCACAGAATTGTAGTCAGACGGGACCCCCCAAAGGTCCTTTAGTCCAACCACCCTGCAATGCAGCAATCTCCACGGATGCATCCACGGTAGAAGTCTCCTCTCGGCCTCTCCCATGTCCCGCCACGCGTCCATCCACCAGCCGCTCCACGGCTCCTCCCGCAGGGCCAGAAATGCTCCGAGGGCGCAGCCATCCCTCTCCTACCCTTTTCCCACCCGCCCCGTAGTAAGCAAATCGGGGCTGGGTCGCTCACTGCCCCCGGGGTCGGTCCTCCTGCAACCCCTTTCCCACCCACCTGCGTTTCAATTCCCTCTGAGCCGCAGCAGGACTCGGGAGCTGCTGGACGAGGAGCTCGGCGCAAGCAGATGGAAGTCCCAGGGAGCAGCTCCATCGCCTCCACTCCCCTCTCTCCTACTGCCGGAGCGGAGCCACGGCCCCGGAGCCCCAGGCGCTCCCAGCCCCACCCCCCAGCGCCCCCCGGTCCAAGGAGAGAGGCAGTAGCAAGAAAAATAAGCGAGAATAAAAGGTGAAGGCTGGTGGCTGCTGGCGGCTACACGGGCCACATGACAAGGTCTGGCGGGCCGGATTCGGCCCGCGGGCCTTGTGTTTGACACCCGTGGTCTAGACCTTGTTCTGTCTCTTTGGGTGGATTCTTGCTAATGGTGCATTTAAATAAATGTTTGCTTTTCTGCTTTTCGGAATTTGCTTCACACATTCTTCTTTTGCTTACCTTATCAGAGTTCACTACAGTTTGTGGTCTTTTTATTTTTCTTCTTTCAGCAAGTGATCCTGCAATTTAACTACATTGGCTACCTTTTTATATTTCTTTGTAGCTATTCTAATCTGTGCTGTGTTATTTTCTCCCTCAGAGACTGTTCTGGACATGAGCCATTCCTTCTAGATGGTCCTCCATTGCTCAGTTTTCCTTCCTTTCAGAATTTTAAAAGAGGGAAAGAGACGCTAAAGCCACCCAAAATGACAGATGTACAGCAGTACCTTTAATCATCTCCATCCTTTTACTACTGTTTTTTTACTTTGAGCGTCATTGACAATTGCCTCGATCAGAGTAACTAAACAAACCATCTAATTGCATCTTTTCTTTCTCTCCTTTGCAGCAAAGAAACAAAAACAAAACGCAGTGAATTGCATTTTGGTGAAGGTTGACAATCTGGACCATAAGAACCTATTATTTGCTCTTCTGTGACCCAAAATTGGATTGGGACAACTAGTAATTTTTGGCATCATATCCCTTCCATCTGGAGTGAACTGGTCTTAATGGAAAGAATGGCCTGTAATAAATCATTATGCAATGCAACAACCTGCCTTATAACTTATGAACTAGATCAACATTTGTTTCCTGTTCTCTACAGCATTTTGATTATTATCAGTATTCCTGCCAACTCTGCATCCCTTTATATATCCTACAGCCAAATAAAGCAAAAAAATGAGTTGGGCATCTATCTTTTAAGTTTAGCTTTAGCTGACCTGCTGTACACTTTGACCCTGCCTCTATGGATTTATTATGCTCAGAATGAGGATAACTGGGACCTTTCCCAGCAACTTTGCACTTTTTCTGTTTTCCTTAAGTACTTGAATTATTACACCAGCTCAGCATTTCTCACCTGCATTTCCATTGATAGATACTTAGCTGTAGTCTACCCACTGAGGTTCCATTATTTGCGTACAAGAAGATTTGCCTTGCTTGCCTCTATCTTTGTCTGGGCCTTCGAAATCATGTCAAACTATCAGGTTTTAAAGAACGAAGACATATTTAATGAAACTTTTGTATCCACAAACCATACATTTTGTTATGATACATACCCTCTAGTAAACTGGCAGGCCCAACTGAACTTTTACCGTGTGGTTGTGGGGTATGCAATCCCACTGGCCATCATGGTCTTCTGCTACCAGAAAATATACCGAGCCGTGAAGAACAATCAAGCAACCCGAAACAGGGACAAGAGGAAAATCAACCACTTATTGCTGAGCATCGTCGTCACTTTCTTTTTGTGCTTCACTCCATATCATGTCGTTCTGTTCATTCGCAGTATCGTTGAGCCATGTGAGTGTGACTGTGGCTGTGGCTGTGACGCTGCCGAGAGGATGTTTGTACCTTACAGGATTACAACTGCACTGACGAGTCTGAACTGTATAGCTGACCCAATTCTCTACTGCTTCGTGAGTGAAACTGGAAGAATGGATATTTGGAACATGCTCAGGTGCGGCTCTTCTGAGAGCCAAAGAGATGCACAACTTTCACAAAAGGTTGCCATTTCCAGTAGTTCACAGGAGAAAGCCATGATGGTTCTGAAATCAGAAACTGTGCTATAGAGCAGAGATACAGGAATGGGGGGGGCGCTGTGGCCCTCTGTAAGTTGTTGGACTTCAAGTCTCATCGGCCTCTGGCTGTGTGAGTGAAAAGGACCAGATTTTGGTGCCTGAAGAAAAGAACAAGGTGGTGTCCTCATCCCAAACCAGAAGCTGACTGGACTCCCAGCTGAATCTTACTTCATCACTGGCATTGGGTCACTGTCTTCCTCCACACCTAAGGACAGGGGTATGCACAACTCTGTTCTCCAATATCTTGGTCCCACTCCCCATCCCCCCAGTATCTAAGGCAGCTGCTTTACGCTTCCCTGGCAAAAGATACTTGGAGTGGGAGTTTGAAATGAATGAAGCTGTAAAGTTTGGCTTCTCTCCCCACCCCCTGTTGGGATTTGCAGGATACTGGATAAGCCTGCAGGCTTCAGGATGATGCAATACTCTGCTGAGTCAGAGTGACTCAGCAGGAGTGTAATTAGTATCACCTGCTTTAAAAGGAAAGCCTGTGTAACAGTGGGTGTGGTTGGTGTGGTGGTTGTCCTGTATGGTGGTTGTGCTGTAGAGCTGTGGTGGAGGAGGGTATTCGTTTGTAAGTACTCTGTATGGACTGTTTCTTTTGTATATGCCTGTGTAAATAGCTCACATTAAAAAGGACTGCACTAGAAAACCCTGGAACTCTTAGCGTCTCTGCTGAAAGCTTCGCGTAGAATACGCGACAGGGTTATGGGCCCAGCACGCTTCTGCTGCGCAAGAGTACAGGTGGCAGGTATCTAGCCGTGGGTGCTGGAGGTGAGCTGCAGGGATGGAGCAGTCCAGAACTGGCGTGTTGCTGGAGAAGCTGACGGCCACTAACTACAGCATCTGGTCGGTCCGCATGCAACACTTCCTCAAGCGTGAGGGACTGTGGAAGGTGGTGGAAACTCCACCGCAGCCCCCTGAGGAAGATGAGGACGACGACGAAAAGCTGGCACTAGCAGAGGCCCAGCTAGAAAAGGATGAGAAAGCTTTGGCTACGATCATCCTTGGAGTGGACGACAGCCAGCTAGTCTACGTAGCTGATAAGGTGACGGCAAGTGAGGCGTGGAATGCGCTCAAGGCTGTCCATGTGCGAGAGACAGCTGGCTCACTGATAACACTGACCAGGAGACTGTACCGGTGTCGGAAGAAACCGGGGGACTCCCTGGTAAACCACCTAAAATTCCTAACAGGCTGTTTCCAGGAGCTAGCCTTAAGAGGGAGGCCTGTGGGGGAAGAGGACAAAGTCTTTATAGTCCTGAGTTCCCTTGATGACAGCTATGATATGCTGGTCAACTCCCTCGAGTCTGTAGAGACTGATAAGCTGACTCTGGAATACGTTACCGGACGGTTGTATGCAGAGGAGGACAGGCGTGCAGAGCGAAAGATGACCTCAGCCCAGCTGTTGGAGCATCCCAGAGGGAACAACAGCCGGGAAGAGCAGAGGTGTCGGGAGCCGGAGAAACAGCCAGGAGGAGCTACTGCAGACCAGCCGGTGGTCAACAGAGTAAAAAGGTGTTTTTGCTGCAAGTCCAGTGGACATCTGCTGCGGGACTGCCCGAGAAAACAACAAAAACAGCAGAAGCACAAGAGGCAGCAGAGAGAGTCTACCGCTTGGGTGTCTGCAGATGGTCAAGAAAATGAAGAGCTGTGGGTTCTGGACAGTGGAGCTTCTCAAACCTTTTGTAAAAGAAAAGGACTGCTAACTGATGCTAGGGCTTCAAACAAAAAACATGTAAGTCTTGCTACGGGCCAGAAAGCTAATGTGGTTTGTGAGGGGGAGGTTGTGTTCCCACAGCTGGGACACACATTCAGGAATGTGTTGTGTGTGCCTAGTTTGCAAAACAATCTCCTGAGCATTCCTGACTTGGCAAAAGCAGGCTTTGAAGTAAACTTTGTGGGAGACCAGTGCCAGATAAAGCAAAATGGGGCAGTGTTGGCAAATGCTAACCTTAGAGCTAATATGTATGTACTGCAGTGTGAGTCTAAGGTTGCTAATGTGCAAAATGTCCCAACCCATGATATGTGTATTCATCTCCTGCACAGGCGTCTGGCTCATGCTAGCTATAAGGTGCTAAACAAAACATTGGAGTTTTGTGGGGGGATGAAAAACATAAAAAGTTGTGATAATTACTTAGACTGTAATATCTGCAAGGAGGTTAAAAGCAGGGCTTGCCCAGTAGCAAGAGCAAGCCAGAGAGAAACCAAAAAACCACTGGAGTTGATTCATGCTGATGTAACTGGTCCTTTTCCACCAAGTGTCTCCCATAACAAGTACTGCTTGATCCTAGTGGATGACTATTCTAGATTTGGCTGGGTCTATCCATTGAAGCAAAAGTCTGACGTTGCCCAAACTTTGAAGTTCTGGGTAAGAAGGGTAGAACGGCAACTTGGCGAAAAGGTGTGCTCTATTCAGTCAGACAGGGGAGGAGAGTTTATGGCAAGCTCCCTAAGAAACTGGTTGCGTTCCCAAGGGATCAAACATAGGCTTACCAATGTGGCGACGCCTCAGGAGAACGGAGTAGCAGAACGTAGGGGAGGTGTCTTGCAGACACAAATGAAAGCATTGCTAGCAGATGCAAACCTCCCAATTAAGTACTGGGCTGAGAGTATTAAGACCGCAAATTATATTGGGAATCGTTTGTGGTCAAGGGTACTAGATGACATACCCTATAAAATTCTCTATAACAAAAGTCCCAGTTTGCAACATTTGAGAATCTTTGGGACAAAGGCATGGGTTGACATACCTGTAAAGAACCGAAGAAAAGGTGGGAAAAGGGCACAGCAGTTGCTATTTCTTGGGTATGAAAGTGGTACGAAAGCCTACAGGTTTGAAGATGATAAAAATCTTTTGAGTTATAGTCGATCAGCCAGCTTTAATGAGCAAAGAAATTGGCCCAAGATACATGCAAACCTGCTGCCAGAAAAAGTTTTACTGCCGAGCATACCTGATAAGGCAGTTGAAACAAAGCTGAGAATTGGCAACTCTCCCAGAGAAACTGAAAGGGAGGAGGTAAAGGTTGAGCATTTTTCTCCAGCTGCTAGTATGGAGCAGGGGAGAAAAGAAAGTGCAACAGGGACAGGAGGAGGTAGATCTACAGAGTCAATCCACCCCAAAAGCGGTCCTGAAGGTAGCCCAAGGGATGAGATTAATGAACCAAGGAGGTCTGCAAGAAGTAATAAAGGTCAGCCTCCAGACCGTTATGGGTTCCCAGCCACCATAAACCAGGTTTGTGTAACTGAGCCAGAAAACTTTGAAGAAGTGCAAGAGTTACCTACTCTAGAGAAAGAGGCGTGGTTAAAGGCAATGCAGGCAGAGTATAACTCTCTGCTAAACAACAATGTGTTTGTCCCTACAGAATTGCCTGAAGGTAAAAAGCCCATAAGCTGTAAGTGGGTTTTTAAAGTGAAAAAGCTGGCTGATGGTAGTTGTCAGAGGAAAGCCAGGTTGGTGGCAAGGGGCTTTACACAAAGGAAAATGATACATTATGATGAAGTGTTTGCCCCAACAGCAAAGGCTGAAACAGTAAAATCAGTTTTAGCAATGGCAAGTCTGAGAGGGTTAAAAGTTAATCATTTTGATGTTGCCTCAGCATATTTAAATGCTCCTATAGACGCCGAGGTGTATTTACAGCAAATACCAGGTTATGAGCTGGAAAAAGACAGCATGGTGTTAAAGCTGCAAAGGGCACTATACGGGTTGCACCAAAGTGCACGTCTATGGCATGAATGCATAGACACAACTTTGAAAAAGATGGGATTCAAACAAAGCCTGGCTGATTCCTGTTTATATTCAGCAGTGGTGCAAGGAAGTGTTTGTTATTTACTTTTGTATGTTGACGATATCTGTCTGATAACAACTGCACAAAAGCAAGTGTCTTGGTTTATGAACAGCCTAGGTAACAAATACAAACTGAAGCATTTGGGAGAGATTCAGAATTACTTAAGAGTAGAGGTTCAGAGAAATGAAGAGGGCGTCTACTCTCTGAGTCAGAAGGAAAAAATTGAAAAGTTACTAAAGACATATGGAATGGAGAGGGCAAATGAGGTTGATACTCCCATAACTACCCAGTACAAAAATGAACCAGAAGGGCAAAAATGTGAGAATGCAACAGCGTTTCATTCTCTGTTGGGTTCTCTGTTATATTTAAGTTGTTGGACAAGACCTGACATAACATTGGCAGTGCACATGTTAAGCCAAAGAAGTGCAGACCCGGCTCAGAGAGATTGGCTAGCACTTAAAAGAATCCTAAGGTATCTGAAAGGCACAAAAGATTACAAACTGGTGCTGGATACAGGATATGATCAGCAAGTGTATGCATACGCTGATGCCAGCTGGGGGGACAGAGAAAATGGAAAGTCTACCACTGGCTATGCCATATATATTGGAAATGCCCTGGTTCAGTGGAAATCCCAGAAACAAACATTTGTTGCCACAAGTACTTGTGAAGCAGAGTACTCAGCCATAAGTGAATGTGTATCACAAATAGAATGGTTTGCTTGCCTAACAAAAGAGCTTGGAATACCTTCTGAAATGCCAATCACTGTGCTAAGTGACAACATGGCTGCACAACAGCTTGCTAACCAACAGAACTTTAAAAGCAAGAGCAAACATATAGCTATAAGATACGGAAATGTGAAAAATGCTTTGGAAAGAAATGTGTTAAAGGTACAGCACTGTAACACAAAATGTAATGTGGCAGATTTGTATACAAAATGTTTGGATGCTCCTAAATTTCGAGACTTAAGAGAATTATTAGGTCTCAAGCCTTTGACTTAAGGAGGAGTGTTGGGATTTGCAGGATACTGGATAAGCCTGCAGGCTTCAGGATGATGCAATACTCTGCTGAGTCAGAGTGACTCAGCAGGAGTGTAATTAGTATCACCTGCTTTAAAAGGAAAGCCTGTGTAACAGTGGGTGTGGTTGGTGTGGTGGTTGTCCTGTATGGTGGTTGTGCTGTAGAGCTGTGGTGGAGGAGGGTATTCGTTTGTAAGTACTCTGTATGGACTGTTTCTTTTGTATATGCCTGTGTAAATAGCTCACATTAAAATAGGACTGCACTAGAAAACCCTGGAACTCTTAGCGTCTCTGCTGAAAGCTTCGCGTAGAATACGCGACACCCCCTTCATCATCAAATTCAGTTTGCCATATTTCCACATTGGCATGATTGTTGTTTTTTAAAGTCTGGGTGAAAGTTTAATTTATTATGAAATAAAATGTATTCTGTGCACAGGAAGGCTGTTCTAGATCATTCTATTGCTTTCTGTTTTAAGTTAGAAACTGCTCTTTGTTGTACAGTGGACGCTCGGGTTGTGAACGTGATCCGTGCGGGATGCAGGTTCGCAACCCACAGCAGCAGCGCATCTGCGCACGCGCAGGTTGCGATTCAGCATTTCTGCTCATGCGCAAAGTGCGATTTAGTGCAACTACCGAAACCCAGAAGTAACCCATTCCGGTACTTCCTGCTTCTGTGGGTCTGTAACCCAAAAAAAATGCACCCTGAAGCATCTGTAACTTGAGGTATGACTGTACGGTCAAAACATCATGGGCCCAGAAAACAGAACCATAAGTGGAAAAGGAAACCTTAAGGGAGGATAAATTAGGGAAAATAGAAGTTTAACTGAACTCTGCTGCTCATAGGCCAAGATGTTGAGAGGGGGCTAGAAATAATGGTATCATTCACTTGATGCAGTAAACCATAGTTAATGATTTACCATGTACACACCACTCTCAACCACTGATTTCAACACACCAGTGCTCTTCCCTATTAGTGCACAAGAGAAAGAAACCACCGTTGATGACTTGGCATGGCCAAATTCCTGGCTGCCAGGTCAATGGGAAAGATGTCATAAAGACAATGCCAGACACATTGAGCCACAAGCAGCTTCAAATCCACATTATGTGGATAAGCCCTTTGTCTCCCAAACAAACTGTCTTGTGCTACTTCTGAAACAGCATGGGGGACCGCAGGTGTACAGCTCATAAGGGAGCTGGGCATGTTTAGCCTGGAGAAGAAGAGGTTAAGGGGTGATATGATAGCCATGTTCAAATATATAAAAGGATGTCACATAGAGGAGGGAGAAAGGTTGTTTTCTGCTGCTCCAGAGAAGCGGACACGGAGCAATGGATCCAAACTACAAGAAAGAAGATTCCACCTAAACATTAGGAAGAACTTCCTGACAGTAAGAGCTGTTCGACAGTGGAATTTGCTGCCAAGGAGTGTGGTGGAGTCTCCTTCTTTGGAGGTCTTTAAGCAGAGGCTTGACAACCAGGAGTGCTCTGATGGTGTTTCCTGCTTGGCAGGGGGTTGGACTCGATGGCCCTTGTGGTCTCTTCCAACTCTATGATTCTATGATTCTATGATTCATAATTTCCTGTGCACTTTATCTAGATGCACCCTGGTGTTGTTTCCCTTGATTTTATGTCAGGGCTTTTATCAAGTCATCTTAGCCCATATGTTGCTAGCTAGAAGAACATGCAACGCAGGAAATGGAAAAATAGTAACCTGATACTATCAAGGGCGTAGCGACTAACTTTGGTGCAGCCTGCAGCTACCTAGGAAATTCATGAAGTATCCTGTTCTTTGTGATGTATGCAAAATATTGTGAAATCTACATCAATCAGATCTAATAATAGAAGTCTGCTTTGGAGGTTCAAGTTGCTCCGGCTAGGCTGCTTACTTAAGAAATGATATACGTGTAACAGAGTGACACAGTCTGTCATGTGGATTACCAAGATAATGCTTGTGAAATTTTGAGTAAGTTTAAGGCTGCAATACTCTACCACTTACCGGGGTGTGACCCACATTGAACAGCCTCCTTGTTAATAAAAACAAAACCTCCTGATGCTTTCTTATCCCTACTGCACCTTTCTCTAGGCACAGGTTCTTTCATATTCTCTGGGTTGGAGGCTTCTGCTCAAACCTCACCACCCAAAAGGCCTTACTGTTGCAATCTTATCTCTGCAGTTTATGCCTCTCTTTTGGTTCTGGGTCTCTCATTCACAGCTGGTGCCTCACGAAGTCAGTGGCAGTCTGAGTAAAAAAAAATAACCCCACTAGCACCTCTTCTGGCACACTCATCTCTGTAGCTTCTCCATCTCCCTCACATGAATTTTCTTCTGAGTAGACAGAATCATAAACAAACATCAAGGGTTATCAAGTCTAACTTCCTGCCAATGTTGGGAATGCACTGATAGATAGGCATCTGGCTTCGGGTTCAAAACATCTAACAAAAGAGATCCCACCACTTTCTGAGTCAATTTGTTCTACAGCTCACACTCTTGAGAAGTTCTTCCTGATTTTTACAAGAAATTCCATTTCTTGTAATTTGATCTTGTTAATTTGGGTCCTGGAGCAATGGAAAACAAATTTTCTCCATCATCCATGTGACGATCCCTCAGGTGTTTGATTTATTAGTGCAACTCAGACTTGGCACAATAATTGGAAGTTGCCTTTGTTTGTGAACACCCTCTTGCTTAACAAAAAGAGTGGATGGTTAGAGCTGTTGTTTTTCAGTAGATGGCAGTGCAGTTCTGCGTAGTAAAGTGAGATATAGAATATACTACTCAGGAAAATACATCATCATTAAGCATTTCCTACCTTAAAGTCCCAAGTCTTCATTTAGGGAAGAGTTTGGGAATATGTTGCCTTAACCCAGCTAATACACAAACAATATGCATGCACAGCTGTGAGCTCAGACAACTTCTCGGTTCCTCTATTATTGTTATTCATATTATTATGGTTTATTATATTTGTTAGTTGTTTTTCTCAAAGAGTGACTCAAAGTGACTTACATTAAAAGCAATTAAGAACAACTGAGTAAAAACCCCGAAACACAGCTATACAGATAAAAGGCAGGACTTCTAGATCCCACCCAACTAAAAGAAGTCACATTACAACACTCTTCAAATTAATGACCCAAAGCCTGGAAACTGGAAAAGTGCTATTTCAAGAAGTTAATTGCTCTAACACAGTGCTCATACACCACCCCTCAAAATCAACAGTTAGAAGGTATCGGTGAAAGCTGTAAGCCGGAGATGGAAAACCAGTGGACCTCCTGATGTTATTGGACTCAGACCTGCATTAGCCCCAGGCAACATGGCCAGCAATCAGGGATGGTGGGATTTATAGCCGACCAACATCTGAAGGGCCACAGATGCCTCATCTTGCTGGAACCCTTTATGATCTGATCTACTCCTGAAGACACAGAACACGTAAAATGTGTGGGATTCCCCTGCGAGGGGTGGGGACTCCTGAACTGCCCCATCAATGTCTGAGGAGCATCTGCCCTTAATATTTCAGCAGACCAAGCTACTTTTAAGACCGCAGGCCTTAAAAGACCCCTGCTTTCCAGTAAATTGACGCTCTTAACAGGTTGGATTAGCTTTTCCACTGAAGATTTATTCCTGTCTATTAACTTGTGCTGGCACCAGCACTTTATTGCCAATTTCTTGTTGCAACTACCACAGTAGGGAGTTTATACTTCCCCAGAGGTAGCTCAGTGCAAAAAGAGACAGTTGCTGCTGGAAGATAAAGCTGTCATTCGGAGCATCCCTCAGGAATAAGCAACATGGAAGATGATGCTGAGGTCTCCAAGATTCGGATAACTCTTCCTATCTTCCCACACAGAGATAATTATCACAGAATGGTTATCCTGTGTGCATTTATTTGGGAGTCATTCCCATGTAACTCAGTGAGGCCTTCCAAGCAACTCTGCTTAGAATGAGGCTTTAGGGCTTTCCTGATCAAAGGAAGCATTTTTATTTCTATTCTAACTTCTTGTGGGAAGGTGGGAACCTTGGGTGTACACACCCCATATGTTTAAAGCACTGGAGTTTACCCCTCACAGAGCTACAAATCCCAGCACACTGTACACAGCCCTTGAAAGAAAACGTGGAGAACGAGAAATGAATGAAAGTGGGAAGTAATTACAGTGTGTAGGCAAAAATAAAGGAAAAGGGAAAAAGTCATTAGCATAGCTCTGTTAAGATGCACTTTCTCTGCTGGGAATGATCAGTATAATAAAAACACAGTAAATGGATTGGGCATTGCAGGCTGATCATTCGCATGTTTACTCAAAAATGAATTCCACTGAGGTCAATGGAAGCAAATGTTCATAGGATGGATGATTTGGTCTGGTTTTAGAAAATTACAGCTTGTCTTTCGTTCAAGATTTGCACAGAGGGGAATAAAATAAAAGAGAAATAAAAGACAGCTATCAGTAACATACAAGTAACAAAACAGACAACAAGGACAAAATCACAACCACAAGAGTGAATAGTCCTGGTCATAAAAACAGCAAATAACCATTTTAAAAAATCCTTCAAGAAAATAGGGCATTTGTAAACAGTAATATATATATATATATATATATATATATATATATATATATATATATATGGACGCGGGTGGCGCTGTGGGGTAAACCACAGGGCCTAGGACTTGCCGATCAGAAGGTCGGCGGTTCGAATCCCTGCGACGGGGTGAGCTCCCATTTCTTGGTCCCTGCTCCTGCCAACCTAGCATTTTGAAAGCACGTCAAAGTGCAAGTACTGTTGATAAATAGGTACTGTTCTGGCGGGAAAGTAAACGGCGTTTCCGTGCGCTGCTCTGGTTCGCCAGAAGTGGCTTAGTCATGCTGGCCACATGACCCAGAAGCTGTACGCCGGCTCCCAGAGCCAGTGTGGTGTAGTGATTAAGAGCAGTAGATTTGTAATCTGCTGAACCGGGTTCGAGTCTCCGCTCCTCCACATGCAGCTGCTGGGTGACCTTGGGCTAGTCACACTTCTTTGAAGTCTCTCAGCCCCACTCACCTCACAGAGTGTTTGTTGTGGGGGAGGAAGGGAAAGGAGAATGTTAGCCACTTTGAGACTCCTTCGGGTAGTGAAATCCAAACTCTTCTTCTTCTCCCTTGGCCAATAAAGAGAGATGAGCAACGCAACCCCAGAGTCGGTCACGACTGGACCTAATTGTCAGGGGTCCCTTTATATATGTATAGATATAGATATATATAGATATAGATATAGATATACATATAGTCACACATGTCAAGTCTTTACAACTGCCCTGTAAGGTAGGATGATATTTCCTGTATTTCAGATTTGAGGCTTAGATTGAGAGAGAATAGTGGCTTGCCTAAATACACCTTAGATTGTGGCTAAGCTGGTATTTGAACTCAGACCTCACAGCCCAATGCAGGACGTGGATCCTTAAACCCACTGAGTTCAATGGGGCTTACTTACAGGTAAGTGTGCACAGGGTTGCAGTCTCATTTACTATGTTTTGCTAGAGGCCATATCAAAATGCATTTAAAGAGCAAAGCCCCAAGCATGCCTACTCAAAAGTAAATCCTATAGTTTTCAAAAGGGTTTACTTACAGGAAAGCGGGCATAGGGCTGCATCCTTATTGTGAGAAGGAGTAAAACAAGGTGTGCCTCGAACTCAGTTGTAAATTCCAGCGTTGGGCTATTGTAAATTCCAACGTTGGGCTATTGTAAATTCCAGCGTTGGGTTCGGCTGCAGGGGAGCCAGGTCGACAAGATAAGGAAGTAGAAAGAGTCTCTAAATAAGGTTAGGTTTAGAGAGTGTAGAATGGTTGATGTATTAGTACCATGTTTTATGATGATAGGTAGATTGTAAGCCAAGCCTCGAATGAGGGGCGGCAGCAATAGGGATATATACTCTTGCCCATCCATTGTTCGGGGCTCTTCGTACCACCCTGGGACGAGGAGCCCGCCTTTGCAAACGCGTTATAATAAAAGGGAAGTAATAGACCTTATCTCGGTGTCTCCTTGTCTCATTGTAAGTCCACGTAAGTAACTTCTCACAATTTTTGGCGCCCAACGACGTGGGGCTCTCGACGACCTGCTCGGCGGGGGCTGGGGAACGGATCAGCCGGCACTCCGACTTTCGGAGAGATCTGTTGCTCAGGGCCCGCGGTGACAGGTTCCGGGAGCTGGAAGGACGGAGAACCGATTTAAGATACTTTAAAAGATCGACGGTCTGGGACCGCTGCAGTCGGGGACTGCCTCGCTTGCAGGGACGCCTGCCTGTCTACTAGCCACCGGGAAGGGGGCACTAGACTGAGAGGGGTGAGTATATGGTAAACTCTTGGAAAGGGAGGATTGGGTGATATTGGTGTGTGTATGGTCTCAGCGTGAAAGAGAGGTTCCAAACGGACGCGTGAGTGTGGACCGGGGGCCCGGGACCCCGGCGGGAGGATTAACTTGCGGTTCCGTTCTCCCGCGAGGGAAACGGCCAGGCGATTCCGCGCGATTGTGTGAGTGAACGAAAAAGAGACATAATAGAGTATGGGAAAGAGTCAGAGTACATGTAGAAGGGGCCCCAGTAATGGGACCAAGGACCCCATAGATCCCAATAGTCCTTTGGGACAGGTTTTGTTGGCTTGGGATGATAAGGACATAAGACCCTATAGTAGGGGATTAGTCAAAGAGACAATGATTAATCTGTGTAGAGTAAGGTGGCCAGAATACCCCATAGGACCCGATGAAGGGTATCGTTGGGATCCAGATGGGGAAACAAACCCATACTGGATCAAGCAGTTGAAATTCTATTTGATCAAATCTAAAAAAGATAAAGAAAGACCATACATAGAATTATGGTCCCATGTAACTTTTTACGGGCCAGATCCACCACCATTGAGACAATTTCCACTTAAAGAAAAGAAAATAGAGTCTGATGAAGAGACAGCGATACCTCCACCCACCGGTGCACCCCTGGCAGTGCCTGGATTGCCCGATCTCCCGCAGCCACTGCCTCCGCCACCACAGCCTGGCTGTCGTGGAGGACCCAGCGATTTGCCTCCGGACTATAATCATGTGAGTCCGACTCCCGTAGTCAGGGCAACCGCACCGCCTTACGAGACAACCCCGTCGTCCGGCCCAAATTCTTTGGGGCCTGATGACGGTGTAGTGTCTAGTCCCCCTCTCCATGAAATGTTGAGACATTCAAGACTACGAAAAGAAGTGGAACAGTGTAAACGGGATTTGAAGAATCTCCCATTCAAAGATTATCCGCTGCCGGATGATGATTCAGACGGCAGTTCCAACTTAAGGAAGAGAAATCCGTGCATAGTACAAAATTATCCCTTGAGGGAAGCCCCTGGCGGAATCAACGCAAACGGACAGCCCGTAATGGTATATGTGGTCAGCCCCATAAAACCCTCTGAACTCAGAGAATTAAAGCAAACTTTGCCTAAACTACACGAGAATAGTCAGGAGGTAGCAAACCTCCTACAAATGTGGATGGGACCACACCTATATACATATACAGAATTGATGTATATATTGGGACATTTATTCACTCCAGAAGAAAAGGCAATGATACGGAGGGCAGCAATGCAATATTGGGAAGTAAGGGAACAGGCGCGAGTGGCTGCGCCCGCGGGTAACCAGGGGGCCCCGGCGGCAGTTCCGCCGGAGACCAAATTTCCTATAGGGGACCCAAATTGGAATATAAATAACCCAGACCATCGTGTCCAGCTTACAGATTTAAAAGAAATGATTTTGGAGGGTATCAAGAGGGCAGTGCCTCAAAGTACCAATTTAACCAAGGCTTTTGAGGTTAATCAAATGAGGGACGAGTCACCAGGCGATTTTATACAAAGGATTAGAGAACATTTGACTAAATATTCCGGAGTTACGCCGGACTCTCCAGCATTTGATAACCTGTTAAAGATGCAATTTGTAACCAAGGCATGGCCTGATATTCAAAAGAAATTGCAAAAGATGAATTGGCAAGATGCCGCGACTATAGAGTTAGTAAGAACGGCACAACAGGTTTTTGTTAATCGTGAGGTAGTCAAACAAAAGCAAAAATGCCAGATGATGGTAGCGGCTATCCAAAAGGCAGGAGAGGAGAAAAAGAAAATCGGAGAACAGAATGGGAACCGAGAATTTCAGACCAAGGGGAATTTCCGAGGAAGTGGAGGTTACAGAGGCAGGGGGTCTTATGGACCGGGCAGGGGCTCTGGTCCTAGGACCGGAACAATAATATGTTACCGATGCCAGAAGATGGGTCACTTTGCTAGGGAGTGTAGGACGCCGCGGGACCAGATACCCGATGCGCCTGTCAGACAGAGACAAGGACCTCCCCGAGATAATGAGGACACGGGGACCGAATTGTATAGTCTCTACGAAGACTAGGGATGCTCCGGCTCATGCTCTGGGACCCGGAATGAGCCACTGGTGAATTTGTTTGTGGGTCCCTCTCGGAAACCTGTTGTGTTTCTGGTGGACTCTGGGGCAGCCCGATCATCTGTTTCTGTAAATATACCGGGAGTAAGGAAAACTTTAAAAACAGTCAAAGTGATAGGGGTAAGTGGCAAGTCCACCGAAGTCTACCAATTAGAACCAAGCAAAATTGTTCGGGGGGAAAAGGAAATCAAAGCATCCCTGCTGTTCATACCAGAGTCAGGAATAAATTTATTAGGTAGGGATCTCATGGTTTCATTGGGGTATAGATTAATGGATGAGGAAAAAGGAACTCCAATGTATACACTCCAAGCAGAAGAAGAGAAACAAATCAATTTTAAGGTATGGGTGGATGGGAAAACTATGGGGAAGATGGAAATGGACCCAATAAAAATCACAGTGAAGCCTGGCATTACTCATCTATGGACCTCACAATACCCGATGAAACGAGCAGGGAGAATAGGTTTGCAGCCGGTGGTCGACGCCCTTTTAAATCAAGGGCTTATAGAAACTACGATGTCACCTTTTAATTCACCCATATTGGCCGTACAGAAGAAAGATGGCAAATATAGGATGGTACAGGATTTGAGAAATATAAACAGCATAGTGATACCCCGATTTCCCACCGTGCCAGATCCTTATACGTTATTGAGCCGGATCCCTCCTTCCACTCGATGGTATACAGTAGTTGATTTAAAGGACGCCTTTTGGGCATGCCCTCTGGACAAAGACAGTCGAGACTTGTTTGCCTTCGAGTGGGAAGAGGTGGAGACTGGTCAGAAGAGGCAGTACCGGTGGACGGTCTTGCCCCAAGGATATACAGAGAGTCCTCTGTTGTTTGGACAGGCACTGGGGGAAAGATTGAGGGAGTTTAAACCCACTGGATCCAACAAGGTTCTGCAGTATGTAGACGACCTACTATTGATTGGGGAAAAAGAGAAGGAAGTTAAATGTGATTCTATTCGGCTATTGAATTGGCTAGGTGATTTAGGAGTTAAGGTATCCAGAGAAAAATTACAATTCACTGAGCGGAGGGTTAAGTATCTGGGACATATTTTAGATGGGGGAACCAGGCAATTAGACCCAGATAGAGTAAAAGGGATCATGGAACTACGACCACCTAAAGATAAAACTGATGTAAGAAGAATGTTAGGATTATTGGGATATTGCAGATTGTGGATAGATCAGTATTCAAAGTTGACTCAGTTTTTGAATAGGAAACTGACAGGGAAACAAGAGGAGGTGCAATGGGACGAGGAAGATAAGGCCAGGTGGGAAGAAATTAAGAAAACTTTAATAACTAGTCCGGCTCTGGCCCTGCCAAATCTACAGCAGCCGTTCCACTTGTATGTGACAGTGGCTGCTCAGACGGCAGTAGGAGTCCTGGCTCAGAAAAGAGGGGGGCGATATCAGCCAGTAGCTTATCTAAGCGCAACCTTAGAACCAGTGGTTAGAGGATGGCCGGCGTGCATTCAAGCGGTGGCTGCAGCGGCCGAATTAGTATTGGAAAGCAGGAAATTGACCTTTGGGGGAGCACTGATAGTGCACAGCCCTCATCAGATAGGCGCAGTACTGACAGGTGCTGCACCCACCTGGATGACGGACAGGCGCCTAGTGCAATATGAAGGGATACTCAGAACTGGAAATGATATAACCATAGGGACAGATAGAAATTTGAATCCAGCGGAATTCCTAAGAGGGGAGCGGCAAGAATGGGAACTCGAGGAGCATGATTGCCTTAAGGATATAGAATTAATGGCCAAAGTTAGGGAAGATCTAAGCGAGGTACCTCTAACGGAAGGGGAAAGATGGTTCGTAGATGGATCTAGTCATGTGAGGGAAGGAAAAAGAAGGTCGGGATACGCAGTGGTCAAGGAAGACGGGGAGACGATAGAGAGTGGGGCCCTCCCTAGCACGTGGTCAGCCCAGAAATGTGAAGTAATGGCGCTAACCCGAGCCCTGGAATTGGCAACCGGGTTAGATGTGACAATCTGGACTGACTCAAGATATGCATGGGGAGTGGTGCATACTTTCGGTCGGACCTGGAGAGAAAGGGGCTTCATAAAGGTGGATGGGAAACAAATTGAACACGTTGCTTTACTCGAGCGGCTACTAGAATCCCTGATGGGACCTCGGAAGATAGGCATTGTGCACATCCTCGCCCACACCAAAGGACACAGCTCGGAGGAACAGGGAAATGCATGGGCTGATCTCCGAGCGCGAGAAGCGGCGGAGGGGGAACCAAGGAAGGAAATATTTAAACAATGTGTCCTGCAAGTACCTGTGATTGACCCGCAGGATGTAAAAGATTTAGTGTTCACTCAAAAGGAGAAAGAATACATGGAAAAGGAGGGATGGGAAAGAAAAGGAGAAAGTTGGGAGACTCCGGAAAAGCAAATGGTCCTTCCAAAATCAACTATGTTAAATATATTGGAGAAAATACATGAAGGAAGTCATTTAGGCACGGAGGGAATGGTGAATTTGGTGAAGTCAGTGTATTGGAGTAGAGACATGTGGCCGATGGCGCACGCCATCGCATGGAAGTGTCTGATATGTCAAAAGGTTAACAAAGCCCGGGCAAGGAAAACTGAAAGGGGTGGGCGGCCTCTAGCGGTATGGCCCTTCCAGAGAGTACAAGTAGATTTTACCGAACTGCCAGAAAGGGGGGGGCAGAAGTATTTGTTGATATTTAAAGATCATTTGACAGGTTGGATTGAGGCCTTCCCTAGCCGTAGGGCCACAGCTCAGGTGGTTAGCAAAGCCATTCTGGAACACATTCTTCCTCGGTATGGAATAATAGAAGTCATAGACTCTGATAGGGGAACTCATTTCACCCAAAAAGCAATGCAGGAGGTAATGAGAGCTGTGGGGATCATGTGGAGTTTCCACACGCCCTGGCACCCTGAGAGCAGCGGAAAGGTGGAACGGGCGAATGGGGAAATAAAAAAACATTTGACTAAGTTATATCTTGAAAATGGGCTGCCTTGGACGAAAAATCTCCCTTTGGCACTATTAAGGATGAGGGTGGCTCCCCGGAAAGACACCGGTCTGTCCCCTTTTGAGATGATGATGGGTCACCCATATTTGGTAGTATTAGGAAACCCTCAAATCGAGTTCAGGGATCAGTTTATCAGGAAATATTTGCAGTCACTGTCCCAGTCTCTGTTATCTTTCCACAGACAAGGCATACTAGCACAGCGGCCCCCGCTCCTGGAGCAACAGCACACCTTTCAGCCCGGAGACCTGGTCCTGATAAAGGCTTGGCGGACGGAGAAACTCAGCCCGAGTTGGGAAGGCCCATACCAGGTCCTGCTCACAACCAAATCAGCAGTACGGACCAGAGAGCATGGATGGACCCATTACCACCGGGTGAAAAGAGCTCCACCTGAAAATTGGACAGCAGTGACTAGTCCAAATAATCCGCTGAAAGTTACGCTTACCAAATCAGGAACCGGGATCCAGAAGGGCGCACCTAGACTGTGATGTGTTTGTTTTGTACCTGTGTGTGCTTTTTCGAGTGCTGTTGCTGTCAACATTGCGAAGGGTGTGTGCATTGTACTGAAAGGTGCAGCATCATCTTTATAGAGGACGTTATACTCCAATATTGTGAAGTGAAATTAGGAGGGGAGGTAACGTGCCAATTAGCAGAAACCCCAACGGTGAGGCAAGCTTTAATCTATTTGAACCCCACACATGAAAGGTAACTGGCAAGTATTAGGAATAGTATTAATAGGATGGGCCACTTCATGGGCAACCCAATCGGAACCCCAGTGCACCGAATGCATCCAGACAACCCGAACAGGCAATAAAATCACACAGACCCTAATGTATTATAATATAGCCCCAGAATGTGTTCAACAGTTAGATCCTTGTGTTCACAACCAAACTCAATATTATAGATGTAAGGTAAAAGGAAATAAGACGGAATGCTATGAACCCCTGGCGGTGGGACCCATAACTTCCAGTATATATGTTTACGGATATAAGGGCGGAACCGCTAATCAAGCTGGTGAGGGGAGAAGTATGTTTTCCTTGGCCCAAAACCGACAGGGTTATATAGCACATAATACAACAAGGGGAGAGGGCAGGATTATGGTCTGTTTTGATGCTTGTATCGCAATAGATAAAGGACAGGGCCCAAATGGAGGGGCAGGGGTCTGGTGTGGAAATCGTGGATGGGAACAATCATATTTACAGGAAAGAAAGTACCTTTTCCAGAGAATAAAAGGAAGCAACGTGGGGGCTGGGGCCGGGGTATATAATTATTGGTACACAGAGGGAGTTAATAAGCAGCCCACCTATAGAGGCCCTGAGGGAATAAATCTCACTAGGGGAGCTGCCTCCACCGACTGCTCCACAGGAAAATGCAACCCAGTATGTCTATGGGCGAGCGAGAGACCTTCTACTTCGCCTAAATTTGTGCACATAGGTATAGGCATTGATGGGACTGGAAAAGATCCTTATGGATATCTCATCATACAAATACACACAACTAAGGTAACAAGACAACCCATATCAGTATTCGAAGATTTTGAGGAAGAAGTACAGCATTTAAATACCCTTCCCCTACCCCCTAAAGCCCATAATATGTTCCTGAGTTTAGCTGAGACTATAGCCAAGGAATTAACGGTGAAAAATTGTTTTGTATGTGGAGGAACAAATATGGGGGATCAGTGGCCATGGGTGGCTCATGAAGTAAACTATACGGAGGTATATAAAACACAAAACAATTACACTTATAAGCATTTGGGTAACGAGGTATGGCAAATCTCTAATCACCTAGTTGGGACAGAATGCTTCACCAGAAACACCAGCCGAACGAATGGAACGCATGTGGGGACACTCCCTTGCATAGGACAATGGGAGGACAAACAGTGGTGGAGTCAAGGGAATAATAATAAAACTTGGCCCTCTCCCCTCGGAAATATTACCAATATGAGCTTTCTCCTAGACCCGGAGAACAGAATGCTAGAATGGACAACCCCCGATGGGTTTTACTGGGCTTGTGGGAGCTATGCTTACAATAGGTTACCTTTGAATTGGGTCGGCTCATGTGTATTGGCAACCTTAAGACCTAGTTTCTTCCTGCTCCCTTTATATACTAAAGCAAAATTAGGAGTCCCAGTATATGATGAAATAGGACCACGACGAAAACGGGGAATCCATATAGGAAAATGGACAGACACAGAATGGCCCCCAGAGAGAATTATCCAATATTATGGTCCAGCCACTTGGGCAAATGATGGCACAGCCGGATCCTTTGGCAGAGATCCCATCTATTTGCTGAATCGCATTATCCGTTTACAGGCAGTTGTAGAAATAATTACTAATGAAACAGCCGCAGCGTTAACCAAATTAGCTAAGGAAAGTGCTAAAAGCCGAACCTATATTATGCAAAACAGGCTTTCTTTGGATTATTTATTAGCAAAAGAAGGCGGGGTTTGTGGAAAATTTAATCTTACTAATTGTTGTATTGAAATAGATGATAGTGGGAAGGTGGTGAAAGACATAGCAGACCGTATGGTAAAGTTAGCACATGTACCGGTCCAGACTTGGGATGGATTAAATTTTAAGGATATGTTTGGTTCATGGTTCCCTAAATTACCTGGTCTGCAGGCCATAGTGGCCCTAATTGGGTTAATTGCGGCAGGATGCGTTTTAATTCCATGCATTTTGCCAATCTTCGTTAGAACTATCAATAATTCTTTGTCCCTCCTAGCAGAACGGAAGGTATCCACATATTTTATGAAGATGCAATATGCCTCAGTACCCACATCCGATGAGGAAGCAGAAATAACAGCCCAAGAATTATTATGTGAGTTCGAGACCAGATACAAAAAGAGGGGGGATTGTGAGAAGGAGTAAAACAAGGTGTGCCTCGAACTCAGTTGTAAATTCCAGCGTTGGGCTATTGTAAATTCCAACGTTGGGCTATTGTAAATTCCAGCGTTGGGTTCGGCTGCAGGGGAGCCAGGTCGACAAGATAAGGAAGTAGAAAGAGTCTCTAAATAAGGTTAGGTTTAGAGAGTGTAGAATGGTTGATGTATTAGTACCATGTTTTATGATGATAGGTAGATTGTAAGCCAAGCCTCGAATGAGGGGCGGCAGCAATAGGGATATATACTCTTGCCCGTCCATTGTTCGGGGCTCTTCGTACCACCCTGGGACGAGGAGCCCGCCTTTGCAAACACGTTATAATAAAAGGGAAGTAATAGACCTTATCTCGGTGTCTCCTTGTCTCATTGTAAGTCCACGTAAGTAACTTCTCACATTATGAATCGCCCCACTGAATTATACTCATATGCCTGATATGTTTTCAATGTCTAGGATTACAAATTCTCTACTGCGTTTCTACACAGAGAAAAGCTGCACTGCTTGAACTGATAATTATATATTTCAATTTTTAACTTAAAAAACAGTCTTATCTAAACCTCATATCAAAGTGATTTTTTGAAGGTCCCACGTTCAAGGAGCTCTCGCTTGTTAGAAGCATGGAGGCTAATTGCAAACACATAAAATTAATACCTTTCACAGCGCCATGGCAGTTTCCCCATAGTAAACAAAAGGATGCTTTAATTTATTCAGTATAACATTAATTGGACTCGCATTGCTAGACTGAGTGGTCACAAGATTTTATTTTCTTCCTCAAAGGCATGGCAGTGAATATTAAGCAGATGCCTACGTGGACTCTTTCGCTTGTTGATGTTGTAAATTGTGCTTCTTGTCAAGCCTCATAATTGCACCATCATTTGAGGAATCACACCCTGAAAGGCCTTTTAAATGAATTAATATATGAAGGTGGTTCTAGTCCCTTGGAAACACTTACAAAACAGGGAGATCAGATAATGGCTCATCAACAGCACAGTCCAAATGCTTGGCTGCTCAGAAGGCAGACCTGCTGAGTTCAGTGGAGCTTACTCTCAAGCAAGTGCAAATAGGGTTTCAGCCGAAGACTTCAAAGTCGCATGCGGGGAATTATAAGAAGAGGAGAGCCTTGCATTAGAAGTCTTGAAGGGATGAAGGGGGATTTATCTGTTGATCTAAATCAGGGTAGCCAGCGTGGTGATGGGAGCTTTAGTTCAGGAGGCATCATATTGAGAATATTACCTGGATGTCAAACTAAGGCAGAAATTACTCAAATCCATGCTGAACTTGATGTCATAGTTGGTTCAGGCTGGTTGGAGGACCCTGGAGCAGCATAGAATTACAGGTTGTGCGGCCGGTTTCAGTCGTAGCCTGAGGAGATCGACAGGACAACTGTGGCAGTGAAGCTGACTACATGCCCTCTCTATTCCTGCTCATCATGGCTGGTAAAATCTAGTAGGAGGGGGTTGACTGGATGGATCCCGTGCATCATTAATGCCTCAGTACAGGAGGAAGTTATGCCCACCTCCATTAAAGAGGTGGGGTGTAGGTGGCGCTGTGGTCTAAAGCACTGAGCCTCTTGAGCTTGCCAATCAGAAGGTTGGCAGTTTGAATCCCCACAACGGTGGTGAGCTCCCATTGCTCTGTCCCAGTTCCTGCCAACCTAGCAGTTTGAAAGCATGCCAGTCCAAGTAGATAAATATGTACTGCTGTGGCGGGAAGGCAAACTGTGTTTCTGTGCACTCTGCTTTCCATCATGGCGTTCTGTTGTGCCAGAAGCGGTTTAGTCAAGCTGACCATATGACCCAGAAAGCTGAAAGCGAGATGAGCACCACAACCCCATAGTTGCCTTCAACTGGACTTAACCGTCCAGGGGTCCTTTACCTTCACCTTTTACCTGGTGTAACCGATCTTGAACAGGATCTCCCTGCATTCAGAGATTTTATAAAACCACCATCCGGTCTCTAATATTCCCTTTCTGAGCTAAGTGACAAAGTGGTAGCAACAGGACGCAGGCCAGCTGTCTGTGGGCAATCAAATCTATCCCATTTCCCCCCTCATAGTCCAGGTAAAATATCAGTATTACTTCCAAAGTGTATCTGAAAGATCACAGAAGTTCTGGGTTGACTCCAGCAGGGCATACAAATTCATTGATACGATCAACTCATTTGTATATAGGTTTTTAATTATAAATCTTGGGAAACAAGTCACTAATAAAAAGACTACCAAAAAACTTAATTTGCTAGTCACTACAAACCCATTTTGAGATGCCATTATAAAGGCATCATGCTGCCTTTTGTGAGTTAAAGTTGAACATCAGTCTTTCTGCTAATGCTCCCTAACATGCTGTGTTGCCACCTAACACTGCATGTGGTGCTATGTGAAAAATTGAATACCGTACATCTCTTCTTCTTTGGTTTGCAGTAGTAGTTTTGTTAGTGAAGCCTTCACCAACCTTGTGTCCTCCAGATATTTTGTACTACAACTCCCATAAGCCCCAGCCAGCATGACAAAGGTTGGGTTAGTTGCATCAGCTCTTCAATGTTGTTCCTTCTTCTCAGAATAAGGCAGCTCCCCGTGTTCCTAAAGAGATATTGTAAGTCCCATGGTGCCTTCAGGCCCAGATTGGGGCTGGTAGACTCTGATGGGAGAGGAGGAGGGAAACAAGGGCAAATGGGAGTGGGAAGCGAGAACACCAGAGCAGAATCTAGTGAATGGACA
This sequence comes from Podarcis melisellensis, assembly GCF_964234715.1. Taxonomy (NCBI): domain Eukaryota; kingdom Metazoa; phylum Chordata; class Lepidosauria; order Squamata; family Lacertidae; genus Podarcis; species Podarcis melisellensis. The sequence goes on along the minus strand of NC_138528.1, from coordinate 24,200,869 downwards.
ACCTCCCCCCGAACCTTGCAGGCTTTGATGGTGAGGCAGGAGTCCCAGGGAAACAGCATTGTTGGAGTCTGGGGAGGGAGATGATCTGCAGCCTCAGGTAGCTGAACAGGATTTGGGGTGAAGAGGACATGTTTTCAGCACTTGCTCCACAGACAAGTCAATGGCTCTGATGAATGGAAGAGATGTGCTCCCCCTCAATGAAGCACATGCTTTCAGGTGAGATATCCCTGCAGGACTACACCTTTTCAACTGTTCATATTATGTGTGGAAACCCCTACGGTGTACACTTGTGAAGGCTTCCATTCAGTCAGGAATCCCAGTTGTGGAGGGTGGACGCCTGTTTGGAAATCTTCACTCACACATTGAACGTGTGAATGTGTTTAGTTCTTGGTCAGAATAGCGCACCAACATTGGTGGTATGCTGCCCTGTTTGGTTCCTCCACTCCCTGCTCACACATTTGGTTAGCATGGGACTCCCACCCCAAACAGGGCAGTACAACTATTAAAAAGGTGACACCTAAGTCCCTTTGCACCTGATTACCTTATATGCAAGGGAGCTTAGACAATTCTGTATAGCAAATTTCACTATGGTGCTGTGAGAACAGGGCCTGCCCTAACATTAGGCAGAAAGAAACAACCACTTCAGGAAGCATGAAAAAGGCAGCAAACTTTTTAAAAAAATGTAACATACTTTTACTCACAGAGAGAGGGGCTTGTGGGATTATTTTTTACCCCTTAGGTATCAAAGTAACATGGCCATCTGTGGTTACTGTATGGCAACATAGGCAGAAGGAATGCATTTTCTGTTCCGCTTCAGGCGGCAAAATGTCTTGGGCCACCCTGACCATACTCGGTGAAATTATATTCTCCAGGCAAATTATACCCCCCTGTTTTAAAAACAAAACAGACCTTTCTGGATGTGAATCACATAACCTTACCGAAAAATAACCAGCTAAACTTTTGCAGGCTGAATTCTTGGAGCCAAATTCTGACGCTTCTGTCCTAAATACACAACGGTGAATATGAAACCAATTGAAGTGGTTTTATGACTGGGGCCTACACCACATTTCAAATTCTAAGGTAATTAATCTTCCAAGAAACTCTGAACCATGTGTTGTTTTCATCCTTCCACATTTTGCTTAGAAAAATGACACATCCTTACTGGAAAGTCAGATGTAACACAAATGTGTGCATAAAAGAGCTAACTTGCTTAGCATAAAACCCAAGAACCCTTTTTAAAATGCAACATGCTTTTTTTAGAAAGAAAGAAAGAAAGAAAGAAAGAAAGAAAGAAAGAAAGAAAGAAAGAAAGAAAGAAAGAAAGAAAGAACAATGTATTATTTTACCTCCAGTGTCTCTATTTTGTGAATGAATTCATAACTGTGAGTGCTGTCTCCAGGGAAACTCTCAACATGAATGGTAATACCCTGAAAATGAATGAAGATCAATTACCTTCCACTTCTTGCACATGTGCAGCACATGTAAATAAGGGCAATTGGGTCTAATGGAAATGTAGCAAGGAAGAGATTTTTCTGCAGAAGCACATCTGTCATACTAATGGATACATTTCTGCCATGCCTCAGTAGGATGAACTTCAAGGAGAAACATGTTGGAAGAGGGAGATCAACTCTTAAATTCTTGCTCAGACATTGATGAGGAGGACCAACAGCTAGCACACTTGGGCCCCATCTGTGCAGTAGTATCTTTAAAGCAGTAGCACAACGCTTTCAACAGCCATGGCTCCCCCCCCCCCAAATAATCCTCAAAATTGCAGTTTTTTAAAAGGTTTTGCAAGTTGTTAAGAGACCCCCTATTCTCCACACAGATTAACAATTCCAACAGTGGTTTAAGACTCAATCCCTCTTCCCAGGAACTCTGGGAATTATAGTTCTGTGAGGTGAATAGATTGTCTAGCAACACTCGGCATTCTTAACAACTACGGTTTCCAGGATTCTGTGAGGGAAGCCGTTACTGTTACTGTTTTATCAGATAGGGCCTTAATTAGAAACTGACAGTTAAATGAGTTCTTCACTTCTTAAGGGCCATCGTGGATCAGGCCACAGATAGTCCTATCCTCCATGACGTTAAAGCATCAAAGTTGGTGGCTTTCACTACATTTTGCCCTTAATAGGATGCACAGAAATTTAGTAGAGAGAGTAGTTTCTGATTCAAAGGTTAAATTATGGGGGAAACCACCCCTCAGTTTCTCTATATCAGGCACAGAAAAACAAAGTGTTGGGTTGGTGGGGGGCAAGGAGAGCAATTTAAATAATGGCTATGAATCTGCTTTGATTCGCATCGATACCATCAGCAAGAACATGTTCTGCTGCTACATTTATGGATCAGAATACAGTTCTTTAGACAAAAATAAGTAAAACTGATGTTTTGAGTTGGAAGAAGTATAGGACTTGCTGTTCCAGATTAGTATGAAATCTGTCTAGTCAAGCATTCTGTCTCCAGAAGCAAGGTGTTAAAATAATGTCTACCACGCGTTATTCAAGTCCAGCAGTAAAGGCCTCAGGGTCAGTAAAGCTCTGAATGTGGAGTTCTATCTGTCTGTCTGTCTGTCTATCTATCTATCTATCTATCTATCTATCTATCTATCTATCTATCTATCTATCATCTATCATCTATCATCTATCTATCTATCTATCTATCTATCTATCTATCTATCTATCTATCATCTATCTATCATTTATCTATAACTCAAGATGTTGGTGGGCTGATGTAGGGTAGCTTAAGAATTCTTCAGTGAAGCCTCTTCACCATATTCCACAGTCTAGAGAAGCTTGCAATGTGGTAACAAGGCAGAGAGCCTTCTCTGTGGTGGTTAAGACTTGCTTATTTGCCAAGGCATTTTAAGTTTTGTAAACAGGTTCAGCCTGCTCTGTTGTTTGAGTATGTATTGCTGTTTATTTTATTTGGTTTGTTGTTTTTATTTCATTTTATGTATCCAGCCCTGATATTGATATTGATATTGATGAAATGTGGGTTTATTTTAAATGAAACAAATAACTTGGAGTAACCCTCCTCTGTTCCTCTTTCCTCATTCATGTGTGGTATATGGATGATCACTATTCTCCATGAGTGGCTAAGGCAGTCTTGATTCCAATTTACTTTTAGTACCAGAGGAGGGATATTAATCTCAAAACCACTAGGAATATAAAATCTAGCAAATTCTTTTTTCTGCCAGCTGTAGCCTATCACTGAATCTTAGACACTTCTCTCTCTCTTAAAAAATTGAACTTTAAATAAAATGACTGAACCCCTATTTCTCCCATCTCTGCTTCAGATTGATTTCCAGTCATACCAAGCAGAAATTCAATTGTTCCCTTGTAATCCCATTTTTCCTCTTATGCCAGCAAATCTTAGCCTTCCAGCCTATCCATTTTGCCTGAAAGGTCAATAACAGGCTGTATAGAAGGTGTGAAGTAGTGGTATGGCTTTTTGCAGTGCTCTTATTGCAGAATAAATGGCTTCTGGTATCTGTGATTAGTTCCACTGTCTATATCTTACAGTCATCTGCTTTATGGAAGGATACAGCCTTGCTGAGAATGACTCATAAATCTGATTTAGTGCCCCCTTGGATAACATAAGACAAAGAGATGGGGAGGGAGGGGTGGAAAGTAGTTCAATATATGAATGAGTGTCTTGAGTTTCTTCTCAAGCACTTGCACGTGGTTCATGTCTCTAATATATATGCCAGAGGGAAGCACTGGGGTTTTTTTTATCCAGAAACAACAGAATGTGTGAGTTAATTGAGGAAAAGCTCTGTTTAGCATTCCATTCCATCCTTCTAGCAATACATGTTCCACTTGGATTCTAATACCCAAGCACAATGTACACTTGTATTGCTTCTAGCATAAAGAATGCAGCAAGCATGTATAATTTGCAGCTTTCTCCTTCAGAATATTTGTAAGCAGCTGGATAAGCCAGGATTGGTTCCTTCTGGTTCCCTCCTCTCCTAATTATTCCTCATCTGTGTTTACCAGTGTTTTAAAATTCCATGTCTTCCCACCCACCCTCTCATTCTTCTCCTACTTACATAGTCTATATTTGGGGGGACACCCTAAGGGAGGGATGGGGAATATGTGGTCCTCCCATCAGCTCCAGTCAGAATGGCCAATAGTCTGGGATGATGGGAGATGAAGTCTGACAATATATGCAGAGTTACATGTTCCCCATATCCTGCTGTAAGGGACATGCATGCACATCTACAATTCACAATGGCGGTTAGTCAACCTTAGCCCATGGATGGGATAGAATTTACCACAAATAAACAACCTGATATCAGATTAAAGTTCTATGAGCTAGTACACAACTTATGAACTGGAGCTAAAATAATAATTACAAGGGGGAAATATGTGTACATAGGATTTTCCATTTTCCCAACATTGCAGGAATAGCCATCTGTGCAAGACTAATGATGTCTACTTAGAAATAAGCCCCACAGGATTCACTGGGACTTTTTCCCAAGTAAGTATATACATAGGATTGCAACCCAAGCTTTGGGAAACAGCTGAAATAGTAAAGTGGATTGAATTTGTGAATTTAAGAGATGGTAAAAAAAATATATATCCAAAAATTGTTGCCAATTTGCTGAAGATTTATCTTGTCTTTGTGTTTGTTTTTTTCTTTAAAGCCATCAAAAAAAGTTAATTTGGCCATTCAGACAAGCTCCCACATTTTCTTTCTCTCCTAATTAACAGTTGGTAACGTTGCTGGTCTGCATTTCCCTCCCCCCCCCCCCCAACCTGGCAAACTAAATTATTGCTGCCAACACCATATATGATGCCAATTCCTTATGTTCCTGTTTAACTAAACCATCTGTATAGTTTAACAGAAAAAAATACTGGGTTCAGTGGTATCTTATACCCTAACATATTTGACATTTGAGTGCTGATTGATTTCAAGAAATATTCTTTGACAATGCACATTTCCACTAGTTATGGCCCTATAGGTTAACTCTTCTCCAATGTCATAGTCCTAATTTGATTTGGACATGTGGCGTGGGACACCCTGATTGCACCCCTCCCATCTCATGCCTAGTTTGGCCCTAATATTAAAATTTCTGTACATTGTGTGCATATGCTGCCTTCAAAATTAACAAAATGTTTATATATTTTTCTACTCTTGCAAACATGGTGCATTTCCGAGACACCTCCAACTTCTTAGGCATATATTGCAATTACTGTAAGAAATCACAATAGCTACCATTACAGAAATCAAGAGCTGAGGTTACTTTCGGAGGACGTCACCCAAAAAAAATCATAGCAACGTCTCCAGGTGAACTGCTAGTTACTCAAAATGTGTTGGTATTTTTAATTAATTTATTCATTATTAGTCCCCTATGCCCATTATCTTTGCATCATGGTACTGTTCCAAATCATATAGGGAAGACTTCAATGTAACACCCTTCTGATCATTCCATGAGCACAAGCATTTCAGCTTGCCAGAGATAATAACCCTCCCTCTCCATCTGCATGCTGTTCTGAGGGTTGTCCACCCCACCAAGCAAATTCAGGGGTGGGGGGGGGGGAGAGAGGGAATCACCCCATTGCGTAAGCAGAAGTCCTTACACAGGACTTCCACTATCGGATTCATTAGCTGAATCCTGCCCACTGTTGCAGATATTAATATTGTGCAGTTTGAAGTGACTAGAAGCCTAAGAACTGACTCCTTTTGGAAGAAATTATTGTCCAGGCCCATAGAAATATTATTTAAACTTTTACCAGCAGAACTTTTCAAAACCAAACAAAAGCATCAAATATGCACCCAAAATATTCATACAATGTCTTGTGCTGTCCGACACAGGCTCAGCAACTTAGAAAATATGATATAATCCAAACAGACCTAGAGCTCTGTTCCTTGAGAGCTTCAGTTGCATCTTCTGTTCCCTGTGGCATTCAGAGAAAAACTAACAGCCACCATCCTTTCAACATGGCAAATTTGCAACTCAGTACCTTTGTCACCTGATCTAAGGTTGCAACTGTTTAGAGTAACAGAAAACAACCAACAATTAACCCATTTAGGAGCTTAGAGGCCTTTAGAAAAATGGCTGTGAAGCAATACACAGTTCGCCATTTTCCATTTCAAACCTTCATTAATACACATGCATTTTCCATTTCTGTGTCAATTAAATCAATTATACTTAACACCCACTGTGCCCTGCCATTGGCCCAGTGTGTGCTTGCTGTTGCATGAAAGCATATTCCAGATGTATGTTTCAGTGCACAGACAGTAGAGACTAGAACCTGCCACCCCTCATTGTCTATCTGCTCTTTGTATGCACACAGAAGCACTCCAACACGCACAGAAGGGTCAAGTTCCTGCTCACAAAGTTAATTGGAGCAAACCTTTATACTACTGCTAAATATAGCTCCTTGGTTCAAAATAAAGATTTTTCTTTCGTCCAATAGATGATGTCTTCAGTCAATTTGATTCTGCTCTCTGGTCTTGTTCATGAAGTTTATTGATCACTTGGGAAATTAGGAGTTTATCTGAGTGAAAATAAGGCTAGGTTTTTTTCCCTTTCCATTTATAGGGCAACATGTACATGAGCAGTTGCTCGGCAAAAGTGTATTATTGCAAATAGAGTAACATCTGCTGAGACTGCATCACATTACACAGTGAGAGGCAGGAATAAGAGTTCATTTTTTGAAACAACAACATAAAAGCTAAATAATGTAATGCCAGCATGCCAGGGTTGCTCGACAGTTATCACTGTGGGATTTTTTCATGTGGAATCTCCAGCATTCATCACCTGAACAATGGAAAGCTGGACACAGCTGTTACCATCCCTTTGCAGATACAGATAATAATGACAGGCAGCTAAATTAAACACTGCTAGGTATTTTTAAGGCAAAGCTCTTTATTATTTATTCCAAGCAAAAATGCTATACAGTAGGGGGATGGGACAAATAAAACATTGTCTTGTTGCTTCCATACATATGGTGTGGAGCCTCCCTACCCACCCACCATACCTCCAGTTCAAGCAAGCCATTCCTGTGGGAATGTAATGTTCCAATGGGACTGTCAAACTGGCAGTTCAATGCGTAGAGACTCAGATCATGCAGTGGCTCCCTGGATTTTAGGGAAATCAGTCGTGTGAAATGAATGGGCTAACGTGCACTGGACTGTATTCAACATTCATGTCTGAGGCAAGTAGACTGCTCAGAAGTAGGGCAGGCATGCCAAATAGATACGAGAAGGCAGTCTCACTGCCCAAAGCCATTGCATGTAGGTGAGAAACTGGGGAGGAAAACTGTCATCCTATCCAGCCCTATGAAAATTTGCATCAGTGGAGCAGGATACTCCATTTTCTCACTCCTATCACTGCTTGCATGTTAGGAGAGGCAGGTAAACAAGCAGCAGTAAGGAGGTATAGCAGAGGTAGACGGTGCCAGGGGCTTAGTTGGTGGCTTGGTGGCATAGTGGTGCTCATCTGACTTCCCAGCAGCTGAGTCCCTGCTCTGTACTGGGAGGGAGGCGGCAGAGAGATCAATGCATACAGGAATGCTACATGGGCTCTGCTGGTGCATTTGCACCTAAATGACCTCCCCACCACTTCAGCCTTCCCTTTCACCTTCCTGGAAAGCAGTAGTGACTCAGCTGTCAGGAGGTCAGGCGAGCATCGCTACCCCACCACACCATCTGTTCTGAAAATGAAGCATGTCCGCCAAACTGTTTTTAAAACTGCTAAAACTTAACAGACAGATTAACAAGGCACTGTGTGACCTTTTTAGAAATGTCACAATAGCGTGCTGGTTATAGATGCAATTATTGTTGGAATATATACAAAGAATTCTGATGAGTTGTTAGTGGTCTAACATGAATCTATGAGAATGTATTCCACTCTGTTTTATTTAGTACTAATTATCATTTCTTCTCATTGATGTTACTTGCACACTTACGGTGAATCCAAGGCGAATAGTTGCGATGACAACTGCCTTGGGCAGTAATGGTAGTTAGGACCTTGAAGCCACGAAGGAAAGATTTGTGTCCCTGGAAGTGATCAGCAAAACATGTTGATAACCCCAGTGGCCTATTGACAAGTTCTATTTTCGTCCCAGAGAAGTAATTCAGTAGTGTGTACAACTGCAGACAACTGAGGAGGAGTCAATACTAATTGATTAAGGAGACCATATGTCCTTCTCAGATTCAACCAAGGTATAAATTACTGAGCTATGTATGCAAAGAAGCGGGGAGGGAAGCATTTATCAAGGTTTTCTCCTGGGATATAATTTGCAAGGGCATTCAAAATGGTGTGGTCTTAAATTGCCTCTATTAGAAGTCCAGCCGAATACTTCACAGTTCTTAAACCAGATTCCCAGTGGGGCGGCTACACTAGATACCTAGTTGACAGCAGGAGGCAGATGGTTGATTGGGTATCTATGGGGGGAAGGGTTGAGATATGCAGCAATATATTTTAGCGTGGCAGAAGAAAGCACATTTACTGTACTGTTTTTGGCACATGCTTAAATTATTTGTTTTTAAGCAAGCTTATCCAGACACGAAAGTGTTGATGTGTTTTTATTATATTTTTACAATTAAAAATGTTTTTAAATGTTTTCAACTGTCCTGTTGATAATTTTAATATTTCTTGTGAAGGAATGGGTTTCCAAAACCCAAAAACTGACTGTGCAGGCAGTTTTTAAACTGCACCAAAATCCCCATTTCTCCTTAGCTAAATGCATAAACTTCAGCCGTTGAGCAAATGCAAAACAAGAACACAGCTCTCTCCCTTATCAGTTTGACGGCAAAACTGGCCTTGACTCTACCAGTAGAACAGACACAGATATATCTTATGTTCTGACCACAAATGATGCAGAGACCCAAGTCTGGGACTAACGCCAGAGCATGTTCTCGGAAGTAGTGACCTCTTGCTCCAAGATAGGAGTAGGAACAGGAATATCCTTTTATTGTCAGGAGTGCAGGAAGGAAATCCCTTTTAAGGTTAAGAGTGCCAGAGCAAGAACATATGTGATGTCAACCCGCGTACATAGGCTGATGTGGTTGGGCTCTGAGGGGAGGAGGGAGAGGGTGCCTGGAGGATATAAATACTGCATGAAACTTGTCATTTCTTTGGACTTGCTGTGGACTTGATCACGCAAGTGCCTTCTGCTATCCGGAGAGCAGAATAAACTCTTTCTTTGAACCAACTCCTTGTCATTTTGACTTCCTTCCTCCTGTCCTGGAGCAACGCAGACCCAATCGGTGAACTCCAATAAGGCTACACTTGAAAATGGCTTAGAGGTATTGCTACACTGAAGTGATATATAAATTTTGCTAAATAAGAATAGAAAACAAAATCTTAGGTAGGTTTTATATTTGAATTGCATATGTAAAAATGCAAGGATTCGACCCAGGTCATGATCTGAAAGCAATGATTCAGATACCTTGCTGAAAGGGCTAGTCAGTTCGGGGATGGCAGCCTACCTAGAAGCTGCTTGCATGTTGAACTGATTAAAGAAAGGATATAAAAGTACGAAATCTGTGGTGGGCAGCATTTGGCACCTATCCTAATTTATTGCAGTCCTCCACTTCCACATTGTGTGTGTGTGTGTGTGTGTGTGTGTGTGTGAGAGAGAGAGAGAGAGAGAGAGAGAGAGAGAGAGAGAGAGAGAGAGAGATCTCCAATCTTTCAATCTTGCAAGTCCAGTACAGTTTTGGTTCTGGTTCCACCCCTTGCAATGAAATTCACAGTTGCACAATACTCAGTGTTTGGAGCAGTGGTTTTCTTCCCACAGACTACTTGAAAGTTGCTGAGGATTTTGCCAGGCTGTTTAATGATTAGATTCTGTATGGTTTTTAATTGCACTGCTGCATGCCACCCTAATCTCTGAGCAGTGCAAGATTCCAGGGTTTCCAGGTGTTTACCCAGAGTTTGGTTAGCATGGAATGAGGGACAGCAGAGACTGTGGTGTCTTTGTGATATATGGTTTATCTACACAAATATACAACCTGAGCCTAAGATGAAGGAGCTTAACACCCCAGAAAGTCTTGCTTCTCCCATAGCCACAGCCTATCAAACAAGCCTATCAAACAAGGTCTGTGCCTAAAAGCAAATCCTACTATAATATTTCAGATTACACATAAAAGAGTTCTATTAAACACAAAATAAATCTATCATGATGAATGACAAATGCCAGCATCTTTTTGAGACACTAGAGAAATAATTTATTAAGGTCATATTTTCACTAACTTCCAAACACTTAATCTGTAATAACTGATATGAGGGTTATAGCCAGTGTTTCCATCTAGGGTACCATAAACAATTTCTCACTAGCACATTATCTTCATTATAGCCTATTTAGCCATGCTTCTGGTGAATTAATGTACTTGCTACATGAGAACCTAAATTGTACCCTTTCTTACACAGCCTGATTGATGTGTTCTTCATGTCATGAACTACCTATGGATGCATTTCACGAAAAGCAGCTTTTTGTTCCCTTATAAAGACACTGCAGAACCCTTCAGTGTGTTCTAATTTAACTCCAGCTATGAAATATTACCAGGGGTCTTAGTACACCAAGTCTCTCTCACACTGCAATATTTCAAAGCTACAAGTAATATCATACAAGCAGGGGGGAAATGTATTGTCTCACCATTCCTATACTGTACTACAGTGGCACTTCTAGTTATGAACTTAATTCGTTCGGAGGTCCATTTTTAACCTGAAACCGTTCTTAACCTGAGGTACCATTTTAGCTAATGGGGCCTCCTGTTGCCACCGCGCCACCGGCACGCAATTTCTGTTCTCATCCTAGGCAAAGTTCTTAACCCGAGGTACTACTTTCAGGTTAGCAGAGTCTGTAACCCAAAGTGTTTGTAACCCAAGGTGTTTCTAACCCGAGGTACCACTGTATATGGTTTTATTTTCACATATATACTACCTGATCCTAGAAAGGGCTCACGGCCTTAACACTCCAACAGACACAAAGCCATAGTTCTGGATTCAGCCTACAGACAAAAGAAAAGCATTTCTGTCCAGCTTCCAGGCCAGATAAAACTCACATACAAAAAAGCTACCCCTATCCTGGTTTATTGTTCCCATTCCTAAGTTGAGGTGGCATTCAGCCAGGTTTCGGGAGAGGCCCAGATATTTGCCCACTCTTTAAGTCATGCAAAATATGGTGCTTACAGGGCTGGCCACACAAATAAACCAGTCTGACCAGTTCAGCTGTTCCTTCTACTACCAGACCCCAATCCTATAACATTATTATGTATTAAACCTGTTAGTTGCTTGTTACACAAAAAGGTATTCCAGCAGGTCGTAGCATATTTGAAAATATAAGCATAAATAAGATAATATAGACATACTTACAGAAAAACATGTGCAATTAATGGGGGGGAAACACACAAAAAACAAGCCCTCCATAAAAGTACTTTCGTAATTACTTTGTCAAAGTATTACAGTGGTACCTTTATTCTCAAACTTAATCCAATCTGGAAGTCCATTACAAAACCAAAGCTTTCCAAATCCAAGGCACATTTTCCCATAGAAAGTAATGCAAAATGGATCAATCTGTTCCAGACTTTTAAAAACAACCCCTAAAACAGCAACTTAACATGAATTTTATTATCTAACGAGACCATTGATCCATAAAATGAAAGCAATAATCAATGTACTGTACTATAAAATAAATAAGACAGTATTGTAGATGATAAAAATTAAAATTATTTTTTTTTCTTACCTGCATTGATGATGTTTGGATGGGGGGGCGCTTTTATCTATTTCTGCAATCAAACAGTAACTGAACTGGGTTCCACACAGTCACAAAAACAAATTAACTGAATAAGCCTCAAAAACAAAAACGCAAAATGAACAGCAAAAACAAATGCGCCAAACTTAATCCGTTCCAGAAGTCCATTTGACACCACACTGAGAGATACTATTGATATGAACTCAGCCACCCTTGCAGTTACTTCCAGGTTAATGCCAGACAGATAGAATCCAATATTTTCATTGTGTCATGATGCCAGATTATCCGAAAAAGGGGATAGCACGTGTTTGCGTAGCTGGTTGTACAATGGACAGCAGAAAAGAATATGTTCTACTGTGTCTGGCACATTCAAAAAACATCCGCAATGTCTATCGTTTCTGGGGATGTTTAAACATCTGCCCTTGACAAAAGCTGAGGGGAAAATGTTTGGCCAAGCTAGCATAAAGGCCCTGTGTTGGACTGGAATTATTAATTTTGAAATATAAGCGCCCGTGTTATCTGTTGTATTTAAACCATAAAACTTGAGGGAAATTTCTCCATAAAAGAAACAGAAATATTTGGCTTTAGCATATGAACAGTGGGGGGAAAATATCAGTGTAGTCCATCAAAAGCCTGGGAGGGAGAGGGTAAGTTTTTACTTGGCACAAAAAAATAATGCCAGTGAAGGCATGAGGCAGACCTCACTAGGGAGAGCACTCCACAAGCAAGGAGCTGGAAAAGGAAAAGCTCTTCTTCCATGTCATCATCCTCTGAGCCTTCCTCAAAGAAGGAACCTGAAGAAGGACGTACATGATTCACATATGAACTTGTATATGGAAATCATGAACTGTTGCACAGACCTTTTCTGCATTCTCAGTGCCAAGGACTTTCTGTTTTGGCAAAATGTACACTAGTGAGTCCTGCCCACCCCTGTCTCTCTCTGTCACTGACTCATGTTCTCTCACACACATAGGTACACCCACAAACCGACACACTCACCCACAGTGAGAGAACAAATTTCATGAGGTAAACTGTGAGGTAACAATTTGCAGTCAACATGATGCTAAAACTAGAAACCTAAATGAAATGATTCGCCTCTAGCGGGCAGGAGCTCAAGATCTATAAAAATGATGGGTAGGTAGATAAACACGATCCAATATTAGGAGCCATCCCGAAACCAAACAAGGCAGGCTCATTTTTGCTGTTCTGCTGCCTGAGGCAATAGCCACAGATCATTTACAACCATGCTTTTCTGTAGAGAATTTGAATATTTTATGCAGCACCATTTATTTGTTTTTTTAAAAAAGAGCTGTATGTTGTCTAGATTACTTTCCCCCAGGCAGTAAAAATATTTATTTCCTGTCTAGATGACTCTTTCTTTCTTTCTTTCTTTCTTTCTTTCTTTCTTTCTTTCTTTCTTTCTATTGTCTGGAAGTTTTTCACGACATCTAGAAAGCTTTTGCTGGTAGTTTCCACTGAAGAATAGTACTGGTATTCTCTTCTCTGCCTACATAGGCAGAGAATACAGACAAATAATCACCCCTTACTTTTTTTGTTTGAGGGGGTAGAACACAGCAATATGTCTCCTGTTTGCATTCTGCTTGCAGCTAGGAAAGTGACAGGGAATGCAATGCAAAGTGTGGGATAAATGACTGGTTGGCAGGAACCTTCCCAGGGATGAGCAAATATATCCATTTTAGGTTTTTTCATTTCATATATTTCCAATCTTAAATTCAGTTCTCCACATTGGTTTGCAGTGGGGGGGGGGTTAAAGTCCTCATGAAAATTCAGCAGGAAGGATTTTAGTGCTGATTCCTCCTAATATACACATTTCCCCAAAACAATTTATCCTAATTTATGCACATTTGTAAAGCCATTCTGTAAAGCATGTTTTATGTCCTTTTCACTAATACATGCATTTATAAGCACATGTTACCCTAGTAAAAATCTGCATATTTGTGCATATTATGTGGCTGGCAAACTGCATTGCAAAGTTCAGAGAAGTGTGTACTTTGAAGGATGGCCATGTTTCGGTTCAGGTACTGATCTAGAAAATGCTAATTAGGTAAATTCACATTTAAATGCAAAATGAATCAAATTGGTTCTCCCTGTTATTCTAAAGCAGCAATGCGGCAGCAAGCAAAGGCTATAGCAGCCAAGTCTGCTGCTTGTGGCTGGAAAGCCAAACAGGAAGTTTGTGACTGTTGCCATGGGAACAAAGGGGCAGTCCATTCTGTACTGAGCACCGGATGTTAGCTCAGTGGGTTTGTCATATGACCTGTGCTGGAAGTACTTGTGTGGAGTTTATTCTAACTGCTGATGAGTGCAGACATGTTTTCTCTGTACTGAAGTAAAAGACAGGAATAAAAGATGTAAATAGATTTCTGTCTGCTTCTTTCCCCTCCCTGGGGACACCAAAGGGGAGAGAGGAGCAGTTGGTGTGTTTTCCTCACAGCCTGAGGAAAATCGCCGGAACGGACCTCGAGTATGTTTTATCCTGCCGGGAGTCGCCGGAGGGAGGTCTAAGGAATTCAGCCGGTGCCTGAACAGATAGGCACATACCTCAAGACGGGCAGAGAATTCCAACAGTGGTAGCAGACGCCGGTTGCTGTTATCATCGACCTCTGCATCAAGGAGTGGCCTCCATGGAAGCCTGAGGTGAGAAAGCTGATTCTCTGCAGCTAGACGCTGACCAGAAGAATCTGAAAGCCAAGCTACGGAGCCCAGGTATGAGTTTTTCGGGCTTAGAAGTGTGAATGCAGATTGATTTATTCTCTGCTTCGAGGGAGCAACGTTTGGGAAAAACAGCTCCTAGAGACAAGAGCTCTGCATTCCAAACATTCCTGTGGTTTCCTGTTCAAGGAAAAGGAATGCTGTTGCTTAGCAACGAAGGCCAGTTTCACGAGAGGGCTGGACAAGTCAGGCTTTTGCCTCGGAGAGGCAAAAACAAGGTTTTGTTATGACTAGGCCCTTCCAAAGGAACTCTTGGAAAATTCCAACGCAGCTAGCGTTCAGAGCTGCCAGGTGCACAGAGTGTAAACAAGCCAGCTATTGGATTTTAGAGACTTGTGTTTGAGAGTCAATGCAAGGACTCAAAATGGATGCAAAGAAGGGAGCTTTGCCTTCTCCGCCCCTTCTGACCAGTGACAATTATGCATCTTGGTCTATTAAGATGAAGGCCCTGCTGCAGAATCAGAGACTGTTTGGGGTGATTGAGAACCCCATTCCAGCAGCACCAACGCGTGCTTGGGAGTCACAGGATGTGAAGGCCAGAACTGCTATAATTCTGTGTGTGTCAGATTCGCAGTTGATCCACATACAAGATTTAGACCACGCGAGAGATGTTTGGGACACGCTGAGAAGGACACATCAGAGAGATGCAGGTTCTTCAGCGTTGCTGTATTTTGAGAAGCTGACCAACCTGAGGCTTGCGCCTGATGGAGATGTTCAAGCGCACCTGACGGAAATGAAATTTCTGCGTCAACAGATGGTGGAACGCAATTTCCGTTTGCAGGAGGAAGTGTTTTGCTTCATGGTGATAAACAGCCTGAATCGGACTTACAAAACAGTTGCCAGTCAGCTGGGGTCTCTCCCAGCAGCGGATTTGACTTCGGAGAGGGTCTTTGCCGTGGTTCTTTGTGAACATGACAGACTTACCGCCCTGGAAGTGAAGGACAAGGGGAGCAAAGAACGGAGTTCTAACGCCCCTACTGCTGTTGCTACTGGAGGAGACGCGGTAGCTTTAAACGTTGTCCGATGTTACAATTGTGACCAGACTGGGCATCTTCAGCGGTACTGCAAGAAGCCACGTAAGAACAGAGGAGCTAAGGCGAGCTCCGCAAAGTCTGAGGCGTCAGACAAAGGTCACACCAAGCCAAAGGCAAAGACTGCAAAGGCTTTGATGTCGCTAAAAGCCACACCAGAGGTGGGAAACTTCTTTGTCCTAGACACGGGCGCGACGGTTCACATGACAGGACACAGAGGACTATTTTCTACGTTTGAGAAACAAAGCTTCGCTGTGCAACTAGCCAACGGTCAAGAGCTGGAAGCGACCGGGATTGGAACTGTGTATCTTAAAAGTCTGAACTTGACTATAAGCAATGTTTATTTGGTTCCAGAGTTGAAGTTTAATCTGCTCAGCGTATCCCAGATTGCCAAGAAGGGACTAAAACTGTCCTATGATGATCAGAACTGCGAGATCTACAAAGATGGAGAGTTGTATCTTTCTGCCAAAGAGAAAGATGGACTGTATTTGTTGACTTTTGATCAAAGTGATTACATGGAATGTAATTCTTGTGATTCTAACATGATCTCTTTTACAGGTGTAGCCAAGAAGAACACCAAGCAGGTCACCTCGAGGGTCAACAAGAGAGCATTTCAGCGGGTGTATGCTGATGTGATTGGTCCTTTAGCACCATCTAGAGGCAATGCAAAGTATTACCTAATATGTGTTGATTCTTTTACAGGTTTTGTCTGGATTTATCTTTTGGAGAGACCGAAAGAAGCCTTAGAAAGGTTTAAAGAGTTTTGTGACAAGGTTAAAAATATGCATGATGCTGACATAGATTGTCTTTGCACAGATGAGAAGCCAATTTTTCTTTTACAGGAGTTCCAGAGGTTCCTGAAGAAGAAAGGGATAAAACACAAAACTGCTAGTTCTGAAGAAGCTTGGAAGAAATGTGTTTGTGTTAGGGTGAACAAAGAATTGCAAAAGGGAATGGAAGCGCAATTGCTTAGTTCACATCTGCCACATGAGTACTGGGCTGAGTCGCTAATGTCATTCTGTTACACGTGGTTGAGAAAGTTTTCAAAAGAGTTGGGAAGTTCTCCTTTTGAGAAACTGTTCCACAGAAAACCTTCTGTTGCCCATTTCAAGGTTTTTGGGTCTCATGTGAGGACAGAAGCTCCAGGTGGAGTAAAGAATGCCAGAGGCATTTTTGTGGGTTATGAAAAGGGTCTCTACAGAGTAATTTTGTCTGAATCTGGAAAGGTGATTCTCACAAAATTTCTAGAGAGTGCTCCTGAACAGGAGAGAGTGATTGTTCAAACATTTCCCACAGGTGATGATGATTCTGATGATGATGATGAGTTTGATCTTATTGAGTACAGTACTACTGATGATGACAGCGATAGCTCAGACAGCTCAGTTGTCACAGTCATTGAGAGGAAATCTCACATAATGACAAGACCCTCAGAAGAGGAGGATGAACCACTGATTAAGCTTAGTACTGGTTCTCCAGAGAGTCCAAAGGCTGAACCAGAAAGCAAGGAAGAGCAGCACCTCTTACGTAGGTCTGAGAGAGCAACGAAGGGTGTACCACCCAAGAGGTATTCACAAGAGTTTGCTAGCTTAGCTGTTGTTGTTGTAAACGACCAAGGTCAGATTGAAGCTGTGTCTGAGTCAGAGACAAAGGCACAACAGAGAGTTGCTAACCAAGGTAATGCAGAAGCACTCATTCCTTGGAAGTCACACAACCAGAGAGGTACATTGGTAAAACCAGTGGCGGGTAGTTCCAAGGGTGGAACTGAAACAACAGGGGAATGTTATAAGTATAACAACTGTTTGTTTTCTTCTCTGGATGACGCTTTGCTCGCAGCACGCATTGATACTTTAGGGGGAGTATGTTATTCTAAAGCAGCAATGCGGCAGCAAGCAAAGGCTATAGCAGCCAAGTCTGCTGCTTGTGGCTGGAAAGCCAAACAGGAAGTTTGTGACTGTTGCCATGGGAACAAAGGGGCAGTCCATTCTGTACTGAGCACCGGATGTTAGCTCAGTGGGTTTGTCATATGACCTGTGCTGGAAGTACTTGTGTGGAGTTTATTCTAACTGCTGATGAGTGCAGACATGTTTTCTCTGTACTGAAGTAAAAGACAGGAATAAAAGATGTAAATAGATTTCTGTCTGCTTCTTTCCCCTCCCTGGGGACACCAAAGGGGAGAGAGGAGCAGTTGGTGTGTTTTCCTCACAGCCTGAGGAAAATCGCCGGAACGGACCTCGAGTATGTTGTTTCCTGCCGGGAGTCGCCGGAGGGAGGTCTAAGGAATTCAGCCGGTGCCTGAACAGATAGGCACATACCTCAAGACGGGCAGAGAATTCCAACACTCCCACCCCAACCTCCATGCAAGCAACTCAGGTTGAATGCTCATTGGTGTATAACCTCCCCACAAAGACATCATAACACTTGCTTATTGAATAGAAGACATCACAAAACTGATACGTAAGCCTTATGCAAGCCAATCAGAATGAGTGCTCGAAAAACAGATAATCTAGAGAGGACCAGTTATGCTTCTAGCTTTCTTGTTTGCATCATTGAGCTGGAGTTACAAGTTAGAATGCAATACTATGTGCCTATTGCTGCCACTCTGGTTCTGCCATAAACAAGAGAGGAGCAAGAGAAGGTGACTAAAGTGGACAGGAAGCTAGATGCTGGGCATTGAGCTACAATGAAGGCATAGCCAGCTTCAGATGTGGTTCATAGAGATGGCGAAGAAATTAGATTCAGTTTGTATTTAAAGGCAAATCTATCAAATTTGCACTTTCTGAAACAGTATGAGAACTGAAGCATGGGCATTCATCAAAATTTGCACTTATCTGAATTTTGTAATGCACTTCTGCAACAAAAAATCATATATTTGGGATAAGTATGGATAAAATCAATATATTAATGAAATAAACTACAAAAATGCATTATATTATACAAATGTATTTGCAAAAATGTGCACATCTTTAAACCTGCAAGGAAAAATTATTTATAGGAGAAATCCACACTAAACTATTGAAGAATTTTCATGAGGATTTATTTTAACGAAATTCACAAAACGCTGAAGAAATGTGGAGATATGAATTTAAGATTGGGAAAATGAGAAACCGAGACAACTGAAATTGGCACATTCTTCCATCCCTTTTCCATCCCACAGCTCCATCCTTGAACACTTTGCTGCTGTCATCCCTGCCCACCTGTATCTGCCACCTGAGGCAACCACGTCACTCTGCCACTCTGCCACTAATCAGACGCCATTCTATTCTGCCATGCTGCTTTACATAAGCTTGACTGAGTTCTTTGGTAGTAAGGCTCTCCTTGGGCGAATCTTCCAGAGATCTGGGAATTAAATATGATCAGGTTAAAACAAAGGTGCAATTGATAAGTCATGTGCATGCTTTCAATTTTCTTGTTTGTGTATCACTTTCTCTTCACTTTCTGCTGTCTGTACCTTTCTAGACTGCATCACCTTCAAGGTTAGAACATTATCTCCCTCAGCACTTACGCAACCTTCTCCTTGTGAACTTTTACCGCTAAACAAATTGTTTTGCAAGGATGATAGACTGGGTCTTGTGATTTTGAGAAAACAGTATGATTTAGGTGGTTTCTTCTTCTTTTACATCAAATTTTGTTTTGAAATAGAGTTGAAAATACAGCTAACAAATATGAAGAAAACAGTATAATAACACCACAAGCTTCTTAACAGCTTAAGAAAAGGAATTCTTCCACTGCGTTGTAGTGACTCATACATTTGCAAGATCCTAAACACTCCCAGGCCAGCCTTGGATGGGATACTATCAGTCTAGCTGATTTATTGCAAAGAGAAAATGAGGTCTATAAGCCTTTCTGTCTTGCTCGTGGGCTTCCGTTATCTGAGCTTGCTTGTCTTAGGGTATTTGCATGCCACCCCATAACATAAAGTGCACTAGGGTGGCTTACAATAAATAAGTATAAAAACAACTTGAATACAAAGGGTGATATACAACTACCTATTGAAGTTAAAGGATAGACATGTATGTTAATTTCAGTGGGTCTCCTCTGAGTAAAACTTAGGCCCACATCTGTATTTAAAATCGTGTCGTGCCACTTTGTCATGAATCTTGGGAACCGTAGTTTGTTAAGGGCACTGAGAGTTGTTAGTCGACTCCAATTACTCTTGCAGAACTACAGTTCCCAAAGGTCCCTGGGAAGAGGGTTGATTGTTAAACTGCTCTGAGGGAGCAGGACTGGAGCAAACATGATCACACACAAATTAATATCAAGTGCCGTTAAGCATATAGATAAAACAAGCAGGTTTTTATGTGGCAGCTGAAAGCTAGAAGAATGAATGCCCAATAAATAGGAATGTGGAGGCAGTTCCATCACTGTAATGCTACCATAGAAAAGAATGTCTTGTCAGTAGCCAGTCTCTGTGTCTTCCTCGTATTATATGCAGCAAGTGGCCAATACCATAGTAATATAAACCCCCTTGTCCAACATTCAGGTCTTTTATTGTTTTTGGCAGGCTGTCAGTTTTCCTGGACAAGCAAGCACTCAGCAAAACCTGAACAGGGCAGATGGCTTTTACTTTGCTGGATTACAAAGGTATGAAATAAAAACAGCAGCGTATTGTCAGAGCTTCTCATTAAAAGGTCACTCGTAACTGTTAAATGCTTGTTCAGGAAGCCAACACAGATGTACCCAAGTGCCTGGCAGGAATGGCCAATTCTAACATTGCATTCACAAGAGTGCAATAGCGGTCATTCCCATAATCAGAACCAATGAACATCCTGTGTGGGCATCTGGAGGTGGTTGGACGATGGATGGCAGTCAATGGATCGGGGTTGAATCCCAACAAGACAGGGTGCAGGGGGTGGGCAGTTGTGGGGGACTCCTGAATGAGGTAACTGCGTCCCTAAAAGACCATGTGTGCAGCCTCAGTGTCATCTTGGACTCACAGCTGTCCATGGAGGCACAGGTCAATTCTGTGTCCAGGGCAGCTGTCTACGAGTTCCATCCTGTACCCTTCACCAATCACGAGGGGAAGGAGGCGCCGTCACTGTCCCAGGCCTGAAGGCCTAGCCTGGGAGCGGTTTGGTGAGTGAAAGAACCTGTTGTGTGGGTGCCTGGTTGCGCCCCCTCATGCCTTTTCAAAAGTCTGCACCCGGGGCCACAGCCCCCTGGCCCTCCCCACACTACATCCCTGAGTGTCACTAAGGCATTTGGGGCCTGTTCCACAGGGTTCCTTGGCTGTGCATGAGTGATAGTGCTGGTTCACGGTTGTGGTTTGTGACCCCCTTTATTTGGAGACCCCCTTTATTTGTGACTCCCTTTATTTGGAGGAAGGGAGATGAGTTATCAGCAGCTGGCCTGGACTTCCCTACTAACATCCCCACAGGAGATGCGGGTGGATGGAATTAGATCACAGCTGTCAACGTTTCCCTTTTTTAAAGGGAAATTCCCTTATTCCAAATAGGATTCCTCGCAAGAAAAGGGAAAAGTTGACAGCTATGAATTTGATTCTGTAGTGTAAAACAAAATGGCTTTGGCTAAGGGAATTTTGGTTCAACCAGAGCTTCTACAATACACCCAATTCTCTGGCCTTCAGTTGGAATGAAGTCTCATCTTTTGCACAGATTCAAAATGATACCATACTTAATGTGAACAGCACTACTCATGAGCACATTGTGACTGATATATGTGCCATTAATCTTTATTATTCTGCCTGAATGTTGCACCAAAGAGTTTCTGCCACCCCCATAATGGTTCTGGAGTAATAATTTACATTATCAAGTGCAGACTTAATACATGTTTGATGTACACTTCAAAAAAATGGGTGAATCAGTGCTACTTCTGCCCTTGATTTCAGGAGTCAAGAGGGTTTCCCCCGCCCATACCTTTGTCTCTGGAATAATATCATTTAGTTTTAAAGAAAAGTTATAAAAGGAAGTCGATGAGGGCAGAGATGCATATCTCAGGAAGAATTTGCAAAAAAAATGGCAATCATTTGAATACTTTTGAGAATATCCGTCTGTTTCCCAGTTGCTTTGATACAAACCCAGTTTCTCATTTTAGAGACTTTTTTTAAAAAAAGTCAAACGGTAGTTGGGAATGAACAGCTAGTTGCTATGGCAACTACCTTTACTTCTTTGAATGCTTTTAATTTTTAGCAATGGACAAAGAAAGCTCATCTTTCCTTTCAGGAAGTAATTTGATCCTGAGTATAGTATCAGATTCTTTAGATTAGATGTATTTCTAGTATAACTTGAGTTCTTCACAGTAAAGGAGGAAAAATATTAACCATTTGCTTGCTCCTTAGAGTCCTTGTAAAAATAGGCCTGGGGGAAGGGGGTTCAAATCTTGGCTCAGTAATGCATTGACTGGTGACTTTCTTTCAGCCATTACCTCATAAAAGAGAGGGGCTATAGAGCATCCACCTTGCATGCAAGGTCCCAGGTTCCATCCCTGGAATCTCCAGGATGGAAAGCAGCTGCCAGTCAGTGTAGACACTATTGTGCTAGATGGAGCAGTGGTCTGGCTCAGGGTAAGGCAGCTTCCCACAATAAAGCTTATTATTTATTTTATTGCATTTGTGAATGTAAACTGATTAACAGGGAAGAAAATACCAACAAGAAAAACACCCACATAAATACCATTTCTGATCCAATGGAGATGAAGGTGGAGATTTGTTTTTTAAAAAAGAAAATCTGTACTTTAAAGGCTTGTTGGAAGAGAAAGCAATTTATTCAGTTGTAAGTTTGCAGTGCCCAGTGGGTCTAGCTACCTGTTAGGTGGGTTTAGGAATGCAAATGAAAAAATGAGTTTGTACTTCATGGCCTAGTGTTTAAGAGTGGACACTTTGCCGTTGCAAATTGTTGTGTGCAGAGAAGGGAGGGCAAGCTAGGATATGATTTGCTGCAGATACAGTGGTACCTCGGGTTACATACGCTTCAGGTTACATACACTTCAGGTTACAGACTCCACTAACCCAGAAATAGTGCTTCAGGTTAAGAACTTTGCGTCAGGATGAGAACAGAAATTGTGCCCCGGCGGTGCAGCGGCAGCAGGAGGCCCCCTTAGCTAAAGTGGTGCTTCAGGTTAAGAACAGTTTCAGGTTAAGAACGGACCTCCAGAACGAATTAAGTACTTAACCCAAGGTACCACTGTATTAAATTGCATTCCCTGCTGAAAAGTTCTGATGTGTGCAAGGATAGCATTTTACAAGCTAGGCCAATAAATGCTTAATTCAAATGAATTAGCTGCAAATCACTGAGTGCTAGTTTGTTACATACTGCATCCAATCCAAAACTGCCTTTAATGTGAGTAGACTAGAACAGAAGGAGTCACATATTTACTCTAATCTTCATAATTAGACTGATTTGGGAGATCAAAAATTATCCCCTTGAGAAAGCCAAAAAGTATAATGAAATTAAGAGTATGGCAGTCTTTCCCAAATAACTCATAAAGAACAATTGCTAAAAAACATACAACAAGCAACCTGTTCATTGCCACTTCTTGGTTTTGCCATATTTGTACACAGGAGATGCTCGAAGTTGTTTTCATTATCAGCTATACCACCCAAAGCATGTATTTTGCTGACAGAGGGTCCTTGCACAATATCCAAACCTGTTGCATGTGCTTGCTTGATTTTCAATTGGACAAGTTTGATTTTTACAGTGTCACTTACTTCACTCCAAAGCCCTCCATGACAGGTCCCCCTTACCTCTCTGCCCTAATACATCCCTGCCCCTGGTATTTGTTACTCCAGCTCCTCCAGCCTCCACCACCTGAAGGCCTCCTGCTCTCTCCAAAGGCACTGCACCTTTCCTTGAGCTAGCTTGTATGCTCAGACCTATCTCCCAGAACACGTCTATGATGCCACCTCCCTTACTTCCTTCAAATCCTTCCTTAAATCCTTCC